>NC_069377.1:55427500-57902500 GCF_021730395.1 Mercenaria mercenaria | reverse complement strand
CCATGATCAATTAATAAGTATTCATTCGTTTTCTACTACTGCACGGTACAAAAACCAGGAACGATGATAGGTTAATTGACTGCGGGCATATACAATTAATATATAATTGATAATACGAACAGGTTGAAGTCTCCCTTGTGCACGTCTTTATATGAACAAGCGTTATCAAAGTCGGTGGAATTTCGTATTACTCGCATGTCCATCAATTTATGACTGGTTGTCTTTCAACATATCAGGGTTCGATCCTTCGGTGGCAAGGCCGTTTCATGTCGCATTTATCAAACATTTCCCTATTACAAAAATATAACTTGTTGCAGCTTTTACTTAAACGAATCAGACCGGACTGGGCTGGGCTAGTAAAGCCTTCATTTTTTGACAGCTCAATTGTCTTTTTTAAATGTATCGTGTATGAAAGTTATCGGCGACTACGTTAAATTAAATTATTACGAGCAATCGAAATAAAATTTCGTGTGATCGAAATAAGACATCGTCAATTCGAAAAAGGATCCCGTGCGTTCGAGATAAGATATTGGTGCTCGAGATAAAATGTTGTAGTGTAGCTTAGACCTAAAACAATTCTAAGTACCGCGGCAAGTACCGCATCCAGGCCCAAACCTTTAAAAATCAAATCAATTACATTGAAAAACAAACATGCAGTTCAGAACAGTATGTAATTTCTAAGCCCTTTCAATAGTCCACTCAGTGCATACTTTGGCACGCACGTACACACTTTATCTTATCTCAGGTTGTTATGACCCCTGAACATACCTTAGTTATTTCTTTCGTTATTTGCTGTGTGGTGTTGCTACAAATAACGACGGGCAAGTTCTTGCGACATATGTAACGTTAAAGGTGCGACATACAGCGGCAGATGGTTTTGTGACATTTAACACTGCTGCGACATTAAACGGTGTTACGACATTTGACAGGGGACATTCGTATGCTATTGACAGAATTCTAGTTTTGTTTGTGCAGAAGCCCCTACAAAAACAACGCAGTAAACCTCTTTAAAAGAACTCGCGATAATGGATAATGTCACGATGCTTCAACGGTAACTTAATTTTCTAACCGGTCTGTCATTCTCTATCAAATGCCTCACATTGAGCATGACCGTCAAGTGCGGGTTTCAAATCCAACATTCATTTTTTTTTTTTTTTTTTTGCTAAATCTTTTTGTTCAGTCAAATATAAAAATTGATGCTAGTAGCCGTGCTCGGTTTTCGTTTTTCACTAAATACGAATGCTGAGTTCTAATCCTAGAGCCATCGTCTCACACATTACTGAAAAAAATGTGGATACGGACTATTCTATATTTAAAGTTGCTTTTTAGAAATCAGTCTCAATATCTTAAATCATATAAATGAATTATTAGTAACAACTACGTGGTCATGTTGCAACAAGACCGGGGAGCTATATGCGGAACATTTTTCATATCACTCTCTCAGGAATGCAATATCTACATAATGTCATATTACAAATGACAAAATCTTCACCAAAAAATTAAAACCTATGACAAAAATAACATAGATAAATTCAATTGATAAAATTTTTATTTCCGTTAATTTTGCATTTATGAAATCATCAGTTTTTTTTTTGTGGTAATTCATTCAATCAAGAAAGTATTTTCCACTGAAATATTGTTAAAATGAATCATGAAACATATCTAGCACTATTACGTTATACTTTGTAAATACATTGTACAATGGAAATGTTAGCAAAAGTATGTGGTTCAATGTAACTTTCTGTTTATCCAGTTCCGAATTTGACAATTCAATGGAAACTGTGGAATATCAAATGAAATGTTTGCTTGACACCTCCTATTTATGTCTTGCGTTGCTTTTGATATGTTTCATTAAAATCCAGATCAGTTAAAATTTTCGAAACTTTTGTGTTGATAATAAATTTGGTTTTTCGATACCATGTAGTTTACTAGCATACTGTATAAGAATATTGTTACTGCAATGTTTGTTGTTTTACAACAATTTCTCTATAAGCACATCAACATATTATGTTTTATCAATGAATATCAAATATAAAACCAGATTTTAAATTGACAAAAATGATGAAATGAAGTTTTTTTTTTCTTCAATTAAATTTCAAAACGAATGAAAGGTGAGTATTACCACTATTTTTCTAGGACAATTTGTTCAAAAGATATTAAAGAAGTAAATAATGCATTTTTTTCTTTTCTTTTCAGTGTATTATAACAAACGTTATGTTATTATTATTTATATTTTTATTGTATTTGTATTTCGTGCCATTTATTTGATCTTGCTTATCTAACATTTTTCCTTTTCTGCAACCAATAATAATAATCTTAAGTGATTGTTGGATTGTTGCAGTGATTCAGGTATTTGGCTATACATTGTATATGCATTCTCAACAGATACGTTATTTTGCCTAGGAAAAGTGTTTGCAGCTGGAAATCAATTTTGATTTTGAAATTTCAGGCTTGTTTTCTCGTCAGCATGATGTCCCATTAAGAATCAGATAATGTGTATTTATGGCACTGGCCATCTGATAAGCTTGGAACCTGGTACATATGCGCATTAATGTTTAAAAGCAATTAATTAAGCCTCATAAGCGAATATTTAATCGATTGATCATTTACACCGTTTATGTACGCGTATCAAATACACCATTTACTATATCCCGCACACGATCAAGGAAACTTGAAAGCGACATTTTATGATAACTGTTCAAGATTCAAATTCAAGATTTCAAAATTTAATTTCAACTGACCTATGGTGACCTCTGGATATAGACGATTATGTACAGGAAAATGTAACACCTGATTTCATTGGTCAGTGAATTTGGTGCATTCTGGTATTTTGTCCGAGGGTCATACTCATTCAATTGTCTTAAAGCTAAATAATATGTCTTTAAGTTAATTCAATTTAGTACGACCAAGGGTCATACTAATTGGAATATGTCCGACCCTGGGTCGTACTAAAGATGGCGGCTGTAATTGAGGGTCATACTAAATCGGGAATTGTCTTAAAGCTTATTAAATATGTCCGACCCAGGTCAATACTAATTGGAATATGTCCGACCCTGGGTCGTACTAAAGATGGCTGCTGTAATTGAGGGTCATACTAATTCCGAATTGTCTTAAAGCTAATTGGAATATGTCCGACCCAGGGTCATACTAATTGTAAATATGTCCGACCCAGGGTCATACTAATTGGAATATGTCCGACCCAGGGTCGTACTAAAGATGGCTGCTGTAATTGAGGGTCATACTAATTCCGAATTGTCTTAAAGCTAATTGGAATATGTCCGACCCAGGATCATACTAATTGGAATATGTCCGACCCAGGGTCGTACTAATTTGAATTGTCTTAAAGCTAGATAGATTTATCTTAATTCAGGGTCATACTAATTCCGAATTATCTTAAAACTAATTGGAATATGTCTGACCCAGGGTCATACTAATTGGAATATGTCCGACCAGGGTCGTACTAATTCGAATTGTCTTAAAGCTAAATAGATTTATCTTAATTCAGGCTCATACTATTTCGGAATCAGCTTAAAGCTAATTGGAATATGTCTGACCCAGGGTCATACTAATTGGAATATGTCCGACCCAGATCGTACTAATTCGAATTGTCTTAAAGCTAAATAGATTTGTCTTAATTCAGGGTCGTACTTATTCGATTTAGTATCATACAAATTGAAATTGTCTGACCCAGGGTCGTACTAAATGAAATAGCTTTAAGCTAATTCTCAACCAGGGTCATACTAATTGGAATATGTCCGACCCTGGGTCGTACTAAATCGAATTGTCTTAAAGCTAAATCGGCATTTTCGACCCTAACGGTACGCCATAACTACCACACTCACCATGGACTATATATTGCAGTCTGATTAAAAATGTTTCCACCAAGATCTGCACGCAAAGTCATGTACGTATATCTCATTATTATAATTATGATAACTGCGACCTTGAATAATTAAAGACATGTTTATCAGTAAAGCAATCTGGTATGGTGAACAGTGCAATATTTAGCTTTACTGCTAGATCTAGCAGAAACATGTTTTGTCACACTGGTAGCATCACAGATCTCGTCAAATAACCTTTATTCTATATAAAACTGACTATATTTCCAATTGCTGCAGCACACATTTGGACCCATGTTAAATGTCTGTATCTTACATTTTCTTGAAGAATATGGTCAGTGCTGAATAAAAATCAAAAGAAAAGTGGGGGTCATGTTTGAAGCAAGAAAATATTTTCAGTCAAACACACAAACTGCAAAATCAGCTGAAAAATGAGACCCAAATTGCAGCAGTAGTGAAGGATCTTAGTATCCATGACAAATTCTCGGTACAGTAATGTTATTATTTCATTATGAAAATGCTACCTACATGTCAAGTATAGATCTGTTATGTTATTTCAGCAAAAAAATGGAAAGAAAATAAGGAAAATAGCTCTAAAGAGCCAAAAAAACACGAGGACTATCTGAATCCATCACTAAGCGATACCATTTTTCCCGCCATTTTCATATTTAGTGTCTGTATACCTAAAACACACGACGAAATATTTAGTTATCCTCAACCTAAATGTAGTGTCGCAGAGACAGTTATTCATTCAGAACACCGGTTCCAAGGCCCCGGATATTGAACATGGAACAGATGTCAACAAACTGCGTGGGCGATGCAAACTTATGAAGAATTGCCATATTTTTAAAGATTTACGGTGTGACAATCTACTGCAGATAAACTGATATAGGTAAAATATACACATGCGAAGAATTGAGGCTATTAAAAGTCTTCCATAATTCATACGTATGGAAATTAGCTAAGATCGGTCTTCTTCAACCAAAGATTTATTTCAGATATATGAAATTATGTCAGTTATCAGTTCATATTAATATGAAATTAGGTGCTGCCTTAAAGGCAGAGCTCCCGTGAAAAATTACCAGTGCCAAGACTTTCTGTAGAATAAATTTGTACATTTGTAGATCTATGCATTTATTATTTTTCTTTCTAAAAATTATAGGTTTTTGTATACATTCTGTGAACAATAAAGCCTCTAAACTATTCTGTCAAAACCAAGGTGATTTCCAGGAAAGTGCCTTGGCAAATAAGTGTACATAACGTTATTGGTTCCTCGGCAGCGAAAGGGTTAAAAGCATATGTTTCGCATATCTGTTGCAAAAATAAAAATAAAATCCATTAATTAAGCAAATATTTGCAATGTTTACAAGTTTGTGAAACTTTGTCTACCAGCCTTTCGGCATTTGCCCTCATTAATCATGCAAATTAAGTCCCGCCCATAGGTTACAGAACACCAAATCTTACGTAACATCCCCCAGGTAGACAAAAATGAATGAAATATCAATATTAGGGGCAGTGTCCGACAAATCAATTGCCCGGAGCCCGCGGGCTACCAGAAATTTTCGTCGGGCTACCTAAAAAATACCGGCGGAAGCCCGCCAGGCAACCATAAATTTGAAGCATCAGTAGCCCGGTTATTGTATATTTTACAAAACTCCCCAACAAAATCATCAACATCCGGTCGTTTACTCGATTGCAATAAACAATTTTCCATGTGTACTGATTAACGGGTCGTAAACCGTGCTGTTAGTTTAACCCCGCCCATTTATTGATAATTTCAACGGTGGCCGCAGAAGCAAACTCCGCCTACGAATATCAAATATGCAAACTATCGTGGACTGGTCTCCGCTCGACTAATCAAAGTAGACCGATTTAACGGTCGTTAATTATGACCGATGTACCAGTCAAAATCTCTAAATTCAATCGGATCCTCTCGTACATTACCGACGACTGATTATGATAGGTACCACGCTTTCACTGCTTCGACAGTTCAAAGGCTGGGAACCAGCGTAAAATGAGTCATTAGTAACATGTCTGTCAGCATGTGCGAAAAATACGTAAAACATAAAAACTGTCAATTTACTACACGAGTTTTTTTGTATAATGCCGATTTCTTTGGTTAATACCATTTCATGATTATGTGAACATTTAACTTTGTTTTTTTTTTTTAGAGATTATAGAATGTTTATAGAATGTACAAGTACTCAAGTTGATCTCAATATTGACACAGGTGGCAGTATCATTGAATCAATGATTGATTGCCAAGCACCAATCAGACTGGTCACCCCTTCCCCACCCTAAGACCCCTGATACCACCCTGAAAAAAATTCTGACATTCTCAGGTGTTCCTTAATATCCCCACCCTACAAGACCCTTGATACAACCCTGAATTTGTTTTCAACTATCAAACTACTGTTTTGATAGTTGAAATTTTTTTTCAGGATTGTATCAGGGGTCTTGTAGGGTGGGGATATTAAGTAACACCTGAGAATGTCAGATTTTTTTTCAGGGTGGTATCAGGGGTCTTAGGGTGGGGAAGGGGTGACCAATCAATGATACTGCCACCTGCGAAGATTGACAGTGACTTGCAATTTAAATACATTTTGTGAACATCTAACACAAATTATTTGTGATTACCGGTATAGAAAGTATAAGTACTCAAGTTGATCTCAATACTGACAGAAATTTACAATTTTAATATTTTAAGACTTTTAAGTTGTAAACTAAGAGATACTTGTGTAAAAATGTTTCTTTAATAAGATGTTGTATTAACTTCAACTTGTACTTCTATATTATGATTAAAGAGAATGAAATGTTTATCTTTGTGTTTTTAGATTTCTGTTATTAACAAAATATTGTTAAAGACCCATCTTATTCTCACATCTCAGTAAGTCGGGTACGGATAGAGCAAGTTAGTACATTCATGGTTAATTTTCTGGGCAACTATAAGAAAATGCTGGGCTACCAGAAAAAAAATCTGGTAGCCCAGTGGGCAACCAGTAAAATTATAAATTTGTCGGACACTGAGGGGAAACATCAAAACGTCTTAAGGCTAAATAAAATAATATGTGTGGTTCCGGTTTCCCGACCAACCCTATTTTTTCCTGTCGACCCTAACTTTTTTATCGGGGAAAAAAAAACAAAAATCGTAAAAAAAATTTGGTTTGGTTGACCCGAGGTTCCGAGTTTTGACCCGCGAAGAATCGAGAAAAACTCGTATTTGACCCGCACAGAAAATGTCCTGTGCGTCGGCTTGACCCACGGAAATTTTCTTTGAAGCGTCTCGAGTTCGAAAGTTCTCCCTCTTGTCAATCAAAATCCCGTTGAATTTCAGTATTGTTCGCCGCCACAAGCGGAAGTATGACAGTAGACTGAGCGTCGTATATTAATTAGCTACTGACAGATGTCAATCATGCCACGCGACGGCTGACACGTAGTCATCTCGCGGTTTGTATTTAGTACAATAATGCCCGTCATTATCAAATGTGTGTATTGATCAATGTGTAAAAGTTTATTGATAAACAATGCGAAGAGCAGCCAATTATCATGTTTGTACCACTTGTTAATAAGGGGTATAACCTACTGTTGATTATCGATAATTTACATCTGTTGTGTGTGCATCATGTTTTTACAACTTTAAGTAAACAGATTACAACAGTCTGAAAACTTGGCGAATTGTATTTCGTTCGGTCCAATCGGTAGGGCTGTCATCGATAGAAACGATATCGATGTATCAACGATATTTTTTGGTCGATCGATTATCGATTCCCATTTTTAAAAATCGATATTTTACACAGAGAAAAAAAACTATCTAGATACACACTCAGACCCTCTAAAACAACTTTTCTGCCTGCAAAAATGCGCCCTAAGTAACGGAAGTTGTCAATAAAGGTCATGTCTAAACTTGTCCCGTAGCAGTCTTTTCCAACTAGTCGGCACTACCTGTATGGGGAAATACCTAAATACAAATAAAACACATGAAAAGCATGCAATTAAACTAAAAATAACATTAACAAGAAGGTATATAGCATGTACATGAACAAATAGGTTGTTACACTAACTTAATAATCGATATATCGATGTATCGTCGATATCTGTCTTCCGATATATCAGTATCGTCGATATGACAAAGACCCAGTCAATGACAGCCCTACCAATCGGAGGCGATAATTAGGAGAAATGGCCGACTTTACAGTGACTATATAGGATGATCCTTGGTGTCACTGAAAAAAATGTCCCGGCACGAGTTGTCGCCTGAAATTTTCGCCAACTGAGGCCATCCGTAAAAAATTGTTTGTTTGCGGTAACGCGACCGACTCACGAAAATTGCCGCGACTCAAACAATTTTTTAACCCAAAACTCGGAATTTTTTTTTTATCGGTGCCATGTTTTTATTCTTTCCTGTTTCGTTATTTCTTTTGGGTAACTATTTGTATTTGTATAAGTTTTCCTAGACAGTCTTCGTTGAGGTTCAACTACATGAATGATCGATATGACCGATAAGAAACAAAATGTGTGAATGTTGCGCTTTCTGTATACTGCTAATTAACAAGTGACACAAATACGATAATAGGCTGCTCTTCTATGCATTGTTTATCAATTAACTTTTACACATTGATCAATAAATACCTTTGGCAATGACGGACATTATTGTACCAAATACAAACCGCGAGAAGCCCACGTGGCATGATTGACATCTGCCAGAAGCTGATTAATATACCAAGCTCCGCCTACTGCCATACTTCTGCTTATGGCGGCGAACAATATTTGAATTCACCGGGATTTTGATTGACATGGGGCAGTTCTTTCGAACTCGAGACGCATAAAAGAAAATTTCCTCGGGTAAAGCCGACGCACGGGAATTTTTTTGTGCGGGTCAAATACGAGTTTTTCTCGATAAGTGCGAGTGAAAACCCAGAACCTCGGGTCTACCGAACGACCTGCTGATTTCCTGATATACTACAAAAATTCATGCAAAAAGTTGTTTAGAAAATTCCACTTGGAAAAATCGTGGTACATAGTGTTATCTGTGCAATACTGCAGACGTAATTAACCGAGTTTTAGATAAGTAAAATAATGATTTTTCTCGTACGTAAAACATCTGGGATAGATAAATTCTTGGATATCATTCTGTCATAATTTCTCAAACAATTTTGCAAACAAATAATAATTTTAGTTTCGATCTTTTGTCGTTGCATAATCTTTTTAATCTGCCCCGAGGATAAAACTGCAGTGACACTGCACAAGTCACTTGGAAAGAGCACAATAAACGTCAAAAATATTAGACAAACAAAATTTTCTTACCTGAAAACTTATTTATAAAGTTAAACATCCTTTCAATGCAATGACTAAAACCAGCGAAAGAAATCCATAATGTTTACATTTCTAGATTTTCCTATTTGCGTGAAATTAAATTTCCATGGGTCCACTTTTTCCTATTTTTCAAAACCCAGACTTTAGAAACATAGTTATTATTACTGAAACTTTCTGTGACTTAAATAATGTAACTGAAATTCATGCAAATTTTTGACACCTGCCATCAGAAACTGGGTTTAATCTGTTTGACAACTGTTTCTTTTAATGTGTGCCGACAGTAGCAGATCAAAGAAGACACCAGCAGATCAAAGAAGAGGTGTATTATGTGTGATGTCATAGTGATGTCACTGCTATTGACATGTATTTAATTCAAGAAGTGACTGTGAAATGCTTTTATGGGTTTTTGTGTTTTGACTTTAAGTGCATTAGCACTGGAAGCTTGATTTATTTTTGCTGATATGGAATCAACCTAGCTTTTTTTAATTGTATTCATATTCAGATTAGGCTTTTCTTGGTTAAGGCAATCATTGCAAGAGTGAAAAAAACTTTAATTTGCAGTTTAATCACATTAGATTCACAAGGATAAGAAATTAGGTTTACATTGATAAGTATATTTAGTTCCATTTTAAACTTGCATGTCATGGCGCTATTAAAAATCTTTCAGCGTTTCCCTAAAATCACTCCACTTCTCCATAATCTTAGCTGAGGAAGAAATGACTTCTCCCTAAAATATTAACATAGCTTAAACCCTGAGTAAACAATGTAAAACAATTAAGTATTGTCTTAAAATAACATGAAACATAGGCTTTGAAGGAGTGTGGTGCTAGTAATCAGACTCAGGTCTACAGGGTATTAAAATATCAAAGATTTTGCTATGTACTTCAATGCTGAATCCTAAGGAATGTAATGTTTTTTTATTACCCTAGCCAGTGCAAGGACATTCAAAAGGTCTGGCCAATTATTTTTGTTTAATATATTGATAATCTTAAATTTTTAAGTTCATATGGAGATAATAAGCTCTGTTTCTGACTGGTGTCAGGCTATCTGTTGTTTTTATTGTTATTAAAAAGGTGATATTACTAGTAATATTAGTATTCGTACTGTGTGAAAACTACCACCCTTGCACTGATATGTTACAATCAAGTTAGCATTCTACAGAGAAGTGTTAGTACCCAGAAGGTGTATAAACCAGAGGGTTAAAAAGAAAATGCAGGTGTTGTACAATTAGCATACAAAAAAAAAAAACGAAAAAAAAAAAAAATCCCTACCTACCTACTCACACTAAAAATTCTGGGTCGCGTTACTGCAAACAAACAGTTTTTTAAGGATGGCCTGATCCAAAATAACGCCAGATTTTGTGGCAACCAACAGAGCTACCCCTGTCTACAACTTATGTTGTATTGTTATACGTCTTGCCGACTTAATACTGAACAACAAATTGCATAATTAAAATCGTTATTTTGTGTGCTTGATACGATCATATAAGCCGATCAGCCGTAACTATCTATAACAAATCATTTTGGCCCAATAAAAATGCTTTGAATAAGCAGAAAACATAAGTTTCGAATAGAAATAAAATCGAAAACAAGTATTTTATCAAGAATATAATGCCTCCGTCATTTTTTCATATTTGTCACCCGTTTTCGCAGTCATGATTTTCCGATATTTCTGTCATTTTTTTTCTTGTGCACTCTAAATAAACAGTCAATAAAAAGTCTGCATTTAAGAAAAATATGACAACTGTTGCAAAAGCAGCTCTTATTTTGAAGCATTTTTCGAAAATATAAGCATGCAAAGGCACCAAACCCCACCCACTTTTAGATAATGTGCAAAATAGGGTTACTTAAAATATATCCTCCAACTGAAAGATATTAAATATTTAAACATAGAAATAAAGTCACTCTTCAAGAAAATGTTAGGCTATAAAACTTTACCATGATGATAAAATATATGCAAAATTTACCTTTTTCAATTTGCAACTATAAATTGGATTTATAGTTTACTATCGGATAAACATCATGATCGAAACTTTTGATCCTGTGTGTATTTTTTTATATATATATATAGTTTGAACTGTTAATTACAAAATGAACAGATTATATCAGATGAAGGCCTGTGCCTGAAAATTCTATCAGAGTGATCTTTTTCTTGGCCTGTGTTTTGGACTTAGTAATATTTAGAATGCATAAATAAACTAAATATACAATATATCTGCATCTATGACTGTGTTACAGATACTTTTCTAACCTGAATCCCCAGGTCCTGTGATGGTAAATATGTTTCACATGCCAAACGTTCACTTTGCAAGCTATGTTACTGTGAACATAAAATTAAAAGAACGAAAGAAATATACAGATCAGGAGAAGAAAGCAATATAGTAGCAAGTAAACTTCATGTAAAGAAGTACATGCTGCTGCAGGGAGTGATTAATAACCAAAGGGTACATAAAAAGCACTGAAAATGTACTGATGCACCATTGTTTCAATATTTAAAAAAAAAAATACCTACCTACCCTATTTTTTTTTGGCCATGTAACAGGAACCACACATTTTTTTTTGGCCTAACTTGACGCATTTTAAGGGAAGGAGGGGATGGGGGGCCCGCCACCATCTCCTCAAAATACACCCAGGATACTTAGCAGTGAATTGGAACATGTTAGATAAGTATCTGATAGAAAATATTCAGTAATAGTACAATTCTTAGGCTCCGATACATTAGGACCATGCCCGCGACCTTGTGGTTTACTTGCAAAATTTCTGGTGTGTCCACTGCCCGGAGGAGAATATTTTCAGTAGTGCCAATGTAAACAGGTAATATAAAACGTTTAAATTGGCGTTTAATAACTTTTTAGTGTTCCTGTTAGTTTGACTTAGATAGCTTTTCAATGTTTTGAATGATATTTAGTGTTTTTAACCTATGATAGTTTGATTGCCACAATTGTTGACCTATACCGCGAGATTAGTGATGTGACATCACTTGATGACAATGGCTGACTATTGTTGTTCGAAGTACACACGGATGTTTCTTGAATGATATCTGATTCATTTTCACACAGTTATTGATGCATATGACATGAAATATTGTGGTAAAGACAAGAAATACTCTGTTGTGTTGTTTCTTGTTTAATGTCGTTACGTCGAATGTCAAGTGCCGCGACAATACAGATGGACAGTATAATGATAATCCATAATTTCTGAATGCAATACATGATGTATAAGCTTGTTATATCTTAGACTGCATTAAAATTAAATCTCAACATTGACAGAACTTTGACAAATATTCTAAACTAAAGAAAGTACGGTATAGATATACATCTGCACCAAGATGAAGAGAAAAATGTATTTGAATAATTTCTGTTATTCATATTAAAACATACTGTATCAGCAATTTTACATAAATTATTATCATAGTTCTAAAACAATCACTAATATTAAATGCTTCAAAAAAAGCTTGGCCTTTGAATTTTTTTAAGATAATAGAATCTCATTAGGCCTATAGCTAATTAAAGAAATTGTGTCTCGTTAATTCATATGTGCATAGTCTACGGGAAGAAAACCGAACAACACCGATTCCAATAGATACCACAGTTTTTCAGCTTGATACACAAGTCACTTTATCTGTTTTCTTTTACACACGTCTAACAGTAATGTGACGCAAAGCGGCGCCAGTAGCTCTGCTATAAAGCTTAATAAGACAAACTCAGAAAATGTAAAAAGAATGAATATCAGTAAAGTCAAACAGGAGTTATTGCCCTTGGATATTTGCAAAATGAAATATGCAAGTTTCCTAATTCTTAAAGCATAGGTAAATTTATTATTTAGTCCAAATATATGACATCCGAATCCTCTCTTTACGTCAAAACCAGTAAAGACCTTTTCTGTGGTGAAAATAGATTTAGGTAAAAATACGATCAGGCAATGAAATCATAAAACAAAATAAAACTGAATCATTTTATGGTTTAAACTTAACAGTAAAACATGTTAATAAAGCGTAAACGCTATATGTTTCATTTGGCTACCTCGCTGTATTTACATGACCATCGTTACACTCTTCCAATAAAGTACAGCTGACACTATGGTTACCGATCATGTGACACGAAGTGGAGCTGTGTAAAATATGTGTAAACTTTAGGATTTGTTTAAAACAGTGACAAACTTGTGTTTTGACGTTTATTCACATAAATTGACTGAAAGTGAAAAATGGATATTCTTTCCAGGTATCTTAAAATTTCACTAATATTTTTGTTTTTTAATAGTTTAAATGCGATTTAAAAATAGCCGCGTAGAATAGTTGCTAGAGGTTCACCAGGGAAAAGGTCCTTCCTATTTTCTGTGTGGAGGAGAGATGTTGAACTATGCAAAAATTATCACGGAGGGGCACATGGGGTCTTCCTCCACCATCAAAGCTGGAAAGTCGCCATATAACCTATGATTGTGTCAGTGCGACGTTAAACCCAACAAAAAAATTTAACAAAGAACCAGTAATTATGAATAGAAAATGCAACTGAATACAGCCTCCTTGTCATTGAAAAAATGTCATATAAATTTTTGTCTAGTGTAGACTGGTATTTTGCAGCATTTTTGCTGTTTACACTGATTCACACAGGCAACACTTCTGACTTTGGGAGAAATTTAATTGGATCAAACGTTACATATGAAGACAATTTCAGACATTCCTTTAGTTAAATTTCTGTTTAAATTGTCAGTGTCAGAGTATTGATTTTATTTTAGATTGATATGAAGTGTTTATTACGTGAAGTTGTACATTTCGATTTTGCTAAGTAAGTGTATGGAGAGCAGTAAGACATAACATGTGGTGAAATTTATATCGGTCAGTCAAGTATTGACCACTAAATACAATGTATAGAGCAATTAGCAGTTTGGTTGTCGGCTTCATGGTATCAAAGAATAATTTCATTCCAACAAGTACATTTAGCACTCAAAATTATTCATACCCATTGAGAAACTGTTGTAACACAGTCGTTAAACAAATTTTCCAAAATAATTGTTGGCAAAGTACTGCAGATCCACTGTAAATAAAGGGATGTTTCTTTACAAATTTTATATCACTACAGTCTTGTGGGAAAAAAATTTCACAGACACAAAGAACAAACATATGAATGATCTTGTTTAAACCATTGCATGATTAACGCTAATGTAACACAAAGTTGTTACATTTTCTGGAAACTGACCCTGTCCAGATTCTGTTTTCCAACCAGTATAACAAAGAACTAACAATACACAGAAACAAAATATGAATTGTTTAATTTTTTTAGAGACACGTGGCAAGATGTTATGCTTATGCTAATGTCTGACTCATTTTAGTTTGAGTAATTAGGGCTGATAAATCAAAATAGTGTTCACCATACTTTTTCAACCAATCATTGCCACATATTTTAAAGACCTAGATAGAGCAGCGTTGTAAAATTACTAAGGTCTACTTGTGTAAACATTTACATATTTTTCCGATACATATTCATGAAGATGAAGAATGAAAAGTGAACAAATTGTACAATATCTGCACAGAGAGGTCTGTTCGTGGCTGCTTTGAAAAAGTAGCATAAAAATGTTGGGTAGAGGCTAGGAAGTGAAATCTTAATTATCAAAAAACCACATTTGGTGCATAGAGGAAATGAAATTTTCAACATTAAGTCAGAAAACAAAACAGAGGGAGCTTTTTTTAATTCAGATGATTTCATTTCATTTTCCCTCCTTTGATTATCAAGCATTTTGTCAACTGTGTTTGACCTATACATTTTATTTCACCCTATTATAGATCATAATCATGTTTATTTATGACTGTAAAAAGTTTCATATAATCTACACTGTAGAAAAGTTCTAAGTATATTATTCTGAAGTTTTGAAAAATCAGGGTTTAATAAAATTCTACATTGTAGAATTTTTTTTTATCCAAATGTGTAGAACTACCTTAATAAGCACATATGCTGACATATCAGGATCTGATTTCAAGAAAACCTAGCTGCAGTAGTTAGGGAAACTGTAAGATTGATCAAGGCATTTATGATTAAGCACTGAAAAGTGTCTTTCACTGCTTTTATCATTTCAAATTCTGCCGTGAGTTAAGAATAAGATTAGTAGATATAATGCTTATTACAGAGGCTAGTGTTAACATGTGTCATTTGTTTTGATAAGAAGATTTTTTCCCGTGGTTGAGCAGGAGAAACCAACATTGTTCTAAACATTTATTTGATTCTGGATGGACATTGCAAAGTAAAACAGTTAGGTTGGAAATAGAGTAATTTGTTGAGTTTTGACTTTAAAAAGATTAAACCCTACAAAAAGAAAGGCAGTGGAACATTCGACCAAACACTGAGAGTAAATAACTGAATTTTATTTTGGGCAACTTTTCCCTTCATCAGTGATACTATAATTAAAAAAGAGATTACAAACATTTCAGAATTAAGATGGCAACAACTACTGAGGATTCTGCCAACTATGACAGTTACGATGATCAAGATTATGATTCTGATAGACCAACAGAAAGATGGGCACCACTTGGTGCTGTCTCCAACCCAGAACCATCTTCCTCACTCACAGAACACAGGTTAGTAGAGCCATTGTTAACCTTCAGCCTGCTGGCGGCAAGTAATTTTGCCTTTGCAACCAGTGCAGACCAAGATATGCAGGCTGATCATGGTCAGACTGCACTATTCTCTACTCGGCCCAAATTAAATAATAAGCCAGTCCATTTTAGAAATTGAGCAGGATAAAGTTTAAACATTAGATGATGATTCCTTAACAGATTAACATATTGTTGGTCACCTTTGAGGGCCTTTTGATCTCACAGGCAGGGTAAAAACTTTAAAGATGAAATTGATATCCAAGAAGAGAAATTGCAGAATATGGTTAGGCAATATTTGTACCTTTGCATCAGTAGGGTGTTTAAGTCAACCTGCAGTCTAAATTCTTATTCTTCACAATTGAAAGCTTAGAAAAACATGAAAATAGTCACAGCTTAAAATGAAAATGCAAGTCTGAGAATTAATAATATTCATTATATCGATGTCTTTAGTCATATAACTAGCTTAAAGATAACGCTGTTTATAGTTCATTAATTACACTGACTTTTCATGAAAAGGAAACAACAAAATCCCAATTCACATGTTTTACAATACATTTTTACCAGTGCCAAAGGCCCCTTTGCTATTTCAAAATTACTGTTAATTAAACACATGGTTGTATTCATTTTACATCATTTTAAGTTAGCTGTATTTCACTTATGATATAGTCCTTTTTGACATCTTGTTTTCTGACTACATAATATATATGTAAGATACAGCCCGATACGGGTAATATACATGGTCAGAAAAAAGATTTGTCACAAATTGTGTATTTGCAATAGATACCTTAACTCTCTTGTTTGATAGGTGCATTGTAGTGTACAAAGTAGATGTACATTAATTTTATCTGGTATTTCAGTCACCGTAGTGAATCTGAGGAGTTACAGAGGCTTGAAGAAGAGCAGGAACAGTTGAACTCCTCCCTGCTTGCATTAACTACACACTTCGCCCAAGTTCAGTTCAGACTCAAACAAATTGTTAGTGCAGAAAATGATGACAAAGAGGTATGTCTAAGGGTGGGTAGAGGCATTGGGAGAGATGGTGTAGTAGCATTGGTACCATACATAAGATGGCTGCTGATAGGTACAGGTGGCACTAGGTCTGTTAAAAAAGTACAGGTGTTTTAAATGACACCTATGTCCTAATTAGTAATCTCTGTTTATGGTAAATGGACATCAGCCACCAAAGAAGTTGTGACAGAATTTTGTTGAAATGTTTTTTTCATGGTTTGGTTTTAGACTTTAGTATTTAGGGATAGTGCATGTTATAACACGAAATGAACATGAGCTAATGCTATTCTGTAATAAAAAGTGTTAAAAAGCTAGAAAATGAATATACTGGCTATCAACATCATTGAATGTCTGTGAAATGTGTGGGAATATCAGTGTTGCTTGGTCACGTTGATGTCATATCCTTTTGAATTATCCGTTATGGGGCTGTATTACGCTTACACTTTGTCATAGTTAAAAGGTGTGTTAACAGCGCATGAGCGGGAGATGAGCTCTCAGTTAACACATGTTAATTCTCTTGCAATTACACCATCTGAAAACAGTAAAAACAGCAGTTTTATGCTAGAATTAGTATTTTCCCTAATGTAGATGATAACATGAAGAAGGCTAAAATAAAAAAAGGCATTGTAATGGTTGTGATATTCATCGTCTGCAAGATCTTTTTATAACAGCAGTTTATGTACTGCCATGGGAGGTAAATGCTATTGCACACATACTGGGTTTGCCCAGGAAGCTCAAACAAGTGTGATTTGAAGCTTTCTAGCTTTCTTCACAGTCAGTGTTGAATAGATTTGAATAACTTGAGTTTGGGAGTTTTGAAACTTTTTTGTGCGTCTTCTTTGAAATGACGTAATTTGATGTATTACTCGTATATGCAGATTTGGAGGATGTACATACATGCATATTGAGATGTTTATTTCCTTATTTCAGACATTATTGAAAGAGCTGGAAGAGTTTGCATTTAAGGGGATTCCTGATGTGAGGGGGTGTAAAGTTCAAGATGCACAGATACTTGAAGAAATGGTATGTTTATTTGATTATTTTTGTGATGAAGTTAATATTTGCATTGTATTGCTTATTCCTAACTAATCTGAAGTGTGCAATCTGTTGGAGCAGTGACCCTTTCTATTCCAAGTTAGTAGGTAGAAGTTGATGCTGGACATCCATATTTTAATCTTGTATAGTGATCAGTCCAATCTCCATACACTCAAGCACTCAGATAGTCATTTAAGTGAAGAGAGTTTGACCAAATCGGGAAGAAACAATATATTTGTGACCTGCACTAAGTCTGGCAATACAGTACCTAAACCCTACCTTTCATTGGGTTTTGTATAAATGTGTTTCAAACAACCTCACACAGTCTGTAAAAAGTTTGGTTGTTCTTGCTGGAAGATTATTTGAAATGTTTTTGCTACTCACTGTTAGCCGATTATTTTTTCAGAGTGATCGAGAGCATGAGACAAAGTTGTCAGAACAGCGTGAGAAACAAAGGGAGCTAATTACACAACTTAAGTCTCAACTTGAAGATCTTGAGACTTATGCTTATGAGGTGATTTTGTAGTCATTATCATTTACATTGTAAAATCTGAAATTTTCATGAGGGATTTATTTCTGCTGTGTACACTAACAGTTTGTGAAAATAAATACTGGGGAAATGTGATTATTTATATATATAGTCCTATTTGTTTCATATATAGTCCCATTTGTTTCATAAGATTGCCATATTTAATGAATATTCTACTACATGAACTAAATCCAAATCTATAAAAAGCAAACTTTTAGCCTTGCAAGCATGTCGGATGGTATGAAGTTATAAATCAAGACTTTAAATATATTTCAGTTTGTAGAAATGTTTCTGTTGTAGTAACAGTTTCAATATTCGTAATTTTTCTGAGTGTCTGAATCTGTGTAGAAATTTTATTTTGTTAGAATGCATGTGAGTGTATAGGATATTTCTACATACAAATTAATATGTATATATGAGTTTCTGCAGACAAAGTTATAACATGTTTCTTTGTTTTAATCAACAGACTGGGGAGTCGAAAGAAATACCTACTAGCAAGCAGATAGAGAAGCAGAAAGTTGTTTTGGATCAACTGAGGAACACATTGGACCTGAAAATTGATAAACTTGATAAACTCAGGTGAGACAAAAAAATTGTTAAACTCGGGTAAGATAAGAAGTTGATAAACTAAGTTGAGACAAGAATTGATAAACTCAGGCGAGATATACTTAGTTAGAGAAAAATCGAGAAACTGAGGGAAGAAAAAAAAAGGTATATGAAGTTAAAAGGTAATTGCTACAAAAAGGGTGAGCTTTTTCCAAAAATAAAAGGTGAAATAAAGCCTTACGAGATGAAATTGCCTACACTTACCTGAGATCAGATAAGATTAATAATAGCAAGAGAGGTAAAATGATAAAATTTTACAATGTTAGGTGTGATATCCTAATATTGATTAGATTAAAGGTTAATTGAACTAACTGCATGATAACTAGAAAACTTAATAGACAGGTTTAGCAGCTACTTACGAGTGGCAGTTTTATTTTTTAGGACTTTCAGCTTTTAGATAGTTTGTACAATTTAGTACATTTATATGTAGAAGTATTATTATTGTATGTTTCAAAACGGTGTGATGAGTAAACATCCAGGGCATTAGATTTTTAAGTTTTTTAGACATGCTAGGTATATTTCTTTGTAAAACGAGAAATGTTTCAGAATGTAGTGAGAAGTAAGAGATTAATTTATTGAACAAATTTTAAGAGGTACTTGTTAAACCATGCTTGTATTTCCAATGCATACCCATACAAGCATTCAAATTTCAACTTCTCAAGTTCATGAAATAGACTAGCTTATTATTTCGAGGTAGTATTATGAAATACAGAATAAAAATGCTGACGTTAAGCATGCACTTAGATTTAGGGTTATGGTTGTTTAGTTTGCATAAATCTGCATGCCTCCAGAGTTATTTTTAAATTTTCAAAATTTTAGAAAATGTTATCATTGTTTGGTAATTCTGATAGAAATAATTGATTAAGTGATTGCTTACATTTTAAGATGTTTTTATGTATACAAAACACTCTTTTAGTCAACAAAAATATGTAGAAATATCTTAAAGGTTGATAATCAGATTTTGGCCATGTAACGGATTTGTTCGAAACTTTAGCATCTGATCATTTACACTCATTTATGTTCACTTAACACTTAATACAAATTTGATTTTCACTGGAGGTATTTTTAAAATTTCATTTTCCTATCCTGGTTGCCCAACCAAGATAGAGTTATTTTATCATAAATATAAATTTGATAAACATACTTTGCCTAAGGAAATGTATAAATATTAGACATATTGTAATGTATTTGTAAAATATTTGCATTAAAAATTATGTATTTAGATGGAATTCATTAGAAACGCAAGTTTGAAAAATTATTATTACCTCCCTTTGCCTATCTTGGTTGCGCAACCAAGATAGATTGGAAATAAATGAATTCAGAAGCTACACACAGCTTTAAAACTTGCATTTTGGTTCAGAGTGTTCAATAGTTGATATGTCTATCAAATGCAAATGTAAAACTAGACATTGTATCGAAATAAAAAGATATACCAAGCTTTTTATATACTTCCATATTAAAGGGGAGTAATTACAAAATTTTATAAAAATAATAAAATATACATTTCAAATAGGAATCTAACTCTATGTAATCGGTCTTTTTGTTCCTTAAATAATTCTCTGCCAGAATATACAAAAAGTAAAAAATGTCATAAAATGTTGTTTAAATGTGACTGACCACCTTTAAATTAAAAGCATTAGTCATAGAAGGAACTCAGCTGTACTTTATTTCACTACATTAACATATCTACTAAACAATACTGATTTTTCATTTTCAATGTATTTTTAACAAATTGCTTTTAAAAATTCGAAAGTTTGATGTTCACTGGAGGCATGTCCCTTAAAAGTCAGTTTGTTGTTTGTGTAGAGGAATGGTGTTAATTAATCATGTGTGTGTGTGTGTGTACTAGTAAATAGTTCACAAGGTGAGCTAAATGTCTGTATGAAAGTGTAGAATTTGATTGTGTTTAAGGGATAAAGATTTTTGCAGTTACTGAAGACTGACAGTTACCATTTCAGAATAATTATGCCTCATATCCAACTTAATTTTAGCTTGTGAAATTTCAGTGAAATTCACTAATATTTCAGAACTTTTATTTCTTGAAGCCAGAGCTGTGTAGTTACGTAATGAGCAAACCCGTGCACAGAAATTCTTACGTTTTCTTCCATTATTATCATTTACATATACATGAATAATATTGTTTGTCATTAATTGCATCCTAATGTTACAAAAAGAAATCTCATAAAATGGTAATGGACTGAACATTTGTAGATGACCCTATTCTTGCATACCAGACTGGGATTTCCGGTATTTTTACCGGTGCTGGAAAAATCCATCTTACACCCCGGGGTGTAAGATGACTCTCGTGCTTTAAATGACGTATTACGAACTACATATATGTAGAAGATTTATGTAGTTATTTATATTTCATTTTGAAAAACGGAATAAAAATCCAATACCTTGACAGTTCCTCTTTGTTCCTGATAGTATATTTCTCGATTCAAAACACGTTATTTTGTCAAAAATTCATAACGTTACGCCGGAACTGATAAAACAAAACCGGAACTAAACATTGTTATTTGTCTTTGAAACGTCATGACGTCTTTCCTGTTTACGGACGTTGATTTCCCGCGCTTTGTTTAAATACACTGCTATAAGAAATAGTTCTAAAAAGAAAGCCGTTCAGCTGATTTTATTTTTATTATTATATCTTTATATCGGTATGCAAGAAAAAGATTCTGTCACTGGTTATAGGTGCAGATGGGAATATCCGGCTCTCGGGTAACTGTTTAGGCGGTAACTCGGTAGGAACCTCGTTACCGCCTAAACAGTTACCCTCGAGGCCGGAAATTCCCATCTGCACCTACAACCAGTGAAAGAATCTTATATTATCAAGGATGTGATTCTTCCTCTTTTCAGCTGATTTCCTCTTTTTGAACAGAAAAATTTGAAAAAAAGTCAGATTTGGCAAGATAAGTGCAAAAATTGAAAGATGTGATGGGTATCCTCATTTCCTTGTTTTTGGTCGATGGGCAATCACATCCCTGTATTATACAATGGGAGAAGACTAAATACAGTCAAAACTGTATCAAGCAGCCCGTCAAGGGAGTGACACAATATGACTGCTTAAGGCAGGTAGCTGCTTACATCAGGTAGAAATAAGAACTAAATATCAGTTTGGGAAGTTAGCTGACTTGCTGCTTGAGGCAAGTGAATGCTTAATATAGGTGGCTGCTAAGGCAGGTTAAACTGTATTTTCCAGGTGAATTAGGGCCTATTCATAATAATTTTGATTTATTGCACAGTGTCACTTGTATTTGCATGTTTGAATGCAGTACTAACATATGCTACTGACTAACCTGTTTGGTGATTGCTGTGTGATTTCAGTACGGAGGAACTGCGACAGGTGGTGGATCACGCTGTTGGCCAGGTAAATATTAAACAAAGTGCTTGTATCATATGGGACCAGGAAGTGCAGATAAATTAAACATGAGGTAGTGTATACATCCCTACAGCTCAGTGATTACTGCACTGTCTCCCAAGGGTTGAAGCACTGGCTCAAACCCTGATGCAGACTGGACTCTATGTATTAATAATATTATAAGTCTTTAAAATGTGACTTTATATTAAGTTGGAAGTAGGTCCTGTATAGGTTGCATACCAGTATTAATCTTATTTAAAGCTACTCATCCACAGTTTAGGTCAAACTTTTCAACATGTTGGTTTCTACCAAGTTTGGCATAGAATGTCTATCTGACGCTGAAAAATGATTAAGTGGGTGAAAATAAAAGTTAGATATTGGTAAAAATGCAAGAGGAATGTAAATTTTCTGCATTATTTCAAAAGTGTTGAAATGGTTTACTACCTTCTGCATAATATTTTTGGTTATTTATAAGAAATTCTTGCAAAAATCTTATGTCAATAAGTTTGTACCACTAGTCACTTTCAGAGTACTCACTTTTAATGGATTTTTGAGGTAAATTATTTTCCCATTAGAATGTGAAAAAAACGTGGAAGACTTCTTTTTGAGGAGTCACCACCTTCATGGGAAAATTCAGCCCTTATTCCTTTCATTGTATAGAGACCGTACCATAGCTCTTCGCATTCTTCAATTTTTCAAAAAAAGAGGTTTTTACAAGCGCACCGGTTACGATTAAAAATGTAAACAACAGACTCTGTAAATTATTTGAATGAATGAATGATCGTCGATCTTAGTCATAATATTGATTGACAGTGAATGCTAATGACTCCGTGTGTTGCAGAAAGGTATTTAGTTTGTAACTGTAATTTCCTATCAGTTGATATCCTCTCGAAACTGGTAAAGTAATTGCTTATATTTGGACAAAGCCCACTGTCTTTGCCATTCGCCAGCTACTGAAAAGGCAGATATATAAGATTCAGTGTAAGTTATATTTCACTGGTACTACCAGTTAGTAAGTTCATACTCTAAAAAACACGTCAGAGAAATTTGGGCAGTTTTGACCGATTAAAATGTTTGCAGCATTAGATTATATTTTTTCTTTACACAAAAATTGCCGTTAGGTAACAAAGCGAATACGCCGATAATCCGGAGTAGGCCGATTATGTGTTATTGTCACAAAACTGTTCCAGTTCACGTAATGTAATCGGTGCACTTAAACTGCCTAGCTATAGCTACTGCTGTTATAGGGAAGTGGTAGAGTGTCTGCCTTAGGTGTGAGAGGTCCTGGGTTCGAGTCCCAGTTACAGCTTAACAATTTTCATTCTGCTACAGCATCTTTTTGCTGTTAAAGGACTGTTCCAGTTGTTCTATATTTTTAGCACACAGTATCATGGATCATTATTTAGAAATAAAATGCACCCAAGAAGAAAATATTCGCTATATTATGTCCCTTTGATGTTTCTGCTCTCCAGGTTCAAGAAGAGTTACATTTCCTTGATCACAAAATTTTCTTTTACATGAAAATATTAAATGCTCATAACTCTACGTTTTTGCTTAAAATATTGTCAATATATCTATTTTTGAGAAATATATGGACATTTGTCTTCATTTCAAAGCTTTTTAACTTCATACCTATGATTTGAAAAGCTTAGGTACTATCTCTACATTGTACAGTAACAGTAATCTTGATACCATGATATTTTTATACCTAAAATACCAATGAACTCTGGCTTATATTTTTTAATACATTCAGAAGAAATATGAAATCCTGTTTTTCCAAAGTCTTATTCAATGGTTTCTCATGCCTTTGAGCTACTTTTTCAAGCTTTTTGATACATATTTTGCAGGCATCATTCTCATGTTACTACATGACACAGAAAAAAGATGTGTAATGTAAAGACCTATATTTTCAGATTGTAAATCCAGCCAGGGTTAAAGAGAAGCTTGTCAGTCAGTTAAAGACACAGATAACGGACCTGGAAAGATTTATTGACTTTTTACAGGGTATGTTATTATCTACTGTTCAGACCACCAAATCAGTAACAAATTTTATTTATTGAATTAAAGCTTTGTTCCGTAAGATCAGCATATAAGTAATTGATTATTTTAAGCTTTCCAGTATGATAATTTAATAATTAACCCTTATCATGCTGGACACGATTGATTCTGCCTTTGCATCCAGTGTAGATCTTGATCAGCCTGCACATCCATGCAGTCTGATCAAGGTCTGCACTGTTCCCATTCAGTCAGTATCTTTTTGGTAAGTACCCTTTTTTACAATTAATGGTTCTGTCTAAATTGATAGATGGACAAGTTCATTATAGACATTTAACAGGATAAGGGTTAAGACCTAAATTTTGAAAGATAGCTTTGCTGTCAATTTGATTGCCCTTGACAAATTTGGACAGTTACTTTTAAAATTTTACAAATTTATAGCAGAATGCTGGATTGTGGAAATTAAGGTATACTTAATGTTCCATAAACAGTCCATCACAAATACTGTCTTTATGGTGTCCAAAATGGCCAAAATTTGCAATGGAAAATGTGAAAATTGTGTTTTTACCTACATTAAACTCCAAACTTATCAAGATATTTTGATGCTTAGAAATTTTTGAAAAAAAGTACCTTAAACTTTTGAGGTATTTCAGTGATGCATAACTTGAGTAGCATTGCCTTATAATCAAAGGGGAATCAAGGGAAACCCTTGTTACAATAAAGCTGAATCAAACAATCAGGATAGATCTGTATTAAAATGATTAATTAGAATGTTTTTTTCTGGCACAGTCTGTATATTAGCTAAAGGTAATTAAGTGGAAGAATGTAATGGACTAATGGTATATATATTTATAATTATAAGATGACAAAGAATATAAATAGCAAAGTTATTAATTTGTAAAGTTAGGTCAGAAATCAATATAATATGTAGTTGATAATGTGAAGAGGAGGGATATATAATATCATTGGTGAGAAAAATACGCATTGAAAGAGTGTTGATGTTTTGGAATTTCAGTAGTTTTGGTAACTGGTTTTTACAAAGTAAAACATGTCCATCTTAGTCTTTTTTAAATGCATAAAGAAGATAGCTTCAGATGGCGCATGATTATTTGTTTTCAGTTGATATGTGAGGGAGACAGTTTGCACCATATGGTAATTTTTCAGGTTTAATCGGGGATAAAGAAGTTGAATACCCATTTTTCAGTAGTGAGTAAGCACCAGGCTAGAACCAACAGCATGTAGATGTTGAAAGAATTTTTTTCAATTAATTTATAAATTGTTCTATGAAATTTCTAGGTTACATCATTTGTATACATGTTGTTTTTTTTTTCTTTCCAGGTGAAGCAACAAGTCCGGGACCACTTGGAGAGCAAAGATGTACATGCCCAGTTCATACGTCTAAAAGTAAGACAAGCAAGGTAAGTAAATGAGCCGTGCCATGGGAAAACCAACATAGTGGGTGTGCAACCAACATGGATCCAGACCAGCCTGCGCATCCGCGCAGGCTGGTCAGGATCCATGCTGTTCGCTAATGGTTTCTCTAATAATAATAGTCTTTGAAAGCGAACAGCATGGTTCCTGGCGCAGGCTGGTCTGGATCCATGCTGGTCGCAAAGCCACTATGTTGGTTTTCCCATGGCACGGCTCAAATAAATTTGGTTGTAAATTTTTCTAGAATAGCAATATAGCAAGATAAAATGTGACTACTGTAAATAGGGTAGTTTCTGCATTTAAATTATTTTCACCATTTTGATAGAGAATAGCTGTATTCAGGTTATCAAGAAATTGCGAGTGTTAGCTAGTTATACAGTTCAAGAGAATGCTGCTTATTATTCACAAGTGTTTTGAATCCTTGCGTTACTGTGTGTGGGAATATTGGCAAAAAAGTCAAATCATTGTGAATATAACCCAGTGTACAATATGCTTTGACCATCTGTGACTCAACCTTTTCTCTTTTTCTTTTCTAGTTTTTAATAGCAATGTCATACATAGCTGAATTTACACTTTACTTCGACCATCTGTGAGAAACCTTGTTGAATTTTTTTTCTTAGCTAGCTTTTTAGCTCACCTATCACAAAGTGACAAGGTGAGCTTTTGTGATCGCGCAGCGTCCGTCGTCCGTCCGTGTGTGCGTCCGTGCGTAAACTTTTGCTTGTGACCACTCTAGAGGTCACATTTTTCATGGGGTCTTTATGAAAATTGGTCAGAATGTTCACCTTGATGATATCTAGGTCAAGTTCGAAACTGGGTCACGTGCGGTCAAAAACTAGGTCAGTAGGTCTAAAAATAGAAAAACATTTTGACCTCTCTAGAGGCCATATATTTCACAAGATCTTCATGAAAATTGGTCAGAATGTTCACCTTGGTGATATCTAGGTCAAGTTCGAAACTGGGTCACATGCGGTCAAAAACTAGGTCAGTAGGTCTAAAAATAGAAAAACCTTGTGACCTCTCTAGAGGCCATATATTTCACAAGATCTTCATGAAAATTGGTCAGAATGTTCACCTTGATGATATCTAGGCCAAGTTCGAAACTAGGTCACATGCCGACAAAAACTAGGTCAGTAGGTCAAATAATAGAAAAACCTTGTGACCTCTCTAAAGGCCATATTTTTCATGGGATCTGTATGAAAGTTGGTCAGAATGTTCATCTTGATGATATCTAGGTCAAGTTCGAAACTGGGTCATGTGCGGTCAAAAACTAGGTCAGTATGTCTAAAAATAGAAAAACCTTGTGACCTCTTTAGAGGCCATACTTCTGAATGGATCTTCATAAAAATTGGTCAGAATGTTCATCATGATGATATCTAGGTCAAGTTCGAAGCTGGGTCACATGCTGTCTAAAAGTAGGTCAGTTGGTCAAATAATGAAATAAGCTTGTGACCTCTCTAGAGGACATATTTTTCATGGGATGTGTATGAAAGTTGGTCTGACTGTTCATCTTGATGATATCTAGGTCAAGTTTAAAACTGGGTCAACTGCGGTCAAAAACTAGGTCAGTAGGTCTAAAATTAGAAAAATCTTTTGATCTCTCTAGAGGCCATATTTTTCAATTGATCTTCATGAAAATTGGTCTGAATGTTCACCTTGATGGTATCTAGTCAGTTTCGAAACTGGGTCACATGCGGTCAAAAACTAGGCCAGTAGGTATAAAAATAGAAAAACCTTGTGACCTCTTTAGAGGTCATATTTTTCATGAAATCTTCATGAAAATTAGTGAAAATGTTCACCTTGATGATATCTAGGTCAAGTTCAAAACAGGGTCACGTACCTTTGAAAACTAGGTCAATAGGTCAAATAATAGAAAAACCTTGTGACCTCTCTAGAGGCCATATTTTTCAATGGATCTTCATGAAAATTGGTCAGAATTTTTATCTTGATGATATCTAGATCATATTCAAAACTGGGTCACATGAGCTCAAAAACTAGGTCACTATGTCAAATAATAGAAAAAATGACGTCATACTCAAAACTGGGTCATGTGGGAACAGGTGAGCGATTCAGGACCATCATGGTCCTCTTGTTAATAAATAATATCATACATAGTTGTTAAATGCATGTAAGAACTGTTTAAGTAGATATTGTGTCTTTTTTGCAGTTCAGCTTTGATGAGAAGTCAGTCAGCAAAGACAGGAAAGACAAAAGTGTACATGATTCAAGTGTAAGTACATGTGTACTAGTAAATACTGGAATTATTTAATTTCTTGGGAATAAAATAGCATGGTCTATGGAAGAAATGCTGTTTATGGAGGTAGAAATTTGTGGATTATAAAATAATGGGAGATTTATTTGATCATCGAGCTTTAATGTTGCAGATTAATGCTAAGGTAACTTTAACAAAAATTAGTGCATCCCTAATATCATTGATTTTATAGTAGTCTTGAAATTTGAATTGTTGGAAAATGATTCTTTTTTTTTTTTTTTTTTTGGTATTATCACATGAACTTAAACTAATTGAGATGGAGACTTGGAGATTTCTGGTTGTCTTGGCAACAACAATGAAAGTTACTAGGGAATTGTACTTTTAGTAATTGTAAAGATTAACAAAAGAAAAATGATTGAGGTGTTATCTGTATTGATATATTATAAACTCTTTGTAGGGCAAGACAGTCTAACAGTTTCAAACTGTCTTTTCTTTTGACAGATTGTTAGCCAGGGGAAAATTAATGACGTTCCAAACAAAAAAAGCAGCACCAATAAAAAAATTAAATATACACTTTTTTTTTTGCTTTTCTAGCAAATGATTACATTCAGAGAAGTCAGCACAAAGTTGAACATCTTTTGTTTGTTTAAAAACTGTTAATGTGTTTATGCAAGCTTAATGGTTTACAAAAGATGGTCAATTTTCAGTGTCATTTGTGCCAAAATGGTAACATGTTACATGGGATATTTATAGAAAAATCAATAATTAGTCACGATTGAAAACTCATCAGATATCCCTGTATGCTGATAGTGTTTGAAACTTGATCAACAATTTAACACTACTAAACGATATGTTTAAAGCATAAAATGCAATGTATTGACAGGGCATAACTTGCTGGAGACTCTCCAGGTCAGTTTGGTATGTAAGTAATATTTAAGTTTAAGGCTGTCTACAAAATTATGATATTGTGATGCACCTCAGTGGACATTCCACAGACATACATGTAGCTCTCCCGCCCGCTTAGCTCAGTAGGTAGAGCGTCGGTCTACGGATCGCGGGGTCGTGAGTTCGATCCTCGGGCGGGGCGTATGTTCTCCGTGACTATTTGATAAACGACATTGTGTCTGAAATCATTAGTCCTCCACCTCTGATTCATGTGGGGAAGTTGGCAGTTACTTGCGGAGAACAGGTTTGTACTGGTACAGAATCCAGGAACACTGGTTAGGTTAACTGCCCGCCGTTACATGACTGAAATACTGTTGAAAAACGGCGTTAAACCCAAAACAAAAAAAAACATGTAGCTCTATGTAGGTAGTATAGTTGCTTTGTTTTAAAAATTAATATTTCAGCCTAATTTTGCAGAAAATGTTCCTATGCTTTATTATAAACAAAAAGTTCCAATCGGGTGCACCCTAGCTTGTCTTGACTGCACATATTATGTTCTGGTCTTTCTAGGCCCAAAGTCAATAAACATGCTCCTTTAATTCAATGTATTGAAAAAAACTTGATTCCTTGTAGGAACAGGAGAGTCATGTGAAGCAACTGAAGCGGACTCTACACATGTTACAGATCTTCCTCATCACACAGTTAGGGTGTGGCAGTCGCAACTTCCAGAAAAATGCTATGAAGAAAACAACAAAAGGCAATCACTGGGGGTAGGACTGTTGTGGACATTTTTATATCTTTTTATTTATAAAGCGAAGCATCCATGGCCATGTGGTAATGGTCTGTAAATAAATTGGTTCTAGAATCAGCTACCCTGTGGGCATTTACCCTGCTTGGGTCATCATGTAAGGAAGACATATTTTTGAAGGAAAGGACCATGTAAATAAATTTGTTGATGCTTTGAAATATAACAATTTATACTACGCCATGTTTAAATTTGGGCTGTCTGTGTTAAAAAAGTGAAGTTTTGATGATTATAAAGATACAAAAAGGTAAATAAATAAAATGATTTTAAACTTGACTATTTGAAATGTTTCAAATATATACAGACACTTATAATGTTTACAGAGATTTACGAGCGAGGTTAGAAGTTGCAATAGATAAAGTTATGACAGCTGCTAAATACCAGCCTGTAGATGAGGATGAAGATAGGCAAGAGTTTAACAGTGACTCAGAGGAGGTTATATATGTCTTTGTTATATTTCTTATTTAATTATTGTTGAAGTTTTGAATAAACTGAGTTGCTATTGGTAGTATAAGATATTAATGAAAGTAGGGTTTTAATATAATGATAGCTTTATGCCAAAAAAAAACCGTCATATTCCTGTAAATGTTATATCAAGACTTTGTGACATTGTAAATTAGAATGGAAATACATTCAGATGAACGTCAGAATGTTTGCAAAAACTAAGAATTTGCAGAAGAAAACTTGCTAAAAATGTAAAGTTTTTACAAATAAGAACCATTTTACAGTACATTTAAAAGAGATGAGACTGATATATTATATCATTGTAGTGCAATCTTATGACTGACAGGTGACTGTTTTTTATACAGAATGTTTCATTGACAAGGAAATTGCATTAAATTTTGTTTGGTATAAGGGGAATACAGTTTTGAGAGTTCCTGTTAAAAGGTTTCAGCTTATTCCCAGTGGTTTTTATACAATACTGAATATACCAGTAAGATTTTGTCTAGGTATTGTTACCTGAGAAATCTTTTATTTGATCTGCTGCCAGGAGTTTTGTATTGTTCTTATAAATGAGCCTATGATTAGAGGGTACATAATATCAATGATAATCCAGTTGTATATTGCTGATTTTAGAGTCAGGAGATGAGTAGCCCGTTGTTGACACAGACAGTGAGGAAAGATCTAGCAATGGCAATCAGGGATCTTATAGAGCATGGTCTTATGGAGGTATGATTATTCCTTAAACTTGATCTCTTAAGACTTTAAAAAGATTAACATGGCAGAGTTGTTTTTAAGTTTCTGATTTCAAAATAATTCCATCTTATGACTGGGTTGGAGACCTTGCTTCAGATGTAGAATTCTTCAGAGTAAGGAAGTCATTCAGCTGGTTTGTGATGGGTTGGTGATTCTGCTAGTGTGCCTGCCTTTTGTTGAAGTAATATCAGGAGAGGCATATTGGGTCTTCATTTACCAATAAAGATGGAATGTGGCTATATGACAACGTGATTTAAAAAGGAGTAAAACATGATTATACGAAATTTTATTTTTTCAAGAAAAAATTAATGTTAAATGTTTGAAATTAAACAAAATTGTATAGTATATTGAGCCATATTTTTCTATTTAATTCTAATAACTTTTTTACAATGAATTTATATTTCAGCTTAGTCAGAGTTCAACTTTAGTACCATGGGGCTGTTTTCCTTCAAGATCAGCTGCTGTCACTAAAGAAATGCATGCCTGGGATCTTTTACTCAAGTATTATGAAATGAAGGTTAGTTCATACATTTATTCATAGCAAAAGTAATTTGGAGGGACAGTTTAATTAATTTGTAAGGTGCAGTTAATTTGTACTACATCAATAAAGTTAAACTTTATGCATTTTAGATATTAAAGAACTAGCAAAGAGGCTTATTTGAATAAATATTTTTGTCTAATTAGGGTCATATCAGTGTTTGAGTTGTCACACGATGTCTCTCTGACAAATCTGGAGTCAGTTACATTGCAAGTTTTTTTTTAGCTTGACTAAATGAAGTAGGTTGAGATCTATCCTAATCGACCTGGCGTTGGTGTCATTCTGTGTCCACACCTTGGTTACAGTTTTGATGCACTTTCTTTTGATCTCTTTATTTACTTGATGGATTTACTTCAAGCTTGAAATAGTTATTCCTCATCACCACCCACATCATATGGAACAAGGGTCATAACTCTTGCACCAGTTTTTCATGATTATCCCCACTGTTTACATAGAATTTCAGGTTAAAGTTCAGATGTGCTTTTGCTCTACCTCAGTTATTACTAAATAGACTAGATTCAAACTTAAAATAGTTGTTCCGCATTATTAGCCACATTATATGACACATGGTGCAATACTTTTTCAGAAACATTCTGTGAATTATATCCCTTTTATACTTCCTTAAGGTTTTGGTAACTAAGTCTTTTAATGTTGAACAAAAATACATCTTCAAACACTAAAATATTGTTGGAGTTTTACTCTTCTTTGACTCCAAAGTTAATATTTCAGCATGGAACAGAGTATAACCAGTCCCCAGCCAGGAAGTTGTCACAGTCATTCCACCTGGAGATCGTGGGCGGGAAACCCATAACATCAAAACAGACACTCCTTGGTGCAGTAGATACAGTCATCTCGTCACATACACCTCTCAAAAGATCAGAAGATTCCCACTTCAAGGCTTTCATATGTTTGGCTCTCAAGTATGTTTTACTCTCTTTATCAGTAAGAATAGCGCAGCAAACTTATTTATTTTTATCCTGATTTTGTCTGACAGTGACTTGCAAAATGACAGAGATTCTGTGACTTTAGCCCCATATGTGGCAGTAAAGCATTTCCCCCCATCCCTCCTAGAATATGCTGTTGACACAGATGTTCTTTGTTGTTTTTTTAATCATTGTAGTATCTCCCCATCGTATCTTTCATAAAACCATTTATTTATAAGAAGGGGCTTAGGACCTCTCTCAAAATCTTGATAATCTTGAAAACATCAGGTAGTTTAAGTTGCTGTAAAGAAAGACAATCATATATTTACTTAAGTATAGATGTAAGACTTTTTTTTGCCCAAAACTTACCTCAGACATAGTGAAATATCTTATTTTGGGTGAAAATAATCTCTAGAGATTCATAAAATGACAATCATGAGAAGCTTTAAGTAATCTTCATTCAACTGTTTTTAGATTACGTGTTATACTTTGAAATATAATTCTATATTACTTTTTGTTTTATGATTTAGTGAGAGCAAATTGACGCAGTGGCTGAAGTTGATTTTCCGCACACAGACTGTGGTAGACAATTATTACCAGGATTGGAGTTACGTCGCAAGAACAGGTGAGATTATGTCATACCATGTAATTCATGTTTTTGTAGTTATAATAAGCTCTTCTCAGGTTGTCAGAAGGGGAAGCCAGCTGGCTTGTGATTCTATCCAGGTGCCCTCCAATTTTTAGCTCTTCTGATTTTTGAAAAAATCTACGGGGTATTGTCGTCACTTGATTGTCAGTGTTGGCGTTGGTTAAAATTTTTGTTTAGGTCCACCTTTTCTCAAAAACTGTAAGAGCTATAGCTTTGAAACTTTGCACACATGTTTATCATCATTAGGGGACTATGTAGGCCAAGAACCATAACTCTGATATGCATTTTGTCAGAAATATGGCCCCTTTTAAACTTAGAAAAATTGAGTTTCTTGAACTATAACTCTCATCTTACTTATTGTCCTGCACTTGCAGACGAGTGATGACACTCGCATACAGTGCTCTTGTTGAAATAATGCCATGAGGGGCACTTTTGGTTTTCCTACATTGTTAGAGCTGAAAAAATGCCAGGTGACTTAAAACCCAGCAATGTAATCTCTCAATGGATAAAAAAAGAACACACTTTCAGATATATAAGGTATTGCAGAGCTATACACATGTCTTAAATTTATGTTTTCGGTTGCAGGGTTTGATGACGCCATAAAATCATTGGAAAAGTTGAATACTGTGAAGTTCAGATTACCTGTAGATCTGGCTGTGAGACCTTTCAGTAATATCAAGGATGCCTTCTAGATACAGGCTCACAAAATACAACATGACAAAAAGAAAAACAACACTTGGATCAGTTATTGGCAAACATTCATAGATTTAAGCTAGTTTATCAGATTTACTAATATTACTGAAATGAATCATGAGTTACTTCCCTTCAGTGAAGGGACACCATACATGCCAAAAAGTGTTCTTTGACATAATATTTAATGGTTGTTGGACCAGATACACACTACATGTATCTTTGAAAAGGGTTTTTCTTGAACTTTCAAAGGTTTATTTTTTGTTATATGAAAAAAAACTTTTGTAGATTCTCTTAGCTTTTTCTGAATATGTAGCTACATTCTGGTAGTACAGCTTGTTACTTCACATAGCAAGTAGTTTTTACTGGTTTCTAGATAGCCTCATTATTTTTCATGGGGGAATAAGGAATAATTTTCATGCACTTCATAGTTGTGTCAATCCACAGAATTAAATCCCTATGAAGGAATAAAATTTCCATTGATTTTATCTTCAGTGTTAAGTGCAAGAATTATTATCCCAATTAATCAGCTGTTTTGGCCATTGAAAATGACATCTCATGCCAACAAAATTAAATCATTTCACTGTAAATTGCACATTGGCACCTTACCATGTGTTGCAGGTAGATATTATGTTATTTGTTACTTTATTGTGATAAAATGAGTCTGAATAGATAAGTAGGTAGAGCACCCAACTACAAATGTAGAGGTTAGGGGTTTGATCCCCAGGGCAAGGCTGTGTTGTCACTGACAGTTTTACAAAAGACACAGTGCTTGAAGACATTTGTTTTTACCGGTAACTTATGGCCCATGTTGTCAGGTCCTTGCATAATACTAGTACAGAATACAAGTATACTAGTTAGCTAAGTTGTAAATACTGTTACAAAACTGAAATAACTCTGAAAATGGCTGTAAGTACACATTAAACATATAAATACTTACTGTTATATCAAGCTTATGATTGTAACACGGGAAGTCTGAGGTTGATATTAGATGGAATAAGTTTTTGTGAAGCGGTTGTGCAATTACTAAAATGAGTTGTGTTATTATTCTGTTATTTATTTGAATGAAGTAACTGTAGGTCTTACAAATGGTTTATTTATTTTTTTTAAAATATACTGTTCAAACGTTTGAATTTAGTAGTAAATGATAGTGTATATTACAATTTTATTCCAATGCTGTTGTTAACTAAACAACTATGTTTCAACAAAAAAAAAAAGAAATCTTTTTGCTAATATTTCAGTTCCTAATAGTCTTTAAAAACTTAATTTTTGTAGCCTTTTGTATATTTCTGATTAACTATTAATTAATTATGTGTACAGATAGGCTGATTGTAGGGTTGGGGTGGTTACATCTTGGTTACTGTTAACTAATAACCCATGTGTGTTTGTTGCTCTAAAAATGTACAAATTCGGGGTTAAAATAGACACAAAGATTTTATATGATTTATGTTTACAAATTTATCGAGACATGTAAAAGTAAACTGGTTATTTCATTTTGTAGGAGACCAGTTTTTTTTCTGTTACCAGTTCTGTTTTATTAGGTGAGTTTTTCTGATCACTCGATGTCCAGCGTCTGTCATCTGTCGTCCGTCAACATTTAGCTTGTGTATGCGTTAGAGGCTGTATTTTACAACTGATCTTAATGAAATTTGGTCAGAATGATTACCTTAATGAAATCTAGGACGAGTTCGAAAATGGGTCATCTGGGATCAAAAACTAGGTCACTAGGTCGAATCAAAGAAAAACTTTGTGTATGCAATAGAGGCTGTATTTTTCAATTCATTTTCATGAATTTTGGTCAGAATGATAACCTTGATGAAATCAAGGCCGAGTTTGAAAATGGGTCGTCTGGGGTCAAAAACTAGGTCACTAGGTCAGATCTTCCTGAAATTAAGTCAGAATGATAACCTTAATAAAATTTAGGCTGAATTTGAAAATGGGTCATCTGGGGTTCAAAAAGTAGGTCACTAGGTCAAATCAATGGAAAAACTTGTGTATGCGATAGAGGCTGTATTTTTAAATTGATTTTCATGAAATTTGGTCAGAATGATTGCATTGTTGAAATCTAGGTTAAGTTTGAATATGGGTCATCTTGGGTCAAAAATTAGGTCACTAGATCAAATCAAAGAAAAACTTTGTGTATGCGATAGAGGCTATATTTTTCAATTGATCTTCCTGAAATTAAGTCAGAATAATTGCATCGATAAAATCTAGATCAAGTTTGAATAAGGGTCATCTTGGGTCGAAAAGTACGTCACTAGGTCAAATCAAAGAAAAACCTTGTGTATGTGTTAGAGGCTGTGTTTTTCAATTGATCTTCATAAAATTTGGTCAGAATGATTGCCTTGATAAAATCTACATTGAGTTTGATTATGGGTCATCTGGGGTCAAAAAGTAGGTCACTAGGTCAAATCAAAGAAAACCCTTCTGTATGCGATAGTGGCTGTTATCTTCAATTGATCTTCCTGATATTTGGTCAGAATGATAGCCTTGATGAAGTCTAGGTCAAGTTCGAATATGGGTCATCTGGGTTTAAAAACTAGGTCACTAGGTCAAATCAAAGAAAAACCTTGTGTATGCAATAGAGGCTGTATTTTTCAATTGATCTTCATGAAATTTGGTCAGAATGATAGCCTTGATGAAATCTTGGTCAAGTTCAAATATGGGTCATCTGGGGTCAAAAACTAGGTCACTAGGTCAAATCAAAGAAAATACTTATTTATACTCAAGATTTTTTGCTCCAATTTTAATGATAATTGGTCAGAATATTTTTTCCATGAAATCACTAGGTCAAAGATGTTTACACTGTTATGATGTGTTTCTCAGGTGAGTGACCTAGGGCCATCTTGGCCCTCTTGTTGTTTGAGGGAATTTAAACTGAATTAATCTCGAGGTTGTGCTGATCCAAGAAACTAGATATAAACAAAGGGATGTATTTCTTTTATTTCATACTTAAAATGTGAAATCCATCCATTAACATCACCGCAAAAAATATTTGTGCAGAAAACAATTATTTTATGTTGATAGAATTAAGGTGTATCAACTTCTTTTTGTTTTGCATAAGATGGCACCTTGTTTTTATACAAATCCATCAGTTTTTAGAAATCAAATTCTTCAGATGACATTGTTTTGTAAATTTATTCATTCCAATGGTGTACGATGCAATATCTCTGTATGTGACATGTTTCCAGTGTAAGCTTGCCAAAATGTTTCATACCGTTATAAGATCTTTTTTTATTTCTTTTCGATCTTGTTTTGTTATTTGTTTGACAGCAGTTTACTTGTGCAATAAAATTTTCTTGTTGTTTTCATTAATTGAGTTAATGTTAAGATTTTTTAAACATTTCTTTTTGTAATTAGAAAGCTGGTTTTTCACGGTAAAAATAAATTTCAAATGATTTTTTTTTTTTCAAGATAACTACTTCTGGACCAATACGCATTTAGATTAATACATAATTCCTTACAAATTTTGTTATTTGTTTTATAAACTTACTAAAATGTGACCTGATTGCTCATCTATATTTATAAAACTTTTGAAGCTTCTGTTCAGAATTGGGCATTGCATTTAAAATTAATAAAATGTTATAGATTTTAATAGAAGGTCATTTTTTCATAATACATTCCAGTATAATATGAGCCGCACCATGAGAAAACCAACGTAGTGTGTTTGCGACCAGCATGGATCCAGACCAGCCTGCGCATCCACGCACTCTGGTCAGGATCTATGCTGTTCGCTTACAAAGCCTATTGCAATTAAAGTAACCATTAGCAAACAGTATGGATCCTGACCAGACTGCATGGATGTGCAGGCTGGTCTGGATCCATGCTGGTCGCAAACGCACTATGTTGGTTTTCTCATGGTGCGGCTCATTATGCTTTTTATTTCGTTCATCTTTCATTTTGAGATATTTTCTTTAATAGAAATCCATTCCTATTTATTGCTTATAATACAAAGGGTTGTTAAAGATCTGTTAATGTAACTTCATATTTGTTACTATGTTTTATTTTGTTGTGTATTCTTGATATGTACTTTATTTAAATTTTTGAGATTTTATATTTTTCTCTTTCAGATTTTACTTTGTTCTCCATCCAAAATCCTTACATTATCTGAATTCTATGATTGTTTCTTACTTTTGTTTAATACATAAAGATGTATTTGCTTTTATATCGGTTAAAGGTTTTTGTTTATGAATCACATGTATCACAGTTTACAGTCTGTTAAATTTGAGTTGATTATACTGTAAATGGACTCAGATGCGAAATTGCACCTCTCTGCAAAGACATATATTGGTAGCTTCTTATATACATTTGGTTACATACTGTTTGTCTTTTGACTACATGTTATACATAATAATTAATTATATAATAATTAATGACATAATGTTGATAGGACCAGAGTTACTTGGTTGCATTCAGTGCTTCTGAAGAATCTTTTCACAGATTTTAGTTAATAAAATTTATTTCATTTTTCACAATTTTCAAAATATATATTTATTTGGTTTTTGTACACATTAACTCTGTCATGATCAGTGTATATACAGATAAGACCATTCTTAGCAATATTTAAAATGTATTGGATAGATAATACAATGTAGGTATCCCTAAAATGTAGTGAAGCAGTTTTGTTCTTGTTCTAACACAGCAAGTGCCCCTGTAATAACAGTCAGCAATTTCTGTTGGATTATGTAATCTCTGTATTAGAACTTCTCCAGTTAAGAAAGTAGTCCAGTTGTAACATGGTGTTGCTTCAAAATGAGGGGTCATGAATTCAAGACCTTGTTCCCTCGATTAAATTTCTAAGAGTGTTGTATTGGTTCTTCACATGTGGCAAGCTAGTGACCGGGGAACCTTCTGAAAGCAGAATGTCTTCTGTATCTTGCACTCTCCTCCCACTTAACTAACAGTCTGGCGACTATTAAGCTTATATACACAATCAAATTTTTCAGTTACTATGGAAAGTCGTCCTTGTATAACCTGACACTTCTAGCTGAATTACACAGAAATTGCTTATTATGATTATGGGTGCACTACCTTAAGCATTTTCCAGGAGAATGTATTTACTAGTCATTTTTGTTATGAACCTCTCATTATGAGATTTTATGTTGTTTTAAGATTCTCAGAATTTTGTCTGTTTTGTCTTGTTCTGTGTTTTCTGTTTCTTATTAGAGGTTTTTTCTGTAGTCTAGTTTATAGGAAGTCTTATTGTTTAGAATATGAAAAAGGTAAAAAAAAAAGCTTTGGAGATTTCCTGCTAGTAAATTAATACCAAGTACATGTATTAGAAGGGATTATATTTAAAATTTTCTTTTTGGGGAAATAGCCTAGTGGTAGCTAGTAAATGCTTGTGGTTGCGTTATGGTGTTTTATGGTAAAATACACTGAATTACATAAGACTTACTTTCAAAGAGACATCGGCATAATGATTTAAATAACAGGCTTGTTCCTTTCACCTTTCTTAACATTCTTGGGAATTTCGATTACTGTTCTGTTGGTCTAGTATTGTTTCTGTGTGGTTATCAGCCCCGTTACTGACTACCATCATGAATGGGAACAATGAATAAATAGGAAATCAGCTTTGCAACTGCTGGGGTATATTTGGACCATTTTCACTTCTGAAGTTCCTTTTGGGTAGTAATTGATAAAATTCAATGAAAGCTTCATACCTATATCACCATTTGCACTATAGCTGTGATCTTTTTCTTGCTATTGTATCCTATATTTTTGGATCTATCCTTTCTCTAATGTATAAGAAGTGATTGTCATGTCTTTACAATCTGCAAAACTTTAATGCCTGATATCTGCTATTTTGTTACAAGGAGAAAAAATGTAAACAAAAATTTGTAATTTGTTTATCCTGAATAACTTAAGCAGTTAGTTTTTTGTCGAGCCTGCTGGCGATGAGCTGGACATAGTTGTCACAATGGTGGTTCAGTGCATGCGTCCGAGTTTGTCCAGGCTGTAACTTATCAATGGATCAAGGTATTCTTAAATAACTTGGCATATATGTTTGCCTTAATGACATGGTATGTCGTACGCAAGAACCAGATTGGTAGCTTAAAGGTCAAGGTCATACTTTAAAGTCAAGGGTCAAAACTCAGTGCTGTTGCATTGAGAGATCTTAAATATTTTGGCACAAATGTTTGCCTCAATAATATGATGTGTCATTTGCGACAACCAGATTGGTAGCTTAAAGGTCAAGGTCATACTTAGAGGTCAAAAGTCAAAACTTTGTGCAGTTAATGTTAATCCTTTTCACAGCTGGCAGGCTCGACCTGTTGCCTGTGGGCATCTAGTTTTCACCTTCAAAATGAAATGCAGGTTTATAGTACTGCTCTTACTGAGAACCATATAAATTTTCTGTTCCACCGTAGACTTTAGGTCAATATAGAGATACTAACTTTTAGTGTTTTTTCAGTTTTAATGTTTTCGCTCTATGATGGTTTTGATTTGTTAAAGTTTTAGGTAACTCTTTTTTTGTTTCATCCTAAACTAATCTTTCTTTACTCATTGCCAAAGAGCCATTTGAAATCCAACTTACTTTTTACAAGCAAGATTTTATGTTCATTCTTTACAATGGAATATTGATAAATGAAATAAAAATGCAATTATTTGTTTAAAGAAATGCCGAAATAAATAAAAGCATATATTGATAAGAAAAAAATATGTACTTTTGTTGTTATTGATTCCTCAAAAGTTTAAAATCATATGGGAGTGTAAAGGGAATTCAGACTAGAGCTGCCTTTAAGAAAAGCGCATGTCTCCCACAACTGCCTAATCATCTGAATAGTAGTGTAAGATTGTATGAGAAATGTTGGAGTGTAAACACTACTCCCTATATATTCCTAATTCCCAATCAGACTTTCAGTGCTTTGATTATCAAAAACAACCCAGTCAGACTTTCAGTGCTTTGATACAACCCAATCAGACTTTCAGTGCTTTGATTATTAAAAACAATGTTTCAAGCGCCATAATTCCGAAGTGCCTGGCCGATTTGGCTAGTTATCAAACTTGGCTGAGGACTTGTGGTCAAACACATTTTGTTCCAAGTTTGGTGAAGATCTGGTGAGAAATGTTCAATATATAGAGCACGGACAAGATTTGTGACACACACACAGACACACACACATACAGACAGGAGTAAATCAATATGTCTCCCAGTGGTGTGGTGGGAGACATAACTAAAGTAGTACAATATTAAAATTAGATAGACTGTACAACTTTTAGCACAATATGGAAATTCATGTAGCTAATGTGGTTTAATGTATGTACGTGGCTACGTGTGCTCATGTGTATGGGTTTAAGTTATTAGTTGCTATCAGTAACACGTATTCTGCCTCTGAAGGAATGAATTGATAGTATTTCTAGTTTGAGGGAAGTGTCAGAAAATGAATTAGTTCTAGAGACTTGTCAGGTGTAAAGCACTCGTACACTAGACTCTTACCAGAATGTTAACTGGAGGAGCAGAGATGAGATCCCTTGTTTGCTAGTCTGGCATCTAACATCTGCATATACTCTGTAGTTAGGGTATGTAACATGTCAGTTTCTCACAAATTTATGTTCAGAATTTACATCTTACAGCTGCCATTATTTCAAGTAGACAGTACTGATTAATATGCTGCATGATTGAATCACAAATATACTGGATTTTACAACTTGTGAACATGACTCAACTTACTGAAAGTAACTGTAACGAATGTTACTCAATTTACAACTGAAAGTAATGAATTTTTATTTATTACTGAAAGTCAAGGACATTACTTGATTTACAACTGAAAGCAAGAATGTTACTAAATACATTTAAATTTAAGTCAGGAATATTACACAATTTATGACTGAAATTCAAGAATTTAACTCAATTTACGACTAAATCATACATTTTACTCAATTTACGACTGAAAGTCCTGAATATCACTCAGTTTAGGACAGAAGAAGTCCTGAATATTAGTCAATCTACAGTTGGGTCATATCATTCCCAGTTGCCACACCAGAACTTGTGGGATTTTCTCTCGTATTAGAAAACAAGATATGGGGAAAAGTTATAACAGGAGGCCTAAGAATGTTGATCTTGCAATAAACCATCCATGCAGTCACCACAAGGTTATGACAGAAGAGAAGTTGGTTTCCCTTTTAATGCCGAGCTTCAGGAGAGGTACTGGTACAATTTTCACATCCGTGATATGATGTGGCCAAGAAGGGAACCTAAAACCTCCCACATTTGAAGCAGTTACTCTACCCCTATAAAAGGTTAAATATACACAAACACCATTTCTGCAGAGTTTAAAGTTTATTAAAACTTGAGAACAATAGCTAATATTGTATGCATAAGTAAATAATACTAAAATATATGCTATAAAGAACAATGGTTATTATTTAATTGGCACAACTATCAACAATGGTTCTTGAAGAATATCACCGTCCATCCTCTAGGAAACAAATTAAAAATGTAAGTGCACTGAAAGCTGAAAGGAACTTATTTTCACAACAAAACAAATTACTTAGTAGTAATTAACTGTTTTTCCTCTTGGAACATTAGAAGATAATATAATGTAAAACATCAAATTTATCATTAAGAACTGTAGAAATTCTGAAAAGTCTTTGTTATAAATGTAGAAACATCAAGATAAATAAAATGAATACCAGTATATTCAATGTTTTGATTTATTCTAAGATTTAACTCTGCTAATCCAACACAGAATATGTCTTTTTCACTCTTCCATATTTAAAATGAAATTTAATACTACTCAGATATCTATATAAGATTTTAGTTATAATGTAATTAGTTTGAGACTACCTTAAAATATTTGTAAAATTGTTAAGATAAGTAAAAAATCTGATATATATTTTAACATAAAACTATTGCAAATTCTGATTATTATATAATTTCGAAAATATACATTTTACAGTTTGCAGGAAACAGAAAAGGTCCAATCGGCATAGTTATCTTAGATACAGAAAGCATGCATTTGCTTGTTGAACTAATTAAGGATATGCCTTTTGGGGGCCTCTATTCTACAAACTTTTAACAATGAATTAAAATTAAACTTTTATACATTAATATATCACATAAAAGCAAAAACATTTAAAATGTTTTGAAAATGATATGCCCCTACTTCATTCTTGAATGTTTAACTGTAACATGAAAATGTACAAACAAGTAAATCAAATCATATCTGATTACATATTATCAAAACATTTCTATCTACACAGATCTAAAACATATTGTCAACATTTGACATTTGAAACTAAACACATACAACATACTACCTTTCTGTGATAAATACAATATATTATTATATACCTATATAAATTCTGTAAAAAATCGGCTTGTATTTCACAATTAAGTATGAACAGACAGACAAAAATTCCGTATTGTACCTTTTAAATTCCGTATTGTACCTTCCGTATTGTATGCTGCCAGACTATTTTCATTAATATGCATGATCCGACACATTTCTATAAATAGCGCACATAAAAACTTCACTAAGTTCCATTTAATATCGATAAACATTGAAGATTTCGTTCAAGAACAAAACAAGAATCAAAATGGTAAAGGTATATAATAAAAGGGTCATTAAAACAGTAGCTAGATCTGGGACTCATGGATTTTGCAAGGTTGGATCACACTCGGCGCTTGCGCGCCTCGTGAGATCCGATCTGGCAAAATCCACTCGAGCAGAATACTGCATCCCAGATCAAGCTACAGTTATAATAACCCTATTATATTCTTGATAAAATGTAGTCATAAGAACTAATGAAAGATTATCAATGAACTGCAAAATACTAAATCAAGAAATAGTCATCTATACCCAGTTAAGCTATTCCAACTTTGCAAATAAAACAACATCCCAAAGTTATTTTGAATAAGACTATGTATTTTATGTGTATCTGATTATAAGGATGGTATGTAACAACATATTTACAGTCAAAAGCTAGGACTAATGAAGTAAACTTCATTACAATAAATCTATTATGGTATGCATTGTTTAACATTCATATTACTTGAGAGATATGACTTCCTCAGATATTTTAAAAAAAGTAAAGTGTGCTAATTTTTACAGCACTGCTACAAAATATCACAGGAATACTAACACAGTTACAACAGTCTCCTTGTGTCATGTGACCAACCTACATCATATAATGCAACAAAATGTCACAGCACTTTTCTGAAGGTTATGCAGAAAAGCTGAGGTGTAGTGGTTAAGGTGCTGGCTGCACAACCCAAGAGTCATGGGTTTGAGCCCCACTGTGGTCACAACCACACCTCATATGGCACAGGTTTTTCCAGAATGTAGACTTGAAAGTGGTTCAAATAAGCTTGCAGCTTTCATCACCACTGCGTTAAAATAAATAAGTATACACTAAATAGACTATGACACATAAAAAATATCCAGTAAGTCATGTTTAGTTCCAAGTAATGGACTATTCTCGTATAAAAAGGCTGGGTAAATCACTTCTTGGTTAGTGAGAGTGGTTTAATGACAGGAGTTCCATATATGTTTCCAGAATGGTCCATTAAAAGATCATCCCGATGTGTCCTACTCACACTTAGTCTACAGCCTATGGAGGGTCAGTACAACCTAAGAAGTATAGTAAATACTTAATAAAAATGAAATATCTATTTTTGTAGTTCTCTGGAATAACTTACCATTGACCTGTCATATGGCCATTATGGAAACACACAATCATATGAATAATTAATAACAGTATAAATATATATGTAAAGACATGAACCATATATATTAAAGTCATATAGGAATTTTATATTTACTTGTATTACATATTCCATATTGCTTTACATCGATATTACCAGAAGAAACTATTTTTGAGCAACTTTCAAATGCCTATAAATCACATTTGATTGAAATGTATGATAAGAGGTAGAAATCTGCGAATAAAAACTACTGAAAATTTATGCACTGTAAATACTAACAAGAGCTGTCAGTGGACAGCGTGCTCAACTATTCTCAGTGCTTGATAGTATAATATAAGCTATGAGTAAAACTTTAACATTACAATAAGCATATTCTAAGTCGAAAAGGGGCCATAATTTAGTCAAAATGCTTGACAGAGTTGCTTCCTCCTTTTTACAGACTGGGGTTATGATGGTAAACAAGTATGCAAAATATGAAAGCAATATCGCAATGGACTTTGAAAATATTTGGGGTGGTACGCAAACTTTAACATTACAATAAGCACATTCTACGTCGAAAAGGGGCTATAATTCAGTCAAAATGCTTGATAAGAGTTGCCTCCTCCTTTTTACAGACTGGGGTCATGATGGTAAACTGATATGCAAAATATCAAAGCAATATCTCAAGCCATTTCGTTTATCCAATACCTCAATGGACTTTAAAAATATTTGGGGTGGTACACAAACTTTAACATTTGTGTGACGCTCATGCTCACGCCAATGCCGGGGCAAGTAGGATAGCTCCCCTATTCTTCGAATAGTCGAGCTAAAAATGAACTATAAAGAATAACGTTCAAAGCAAAATTTACAACCTTACCTACAATAATACCATACAAATAAAAATGTCGGAAAAATATTAAAACTGTGCCACAAATTTCAACAAACATGTAAATAAATTAGCAATAGTATTTATATTCACTAAATAAAATGTAAATATCCAAATAAAAAGATTTATTATAATCAATTAAAATTTTTTCAACAGACACGGTACTGTAAAATCATTTAATTCTGTGACCATAAAATCTATGGTTTTGCCGAAAAATGGACGTTAATGTTTGGGATTTCAAATTAACAAGGCAGTCTGAAAGACAGCTAAATCCCCCGCCACTGCTATGGATAGTGAAAGGGTAAACCTTTGATTTTAGCTGTGACCTTGACCTTGAACTGACATGGCTGACTCATGAATTCTGCACAACGTCTTGATGAGGTGATCATTTGACCTAAGTTTCATGAAAATCCTTCAAGGGGTTTAGGAGATACAGAGCTAAACCTTTGACCTTCAGTTGTGATCTTGACCTTGAGTTGACATGGCTGACTCATCAGTTCTTGATGAGGTGATCATTTGACCCAAGTTTGATGAAAATCCTTCAAGGGGTTTAGGAGATACAGAGTGGACACAAAATGGAAGGCTCAAACCTTCGACCCTTAGTTGTGACCTTGACCTTGAGCTGGCATGGTTGCCTCATAATTTCTACACATCGTTTTGATAAGGTAATCATTTTACCCAAGTTTTATAAAATTCCTTCAAGGGGTTTAGGAGATATAGAGCGGACACGAAATGGAAGGCTCAAACCTTTGACCTTAAGTTGTGACCTTGACCTTGAGCCGGCATGACTGACTCATGGGTTCTGCATATCGTCTAGATGAGGTGATCATTTGACCTAAGTTTGATAAAATTCCTTCAAGGGGTTTAGGAGATATAGAGCGGACAGAAAATGGAAGGCTCAAACCTTTGACCTCGAGTTGTGATCTTGACCTTGAACCGACAAAGCTGACCCATGGATTCTGCACATCGTCTTGATGAGGTGATCATTTGACCCAAGTTTCATGAGAATCCTTCAAGGAGTTTAGAAGATATAGAGCGGACACAAAATGGTAGGCTCAAACCTTTGACCTTGAGTTGTGACCTTGACCTTAACCCAAAAGGCTGACTCATGGGTTCTGCACATCGTCTTGATGAGGTGATCATTTGACCCAAGTTTCATGAAAATCCTTCAAGAGGTTTAGGAGATATGGACCGGACACGATTTTGTTACGGACGGAAGGACGGATGGACGGAAGGACGGAAAGACGGAAGGACGGACGGATGCAGACCATTCCTATAATCCCTCCGCCACGGTGGGGGATTAACAATAAAATGGTAATTTTATTATTCAAGCGGATCCAATTTTGTTGACTGGTTCAAACACAACTGTAATACAGTAAAACACTGCCTGCTCCAGCATCAGTATGGAAAAATATCATCATGTCACAAAAGCTTTCAATTTACAATACAGTTATGCAGACATGAATTTTTTTATATAAAGAAACAACAATATTCACAACATTATCAATGATACTGGTTAAATACAGGTAGTACAACACAATCACTTTTCGACAACATTTCTGCACATTCTTTCCTAGAAGACCAGGATCGAGGTTATAAAAGTGAAATTAGAGACCAGTCTAAAATATCTAGCAACTGATTGGTGGATTTTGAGCTGTCTTGAAATGGACCAATGACAAGTTGAATATTGAGACTGGTCTCCAAACTCAGTTTTATAATCCCTCCAGAGCAACTACCTTTTTACAATTAATAAGTATCAGACCAGTCTACGACATAGCCCTGCAGTAGTTCCCCTGTATTTTGTAAAGAAGAGATCAAAATATTTAAAACAGCTGTTACAAATATACACAGATCTATATTAATCAAATAGATACCAGAATATGTAATAAATATTCTACTGGCTGATGTACCAACACAAAATTAAAACCAGAACTAGCCTTAAAGCAGGCTATCTATTCCAAGTGTATGGAATAATTATAGGAGTATAATATGTGGAATGCTGCAACTACATGCACAAAAATACTAAATACTGTCAAAAATAAACTCAAAAAGGGAATGTTTAATTATCAATCATTAGTCAGATGAAGAAGAAGCTTGTTTTCATATGTATTGTGAACATTTTATGTTGCACAATTTACCGGGAGTAGATCACAAGTCACTCTGATTCTTACAACCATGAGATAAAGTCCACAGATCTTTAAAGCGATAAAGACAATTACCAAAAACAGAGATCAAAGCTTCCTCAAAGAAATTAAGAAAAATTGGAGAGAAATGAGATATCAGAAACAAACAAAAATTGCAATTACAGATGAAACTGGGTATCTCAAATTCCAAGAAATTGAGCCTTTTACTTCAATGAAACCTAAATTTGACTTAAAATGATATTTTGTGCACATGATTTCCGGACAGGACTTGAAAATATCTTAGAGATAGCCAGAATTTTGTGATCAGCATGCTCGAGATATCAAGTTTCAACTGTAATTATCTACAGTAGATCTTATTATAATGTGGGGTGGTGTACATATCTATACTTTTTATATTTCAAGCATACCAGTATCTGTTACAAACACAGACAAATAAAGAGTAATTTAGACATTAAAATACAACATTCATACATATAAAATTTCTTTCTTACGAATATCTGTAATCCAAAAACAAATCCTGTACTGCCATTTACTGTGAAATAATTCAACTTCGTTTTGACAAAAACAAGTACCGGTATTGTGTTGAAACATGAATTTATGGATTTCAAATTTTAATCCTTAGCCTGCTAAATTTCTATAATGAACTTGTCCATTTTTCAATTTGGACAGTACCATTAACTGCTGAAAGGGGTGCTGACCAAAAAGATACTGACTGAATAGCAAACAGTGCATGTCATGATCAGACTGCATGGATGTGCAGGCTGATCATGATCTACACTGGTCGCAAAGACAGAATCAACCATGTCCAGCATGATAAGGGTTTACCATCAGGATTTAATTCCATGGAATGATGCAACCTTGAAGTATCCTATGAATATAACTGATTTCACAGTATCTTTGCTGGTCTTATTTCTACTTTATAACACAAGAAAAAACTTGTCAAGACTTCAAAAAAAGGGAACCTGACTGATGGCACTTCTAATATGCTATGACACAATCAAAGTCACAGTTAAAAGAATCAGATTTAAAAAAGGGAAAATACAAACTATAAGAAGGACTCTTGACAGGACTTAATTTCTTTCAAATAGCAGTTATTTTAAGGTAAGCGAGTAAAAAAAAAACTTAGTGCTTACTGTATGCATCTGAAAAATAAATTCATTCTCAGCCAAAATATGCTCAAATTAAAGTCATCTAACTAAACTAAAATGGGTTTAAAAGCTTAATTTAAAACTAAAAGGAATGAAGATTGAAAAAAAATGTTGTTTTAAGTCATTAAAATAGTACTGGCAACAAGAAATATTACAACATGACAACTCATATAAATCACAGGTCGATATTTTGCACTTCTGACCAGTTGATAGTTCAACATTAAATGTTGCTGAGGTAAGGTCAAAAAAAAAAATTATATCTGATGTCATGTAATAAAACACTTATTAAATGGCTTGCCAGTCAATAGTCAAAACTCCTGCCGGAGGTCGTAAGGACTGAGAGTTAACCATTTGGACTATTTACTGGCAAGCCATAAGCGTTAATAAAACCTGATAAAGTTCTTGAGTATTACTCTTGAAAACATATAAATTTACAACACGTTTTATAAAACTAAAATACTTAACCCTTATCCTGCTAAATTTCTATAACGAATTTGTCCATCTTTCAACTTGGGCAGTACCATTAATTGTTAAAAGAGGTGCTTACCAAAAAGATACTGAATGGCGAATAGTGCAGGTCATGATCAGACTGCACAGATGTGCAGGCTGATCATGATCTACACTGGTCACAAAGGCAGAATCAATCATGTCCAGCATGATAAGGGTTAAACAAACTTATGTTACAAATTCCTTGAATTACATTCCACTCATTTGTTTGATTAAAGCATTCTGAGATGAATATTTCACCACATGCAAACATAGAGAAAACAGTATATTTGTATTATAAAAAGGAAACAGTCACATTTTTTTTTTTTTGGACACCTGTCTTATAATGATCTAATGTCTTTTCGCTCTACGGAAGACGGCTTTCTCAAGACTCATGAATGGAGACTCAAACACCAGGGACAACACAAATGCCGCTGCATTTGCCAGCACAAGATGACCTAAGAAGAAATAAACCTGAAAAAGAAAAAAGAATATTCTTATTATGGCAGACAAAAAACTGTTAAGCATTTCTAATATATTGCTTTTTTTTTCACGTCAATCATATAGTCTGAAAATAAACACTCAGGTTAGCGATATCAGTTCATGATGGACCTGTTGTTTGAATATCTCTAGTAGTTCTGAATTCAACATACAAAATCAAGAAATTTATATCAGCTCACATCCAAATTAACATCAATGTTTAGATTTATGGTTCTTGTGATATGCATTTCCTCTCATTGACGTCTATAAATACTCCAAGTTTCATTTAAATCTCTAAACTAGTACTTATGGAGTTATGCTCTGGACCAGGAAAAGTAGAGAAAACAGATGTGATTTTTTTCAGTGAGTTTTATAGAACTTGTATATAGTTTGCAACATGTAATGTATTCAAAGCATTCCTGAATTTGTCAATGGAAATCAAGAAATGATATCATTAAAAATTCTATAGGAACTGATACTTTACCACATCAAAGTCTGTGATATACAAAGGATCTCGTTTTGAGTTGTAATATATCTCCATGATCACTGGATGTATCAGGTATGATATATATGTCAGTCGGCTCAGTGGGACAAACAGCTTCCAGGATAAGAACGAATTTATAATCCCTGAAAATACAAATAATTCTGGTTTACTAAGATGTATATAGCTACAATCTGATCCACTTTTTCCATAACTGTGTATTCGTTAGTTTGTAAATACCTGATTAACTTTTTACTAGAATGTATCATTCTAAGAAACTCTCTAAGAATGGTAAAAGGAACTTTTTAGTTCAAACTATATTTATTATTTTTGAATTTATCATAAGCAATCAATTATGTTGTAGTATCATCCACTAAAAGTTTCAGCCATTTTTGGAAACCATGTTTTCAGTTCACAGCTTTGACTCCACTTCTTGCTGGATTCTTATCAAACAGTGTGGAGACACAGTTCACTTGTGTCTGAGAATTGATGGTTGTGAGAGAGACTGAAACTCTGAAGCAAATGGCTCTGTGGGGAGCTTGGTGACACGTATCTGTGTACAGAAGCCTTTTGACTGGAAGCTAGTGGAAGCTGGGTACTATGTACATACAAACCAATTGGCCTGGCTTTTAAATCAAAGAAACTCTTGGGAAAGTATATTTTCATGAAAGTATGTCAAAACTTTGCTGTATCCTAGGTATCACTTCAATGACCTAATTGGTCACTTTATTAACCCTTATCATGCTGGACACAATTGATTCTTTGCGACTAGTGTAGATCATGATCAGCCTGCACATGCCAGTATCATAACTGACTTTCTACTAAAAACTTTTTCAATCATTCCTACCCAACAAACAACAAAACACAATGTAAAACATAGCTACCTACCTCCATAACCTGTAGCACAAGCATACACCACCCAGCCTACACCTAGCGCCCACACAGACGGGTTTACTGCATTGTGAAGGGCAGACTCTTCCTTGCTCGGTATATGTTTGCCACGAACACTGTCAAAGTTTCCATACAGTGTTGACAGACAACACACTGCAGCAAGGAACCATCCCAACAAATTTTGGAACTGGAAAACAACAGCATTGAAGTTCAGGAATGTCTTAAATAATTACATACACATGTGAGTAAATATCAATCAAAGATAATTGTAACATGTGCTTTAGAAATAAAAGGCACTTAAGTGCTTGAATTTGCATTAGGCTTAACATCATATACCCTGCAACAAACAGTGCCAGACTGTCACAAAATACGCCCGTCAGATGAAAACTGCTCAACTTAGAGAGCGGACAAGTTTCAAGTAATTCAAGGGACATAATCCAAGAGTGCCTGGGGCGATTTGGGTGGTTATCTAACTTGGCCGAGATATTATGCCCACAAACATTGTCAGCAAGTTTAGTGAAGATCGAAAGAAGACCATTCGACTTAGAGAGAGACATGCTTTGGACGCTAACCACCTGCCCGCCACGGGTGTTCACATAATATGCCCCGCTCTTTCAGAGACGGGCGTTTAACTAATAAAATTAGCAATGTTAAAGTCCAGCAAAAAATCTAAGATGTGACCCTTTATGTTTTATTGACTTAATTTCTTAGTAAACTTTATCAAAAATCTACCTAATATCGCCAGCTACTGACCAATTCATTCTTACTTAATATCTTTACATACTTTTCATTTCTCAATCACACGAAAAGCACATTATGCAGCCAACAATTAAAATATGAAAATACTTTTACCCTTGTTATACGCTTCTTGCAGTCTGTCTTGTAAAGAATGTACCCAAATATCATCCCAATGACATATGGTCCGATGCGACAATAAGGCTTTGTGTAAATATCATCAAAATACTTTGCAGCATTCCTAAGGAGACAACAAAAAGCATATTTTTCAGATCAATGTAAATCCACAAAAAAGAAATCTGAATAACATATTTCATCAAGTCATCACTTATTTCAGGCCTGTAATTCTAATTATGTGGTACATAAATAAACCACTTAGTGCATCCTAATGCTACAAGCTGATTTGGTCAATTTTGACTTTCTGTCATAAAAAACTTAGATTTTATATTTTCTTTTTTTGTAAAACCTTTGGCACTGTACACCTGCTCCTGACAGATGAAATGATTCACTTATCAAAGTACTTTACGCATATATGTCACAACATTTATGCATAAAATTGCTATATGCTTTATGTTCATGGTTCAAAGAACAATTTTGCAAATAGCACCTTGATGCATGTATTAGTCTGATACCGAAGTACATGATTCAGCTGCAAAAAAGGTGCTACTTGACAAAAAGGGCTATAACTTAGGACTGTGGGAAAATTTCAATTAAATAATTTTCATAGCTGCAGAATATATTTATGAGATATGTACCATACTGAAATAAATACAGTCCAACTTCGTTCATTCGAACTTGGATAATTCGGACAGCGCCCTCTGCTAGAACTGATCATCAGGTCCCGGCAAAATCCCTGTATAATGTAAGTTTTTTGATGGCTCGAACTGCTGATAACTTGAACAAATTTTGCCGGTCCCCTCGAGTTCAAACAAACAAAGTTTGACTGTAAGTTGTAAGCAAGCACGAAAAATGCACAATGAACATTGATGGGCCAAATTATTCTAGCATCTATCAGGTTCAGTTAGCTTTAAGTCATCCAAGTAACAAGTGTCCACATACAAACTTCCCCAACCCCATCAGCTCCCCCCGCCACCCTCCACAATGGCATGAAACTATGCTAAATAGAGCTAGCCTTATAACTTTATTACAAACAAATTGTAAAACAACTTACGTGGGTTCGCCTCCTGTTCCAAGAATATCCATGGGAAAGTCATTCTGACTAGATAGTATACCAGTCACTGTGAAGCTTCCAATCAGAAATGCAAAACACACTAAACCACCAAACACACTGGAACTGAAATCAGACACATGTACTAGGTGAACCCATAGGTTTAAATCTTACATCCTTACTGTGAGATATTCTCAAAACAAAAAAAGCAAATCAGTACTTTCATGCAAAAAAACTAAAACATTTTTTTTTGGATGTTTTTATGAACTAAACTCATATCTGTCAAAGCCTGCAGAGAAACTTTAACAGACTTTGGATTCATTATTTAGTCTGGCTGAACAATTTTGCTGTTCATATCTTTTAGAAGAACTGTTTGTTCAATCAAACAAATGAAACTGTGTAAATGATAAGATATGACACCACAGAATAACAAGATGCCTACGGGTAACATGTCGCGCCGCCCTTTGACCCATAACTGTGATCTTGACCTTTGAGACAGAGTCAGTCTCATTGAGTTAAACATTCACACAAAATATAAACAAGATTCCTCAATGCATGTCAAAGTTATGGGCCGGATAAGATCTGACATGACCTTTGACCACCAACTGTGACCTTGACCTTTGAGATAGGAACCTGGGGTTTGCGCATGACACTCCGGCTCACTGAGGTTAACATTCATGTCAAACATAACAAGATTCCTCAATGCATGTCAAAGTTATGGGCCAGACAAGATCTGACATGACCTTTGACCTCCAACTGTGACCTTGACCTTTGAGATAGGAATCTGGGGTTTGCGCACGACAATCCGTCTCACTGAGGTTAACATTCATGCCAAATATAAACAAGATTGCTCCATGCATGTCAAAGTTGTGGCCTGGACAAACAAATCCGGACGGACACACACACGGATGCAAGCACTAATGCACATACATACACCGAACAGCCATTTGGACAACTATGTCTTTGCATCCGCAAGCGGACTCGACAAAAAGTGACCATAGTAAATATGATTTCACAGGACACTGGTGACCCTATTTTCTGTCACTGTGATATGTTACTAGTTAACAATGCCGGACTAAGTAAACTTTCATATGAGGGGTAAGGGTGTGTGGATACTACAAAATATCAAGAAACAACAAGAGTGCCAGACTGCAAGAAGGAATCAAGGTATTTGTGAGGTTCCACATGGGATGAAATTGACAATGGGATCAAAACTGTTTGAATGGACAAGGCTAATTTGGAGGATTTCGAGTATTTCAAGGGCCATAGTCCAGAAGTGCCTGGGGCAATTTGGGTGGTTATTGAACTTGGCCGAGATATTATGCCCACAAACTTTGTCACCAAGATTGGTGAAGATCGGATGTAAACTGTTCGACTTAGAGGGCGGACAAGGCTAAATTTGCAGTTTTCAAGTAATTCAAGGGCCATCATCCAAGAGTGCCTTGGGAGATTTGGCTGGTTATCGAACCTGGCTGAGATATTATGCCCACAAACATTGTCAGCAAGTTTGGTGAAGATCGGATGAAAACTATTTGACTTAAAGAGCGGACATGCCATGGACGCCAACCGCCACGGGTGTTCACATAATATGTCCCGCTCTTTCAGAGACGGGAGCATTAAAAAAGCTGGAAAAAGTAAAAAAAACACTAGAAATGTGTCCATGGGACACAGATGCCCCCACTACATGACATTAAAATGACAATTTTTTCCTAGGTCAGGGGCCATAACTCCTACAATACTGAATGAATCCGGACGCAAAACCCCAGGTGCACAACTGCATATGCTGACCAACATTCCTGTAAACTTTAGTGACTCTAGGTCAAATACTTCTGGAGCTACGCGGGACACAACATTAAAATGACCAATTTTTAACTAAGTCAGGGGCCATAACTCCTACAAGACTCAATGAATCTAGACAAGAAACCCCAGGTGCACAACTGCACATGCTGACCAACATTCCTGTAAACTTTGGTGACTCTAGGTCAAATACTTTTGGAGCTACGCACGACACAACATTAAAATGACCAATTTTATTTAAATCAGGGGCCATAACTCCTACATGACTGAATGAATCTGGACGCAAAACCCCAGGTGCACAACTGCACATGCTGACCAACATTCCTGTAAACTTTGGTGACTCTAGGTCAAATACTTTTGGAGCTATGCGCGACACAACATTAAAATGACCAATTTTTTACTAAGTCAGGGGCCATAACTCCTACACCACTGGATGAATGAAACCACAGGTGCACAACTGCACATGCTGACCAACATTCCTGTAAAGTTTTGTGACTCTACATCAAATACTTTTGGAGCTAGGCGTGACACAACACTAAAACGACCAATTTTTACAAAGTCCAGGGCCATAACTCCTACACAACTGAATGAATCCGGAAGCGAAACCCCAGGTGCATAACTACACATGCTGACCAACATTCATTTACAGTTTTGTGATTCTACGTCAAATACTTTTGGAGCTAGGCGCCACACAACATTCTCGGACGGACAAGGACAAATCTATATGCCCCCCCCCCCCAAAAGTGGGGGCATAAAAACAGTTTTGTAATTTGATTGTGTGTGGGATAGAGAGGGGGTGTGGGCAGGAGGCAAGGGAGGGAGGTAAATCCAAAGTAAAACCCCATATGCGCACAAATTCACATGCTGAACAACATTCCTAGAAAGTTTCATGACTTCAGGTTAACTATTTTTTGGAGTGCAAATATTCAGACTGACAGATGGACAGAAAAAGGCAAATCTAGTAGCCCCCCATCCCTCAAATTTTGAGGGGCACAGAAATCACTGTACCAGCAGTTGCTCTTAAATGTAAATAAGTCACAATATGACCTCCCTTCATACTAAAATAAGTACAATTTAGAAATGACGGATGAAAGCTAGTATACTTGATTTTGTCACAGATTCTGTTTGTTACAGGCAAGAATGACCTTGATCTCCTGAACCCAGTGACTCTGCATGTTGTATTGATGAGGTTAACAGCTGATGTTAGTTTTAAGGAAATCCTTCTAGTGGTACAAAGATATGAAGAGGACACAAATTTAATCTATTTACTCATTGGCCTTTATTGTGTGACCTTGATCTTAGACATATTGAGCCTGATGATCTGCTTTGCACATGCTCTTGAAATTGTTATCAGCTGGTGCTAGTTTTATGAAATCTTCCAAGTGGTTTAGACAATATGACAAGTTAAATGATGTAAAGTGGACAAGAAGACAAGCTACTTGGTCTTTGACCTCAAAGTGTGAACTTATTCACTCTGCATATCATTTTCTTTAGGTAAATAAATCATGTTAGTTTTATGAGAATCTTCCCAGTGGTTTCAGATATGAAGTGGACTAAAATGGAAGATTGACAAAACTACCAAGTGACAGGTGTGACTCCAATATAGCCTCCATATAGATAATACATTTAGGGTATAGTTATGAAAGTTTTACAGAAATCTTAAAGCGTAATCATACTAATCTGTTCTTTGCACATCAAATATGTACAGCACAATCTGCATAACCAAAAATGTGAAAAGTTATGAGAAATGTTGAAGGTGAATTTAGGAAAGAGAAAATAAATACAATATTTGTTTCATAGCACTCCCTTGTGGAAGTTTAAACTTAAATACTTCAATTTTTTATGGAACATACCGGTATACTTACAAGTATAATGGAATAAGCAACAATGGACTAACAATATAAAACTGCATATCATTGGCCATATACCAGCTCCACAGCATACACTGAAACATAAAACTGCATATCACTGGCCATATACCAGCTCCACAGCATACACTGAAACATAAAACTGCAAATCACTGGCCATATACCAGCTCCACAGCATGCACTGAAACATAAAACTGCAAATCACCGGCCATATACCAGCTCCACAGCATGCACCAAAACATAAAACTGCAAACCACCGGCCATATACCAGCTCCACAGCATGCACCGAAACATAAAACTGCAAACAACCGGCCATATACCAGCTCCACAGCATACACCGAAACATAAAACTGCAAACCACCGGCCATATACAGCTCCACAGCATACACTGAAACATAAAACTGCAAACCACCGGCCATATACCAGCTCCACCCCATACACCAAAATATACAACTGCAAACCACCGGCCATATACCAGCTCCACGGCATACACCGAAACATAAAACTGCATATCACTGGCCATATACCAGCACCACGGCATACACTGAAACATAAAACTGCAAATCACCGGCCATATACCAGCTCCACAGCATACACAATCACTGGCCATATACCAGCTCCACAGCATGCACCGAAACATAAAACTGCAAATCACTGGCCATATACCAGCTCCACAGCATGCACCGAAACATAAAACTGCAAATCACCGGCCATATACCAGCTCCACAGCATGCACCAAAACATAAAACTGCAAACCACCGGCCATATACCAGCTCCACAGCATACACCAAAACATAAAACTGCAAACCACCGGCCATATACCAGCTCCACAGCGTACACCAAAACATAAAACTGCAAATCACTGGCCATATACCAGCTCCACGGCGTACACCAAAACATAAAACTGCATATCACTGGCCATATACCAGCTCCACAGCATACACTGAAACAAAACTGCAAATCACCGGCCATATACCAGCTCCACAGCATGCACCGAAACATAAAACTGCAAATCACCGGCCATATACCAGCTCCACAGCATGCACCGAAATATAAAACTGCAAATCACCGGCCATATACCAGCTCCACAGCATACACGGAAACATAAAACTGCATATAACTGGCCAAATACCAGCTCCACAGCATACACCGAAACATAAATCTGCAAATCACTGGCCATATACCAGTTCCACAGCATCCACCGAAACATAAAACTGTGTATCACTGGCGATATACCAGTTCCACAGCATGCACCAAAACATAAAACTGCAAATCACTGGCCATATACCAGCTCCACAGCGTACACCAAAACATAAAACTGCAAATCACTGGCCATATACCAGCTCCACAGCGTACATCAAAACATAAAACTGCAATTCACTGGCCATATACCAGCTCCACAGCGTACACCAAAACATAAAACTGCAAATCACTGGCCATATACCAGCTCCACAGCGTGCACCAAAACATAAAACTGCAAATCACTGGCCATATACCAGCTCCACAGCATGCACCAAAACATAAAACTGCAAATCACTGGCCATATACCAGCTCCACAGCGTATACTGAAACATAAAACTGCATATCACTGGCCATATACCAGCTCCACAGCGTACACCGAAACATAAAACTGCAAATCACTGGCCATATACCAGCTCCAAAGCATGCACCGAAACATAAAACTGCAAATCACCGGCCATATACCAGCTCCACAGCATGCACCGAAACAAAAAACTGCAAATCACCGGCCATATACCAGCTCCACAGCATGCGCCGAAACATAAAACTGCAAATCACCGGCCATATACCACCTCCACAGCATACACTGAAACATAAAACTGCATATCACTGGCCATATACCAGTTCCACAACTTACACTGAAACATAAAAATGTGTATCACTGACTACATACCAGCTCCACAACATACACTGAAACAAAAAACTGCATATCACTGGCCATATACCAGCTCCACAGCATACACTGAAACATAAAACTGCGTATCACTGGCCATAAACAAGCTCCAAAACAAAAAACTGCATATCACTGGCCATATACAAGTTCCACAGCAAACACTGAAACATAAAACTGCATATCACTGACCATATACAAGCTCCAAAACAAAAAACTGCATATCACTGGCCATATACAAGCTCCACAGCATACACTGAAACAAAAAACTGCATATCACTGGCCATATACCAGCTCCACAGCATACACTGAAACATAAAACTGCATATCACTGGCCATATACCAGCTCCACAGCTTACACTGAAACAAAATACTGCATTTCACTGACCATATACAAGCTCCACAGCATACAATGAAACATAAAACTGTATTTCACTGACCATATACAAGCTCCACAGCATACACTGAAACATAAAACTGCATTTCACTGACCATATACTAGTTCCACAGCATACACTGAAACAAAAAACTGCGTATCACTGGCCATATACCAGCTCCACAGCATACACTGATACATAAAACTGCATATCACTGGTCATTTACCAGATCCACAGCATACACTGAAACATAAAACTGCATATCACCATCCACAGCATATACTAAAACAAAAAACTGCACATCACTGGCCATATAGTAATACAAACTCCACAACATACACTGAAACACTGAAGGTCTTATTCAGTACACTCTATGTCCACTTCATGGGCCTCTGATTTGTACTCCTATGTAAGGGTCTGTGAAGAGTGTTGTCAAATTAATGTCCAAGATCTCTGTTTTAGAAGCAAGCTGCTTATCATTATACCACAGCTCCCCTTAACCCTTACCATGCTAAATTTCTATAATGAACTTGTCCATCTTTCAATTTGGACAGTACCATTAACAGTTAAAAGGGGTCCTTACCAAAAGATACTGACTGAATGGTGAACAGTGCAGACCATGATAAGACTACACAGGTCGCAAATGCAGAATCAGTCGTGTCCAGCATGATTTTAAGTGTTAACAGAGGTCAATAATAAAACTTCCTCTCCTAGCAAGCAAACAAAAGCAGTCAATGGTTACAAAACTCTTAAGAACATGATCTAACTTACAGTGTCTCTTGAATGCCACAGATTGTTGATGTAAAGTAAATTCATCCAGAAATTGTTCTCACAAAAGTCCTTTTCTGTTCCATTTTGTTGCCAGAAAGGTCCAGAAGACATATATCTCATCAGTGGTATATACAGTAACATGATGAGGCCATATGTTGGTGTTAATCTGTAATTTGAAATAATTTTATTACAACAGTAAGTTCTGTAACTCGTTATGAAATATACAGACATTTATGTGATTAGACATGAAATATCCATCTATAAACAAAATGATACCTCTAGATATATAATTTAACACCTCTGAACAGGGAAATGCTTTCCAACCGAAACAGATATTGCTTTTTTTTTGTGTGTGGGGAGGGGGAGGGGGGAGGAGAGGGGGTTTATAAAGGGGGTATTTGAGTTACACAGATACAATTTAGGTCATATGGCGACTTTTCCTGGCTATTGATGGTGACCTCCTGGCAATATTTCATCACAGGCAGACACATCAGTAGTATGGTTGTTGCAGAGAGGTTGTTAATTTGTAGAGTTATATTCATAAGAATTCTATCTCTTGAGAAGAAAAATACCTGTTTTGTGGAGGTGTTTTCTATTCAGAGGTGACATTAGGAAAGGTTATACTGAATGTGTCTGAACAAATGTTTGCTCAGTAAGAGACTCAGTGTATACACCTGTCATTAATGTTTTGTGATAACCGTAATATCTTTAACAAGGGCCTAGGTTTGCCATTGTTGCAATATATGTTTATGATGAATTACAACTAAACCATTGTGAGCAGAGACCACTCAACTTTAAAGACAACTAATTTCATTTTCAATTTAAATATTAACAGTATATTTTAATTCCTGTATGAAGCAACTACCTGCTTTAAGCAGCCTGTTTGCTGACTTCACAAACAAATTTTTGTTCCACTTTCAACTTGTCTAATGTAGCCGCCTGCCTTAAACAGCCAAATAAGGTTGCTTCCTCGACTGACTTCTTAATACAGGTTTGACCAATTTTGGGTTCTCCTAAGGGTGGTCTTTGCAGAAAATTTTAACAGTATAAAGATTTATTATGTTGTCACCTCAACGCATGAAGTGGATAACTGCACTGACTTAAAGAAGGACTTACTCACTTTTTGCGCTAAGGTGTCACTTAACTGTATTTTACAATAATATAACGTTTCCTTGATATATGCCATTCTTTTGCAATGAAACTATACCTCCAGAATCTGTGGAAGTAAAACATGCCCCACTTGAACTTCCGTGCTCCACCAACTTTTTTCATCTCCTTAAGTGACAGGTATGCTACCAACAAACCACTGAAAAGAAAAAAAAGATGGATCATAAATACAAGAGGACCATGATGGTCCTGAATCGCTAACCTCTTCCCACATGACCCAGTTTTGAGTATGACGTCGTTTTTTCTATTATTTGACATAGTGACCTAGTTTTTGAGCTCATGTGACCCAGTTTTGAAACTGACCTAGATATTATCAAGATAAAAATTCTGACCAATTTTCATGAAGATCCATTGAAAAATATGGTCTCTAGAGAGGTCACAAGGTTTTTCTATTATTTGACCTATTAACCTAGTTTTCGAAGGTACGTGACCCTGTTTTGAGCTTTACCTAGATATCATCAAGGTGAACATTCTCACTAATTTTCATGAAGATCTCATGAAAAATATGGCCTCTAGAGAGGTCACAAGGTTTTTCTATTTTTATACCTACTGGCCTAGTTTTTGACCGCAGGTGATCCAGTTTCGAAACTGACCTAGATATCATCAAGGTGAACATTCAGATCAATTTTCATGAAGATCCATTGAAAAATATGGCCTCTAGAGAGGTCAAAAGATTTTAATAATTTTAGACCTACTGACCTAGTTTTTGACCGCAGTTGACCCAGTTTTAAACTTGACCTAGATATCATCAAGATGAACATTCAGACCAACTTTCATACAGATCCCATGAAAAGTATGGCCTCTAGAGAGGTCGCAAGGTTTTTTTTATTATTTGACCTACTGACCTAGATTTTTAGGGCAAGTGACCCAGTTTCAAACTTGACCTAGATATCATCAAGATGAACATTCTGACCAATTTTTATGGAGATCCATTCACAAGTATGGCCTCTAGAAAGGTCACAAGGTTTTTCTATTTTTAGACCTACTGACCTAGTTTTTGATCGCACATGACCCTGTTTCAAACTTGATCTAGACATCATCAAGATGAACATTCAGACCAATTTTCATACAGATCCCATGAAAAATATGGCCTTTAGAGAGGTCACAAGGTTTTTCTATTATTTGACCTACTGACCTAGTTTTGAAGGCACGTGACCCTGTTTTGAACTTGACCTAGATATCATCAAGATGAACATTCAGACCAACTTTCATACAGATCCCATGAAAAACATGGCCTCTAGAGAGGTCACAAGGTTTTTCTATTATTTGACCTACTGACCTAGTTTTTGATGGCACGTGACCCGCTTTCGAACTTGACCTAGATATCATCAAGGTGAACATTCTGACCAATTTTCATGAAGATCTCATGAAATATATGGCCTCTAGAGAGGTCACAAGGTTTTTCTATTTTTAGACCTACTGACCTAGTTTTTGACCGCACGTGACCCAGTTTCGAACCTGACTTAGACATCATCAAGATGAACATTCAGACCAACTTTCATACAGATCCCATGAAAAATACGGCCTTTAGAGAGGTCACAAGGTTTTTCTATTATTTGACCTACTGACCTAGTTTTAGATGGCAAGTGACCCAGTTTCGAACTTGACCTAGATATCATCAAGGTGAACATTCTGACCAATTTTCATGAAGATCTTTTGAAATATATGGCCTCTAGAGAGGTCACAAGGTTTTTCTATTTTTAAGCCTACTGACCTAGTTTTTGAAGGCACGTGACCCAGTTTCGAACTTGACCTAGATATCATCAAGATAATCATTCTGACCAATTTTCATGAAGATCTTGTGAAATATATGGCCTCTAGAGAGGTCACAAGGTTTTTCTATTTTTAGACCTACTGACCTAGTTTTTGATGGCACGTGACCCAGTTTCGAACTCGACCAGGATATCATCACGATGAATATTCTGACCAATTTTCATGAAGATCTTGTGAAATATATGGCCTCTAGAGAGGTCACAACGTTTTTCTATTTTTAGACCTACTGACCTAGTTTTTGAAGGCACGTGACCCAGTTTCAAACTTGACCTAGATATCATCAAGGTGAACATTCTGACCAATTTTCATGAAGATCTTTTGAAATTTATGGCCTCTAGAGAGGTCACAAGGTTTTTCTATTTTTAGATCTACTGACCTAGTTTTTGATGGCATGTGACCCAGTTTCGAACTTGACCTAGATATCATCAAGATGAACATTCTGACCAAATTTCATAAAGATCCCATGAAAAATGTGACCTCTAGAGTGGTCACAAGCAAAAGTTTACGCACGCACGCACGGACTGACGGGCGGACGACGGACACCGCGCGATCACAAAAGCTCACCTTGTCACTTTGTGACAGGTGAGCTAAAAAATTATTTTCAAAACTTACAATGCTAACATTAAAAAATACAGTTTCATGACACAATAAATTTAAATATACTTAAATGCAACTGAAAATATAGCAATAATTAAAAACAGACATAAGTATGATTTCATCGAATGTTTGTTGGAATATTTTTATTGGGATAAAGTATTAATTTTACTCATGGTAAATCATGATATTAATACATGTATATCACTTTAAATTGAAAGTTTTTAAATTTTTTAGGAGTTTAATATTTTTCTACTGAATACCTTAGCAAGAAGAAAGTATCCACGGCAACTGTAGCATTCAAAATTGTCATGAAGCTGAACTGTTTTACATGTCCCATTATAAATGGATAAATATTCTCTGAAAATACAACATAATATGCTCTGACTAATGTAGGACATGTTGGAAAGTTACAGATCAAAACTATGTTCATTGTTTAACCATAGTTTTTCATACATCTAAGTTTATTTATAGTCTCCACCACTTCACATTTAATGGGCAACTTCTAAAGAAAAATGTTTGTGCATTTAGTTAGAGGACGGTGCAACATACAGAAAATTCTAGAAGCTTTCCTGGGCTTTTGTTTTGTAGTGTGCAAAAGTGTAAATCACACAAAGGGGTCTCTAATATGAAAGAATGTTCGTTATTTTAAATGTTGGAGTAGTAGATTGAACTCGTGGCCCCTAGTTCCCTTGTCCAGTTCATTATTACTAAACCACTGGGTCCACTCTTTTAAATATACCTAGGTTATCAATACCTGCTATGCAAGTATTGTCACATATACAGGCGTGGCCATTTCTGACCTTAGGGCAATAATTTGTACAATTATGGTAGAGAGTCACACCCTTATATCACATGCCAAATTGACAAAGCTCTAGAGAAAAAGATTTTTAAAGTCTGACAGCTGAAAACCTACTTCTAACCAAAAAGACCAATATGTCCAATTAACCGGAACTATCTGAACACCTTTGAAAGAGGGCTACCTAGAGATTATTTGTGTAAAGTTTCATCAAAATACATTCAGTGGTTTTGGAGGAGATGTTGCTTTAAGAAATTAATGACGAAAAGTGACTATGCACTCTGGCAGCCATGTTTTTTGACAAATCAAAAAAATTTGAACAATATTTTTAAAAGGTCACACAAGGACATGAGTAAATTATTTTAAAATCAGGTTTTAACAGTTTTATACAAGAAGATTTTCAAGCTTTCTACTACATACATATAGGGAAAAGTGACCACAGCCTCTGACAACCAATCACTTTCAGTTCATACCTCAGATGTTACCTAGATTTCATTTAATGAAACATTCTGACCATGTTTTATGTAAATATGGTAAAACTTCTTAATCAAGTTTCTTTTCTATAATCTGACCTTATGACCTAGTTTCTGACCCTAGATGAGTTTTGAGCTTCTACAGTGTTAACCAGGTAACCTAGTTTTCGACCCTAGATGACCAAGTAAGAAACTTGCATGATATTCTATGCAGGAAACATTTTAACCAAGTTTCATTATGACTGGACCTTTCGAGTATTAATAGTCAAACTGTTTATAAGAGACAGATGACTGAAAATGGACACTGGGCAATCACAATAGTTCACCTTGAGCACATGATCAGGTGAGCTAAAAATCTAAAAAAAAAATAGTGTTACTACATAAAGTACTTACTAGCAATCATGGCACAGAAAGCATAAGAATGTCCCAGAATGACCCAAGACATACTGATGAATCTGATCCCATTCACAGCCCCTAATGTCCCTGCACCAGTGTGTGTACTGAGCAGTTTGGAACCATTTGTATACAGGGAGAATGCCTGCAGAACCTTTCCACCTAACCCTGTAAAAGTAAAAAATATATTACAGTAAACTGCTCATATAATAGAGACATTTGATAAGTTAGTAATCATGGTAGTTAGTAAACATCAAAACTTGTCATCAAAGATAAAACATTTGACAAGGCAGCAATATCACCTGCTGCCATCTTCTTGTTACAAAGGGAGATAAATCAGTAATTATTCAAGATAAAGCTAAAACTTTTACATTATTTAGAGTTTATATTTAAGTTTTTAAGTCTTATTAAATTCCTTTTCAGTATTTACAACTTTTATTGTACAGACAAAAATGCAAGAAGTAATGTGCAAATGGGGTTAATATATAAACTGTAACAAGGACTCAGTGTCGCAGTGGGGTTATACATATTTCACAGGAAGGAGAATGGACTGAGGGACACAGACTGTATGGTCGTGGGGTTGTTGAGTTACCGTATTTTCCTGAATAGACGCCCCCGGGGGCGTTACATTTTCCAAAGAGGGGGCGTTCATTTGAGGTAAAAAAATAAAAAATAATTTTTTTTACAAAACTTAAAAACATCGTTCAAACCAACTGTAAAGTGTTTCTGTGTTGTTTAATTCCCCCAGAACGTAATTATTTGGCATCCAATTTAATGCAGTGTGTCTTAAAATACGGTACCTCATGTATTCCGTGACACGCTCGCGACATTACACATTATGCCATCATACCCAAACAGCTGTGTACTCCGATAATATTTTCCTTAGTACATGCGGGTACTGCAATACACAATGTCAGTCGTTTGACACGCTGCTTATGTGCCGGCTTTTAAATTAAAAGTTATTAAAACTGCCGAAGAAAAGGTTAACACTTTGCCGCAAATTTGTTTAAAGTCGACAGGAAGCTTGTGCGCGGGTGGTGCAAAAACAAATCAAAAATGGATTTACCGTTTAATTTTCTATTTGATGATTGGATACGTACCGTACTTAGTATAAACGTTTTGGATTTACGGTACATGTACTGTTTAAAAGTGTGTTTAATTCTTAATACATTGGATACTTAACTGTAAATTACTTATTATGTGGACTTATAAAAATGAGGTGATTTTTTTTCGTTCTTGTTGACATTTTTTCCCCTCCAAAACGGGTGGGGGCGTTAATTAGAGGGGGGGGCCTTAATTCGGGAAAATACGGTATGTGTGTTTCATGACAAGGAGAAGGGACAGACGAATTTTTGAAGAAACACAAAATTATAGTGGAAGAAGCATGTACTTTATTATTTTACTTTAGGTGAGTATGTGTGTGCATTTGGGAGGGGCAGGGTGAGCGTAAGGGATGGTGCCAGGGATCAAAACAGAGTATAAATGGAGAGAGATGTTGTTTCTTTTAATTTGGGTTGGTGGTACGACTGATTATTTGTAATTCTTTTCTTTTATTAAATTATAATTTTTCATACAGTCATGTTTAAGACTTCATAATTCAGCATATAAATAGAGCATATTAGGTTACTGTCCTATAAATTTTAATCGATTAGTCAAGTCGATGAAAAAATAAAAGATGAGGCTCTGTCAAAAACTTGTATTTTTTGGCAGACAACTCTAATACAAATGTAAATTTAAATTTATAAAGACAGTAATTTACTGCTCTGTTTAGATTACCATCTGATTTAAAATTATTTTCGTAATAAAACTTACCCATAAACCAGGTATGCGCATGTCTTTTAAAAGCAATAGGTTAAAAATAAATAGGTATGCCCCAAACATATGTTGTCGATACATAGCCTTAAGCTGAGTAACTTAAATTTAAACATCTCTTAGAAATCCCTAACAATATAAAATAAAAGAATAAAAACTAAGATTACCCTTATGTTTTGTGCTTTACTTTTATGCATTGTTAAGTATAATTAATAAACACATTTTTCCACAAAGCCTGTGAATATCTATACTACTGAAGCAAGACATAGATAGCAAAATAATACCAAGTTCCAATGTACCAATTTCATCTTCTTCCTGAATATGTTTTTTCTCTGCATCATGCTGACTCTCGTTCTCCGTGTGGATGCTGTTATATCCACGGTATTTAATATTTCTACTAGAACTGTTATTTTGCGAACCAAGAACAAGCGGCTCGGTTTCATCTGTTTCCAAGTCATCAAATTCTGGTGAAGCATGGAACCGGTGGATAACAAACACATCATAAACTGTGCCAACAACAACAAGAAATCCAAGAAAACTGAGGATTGTTCTGAAAAATTAATCATACTGCATTTCAATTTTGATAGCCCATTATGAGAAAAAAAAGAATAAACATATTACAACAGGCTTTTAGAGAATATTGAAGGACATGAAATTTCAATAGGATAAAAAATAAAGAATTTACAATTTGAAATCCGAATAAGCCATAAAGGAAAAAATAGTGTGCAACCTACCTTTTTGATCAATCAGAGCGAGTTATTCTTAAAAAAATGTGGCTTCTTATTTCTTAAGACCAATGTGACTGTTGGAGTATTTTTCAAAGAACAGCTCTACACGCTGAAGAGCATCGACTGAATGGGCATGCATACCAATGACAGCCCCTTCATCGTATTTCAAAGGAAGCTGACACATTTTTGTAAGTCAAAGGTAGGCAGAGAATCCAACATGACTGACTCTGCAATTCTGATTGGTCAAACATAGATTTCACACTATGTCAGATAGAGTCCATGAAGAGAATTCTTTGCGAAAAAGAAACCTCGGTCGGTCACTCCCTATCGTTTTTTTTTTCACGAAAAATTCACTTCATAAACTCTATCTATACCTGACCATGACTGTTCAACTCTACATAAAGACACATTTTTTCTTCAACAATTTTGTTCAATGTGAAGAACAAAATTGTAAAGTATCACCCTAGGATCATTTGTATGAAATTATATGAAAATCAGGGTTGACAAGATGCTTTTAAAGCTTCACTATATACTCATAAATGACCATGCTCTCTGGTGGTCATGTGGTTTGAAGAGTCACACTAATCTGACCAGCCATGGTAGAGGGTCACTTAAAATATATTTCAATGAAATTATTTCAAAATTAGGCAAGAGACGTTGTTTGAAGATTTTTCTATTTTTAGCACTGACATCCGTATGTCAAGCCAAGTACAACCATTTGAATAGCTTTATAAGAGGACCACCCAATGAATGATCCCGGCCAAGTTTCATCAATTTCTAATGGGTCCATTTTCTGGGAAGAAAATGCTGATGAACTGATGGGGGGTGGGGGAACCATTGCTGAGTAACCATAATAAAGGCCAACCCAACTACTTAATTCAGTAATTTGGATGATTTTCAAGTTTCCTCACACAATTTAAGTCAAACAGCCACATTCAAACCTTTATGACTGAGGAAGACCCTAGGCCCCCATACTACCTATATAATATAGTACTAGAATCTGTCACCTCAGCGAAATACCTTTGCATGGATATCTCAAATGATCTCTCGCGGGACACCCACAAATAGGTCAAGAATGCAAATCAAACTCTAGATTTCCTCCCCAGGAATATGAAGGTAAACTCCAAACCCATTAAGTCCATGGCATATCAGACCCTCGTCAGACCACAGCTGGATATAGCTCTGAAGTCTTTGGCCAGATCTTCAGTGTCACTGACATGCTATACACTCTAAAATGGTGTATGCTACGTCTCCAGCACATTGACTCCTGACTCTCTCTTAGGTACCGTAGATACCCATGTATAATCCGAACCCATGTAATATGCGCACCTCCGATTTTGGCCCAAAATCCTGGGAAAAAAACATTTTTGGTCAATTTTGTGGTGGATGGAAAATGAAAGTAGAGTTTACATCGACACCGGAAATAAATTTTATTTCCGCGGCGGAGAGCAGCATCGGTCTCGCGGTACTATCGATTTCTGTTTTCTCGAAAATAAAACCAGTAAAATATTGTTTTATTTGTTGTTTTACCTTTTTAATTAACTATTTTGAATAAATAAACAGCAGCTGATTCAATATTTCGGAATGGTATCTTTCAAAATGACATGAGCTTCTCAATTTAAACCAATAACAAAAGGTGTGATAGTCTTTTTGCCACGATCAAATAGCCAGTAATTACCGGCAATTAATGTGTCACCTCATGTCAATTATATTGTTCACAATTTGATCTCGGTTAAAGATAATTCTCGATCTTTAATTAGTATCATAATTTTTGTGATTTACTAACATTTCTTTCATCAAAATACATTTAAATTTATATGATATTAATTTTGTTCAGAGCTCCAGATAAACTGCGTATTTGCGCAATTAAAATTGCAGAAAACCCAATTGAATTCATATAGAATGCATACTAAAAAGCAATTAAAATTCCTAATATGCAATTCAATAAAAATTGCTTGCGTATCGCATTTTCCTTATAACTAGAACAGGTATGAGACTTTAACGCTAGACAACTGACAGGTTAAACGTTACCGCAAAACAGGTTGTAATTTATCGGAAAAATCACAGGACCATTCAATCGGCTGATCCGTGTTATTTGGTCGTTTTGTAAACAATTTTCTTTACGTCGATAAAATGTAAAAGAGGGCAGGAAAAAACATTGTTGCAGCACAAACGAACAAATTAGTCGGATATTTTTCTGTTCAACACTGACAGTTATCTCTTTGTGACGATTTAGTTTCACCGATACTGGATGACATCTTATGGGAGAATGCATACTGCTGTGAACTAATTGATCTCTGACTACATTAAAAGTGAAAAAGTAAACAACAGTATGGAATAAAATCTTTGGTACTATGAATTAAAACACACATGTTTACACTGATCACAGGCATGTAAAAAACAATTTAAAAATGACAATACTGTTTTAATTACCGGTAATCACTTTTCATTACAATTTTAAATACATTTTTGTATTAAAAATTGAAGGGTGCTATTAAAGTACTTTTATGCAGTTAGTCAATCCAGGCTAATGATATATACCATGTACACTGTAAGCAAAAAATACTCAGTTGTTTGTGCGAGATTGGTGAAATACCCAACTGGTTTTAGCAAATACCCAATTACTTCTAAAAAGGCTGGGTAATGATATTATTTTTACCCAATTCAGATCTCCAATACCCAATTCAGACAAAAAGTGATGGGTAAATACCCAATTGCACCAAAAGCTTATCTGGAGCTCTGTTTGTTTGAAAGAAAAATAAACCATTCGATCTTTTACGGAACGTAACGGCAATCGTAGATTTTAGCGGTGACAGTAAGCACGGGGAGTAGTTTCCCTTTACCAAAATGGCAAACATCGGTAACAAACTTGTTTTGAAGTTGGAAAATTGTCTATACCTGTGTATTATGCACACCCACGATTCGGGGGTCAAAAAACTGCGCATTATACATGGGTATCTACAGTATAATATCTCAAACAACTGGCTGCAATCGCCATGGAAGATTATCTCATCCCTCTAATAAAGCAATCACATTACCATCCGCTGTCTTAAAGGTTAATCTCTGCAACCACAGACTACTGAGCAGTTCAATGCCAGTGTTTGCAACATTGAATACAATTCACCATAACCTTGCTCTTCACCCCTGATTTTATCTTTAAATCACTAACAAACTTTCCTTTCCTTTTATTTTGGCCAAATTTTCTTTTATCTTCTACTAACAAACTTTGTGGCTTGACACGCCTGAAAGTGTCTACATCCATGTAAAGGGTTGCACAGTATTGGAAGACAGTATCAGAAGAAAGGTTCCGAACTGCGTATTATTTTTGGTATGAGTGGGCACATGGGTGTCCATAGATATTCATCATTAGAAATACAAAAGTTTAACCTTTAGCATGCTAGAATAGATAAACTGTCGTCTGCTGGAAATTTCGTCTGCTAAAATTGTAAAGTTCATTCAATTTGCTCCAAAATTGGAAGAAATATTGTCAGAGTAGCAAACAGCTTGGAACCTGATCAGACGCCGATTTAATCGGCGTCTGATCTGGTTCCAAGCTGTTTGCAAAGGCTGTTAAATTCGCCTGCAGCAGGCTAAGGGTTAAAGTCCTCTTACTTACATAGAGACAACAGCTCTAGTGTCCAATTTCAAGTTCTCCTGGTGGCATATCGCAACATTTGCTTGTAAACTGCTGTTTCCAAGTGGTACAGCACTTGAAGCAAGTGCTAAAGCTGAAATAAATAATTACTTTCAATGAAAATATTTTAGAATATGTTGTAATTTTGTAAGATAATAGCACTTAGATAATAATAATACAAAAGTAACAAATGTTCTTAGTAAGTGAAATAATTTTTTTTATTATACTGCCGAAACTACTTTTGTTAATTTGTTAATTAACTTTAGTAAGAATGGAAACTTGGCACCAGGTCTGGTTCTGTTCCTTTTCCACCAGTCATTGGTGTGTACTCATACATCATGATAAATGCTGAAGATTAAAACCAAGACTAACCTTGTGATTTGTACTTCACTTCTATGTAATGTTTAACATAATTGAATTTGCTACCAAGTAAAATTTTATCTGGAGTTCAATTTCAAGTCGAATACCTATCCTAATAAAGTAAACATTAGGCCTTGGCTCAGTCTATACAGGCAATAGTGCCACTTGATTAAGAAATAGGTAACCATTTTGTTGACAACCTGAATTCAGTAATGGTCCTTTCCAGATCCTAATATTCCATGATCAAAGTGCTGAATGCTAAATTCCTGACAAAATCTATTTCAACTTTTAATTGATTCTGTTATAAAAATGTCTTGGATAAATACAGACATACTTGTACCTCATAATTCAATTTGTTGGCAACAAGATTTTGGTCCTATGATAACTCTCCAGCTTTTAAAGGCAGAGGAAGACCCTAGATACCCCTTTCAGCATTATTTCAGGCATAATTGGGAACACTGTAGGACCACCAACCTACTGCAAGCCAGCTGGATGGATTCCTCACATGAAAGAATACTACACACCAGACAAGGTTTGCTATCTAAAGCTGTGAGGAGCAAGATTCCAAGAGAGTGAACTTAACCTCATTGCCACGGAGGCTCCTTCTAGTATATTTTAAGGAAACTTACTAGTATTTAGTATAATTTAAGGAAACTTATTTATATTTAGTATATTTTTTTTCAAAAACTATTTTTATCCCGAGAAACCTGAAGGCAATTTATTAGTATCCATGATATACGAAGAAAATTTACCTGTATAAAATATATAATTTAAGTAAAATTACTTGTATCTAGTGTATTTTAAGTAAACTTACATGTATCTAATATTTTATCAACTTGTATCCAGCATAATTTAAAGTGGAATTATGTGCATCTTACTGCATATAGTGTTTTTTTGGTGAATGTTTTACAAAAGCAGTAATTATTACCAGTTGCTGTGCATTTAAATGTGCTAAATTAACAGTATTTGAAGTTGATGCATTAGAAATAAAGAAATCTGACTAATAAAATAATAGTTCTTTTCTTCAATCTTCTATGTAGTGATCTCCCTTACCTATAGGAAGAGATTTCTGAAGTTGAAGGAAAGCAACTCCTGCATGCAGTTTGACTTTTCTTAAAAAGACTGCCCCAGTCAAAATAAGAAAAGTTGTATTTGGAAAGTTATTATTTTGTACTGGTAACAGGAAGAGTTTGGTATATTGGGTTAAAAGCTATAATTTCCTCCACCCTTTTCACACACACATCTATTTCATCTGGATTTTTACTTGAAAAATGCACATAATTCCACTTTAAAGAAACTTATCCAGGATAGAACACATGCTAACGAACCTTACAATTCAGTGCAATTACTAAGGCTAGGCTTCAGAAATGTCAAACATGAAACAGCTGTGTTTTCTTGGACAAAAACTAAACTTACTTGAATTAATAAGGGTGAGGGTATCTTCTCTGGAACATGAGCTGGGTATACACACTCCTAACTGTAACTCCCCTAGTGGTATATCTGGCTCCTGTGCAACATAAAAGACTTTCATTTCAACATTTTTTCTAAAACTAAGAGTTAGGGTGTCTTATTCAGGGGGAAGGATGGTTCGCATTATTCTGGTATTATTACACGTAGAGGTACACAACTTGAGACACTAATGAACACTGTCACTATGAGCAAATACAACAAGATTCAATTGAATATCTTAAGTTATGGAGATGATACTGGACTTCATAACAAGAGGGTCATGATGACCCTGGATCGCTCACCTGAGTACTATGAGCTACATGTTTCAAATGTCAAACTGATGCTAAAATATTAAGAAAGTAGGTCAGTAGGTCACATTCATGATAACTGAAAATCAGTGTTAAGATCGGTGTGCAAAACTGTATATGTCATCCAAATTTCAAGCTGTATCTTAAAAAACAAGAAAGTAGGTTAGTAGGTCAAGGTCACAGTCAAGTGACCCCTAATTACTTGGGGTCATCAGGTAATTATAATTAGACAGTATAGGAAATATGATCAGGTAATTTTTGAAGTATTTTTCCCTATATAACTCATATATAACTGACCCCGAGGTGGGGCCTCTTTCCATCCCAGGGACATAATTTGAACAATCTTGTAAGAGAACCACTAGGCAGTTGTACATACCAAATATCAAAGGCCTAGGCCTTGAATTTTCAGACAAGAAGATTTTAAAAGTTTTTTTTCCTATATAAAAAAAAATCTGTAAAAAGATCCCTTGGAAGTATAGAATGCAACCAAAAAAGAATAATAGCAGACTCGGTTTAATTGAGTCTGTTCATGAGAGGTAATGAAATGTGCAACACCTCTCAAGTCTATGTAAAACTTGGGACCCCAATGGAAGGGCCTCTTTTCACCCTAAGGGCATAATTTGAACAATTTGGTAGAGGACCATTAGGCAATGCAACATACCAAATATCAAAAGCCTAGGCCTTGCAGTTTCAGGCAAGAAGATTTTCAAAGTTTTTTCCTATATAGGTCTATGCAAAACTTGGGACTCCCTGGGTGGTGCCTCTTTTCATCTCAGATGCATAAATTGAATAACCTTGGTAGAGGACCACAAGGCAATTCTACATACCAAATATCAAAGACCTAGGTCTTGTGGTTCCGGACAAGAAGGTTTTTAAAGTTTTTTCCTATACAAGTGAAACTCCCAGGGTGGTGCCTATTTTCAACCCAGGGGCATAACTTGAACAATCTTGAGGACCATTAGATGATGTCACATGCCAAATATCAAGGCTCTAAGCCTTGCGGTTTTGGACAAGAAGACTTTTTGAGTTTTTCCTTTCGGTTGCCATGGCAACCAGAGTTTTGTCTGGAATTCAATTCTTTGAACTATTTAATAGGGGGCCACCCAAGGATCATTCCTGTGGAGTTTGGTGTAAATCTGCTCGGTGGTTTTGAAGAAGACGATTGTTTTAGAAACTGCTGACGAACGGATGACGCACAACGGACACTGAGCGGTCACAAAGGCTCATCATGAGCCTTTGGCTCAGGTGAGTTAAAAAAACTTAAAACAATGTTGATGCTGACTCTGGGATGAGTGCAATAGCCCTCCTTATTCTTCGAATAGTCAACCTAAAAATACAAATGCATCTGAAACCACAAGGTGGATTCTTGGTAAACATACATAGCAGTTTATAATGGCTTACCCCAAGTTCAGCAGCAGGTGGCTGTGTAGGTCCTAGAGGTATCCCCACTTTGCAGTATTTTCCTTTGAATGGATGAGTAGGTGTGGTATTGTTTGGTCCAACAAACACAGTTGCAGTGGTGTTCAAACACTCCTCAAATCTGCCCAACCAGAAAATATTACCTTGCAAGAATCCTGATGACAACTTTCCTGTGGCATCCAAAACTGAAATTTACAGATAAAACTGTCAGCAATTTACATGCATGAATTCATTGACTCTTTTTTTCACTTAAATAAATTCGAAATGCAAATGAAAACTTATTTGTCTGAAGAAATGCCCTTAATATCAGACAAGCCAAAAGTAATATGCCGCATATACAACTTAATGAAACCTACTCAGAATCTATTTGAGGACTTTATGCTTCATTACAGAAAATTTATGTGAAATATGTACCTTTACAACCTGTTAAAAATTCAACATTGAAACTTACACTGTAAAGCCCAGACTTGTCGTTGTAGCAATGCCTGTACTGTCATGTTAAGATGGTTTAAACATTCTGATGATATATTTCGTCCTGCAGAAAACCTGCTCAGATTTTCCTCCTTTAACAACTGAAAGGACATAAATTCATTGAAGACTTTTGAGAATTTTTTAAAGAAATTCTCACAGTAAGAAAAATCCAGTAAATTGTATAAGCAAGAATGCTGGTGGTCCATCTTTTTTGTTTTAAAAAAACACTAAAAAATAACTGAAAAACAAAACGGTTGATTTTGTGCAAGATGGACACTGGGATGAACTGACCAAAAACAATATGTCTCTCCCAACTGTGTCTTCCCAGAATTTGAAAGACATGTGATTTTTGTCTAATTTGTTGATTTTAAATAAGAAGTTAAACTCCCAGATTTTCTACCACTTGCAACAAACAGTAACAATTAATTGCTTTGGTTGGAATTATATAGCTGCCCTGACAGAAGTGGATGGTTCTGCACAGCTGATAGTGGATTAGAACCCTAAAATAGTGGATTAGAACCCTAAAATAACATTATGGAACCAGAGCCATTCAACAATATTGATATTATTACTAATTCAAATGTAGTCAGTAAATGAACAGAAAATATTATGTTAAAATTTGTCCTCTTTTAGAGGACAGTGAGTTGTAGGTTATTTTTGTTGGATTTAACTTCATACTAACACATTTATAGGTCATATGGCAACTTTCCAGCTGTTCTCAATGCAGGAAGACACTTGGAATTGTTTCATCAAAGGCGGGTACCTGGTAGCACCACAACCTTTTGCAGCAAGCTGGATGGCTTCCTAAAATGAAGAATTTTACACCCTAAGCAAGATTTTTCAAAATCAGGGGAGGGAGGAGGAGTGGAGTAAAAACTTCTTTTCATTATACAAGGACTGATATAAATGTGTAATTTTGACAATCATAAGTCCAAGTCTTCTCCATTTAATGACTGAAAACCATTTTGAGTCTCAAGGTCATTGACCTTGACCTTTGACAGGTCATCTACTGATCAAAGGCACTCCTATGAAATTTGATATCTATAGGCCAAAACCACTTGTGGAAAGTGGAAACAGGGGTCACCTCATGACCACAAGCAATTCTATGAAGTTTGATCAAAATAATCAAATGCCTTTTCCACTTATTGATAGAAATCTGTTTTCAGCCTGTGTGTCACTGTGACCTTGACTTCTTACTGACCTCTTTAAACAACAGGAGTCATCAACTGACCATGGAATCGAATGGAAACCAATCCACCAATTCACTTTGAAAGTTACTCTGCCCTTGATTATTGGTCTACTGACCCCAAACAAGATATTCTTATCATAGACATTCACTCCATAAAGTTTGACCATTGTAGGCTGAAGATGTCTTTTAGTAACTGAGTGGAAACTAATTTCTGTATCCAGGTCAATGTTACCTTGACCTTTGACCTACTGACCCCGAAGCAATAGGGATCATCTAGTGAACACAGGCAATCATCCAATAAAATTTGAGGAATATAGGCCAACGTGCTCTTTAGTAATTAGGCTGAAACCGTTTTTGGTCTTGAGGTCACTGTGACCTTGACCTTTGACCTACTAACCATCAAAAGTCTATAGGAGTCAACTACTTACAACTATCCTATGAAGTTTGACCATTGTTAGAGAAAGCATTATCTACTTACTGACCAGAAATCAAATGGTCTACAGACAGACACAAGACAATCAGCAAGACAATATTCCTGGTGGAGGGATCTCCACATTGTAATTTTCCTGTATCATTACAGCTGGAAACCGGCCATAGGACAAATTCTGTCAACTTTAATACATTGAAACACAGCATGCCCAGTCACGCAGAATCCTGCGTTTTTCACGCAGAAAACACGATGTGCACGCATATTTTTCGATGGCCGTGCGTGCAGGTACGTATATTTGTTGTGGCTGGCAAATAAACAAATTCGGCTCAAAAATTGGTGGTCGCTAACCTAAAACCCGGGAAACGCTTGCTTTTGAACAGAAAACCAATAAGCTTCCAGCGGCAAACATCTGCGCGATCTAGATTACTCCAAATATGTCACTAACAAAAATGGCAGACGAGCATGAAAAACTTCATTCTGGGTGGAAATATTAAATTGACCTCAGTGCCATATGAAAGGCCGGGTTTTCACTACAAAATAGGCATCATACAGCATTAGTTCCTGCAGGCGTACTGTTGATAATGTGCAGAACAGAATGGTCATCGAGTACTACTGTAAGCAAATACCTAAGCCAGAGAAAAAGCTGCTGAAGCATTTAGGCCTTAGACATTCGTAATAGTTAAATACTGCTATTTATGCCTTAGCAGCATATAGTAAACAGGCTAGGCCTATATAAATACAGTATGACTGAGTTTACTGAATAAATACTGTAAACATTATCTAATATCTGTTGCTTTTAGTTTTCATACCAGTACATATGTTCATGTTTTGGGAAAATTCAGTGTACCCAGATTTTTTAAGCCTGTACCCACTTTTTCCAAAAGTAGTGGGTACAGGTACCCACTTTTTAAAAATCCTGTGGGCATGCTGGAAACACTGCTCTCAGCAGCATCAAAGGCTGGGGCACCAAAGCAATCTTTCTGGTACCCGGCTTTCCCTTAAGCTTTTGGTGTTAGATCACTTAAAACCCTGGATAGCTCAAGTATTTTACTTATCCCTTTGAGAACTCAAATGATCTGGATTTTACTTATACCCAATTCAAAAATTTAATGTGATATCACAATAGTAGTAGACCAGGCACTTTCTTTTAAAATGTTGTATTCATAACAGCGTCACGGACCAGTTACCTAATATGTTAAACTTTAGCTAGGTAAGTTATACACCATCAATTCAACAAAAATGGTTTCTTTCTTTAGAAAAAGTACTGACACATCAATTTACACAAAATGTAGTAACAGATGCCAACATGAAAATGCTAATTAATTTCAACCTAAAAATGCAACTGTGCATAACATAAATTTGATGATAAATATTTTAATGAGCTTAAAGATCCATTAGTGTGTTTCAGCGGTTAGATGAGAATATCATTACATGTAATGCATTTAAAGTTTCTTGTATGAGAGATGGGGCAAAATTTTCCCAATAACAGAATTTGTTCAAACTTTGTATATGAACCAGGTCTCATGTGAGAAACACGTGCCCTTTTTTGTTCTCTTAAAAATTGACTGAATCACTGAAATGTATTATAATTGTAACTTTAATTCATTACTTTTGATTACTTACAGCTTTAAACATCATTATCAGTTGAAAATTTTTACATCAAAATAATATATTACCAAGTTATTTAGTAATTTCTGTTCTGTGATTTGTCAGACACACATTACACATCCGCCAGGCCAGATAAAAAACAAGTAAACTCGCAGGCAATAATTTAAATATTCGCTCTAATCTTCCCTGACATTTTCAAAATTGTATAAATTTATGATTATCTTGCATTTTTAACAATACAATTTTGTGTAATTTTGAAATTATCTATCTCCTGCCCCCTTAACCTTTAGCCTGCTGGTGGCAATTGGTTTTGCCTTTGCGACCAGTGCAGACCAAAATCAGCCTGCACATCCGTGCAGTCTGATCATGGTCTGCACTGTTCGCTATTTAGTCAGTAAACTTTCAGTGAACACCCCTTTGAATAATAAATGGTACTGCCAAAATTGAATGATGGACCAGTCCATGTAAATGGCTATTCAAAATGTGTGGAGGCCAATCACTGAACAACAAATCATCAACTAAGGGAAGCTACTGGAATAACAAAATAACAATGAAACTTTAGGCCCAAATTTATGTTTTTCATCACAAGGTAATGTCTGTAACCAATTCAGCATCTCAACAACTAGAATGCTTTGTGTATTGCATTACAAGATCTGTGGGAATTAGTAAGCATCAGATGTATATAACATATATTAAATACATCTGGATTGTAAATATTTCTGGAAGACTAAAGTGAAGCTGAGGCTGACTTTCTATTAAACAAACTGGGTGGAAGTTGTTCCAATATAATAAAACTGAGTTTGGCATTAAACCATTCTCAGAAAGCAACCCTGCCATTGGACAATTTTAGAATTGAGTTCCAAATCATCCAATCAGATGCTAGAGTTTTCATGCTGGTCCCTAACTTTATAACCTTTAGACACTGTTCCATCCACAAAAATATTGATAATTTTACAGTGTAAGCTGTAATGATCCTTTATTACTTTAAGCAGATGAGATCACTATAAAAACATTTAAGTATATTACAGACCTCATGTTAATTAACTTTTGCAGACTATACTTATGAATCATGCAAAATATTTCGCAAGATCCTGTCTTAAAATGAATTCTGTCAGGCCAACTTAAAAAAAATATTTTTGTTTCCCCTCCAACAACCCATGTCATTCAAGGCTGGTATTTAAAACAGGAAGAGAAAATGTTGTTGTTGTGTTTTTTTCAATTTATATAATTATTTATTTTTTGATAATACATTTCCATTGAAAATACCATCTTTTAATAAATCATACATTCATGGAAGCCCAAATGAATTATAACAGTAGCGTATAACCGATTCAGAGTGTTTACATATATTAAAAGATGGTATTGCTATATTTTATTTCAATTCTGAAGCAGTATTTAATGGTACATGTGTGGCGACAAATATAGTAGTTTAAGGCGATGTCAATGCATAACCTTATGTAAAAATACAGGAGCTTAACAGGTCCTGTAAATGTCTAGTGAGTTATTCTGAGTGTGTAATAATGGATGTCTGAAGTGTAACAGCATTCTGTTATACCTGGAAGTCTTTTATATAAAATAGATTTTAGTAGATCAAATTTGGTAGCACTCTTTCTAAGCATCAGAATGGCACCAAATAGTAGGTCAACATGATGTTAATACTGCCTATACATGAAGATGTGCATGCACCTGTGTCCATGAATACTGTAAATCATTTAATGTTGTGGGTGACATTTCATGGTATATTTTGGGCCAAAACAGTTATATCATAGGTATATGATTTTGTGGATTTTTGAATGCAAAATGAATGGGAATTTTATTGTTCCTTGGGATTTTATTTCATCGATTGATTAACTACATAATTCACAAAAATTACTCCCCCACAAATATCAATGAATTCACATTATCTTAAATAATACAATTTTTCCATCTACAAAGAGCTGGTAATCTGTACGATCAGTTTGATTTGGAAGTTTCTAAATGAAAGTGATAGAATTCTATTAGAATTAGAAACACCTGTTTTTACATTTCAACAAATGAACCTACTGAGTTTTAACAAGAGCACCATCTTCAGGGTGCTATCACACATCTGACATAAGGGCAAGACATGAGGCAATGTGCAAGTCAGACTTATGGTTCTTAGTCTGCTTATTTGCCTACTGAAGTGTTATAAGTTTAAAACCCAAGGTTAAGTATATAGCATTTAAGAAAATAGGACCAAAACACTAACAAAATGCATACAAGAGTTCTGAATCTTGGCCTGATTTCTCATCTAGTGGTGATAAACAAATTAATGTATGTAATTTCATAGATAATAGTTTTATAGTTTCAAGGGAAGTGGACTGATTAGACTGGCTCCCATCCCTATGTTTGTTCTTATTTACATATATCAGTTTTCTTCATTAAGAGGGAAGTTACTCCAGAAGGTTGTTTCTACATTGAGATTTTTTAATGCCCCTGGCTCCGAACATAGGTATATGGTTCAGCCATCAGATAAAATTGTGCTATTTTAGAGATGTAAAATTTTCTTATAAAATGTTTCCAGTATTTATGTAAAAATAACCACAGCCAGGGAGCCAGGCTATGGACTGATCTATAATCAGGAAACTAGAAAAGCTCAACAGGAAGTCCATAAAACTACCAACCAGCATAGCAAGGCAATCACTTTCTTGGCTCTTTGTCTATAATCACTGAGTCTGTCATTCACTGCTGATAGCTATGTGATGCAATTGGCAGTTACTTGCAGAGAACAGTATTTTAAGTATTTGAAAAAAAAGTTTAAAACATTTAAATGTCTTTGAGTACTAGAACTATTACTGAAGGTGATTAGGTTATCACTCTATGATGCTGATCTGGAAGATAAGCAGCTAGACTAACTCCTAGACTATGATATATCTTTTTACATTTTTATGATTGAATGTAGTGAACTGAGCCAGTCTATATCCTATGTCCAATATGATAATTTCAACAACAGTCCTGTGTGAAAATCTCTAAAACAGACTAGCTGGCTTTTGTCTCTATGAAATTGAATTCGTCAAAAAAGGGAAAATATAGAAATATAGTTATCATCAGTCTAGTGGCTAGTCTAATAAGCAGCCTGCACATACTCTTGATTAGGTTAATGCATGATTAGAAGATACTGAGAGGGCAAAAAATGAAGTCATTAACCTGTCACTGTTACCCTTTTTCTGAAATTGGACACAGTAATCTGAGTAGTAGATGTGTCTCTTTGAACTCTGATGGTGAACAATTTTTTATAGATATTTTAAAAATTATTTGACTGATTCTGACACTAACCAACAGCAAAATGCCATGTGTAACTCCCAACACAGCCCCATATATTTGGTATCAGTGGGTATGTAACTATTATAGATTTGATACAGTATCTAGTCAGAGGCAGTGAGCAATATAACTGACCTTAACATACAGCTGTCCCATATCTAGATCATTGGGAAGGGAAACCTTGTTAACATTCGCACTCTGTTGTAGAAGACGAGGCATTGATTTCATTATGTTCCCGTAGCGATCTGTCTCTGCAGCAGCCAGTGACAGCAAAGTGAACAGCACAAGAATAAAAGCCATTCTGATTCTACTTGCTGCTCATGTAACTGAAAAAAAATATACAAATTAAGATTTTACCAAAAAAAAGAGCTGGTATGTAATGCTTTTCCTCCGAGATGAAAAACAAGAGGGGGCATTGACCCTAAAGCGCTCATCTGTGTACAAGGCTTCAATTGTGTGTGTATTAGTACAGAGTTAGGTTTCTTCTATGTTAGCTTATATTATATACATTTCACACACATTTTTGAACCTAGGGCAATAATTTGAATAATTACGGTAGAAATTACAAATCTGATATCACATGCCAAATATCAAGGCCCATATGTTCAATGAACCAGAACCATTTGAACAACTTTGAAAGAGGGCTACCAAGAGATCATTTGTGTAAAGTTTCATCAAAATCCATTCTGTGGTGTGGGAGGAGATATTGTTTAAAGAAACTGTTGATGAAAAGTGACAACGCCCTCTGGCGGCCATGTTTCTTGACGAATCAGAAAAATTTGAACAATATTTGTAGAAGGTCATACAAGAACCATTTGTGTAAAATTATTTTAAAATCTGGCTAGCAGTTTCAAACAAGAAGATTTTTTTAAATTTCCACTATATACATATAGGGAAAAGTGAACACGCCCTCTGGTGGCCATGTTTTTTCACGAATCAAAATAATTTGAACAATCTTGGCAAAGGGTCACACAAGGACTATTTGCGACCATGTTTTTTGACAAATCGATATAATTTGAACAAGCTTGGTAGAGGGTCACACAATGACCATTTGAGTAAAATTATTCTAAAATCAGGCCAGTAGTTTCTAACAAGAAGATTTTTAAATTTCCACTATATACATATAGGGAAAAGTGACCATGCCCCCTGGCGTCCATGTTTTTGACGAATCGGTATAATTTGAACAATCTTGGTAGAAGGTGACATAGGACCATTTGCAGGGGGTTTTTTTTGGCCGTTTTTATAGCCGTTATTCGGCTATATTCCCAATGCCAAAAAGTATGTATTTTTCCCAAAATGAGTGCAAAAATTCCCAATCTACATTCTGAAAAAAATTTCATCGAAATTGCACAAACACTGACCAAATTATGGACAATTTTGTAATGGCAGTATGTTAAAGAGGTTGTACAATGTGAAACAAGTGTATGAGAAAGTGCTTAAACACATCCTTACTATATCCTATGGGACTGAATATTTCCCAATATGGAACATTTACGCGTCAAAATTCCCAATATTGGGGGTATAGGCTATGTTCCCAAAACAGAAAGAAACAAGAGGACCATGATGGTCCTGAATCGCTCACCTCTTCCCACATGACCCAGTTTTGAGTATGACATCGTTTTTGACCAACTTTCATGAAGTTCCCATGAAAAATGTGACCTCTAGAGTGGTCACAATGTCTTTCTATTTTTAGACCTACTGACCTAGTTTTTGAAGGCACGTGACCCAGTTTCGAACTTGACCTAGATATCATCAAGATGAACATTCTGACCAACTTTCATAAAGATCCCATGAAAAATGTGACCTCTAGAGTGGTCACAAGGTTTTTCTATTTTTAGACCTACTGACCTAGTTTTTGACCGCACGTGACCCACTTTGTGACAGGTGAGCTAAAAACCCTTTTTTGTATGAAATTATTTCAAAATCCAACCATTTGTTTAGGAGGAGATGTTGTTTAAAGATTTTTCTATTTTTAGCTCTGGCGGCCCCTATGTACAACCAAGCGTAATGTTTTGAATAACTTTGATAGAGGACCATCCAAGGAACATCCATGCCAAGTTTCATCATTGTTGACGACGGACAAATGCACGACGGACACTGCGTGATCACAATAACTCACCCTGAGCATTGCTCAGGTGAGCTAAATATAAAACTGACTGGATTTAGATATTGAAAAATTGTGAATAATAGATAAAAGTAACCCACACAATCATATCATTAAAATGAATTCAGGATGTCAAAAAATAAAACTGATTTCGAGATATGAAATAACCAAATTTTAGTACCAGACCTCTTTATATGATTTGTGATATTTTTACCCAATATTCCTTTTAAATCATACTGAAAATAAAATGATAATATCATAAAATAAGCTTGTGATTATCATAAAATGATTCTGTCTTATCCTTTAAGATAAAATAACCATATTGTAAAATGAATTTGACATCACAAAATAAATCAAGGCTATCACAAAATATTGAATAAACAGTAAAACCGCCATCCAAAATATTACCAAATCATGTGGTGCCATTTTACTATTTATTCACTATTTTGTGATATCCTAAATTCATTTGGTGATATCCTTAAACTGTTTTATGATATTTAGTGTATTTAATGATATCAGTAATTATAATTTTAGACATCTTTAAAGATAAAATGTAATATCTTAAAATGATTTAAAGATATCTCTAAATGATTTCGGGATATTGTAAAATGATATCCTTTATTCATTTTTGGGTATTAGAAAATATATTTTATGATAATCAATTGAGCATTTAAAAAGACATCTCTAAATGTGCATGCTGTCATAATCTATCCTTAATTTGATGTCTTGGTATCAGTATTTTGTACACAAGATTTTTTTTAATAATATCATTTTATTGACATTAAGGTATTCAAAATATGTCTCTTTTTTGGATATCAATAATTCATTCAATGACATTATCAATGAATTTTAAGATATACTAAATCATATCATAAAATAAATTTAGTGATATCACTAACTAGATCTCTATTCTATAAACTCTGATTTCTTTATAATGTTCGGATAACAAAAAAATCATAAATTGATACTATTAAACTGAACTAAAGATATCATGAAATCAAATTGTTGATTTCAAAAATAATGGATATCTCAAATACATTTTGTGATCACTATCTTTGACAAATTTTATAGAATAAAAATAAATGATATCCTGAAACAGACTTGTGATATCAATTACAGAAATCAAAATTAAAAATATTACAAAATGAATTAAGGACTAGAGATGCTTTTGAGAAAAGCACCTGTCTCCCAAAACTGCCTAATCATCTAAATAGTAAGTCAGTCCTTATATACTGTTTACTTAATCCACATGTGCATGCGCTTTCTTGTCACCAAAAGGACGCCTATACTACTAGTAGTATAAGTGCCGGTTTGGGGGCAAAACTGCGCAAGAAATCTGAGTGTTTTTGGTAATTGAAGGGCCATAATTCCGAAGTGCCTAAGCCGATTTGGCTAGTTATCGAACTTGGCCGAGCACTTATTGGCAGACACATTTTGTTGAAGTTTGGTGAAGATCGGATGAGAAATGTTCGTCTTAGAGTGCGGACAAGCTTTGTGACAGACAGACACACACACACACACAGACAGATTGGAGTAAATCAATATGTCTCCCACACCACTGTGTGGTTGGAGACATAATAATTTGCTAAAATGTGGACAAGATTGCAAAATGACACACATATTTAATAAAATATTCTATTTTGTAATATCTTTAATTCAGTTAAAGGTCCATTACTAAGGGAAAGTGAGTTGGCAATTTTTTTCATAGCCAGTGCATAGACTTCTGCAAGACACTAAATAATGAAGATTGGCAGGTCAAAATTTACAGAAGGTCTTTGGAACTCAAAGAAATGTATGTGTATTATGTTGAAATTTCAATGAATCGACAGAATGACCCCCCAGGTCTTTTTAACTTTCTTCATACTTCATAGAAAAATAATTGTACATATACTACAATTTATTTCGAATTTCTACATACCAACTTTCATTTTCCAATAAAATGAAATAGTTTCTGTGCTTTTTAAAAGAAATTAAAATGTTCACTTTCCTTAGTATTGGACCTTTAATGATATCATAAATTATACTGATTTTGTTATACCACTAAATACACTGCAGTTTAAGATGCTACTTATATGGTGCATTGTTTAGCTTTTATTATAAATGTTATATTTCCATGACATTTACTCAAATTACTGTAGTGATATCAGAAACTATTCAACCATGTAAAATATATTTGTAGTATCACAAAATAACATATCAATTAATTGATGATACCACAAAATTTAAGATACCGAAAATAGTGAATAAATATCGTACACATTACTTTTAAAGACGCACAACAAAATAATTGTATCTACATCTACATCTTTCACCAAACCGTCGATTTCAGACTATCACTGAGCGGCGCTGTCAGAGAAACAGTTGTTAAAGACATGATATGTTACAAATGTTAAGAGAATAAAAGCTATAAAGACAGTATGCTACAGTTAAAATAGGACAGAAGCAATGCCATTACATATTGACCACTGCCAGCCTCTCTCTAAAGATACTGAGACTGGGGCTAGATCATTTGACATAGGTTGGTAGGGAGTTCCAGAGTCGGTTGGTCCTTGGGAAGTAGGAGTTAGAAAAGTACTGAGTATGAGACATGGGAATTAAGTAATTTAGGTTTTTAGTTGGGATAAGATGAGATTGGTTTTCTTTTGTATTTCCATGATGGTAATTATACATGATTTGCATGAAAAAAAATGAGATAAACAACAAGTATTTCGTTACAAATTGGCAGTGACATACATTAGGCCAAGACAATAATGTTTGTAATGTCTTAACATTTTATTGCATTACTTTAGTAATATCATGAATAATATGTATAGAAATGGCATTATCCCGTAATAGTCCCCTCTACGGAATGAAGTATGTTTATATCCACCTCAATCCCCGACCTTAACCCCTAAGAGTGTCTTAAACTTATAGATATTTAATTATGACATTCAGAAAGGTTTCTAAACCAATGTATTTTTTACTTCCCTAAATGTTATTTTTGTTCATTCCGTATATAGAGGGGACTATCAAATCAAAATTTATTTATTGTCAAAGATATTTCAACAAATTAACATAAGCACATTCTCGCATACCAGAGGTCTACCGTGGTTCCCCAGATGAACCTCTGGCACATTTCGCCGATATTTGTGGTTTGGTTACATTACAGGTAAAACGTTTCAGCCAATCAGCGTCGTTTCGCTACAAAATGTAGCGAACCAATCAAAATTGTTCGTGGAAAGCATGACCGCGTCCTTTCATATCGATGCCGACTTACGAGGAATATTATCATTTCTTCAAGTAAATTTCTTAACATCGAAAAACTTCGATCCGGGCCTTACATGTCCAGTATAACTTTATCCATCGTTAGCAACTACCTTGCTTACATATTGTTTGAAATTTCAATTCGGCGTGCCAAATAGTGGTGAACATTTTTTGGCTGAAACTTCTCCCGGTAGTAATTATGAGTGCGCATGCTCACCAAATAAACGACAGAAATAAATCAGAGGTTCGTCTCGGGATTTTGACGAACATCTGATGAGAATGACATAAGCTATGCATAGCTTTTTACCGACTTTTTTATTCAGGAAGGGCCTATTGTCCACCTGAAAACTTGTACTATAGCTGTATATTACCTTATTATAAGAATATTTTCATGAATTTTTTGTGGGTGAAAAAAGTAGATCACTAGGTCTTGGGTCTTTAACACATTTCTGACATAATTTGCATGATATGTGAACTCTATACTCTATAGTAATTATCAGACTTCCAGAAATACTACAAATATATTACATGTAAAATGGAGGGTTTCATAGAAACGCAGTCAAACTGTTAAGAAAAGCACTTACATTTTAGTTAATGTACATGTGTTCCAGTTTATTGAACTGCTGTCAAGGTAAAAAGTAGGACACAGCTGTATAAACGTGAGTGACTTCCCCTTGATTTAGGAGGCGTGACCGATAGTTGCGCTGCGAAATCCAAAATGGCGCTGCCCATGAAAATTTTGGATTTCTTTAGAATCATCCATATTTCGAGGAACTGGTCCGTTTAGAAAAACTGTAACAACTAGATGCCATGAGCATTAAAGCCTTTGACCTTGTGCCCGCTATTGAGCGGGTGCATCTTATGTCAGAAAAAGCGAAAACACAGGTTTAACAAATTTTCAACTTTCAATTTCCTCAAAAGGATTTATTTTTGCGAATTTGCATTCAGTTACTATTTCATAACTTTTCTTTGACTAAATAGCGATTTAAAAATGTTTAAATAGAGAGCTAAAAGTGTTATATAGAAGAATACTTCAAGTGTTGGTTGACACTTAGAATGTTAAAAATTGGGCATATTATGTATCCAGGTTGGGGAAGGTATTAAATTTAGCTTTTTTAGTTTTTATAGCTAATATAGCTATATATGGCTAAAAATTGAACAAAAGAACTGCTTGTTTCCATTAATTACTTTTAAACTGTATATAGGTGCATATTAGTTACTTGCATGTCAACTGAAGTTGGCATTTGTAACATTTCAGAGAAATAAAATAAATTATTTACCGATGCGTTTTTTCAGAAATAATTTCAATTCATCCTTCCATCACACAAAGTAAATCATCTGATAAGTACACAAAACAAACATAATTATTCACAATTTTTCTAATTTTCAGGTATTCTTTCCTAAGCACTTTTAACACGTCTATGAAAATATGTTCAGAAAGTTGTCATTTGTGAAAGATCTGTGATATCACACTTGTAACATGTTTTATAGCTTGCATGTATAATGTGTAACCAATCCAAGGGAGGTGAAAAGAATTGAATGAAGATTTAAACTTGCACATTTTTCATGGAAATTCCATGCAATAATACAGTTACACATGATTTCCTCTACCAGCTTAATGCCGTATATAGTGTTTCCTGCAGACTCTAAAAGGGGCATGGTGCTTCCCTTGAAAAAGGGCACTTTTAATGCGCGGTTAGGCACTTAAAGGGCATTCGTCCAAGTACACTTGCTGGCATCATTTTACAGACACCATTTTTCATACTATTTTAACATTGCATTTGAGAATCTTTCATATCTCAGATATGGGGTAGATATTTTGTATTATTCCTTAGATAATGTTTACCATACTTTCAAACATTCTTATTTTGTTACCAACATGAAGTGCTGGCTTGCATTTTCAGAGACAGATATCAGGTGATAATTTAATAAGCAATTTACTGAACAACTATCAATGCGCAACTTTATTTTGTCAATCATCACATACCATTTCACCATTGAATTACGTTAAGAGCATAGGCAGTTCGTCAAATCTACATGTAATCGATGACTGTGTACCTATATCGCTCATTAAACCCATTGTTCTTCGTTGTCAGTAAGATTTAGAAGACAAATCTACATGGAAAGTTACATTTTTCCAATGTTTTGGGCATACGAAAACGAAAGTAGAATGCTATGTAAAAAGTACATGCTGTGAAATTTGCTAGATTAGATCGTCTGCCACTATTTTTATTAAGTTTCTGCTATACATACACTAGTTTGAATCAATGATTGACAATGAATCTGGGTTTTTTTTCTATCTAATCATACGGTATTAAGTAAAATAAACATACATGTGAATACCTATGGTTCATTGCGAATAATAACTCAAAATTTCGGCTTGCTTGAATGTGGCCGTGCACTTTCAACTTAAATTTCGGCCTTATAAAATCATTTTGTCAAATCATTTACTAAAACAAAACTAGGGCCTTGCATTTTTAGTTTATTCATTTAAATCTCGATCAGGTTTTATATCTTAATCGCTAGGTTATCGGTTATTTTCATACCGATGTACGTTTTCAAATTTTCAAGATGGTGGCGACTTCTGCATCGGCGCGTCATGAATGTGCTTTGGAAAGTACTACTTCGTAATTATTAAACAAGACATTTGTCGATTTTAATGAATTTGGTATCATTCTGAAGCTTAAATGTTTATCTTATATTATTTTTATAAATGATACCCATGAAGGAATAAAATATATCTTGTAGATAAAATCGATGTAAAACATTTTGAGTCTGGTCATTTTTCATGGGTTGGTTGGCGATCGGCAAAGGACAAACATTCAACATTTTATTTTTAAAGTCCTACTGAGCGCATCAAAAATGTGCGACAATCAATCTACATTTTAATTGATTACAACCTTTTAAAATAATTATCCTTTAATCATGTGTTATCTGACCGTTTTCAGTCATCTCTTACGTAAAAAGGCTAAATGTAGCTTCAAGTTCTCCGCCGACTTGCTAAAAGCAACAAATTTTCATCTACTGTTTCCAATTAAAGAATCATAAAACAGTAATTGATTGCATAATCCTGTCAGTTCTTAATCAGGGTCATTCACGGTTGATGCATCCACGTGTCGACCTGTTGATCAAAGCCGCTAATTGACGGTACAATACACGGAACATACCCCGCGGACATTGGCTATCCAGGCTGGTTTTGAAAGGGCATTTTTCAAGATAAATACAAAAGCCTGATAAAATAAAAGGGCACATGGCGCAAACGGGCAGCTTGAAGGGCACCTTGGCAGCACTTCAAACGGGGCATGGCGCTGCGCCATGTTAAAAAGGCCTGCAGGAAACACTATACGGTATATAAACCTATTGATGGATCTTCATGAAACTTTACACATGTATATGTAAATCACTATAAGGTGGAGGTAAACATGGCATTTGTTAGGAACACTTCAGCAATCAGAGTTATTGCCCTTTAATTGTTTTTCCAATCCATAAATTCCCATGTGACAGAGTAATCCATTGATTAATCTTCATGAAATTTATAACAAATATAGATCATTAATGATTAAAGGGAGGGGATGGGGTGCCAGCTGATGGATCTTCATAAAATTAAATACAAATATAGATCACTATAACTCTGTGATTCACACACAACTTTCATCAGGATCTCTTCAGTAAATGCAGAATTATTGCCTTTATTAAATTTGATATATATCTTTTAAAATATAGTCCCCTCATTCACAAAATAATAATTTGCTTAATTTTTTTTTTCAGATTGAATGTATCGATGTGTGTGGGAAGAATCTGTATATTGGCACAAATGATTGGTAAGTTAGTATGTATAGTAGTCAGTAATTACTTAGCGTTTCAGCCTTGATGGTGTTGAATAGTTATTAATATAAAAAATAGCTTGCTTAGCGGTTGATTTCTTTAAACAACATTTTAGGAAACAACAGTTAGGGTCACTTGACTTTATAATTCCATCTATTAATCAGAGGTACCTCAGTCTGTGAATTTAAAGGCATCTAAAGCTTAACTGCTTCTTGTAAATGATGTTTTCTGTTTGTTGTTGTAAAAACATGCTTCAGATTTACAGTTGAAATCCTATAGTCTAATTCTTTGATACAATGCTTTTACACATGTATTTATTAGCTGAAAGTGACGTTTTTCTCAAATCTTTGGACATTTACACATTGAACACAAAGATTCATTTAAATATTGTTTTGTATTTTGTTATGTTGAAGCTTGCAAAGTTACCGGTACTACTTGTTTACAAAAAAAAAAAAACGTCCTTGGTTATTTTTTTCAGTTTTGTTGTGCATTATATCATTGAAGAGAGAAGCTCTCATTCTGGAAAGACAAGTTTCCATAGTGATAAACAAGGTCACAAGTACCTCACCTTGGTAAGTATGGAAGGTTGTTCAAAGTTCTGATGTACAGTATAAGCTCAGAAAATGGCACATATTTTGATAGGAGCAAATACCTCTGGACAAATACACACATTTTGTTGCTTACTCAACAAGTTTCTTTATAACCTTTGCAGAGTAACAACCTCTATATGAAGAACAAATTTCTGTTCCGCATGGGTTTTACTCTATAGGGGTTTCAGTGTGTAATTCAGTCTGATTTCACAGATTTTTCAGTTACTGTTTTTTGCACCATAGACTAAAATATTTTTGAACCTGATAGAAGCTGAAGTCTGTCCATTCACTGTCACACCAAAGGTAGGCACTTCTACCTGAGTAGCTGCTGTTACCTAAAGTAATACCTATAACTAGTACCCATTGTCTTCCTCTATCTGAATGTCGATTCGCCATAAAACCTAACTGAACTTTTGAAAAAAATGTACCACAACATCTGGTATATGAAGGACTATTTTCAGTACAGAAAACCAACTGAAAATAATGTTCATGATATGAATTTTTACAGAAAAAGCCAATTGTACAACTGAAGGCAGCATCGGCTTTGAACAGAATCCTTGTACTATGTGACCACAACCTTACCATGCTTAACATGCTTGATCTTGAGGTTTGTAACCCACTTTCTTTCTTTTTCCTTACTTTTATCATTTCTTATGTAATTTTTTTATTTCTTGAATTTCCATGTGCTATCACAGTATTAAGACAGTACTCAGATAATTAACATTACTATATAATCAAAGTTAGTTGTTACTAGTTTAATATGGATTGAGAATCATATTAGATCAATGATTATTTTACCACTATTTTTAGCTCGACTATTCGAAGAATAGTCTAGCTATTCTACTCACCCTGGCGTCGGTGTCACACCTTGGTTAAGTTTTTGCATGCAAGTACATACAGCTATCATTTTAAGGCATATAGCTTTGAAACTTATTTTTTCTTTTTCTAGGTCAATTACCAACCTCACTGGGTCAAGTTCCATAACTCTGACATGTATTTTGAGCAAATTATGCCCTCTTTTGGACTTCGAAAATTCTGATTAAAGTTTTACATGCAAGTTACTATCTCCAAAACTAATGCAGATATTGAATTGAAACTTAATATCTGGCTGTCTTCGGGGTTATAAAACTAGTTGATAGCATCAAGTCCCATAACTCCGACCTGCATTATGTCCCCTTTTGAACTTAAAACTCTTTTGATATTTAACATTTTGGGTAGTATTTTCCTGCGTCTGGGACAATATTTCGTATAGTTGAGCTTGGCTGTCTTAAGGACAGCTCTTGTTAAAGATGAAACTGATGTGTAAATATAAGTATAGCTTGCTGTCACTGGGTTTAAAAGCATACAAAAGTACATGTACCTACATCCAGAAAACACTTTTATCAGTGTTATCACAGAGAAAACAGACACAATTATTGTCAAGTTTTACATAATAAATTATACAAGTTCTGAAAAATATTTTTCGGTATGATCGATTTGTAGCTTGCTTCAGCATATATTTTAATTCTTGCTTTAGAATTAGATAAATTTCAGTGTAATCATTTATTTGTCTTTTTATGCCCCTGAAGGGAGGCATATTAGTTTTCAACTGTCCGTCCGTTTGTTAGTTAGTTAGTTCGTCACAACGTTAACTTTTTGCATGAAGGCACTTTACTCGCGAACCACTGCACCCAGGACTTTCAAACTTCACATGCTGATAGTACTTATTGAGTACACCACCCATACTGACATTGGGGTCACCAGGTCAAAGGTCAAGGTCACAGGGGCCAATGTTAACTTTTTGCATGAAGGCACTTTACTCGCGAACCACTGCCACCAGGACCTTCAAACTCCACATGCTGATAGTACTTATTAAGTACACCACCCCTACTGACTTTTGGGTCACCAGGTCAAAGGTCAAGGTCACAGGGGCCAACGTTAACTTTTTGCATGAAGGCACTTTACTCGCGAACCACTTCACCCAGGACCTTCAAACTTCACTTGCTGATAGTACTTATTAAGTACACCACCCCTACTGACTTTTGGGTCACCAGGTCAAAGGTCAAGGTCACAGGGGCCAATGTTAACGTTTTGCATGAAGGCACTTTACTCGCGAACAACTGCACCCAGGACCTTCAAACTTCACATACTGATTGTACTTATTGAGTACACCACCCCTACTGATATTGGGGTCACCAGGTCAAAGGTCAAGGTCACAGGGGCCAACATTACCTTTTTGCTTGAAGGCACTTTACTCGCAAACCACTGCACCCAGGACCTTCAGACTTCACATGCTGATAGTACTTATTGAGTATACCACTCCTACTGACTTTGGGGTCACCAGGTCAAAGGTCAAGGTCACAAGGGCCAACATTAACTTTTTGCATGAAGGCACTTTACTCGCGAACCACTTCTCCCAGGACCTTCAAACTTCACATGCTTTAAGAGTACACGAACCCTACTGACTTTGGGGTCACCAGGTCAAAGGTCAAGGTCACAGGCCCAACCTTAACCTTTTGCGTGAAGGCACTTTACATGCGAACCACTTCACCCAGGACCTTCAGACTTCACATGCTGATAGTACTTATGGAGTACACCACCCCTACTGACTTTGGGGTCACCAGGTCAAAGGTCAAGGTGCTGGGGGGGCATTTGTCACCATTAGTGACAGCTCTTGTTGTTTATAAATATTACAGCCTGCAGTGGGAGGAGCTAAAATCAAAGGAGTGACCCATTTTTGTTTGAATGAGAATCCAGTACAGAGTAGTCCATTTAGTGTGGAGGTGTGTGTAGCACTGAAGAAAAAGCAGTTACAGTTATACAATATTACAGATGATAAGATGATACATGTGAAAGATATATCTCTGTCAGAACCAGCCAGTGTCATAGTGAGTATACTTCTACAGGGATAGTTTTGTTTACTTATAATAAAAGTTTATTTTAATATAGATAAATTGCCATTTATAAACAGTGTTTTTCTTGTACAAGTGATAATAGCTGTATCATATTGGAAAACAGTATACCATTGAACCTGCCTGAGCTGTCATTTCTATTAAGCATCTACTTGCCTTAAAGAGAATTCCTATAGTGTTTTTCCTTTCATAGATTTTTTTTTAATTCACATATATGATAGGAAAATTTGTGCTGAAAATAATGAACAAATAAAAACAATTGGTCACCAGGTTTGTTTTTGTGAAAAATTGTTTTAAACACACCCACTGTTGCTGAAACTGCCAGTGATTTTTCAACATTTTCAGAATTTTCTGCTTTTTTATAAATACCAACCAAAATATACATCAAGACAGCACAATAAGGTTTTTTTCTTTTTACAGATTTTATTATATATTTATTTGATATCATAGTTATATTTGTAATACTCTATCCTTACAATAATGGGTACAAATGAAAAAAATATATTGTTTCATATTCACTTTTGTGAACTTTTTTCAATGAAAAATACCCATAGTGAAGAATATTTTTTTAAATTTTGAAAAAACTCTTTCATAGAATTTTTTCCTGTTTTTCTTGTGTCTAGATAATTGTATTGTGAGCATAAAAATGGCTAAAAATGTATGGGTCACCAGGCTAAATTTTATGTTAAGACCACTAGAATACAACACCTGTTTGGACGGAAAATGGCGCGAACCTGGCCAAATTGATTACATGTATGTCTGCTAGAAGTTAAAGAAAAGTTTTAAAAATTCTTAATTCTTTCTATAATTGAATACTAAATAATCTGAAAGGTGATATTGTTTTATCAGTACTAAGTCAATTATCTTACATTATATGAACGACACTGTCTTTGTACTAAAATGCGATGTGAAAACACAACCACAAAAATAGCAAGATACCTGTCAGGCATGATACTTGTCAATACAACATAAAACAGTATCAACATTTGATTACTGATAAAACTTATCAAAAATGTTATTTCATTCAAGATTCCTCATATTTAAGATTGTCTGTCACATGTTTCAACAAATATTGACTTCAGTTCAGTTTTCCATAGAAAGTGTCGGCTGCGCAGAAAGATGCGCATAAAAAAACTATAGGAATTCCCTTTAAGCAGCCAGTCAGCTTACTTCCCAAATTGAGTTTCTGTTCTAAATTCAACCTCTCTTAAGCAGCCACCTGCCTTAGCAGCCAGATTATGCTGCTCCCTTAGCTGGCTGCTTAACACAGGTTTGATTGTATCTTCAACATGTTTAACAGTAAATCATTGATGTATTAAAGATTTGTCTCTGCAAAGATGTATTCTCTTCAGGTTTGTTGTACAGGAATGTGATTTGTTTTCTTTTTGCATGTTTGATGGGCAAATATTTTAAAACAAATTGAAATTCATTTCCTTGTCAGCTGTTTCTGTGATTTTGCTGTTTGATAGCTTTTTCAAAAACTGCATGTCGGTGATTCTGTAATTTTATTTTCTCTCATATAAAAATTATCTGTTTCAGGGTTTGGATGGGCATGTAGTATGTGCAGCAATGATGTCACTGTATTGTATGGTAAATTATGAGACAGGACAGAACACAGATCTTTTCCCTATTGATACAGAACATACACTACCTATTGTGAAAAGGATCAGTAAGGTAAATTATGATGCGTATTAACACAGTAAAATCTTTCATTGTTATGAAATGTTTCAAGTTTGATGTTATTCCAAAAAAATGTGTCAAACTGCAAAAGGGCTGTCCTCCTTTGATATACATAATGTTGATAGCACCTTTTTACATTACATCTTCAAAAATTGTAATAGTATGAACTTAAGAAATAACTTGTACATTGTACCTGTTGGCAAGTTATGTAATAGCTTGAATCAAGAGCTGGTGGTATTTTTATGCCCCCCGCATCTACTGATGCGGGAGGCATATAGTGATTGTACTGTCCGTCTGTACAAGGTTAACCAAATGGGACCGTTTCATCTAGCATCAATACCCCTTACTAGAATGACTTGATACTAATGCAGATGTAACCTGTGACCATTCCTCATCTTCAGACAATACCTGACCTCAGTTTGACCTTGACCTTGACCTCATTTTGGACTTAGGTCGCTTTATATGGGCCATCCCTTGGTTAACCAAATGGGACCGTTTCGTCTAGCATCAATACCGCTTAAAAGAATGAATTGATACTAATACAGATGTAACCTGTGACCATTCCTCATCTTCAAACATCACCTGACCTCAGTTTGACCTTGACCTTGACCTTGTTTTGGACTTAGGTTGCTTTGTATCGACAAGGATGCCACCGGGGGCATCAAGCATTTATTGAACGCAGCTCCTTGTCTTGAGAAGTTTTCCGTTGTCAGTCATAAGAACCTGCCAACATCTGTTGATTAAACATGACACAGCTGGAAATCTGTGGTAAAATGATTTTGGCTTTGACATTTAAGTAAGTAAAATGTTAAGAAGGTTAAGGTCATGCAGTCTTGAGAGCTCTTGTGATATATTTGACTAGGTCAGACATACTTTGAATTCTTTATGAGTAGTTTATGTGCTTTTATTATTTGTCTACATTCTTGGTTAGGAGGTATGAGTTTTAGTGACTGGTCCTCAAGGTTTGCTCCAAGAGTATCTGTAAATGGGCCTAATGCTGTAATCGGGTTTTAGAATTATGGAATCGTTTCTGTTGATTGGTCAAAGTGCCCTGACAGTCTGATTAAAACTTTTGTAAGATGAATTACTTTAGCCTGGTGGAGTGCTTCAGATTCTAATTATCCAGGATAGACCGAGTCTCTAATTTTTATTTTTTAAGTAGTCTTTTTCTTTGACATGCCTCAGTTTATAATGTTGTTGACTGTGTCTCAAATTTCAGGAGTTTTTTTTTTTTTTTTGACTGATCCCAGTGTTCTTAATACACAATCACCATTTTCTGAGTTTTCTTTGACTGATCTCAGTGCACATTATGTATTCTATGATTCTGTTGACTGTGTCTCTTATTTCAGGAGGAATTTCTTTTGACTGGTCCCAGTGCATTAGGTATGTTTGTAACATCAGAAGGCATTTCTCAGCGACCGCCATTGCAATGGTCTGAAAACTTACGGAGTGTTGGTTATGTACATCCATACATCATTGCCATGAATGATGAGTTTATTACAATACACAGGTAAACCAGTCTGAATTGTTTGTTCAAATTCTGAGTAAACAACAAAGTTTAGCTCCTCTATAATTGAAACTTGGAGTCAGATAATCAAGTAGCAGTGGATAGATTGGGGATCAAGCTGCAGTTTGCTACAATTTCATGAAAGAGGCTCAAACTTGTTCAGATGGCTTCTAAAACGAGTCTGTTTTTGTAGTAACATTATAGTTATATTACATTTGCAATGAAACTGTCTTTATGTGGCTCTCAAATGTTTTGAGTCATTGTGATGATGTGATCCCAGCTGAATGTATTATAGCCTTTGCATACAACTTGGAATGTAGTTTGATTAAGACGATGACAAGGAAAAAAATCCAAACAAAAAGCTTAAATCTTCAGAGTTGACATCCACTAATTCATATCCCCGGGAATTACCCATTTTGAAGAAAACTTGGAATTCTGTACCCACAAAACTATACGATTTTACAGTATTCAAAGTGCATTCAAACTTGAAACAAGAAATATTAATTGATGATATAGCAGTTTCTCATGTAACTGTAACAGCAGTTCTGTGATGTATATTTCAGTATTTTAGATCAGCAGCAAAAACAGGCTATACCTTTCCAAGGTGGGGTCGTGCTCAATGATTTTGATGGACGTTTATTTATAGCCTCTCAGAAAGAAATATACTCCTTGGTGCCGGTTGCTTGGGAGAAACAGGTGAGAACTTATTATTGCCTCCCTTTCAAATACTTTAGATGCTTTTGAAATGAAGGCAGTGTAAGAAATAGTTTGAAAAAATATATTCTTCTGTGATTTACTAATGTAGATATTTGAGAACTTGAACAGGTTTTAATGTTTCTTTGGTTTTTTAGCAAGTATATGGAGAGGTATCACTCTGCCATTGGTGTCTAGGTCCACATGTTGGTTAAAATTTTGATGTACTTAAACTTTACCTGTATTATAACATGATGTTTTAAACGTACAGTTTTGTCCCACCAAATGACACAAGTTCTTTAGCCCCGACACCAATATTTTATGAAGTATGCCAATTTTTACTTTTAATTTCAGGTTAAAATTTTGATGCACTTTAAATTTAAGAATGTTGCCATATATCTACACTGACATCACATGACATAAAGTCTGTAGCTTTGACTTAAATATTTCATGAACTGTGCCCCCTTCCTAATTTAAATTCCAGGTTGAAGTTTTACTTTCACTCTATCTTGGTTATTATGTCTCCCACCACAGAGTGGTGTGGGAGACATATTGATTTACTCCTGTCTGTCTGTGTATGTATGTATTTGTGTGTCTGTCTGTCACAAATCTTGTCCGCACTCATAAGTCGAACATTTCTCATCAGTACCCCTTACTAGAATGACTTGATACTAATGCAGATGTAACCTGTGACCATTCCTCATCTTCAGACATCACCTGACCTTAGTTTGACCTTGACCTCATTTTGGACTTAGGTTGCTTTATATGGGCCATCTCATGGTTAACTAAATGGGACCGTTTCGTCTAGCATCAATACCGCTTACAAGAATGAATTGATACTAATACAGATTTAACCTGTGACCATTCCTCATCTTCAAACATCACCTGACCTCAGTTTGATCTTGACCTCGTTTTGAACTTAGGTTGCTTTGTATCGACAAGGATGCCACCAGGGGCATCAAGCGTTGATTGAACGCAGCTCCTTGTTTTATTTGAAGATTAACATTAGATGAAACTTGTTATGGCAGCTTAAAAATGAAACTTCTTTTAGAATCAAAAGGATATGCTTATCAGTTACTCAGTTACCATCCAACACAGCTGCTACATTCACCTGATTAATTGTTTAGGTTCAAGGTCTGCTGGCAGACAAAAGGACTCAGGAGGCTCTGGACCTAGCCAAGAATGCCAACCACGCTGGACTAACCAAAGATAAATTCTTAAAGGTAAATTTTATTTAATATTTGATAACAAAATGTCTCACACATACGGTAATGATTAGAGCAGCTGAGGTGAAGATTGACTATAAAGGTGGGAGCTGTATGACTTTTTTCTGTTTTTATAAAAAGCAACATTTGAACTTAAGAATCCAGTTGGCTATATTTGATTCTGACCTCCATCTTTGACATATGTATGGAAGTTGTCTCTTACATGTATAATACTGCTTTGGAAATCAAGACTTGTAAGGTTATTTGACTACTGTATCATATAAATGAAAGACTGTTAAAAATGGCTTTTAACCCCCATCAAACGAAGTTTGAAATATTCATACATAGTGAATTATACAGACCAAGATCTTTTTCTTAAGTGAATACTGTCTTAATTTAGTCTTGTCAGATGTATCCTGTGTTAAACTATACAACATTTTCAAGACATTTATCTCTCTGTTATTTCAGATATATCGCAGAATACAGCAACAGGCAGCATTTATAGAGTTTTCACAGAGAAATTTTGACGAGGCTCAAGATCTATTTAAAAGTGGTCAAGTTGACATAAGAGAGGTTTGTTTAAACAATTTCTGACTAATGAAATACAGTATCAGTAATATAATATACTGAAGATAATAAATAGAATGATAATGTAAAGATAGGTGGTGCAAATTTATTCACGTCACAGTGTCATTTGACAGTGTTGATAAACAGTTGAATTTCCTTATACCAGATCCCTCGTTTCATGAAAACTACTTCTCGTCAGCCATTAGTCTTTGTCTGCGTCTAATGTCTGTTCAACGTAGTGGGGTAACACTGCACTTGCTTTATAGTAGATAGTAATAGTAACTTGATATAGTAAAACTGATGGGTTGTGGTTGTTTTTTGATCTAAAGAAGTTGACCTTTCCTTGTATGACTCCAGTACTGACCTTTCCAGGAAGTGGAATTTAGAGTGATTCAAATAAGCATCAAGCTTTCATCACAGTCAAGCTAAAATATCGTAAAAAGTAAATTAATGCAGTACAGATTTTTTTCTGTTTAGTTCTCTTCTGGTAACTTCTTAGTCAGATTTAAATATGTATTGAATATTTCAGGTAATCAGTCTGTACCCAAGACTGATGCCATCCAGTAGTAGTTTTCAACGCAGTATGCCTGGCCTGCACGAGATCGCGGATATAAATCAGTTGGCACGTGGAGACCAGAATGTGATATCTCAGTACAAAACCTTCCTCATCACATACCTAGAGGACATCAGAGGCACCAAAGACAGTCATGGTCTCAAACAGGTAACATTTAACATTTGTGTTGAAAGACATCAAAAACTTATTAAAACAGAAATTGAGCTGGAGGCAAGTATATATGATTGTTATGTAATGAACAAAATATTTTAATTGCGTCAGTATGTAAGAGTTTGATCTATGGAAGGCATGGAAGGTTTCCCTCAAACAGTCATACTTATTGACAATATGCAAAATACCAGATCAAAGGCTCCAGTATTTATAACAGGCTAAACTTAGTAGCTTGAAAGGACTTCCTTATGTGATATAATATTACCTGAAAATTTGTTGAGTTTGATGGCCCAGTTTTTTCTGAATTCTGAAATATATTTGGGATTAGTTAGTTCACATGTCTATCAAAATGATAAGAAATTTAATAAAGGCATGTGACAAAGCATCCTGTGAGAGAGTAATTACTTGTATGTATTTTTTCAGGAGATTGATGTCGCATTATTAAAACTTTATGCAGAGCGGAATTCTCCAGAGTTAGTTCCCCTTGTAGAAGAAGATTCAGGTTGTGAATTAAAGGATTGTGTGGAATGGTTGGAGAAATACAATCGCCATCATGCACTAGCATTGTTATACAAATATCATGGAGATAATGATAAAGCATTAAATATATGGACTAGGTAAGTCAGTCTTCAATGATCATATAGTGTGATTGAATGATAAATCATTTAATATATGTAGAACAAGGTAAGTAGATCATCATAGAAGATTAAAGCTTTAAATATATGGATTTGGTAAGTAAATTGTCCATGATGATATAGTGTGATTGAATGATAAATCATTAAATATATGGACTGGGTAAGTAAATCACTGATATTATAGTGTGATTGAATGATAAGGCATTAAATATATGGATTAGATAAGTAAATAAATAAAGACAATATAGTGTAGTACTTTTCTGATGTAGATTGTTTTTTATGCTAGTGTATTGTTAAAATTAATTAAAATATTAAGGTGTTAAAGGCAAGTATGTAGGTTATAATGATGTAAAGGTTACAGTTTCAGAAGAATCCATTCTTTTATGCCCTTTCTCTTATTTTGAATACCTAAAATCCATGCAATAGGTAAACTTGACTGTAATATCAAAATTAGCAATTAGGATTGAAATTTGGGATACATCTGCTTTGAAAATTTATAAGTTTTTGAGCCTTCATTTAGCTTGTTACTCTCATTCCTGTCTCAATATTGTTATTTGTAGTTAAAGCTTTAAGGTATTAAAACAGAGTTTGGAGACCAGTCTTATAATACCACCTGACCATTGGTCAGTTTGAAGATTATGGTCAGACACAGGAGGTCATATGCTTGAGTCCCTGGTAAATGCTTGAAAGGGGCATCTTTGGTCTTCTGCCAGTAAAGCTCGGAAGTAACTGTGTAACACAAGTCTCACTGCTGTTGAGTAAATTCCAATAAGAAACGAGTACAAATGTATACTTCTAAACTGCTGTAGTTTATGGTGTAACACTTGTTTATTACAGGCTTGTGAATGGAGATATACAAGATCAATTATTTCCTGGTTTTGAGTTTGTAGTAAATTTTCTTTCAAGGTAAGTGTTGTCCAGTTTCCTTAAAAAAATTGAGATTGCTTTGAATCCTTATTCCTTTGTTAAATAGGTGAGAATGTGGAAACAGTATGGATCTTCTAGGTTTTATACATGGACTACAACAAGTTTTGTCTCCTGTCAGCGTTGATGTTGCTTCACAACTTGTCTTAAGTTCTAGAGCTGTCTGGTTATGGAAAGGCAACTCATGTCCTGCTGCACTTGAAAGTAGAAAATAGTGCCTAATTTCAGTGGTACACAAACAAAGGGTTTTTTTTAGTACAGATAAGAACTCAATTAATGTAAGATGCATTTTTAGAATGTATGGAATTTACTTAAGTCTTTTGAAATATGAACAGGTCAATAGCTCAAACTACAGACCAGCAATTTTTATAAGGAGTACTAGTATATATTTGATGCTGTTATAAATGTTGTTTTCTTTTTCACAGTTTAAGTGACCATGACTTAGTCTGGAAATATATTGACTGGGCTTTAGAAAGGGACCAGGAATTTAGTATTAAGGTAAGAATTACTTACAGTATATTTGATAGACCTATGTAATGTTATTTTACATACAGTTATACTTCTTTCACTCGAACTCAGATAATTCGAGCACTGCCCCTAGCTCGAACTCATTGTCAGGTCTGCAATGTCCCTGTATAATGTTTGTTGTTCGATGACTGGAACTACTGATAACTCAAACAAATTTTGCCGGTCCTGGAAAGTTTGAGTGAACAAAGTTTGACTGTATTTTATTTACATATATTAGTTATACTTGTGTATGTGCTAGATGCCTTTTAGATGATAAACTTTTGATAGAAGTTGTAACAACACCTTGTTAATTTCAGTTCCTTGAGAAAAATGTGAGTCAGTATCATATTTTCCGAATATTGTTAGAGTTGTATATATAAAATTGATGTCTTTGGGTTTATATAAAAATTAAACATCAGGTCGGGTGATTTTTATGTTCTTTTCCAAGGGACAATCCAAAATTTAAGATTTTACAAGAAGTGATAAAATCTGGCAAATGGAAGCAAATGAGGGAATCAAAGTTTTGATGAATAATTTTAGATCCCTCTCAGTATAGTTTCATGAAACCTGGTACATGGCAATATAATAGATATGCACTTTCAGGGTTGCCACTTACCTTGAAAATTCAGGGAAAATTGATTATTTTTTTTAAGGTCAGTGAATTGTCAGGGAAATCTTGATAATGCTCTGTGAAAAATGAAATTTTAGAAAAGTCAGGGAAAAATGAAATTCTTGGCCAATGTTTAAAATGTTCAGTGGTTATGGCAGTCCTCAAGCAGTATTTATAAGTATTTCCAAACACATTTTGGTGTAATTGTGTTAAAACTTAATTTAAATGTATTTGAATCAATTTCGTTTTTATGTTAACTTTGGAATTTTGATATTTGTTAATGAAAGTTTGTTATATCCCAAACAAAATAAATATAAAAGGTCGGATTGGACGGCTGTAGGGGAGAAGGAAGCCAAAAAAATATGGTGGTATTGGTCTGTGAAAAGTATGGTTTAGCCAGGGAAAAGTCAGGGAAAGGTCAGGGAATTTCATTTTCTCAACTAAGTGGCAACCCTGACTTTATATTACTTTGTCCTTTTGTCAGTCTGTCCATCTGCCACTCACAAAATGATGGATCCTGCCATAACTATAGAATCACAAGTTACCCTCTGGTAGGGTAGTTTATTGCTGAGTAATGTTTTTGTTATCGTGTTGTTTCTCTATATGTCAGATTCTGACAGAGCGTCCAGCCCAGGAACCTCCCTCAGAGAGATTACGATCTGATACTGTGATAGATTATTTACATAGATACCCAAAAGCTGTTGTCACATACCTGGAGTATTTGATATTTCAACGAAAACTAGAGGTATGAATTCTCTAACTTTCTCACATTACACACTTATATTGCCAAAAATAAAAAAATAACATGAAAGTATTTTATAAAACAGGAAATAAAATATAAGTGAAATATTTACTTGCCGTGTTTTGTTGTTTGCATTTCCAGGATTAATTCATCTAGCTTGTAAAGTTGTGTGAACATAACTGTATTTGTCTAAATCATATGGTAGATACTCCTGGGATATTATTCTCTTACCAAAGATGGGAAAGTACAATGATAAATTTATGATGATTTCAGAAAGAGAAATACCACACCCATTTAGCAGTGTTATATTTAGACAATGTACTGCAGTTAATGAAGAATAATAGTGTGAAAAAGGAACAAATTGATATGGCCAGGTAAGCATTTACCGGTATACTTAAAGTTGATCTCATAATGCAAACAAAAGTTTCGTATATGATTTTGTAAAAATGTTATATTGCTGATTAGGGAAAGTATTATTTAAACCTTGAAGAATGCTGTTCAGTGTATTAAAAGTTTCTTCTATAATGAACAAAGACATATATTAACTAGAAATGTGGCCTTTAACATTTACAGATCCAAGTTGCGGCATATGTTACAGATGTCAAGCCTGTATCGTGTACAGTTGATTCTTGGCAAAGCCAAGGAACAAGAGATGCATGCTGAGTGTGCAATATTGTATGGCAAGGTTGGTTCATATTTCTAAAAGATATCAACATATTTTTAGCTCACCTGTCACAAAGTGACAAGGTGAGCTTTTGTGATCACGCGGTGTCCGTCGTCCGTCCGTGCGTCCGTAAACTTTTGCTTGTGACCACTCTAGAGGTCACATTTTTCATGGGATCTTTATGAAAGTTGGTCAGAATGTTCATCTTGATGATATCTAGGTCAAGTTCGAAACTGGGTCACGTGCCTTCAAAAACTAGGTCAGTAGGTCTAAAAATAGAAAAACATTGTGACCTCTCTAGAGGCCATATATTTCATAAGATCTTCATGAAAATTGGTCAGAATGTTCACCTTGATGATATCTAGGTCAAGTTCGAAACTGGGTCACGTGGGTTCAAAAACTAGGTCAGTAGGTCTAAAAATAGAAAAACCTTGTGACCTCTCTAGAGGCCATATTTTTCATGAGATCTTCATGAATATTGGTCAGAATGTTTACCTTGATGATATCTAGGTCAAGTTCGAAACTGGGTCACGTAGGGTCAAAAACTAGGTCATTAGGTCTAAAAATAGAAAAACCTTGTGACCTCTCTAGAGGCCATATTTCTCAATGGATCTTCATGAAAATTGGCCAGAATGTTCACCTTGATGATATCTAGGTCACGTTCAAAACTGGGTCACGTGGGGTTAAAAACTAGGTCAGTAGATCTAAAAATAGAAAAACCTTGTGACCTCTCTAGAGGCCATATTTTTCATGAGATCTTCATGAATATTGGTCAGATTGTTCACCTTGATGATATCTAGGTCAAGTTCGAAACTGGGTCATGTGGGGTCAAAAACTAGGTCAGTAGATCTAAAAATAGAAAAACCTTGTGACCTCTCTAGAGGCCATATTTCTCAATGGATCTTCATGAAAATTGGTCAGAATGTTCACCTTGATGATATCTAGGTCAGGTTCGAAACTGGGTCACGTGCGGTCAAAAACTAGGTCAGTAGGTCTAAAAATAGGAAAACCTTGTTACCTCTCTAGAGGCGATATTTTTCAATGGATCTTCATGAAAATTGGTCAGAGTGTTTACCTTGAAGATATCTAGGTCAAGTTCGAAACTGGGTCACGTAGGGTTAAAAACTAGGTCAGTAGATCTAAAAATAGAAAAACCTTGTGACCTCTCTAGAGGCCATATTTTTCATGAGATCTTTATGAATATTGGTCAGAATGTTCACCTTGATGATATCTAAGTCAAGTTCGAAACTGGGTCACTTGGGGTCAAAAACTAGGTCAGTAGGTCTAAAAATAGAAAAAACCTTGTGACCTCTCTAGAGGCCATATTTCTCAACGGATCTTCATGAAAATTGGTGAGAATGTTCAGCTTGATGATATCTAGGTCAGGTTCCTAACTGGGTCATGTGCGATCAAAAACTAGGTCAGTAGGTCGAAAAATAGAAAAACCTTGTGACCTCTCTAGAGGCCATATTTTTCACGACATCTTCATGAAAATTGGTGAGAATGTTCACCTTGATGATATCTAGGTCAAGTTTAAAAGTTGGTCACGTGCCTTCAAAAACTAGGTCATTAGGTCAAATAATAGAAAAACCTTGTGACCTCTCTAGAGGCCATATTTTTCAATGGATCTTCATGAAAATTGGTCAGAATTTTTTATCTTGATGATATCTAGGTCACATGTGCTCAAAATCTAGGTCACTATGTCAAATAATAGAAATAACGACCTCATACTCAGTTCAACACTGGGTCATGTGGGGATAGGTGAGCGATTCAGGACCATCATGGTCCTCTTGTTTAATTGAACGGCATAATGGATTTTATCAATAGAAGGGGCCTAATTGACCAAATGGTTGGTGCCGTTTGTTGGCAATCACTTTTTCATTTCCTCTTTGGATTCAAGCTGTACTCAGTTCCCCTCCACTGGATATAAGCCATGTTCAGTTCCCCGCACCACTGAGTTCAAGGCATGTTTGGTCCCCCTCTCTTCTGAGTTCTAGCTATGGTGTGTTTCTTTCTACATCTTCAAGCAGTGTTTGATTCCCCTCTTCAGTGTGGGTTCAAGTCATGTTTGATGCTTATGATTAAATTCTTACATGTGAAGAAGTTATACATCTAGCTTCTAGAAGGTTGGTGACTCTACCTAATTGTTTGCCCATGTCTGAAAAAAATGCTAATAGGGGCATCTGGGGGTCTTCCTTCTTCATTTAAAGCTCTGCTAATGTGACAAATAAAACAAAATTTAACAAGTAAGGCCTCACCAAATTAAAAAGTTGTTCATCGGATTTGCCGCTCGTATATTTTCAGAAACACAAAAAAAAATATTTTTTTTTTTGTTTTTGGCTTGCGCTCGCCCCATTGAAAAAAATCAATCCAAAATTTTTTGGTGCGCTACTTTTTACGGACGTAAAAGTGTATGAATGCTTATACTTTCAGTCTCAGACTGTTCTCAAATGGATTTTAATCAAAATAAATACATACTACGCACACATCATCTATAATAAATCATAATACTTATATTTAGTTGCATTAAAGTTATTTCCCCTTTATGCAGTTACGCCATTTTCTTCAAATGTTTACCAAATTACATACTACAAAAATCGATTTATTTCACTGAAAACTGGATGAAGAAAAACATACTAATTAGTTTGATAAAATCAATCTACATTATTTTGGTAAGGGTAAATACTTATTGATGCATGTCACTTATCTGTTTTCTGTTTTTTTCCTGTCCAAATGATCAGCATTTGCATACGAAAATTGGTGGGGTAAGGAATTTACATTACGAGTTGTTTTCAGGACAGTTTTGATTTTCATATTTTCCAGTCATTTAGTAGACTAATGTTAATGCACATTAATCTCCATTTCAGACTTTAATTGAGACTTTGTTTCAACAAATTTAATATGTTATGAAAGTTTAAAGTTAGAAAAAAGAGCTGTACATAAGACTTCATGCTCAACTTTTCTAAATCAGAATTTTGCCAGTAAAAGGGGCATAATAGTCAGAAGCTATTAAAGTACAGAGCTATTGGTCATTATATAAAACTTAATTAAAAATATTCTATGATAAAAAGGGGCATAACTCTGTCTAGACTCAGACTAAAGAGTATTTTTTCTCCTGGTGTAGACTTTGACAGTAAATAACTGTTCTAAGTTTCAAATCAGAAGCTTTAATAGATCTAGCAACACTCACATAGATATTTGATGTATCAAAAACTTTGTAAAGTCAGCTAAGAATGCTACATTTTCATAGCAGTAAATATTTGATTTGATATTTGATTACAGTGTACTGTATGACAATGTTATTACCTTATTTCACGAGTTCGCTTTGTTGTACGTCTGCGGGTTAGATTTTCTCAATCCCTGGGGACTTACTTTTTAATTTAAAAGGGCTATACATTCTATTTTAAGGTTTTTATTAGTCAGTCGAGAGCCAAATGAAGACAAATATATTTCTTCGCTCTTCGCTTGCTCCTGATTTTCTCAAAAACCAAAAAAATATTTAAATTATTTTTTCACTCGCCGCCTCAAATTTTTCAGAAAAAAATCCAATGAACAACTTATCAATTTGGTGTGGCCTAAGCAATGGAAAGTAAACAAAACAGTACTTGCAGTTACTTGAATTTTGATCTGTATTCAAGTTTTAGAAGTACTGAAAACACAAGTCATGCTAAAGTTTGAATATAAAGAATAAAGATTATACTCTGCAGGTACACAAAGAGGATAAAATTAATTGATTTATAACATGTAATAATCAGATCAGTTTTACTGTGGAAAAAGTAAAGACTTTTATCTTCACATTAAAGCCCATTTTAATGCCTAAAGGTATTTTTAAAAAATCAGGTACCTGCTAAATTGATTTAGACAAAAAAACAAGATCTTTTGATTTTACTGAGTAAGATGAGATGCATTTATTTACACTGTTGCTTGTTTTAAAATGGCCCTTTTGACAATGGTCATTCACCCAATAGTACAAGAGATAAAGAGTGTACAATATATAATGATTCCTTATATATAACAACTCGCACTATAATCATATGTGGACTGCTCAACACTTTATATTGTATATTTAGTTTGTAGTGAAGATGCATAAATTCTTTACTGAAGTTTATAAATGATAAGTTTTCGAAGGAACTTTTTTGTGTAGATATCAATGGTGGCTTTTAATGTGTTTGTTGCATGTACAATTTTGCAGTTAATTGGAATATTTTTAATGGCAGATATTATAAAGTTAAGGTATAAAGTTATTGTGTAATGTATATTTTTTAGCTCACCTGTCACGAAGTGACAAGGTGAGCTTTTGTGATCGCGCTGTGTCCGTCGTCTGTGCATAAACTTTTCCTTGTGACATCTCTAGAGGTCACATTTTTCATGGGATCTTTATGAAAATGGGTCAGAATGTTCATCTTGGTAAATTCTAGGTCAAGTTCGAAACTGGGTCACATGCCTTCAAAAACTAGGTCAGTAGGTCTAAAAATAGAAAAACCTTGTGACCTCTCTAGAGGCCATATATTTCACAAGATCTTCATGAAAGTTAGTCAGAACGTTCACCTTGATGATATCTAGGTCAAGTTCAAAACTGGGCCACATGCCATCAAAAACTAGGTCAGTAGGTCAAATAATAGAAAAACCTTGTGACCTCTCTAAAGGCCATATTTTTCATGGGATCTGTATGAAAGTTGGTCTGAATGTTCATCTTGATGATATCTAGGTCAAGTTCGAAACTGGGTCACGTGCGGTCAAAAACTAGGTCAGTAGGTCTAAAAATAGAAAAACCTTGTGATCAAGTTTGAAACTGGGTCACATGCCATCAAAAACTAGGTCAGTAGGTCAAATAATAGAAAAACCGTGTGACCTCTCTAGAGGCCATACCCTTGAATGGATCTTCATGAAAATTGGTCAGAATGTTCACCTTGATGATATCCAGGTCAAGTTTGAAACTGGGTCACGTGCCTTAAAAAACTAGATCATAGGTCAAATAATAGAAAAACCTTGTGACCTCTCTAGAGACCATATTTTCAATGGATCTTCATGAAAATTGGTCAGAATTTTTATCTTGATAATATCTAGGTCAAGTTCAAAACTGGGTCACATGAGCTCAAAAACTAGGTCATTTTGTCAAATAATAGAAAAAACGACGTCATACTCAAAACTGGATCATGTGGGAAGAGGTGAGCGATTCAGGACCATCATGGTCCTCTTGTTTAATTATAGCTAGAGGACCATGAAAAAGCACTGAAGATTTTGGTTCACAAGTTACGAGATTACGGAGCTGCTGAAAACTACTGTCTCGTCAACTCGGAGGGGCATGACTCAAACTACAGAAAACGTCTCTTCCATATACTTCTTAGTGTGTACTTAGACCCTGCAAATGAGTAAGAAGGATTATATGCTTTGATTAACTGATCTTTGATACTGACTTTTGCCTTATCAGGGTATCAAAATTCCTGAAAGCTTTCCTGTGATTGAGTTTATAAAACTGAGTTTGGAGACCAGTCTTATAGTGCAAACTTGTCGTCGGTCAGATTCAAGAATGAGCTCAAATCAATCAATTAGGGGCTGGAGCTTGAACCCTGGTGAATCAACCCCATACCTGACATTAATCATAAGGCATTGCCAGCTGTGATCAAGAGTTTTTTTTATCATGATTGAATCACATTTTTTGCATCCGTTGGATTGATAGTGTCAATAGTTGAGAACTAGTTTAGTGGTGTAAAAATTCAAGGAACAACAAAAGGTTATGGGACTTATGCTTAAAATCACTATGACCAAGATGTTGCCTGTATTTGTATGAAATTTAGCATGATAGTTTGAATGAGAATGTTTTACCCTTAGAACAATTGTTATAGTAACTTGTACATGATACTTTGTTTGTAAATAAGAGGTTGAAATGCTGATGAATTTTCTGACTAAAAACCTTGCATACACTTGCATGTTTACTTACAGAAAGAAAGATTTAATGGTAGAACCAGCAATAAAACTGCTCAACAGTAATGTTGCCGACTTTGATGTTGCTAAGGTATGTCTGTAGTTTTTCAGTCTGTTAAGAAATTATTTGTAACTTTTAATACATTTTTGTATACAAATTCAATACTGGCATTCCATAGGAAATTAAATTCATTGTTTCTTACAGTATCACAGGTTCTATGATATCACTGTATTTACATGTATTACCCACTATTAAATGGAAAAACATTGCATCACAGAATTTTGAGGTTAATGAAATAATAATGTAGCAACTCACAGGTTCTTTGTGAAAATAGTTATAGTATTCAGAAAGGTACAGAGGTTTTACAATTTAATCTAGTGCTCTGGTCTGAACTTGTATATAATGTCATATTTTTATGATGTCTATGCAGATCAAAATGTATTGATGGCTCCAACAGCAAGTTAGTATGTATTTAATCAGTAATAATTCGGCTATGTTTTTATATGTTGTGTGACTACCATTTAGGACTGGATATGAGTGTAACTCAAATACTATTAAGATAAAATGCAATTGGTTGCTACCAATAGAAATAGAGCTTGACTCTAAGAGTAAAGTGTGCGGGGATGAATGAAGCCACCAACTGTATTTTTATCTTAACAGTATTTGAGTTACATTCCTAAATGTTTTTAAAAGAAATGTTGCAGATCAAATTGGAATAGTTGATGTGGTACAAAGTTGACAAAGAGAAACAGATATATAATTAATTGTTCAAAATATGGATGCGGTGTCAATTATTGTGTCTCCCACCACACAGTGATGTGGGAGACATATTGATTTACTTCTGTCTGTCTGTCACAAAGCTTGTCCACACTCCAAGTCGAACATTTCTCATTCGCTCTTCACCAAACTTGGACAAAATGTGTTTGCTAATAAGTCCTCTGCCAAGTTCAATAACTAGCCATATCGGCCAAAGCACTTCGGAATTATGGCCCTAGAACATAATTACCAACACTACCAATACAGCGTTGTAGACCAGTTACTCCAGCATGTGTATATCAATAGGCCGCATATACAAAGACAGACTTACTATTCAGATGATTAGGCAGTTGTGGAAACATGCGCTTTTCTCAAAAGCACCTCTAGTTCATACAGATTTTGTTTCAGTCACTTCATCACTTTTCTTTATTTTCTTCATCTTTATTTGCAGGTGATACAAATTATACCTGACAACTGGTCAATAGCATTATTGTCGGAGTTCTTGAAGAAAGCTGTACGTACCAACATGCATTCGCAGCGTATGACGCGTGTAGAACGCATGATGTCCAGGGGAGAGAACCTACTTGTGAAAGAAATCAGTATAGAGGAGCAGCGAGAACCTGTTGTCATGACCGAAGAAAAGTAATACATTGTTCCATTTTTTTACTTCATTAAGTAATTTTTTAACTTAAATTCTGCTTGCGTGACTCATTTGGAAGGAAAGTGGTTGTAAATTGTGGTGTATGATCAGTCTGTCATTTCATGCCAGGATTTTCTAACATGTGGCTGTCATTTTTAGCTCCCCTTATTGTGATCACTCGATGTCTGGTGTCTGTCGTCTGCCAACATTTAGCTTGTGTATGTGATAGAGGCTGTATTTTTCAATTGATCTTCATGAAATTTGGTCAGAATGATTTCCTTGAAATCTAGGCCAAGTTTGAAAATGGCTCATCTGGGTTCAAAAACTAGGTCACTAGGTCAAATAAAAAAAAACCTTGTGTATGCAATAGGGGCTGCATTTTACTGCATTTTCATAAAATTTAGTCAGAATGGTTGCCTTGATGAAATCTAGGACAAGTTCGAATATGGGTAATCTGTGGTCAAAACTAGGTCGCTAGGTCAAATCAAAGAAAAACCTTGTGTATGCAATAGGGACTGCATTTTACACTGGATCTTAATGAAATTTGATCTCAATGTTTGTCTGGATGAAATCTAGGTCATGTTCGAATATTGGTCATCTGGGGTCAAATCAAAGAAAAACCTTGCATATGCAATAGAGGCTGTATTTTTTCAATTGATCTTCATGAAATTTGGTCAGAATGATTGCCTTGATGAAATCTAGGTCAAGTTCGAATATGGGTAATCTGGGGTCAAAAACTAGGTCATTAGGTCAAATCAAAGAAAAACCTTGTGTATGCAATAGGGACTGCATTTTACACTGGATCTTCATGAAATTTGATCACAGTGTTTGTCTGGATGAAATCTAGGTCAGCTTGTATTTCACAAGTTAATATGAAAAAACAGAAAAAAATCTCATATTGTACCTTTTGTATTGTGTGTTGCCAGACTACTTTCATTAATATGCATGACCTGACACAGTTTTATAAATAGCACACATAAAAAACACTCCACTAAGTTCCATTTTAACATCGATAAACATTGAAGATTTCATTCAATAACAAAACAACAAAAAGGTGGAGGTAAATAATAAGAGTCATTATAACAGTAGCTAGATCTGGGATTTTGTATTCGGCTCTCGTGGATTTTGCAAGGTCAGGTCACACTCTTGCCGGATACAGCATCACAGATCGAGCTTCTGTTATGATAACCCTATTATTTACTATAGTGAAACACAGCTCACTCAAACATAGATGGCTCAAATACCAGGACTGACTTAAGTAATTCATGTGATCCCTGGCTGGCTTATGTATATTTTTCTATGTTTAGAAATCCTGGATAATTCAAGCATTTTTCTTATCCCCTTGCAGTCGCTGGTTTACTGAATACTTCATTTGCATATTTCTTTCTTGATTCAATGTTACATCAGTCCATAAAACAATAATGACTGGTGCAGTACTTTATGACCTACTTTAAACATGAATGATTTTTCCAAGACACTCTCCCAGTATTGTTTGTATGTGACATTTAGTTAATTTTTTCAAATACAAGACTTTTTTTTTTATACAATATAATTTGCATATTGACCTGAATGCTCTGTTTTATTTGCTAATTATGAATTCTGTTTACTGTCTCTTTTTTCAGACTTTGTGCAGTGTGCAATAGACCATTTAATGAACCATCATTTGTGCGTTATCCAAATGGCATCATCACTCATACACATTGTGCTAAAAATAAACATGTGTGCCCAGTGACTGGAAAACTTTTCTGTACCAAAAAGTCATGACAACGGGCACAGTAGAGGCAGTACTTCTAGGATTTTAATGAAATTTGTGTCATATATCTCTGGGCATATAGCAGAAGAGGAGATAACCAATGTACCAATATAAAAACCACGCATAGAGCTGTATTGTTCATATGGAGGATATTTCATTGCTAAGAAAGATTATCAACTAAATAGGTGCTGCTAAATAAGGAGATTCTTTCTTAGTTTTCCCAATAGTGGAAAAGATATATATATATTTTAGAGAGAACTTCGGACAATCTTTCATTTCGAGAGACTATGAATTCATTAATATTTTAGTCGACACATGTTCATGGATTTGTTATTTGAGTTGATCTGCAAATATTAAATCATCAGTTACAACAAACGTTCATATTAATTTTAAATTTGCAATTTGAAATCCAGGAATTTATATTTGGACAAAATGACTTGGTGAAAACCATGAAACATTATGCCAACAAAATTAAACAGTTTCACAATATATTTGTGAACAAGATAGAGGAAATAGACATATATGTCCTTGACACGATGTATTGAATTACAAAGGACAATACATATATAGTCCAGTGTGTGTTGTGTTTTGACTTCAAAATTCAGCTGATGTGTATAATAAATACCTTGATAAAAATGAGCAAAAAAGTGGTTTTCTGAAATTTTATTTTAGTAACTGAAGTAGATTTTAATCTGTGTGAAAACTTTCTGTAAAATTCATTTCTAGGTTGATTCTTTCCATTTTTTTTGTGGGGGGGACGGGGCGGTAGGAGGGGTTTGGGGAAGTTATTTTTTACCAGCATCAAATAAATCATTTTTGTTTGTTTGATAAGCATTTTAAGGAAAAATGAAAGCTATATTTTTTACATACATCGCTATGGCCCAAAAACTGCACAGACGAATTCCACATTTAGACCTCCTTGGAATGGAGATCACTTCACTATTACAGGCATGTTTTAAATTTTCTGTTCTTTGTTAGCTCACCTGTCACAAAGTGACAAGGTGAGCTTTTGTGATCGCGCAGTGTCCGTCGTCCGTCGTCCGTCCGTCAGTCCGTGCGTGCGTGCGTGCGTGCGTCCGTAAACTTTTGCTTGTGACCTCTGTAGAGGTCACATTTTTCGTGGGATCTTTATGAAAGTTGGTCAGAATGTTCATCTTGATGATATCTAGGACAAGTTCGAAACTGGGTCACGTGCCTTCAAAAACTAGGTCAGTAGGTCTAAAAATAGAAAAACCTTGTGACCTCTCTAGAGGCCATAATTTTCAATGGATCTTCACGAAAATTGGTCAGAATGTTCACCTTGATGATATCTAGGTCAAGTTCGAAACTGGGTCACGTGCTTTCAAAAACTAGGTCAGTAGGTCTAAAAATAGAAAAACCTTGTGACCTCTCTAGAGGCCATATATTTCACAAGATCTTCATGAAAGTTGGTCAGAATGTTCACCTTGATGATATCTAGGTCAAGTTCGAAACTGGGTCACGTGCCATTAAAAACTAGGTCAGTAGGTCAAATAATAGAAAAACCTTGTGACCTCTCTAAAGGCCATATTTTTCATGGGATCTGTATGAAAGTTGGTCTGAATGTTCATCTTGATGATATCTAGGTCAAGTTCGAAACTGGGTCACGTGCGGTCAAAAACTAGGTCAGTAGGTCTAAAAATAGAAAAACCTTGTGACCTTTCTAGAGGCCATATATTTCACAAGATCTTCTTGAAAATTGGTCAGAACTTTCACCTTGATGATATCTAGGTCAAGTTCGAAACTGGGTCACGTGCCAGCAAAAACTAGGTCAATAGGTCAAATAATAGAAAAACCTTGTGACCTCTTTAAAGGCCAATTTTTTCATGGGATCTGTATGAAAGTTGGCCTGAATGTTCATCTTGATGATATCTAGGTCAAGTTCGAAACTTGGTCAACTGCGGTCAAAAACTAGGTCAGTAGGTCTAAAAATAGAAAAACCTTGTGACCTCTCTAGAGGCCATATATTTCATGAAATCTTCATGAAAATTGGTCAGAATGTTCACCTTGATGATATCTAGGTCAAGTTCGAAAGTGGGTCACATGCCATCAAAAAGTAGGTCAGTAGGTCAAATAATAAAAAAACCTTTTGACCTCTCTAGAGGCCATATTTTCCATGGGATCTGTATGAAAGTTGGTCTGAATGTTCATCTTGATGACATCTAGGTCAAGTTTGAAAGTGGGTCACGTGCCATCAAAAACTAGGTCAGTAGGTCAAATAATAGAAAAACCTTGTGACCTCTCTAAAGGCCATATTTTTCAACGGATCTTCATGAAAGTTGGTCTGAATGTTCATCTTGATGATATCTAGGCCAAGTTCGAAACAGGGTCATGTGCGGTCAAAAACTAGGTCAGTAGGTCTAAAAATAGAAAAACCTTGTGACATCTCTAGAGGCCATACTTGTGAATAGATCTCTATAAAAATTGGTCAGAATGTTCATCTTGATGATATCTAGGTCAAGTTTGAAAGTGGGTCACGTGCCATCAAGAAGTAGGTCAGTAGGTCAAATAATGAAAAAACGTTGTGACCTCTCTAGAGGCCCATTTTTTTCATGGGATCTGTATGAATGTTGGTCTGAATGTTTATCTTGATGATATCTAGGTCAAGTTCGAAACTTGGTCAACTGTGATCAAAAACTAGGTCAGTAGGTCTTGAAATAGAAAAACCTTGTGACCTCTCTAGAGGCCATACCCTTGGATGGATCTTCATGAAAATTGGTCAGAATGTTCACCTTGATGATGTCTAGGTCAAGTTTGAAACTGGGTCACGTGCCTTAAAAGACTAGGTCAATAGGTCAAATAATAGAAAAACCTTGTGATCTCTCTAGAGACCATATTTTTCAATGGATCTTCATGAAAATTGGTCAGAATTTTTATCTTGATAATATCTAGGTCAAGTTCAAAACTGGGTCACATGAGCTCAAAAACTAGGTCACTATGTCAAATAATAGAAAAAACGACGTCATACTCAAAACTGGATCATGTGGGAAGAGGTGAGCGATTCAGGACCATCATGGTCCTCTTGTTTTAATACATGTAGTGACAAGCAAAAAACATGTGTTTCGTAATAAGACTACTCCACAATTAAGACCATATTTCTGACAGAGTCATTGGTGATCCTAATAGGCGAATTCAGCTGTAAATGGTTAATGTATCTAGCTAATAACACTCTAGTGCAAGGGATTGGCATTATCTACTTAGTAATCTTGTGTCTCAAGTTTGGATCAGACTTTGTATAGAAAACTGATACGTTTGTCGTCTTAGTAAAAAAGATTCTGAGAGGAGCAGTGGTTTAGCATTATCCACATAGCAGGCTTGTCACACAAGTAAGAATTGGATTATGTATAGTTACATCTGTTGTGATGGCAAAAAAAGGAATCAGTTATTTGAAAATGTTTTTCTTCCTTTAAATGTGAAAAGGAAATGTTATGTGCAATATAAACAGAGTATGCAAGTGCTCATGATTCATAGTAAAGATGTTTTATGACCTAATCATTATTGAAATAACACATATTGTATTTTATTCTTTGCAAGTTTTGAATGTTGAAACATTTAAGGCTGATTTCATTTTTTTTTCATCACTCTTTTATATACTGGTGTCTTACAATGATCTTTTAGCCTAATCAGTGTTCCAGGATGCTTTCACCAATGTCGGTTGGTCCTTTGTTTGACCATTTGGTCTCTTTTTTACTAAAGAATGCCTGGGCATATAGTTTATGAACTTATCAGGATAATTGTTCGTTATCATTTAGATGATCAGTATTTTTGTTCAGGTTAAAAGTCAAAAGTAAAACTGAAGAATTCTTGGACCTTCAGCTGTTAGATTTAGTGAAATATCTTGCAGTCAAAGGATGACGTCTTTAATTGTTGGAGACAAAAGGTCAAAGACTGTCACTATGTAAATGAGACTGAAAGTAACAATTCTTAGTCATAAGCTCAAAGGCCAAGGTCACTATGTACCGGTACTAGAGACTGAAAGTAACAGTACTTAGAGTCATAAGGTCAAAAGCCAAGGTCAATACGTACTTGAGACTGAAACTAACATACCCGTTACTGCCAGCAAGCCAGTATGATTAGGGATGCTTATATGCTTTACAAACAGCTCTTGTTTTAAACAAGTACTTCCTATGTTATTGTACCCCCCGACAACAAAGTTGTAAGGTTGGGTATACTGGTTTCAGGTTGTCTGTCTGTCTGTCCGTCTGGCCGTCTGTCCGTAGATGCAATCTTGTGCGCACCATCTCTCCTTATCCCCTTGACAGAATTTAATGAAACTTCACACAAGTGATCAGTACCAACAGTAGTTGTGCATGGGGCATGTTAGGTTCTTTTAGAAAAAATTTTTGCAGAGTTATGGGACTTTTTTTTTTTGTTACTATACTATATACATAGACACAATCTTGTGCGCACAATCTCTCCTCATCCCCTTGACACAATTTAATGAAACTTCACACAAGTGATCAGTCCCAACAGTAGTTGTGCAAGGGGCATGTTATGTTCTTTTAGAAAAAATTTTTGCAGAGTTATGGGACTTTGTTTTTTTGTTACTATACTATATACATAGACACAATCTTGTGCGCACCATCTCTCCTCATCCCCTTGACACAATTTAATGAAACATCACACAAGTGATCAGTAACAACAGTAGTTGTGCATGGGGCATGTTAGGTTCTTTCAGAAAAAAAATTTGCAGAGTTATGGGACTTTGTTTTTTTGTTACTATACTATATACATAGACACAATCTTGTGCACACCATCTCTCCTCATCCCCTTGACACAATTTAATGAAACTTCACACAAGTGATCAGTAACAACAGTAGTTGTGCATGGGGCATGTTAGGTTCTTTCAGCGACAAAAATTGCAGAGTTATGGGACTTTGTTTCTTGTTAACAAACTATGTACATACAGTCTGCATATGCAATCTTGTGCGTGCCTAATCTACCAAACCCTTACACACAATTTAATGAAACTTCACACAAGTGATCAGTACCAACCCAAGTTGTGCATGGTGCATGTTACATTCTTTTAGATAAATATTCTGCATAGTTATGGGACTTTGTTTTTTGTTACTATACTGTATACATACAGACTATATACATACAGTCCACATAATTATGCAATCTTGTGTGCGTCAAATTGCAATGTACTGTGTCAGTACCAACCCAAGTTGTGCATGGTGCATGTTACATTCTTTTAGATAAATATTCTGCGTAGTTATGGGACTTTGTTTTTTGTTACTATACTGTATACATACAGACTATATACATACAGTCCACATAATTATGCAATCTTGTGTGCGTCAAATTGCAATGTACTGTGTCAGTGCATGCAGGGGGTACATTCATCACCTTTAGTGATAGCTCTAGTTCTTTAATCTTTTTCCTTCTACTGAAACTGTGTTTTTCCTGGCAATTATTTTAAGAGTTCTGTAGATGCTTATAAAAGCATCTGTGTGTATTCGTATCTGGAAATAGTCAAACTAAGAGACAAAAGATAAATAATTTTATTTCATTTTCATTTTATAATTTCTGTCATCTAGTATATTTGAGTCTATAAGTATATTCTGTTTATGTGATATTATTATGTGATAATAAACCATGAAAAGTTCCCCATCTTGTTTATATTTGTGCAAAAACTAATTAAAACTGTATTTCTTCTTGTCTAAAACTTACTGCTGCAACAAAGCAAATGATATTTGAACAAAGAATCGCCAGGGTGCATAGTTATTTTTTTAAAGATTTCTTGATAACACTAGAGTTAAAAAGGAATACAATATATTTTTAGGATTATAAAAATGCCAAGTATCAAACCATCGGCCCACCTAGAAACACAGAAAGTTATGAGTCCACAATTTATCATGCATGCATAATGTATACATTGACAACAAAACTTTAACTTTAATCAAACATAACAAGCAAAATAGTTAAGTATAAAACATTTTTTCTTTCTCAAATGTTCATTATATAGAATTATTTTCTATGAAAAAGCTGTGTAAAAACAAATATGTAAACTGTATTCTTGTTTTAAATATATAAATAGCATTTTAAAAATCAGTTAAAAAAACAAACAAGACGAATGCCCAGTAATAAATATGCCCTACTGAAAAGGATTTACTTGCATATATTTAACCTTGAGAACATACCTTGCATACCAAGATCAATGTTTTGTGCCTGGCAGACATATTGGAGACCAGAAGAAGCCCCTGCCAGTGTCATTGGTATATCAATTTCAAATATTACCAAATATTGATTTGTACAGTTTTTCTACAAAGTGCTTCTTAATACGAGCCACACCATGAGAAAACCAACATAGTGCATTTGCAACCAGCATGGATCCAGACCACCCTGCACATCCTGTTTTCTTTCAAAGCCTATTGCAATTAGAGAAACCGTTAGCGAACAGCATGCATTCTGACCAGACTGCACAAATGTGCAGGCTGGTCTGGATCCATGCTGGTCACAAATGCTCTATGTTGGTTTTCTCATGGTGCAGCTCCTATATTAGTAATAATGTCAATAAAACACTGACAAGTTTAATTATTTTGTGTACATCATTCAGTAAAACAAGATTTGTTAGTGCGCAGTGAGGCTTGCCACAAAATATGAAAAGTTTTAACAAGAGCACATTCTGAAGTGAGGGAGTGGGGTAGGGGAATTTTTGAGGATTGGCATGGGTTGGTAGACTAAGAAACAATCAGACAATACCAACAAATACAATTATCAAAAAAAAAAAGGGGAGTATCATGTAAAAAAAAATGGTCATTTAAACAAGAAAATAGAGAGTGGGTGGAAGGGATACTAAGAGTCAATATAAAAAAAAGAAAACGCATAGAAAAACTAAAATTAACCAAAAAACTGTTCTACTCTTTGGAATTTGAAGAGGGGGATAGGGGGTAAAGTGTGTTTATGGATACTAAAAAACAATATTAAGAAACACGAGGTTAAACAGAATTTTTGTAAAAGGCAGATGGAAGGACACACAGATGTTTAAACAGCATTTTTGCTCAACTACTAGTATTCAAAGAATTGGTAGAGCTATTGGACTCACCTGGCATCTGCGTCAGCATCCCAATTTGGTTAAGTTTTTGTATATAACCTGGTATCTCAGTAACCACTTCTTGGAATGGATTGAAACTTCACACACTTATTCACTGTGATAAATTGGCCTACAATGCACAGGTTCCATAACTCTGTTTTGCTTTTTTACAAAATTACGCCCCTTTTTTGACTTGGCAATTTTTGGTTAAGGTTTTGTGTGTAAGCTGGTATCTCAGTACCCACTAATGGGAATGGATTGAAACTTCACACTCTTGTTCACTGTCATGATCTGACACGCAGTGCACAGGTTCCATAACTCTATTTTGCATTTTTACAAAATTATGCCCCTTTTTTGACTTAGCAGTTTTTGGTTAAGTTTTTGTATGTAAGCTGGTATCTCAGTACCCACTAATGAGAATTTTGTTTGTTTGTTTGTTTTGGGTTTAACACAGTTTTTCAACACTCCTGGGAATGGATTGAAACTTTACACACTGTCATGAGCTGATATGCATTGTACAGGCTCCATAACCCTGTTTTGCATTTGTACAAAATTATGCCCCTTTTTCAACTTTTATATTCATTCAACTGACAAGGCTGTTGAATAGTCGAGGGTTGCTGTCCTCCGGCAGCTTTTGTTATAGCCCCCCCCCCCCCCCCCCACACACACACACACACCCCACACCCATCACAGCAGGGTATAACAAAAATATATTCAAGAAAGAAAAAAGAAATGGAAGCTTGAAATCTAATTTGTATTCAAAAGATGACTAAGTGCAACAACCAGCATAATTTCATCAAAATGAATGTAAGAGTTAAGGGACCTATGTCATTAAGCTGGTATTACCATGACCAAGAAATGTGTGAAGTTTTATTTTGTTGTGATGTGTAAATGCTGAGATACTATCTTGCTGACAATCACAAAAGTATTGTTGAAAACAAAATGCTAAGTAAACAAAGAGTCATAATGTCATCAAATTGAAAGCAAGAGTGAATGAATCTATGTCATTCATATGGTATTACCATGGCAAAGAATTGTGTGAAGTTTATTAAGTTGTTATACACAATGCTGAGGCCAGAGGTATATTGCAACAGCTCTAGTGACTTTCGTCATGGTGAGCTTGTAAGCTTCAAACAGCTAAGATTCATACTGAAGTTTTGTGAAGCCTGACTTTTTGTTAAGAATCATATCTTTTCACAAATCCTGAATGACAAGACCTTTTCTTACTGTGGTGAACACTTCATTTGCATTTCATGTACAGAAGCAATGATTAAGCCAGTTAACAATGTGTACTATTGAATGATAGATAATCATCTATCAAAAGCTTTATTTCCGGATATAAAACGTACATGTATATAATGTTGGATTTGCAAACACTACTGTTGCAGGCTATTTTGAGATATATGCACTAACATGTCTTGTTTATATAACATTAATGCCAACAAAACTCTGGTGACAATATGCAATGTTATATAATGATTCATAAAAACATGTAGGAATTTTTTATAGTGTCGAGTACTGTAAAAGCACATCTTTTCACTGGGTCAAAATTTTGCAAATTTGAAATTTTGAGTAGGTTTCCAAGGTTTAGTATTTGAGAAATTGTAAAAATGGTATCCTACTTAAATTAGAATTATACTAATGGTGAATATTTACGTGAGGATTAGTTTTGATGAGATGTAGGGCCTCGCAAATATAACGAAAATTAAACCCTCGCGAAAATTTCTGCTTTTGCAGTATACATGTATCAGTATTTTGTACTTGTAGTTTAAAGATAAAGCATCATCACTCATTTTCACTATAAAACCTCCAACAAGTCTGTGCAAAGTTAATAAAGTCATTTGTTTTTCTTTTTTTTCTTATTTGCATTTTAATACTTAAAGATTATGTTATGCAAATCAGGTGTATGAATCATTTTAACATCCTATAACTTTTTCATTTTGAACCATACATTTTAAAAGATTTGTTTTATTTGATATATCCGAACAGGCATTTTGAGAGTTCATCTGCAAACATTTGTATCTTTTATTTATTAATTTGTGTCCACAGATTTTGCAAACTGATTTGAAGTAACTTAAATGATTCATTTTTGCCCGATGCATCATGGCAAAAAAGCAGATTTTTTTCTTGCAAAGACAAAATGTTCATTGTTATTTGATTAGATTGTATCTACAGTAAACCTGGATACAGACATATTTTGTAAGTAAAACTTTCATGATATGTCACTGCATGCTGCAAAATACATTAAATGGTATTTTCCGATGTCCTATTGTTTAAAAAATTACAAAAGGTTAAGAAATCCTAGACAACTGATTTTCTATGAAATTACATACTGCACTTCAGGCTGATAAATGACGCATATTAAGGGTACCTATTTAACATACCAAACCTACAAAAAACAAGTGCTCTACTATTCAACTGATTCTAACTCAAACATGGGCAAGACATATGTGCCTAAATTGTTTTATTTTGTAGAAATTTATAACACATTTAATTATGGCAATGAAAACAATTTGTATGAAAAACTTCAACTAATTTTCTTAGTCAAAAAAGGCCATAATTTGAATTTAATTCAAACAAGAGTTACGTAACTTGGTTATTTCAGAAGGTCTGATGACTGGGAAACATTGTGTGAAGTTTCAGTTGTTACTGAGATACAGCTTCATAGCTTATAGCTTGAAAAACTTGAACCAAATTTTTTAAGTTGAAAAAAAGGCCATAATTTGAATTAAATTCAACAAAGAGTTATCTGACTTGGTTTTTCAGTAGGTTTGATGGCTAGGAAGCCTTTGTAATGTTTCTATCCATAAAATGCAATGGTTACTGAAATATGAACTTGCACAAAAAACTTTTAACAAAGATGTGACACTAAAGGAGATGAGTAGAATAGCTCTTGCTATTCTTTTAATAGACAAGCTAAAAAATAACTTTTCTAAACATGAAGCAAAAAGCTGAAGTAGAAACTGCAGCTTCTTTCCAAATTTTCCTTATTCTACATGACAAAGTTGCATTTTTTGAAGGTTTGCTCTTTTTTTCATCTTGTTTTTTCCCACCATTTAATAAATAAACAATCACATTAGGCTTTTCTGATTGGATTAAATTACAGATCATGTCCTTTTACATATTTCCTACATTTCACGATAAAACAAGAGCTGACACTATTGGTGACAAATGCCCCCGAAGTAGGCCCAAGAATGCAACAGTTGTATGTGCAAAAAATCACATATCATTTAGTGACCTTGACCTAAGAGGCCTCAGTCATAAGTGTGACACATCTTCTCAATATGGTTCACATTTGTGTTAAATTATTTTCAAATCCCTTGATAAATGGCAGAGTTATGGACCAGACAAGAAACACCTTTGACTTCTAAGTGTGACTTTGACCTTGGAGCTAGGGGTCTGCGTACTGCACATGACATCTCATCTCATTATAGGGAACATTTATGCCAAGTAATTTCAAAATCCCTTCATCAATGGCAGAGTTATGGACCAGACAAGAAACAGACCATGTTAACATTTGACCTCTAAGTGTGACCTTGACCTTGGAGCTAGGGGTCTGGGTCATGCTCTTGACATGTCGTCTCATTATGAGGAACATTTATGCCAAGTAATTTCAAAATCCCTTAATGAATGGCAGAGTTATGGACCAGACATGAAACATACCCTGTAAACCTTTGACTTGTAAATGTGACCTTGACCTTGGAGCTAGGGGTCTGCGTCCTGCGCATGACACATCGTCTCATCGTGGTTAACATTTATGTCAAGTTGTTTCAAAATCCCTTCATGGATGGCAGAGTAAAGGACCGGACACGAAACAGACCATGTTAACCTTTGATCTCTAAGTGTGACCTTGACCTTGGAGCTAGGGGTCTGGGTCTTGCGCATGACATGTTGTCTCATTATGGTGAACATTTATGCCAAGTTATTTCAAAATCCCTTTATGGATGGAAGAGTTGCATCCCGGACAAGAATTTTCCGGACGCACGGACGGACAGAGCGATTTCAATATGCCCACCTTTTGGGGCATAAAAATCCCGACTTAGCCAAAAATGCAGCCTATTTGTAGATTCCGCAACTTAAATGGAGAAATATAATTTATGCTTAGCACATTAAAGTGATCCATGTCTCCAGAAAATACATGTAAAGCCGAGCTTGAAAGTCAAACATCCTGAAAGATATCTTCACACATGCTGCCTCTAAAATGTCAGTTTTGTTATTATATACCATAGGAAAATACCCAGCAGGGTATGTGTACTAGTGTAACAATACCTCTGCAATGGTCTTTGTCCATTTTATCCATTGGAACAGGGTTATTAAGGTCTGTATGATGAAAGTTTTGCCTACTCTAACATCAGCAACTATTCTCTATTTATGACAGTCTTATTTTATATTTTTCAACTATAGTTGCTCAAACAAGTTGACTTTCTGTTTAATGTCAGGCTTGCTTAAACGTTTGTCACTTTTTTGTCTGTGTATATGTTGTATATGGTTACGAGCTTCTGCTGCCGACATAGTAAATAGTTGCTCCTCTGTGGGCGACTTTGGTGGTGATTTGGTGGTGATGGGGCTTTCTTCTTTGAAAGCTGAAATGGATAAATATTTTTTTGAGTTCTTTATTTTTTTAAACTTTGTTAGTTAGGTGCAACGACAGGACTGTGTAGTATATAACATTTAGGGGCAACAACCCCTCATTAAATGACCACACACAGGTCATACGGTCATGAACATGTCCAGTATTTAAGTCCATCTAACAATGGCTGTTGGTATATAAACAGAATTGTTACACATCATTTTTCTATAAAAAGAGGGGGCACTTCAGAAACCACATTTGGTAAATGAAAAAATGGTCTAACACTTTATTAACAGGTAAATATTCAGTTTATGGCTAAATGGGAACAGAAAATGTTGATCTTTACCTAGCTGTTTTTTGATAAGTGGTCTTCATTCAAATGTGGCTTTATTCAGACCATGGTCCTTATTTGAACATGGTCCTTAATCAGACATGGCCCTTATTCAGAGGTGGGCTATATTCAAGTGGTCTTTATACAAAGGTGGTATTTAGTTAGAAGTTGTTCTTATTCAGAGGTTGTCCTTATTCGGAGGTGTTCTTCATTCAGAGGTGCTAGTTATTCAAGTTGGTTATTATTCAAAGATGGACTTTATTTAGCGGACCAATAGTCTTTAGTATTAGTTTTACTATACATGCATCTTTTCAACACATGCATGTTGTTTATGCTGAATTATATCCCGAAAGATATTTATCATTCTTGTCCTGTCTTTGGCATGTAATATTAGGTAATTTTGAACAACAAAATTTGAAATCTGTAGTAAATTTCCATGACAAATAAGGAAAATATTACAAATCTCATGCATCACCTTAAGGATAATAGGCCAAACACATTCCACATCTATGTAATGTGTATTATTCATACAATTTTTATTTAATCATGATAAACTTATTATGAAACTAAAATACCATTTTTAGCTCTGGCTATATTTTAGTAAATTGACAATGTGACGTTTGGTGAGTCACTGGGATTAGAATGAAACCAAAAGATTAAGTTGTCCAGCAGCATATAAAAGCAAAAGCAGTTGCCAATTTTTGTCTCTTAACACCACTAGGTGGACTCAACTGTGTACCCAGGTACACCGATTTCACAAGATTCATGCACGTTTCAGTCGGGGCTAGTTGCGCGCGCATCAATTTAGTATATTGCGAGACATTTAAAATAGCCCAACTGAAACATCATGGCACATTTCGGTATACCGTTCACGTGATCGAGAAAGCCCTTTTTGTATTAATCGAGCCCACCTACTATTAAACCTTTACCCTGCTGAAAATACCTTAACCATACCACCTCAACACCTGCATGATTATTTTAGTTCTCTGAATGACTGTACTTGTTTTTCATATTAATATTTTTTCAACAAAGCAAAGCACTGTTACATCATTAGCAGCCGAGTAAAATTCTGTGCCTATGAAACATGCAACCATAGCCAAATGTAAAAGCGGTTTTATTGTAACTGTATACGTTTATACAGTTTAAACACAGTATCTCAAGCTCGCTTAATTATCTCCAAATTATAGCTTTCTTAAAGTATTTTCAAAGTCATGTCCTAAAATGCCTACCAAGGCTAACATTGAAGTCAAAATTTAGTAAGATTGAAGTAAATTGCTTGGTCTCACAGAATTGGAGATACTGTGTTTTAATTGTATATCCAAATCACCACAGAAGTTAGTTTTAATTGAAATTTACATAATGGTTATACTTGCCTAAACTTTCAACTTACCATTGTAGATTCCGAATTATGACTAGTTTCTGAGGCACCCGACATCCTCCAGTGTTGCAAAAATTGTATGAAGATACTTTACACATGTATATAGCTCACATCCTGTCCTGAATAGACTGCTCAAAAATGTTTTAATACTAAGGCATAGTAATGTTATGTTATTAGTAATTATAAATCACTTAAACATAGCACCTTCGTTCACATACTACAGTGACTTTAGGTTAACTTAACCTTGACGTCGGCTGGCATTTACATTTTCATTTAAAAGGTAGTCAGTGAGTGTTAAGATAGTATTTCATAATCAACCTTGCTGAATAAGATAACACCTGATTTACCTTAAAAAGAAATGTTTTACCCGATTGTGCCAGTTCACGTTACCTTAAAACAGCAGTACACTGCTGATTAAATGACATGTTTACAAAATGTTTACGGACTGATTCACATTAGAGTAAGATATTTTAAGCAACACATGTACTTCATTTATAAAATGGAAGTCCAATCCAATGATTTTCTCATGTAGTCAAAAATTCTTTAAAGACTGGACAACTTTCCTTCATTAACTAAAGACACCAAGGAAAGAATATCTTGTGGGGTGGGGGGACAGACAGGGAAGCTGTTTAAGGCAGGTTTATCCAACTTAAAATATCTGGAACTCATCCCGTACAGTTTTACAACTGCAAAGGTTATAACAAGAGCACCGCCTTGTGGGTGCAGACGCTCATCTGATTTCTTTAAATTTGTCTCTGTATAATAGAAATATTGTCCTACCCATGATTTTCTAAGTCCAAAAAGGGCCATAATTCTTGCAAAAAGCAGGATGGAGTTATGTATCTTGCTGTACAGAGTCAGCTTATGATGGTGGACAACTGTTGCAAGTTTCAAAGCAATAGCTTTGACAGTTTAGGAGAAAAGTTTACCTATAAAACTTAACCAATAAATCTGATATTTTCTAAGTCCAAAAGGGGCCATAATTCTTGCAAAAAGCAGGATGGAGTTATGTTAATTCCTGTACAGGGTCAGCTTAGGATGGTGAACAACTGTTGCAAGTTTCAAAGCAATAGCTTTTAGAAAAGCTGACCTAAACACAAAACTTAACCAAGAAATCTTATATTTTCCAAGTCCAAAAGGGGCCATAATTCTTGCAAAAAGCAGGATGGAGTTATGTTTCTTGCTGTACAGGGTCAGCTTATGATGGTGAACAACTGTTGCAAGTTTTAAAGCAATATCTTTGATAGTTTAGGAGAAAAGCTGACCTAAACACAAAACTTAACCAAGAAATCTGATTTTCTAAGTCCAAAAGGGGCCATAATTCTTGCTAAAAGCAGGATGGAGTTATGTTTCTTGCTGTAGAGGGTCAGCTTATGATGGTGAATAAGTGCTGCAAGTTTCAAAGCAATAGCTTTGATAGTTTAGGAGAAAAATTTACCTAAACATAAAACTTAACTAAGAAATCTGATATTTTCTAAGTCCAAAAGGGGCCATAATTCTTGCAAAAAGCAGGATGGAGTTATGTTTCTTGCTGTACAGGGTCAGCGTTTGATGGTGAACAAGAGTTGCAAGTTTCAAAGCAATAGCTTTGATAGTTAAGGATGTAGGAGCGAATTTTTTCTAACGTTAAGATTTTTTTCATACTCTATGAGCTTGAAGAACATTAGTGAGAAGAAAAAACACAGGTCACCGAACTCGTTTTATTTTTATAGGGCATTTTCTTCACCCACTGTTTAAGCATTTCTGAAATTTTGTAAAATTGAAAAAATGGTGGTACTTTATAAAACATATAATATCCCATTTAATGTTATAGGGATCTCATGTCTTACAGGTTAATATGAATACAAGGTGATGTCAGTATTATATAAGCATAAATGTCACTAACAAATCTCTTTTTTTTTTACATGTTGACATAAATACCCCACCCACTTTATTTTCAATGGAAAAAATGTATTTAGATCTACAAAAAAAATTCTGACGGTAAGATTTTCAAAATATTTTGCAGCTTTAATGACACACAAAAATGCTTCAAAATGGAAAGAAAAACAAGAGATCACAGAGTGATCTTGGCGCCCACCAATGTGCCATTTTTGAGTGTTCCAAATTTCAAGACTTACTGACTAGCTCAAGGTCAAATTTCATTTCCGTACACAACACTTTGCATGTGGTCCAAATTCGAAAGCTGTAGCTTGAGAAATGTGAAAGTAGGTCACTAGGTCAAAATCAAGGTCAAATTACACTTCAGAACACAAATTTATGCATGTGGTCCAAATTTAAAGCCTGTACCTTCAAAAATGTGAAAGTAGGTCACTAGGTCAATGTCAAGGTCAAAGTTTGTTTCGGTACACAATCCTATGCATGTGGTCTAAATTTGAAGCCTGTAGCTACAGAAATGTGAAAGTAGGTCACTAGGTCAATCTTAAGGTCAAAGTTCATTTCGGTACACAAAACTATGCATGTGGTCCAAATTTGAAGGCTGTAGCTCGAGAAATGTGAAAGTAGGTCACTAGGTCAAAATCAAGGTCAAATTTTATTTCGGAACACAGAACTATGCATGTGTTCCAAATTTGAAGCCTGTACCTTCAAAAATGTGAAAGTAGGTCACTAGGTCAATGTAAAGGTCAAAGTTTGTTTCGGTACACAAAACTATGCATGTGGTCCAAATTTGAAGGCTGTAGCTTGAGAAATGTGAAAGTAGGTCAGTAGGTCAAAACCAAGGTCAAATTCCAATTCGGAACACAAAACTATGCATGTGGTCCAAATTTGAAGCCTGTACCTTCAAAAATGTGAAAGTAGGTCACTAGGTCAAAGTCAAGGTCAAAGTTTTTTTCAGTGCACAAAACTATGCAAGTGGTCCAAATTTAAAGGTTGTAGCTACAGAAATGTGAAAGTAGGTCACTAGGTCAAAATCAAGGTCAACTCATGTCAAGGTTCATCTTGCCACTCAAAACCATACATGTGGTCCAAATTTGAATGTTGTAGGTTATTGACAAGAAGATTTTAAAATCTTTTCCCTATATAAGTCTATATGAACCATGTGACCCCCCAGGGCGGGGCCATATTTGACTCTAGGGGGATAATTTGAACAAACTTGGTAGAGAACCACTAGATGATGCTACATTACAAATGCCAAAGCCCTAGGCTTTGTGGTTTGGACAAGAAAATTTTCAATGTTTTTCCCTATGTAAGTCTATGTAAACCATGTGACCCCCGGGGCGGAGCCATATTTGACCCTAGGGGGATAATTTGAACAATCTTAGTAGAAGACCACTAGATGATGTCATATACAAAATATCAAAGCCCTAGGCCCTGTGGTTTTGAACAAGAGGTTTTTCAAAGTTTTTCCCTATATAAGTCTATATAAACCATGTGACCCCCGGGGCGGGGCCATATTAGACCCCAAGGAAATATTTTGAATCATCTTGGTAGAGGACCACTAGATGATGCTTCATACCAAATATCAAAGCCCTAGGCTCTGTGGTTTTGGACAAGAAGATTTTCAAAGTTTTTCCCTATATAAATCTATGTAAATTATAGAAATAAACAAAGGGCCATAACTTACTAAAAAATTGTTGAACCAGTCTGATTTTCAGGGGGACACAACTAGGGTACCAATACATCATTCTGACAAAGTTTGGTCAAAATCCCCCAGGTAGTTTCTGAGGAGATGCGATAACGAGAAATTGTTAACGGACGGAAGGACGGACGGACTGACGGACGGACGGACGGAAGGACGACCGACCACGGACGCAGAGTGATTTGAATAGCCCACCATCTGATGATGGTGGGCTAAAAAATGGGGTCACCGTGAATCTAAGAGATTTATTAAGAAAAAACTGTTAAAAACTGGTGAATTTTCATATTTTTTGTACTTTTTGTTTTAATCTATATTTTCTAGATAAAATAAAGTGCGATCTTGTAAATTTTTATTTAAATTATAGCTTATCGTTATATGTATCAGTCAGGAAAATATCAAAACCAAACCTTGTCTACTTTCATAGATATTTGAAATTACCTACCCCTACCCCATTGTAAATCTAACATCAAAAATAAGGGTGAAAAAAAAAATCCGCAAAAAGTAGAATCTATTTGGTTAAATGGTACATTATTAGACATATTTTAATTATTTAGCGTTAATTTTTGGCAAAACTTTTGTTAGAAAGCAATATTCGAAGAAACATTTTTCAAAATGGCGGATATCCTGAAATAAAACGCTCGTACATCCTTAAGGAGAAAAGTTGACATAAACATAAAACTTAACCAGGCAACGCCGACGCCGATCAAGTGATGACAATAACTCATCATTTTTTTTCCAAAAAATCAGATGAGCTAAAAATGACCAGTCTCAAATCTTTAGCAGCTGATTGGTTGATTCTAAACTCAGGCTGTAAACTGACCAATGACGTTGCAGCGCATTGAGACTGGTCTCAAGGTTTAGTTTGACTGGTTCAGTCTAAGTTCAAATTTTGAAATAAGACCAATGGCAGCCTTCATAACATGGTCTCACAGCGTATGTCAATCATGTCAGAGATTTGTTCCACAGCTTCTTAGACTCTTTAGAATTAGTGTATCTTTTCTGGATGCAAAGGGAACTGTCATGTAGCATGCCAAAAAATACTTTAAACAGTTTTATTAAAAAAAGCTTCATAAATGCAAACAAGTATTTGATCCTTGTAAAGGTTTTTCAGTTTTTTTTTCTCCAAGTATAATTGAAAGTATTATTCATTTATTTGTCCTTCCATGCATGTGACTGAACACTTTGATAACAGAAATTTCATCCGAATACTGTCCATGTATTTTAGGATTGCTTCAATACAAGGTATTTAATCGAAAAAGCAAGTATATAATCATTAGTAATATATCAATGAATTCATTTCCCAACAAAGTCATTTTTGACAAAACTACAAAATTTAATGCCATCCATATTACAATTTCATGGTAGTTTATAGTAAGCCTTTGTTTTGTGGTTAATCATGCCCAGCGAGAGTAATTTTAAGTCTTCAATAACATTTTTTTCAGTTTAAACGTAACCTGCTGGCACGGATACTTGTCACCAGGCTGTTACAGTCCATTATAGCAGCATGCGTATGATTCAACAGGCAATGCAATTCCAACCAAAACCCTGGTCCAATTCAGCATGCTAATTCTCACAGCATGTAATCTTTATGGCACCAATACATGTTAGAATACTCTTTTCCAGGCAAATCATACTTATCAATTTAAAACATTTAAAGGTAACTATGTAATAAAATTGCCAATAAACAGATTTTCATGGATCTGCTACCTCTGTCACTATATATCAGTCTTCAACCTTATACCATGTACCTTGGACTTGTTACAAGGCCATTTTGACGACTTGTTTTTATCAACATTACAGTATTTCATGTGGGTGTTAATGTGTACAAACAAATCTGTGTAAAGGCAACCCATTTCAAGTTACCATCATATGGGTCTGTGCCCAAATTACCACAGAGCTTAAATTCCTATTTCTTGTGATCAAGTTAGTGCACGTTTTTAATGTAAAGTTGCATACAAGAGTATTGCAGTGGTTCAGCTGCCAAACACAACAGGAATATTTTAAGTGTTTAGGTCAATGCTTTACAGGTTTAAAAGCCCAGTTCACTATTTAGCAACAGTTCTGTCAAGCTTTAGTAGCACAGCAAGGTCCCTTTAGGCCCCTCGAGCCATTACATAAGCATAGGCTTTCAGGCAGGTAGAACCACTAACCTCCTGTATGGTAGTTGGAGAGCATTCTCACATAAAATAATTCCATACCAAGAGTGGAGTTTCGAACTTGAATTGTGATTGGAGGTCAGCAACCTTAATCACTTGAGGTCTCATGTTCAAGTTCAAAATCTAAATCTTCACTAATTATATACAGAACCAATATTGCAGAGGCCATACAGGAGGGACAGTCAGTCCCATTATTTGAAGGGTACATCACCACAGGTGTGGCTATAATCAATTGGTATCAATGGATAAATATGAAAAATAAAAACAAAGAAATATATAATTTTGGGTATTAATATTCTTTATTGTAACAAAATATATGTTTGTTCCTGGAATATTTATGTAAATAATGAATATGCCATGTAACATCACAACCACTCAAACTGGCCAATATTTCCATACAAAATACCAATGAAATTAGGCCAGGTGCTTGGTCCCTTTTGGAATGTGGAATGTTCGTTCAGTGTTTTATATTTCAATTATTTTTTATCTCTAATGAAGTATCAAATTATTTTTTACGTCCTTTTTAAGTACAAAAAACGTCTTGATTTAAATTGTACTTTAATAGAAACATATCAACTCGAAACACAACAAATTACTCTTTAGTCTAAAATTCTTAACTGTCAAAAAACATGTGGACCATTATATTGTACATGCATGTAAAACATTGGCCTTGGAGAATAATCAAAAAGAAAAAAAAACAAGAGATCTGAAGAATTTGCTAAATATTTTTAAAAAAAATTTTCCTATCTGAAAATTCATAATCAAAATCTATTGCGATGATCAGCTGATACAATATGAAATCTATATTACACAACTACCGGTACATTATCTACTTAATTCTCTGTATATTCTCTATAAACACAGAAAAATTGTGTGCAGTGTTAATGGCATTTTTTTCATATACACATGTATATAAAATGTACATATTTCTTTCTGTTTAATTAGAAGACAGTCATTGTTATTAGTATATTAAAATTGCATTTTTATAGAAAACAACAAAATATGTAATATTTAATATTACAAAATATTTGTTTTCTTGTTAAACATTATCTTTGGTTATATGAAAATCATCTTGTAAAAAACTAATATATATAAGATGAAACAAGCTTTAGGAAAATTTTATGAATTGTGAAAAAAATACAGGTAAATGTTAGCACAAACTGATAATCAAAACACTGTCTATAACGACATGAAATCTTAATATTAAAGCAACATAAGGGCAGATAACTCTTCAAAATTATGCTCCTTGAACAAAAATAGCACTAACAGATAATTCAAGTTTTTTATCATAATATGTTCATTATCTAAGATTAGTTAACTTTTTATCTAAGTTAAGACAACGCATTCTTGTTTACCGGACAGTATTTTCCCATGTTTTTGTCAAAGCTGGAAAAACTTGTCTTACACTCCAGAGTGTAAGATGACTAACATGCATTAGTTTATGAATGAATGCGTAAATTAATATGCTACTATTACCAAATAGTGCTTTAAAGAAAAACATTCGTTAAATTCTACTTCTTCTAATATTTGAAGAATATGGTATGCAAGAAATATGATCTCCGTTTGCATGGAAATTTCCCACTCTCCAGCAGAGCCTCATTACAGCCATAACACTCACCCTCAAGCCAGATATTTCAATCTGCTATCTTCAACCAGTGAAAGATTCTTATAATATATCCTTGTACAATCTTTAATTTCAAGCGTAAGGTGTATAACTTTCAGAGTTATCTCCCCTGAACACAATAATAAAAGTGCAGTTTTTTTAACTATTTTTACCATCTGAGGCAAAGAATATCTATTTTGTTACATTTTGAAATTATGTGCATTTTATTCGGTAGTGTGAATGGGTTATTCTCAAAAACAAAAAAATAAGACTTAGTCTCAAAAATGACAGCTTCAAAACCAATTACAGACAGACGGGGAACAAAAATTTTCCTTATCATTTATGATAAAAGGAAAATTCACATTTGTTCAAACTAAATCCTATTTATATACGACTTTAGATTATTTTGGTAATATTCCATAACAAAATTAAAAATACTATGTTTATATTTAGATATTATTTAATAATAGTTACTTTAACAAAAGGTCAAATACTATGTTTTATATATTTTAATATTATTTCCCCTATTTCTGTAATACTTGTATGTTTGAGCTACGACAGATTGAGACAGCAGTCAAAAAACAAACATGGTACATGTATATACGTGTAAACTTTTCTGTGCACCAAAAACCATAACAATCATTTTAAAACTGTAACCATTAGCTTCAAAAACTCAAAAAATATAAATAGAATGTAAGTAGTGTAGTATATAATAAGTATATGGCTTAAAGTAGAAAACATCTATAATTTTCAATCTGCTTAATACAAAGTGACAAAACATAATAAAACATGCAAAACTAAGCAAACATGCATAATTCTCTGAAAAGATAACTGTATTAGACAATATATACACATAGACCATGTCAAAATTTGTGGAACCAGCTGTAAAAATGACTGTTCCATTATATGTGAAACATAAATGGCTGTTTCATTTTATGTGAAACTTCAGTTTCATATTACAGATAAGATTCAACAAAAATTCATGGCAAAAAGAGCCTGTTTAGAAACATTCAGACAGTCAAACGTTAGGCTTTGAAATAATCGAAACAAAGAAACAAACGTTCAGTTTAACCTGTCAAACAAATCCCGGGAAATGGCAAACAGGAGACTTTGTTACCAGGTGTAGGAACTGTACTGTCTGAAATATGGCATGACAGAATTACTGAGTTTCACATGAGCACTTTTCTCAAGTGTTAGTAAAAAATGTTACATGATTAAACTTGCTTTTAATAATAAAAGTTTAACAACCAGTGATAACAGTCAACAACATCTGGAAACAATCTACTTCTTCCTAATTATAATGATTAACAATGGTGCTTAAGAACTGGCTTGAAAACGGAATTTTACTGAAATGTAACCATTCACAATATCTCATTTATTAGTCATCAACTTAATTTATGTCTACATCTTTCTGCTGTATACTAGGATCACTGGGTACTGTGCTGCTTTTCAACAGTATTTCAGCTACATTTTTATGAGGCCCTAGTTACATGATATATACCAAAGTCAATTAGCTTGATCCATGTCCTAACATTCTTTACCAGTGTCAACCTTTTTTCAGTAATTAACAACCTATCACACAAATTATGGGTGGAGGACAAATAATCACAGAGAACATATACCAGACTTTGGGACTGCGCCTGCAACCTCGGATTCAATGCCCTGTCTGTACCTATTGAGTTAACATGGCAGGCTCCATGCAGTGAAAAAGCCTAACACACTGTATCTTTATCACTAACTATTACAATTTATTGAATTTCTGTCAGCGAGCTACATGAGAAATTAATCAAAATTTCTTTTACAAACTTACAGAAAAAACCTGTTGATATAATATACATCACTAAATGCAGTGAAATGTATCAATATATTAGATGATTCACAATAAAACAATTTTCACAACCCTAGGTGATATTGTACACAGTTCACAACTCAGTAGATTGCATGTTTTCATATGGTTCTCATTCATGTGCAGCATGCTATAACTAACTCAGTGTATTAATACAGTTAAGACACACTGTCAGAATCTTATAAACTTGTTAGATACTGTATATATGCTTGTGTACTGATGTCTGACTGAACAAATATATCAGGCCTCCTATACATTTAAACACACAATATTTCTCTCACATAAATTAGATCTTTCAGCATGTCTTTATAACAACAAACTAGTCTAACCACAGACAGATAATCTGTTTTCTTCAGTTTTAAAGTTTTTCTTAATTTCTACTTTTTCACTTTGACTTTCCATTCTTATACGTTTTTTAAGAAGCAAGGGAGATAATGATATAGATATCTGAATAGCCTCAGGAGTCATTTCCCTGCCTGCATTCACCGTAGTTTTAGTAGTAGAAACTAAATTAATAATGTCATTGGAAGGCAAAACTTATTTTCAGCCATAAACTAACACATTTTTATAACTACGAAATAATCATTTTCTTGCCCTCAATTAAATGCTTTTAGTAAAACATTTGCTGACTGACTGGAAGCATTTTCTAACCCTACCTGATGTGCATGTACATATATGTGTCTTAAACTTGAAAACTTTATTAAGTATAAAAGTATTAAATACATAGATTGATCATAATAACGTCAAATGTACTTCTATTTTTGGCATTTTGTGCTCCAGGCAAGGTATTAAAAATTCAATTTAACGTTTGCTACTGTTATATCACATACTTTAACAATGTCGAAACAAATCATGATATAATTTCCAAATGACAGCAACATGGCCTATTAAAGTCATGCCCTCATTTAAAATACCATTGCATCACTATTTGACTGTTAATGTTTTTGACTTTTACGAGGAAAGACCATCAAGATATGACCTATTAATTCAAAAAGATGTAACACTATAAACACAGGCCTTAGTAAAACTTTCTTATTTAAGATCAGATAATGTATAAAATGTAAGAAATTATAAGGCCTAGTCATAAAAAAAATTGTCTTAAGCGAGATCTTTCGAACTTTTTTTACACATCGAAATAAAACTATACAACCAGGAAAAGCTGTTGATCAAAAACACACTTTTAAATTACCTATGGCAGAAAATAGGCAGATTGTTAGTATATTTTAGTGTATTGTCGCCCTCAAAAAAGAAATAATCACTTTTTCCTAATTTGAGCAAGGAAAACTAGAAGCATTGAAGCAAGGTACATTTTGTGATTAATGAAGTCTCATACACACATGTTACACAATAAATGACTGCTTTCATGAAGTGGGTGATTGCTCTCTATGAAAAGATTGTGCTACATGTTTATACAAAATATTTACAACTTAATATAGCCAAACACAAAATGTATTTTTTGCCTATATAATATTTTAAAGCTCATACATAGTTGTCTACTCTCTTTTATTGATAATTCTGATGCAAACATTTCAATGCCGAAACACTGTGCTCAACAAAATAATCCGTACTAGAAATTTACGATAATCTATAATCATGTTTTCATAGCAAATCAATGTTAATTACATTTTTATCACAGATTTCTTAGTGATTTGGCCGTTAGAAATAAAAGTCACAACTCTTATTATGGACATCCCAAAATCTGTATTCATATTGCATAAATGCATAAATTTTGTAAGTGCAGCAATTTGTGACAAATATTCTAGTAGTAAATACAAGAAAGAACACCTACTATTATCATTTCTCACTAAATGTATCTGAAATATCAGATCGTGTTCCAAAATCAGAGAAAAAGGAAACTTCTTTTCTTAGACTTTAAAGTTTTGATGACATCATTTCAGGGTCAAAAAATTGTTTTGATTATTAAGTATATCCATTAATGGTTTCACTAATCTATAACTGTGCAAAAAAAACTGCGACCATCTTCTTTACTCTATTGGCAAACACAATGCTATATATTGATATACACATATATATATATATATATATTTTCAGTTAACTAGACTTCTGTTATACTAATAGATCACATTTTCTGGAAAATCTCATATTTAGATTTAAAGTCCATATTGGATTTATGTTTTGGGTCGTTTTTCTTCTTCTGCGCAATTCGTTCCCGCATTTCCTTGGCCGACAGGTTCAGGAAGTCACCACCGTTTGCCTGTGCTGGCTCACTCTTCTGTACAGCCGGTTCCTAAAATACATATTTACATACATGTACAATAATACATACATGGAAACGTTTTTGAAGAAAAATTCCTTGTTATAATATTATACCAAGACGTCAGATACGCAAAACCTCAGATGGCAAGATCAGGTGTTTTATGTAAGTGTGTCTATGTATCTGTTGTCTACATTTAACCTTTCAGTATTTACTTTATCAATATTAAATTACCTTAAGCTTCAAGCAAAACAGAAAATATAGACAGTCTGAACTATGTTGTGTCATATTTCCCTCACTAATTTGTTTATTAGAATACCAAATCAAGAGAGAAAGGAGTCGACCCCTTTTAAGCACTCAAACATTGCCAAACATGTTTCAGTCCTACACAAAATATCTTTTTGTTTCCATGTATGTTTCAACTATATTATATGATATGATTGAAGTTAGTAAGTTAAATAAATAATCTGAAAGATAAAGCTTCACCACTAAATCATTCTCAAAGCAAAGCTCTTTTCTCTAAGCTGCTATTGCATTTTTGTTCACTGATCTATCACAGCTATGCTAGAATCTATAACAGCATTTATGCAAATGAACCCATTAAAAAAAGACCATTTATGCAAATTCAGAAAATGTTTTTTGTTTCCTCCACCAAATGTGTTAGTATTCTGTACATTTTGGCAATGCTTGATATACTGGGTAAAATGTATATTTTCTACTCTTTTTAATATATACTACAATAAGGTGCGGTGTAAAAGGCTCATTATATCATATACATAAGTGTTGCCTTTTGTGTTTGTAACTGTTTGGTGATTACATATTTTAGGGTAGTATTATACAAGGATAAATAGAATATTTCATGGTACATACAGAACATTGCATACATTATTACATAATGATAATTGAATACTAATATTTAAACATATACATTTTTTCTTACTGGTAAAACTCTTCAATAAATTCCAAGATAAACACAAAACAAAGCAACAGCCCCGCATCTTGCACCGAAAAGCTTTACTACAATAGTAGTTTTTGATACAGCACCCCCACTATAATAACTCTTTAAATTATAAGATGATGGCACAAATTGGCGCATTCAATTGATTTTCCTCGTATTATGCATATTTAATTATGAGACAAAATATCAAGGATTTTTTTTTTTTAAATTATTTCAATAACTGAGAGTCTTTTGGTACAAAGATTTAATGCTGAAAGAGTTTACACTGCAAAAATTATCCTTTCTGCTCCCCCACCTAACACCATCACTGTTTTGGGGGCGAGAGTAGTGACCCTTCTCAGGTAAGAAAAGATGACATTGGAAAGGACTGATGTGAAAATTCTAATTTATAAACTAAGACTAGACATAAATGAACTGGGCAACACCAATCCCTGTGTGTATATACTAAACTTTTATCAAGATGTGAACGAACTGTATGAACCCATGTTTTCTTTTCTTGTAACTTAATCAGTTTTACTAATATATTATCTCATGTAAATTTAAAGGTTAGCCAGTGAATGTTGAATATATTGTAACAAGGTACAATATTCAAATATAGTAACTTAATGCAATCTAACTGACGGTGAAAAAAATGGCTACTTTGTCGTAAAGAAAAATGAAATTTAAGTAAGTTCAGCATGTCTTTTTGAATAATGCTGAATAAAGTTATTTTATTTTCAAAATACATGAAACATTTGTCTGATCCACTTCAATGACAAACGGGGAAACATGTATTTTTGAAGAATAAACAAGTGAAGCAAAAAAACTCAAGAGAAATATGATATAGCCATGGTAAATACATACACAAGGTGAAATATATGAAATTCATGTGCAAGTCAAGGTTGGGAAATTTACAATGACAATTTGAGGTGAAATGCAGCTTTAGTTACTTACTCTCCTATAGTTGTACTATGGAAAGATCACAGAAATTCAAACATTACAAGGTCAGGGATAAATAAAGTTACTCGAAACACAAGTTTCTGGAACCTTTATTCTTTCAAGGTTGAGAACGACTTTGTTTATAACATGGTTATTACATTTTTAGTTATGAACATAATAATATTACTGTCATGTTATTTCCTGTTTTCAGTAATTAACATCTGATACATATTTGAGTATTTTATCAACACAGAAGAAAGTTACTGAATCCATTTTTATAACTAGAGGTGCTTTTGAGAAAAGCGCATATCTCCCACAACTGCCTAATGATCTGAATAGTAAGTCTGTCTTAATTATACTGTTTACGTGTTGGAGTAAGCGGCCTATTGGTAATTCACATGTTGAAGTAACCGGCCTATCGGTAATTATGTTCAATGGCCATAATTCCGAAGTGCCTAAGCCGCTTTTGGCTAGTTATCGAACTTGGCCGAGGACTTATTGGCAAACACATTTTGTTCAAGTTTGGTGAAGATCGGATGAGTGTGGACAAGACTTGTGACAGACAGACTGACAGACAGACAGAGTGACAGACACACACAGAGGAGTAAATAATATGTCTCCCACACCACTGTGTGGTGGGAGACATAACTACCTTCCTTCATGACATAACTTTTTCTGTGTAAGTTCATCAGCAATATTGAAAGTAGGGTAATCTTTTTCTAATCATATAATTATGCACATCATCTATTTGCACAGCTGTTTAATCTGTTTTTAACATAAAATTAAAAGCATTACGAACCTTTAAATGTAATTGTAGTTATTTCTTGTTGAAAGAAGTTTTATAAGTAGGGTTTATAATGCATTTCTTGTATCTCTCACAAACTGCAAGTTCAGATCTTGGGAACAGGTCTTGCTTTAGGTCATACTAAAATTACTGCTTTCAATGAGTCTGCTTTTAACCTTTATGCGAGGTCTTGACCTTGAAATTAAGATTTGAGGTCAAAACCTTTAAATTTTGCTTTGTTTAGTTTTTGTCCAATGTTGCCAGTAATTTGCACAGTGAAACTGCATGTATTAGTCAATACGGTACTTGCACACCAAAATACATGGGACCATAGTTGGTAACAGGTTTACCCAACAATGGTTGTGAAATGGAAATGACAGAACAACAAGACAAGACCTTGAGCACACGTAAGAATGTGGGACATCATTAACAAGAATAATTTAACGGCAGACTTACCACTCGTGTTGGCTGTACAGGGGCTGGTGCCGGGGTACTGTCTCCATTTGTTACGGTAGCTGAAAGGATAAACACCAAAATATGATTGTCCTAGAATAATACGTTCAGGTAGATTATGGTGGATTTTCTTACAAGTGAAGGAAAGTCTCAAGTTATACAGATGAATACTGAACTACTTGCTAAATTTCTAAAATGGACTGGTTCATCATTCAACTTTGGGCAGTTCCATTTATTATTCGTAGGGGTGTTCAGTGAAAATTTGCTGAGTGCAGACCATGATCAGCACTGGTCACAAAGGCAAAATCACTTGCCTCCAGCAGGCCAAAGGTTAAAAAGGATCTTTAACAAGTCAAAAATACAGTTCACATTCCAAAATCAATGCTTATACAACAGTAAAACTAATGCAGATTCCATTAAAGTAAAGCATACAAATTGAGGTCATTCCCTTTATGGCTTGAAATATGAATATGGGATAAATCCTGCTAGTACCAGAAGCAAAGAACTACAAAGCTAAAGCGAGTATCTGTTTACTTCTGACATGCTATTACGCCTTCTATTGGCTTGCTTAGCAAGTACTTTGCACAACTCATTATCAACCACTATGACATACAAAATCCTTCCTATTCAAAATGTTTAAACAAGAAACTAAAACCTAATTCTACAAAATAATAATTTCCTGAAAATCAACCAACTTACAAGTATCTTGTTTGTCCATCTTTCATTTATCAAAAGAAATCCAGTTAAAACGAGTCCAATATGAGACAGACAGCTCCAAACAAAAAGCCTGCTGATCCGAATACAACTGGCTATAATGGTTACCGCAAAATAATGAGAAAATCCCAATTTTCCTGAATGAATCTTCCAAAAGTAGGTATTAAATCAAGTTTTCCTTATAAGGAACTGAGATCTCTAAGCCAGACACAATTAACCTTAACTAATATCTCCTTGATGTCAGCTGAAACTTCCCAAGGCTTCTACTAAACTCTGATATAGATGCCGGTTTCATCAGAGTTAATGCCACACCACTACTTACACCAATATAACAGCCTGTTACGACAGAATTATTGCAAATTTGGTTCCCAAAAATGATTACATTGCATAGCCAATGGTTTGCTGCAGACGTTCCCTGAGCAATGTTTTATAATTCCAATAATTATTGAGGAAAACTAGGTTTTGCAATTTGCCGACGGTAGCTATCCTGGAAATACAGCTAACAAAATGCAGTCAGAAAGCAACTGTGTTTTTTTTTCCTACAACCAAAATCGGTTTACATGAACAATTTTTTTCTTTCTAGCAGAAAATTTATAAGATAATATATCACAGCAGACAGTCAACCCAACTTTCAAAAACTGTGAATACTGTCACAACTACTTACTCTCAACAAATAGCAGAGGATGATATTATAATATTTATATCATCTTTAATCATACTGCCACACAAACATTTAATTTCTCCTATTTTGCATTAAACTGCAAAACCCTGCGAATGCTTCTCTGTGAGAAAGAAATGTATGCAGCAATTGTAACAGACAATGGCTTGTAGATTGTAGAATCATCATGTATACGTGTAATCCATTAAGCTTACTTCTGGGAAAAATTATAACAATACACTAAACCAGATTGTGACCCTCTTTGATGTGTTTTGTTACCATAGTTTTCTGCAGGTAATCTTTTCATATCTTTTACTGCCAATTAAACAGGGAAAACTGATACTGTATTCCTCCTACTCCCCCACCATGACAGCCTTGCGTATTTCTAAGGATAATGTTGCCTCACAAACTGACAGTGTTACTTCCCTTTACCGGTACTACAGACACTGCCATCATGTATATAAATTGTGTTTTATTTCTTCATTTTTGAATTTTTGTTGTGCAAAGTTTATGTTTCAACACTTAAGTATTATATATTTTGTTTTTGCAAAACCTAATTAGACTGAATGCTTTCAGGTTTTTGCATAATGTCAATCTGCCAGTAGGTTATGGCAAAAGTTTTACCAAGCATGTCACCATGGTTTTACAATCTCTGTGACAGGGGTGACTACTTGTTAATACTCCTGTATAGACTGGCTGCCTCACTGTTCATTCCATAAAAAACTGTTTAACTACATGTTTTAAGGAATTGTTGGTGTAAAAGGGATGCAAAACTGATAGACAAACCCAACCTAAAAATGAAATAAACCTGTACTTTTAGTCTGTGTTCAGACCCTATGTTTTGTTCATAGGAGATAACTCCTGAGGCTATTCAAATTTTGTATAATTATGTCCCTTTTCCTTTCAAAACCCGAGAAAGATCAGTCAGAATATATAAGAGAAATGATTTTAAAAAAATCAAAAAGATTATCTAGTAGGTAGCCAGACTACAGTACTTTTGCACAGAGCTGAAACATTTATTTGAAAGTCTGTTGCTTGACATCTTATTTATTTTAGAAATTCACTGTAACACATAAACAAGCTGTTTTTCCTGATTTTGTCACAAAACATTGTAAAAAATTTACATTGCAAAACAATTAAAACTGACACTTTTATAAGATAATCAAGTTAATTGGCAACAAAATTATTTAGAAAGAGGATGTTGACAAATTTGAAACATCTCTCTGTGTGTAAAATGTCTTCAAAACTACTCTAGGTGTATGTAAACAGCTTTTGAAGTATCAAAACAAGGGAAAAATACTGGTATTTACAAAGGCCCTGAAAATGGAAAATTTGTGTACCTATATTCATTTAACATAAAAGAGTAAATATTACCTCTTTTTAAAGATCATTTAGTTTAGTTTATGTCAATGAATAAACAAGAGCTCGTATAACACTAAATGTATCCCTTGATGCATTCAGTAATTGCACAAGGAACAAAAAATATCTGGTCATTGTATACAAAAGTTCTACTGTTCTGGGTAAATGAGACCTTGACCTTTGACCTATTGACCTTAAAATAAACAGAGGTCATCTGCTGGTCATTATCAACCTCCCTATTAAGTTTCATGATCCTAGGCCCAAGTGTTCTTGAGTTATCATCCGGAAACTGTTTCACTGTTCCGGGTCACTGTGACCTAGACCTTTGACCTACTGACCTAAACATCAATAGGGGTCATCTGCTGGTCATGACCAACCTCCCTATCAATTTTCATGATCCTAGGCCCAAGTGTTCTTGAGTTATCATTCAGAAACCGTTTAACTGTTCAGGGTCACTGTGACCTTGACCTTTGACCTACTGACCTTAAAATCAATAGGGGTCATCTGCTGCTCATGTCCAACCTCCCTGTCACCTTTCATTATCCTAGGCCAAAGCATTCTTGAGTTATCATCCGGAAACTGTTTAACTGTTCCGTGTCACTGTGACATTGACCTATTGATCTCAAAATCAATAGGGGTCAACTGCTGGTCATGACCAACCTTCCTGTCAATTTTCAAGATCCTAGGCTTAAGCGTTCTTGAGTTATCATCCAGAAACCGTTTAACTCTTCTGGCTCACTGTGACCTTGACCTTTGACCTACTGATCTTAAAATCAATAGGGGTCATCTGATGGTTATGACCAATCTCCCTATCTACTTTCATGATCCTAGGCCCAAGCGTTCTTGAGTTATCATCCGGAAATGAATTGGTCTACATACCGGCCGACCGACGGACATCTGCAAAATAATGTACCGCTCCTTCTTCGGAGGGGGGCATAATGAATAAACCAACCACGTTTGATTTATGATAATTGCAAAATGTTGTAAAAATGACACCTAATGCATGAACCTGGGAGTTCCAATGGTCAAGTGTTGAAGTTTGCTTTGAATACAGCAGCAGAACAATGGCTGATATGGTACTGGTTTGCAAGAAAAAAATCTTTAAAGGGAGGATGAAAGAGAATAAGTCAGATCTCAAGTCTGGAGTAATTCATTGGTCTGTTTTGGGTTTAACACCATTTTTCAACAGTATTTCAGTTATGTAACAGCGGGCAGTTAATCTAACCAGTGTTCCTGGATTCTGTATCAGTACAAACCTGTTCTCCGCAAGTAACTGCCAACTTCCACATATATGAATCAGGTGGAAAATGAATGATTTCAGACACAATGTCTTCTATCAAATCGTCACGAACTCACAACCCCGCGATCTGTTGATCTGCGCTCTCCCTACTGAGCAAAGCGGGCAGGCCTTGGAGTAATTCAAGTAAGACACATGATATAAGTATAATCAGGGGAATGGATGTTGACAGGGGAGGAGTGGAGGGTGATAACTGATGAAATGCAAATACTGCTGATGAGTGCCAGAGTACACACATTTTGACTGTACCATTACATAAACTTTTGCACAGAAACAAGTAAATCTTTTCAACACCAGGTGTAACATACCTACATATATTTTACTTTTTTATAATCTAAAACATACAAGGTAAACAAGACACCAAATAAATTTTTTTTCTCTCATTCTTGTCTCTAATTATGCAGACATTTTAATGAAAAGGTGAACCGAATAACCGGATACATGAGACACCTTCAGGGTAATTTAATAGGATTAAATTCTCTATCACTTATCTCAGCCAAAACCTTCCCCCAAAACTTTAGCTTCATTGAACAGGCAAGTATTGAATATTTGAGTATAAACAAATCATAAATAACCAGGCAAATAAAATATGCTATAAACAAAAACGTGTTGACTTTGGCTTATGTTGTAGATAACAGACCACTAAATTTATGGTTGGACAAATAGTGAGAATGTTATGTCTGACAGTAGTATATAATAATATTCATGCTCACACACAAGAATGAATCACTTTTTGTCCAGTAAGATTAACATATGACAATTAATATGTACTATTTCACCTGCCAGAATAAGTAATAAGTAATAATTTATTTCTTAAGGATGGTTGTTTTTGACATTGATGGCAAAAAAAATCTAAATTCATTCATTTTTGGGGGAGTATTTATCTTGACAGGAGGTGATACCGATAAAAGTTCTCTCTTTTGTTTTTTCCAGTTACGTCTAAATTTTCACTTCCTTCTGTTTAAAAAAATATATTTATCAAATCAAAACTAGTAATTTATAAATTTCATTTAATCTGTCTTTAATTTTAGTGTTTTCACTCAACAAAATGAAGGGGGGGGATTTTGCTCGCCTTCGTCATATTGAGCAGCGGGGAGGGGGTAAGGGATTTTGTCCTACATTTGGACAAAGTCCTAACATATTACCTTTCTTTCAGGCAATCTCCTTAATTTTTGTTTCCATGGTGTTATCAAAAGGTTTTCTATCAAAATTTCAATTAAATAAATCTGTCCAAGTGATCCTATCAAATTTATCACATCACAGAATCAACAACTTCCTACATGAAATGAAGGCTCAAGTGGTGACTTTAGAGGTCACAATTAAGGTAGTTCTGCACGTTTGATAAACCGGAAGTGATGGCGTAACGTCAGTTATCCGGAAAACGTAGAATAATGCCTGGATTCGGCGTACGGAAATGAAAATAATTTTATGATTTAATTGAAACCTGTGAGTAAATTTATTACAGTGGCACTGTTGCTATGTTACTAAAGTCAAAATATGATATTTAAATATATGAACCATTAAAAAATTCAAAAAATGTCTTAAAATTAGCGTGAAATGTCCGGTTCAATTCAATCTCGGTCAAATATCTTAAAAATAAGCACACGTACCTACACATTTTATTTCCCCAAATTATAGGCCATATGTTTATTTACGACTGTGAGAAATTTCATTAAAATCTACTTTGTAGAACAATTTCTATTCGCGAAAATGTTATGAAAGTTATGATTTTTCCATAGACTCCCATTATGAAATATTGCGTGAGGTCCAAATTTCTCAAATCAGTCTAGCAAAAAATCAAGCACACGACCCTATCTTTTTTATTTGCTAAATTTTCTAGGTATATTCTGAAGTTTTGAAAAATCAGAGTTTAATGAAATTCTACATTGTAGAAAAAATTTCGATCCAAACGTGCAGAACTACCTTAAACGGCAAAGAAACAATTAACTGACCATTCTTTGCGTAAAATTGCATTTCAGCCAGGTCAACTAATAAAATCACTGTTCAGATGCTTATATAATTATCATACTATACCAGATTTATTGAGTTAAAAAGGGAAAAAAGCATCTGAATCGATAAACAAGATTTCATTTGGTTGCTGCAAGATTTAATTAGATTTCGCTAGAGTTTCAGATCTCTCTTATTCATATTTGGACACGTACAGCATGGCGCCATTTACTTGCCTGCAGGAATCAAGCTAACAACTTCTTAATTGGCTGCAGTCTTGTGTATTTCCTAAAGAACAACTGAGCAGGCTAATACCCCTTTAAGCACCTGCGCGAAATAAATGAGACTACATCAACTTTCATCAAGCTAGAAAAATAAGACTGTTTTTTTTATTTGGAATCTTCTCTGGACTGATAACAGGAGTGAGAAGTGAATGTGGGAGGGTGTCTGTGCCCAGTTACCAATGCTACATCAAACTATCTCCAAAGTGTGTAGGAGTTTGTTTGGGCAAAGTCTGTCATTTAGGAGTTAATCAAACAGGGACCTCAAATATTTCAGATCAGAACTCATTTTATAGCATCTTACTTTGACAAAAAAATGTAACCTATTCAAACTGAACATAAAGACTTTATTGAATGAATTCATCCCATGGTGGGCGATAAATGAATTCCATTTAATCTATAACATAAGGGTAGATGATTTCCCTAGCCACTTTTATAATTATATTTCAAAAGGATGAAAATACCCATGCAGACAGCATTTCAATGCAAACTCTTGAAAATTTGCTGTAACCATTCCATCTATTATCAAATACCACTGGCCAAAAAAAAGAGGGATGTAATATGCCAAAAAGAGAAAACTTTTACCTTTTTATAAGTTATAGGAACTTGATATTTTTGTAAGTCATAAGAACTTTCATATTTTTAGAAGTTATAGGAAGTTTTATATTTTTGTCAGTTATATAAACTTTTATCTTGTTATTATTAAAGTATACAAATGTGTTATAGAAACTTCTACCCCTTTATATGTTATACTAACTTTTACTTCTATCCTTTTTCTATGTTATATAAACTTTTATTTTTTTTATATTTGAAGTTATACCAACTTCTGTCTTTTTATGTCATTAGAAATTTTATTTTTTGATGAGTTCAATATTCTACCTTTTATCTTTTCATCCACTTATTATTATTATTATTATTAAGCAAAAATTTTATTTTTTGTAAGTTATATTGGGAGTTGTAGGAAATCCCACAAACCTCCCACATCTTTCTGTCAAGGAGTTATCCTCTTGTTGTCCTGTATGCCTAAATTTTCTTCAAACTAAAACAACCTGAACATAGATATATATATTTTAGCAAACATCATAGGTCATACAAAGGTGATCTTTTAAAGATCTATAGATAAGCCCAAAACAGAAAAATATAGAATGTTTTATGACTAACAGTCATTTTGTATATTTAAAAGGAGGGCCTAGACACAGACAATTTATAATGATATATGGTAATTAAGGGGCTTGGAAAAGCCACAAGAATGTTTACAGTTGAAAAGGATGCATAAGCATAAATGAACAATAAAATCTGTCACATTTCAAAATTTCCTGGATTGAAAAACAAAATCATTATCAATGGGCAAACACTACCTGGCATTTCAAATTTTTCCTTCACAGATACTGTGGATAAGTGTGAGTGGACCTTCAGACATATTACGCAAAAATTCGTAAAAGGAAATTTCATAAAATTAATTGAAAGCCCTTCAACATAGGCACTCAGACAACTAAATCCCAGAAAAAGGAATTAACTGAAATAAGAATGATGTCACCATTGTATGACACATGCCCCCTAAAAATGCTTGATAGAATATTATGAAGTCCAACAAGAGCACTGCCTTGCGGGTGCTGACGCTCATCTGATTTTTTTTGTATAATAGAAATATTGTCCTACCCATGATTTTCTAAGTCTAAAAAGGGCCATCATTCTTGCAAAAAGCAGGATAGAGTTATGTTTCTTGATGTACAGTGTCCACTTATGATGGTGAAAAACTGTTGAAAGTTTTAAAGCAATAGCTTTGATAGTTTATGAGAAAAGTTGCCTTAAACATAATACTCAACCAAGGAAATGATTTTCTAAGTCCAAAAGGGGCAATAATTATTGCAAAAAGCAGGATGGAGTTATGTTGCTTGCTGTACAGGGTCAGCTTATGATGGTGAACAAGTGTTGCAAGTTTCAAAGCAATAGCTTTGATAGTTTAAGAGAAAAAGTTGACCTAAACATAAAACTTAACCAAAATATCTGATATTTTCTAAGTCCAAAAGGGGCCATCATTCTTGCAAAAAGCAGGATGGAGTTATATTTCTTGCTGTACAGGGTCAGCTTATGATGGTGAACAAGTGTTGCAAGTTTTAAAGCAATAGCTTTGATAGTTTAGGATAAAAGCTAACCTAAACATAAAACTTAACCAAGAAAACTGATTTTCTAAGTCCAAAAGGGGCAATAATTCTTGCAAAAAGCAAGATGGAGTTATGTTTCTTGACGTACTGGGTCTGCTTAAGATGGTGAACAAGTATTCCAAGTTTCAAAGCAATAGCTTTGATAGTTTAGGAGAAACGTTGACCTAAACATAAAATTTAACCAAGAAATCTGATATTTTCTAAGTACAAAAGGGGTCAAAAATCTTGCAAAAAGCAAGATGGAGTTATGTTTCTTGCTATACAGGGTCAGCTTATGATGGTGAACAAGTATTCCAAGTTTCAAAGCAATAGCTTTGATAGTTTAGGAGAAAAGCTGACCTAAACATAAAACTTAACCAGGCAACGCTGATGCAGACGCCGACGCCGACAACCGCTCAAGTGATGACAATAACTCATCATTTTTTTTCAAAAAATCAGATGAGCTAAAAATGGTATTTTACACTTAAAACAAAAGCTGTCGTAGGACAGCAACTTTCGACTATTCAACAGGCTTGTCAATTGAATGAATATAGAAGTTGAAAATGGGGCATAATTTTGTAAAAAAGCAAAATAAGAGTTATGGGACCTGTGCAAAGTAAGTCAGTTTATCACAGTGAATAAGTGTGTGAAGTTTCAATCCATTCCCACAAGTGGTTACTGAGATACTTCTAAGCTTACAAACAAAAACTTAACGAAATTGGGAAGCTGACATGGACGCCAGTGCACGGGTAAATCCAATAGTTCTACCTTTTCTTTGAATAGTCCAGCTAAAAACTTAAGACATAAAACTCCAATTAATACTGGCATCTCCACTTCATACTGATGATGCAAACCAACTGATGGAAACAATAGGAGCAGCAGAGTATACAATGCACTGCATTATGTAATGTCCAAAAAAAGGGCCACAACTAAAACAAAGAGGGCTATAAAGACATTCTAGTGATCACTCACCCTAGTTCTTACCATAGATTACCTTGTATTGACTAAAAATTTTCTGACATGCTTAATGTAAAGTAGGCAATGCTTTGTCCTAGTAACCTTGTTTTTGACCACATAATCATGACAATTTCAAATATGACATGATTTTATAAGACAAACATTCTGACAAAGTATCTTAGAGGTCAGGAATAACAAGAGCTGTCGGAGGACAGCAACGCTCGACTATTCAACAGCCTTGTCAATTGAATGAATACAAAAGTTGAAAAAGGGGCATAATTTTGTAAAATGCAAAGTAGAGGTATTGAACCTCTGTACTGCATGTCATATCATGACAGTGAACAAGAGTGTGAAGTTCCAATCCTTTCCAATTTGTGGATACTGAGATACCAGCTTACATACAAAAACTTAACAAAAAACTGCTAAGTCAGAGAGGCATAATTTTGTAAAAATGCCAAGTAGAGTTATGGGACCTTCACAGTGCATGTTAGATCATGACAGTGAACAAGTGTGTGAAGTTTCAATCCATTCTAATTAGTGGATACTGAGATATCAGATTACATACAAAAATTTAACCAAAAACTGCTAAGTCGAAAAAGGGGCATAATTTTCAAAAAAAAGAGAGTAGAGTTATGGGACTTGCTTAGTGCATGTCAGATCATGATAGTGAACAAGTATGTGAAGTTTCAATCCATTCCAATTAGTAAGTACTGAGATACCAGCTTACATACAAAACCTTAACCAAAAATTTCTAAGTCGAAAAAGGGGCATAATTTTGTAAAAAAGCAAAATAGAGTTATGGAACCTGTGCAATGTAGATCAGTTCATCACAGTGAATAAGTGTGTGAAGTTTCAATCCATTCCCACAAGTGGTTACTGAGTTACCGGTAAGCTTACATACAAAACCTTAACCAAAAATTTCTAAGTCGAAAAAGGGGCATAAATTTGTAAAAAAGCAAAATAGAGTTATGGAACCTGGGCAATGTAAGTCAGTTTGTCACAGTGAATAAGTGTGTGAAGTTTCAATCCATTCCCAGAAGTGGTTACTGAGATACCAGCTTACATACAATACCTTAACCAAAATCGGGACGCGGACGCCGACGCATGGGCGAGTGCAATAGCTCACTATTCTATGAATAGTCGAGCTAAAAATGGCCTTTAATATATAAACATGGCTTTCCTATGTTTTGACCTAGACTTAGTGACCTTGTTTTTGACCTAGCTCAGCTGACAGTTTCATACTTCATCTAGCTTTCTTATAATTATTGTGCCTAAGATTCAAAATGACCAAGTGCAAATTGTAGCTTAGAACTGCAATTATAATGAGGTTGACTTAGTGACCAAATTTTTTACCCAAGATGGCACAATTTGGAACTTACCTAAATTTCATTAAGACAGACATTCTACACTGGTTTTATATGGATTAGGTTGAAAATATTGTCTATACTAGTATTATAGTATTACAAAGTTTTTCTGTGATTTGAGTAGTGACTTGAATTAGTTCTTGACCTTACATTCAACATAGATCAGACCAAGCAGACCATTACGCTCTCTTATAGACTGTTACAATTTTTTCTATGATTTAATAAATGAGTTATGATTATTGACCTTCTTACTCTCCTAAAGATGATAGTTTCAAAGCTATAGCTCTTAAAAAAGGGCCATAATTCTAACGAAATGCAAGTTAGAGTTATTATTCTTGCCCAACTTACTAACCTTATGATGATACTCAAAGTTTGAAAGCTATAGCTCTTAGTTTTCAAGAAAAAGTGGAGCTAAACAAAAACCTTATCAATGTAACACCAACACTGACAATTAGTGACAACAATGTCTATTATCAACCAGTGTTCCTAACAATTTTTATGAAAAGTTGTGGCAACCAGCAGCTGACTGGAAATTCATTTCGAAGTGATTCACCCAAACATATCTATTAATCTAGACTAGCTCCTAGACTATGATATATCTTTTTACATTTTTATGATTGAATGTAGTGAACTGAGCCAGTCTATATTCTATGTCCAATATCAATATGATAATTTCAACATCAGTCCTGTGTGAAAATCTCTAAAATAGACTGGCTTTTGTCTCTATGAAACTGAATTTGTCAAAAATGGGGAAAATATAGAAATATAGTTATCAGTCTAGTGGCTAGTCTACTATTAATCCTTCTAGAATACTTTCAGACATTGTCTGGAATATAATATATTGCTGGAAAATCGTATTAATTTGTTGAATGATCTGACATTTAACAGAAAGCCCTACAGACTCACATTTTAGATGGAAAAGCATTATAATCTGCAAAATCTTGACACTTCTCTTCACAGATTATTCTCACTCAGCATAAAATATTTGTGGTTAAACACTCAAGAGAGAAACTTTTTCCTCTGTACAAGAACTTTCCAAAACTGTTCAGAAGCAATTGTAGTTTTGTGGCACCAGGCTAGTAGAAATAGTAGAAAATAGAACAGCAGAATCAGCAGTGAGCCTTACACGACACTATATAAAATGGAAGCTGTCATGACACAGTATATGCCAGTCACATCAATTTTTTTTTTACTTACAGTATTGGTAATCAAATTTTTGAAACTCAAAGGCCACGACTCTAAAGAAAACGTCTGAGCTAACAATTTATCAAACATGCAAAAGTTTTTACAGTGAAACATATTCTGTACAATTGCAAGTAAGGTTGAAATCAAAGCACAAAATCTCAAATACAAATACTGTCAAATATTCAAATTCTGCCATTACTGCAGAGCAACAGGAACAAGGACGTTAGTTATCAAAAATGATAATTAAAATATCAAAATATTATGCCCGTACACATTCTCACCATTTAGTTTGGTGAAAACAGGATACAGTGAAATCATTTAATTTTGTGGTCATAAATTTTTGAGGTTTTGACCAAAAAAAGGGTATTTTAGTATTTCGTGGGGCTATGAAATTGTGGCTTTCATCTCTTGAAGTTAAAAGTGAATAGGACTTTTACTTGCTTGTTGCGATTTAATTTCTTAGATTGATGTTACCATGATATCGATGAAAAGTCACAGTTCCCCATGAAAACATGATTTCACATTAACCCTGCTAAATTTCTATAATGATCTGTCCATCTTTCCATTTGGACTGTACCATTAACTGTTACTACACTGGTCACAAAGGCAGAATCAGTCATGTCCAGCATGACAAAGGTTAAGGACTGCTCAAGTTACAAGAGTTAAGACAAGTTTGTTTAAAGATGCTGCCCATATGGTGCAGTTGATCATATAACCTGTCCCATGAAGATGGGCATACAAAACGGTAATTAAATAGGAAACCATCTCAATATAATTTGAATTTTGAGGAAATATAAAAATTTTAATAAGGCTTCTTGACTGACAAGTTACAAATCATTAAAACATTACTGCTGCTAATCTTTTCCTTGTCTGACTTTGTATCAACCAAATAATATCTCCACGACATTCACAGGCGACAGAAAATCATTCAGATACAAGTATCTATCAACACTGCAAACCTTTTTCTAATCATACCCACTGCACATAAGATAACAAACTCAAGATTTTGAAATATCTAGGACAGATAAATGCGCAAATATTTTGTCACATTTCTTGAAGATTATAAACATTTATTTCAAAATCTGTCGAACTTCAATGCCAAATAAATTCCAAAGTCAACTGTAAAATCACAGGAAAGAGGACACAAAGACAGCTCAAGAAGCAGGGAATCTTGATTAATAATGTAGAGGCCAGGAGCTATTTCTCTAGGGAAGAAAGACATCATTTTATCTAACTGTATAAAACTGATTTTAATCTAAGCTGTCTGGATATGCACTGTAATATATGACCATGATAACATAATAATATAGTTCATCTAGTGATTTGCAGTATGGACTTCTATAGACAGTGAAATACAGACCAGTATTTTTAAAACGTCTTTTGGAGCTGTCTCCTTGTAGTAAACTTCAATTTTTGCTCAAAAACAACAACAATCACATGATGGCTTTTGTGACTGGTTTATAACATTGAGCCCACGTAACACAGCAAGTTTGTACACCAGTCTCAACACCTGATTTGCTTTAAGCTATTAGACTTTTGATCTACACGTGTAGTGAACTGGGTTGTAATGCTTTGTTTAATATCGTCTTGATGATATTAATAACAGGTACCAGTTTCATGAAAATCTGCCCAGCAGTTTAGAAGATACCAAGCAGACACAACTTAAAGGACAGATCAGCAAACAGATATGTGCAGTGCGACTCCAATATAGCCCCAATATACTCTGTATCTGGGCATATAACAGGGAGAAATGAAGACGATTTCTATCTACATTAATATTAAGAGACATCATGTCTATTGTTTACAATCTGTCTTGTTCCAACGTTTGTATTAAATATAAAATCATCTATCTCTTGCAAGTTTTAAAAGCAGATGAAGATTCTGCTACGTTTTGGCAGACAATGCATTATGAAGCTGAGAGCCTTTGAGAGGGGAAGACCGCTTATGTAAAGCTTCTCCATGCATTCTTTATCTTATCAAACATTGTACCCTTGAAGGAAGTGCGCTAAGCTTTTGATCACAGCGCCAGACCTATTATGATGAAATCTCAAGTTTCTGTGAATTCTGCATCAACAACATTCTTTGAAAATTCAACAGCTTATTAAATACATTAAACAGATAATTAAAGCATATTTTTTCCTTAAAAGGGCATATTCTTCCTGTCAACTTACCAAAATCACACAAAACATGACCAAACACACTTTACTGCCCTACACTATAGCAAGACTTTATCTATTGTCCACATTATCTTTAAGTTTGCCAACTTTGACAACATTATCTTTGAGCCTTCAACAATGTCAACACTGTAATGGGTTATAAACCTTCCTTCATGTATAAAATGGTCTACCAGTTAACACAAACATTAAATCACTCATAAAAATCATCTAATCATCACTTATAATGACTATTTAATGGATTTGACCAAGCAGTACAGATCTGACCACACAGTCAAACTGTCAAAACTGATACCATCTTTGTAATACACGTTGCAAAAAAGTGCTTTTGGCAAGAAAATATTTAAACTCTTGGCTCAGAGAAAACTCAATGCTTTAAAACTATTTCAGGCCATGTTTTATACTTAGACCAACCATTGTCCAAGAGCTTCTGCTTAGCTTTAACAGTACCACAACTTAAATGCTGCTCTCGTCTGAAATGATGCCCATTACAAGGGCCTCACGGTCAGGCAGACCCTAAAGATATTGCAAACAATAACTCTGAACAGCCGCTCTTGCATCGGATCCAGTCAATCAATATATCAATGGCTATATGCCAATTTTTTCAGACATTAATAAAACCTATTATCACTGTGTGAAAATGACTTTCAATCCTTCTAAACTAGTTTCGTGACAAAATAAAATGAAACCAAAGATGGCCAAGTTCCAAAATCCATGGAGAATCTTACAATCGGGCAAAACATACAAGCATTCATAATGAGCTGATTCAGCCAAATGTCTTGCTTAGACCTACGTAAAGCCAGTGACGACACAAGCTGGAAAGTAAAACAGCATTAACACCCCAGAAAACCAAACCTTAGACTGAAATGAAATGTTAACATACAATGATTGGACAAAGCTTTCAAACTGCAATCAAACACCTGACCTACACTAAGTCTACGCTACAACAATGGCATTTCCCTTAATAAAAGTGTTATCGGAAAAAAATTGTTCAATATCCTTTGGTCCAAGTATCTGAGATTCCAGATTATTTATTATTTGGTCAAATTCAATAAAAATTTCACTTACTGCTGCTTCTAGGTGATCGTCTAGTTGTCTGCAGGAATTGCACTTCTGGCATTGATGAAGTCACAGTGATTCCACGACTTTTGTAGTAAGCATCTGCCTCTTTGTCAACGACCAATAATTTTGTTTCGTCACCACCAGCTTTTATTCTAGCAATAACCTGCTGATGTGTTTCATTTTCAATGTTAACATTATTCACTTCAATGATTCTATCATGCTCACGTACCCCGGCATCTTGAGCAGGCGAATTGTCATCTATTTTACCGATATACTGTCCACCACGTTCTTTCTCAGCATGAAGGTTAAATCCGTATCCAGGGAAATCAGGCCATTTGATCACATGACATTGTCTAGGATGGAAGGTCATTGCTGAAACGTGCAAAACAACCAGTAAAATACATTCCGTTAAATAACTAACCATTCATTTCATACATAATCATTCAGTAACTTTCAAATGTTTCTGGTCAGAATTCTTAAAAATTTAGTGTTATAACTGCGTATAGTCTCATTTTCAAACTATGAAATTTGTGGGCATGAAGTTTCAAAGTTTTGTCTAAAATTATTATTTTGAAAGGAAAGAACTTTGTTGATTTCACTTTTTTGAAAGATTAAATAAATATATATTTCGCTTGCTCATTATGCGTAATTTTTCTGGAGACTTATTTTATTTAGCACAAATACAAAAATAACTCAACAAACATAAATGATTTCTCAGTGATTAATTCAGTCAAATTGTCAAGAAACTTGTAACAACTCTAGCAACTTAAAGTAAATTTCTCCAGCCATATAAATTTCTCTAGCCATACACATTTTCTAGCGTTTTGTCTTATATTCTTAAATGTTCTTTAACTTGTAACAAAAATCAACAAAAAAAAGCAATGTAATATTCCACAGTTATTCTTCACTAACATTCCATTTCATCAGAGAAAAAAAACCCAACAGTTACAAAGTTAAATGAAACCAAAAATATTGTTATTTTCTACAGAATATTGCAGTAGCACAGATAAAAAAAATCAGCAGAAAAACAGACAAATTTTGACAAAACTTACACTTCTGTCTTGACAAACTAAATCTATGTTTCAGTCTTTTAATCATGATTTGAAAAAACAACAACACCGAATGAGTATACTTCCCAACTACTTATGTTATTGCAGGTACTAAGAGTTCATTCTTCTCCTACGAAAACATGTTTTTATGGTACAAAGACCAATCACTTTGCTCATCATATTCAATCAAGGCCACATTATTGACACATAACGTGTTTTGCCCATGTTTTTAATAGCCACCTACTAAAGGAAACGGAATAATTGTTTCTATTTATCACTTACCTATCCATTAATAATAACTGACCAATGTACGCTCCCCCCCTACCCCGCACGCACTGACAAAGTAAATTGCAATTCGACGCACACAAGATTGCATAATTATGTGGACTGTATGTATATAGACTATGTATATAGTACAGTAACAAAAAACAAAGTCCCATAACTCTGTAGAATATTTTTCTGAAAGAACCTAACATGCACCATGCACAATGTTGGTACTGATCACTTGTGTTTAGTTTCATTCAATTGTGTGCAATGGTTCGGGAGACTAAGCGTGCACAAGATTCCTTATGCAGATTCTATGTATATAGCATAGTAACAAAATCCAAAGTCCCATAATTCTGCATAATATGTATCTAAAAGTAACATAACATGCACCATGCACAACAAGGGTTGGTACTGACCACTTGTGTGAAGTTTCATTAAATTGTGTGCAAGGGTTCAGGAGATTAGGCACACACAAGATTGCATATGAAGACTGTATGTATAAGTATATTAACAAAAGACGAAGTCCCAAAACTGTGCAGAATTGTTTTCTGAAAGAACCTAACATGCACCATGCACAACTAGGATTACTACTGATCACTTGTGTTAAGTTTCATTAAATTTGTGTGCAAGGGTTCAGGAGATTAGGCGCGCACAAGATTGCATATGAATACTGTATGTATAAGTATATTAACAAAAGACAAAGTCCCATAACTGTGCAGAATGTTTTTCCGAAAGAACCTTACATGCACAATGCACCATGCAAGATTGTGTCTACGACAGACAGACAGATGGGCAGACGGACAGAAAGACAACCTGAAACCAGTATACCTCCCCTTACAACTTCGTTGTCAGGGTGGTACAAAACAAGAGCTGTCCGTAAGACAGCCAAGCTCGACTATTCGAAATATTGTCCCTGAAGCAGGAAAATATTACCCAAAATGTTAAATCTCAAAAGAATTTTAAGTTCAAAAGGGGACATAATTTGACCAAAATGCATATCAGAGTTATGGGACTTGCTGCTATCAACTAGTTTTATAACCCCGAAGACACATGTGAAGTTTCAATTCAATATCTGCATTAGTTTTGGAGATAGTAACTTGCATGTAAAACTTTAACCAGAATTTTTCTAAGTCCAAAAGGGGGCATAATTTACCCAAAATACATGTCAGAGTTATGGGACTTGACCCAGTGAGGTTGGTTATTGACCTAGAAAAAGAAAAAATAAGTTACAAATCTATATGCCTTTTAGTAATAGCTGTATGTACTTGCACGCAAAACTTTAACCAGAATTTTCTAAGTGCAAAAGGGGGCATAATTTGGCCAAAATGAAGGTCAGAGTTATGGTACTTGCTGCTATCAACTAGTTTTATAACCCCGAAGACACATGTGAAGTTTCAATTCAATATCTGCATTAGTTTTGGAGATAGTAACTTGCATGTAAAACTTTAACCAGAATTTTCTAAGTCCAAAAGGGGGCATAATTTACCCAAAAAACATGTCAGAGTTATGGGACTTGACCCAGTGAGGTTGGTTATTTAACTAGAAAAAGAAAAAATAAGTTACAAATCTATATACCTTTTAGTAATAGCTGTATGTACTTGCACGCAAAACTTTAACCAGAATTTTCTAAGTCCAAAAGGGGGCATAATTTGGCCAAAATGAAGGTCAGAGTTATGGTACTTGCTGCTATCAACTAGTTATATAACCCCGAAGACACATGTGAAGTTTCAATTCAATATCTGCATTAGTTTTGGAGATAGTAACTTGCATGTAAAACTTTAACCAGAATTTTCTAAGTGCAAAAGGGGGCATAATTTGCTCAAAATACATGTCAGAGTTATGGAACTTGACCCAGTGAGGTTGGTAGTTGACCTAGAAAAAGAATAAATAAGTTTCAAAGCTATATGCCTTTAAAGGATAGCTGTATGTACTTGCATGCAAAAACTTAACCAAGGCGTGACGCCGACGCCAGGGTGAGTAGAATAGCTAGACTATTCTTCGAATAGTCGAGCTAAGAACTAGAAAAATACCCACATTACAGATAATTTTCATATCTGTTACACTGGACTCTTTAAACAACTAATTTAAGTAATCGGTACAATCAAAATGGAGGTAACAAATTAAGAATGTTACACAACATCAACACAAAACAACAAGCCACACACTTTAGCTTAAACTACAGAATTCTACTGTTTTCATGCAAAGCATATCGAAGCATACAAATAATAAAGATCACTGCAGAAAAGGTAAAGTAAATTTGGTAAGTTAAATTAACATTTTTCTTATGTTCTATCATAAAACCATTGAACTGACTTTTCCTCTCAGCACACTGAATCACTAAATGATTTATATTTTTGTGTTTGCTTATTCGGAAACTAGCATTTCCTGATTAATTCATACATTATCACAAGCAGTTATATTCCTCTGTTACAAATTCTACTCAAGTCAGGAATGTTCTACCATCATATTAAAACTTCACCTTGACGCTTGAACCGTAAGGAAATCATAGTACTATAAAATAGTAACAGGTTACTTTAGAATAAGTATATATATTATTCCTTTCTTAATTAAATACGTAAACTTATTTTGACAACCCAACTGCACCTGAAAGGTTTTCAAGAACATACCTGGCACCTCCTTTTCTCTAGTCTCACTCCTTATAACTTCAGGCAAGTCAGCAGTTATACTGATTCCATTACTTCTATAAAAGTCATCAGCATCTGAATCAACAACAAGCAGTCTTGTTTCGTCACCACCCGCTTTTATCTTTTGAATTATTTCCTGATGGGTCACACCTTCAATATTCTCGCCATTTACTTCGACGATTCTATCGCCTTTTCTTAAACCGGCATCTTCAGCTGGTGAGTTAGCATCAACAAGACCAATATACTGGCCGTTCTTCTCTTTCTCTGCATGCAGGTTGAAGCCGTAACCTTGGAAGTCGGGCCACTTTTTGATGTGACAGAGTCTTGGGTGAAAGTCGTGTGATGGAGTGTCTGTAACAACAGGGACAGGTTCGGGAGTGGGTGCTCGTTCTGATTCAGAAAGTCACAGAAAAGATGATAGAATGATACCTAGAAACTTATGTCCAGTTTATCACAAGGTCTATTTTAAATAAACGGCAATACAACAAAATAAATCAATGCTATATCAGATTTTTTCCTTGCTCAGCGCCAAGTCAATTTCATACAATTCCAGTATGACCCAAAATTGAATATAAAAAGTAAATTAATTGGAAGACAAAAGCTGTCAGAGGACAGCAAGGCTTGACTCTTCAAAAGCCTTGTCACTAAAAAGGGTAAAATAATGAAAATAGATATAAACAAGTATAAATGGGGCAGCTATTTTGAGTCGCAGAACTTTCCCCTTTATGATGCTAAATGAAATAACAGATAACACAAAAAATATCGTTAAGTCGAAACAAGAGTGCCAGACTGTCACAAAATACGCCCGTCATCAAACTTGGCCTAATTCAAGGGCCATAATCCCAGAGTGCCTGGGGCAAATTGGGTGGTTATCGAACTTGGCTAAGATATTATGCCCACAAACATTGTCAGCAAGTTTGGTAAAGATCTGATGAAAACTATTCGACTTGCTTTGGACGCCGCCCGCCCGCCCGCCACAGGTGTTCACATAATACAATTCCCAAGAGTGGTTACTGAGATACCAGCTTACAGACAAAAATATTAACAAATGTATACATGTAAACTGCCAGGTCAAAAATGGGGCACAACTTCGTCAAAATGTAGAACAAGAGGGCCAAGATGGCCCTAGGTCGCTCACCTATGTAACACACCAAAACAGTATAAACATGTTTTACCTACTGATTTCATGGAGATAAATATTCTGACCAATTTTCATTAAGATTGGACCAAAGAATGTACCTAGTTTTTTACCCAGATGACCTAGATTTGAACTTGTCCAAAATTTCATGAAAACAAACATTCTGACAAAGTTTTGGGAAGATTGGAGCAAAAAAGTGTCCTCTAGAGTGTATACAAGCTTTTCCTGTCCTAGTGACCTAGTTTTTGACCCCACGTGACCCAGATCATCCAAGACTTCATGATAACAAACATTCTGACCAAATTTTATGAAGATAGAATAAAAAATGTGCCCCCCTAGGGTGTAAACAAGCTTATTCTTTCTATTTGACCTGGTGACCTAGTTTTTGACCCAACATGAACCAGAAAAAAAATCATACATATTTCATGCAGACAAATATTCTGACCAAGTTTCATGCACATCAAATGAACAAGAGTGTTAAAAAGCTTTTCTTTTGATTTGACTGGGTGGCCTAGTTTTTGACCCCATATGACACAGTTTCAAACTTAGCCTAGGAATGATCAAGATAAACATTCTGACCAAGTTTCATGAAGATAGGGTCATAAATGTGGCCTGAAGAATGTTAAAAAGCTTTTCCTTTGATTTGACCTTATGACCTAGTTTCTGACCCCATATGACCTAGTTTCAAATCTGGCTTAGATATCATCAAGATAAACATTCTGACCAAGTTTCATGAAAATAGGGTCATAAATGTGGCCTCTAGGTTGTTAACAAGCTTTTCCTTTGATTTGACCTGATGACCTAGTTTATGACCCAACATGACCCAGTTTCAATCCAAGCCTAGAGATCATCATGACTATCATTCTGTGCAAGTTTATATCAAACAAAGCATAAATGAAACCTCTATATGGCTGAAAGGGCCAAAACAGAAAATTTTGCCCCTTTCAGGGGCAGTAACTCTAGAACCCATGATGGAATCGAGCCAGTTTTCCAAAGGAACTGAGATCTTATTGTGACTTGAGTTGTGTGTAAGTGTGGTTAAAATCAAATATAAAATGTCACTTCTATCGTGTTCAAAAGGTAAGAATAACCAAATTTGGGCTCTTTCAGGGGTCAATCAGGGGCCATAACTCCAGAAGCTAAGATTGGATCTGACAGTTTCATCATGGAATCCAAGATTTATTGTTGTTGAAGATATTTTGCAAGTTTGTATCAAATCAAAACGTAAATGAAGTCTCTATATGACTACAAAAGCCAAAATAGCAAATTCTGGACTTTTAAGAGGCCATAACTCTGGAACCTAGCCAGTTTTCGAAAGGAACAGAGATATTATGCCAATACAAGTTATGTGGCCCTGTAGGGATCCTAGCCAGTTTTCGAAAGGAACCAAGATAGTATGCCAATACAAGTTGTGTGCAAGTTTTATTAAAGTTGATTGCTAAATGTGGTCTCTATCGTGTTCACAAGCCAAAAATGACAAATTTTGGCCCTTTAAGGGGCCATAACTCTGGGACCCATCATGGGATCTGGCCAGTTTTTGATAGGAACCGAGATATTACGCCAATACAAATTGTGTGCAAGTTTGATAAAAATAAAATACTGTCTTGGAACTTGTGCACTGCAAGTAAGACCATAACACTGAGTAACTGTGTGAAGTTTCAATCCATTAGTTTTAAAGAGAGCTGCTTACATGCAAAATTTTAATCAGAAATTCAAAGTAAGAAAAGGGCATAATTTTCATAAAACAAAAGCTAGAGTTATGTAATTTGTTCTGTGAGGTCATCTCATAATGCTTAATACATAAACTTTGAAAGCATTAGGTCTAGTAGTTTGGAGAAATTTGCTTACATGCATTATAACTTTTGTGACGCAGACCCCGTCAGTGATCAAACCGTAACAACAAAAGCTCTACTAACAGAAAAATTCCAAAATGTCCATCTAACTAACTAGGTGTTTTTGTCACAAAAACATGTGTCTCCCACTATGTATACCTTTAGCTCTGACGGCCATTTTATGCAGCGAAGCGGAATGTGTGGGCGATATGCACAACTAGGCTTGGTACTGATCATTCCTGTGAAGTTTCGTAGAAATCTATCGTCGAAATAAAGCTAGCAGTTTGACCTGTGAAAGCCGGACAAGATTTTTCTATTTCTAGCTCTGGTGGCCATTTTCTGCAGCAAAGCAGAACGTGCCGGCAAAATGCAAAACTTGGCTTGGTACTGATCACTCCTGTGAAGTTTCGTTGAAATCCGGCCAGCAGTTTGACCTGTGAAAGCCGGACAGCTTAATGCGAACGACAGACGGACGGCGAAGGCAAAAACAATGTCTCCCCCCACCTATGGGGGATACATAATAATTCCATTCTAATTACCTAGGAAGAATCTTTAGCACGCCTGTTAAACACATAACAAGAGGGCATCATGGCCCTATATCGCTCACCAGTTGATCTGGCCTATTGACCTAGTTTTTGACCCCACATGACCCAGTTTGATGCAGTTTCATAAAGATTGAGTCACAACTAATGCCTCTAGAGTGTTCACAAGCTTTTCCTTTGATTTGACCATGTGACCTAGTTTTTGACCCCATGTGACCCAGATTCAAACTTGACTTAGAGATCATCAAGGCAAACATTCTGACCATACTTCATAAAGATTGAGCCACAACTGTGGCCTTTAAAGTGTTCACAAGCTTTTCCTTTGATTTGGCCTACTGACCTAGTTTCTGACCCAACATGACCCAGTTTCAAACATGGCCTAGATATTATCAAAACAAACATTCTGACCAAGTTTCATAAACATTGGGTCACAACTATGGCCTCTAGAGTGTTCACAAGCTTTTCCTGTGATCTGGCCTAGTGACCTAGTTTTTGACCCCACACGACCAAGTTTCAAATTTGACCTAGAGATCATCAAGACAAACATTCTGACCAAGTTTCATAAAGACTGAGTCAAAACTGTGGCCTATAGAGTGTTCACAAGCTTTTCCTTTGATCTGACCGGGTGACCTAGTTTTTGACCCCACATGACCCAGTTTCAAACTTGACCTAGAAATCATCAAGATAAACATTCTAACCAAGTTTCATAAAGATTGGGTCATAACTGTGGCCTCTAAAGTGTTCAATAGGTTTTCTTTTGATCTGGCCTACTGACCTAGTTTTTGATCTAACATAACCCAGTTTCAAACTTGGCTTAGACATCATCAAGACAAACATTCTGATAAAGTTTTCACAAAGATTGGGTCATAACTGTGGCCTCTATAGTGTTCACAAGCTTTTCCTGTGATCTGGCCTAGTGACCTAGTTTTTGACCCACATGACCCAGTTTCGAACTTGACCTAGATATCATCAAGACAAACATTCTGACCAAGTTTCATAAAGATTGGCTCACAACTGTGGCCTCTAAAGTGTTCACAAGGCAAATGTTGACGGATGATGGACGAAGGATGACGGACGATGCACGCCGGACAATGACCGGTCACAATAACTCACCTTGAGCACTCTGTGCTCTGGTGAGCTAAAAATGAATAACTTTTCATGGCACTGTTATGCAAATTCCTTTTGACGCTAAACATGGAAAACTGGCAACAAAAATGTAGCTTTTAACAATCTAATTTTACTGGCATCATGCAAAGCTAACCAATTATAAAATATATTCTGAAAGCTGCCACACTCTTACCTGATATTTCTTTTCTACTGGTTTCGTTGAAAATAACCTCTGGCAGGTCCGATGTTATTCGGATTCCATTATTCTTATAGTACTCATCAGCTTCAGCATCGACAACAAGCATCTTCGTCTCGTTGCCACCAGCCTTAATCTTCTGAATAACCTGTTGATGGGTCTCATCTTCGATATTTTCTCCATTTATTTCAATAATTCTATCACCTTTTCTTAAATCAGCACTCTCTGCTGGCGAATTAGCATCAACAAGACCGATATACTGGCCCGTTTTATCTTTCTCAGCATGCAGGTTGAAGCCATATCCCTGAAAGTCGGGCCATTTAGTGATGCGACAGACTCGTGGGTGATAGTTGTGTGATGGCGTTTCCGCAGCAACAGGTACCGGTTCTTGAGTAGGTATACGATCAGGTTCCGGATGCGTTTCTTCAGCTTCTTCATCAGCTTCCTTTACCTCGTTGTAGCTTGGTGGTTCTGCCGGCGGTTCCGCTTCAGGCTCTGGTGGAGGCACTTCCTCATCTGCAAAATATGAATTTATTTCTTTATATTAACAAGAAAAAGGGATCTTTCCTTACAGAAAAAAACAAAATCCAATTTAGCATTGTCAGTAGTTGTTTAAATTTTTTATGCTCATGGAGGTCTAAGGATGCAGCCTTTTCAAGATGCTGCTCAGACGGACTTAATTGGATGCTGGAGTATTGTAAAGAAAAGATATCCTAACTTTTTTTTTAAATAATCTATTCAGGGGCCAAGCACATTTTTGCAAAACCACCAAAAATAATCAAGTCTTGAGCATTTACCATTTCTATTATTAAAACCTGTGGTATCGCTAATGATTCCTGCAAGATGTGTTGTAACATTATGCTATACTTCATTTGCAATACAAAAATTTAACTGAATATTTCCATGTATAAAACTGGGAATTTTCTTAAAAATCAAGGAAACTGGCATCAGAGGTCCATTCCAGATATTTTTTGCAGAATTTGAAGGCATTTTGGTCTAGTTACTGCTGAGAAACCAGCTTATTGTACTTGTTTACAAAATGGGGCAGAATTTTGTTCTTTCAGATCATTTCAAGATGACGAAGAATCCTTTCCATTATGAAGCATAATGCACTTTGTCCTGTAGCAATGTTTAGAAAACTACTAATACATGCAAAGGTTTAATGTCAGATGCAGACACTGCTGAAAGGATGAAATCATTGCTAGTTCTCCTATTTCAAATTGTTGGACGAAAAACATCAAAGTCCATGTCAAGAGCTTCATGCAAGTACCTATGAAGCACCAATAGTATTACTACTTCCTGCAAGTGTAACAATAAGATCCCTCAAATACTATACAAAGCATACACAAGAGATTTTTCAAGCTTCAGGAAACCACAAATCATAGTAACTTGATATTCAATATGCATATCTTTATTGAGGAAATCCAGACATACTCATTCATAAATATATATTTAAATATTGCAAATGTTATTAAAAGATTTCAATCTTTTGAAAACATCAAGGTTTCCCCTTTGGTTAGGCCAGAGTTTTTTTATTTTTTGTTACTCGGATTCTGGGCAGAAAAATGTTGACAGGAGGAGGGAAAAAAATAAAAATAAAAAAGGCAGTAAAATTACTAAAACAACAGACGATAAGTGATCACTTCAAATGTGTTGCCTGAAAGGATTTTAACACTACTTTAATACGCATTTAACATGTAATACAAAGAAAATTACCATTCTGTGTTTAACTTTTTTATTATCTTGAACATAAAATTGATGATTTTAAAAACTTTAACAAAATCACTCTTTGGGCATGGGTACTATTTGCCCTTGGTCATAACATCTCCGGCGAGTATTAAATTGATGATTGAATAGCAATTTGCAATGGTCTGATCGGCTGGTTTCATTTTTAGCATGTGCATACTTTTATTTTTAATTCATAAACTTTGCTGACCAAGATTTTTATTTAATACATTATAATATTTATTTGTTGTGTTATAAGTCACACTGACACAATTTTATAGGTCATATGGTGACTTTCCAGACTTAAATGGTGCTGGAAGACCCCAGGTACTCCTCTGGGCATCATCTCAGGCAAGAATTGGCATCTGGGTAGAATGGCCTACCTTCCGTCAGCCAGCTGGATATCTTTTTCACAAGATGACCTGAGTGGGGCTCGATCCCACAGTGGTCAGGGGCAAGTGATTCATAGTCGGGCCACTCTTTATTTTATATTCCATGGCCAGAAAATGACTGAAAGCGTAAGTAGCTAGATAGCTCCCTGAAAAGGATTTGTATGCAATGGAATATATAGATAAATACCTCCAATTAGGCAACTTGTAATATATATAATTATATATGTCTTCATAAGCATATCACAGGGTTTTATCCCCTTCATAATAGGGTCCTTCCCTCAGACAATATCTTTTAAATTATGCAGTTTTCCCCAAAAACTGACTTTACATAAGGTTTTTTATTCCCCTTTGCCCAAACACCGAGCTGTTTTTGCTCCAAATCACAGGCCTGTGCCCCTTTCCCTCCTGGTTAACCCCTCCCGCCCCCCCTCCCCCCTCGCAAAAAAAATTCGAAACGGATGACTCCTTTGGCAGTACTTTGTTGCTCCTATACGTCATCCTCATGTAAATATATAACTGCCAAAGGCATGTCAAATTCACCTTCAATGTTGCCGTTGTTATTTACTTGGGTAAATCTATGTTTTTCTAACATTTTGAGACACCGTTACTGACTGTAACCTTTACAGAACTTGTTTTTCGTTGTTTTATTGTCTATGCTAGATCACAAACCAAATATTCCGCTTTTCCATCGTGCATAAATCATTCAAAGACAATCTTAAATTTCACTCAAGTTTTTGTTTACATATGGAGACGCTTCCATTTGAGCTAAAATTGCGCCTATATGACACTGACGGATAATGCGCTGACGAATATCGACGTTGTCATCGTCGTCAGAATGCAGCAAAACATCGATCGTCGCCCGAAAATCATTTTGAAATTTTTGAAATTTCTATTTTATTTTTTTCGAAAATGACGGAAAATAGGGTCGGTGGGTCTGAGTAGGGGTGGGTATTGCCACGAAAATTGGTATTGCGATATATTGCAATATTGTATGTGGATATTGCAATATACTGCGATATATTGTACCAGTTATTTAATTAACAAAACATGGCGAATCATACTGTTTTTTTTTTTCAAATTTATTCAATTAAAAATGAGTAAAATGACTAGTATCAACAACACGAGTGTTTGCTCGACCCTCTCAATAAATAAAAATACCAGTAAACAAAAAAATAAAAGTTTTGACTAGATTATGGGGACTATTGTCAATTTGTCATACACAAATACTATTAACTTTTGAGGTTACTTGAGTCCGACATGTTGCTGACGCCGATTACCGGATATTCAAAAGCGAAAGTAGACTGCGTCAAAATATTATTTAGTTTATTGTGCGGCACTACATTCGGTTTACGGATACAATCATATAACACAGGTTGCTCAATTCACCGATTATAAACGAGGAAAGTGGTATAGCTGTTGTATGAATAATAAATTCTAGTTGATAGAAAAATTACTAATGAGTCGCTGACAAATATGAAATTATATTTATCTAAATTTTCTTATTGATTTTATTATGTGGAATTGGGTCCGTAAAATAGCTGTAAACCAGTCTGCTACCTGCACCGGAAATGAAAGGAGAAAAATGAAAACAAAGTTGAATCGTGCTGGCAAGAAAAGGATTTTTTTTGTGTGAATCTTCTTGGTTTACGTTAGTGTTACTTAATGTTATAAAATAACCGGTATTCGAAAATCATATCGCATCGTTGGAAAAAATATCGCAATAACCGGTCTACCACGGTATATTGCCCACCCCTAGGTCTGAGTAACGAAAAATCAAAGAACTCTGGCCTTACATACAGCAACAGGAATCTCTTCCTGATTAAGTTATGTGGGAAAAAATTAACTTGCACACTAAATTAAATTAGAGTGTTGTCATAGGGGGACAAAAAACTGGAGCAAATACTGAGTACATTCAAAAGGAGACAGAATTATCATGATGATGGGTAGGTTTATGCAAATAAATTTGCCATCGGATCAAAGGTTATGATCTTTCTACAAAGGTTTATAACTCCAAACTTTAAAAGATGCAGTTGGTATCTTGTTTGAGTAGTACTATAAGCAAATATTTAGTCTGGGATTACGGATTACATCATAGCTGCTACCTTAACATAGCATTTTTATCTTGATTTTGAACAAGCATGTAAATATATAGTACATTTACGTTTCCTTTATCTGTGGTGCACCCTAGAATCAACACTCCAGAGAGAACAAGAATTTGAAGAAAATGTTTATGCTGTCTCCATACCAAAACCATATGACAAAAGTCCAACAGAAAAAATACACTGCCTCCATAAGGTGCACTACATGACATTGTGTACATTAACATAACCAAATGCAATAATAATTGCAATGGAATTAAAAAACATAGTACATGATTTTTAGGAAATGAATGAAAAACATTAGACAAACTTTGCTGCAAACATGGGAATTTCTGTGTGTTCCAAATAAAAGACACTTTGCAATAATTAATAAGTGTAAAAAGGCTTTATCCATTATAAATTGATATTAGATTATAATGAATATGACCAGAGCAAAAAAAAAATTGTATAAAAGGATTGTAAACAGATAAATCAAGTGAGTGACAGCACCACATAACTGTATGATTGTGAACCAATATTGGTGATGGATTACATGTCATTACAGATCAACAATACAATCATCATGTGAGGATAGTTCAGAGAAAATATATTTTTGCAAAACTTTTTTGGTTGGGTTTAGAGGTCATATCAACAAAAATTGAGGTTATATGATGAAAATTTCGGCTTCTGACAGCGGAGGAAAACCTGTTGTGCCCTGCATAGCATTATTTCAAGGACACTGGTGACACCTTGGTAGAACCATCGACCCTCCATTAGCAAGTTGGATGGCTACCTCATACTACGAATTCCACACTCAAAGCAATGTTTTAAACCCACATCAGTGAGCCTAGGCAAGTGATTTGCAGTCATGCAGGTACCTTAGGCCATTGTGGCCCCTGGTATAAACTAATCAACACTATGCCAGTGATAAATGTCCACTAAAACTCTTCATCTATGTAACAGTAAAATCTTATAGTCTAATTTCGGTGAGTAAGTATCCTTAAACCACAGTTTAAGTGGAGATTAGATCATGCAATATTTTAATATTTTCAAAAGCATTTCAGGGACAAGTGAATACACAAAGTCTGGTGTTCACCAGTGACAGATATTTCTATCAAACAAACTTCTTTTTAATCAAGTTACTAAGTCTACTTTATAAATCACAGATTTCTACATATTACTTTAAATCAGGACCCAATATTATCTAAAATGTTTTTCTAGTTAAAAAAATGTTTTATTCATCATGAAGACAAATTTAGGTATTAAGGTATAACAGAATGCAATATTTTTCCTCATGACAAAAGCATTTTAAAGACCATTTCTCTGTCGCATGTCAATATCAGGCAGACACTGTTCAAATAATATATATCTTACAAACAGTACTCAAAACAAATCCAATACTAAAACTGGCAATCTTCTGTCATGAAATGTTTGAAACATCTACCACCACCCCCTGATGGGTAACTGAAGTGTTCCATTATCAGCCATTAATCTTTTTGAACAAATTTATAAATTCTTCATGTTATATCTTAACACCTAACAAAATGGTTAAAAAATATATATTTTCATGCATGGTCATGTTTTCAATGGTTAGGTTTGAAATGAATATAGTGAAAATGTAATTAATCACACTTTCTTGTTCTTTTTGATGTGTAAGGTTAAGATTCCACTACATACTTCAAAAAAAGTTTGTTTATGTATATACTTCTAACATTATTTACCCAACATAAAATGCAATTAATTAAGACAAATCTTGCAGGTACAGAAATTCTGTGTTTAATGAAGATTAAACATGATAAAATTTTACTTTTTAATGAATGAAGGGCACATAACTACAGACCTACTGTTCTGCTTTTGCAAAAACGATGCTGATATTCCTTCTCAATCAGTTTCAATTCACCAAGAAACAGGACTAAAAGTTTCCTAAAGGATGCGAGTTGTTACAAGCACTAGCTGCTGTTTCCAAGGAAACAGTTGCACATCTGAGAATTATTTAAGATGAAACAGGGCTCCTGCTCCTGTATGTAGAAGTTAACTTTCAAACAAAGACCTCCAGAAACGGGGCTTCCAGGCATGGCTGCCACCGGTATAGACCCATCAACATGTGACAAACCACTGACAGTGTTTTTACATGAAAGAATTGTATATTGATTGTTCCAAGTAGGTATATGATTTAAAATCGATAAAGTTTAATGTCTCTGCCAGTATAATTATTATAGGCTATATTAATTAGGACTAGAAACCATTGTATCTAAGGTCACATATGCACAAATTCCCCACAATTAAAGGTCAAATGGCGACTTTCAAGCTTTGATGGTGGAGGAAGACCACAGGTGCCCCTGCGCGCATTATTTCATAACAGGCTGGCATCTGGGTAGAACCAATGACTTTCCAGAAGCCAGCTTGATGTCTTCCTTGCATGAAGAATTCATCACCTCTATGAAGAATCAAACCCGCATCAGTGACGGGCAAGTGGTTCAAAGTCAGCCACTTTAATGGGCAAGTAGTTCAAAGTCAGCCACTTCAACTACTCGGCCATAGAGGCACTGACAGCTAGAACTAATAAACAAGTCCATGTTTATATCTACTATTTCACCACTAAGGAGTTCTGATAGTCCTTAAAACACAATAAATGTATTTGTAAACTTTAAGAAAATGTTTGTGTGTCTTGTGGATTATTTATTTAGTATTTACATTACATACTGAAGAATTTTTTACCTACTGATATTAATCAGATACCTTCACTACAAATCTACAACCCCTGAGAAAAAGATGTTAATTGTGAAGATTTCAATGTGTTTGCATGTCAGAGAGTATATAATTACCGAGGTCCTACAATTTAGTTTCATTCAAACTGTACAGATATAGCAGATTACTTCACAAACAACCAGCATACTAAAATGCATTGGATGCAAAACTATTTCAGTAAGGTACTAGGAAGTAGACTGGTACGAATTAAAGCAATACACTGTCCCTGTAATCTGCAGTCAGACCAGTTGAATAAACAGACTGACCCTAAGGATACAGTCGCTGATAGAAGTACAGTTTTACTTAATTGGAAGTACATTTGTGTATCAAAGTGCAAAAGTATTATGAAGGTGGTGCCTTGGGGGCATGTCATTAAGTGGTGTTGCATACTTCTTTAACCTGTCATCAACAGACTTGTTAAATCAGAGGTTCAAATGTTGACTGCATTCTCATGTTTTTAAGAGAATCTTTTTAAAAAATTTAAGCGAAACTAGGAAGCCAAGGCATTTTCAATAAAATCATACAATAACTTCATAGTACTGACAGATATATATATATTGCCTAAACTAAAATATCAAAAATACTCGGAAGATGTACATCAAACATTCTGTTCATTTATGGATTACCAAAAACAACTTTTTGATTTATCAACATCATGGAAGTAAAAACAAGAAGCTGCGTTCAATAAATGCTTGATGCCCCCGGTGGCATCCTTGTCGATACAAAGCAACCTAAGTCCAAAACGAGGTCAAGTTCAAGGTCAAACTGAGGTCAGGCGATGTCTGAAGATGAGGAATGGTCACAGGTTACATCTGCATAAGTATCAAGTCACTCTAGTAAGGGGTATTGATGCTAGACGAAACGGTCCCATTTGGTTAACCTCGTACGGACGGACCGACGAACGGACAGGACAATCACTATATGCCTTCCGCATCAGTAGATGCCAAGGGGCATAAAAAAACATGAAAATACAAAATTGTATTCTTGAATAGAAAGAACATGATATAGATTATTCTTCAGCATACTTATTAACATTTGCGACTTCCTTACAGCCTTGTACAACTCTTTTAACATACAATGTTTATGAAAATGTGACACACAATTTACCAAAAGAACCTTGACAATGTCAAGATGTAATGTTGCAAAAGAAGACATCTAAAATGATGATGTGCATTAAAACAGGGTGACACAGAGATATATCAAGTTGTCACTGTCTGCACTTTCCGCTTGGAAGATTTTACAAGTCTATGAATAATGAATATATAATTTACCTTCATCTAATTGCAAATAGATAAAGTTGATTATCTCTTCTGCACAGTCAGCGAGTCTACTTAATTACATTTGAACACTACAAAACTGATGAACTTAATATATTGAAATTTGAACATTTGCTCAAAAATTCATTGGATAACGCTGTGGTCTTAATTCACCCTGACACGTTGTTTTTAACTTCTATGCATACATGGAATAAAGGTTCAAATTACAACTACAAGCACAATGTCTAAGGTAGCTAACAGAAAGTTTTTGATTGCAGGTTTCAAACTTATGACCCCATATGCATGGTAGTTTCAGTATCTTATACATTTTCAATAGTGATTATGTTGAAAACCCATGTAATTACTAATAGGGTACAAATCTGCATGTAATCATTTTTCAAGTTGTTAAGAATCTAAATGTCTTATAAAATATTGGTGACAATGGAAACACACTAAGTCTTAACCTTTTCCCTGCTAAATTTCTATTATGCACTGGTCCATCATTCAATTTGGGCAATACCGTTTATTATTCAAAGGGGTGTTTGTTGAAAATTTACTGACTGAATAGCGAACGGTGCAGACAATGATCAGCCTGCACGTCAGCTGATCTTGGTCTGCACTGGTCGCAAAGGAAAAACCACTTGCCACTGGCAGGCTATCGGTTAATATAAACCCACAGCAACATTTAATTGAAAAGTGTATCATTTAAACTTACAGAATAGCATAGAACTGAGCTGTTTTAAGATTCAAGCTGTTTCCTTATAGAAAACTTATTTAGAAATTCTGAAACACCAAACATATTAGAAGATTAAAAAAGTACTATAAAAATGTCTGAAGTATACCAGAATTTTCCTTTTGTTCATTTGTTGCAGACCTGGAAGTATCTATTTCTGTCTTTGATTCAACAGCTTCAACCTCAGAGGCTCCCTGTGGCTCTTCATCATTTCCCTCAACATTTCCCTCCCCTCCCTCTGGCACAGTTTCTGTCCCTAACTTATCCTCATCAGTTTCATTTGATTTCTCAGCAGAATCTTCTACTTTATCTTCGACACTTTCATGTGGTTTAGCATCATCAGTTTTATCACTCTCAGCATCCATTTCAGCTTTTCCATCTGTATTTACATTTTCTGCTTTTCCATCATCAGAATTTTTCATTTTATCAACATTACCCTCCATTTTCTCAGAGTTTTCTGTAACACTTATTCCATTTTCTGCCGTTACCTCCATTTTCTTTATCTTTCAAACTGTTTCAACTCTCCTTGTATTCAAGTTTGATACTTTTAATAAAACAGTTTCCTTAATTAACAATTATGTTAATTTCAAACGTATTAATTCAATTCCGGCACTAAAATGAAATATTCTGAAATTATGGCTGCTAAAATATTTAAACTGCAGATGTAGTCTGAAAAGTGATATATTAAATTTGGTCGAAGATCAATTTTAAAAAATCCCTTCCATATAAACCTATTGTCAATACTGATGACAAACTGTCATTTATTCTTTAAAGAAAAATTCCAGCAATCTTCACAAATAATCCTCCGATAATCCCAGTATCAAAGCTGATGATAAACCTGAAAGAACTGCCTTTTAAACCGCAAAACTTCAATGAGAATGAAGGGAAATTACAAAGTTAGCAATGCGTGGTAGATCTATGTGTTGTGGACAGGTAACTCCCAATGTTATCTCATGACAAAAACATATAGTGCCGACCAGGCATCAATGTAATAACTATTTGTTTGTCTTCGTTATCTCAAAATAAATACCATTTAACACCAGGTAACCATTAACACCGTAGTAGTATAAATCTTTTCCCTAATGATGAAAATTCAACAAACAAATTACACTAAATAAAACTATGCATCTTACTCACTCGCTAAAACCAGTTTTCTTAAGTTTATCATTGAAACCGCAATAATTATAATATCAAATCTTCATCAAAAAACGTATGTTGTACCTGTAATAGCTGGGGTCATTTCACACTATATATCATCTTAAGAAAATGTATCAATTACCAGTTAAAGGCGTGGCATATACCTAAAGGTACATGGAAATATTGATACCATTAATATACTATAGGTAAGTAATTTTGTATGATCTTGCATTTAAAGACGTATTATGTATATGTATTAAATGGAAATGGCCTGAAGTGGCCACAGCATGACTCAACCTATATTTGCATTAGGGCGTAGCCAGGGTGCCAATATGGCACAGGAGTGTTAATAACCATGTAAGGCACGTCATTGCTGTTTAATGAGTTGTTTATTACACAACTTAACAGAGTAACAAGAATACAAACTTCTATATGTATATCATTTAATCTTATAAACAAGAGCTGTCCAATTAAGACAGCCAGTGCTGGACTATTCAAAATATTGTCCCAGAAGCAGGAAAATATCACAGGCACAGGTCCAGTGTATATTTTTTTTGTTTAATATAAAAAATCCCTTTTTTCACACAAAAAAAAAAAAAATCGATGACAAAAAAATCCAGTCACAGTATCATATACATTGAAAAGGTGAACTATGCGAGCGTAACACTATGGGAAGCTACTCGAAGTTTATACACTTGCAGCCGCTACCTACATAATCGCACCTTCGAAACATTTAAAGCCTTCCATAAATGCTAAACTGACCCCATAAATTGCTTTGAAATACACAGTACAAGTCTCAGCTAGCGAAATATTTCAGTTATCCCCAGTGATTTCATTCCGGATAGCGGACATGTTCCTGGTTTTTATCACTTCGTTTGGCAGCTGGGGATAATTGAAATATTTCGCTCCTAGAGACTTGTACTGTGTATTTCAAAGCAATTTATGGGGTCAGTTTAGTATTTATGGAAGGCTTTAAATGTTTCGAAGGTGCAATCATGCAGGTAGCGGCTGCAAGTGTATAAACTCCGATTTTGAAATGTTCTACAAGTTTGCCGAGTAGCTTCCCATAGCGTTACGCTCGCATAGTTCACCTTTTCAATGTATACGATATCGATTTTTTTTCATTTGACTAACATATATAAAGTATATTTGTGTGAAAAAAAAAAGATTTTTTATATTAAACAAAAAAATATACACTGGACCCGTGCCTGTGGAAAATATTACCCTAAATGTTAAAATATCTATAGAGTTTAAATCCAGTATCTGCATTAGTTTCGGAGTATCTCACATGCAAAACTTTAACCAGAAGTTTTAAGTTCATAAGGGATATTATTTGAATACAGGACAGAGTTTAGGGACTTGATGCAATCAACTTGTTTTATAACCCCAAAGGCACATGTGAAGTTTCAATTTAAAATCTGCATTTGTTCTGCAGATAGTAACTTGCATGTAAAACTTAAACCAGAATTTATTAAGTCCAAAAGGGGGCATAATTTGCCCAAAATATAGGTCAGAGTTATGGGACTTAAATGCTATCAACTAGTTTTATAACCCCGAAGACACATGTGAAGTTTCAATTCAATATCTGCATTAGTTTTGGAGATAGTAACTTACAGTCATGTAAAACTTCAACCAGGATTTTTTTAAGTCCAAAAGGGGGCATAATTTGCCCAAAATACAGGTCAGAGTTATGGGACTTAAATGCTATCAACTACCGTAGATACCCGTGTATAATGCGCACCCGTGTATAATGCGCACCCCCGATCTTAGTCCAAAATCCTGGAAAAAAAAAAAAAAAAAAAAAAAAAAATTTGGTCAATTTTGAGGTGGATGGAAAACGAAAGTAGGGTTTACATCGACACCGGTAATAAATTTTATCTCCGCGGCGAGAGCAGCATCGGTCTCACGGTACTATCGATTTTTGTTTTCTCGAAAATAAAACCAGTAAGTTATTGTTATATTTGTTGTTTTACCTTTTTTAATTCACTATTTTGAATAAATAAATAGCAGCTGATTCAATATTTCGGAATGGTATCTTTCAAAATGACATGAGCTTCTCAATTCAAACTGATAACAAAAGGTGTGATAGTCTTTTTGTCACGATCATAAAGCCAGTACTTACCGGCAATTAACGTGTCACCTCGTGTCAATTATGTTGTTCACAGTTTGATCTCGGTTAAAGATAATTCTCGATCTTTAATTAGTATTATAATTTTTGTGATTTGTAAACATTTCTTTCGTCAAAATACTTTTAAATTTATATGAAATTAATTTTGTTTGAAAGAAAAATAAACAATTCGATCTTTTACGGAACGTAACGGCAATCTTAGATTTTAGCGGAGACAGTAAGCGCGGGGAGTAGTTTCCCTTTACCAAAATGGCGAACATCGGTAACAAACTTGTTTTGAAGTTGGAAAATTGTCTATACCTGTGTATTATGCGCACCCACGATTCGGGGGTAGTCCCGAGGATCAAAAAACTGCGCATTATACATGGGTATCTACGGTAGTTTTATAACCCCGAAGACACATGTGAAGTTTCAACTCAATATCTGCATTAGTTTTGGAGATAGTAACTTACAGTCATGTAAAACTTCAACCAGGATTTTCTAAGTCCAAAAGGGGGCATAATTTGCCCAAAATACAGGTCAGAGTTATGGGACTTAAATGCTATCAACTAGTTTTATAACCCCGAAGACACATGTGAAGTTTCAACTCAATATCTGCATTAGTTTTGGAGATAGTAACTTACAGTCATGTAAAACTTCAACCAGGATTTTCTAAGTCCAAAAGGGGGCATAATTTGCTCAAAATACATGTCAGACTTGAAGGACTTGACCCAGTGAGGTTGGTAATTGACCTAGAAAAAGAAAATGATAGCCATATGTACTTGCATGCAAAACTTTAACCAAGTTGTTACGCCGACGCCAGGGTGAGTAGAATAGCTAGACTGTTCTTCGAATAGTCAAGCTAAAAATCAATGTAAACAAACATTTTAAAGGGGCTAGTCCACAGAATTTAGGTGAAAAATAGTATCTCTCAAAAATCCATAAAAAGCGAGTACTCTGAGTGACTAGCGGTACAAACTTATTGACATAAGATTTTAGCAAGATATTCTTTGAATAACCAAAAATATTGTACAGAAGCAACTCTTTTGAAATAATGCAGAAATTTACATTCTTCTTGCATTTTTACTTTTGAACATCAAACTTTTATTTTCAACCACTATCATTTTCGGTGCCATATAAACATTCTATATTGACCTAAAGATCATCAAGATTAACATTCTGACCAAGTTTCATAAAGATATGGTCATAAATGTGATCTCTAAAGTTTTAACTAGCTTTTCCTTTGATTTGACCCAATGCCCTAGTTTTTGATCCCACCTGACCCAGATTTGAGCTTGACCTATAGATCATCAAGATCAACATTCTGACCAAATTTCATTAAGATAAAGTCATAAATGTGGCCTCTACAGTGTTAACTAGCTTTTCCTTTGATTTGACCTGGTGACCTACATGTAGTTTTTGACCCCAGATGACCCAATATTGAACTTGTCCAAGATTTTATTTAGGATAACATTTTGACCAAGTTTCATTAAGACTGGGCCAAAATTGTGACCTCTAGAGTGTTAACAAATTTTCCATTGATTTGACCTGATGACCTAGTTTTTGACCCCAGGTGACCCAATATCGAATTTGTCCAAGATTTTATTGGGAGTAACATTCTGACCAAGTTTCATTAAGATTAAGCTGAAATTATGACCTCTAGAGTGTTAACAAGCTTTACCTTTGATTTGACCTGATGACCTAGTTTTTGACCCCAGATGACCCAATATCGAACTCGTCCAAAATTTTATTGATAGTAATATTCTGACCAAGTTTCATTAAGATTTGTTTAAAATTGTGACCTCTTGAGATTTTATTGAGAGTAATAATCTGACCAAATTTTATTAAGATTGGACCAAAATTGTGACCTCTAGAGTGTTAACAAGCTTTTCCTTGATTTGACCTGGTGACCTAGTTTTTGGCCCCAGATGACCCAATATCGAACTTGTCCAAGATTTTATTGAGAGTAACATTCTGACCAAGTTCCATTAAGACTGGGCCAAAATTGTGACCTCTAGAGTGTTAACAAGTTTTTCCTTTGATTTGACCTGGTGACCTAGTTTTTGACCCCAGATGACCCAATATCAAACTTGTCCAAGATTTTATTGAGAGTAATAATCTGACCAAATTTCATTAAGATTGGGCCAAAATTGTGACCTCTAGAGTGTTAACAAGCTTTTCCTTTGATTTGACCTGGTGACCTAGTTTTTGACCCCACTTGACCCTATATCAAACTTGTCCAAGATTTTATTGAGAGTAATAATCTGACCAAATTTCATTAAGATTGGGCCAAAATTGTGACCTCTAGAGTGTTAACAAGCTTTTCCTTTGATTTGACCTGGTGACCTAGTTTTGACCCCAGATGACCCAATATCGAACTCGTCCAAGATTTTATTGAGAGTAACATTCTGACCAAGTTCCATTAAGATTGGGCCAAAATTGTGACCTCTAGAGTGTTAACAGTCAAATTGTTGACGACGGACGGACGACAGACGAGGACGGACACGGGGATCATAAAAGCTCACCATTGAGCACTTCCTGCTCAGGTGAGCTAAATTTTAAAAAGAGTAAAATGGTGTCAAATGTTTGTTTTGTCAGTGTTCCCATTCAGGTAAATATGTACCTGTTTCACGCATAGCTTTCATATTCCACAAAATGAACAAGTATCCCGAGGGTGAAATCTCGCACAGAGAAATAAAACAAGGAGCTGCATTCATTAAACCCTTGAAGCCCTCGGTGGCAGCCTTGTCGATACAAAGCAACCTAAGTCCAAAACGAGGTCAAGGTCAAACTGAGGTCAGGTGATGTCTGAAGATGAGGAATGGTCACAGGTTACATCTGCATTAGTATCAAGTCATTCTAGTCAGTGGTATTGATGCTAGACGAAACGGTCCCATTTGGTTAACCAAGAGATGGCCCATACAAAGCAACCTAAGTCCAAAACGAGGTCAACGTCAAGGTCAAACTGAGGTCAGGTGATGTCTGAAGATGAGGAATGGTCACAGGTTACATCTGCATTAGTATCAAGTCATTCTAGTAAGGGGTATTGATGCTAGACGAAACGGTCCCATTTGGTTAACCAAGAGATGGCCCATACAAAGCAACCTAAGTCCAAAACAAGGTCAAGGTCAAGGTCAAACTGAGGTCAGGTGATGTCTGAAGATGAGGAATGGTCACAGGTTACATCTGCATTAGTATCAAGTCATTCTAGTAAGGGGTATTGATGCTAGACAAAACGGTCCCATTTGGTTAACCAAGAGATGGCCCATACAAAGCAACCTAAGTCCAAAACGAGGTCAAGGTCAAGGTCAAACTGAGGTCAGGTGATGCCTAAAGATGAGGAATGGTGACAGGTTACAACTGCATTAGTATCAAGTCATTCTAGTAAGGGGTATTGATGCTAGACGAAACGGTCCCATTTGGTTAACCAAGAGATGGCCCATACAAAGCAAGTCCAAAGCGAGGTCAAGGTCAAACTGAGGTCAGGTGATGTTTGAAGATGAGGAATGGTCACAGGTTACATCTGCATTAGTATCAAGTCATTCTAGTAAGGGGTACTGATGCTAGACGAAGCGGTCCCGCTTGGTAAACCTCATACGGACGGACGAACAAACGAATGAACGGACGAACGAACGGACAGGACAATCACTATATGCCTCCCGCATCAGTATATGCCGGGGGCATAAAAAATTCCTTAATATCACTGTCATATACCTTTGTTGCGGTCTCTAATTAAATTTATTCAATTCTGATGTGAGTTGACAGTTACTCTCTTTTTTGATCATTTTGGAAATGGTTGGTTGGTTGGGTTTAAAGTCGCACTGACACAGTTATAGGTCATATGGCGACTTTCCAGCTTTTATGGTGGAAGAAGTACCCAGGTGCCCCTCCGTGCATTATTTCATCATGAGCGGGCACCTTGGTAGAACCACCGACCTTCCGTAAGCCAGCTGGATGGCTTCCTCACATGAAGAATTCAACTCCGAGTGAGGCTCGAACCCACATCGATGAGGGGCAAGTGGTTTGAAGTCAGTGACCTTTTTGGAGGCCCCCATTTTGGAAATGGACTGGTACTAAAACTCGATAATGCAGTATCGGTAATGTACAGAAATGGTATTAAAACTTGATAATGCGGCATCGGTAATGTACGGAAATTCACTTGTGCGGTACACATTCAACAAAGAGATTTTGATGTCTGACACATGTCATGTTTGTCTGCAGCAACAAAATGGTGCAGCGAAAAATTTCTGGCGGGTGGGAATGTGCAACATCAAGACGCAGCTTCGTCTACACAGCCCAAACAAGACAAAATTGACAAACCCCCTGACCTGGTTCCCAATGGTGTAACAGTAAAGCGTCTAGAAAACCACCATAATATAGACCAGAATGGGCATTACACATTGTTATAAACAACAAATATTATACTTTAATTTTGTCACCCCCACTTTTCATGTTTCATGGCTGGAGGTGAAAACACCCCTGGCCAAAAAATGTAGTGGGAGCACTGTTTGTAAGGTCACATCAATACAATTATAGGTCATATGGTCACTTTCCAGCTTTTCCTGGGAGAGGAAGACCAGAGGTGGTCCAATAACTGGCCATAGTGGCTGCTTCTGGAACAGGATTTCTTGCACACCGGACTGGCGTTTCCAGTGATTTTACCCATGCCGGCAAAACCAATCTGGTACACCCCATGCCAGATGACTCTCGTGCTGTTAATGACAACTACTGGTTCATGCACTTGTAATATATTGTTTATGTAAAATACGAAAAAAGCAGGTACCTTGATAGTTTCTCTCCGTTCCTTATAGTATATTTCTCGATTCCAAAATACGTTAGTTTACCATAAAAACATAAAGTTAAGCTACAAACGACAACACTAAAGTGGAACTTTGTTATTGTGCGTAACGCAAAACATCATGACGTCACTTTTGTTAACGGACGTTAATTTCCCGCGCTTTGTGTTCAATCTCCACTATATTTCAGAAAGAGTGCTAAAAAGAAACTATTTCTACCATTTGAAAATACGTTAATAAAATGCTAACATGTATACGATATGCAAGAAAAAATATCAGTCATGTGTTTACGAATCAGATGGAAATATCGGTCCCTCGGCCACCTGCGCATGGGCGGTAATTCGACAAGCCTCATTACCGCCCAATGCGCAGGTGCCCTCGGGACGGATATTTCTATCCGATTCGTAAACACATGACAGATATTATTATTCACCATATGCAAGTTACTATTTATAGTATAGTACACTCATGATATATTGAACTAACAACTCGCTTGCAGATCACGGTTTTGGTGGCGTTTATTGACAGTGTTTAATTACTGTTTATTGGGTAATCATTTTACATGATGCTCTTTTTTGATACACATGTAACTCCTGTTACAGTAGGTGAAACTTCGGGAAACAATCTATGGGTTTTTCCCTATTTCCAGAACTGGAAACTTGATACTAACTATAGTAATTTGCTTCCCGTTCGGGAAGATACTGATAACCAGTAATCTGTCTTGGAACTTAACAGATTTTAACCTTTCTTAAGTATCTGTTTGCATGTCTGACTAACTGCATGCAAACATACTGACACACTGTTCTACATTACACTGTATATTTTGAATTATACTCTCAAACTTCCATTTTTTTCAAAATGAAATTACATTGATCAGATGACCTAGTGTCTCAAAACCACTGTTTTTTTATTATATTATGCACTCCCATTTCTAAAATCTCAATGTAGTAGAACTTGCAATAGTACCAGGGCTCACGCTGTCAGTCGCCATTATCGCCATTTGCAATTATTTTATTTAAATGGCGAATATTTTTCAATTTTGGCGACAGGAACTGGCGATTATTTTATTTAACTGCTACACAAATAATTATGCCAAGTGAGACAGTAACCCGCGGTCTGCTAGTGTAGAAAATCGATAGCGCGGACTGTTTATTACCTCGTGTATTCCAAACACGTGTCAACTATGCCGATAACATTGCGAATTTGTTGAAATATTACAGGCCAGATATTTTAATAGTTCTTTTAACAAGACAATTCTGGCATAATAAATATTTGTTTTGCACATTAATTAAAAAATTATCGGAAAACCCAGTCCTGTTTCTATTTTTAGAAATATGGCCATACGGGCAAACTTAAAAAATCAACAAATAAATTTGCTTGCATACTGTAATTAGAGTAAGTAGAAACGTTCTAAAACACTTAGAAATTAGTATATTTATTGAATAAAGCATCAAAAACTTGCTGACAAAAAGCAGTAATTCAGTAGTGTGCACAGATGCCAAATATCACGTATTTTCGCGACCTGGTTGTTTTGTACTTTTCGAGCAATTTAAGTGCAGTTATATGGTCAAAACAATTAATATTTTAAAAAAACACTTTTGTATAAAGAAAAAGTATAAACATGAATGATACTCAAAGACTTGGTAAACTTCCCATTGTATTACCAGTCATAATCGGAAATCGATTGTTGGTTGTAACGATGTAGATGTAGATGTATGCAACTGTGTCCATATTGTGTGTGCATGAATGGCCTGTCAATGGGGCTAACTGAGCCATTGCCCAGTCCATAATGTCAGTCAATATCAACCGTTTCAGCTGCCTTACACAAACTATGTGTCCTGTAAATGCCTTCAAAATCATTTAGAATATATAGCATTTTAAACTGTTATAGTGGGATCCCACCACCAATATTAGGAGGTAATTTCCCTGAATCCCCGATTCCCACACACCCTGTTAGGGCCTACTACTTTTTAAAGCAAATAAGAAAATATATATGTTAAAATTTATCATTTTTATTTTTATAAAAAATACACGCAAAGATCCGCACCAATTTTGGCTATTAATTTTTCATAGGTTAAAAAGTTGGCTATTATTTTTTCAAGGCCAGTGTGAGCCCTGAGTACACAAGAAAAGCAAGGTTAACCTCAAGTGGCATTAATATTATAAATTTAAAGTTGATGTAAAGGTGTCTGCGCTAGCCAAGAGACAGAGTTATGTTTTAATGAAGTCTTATCAATTTGTGCTATATTCCATACTGCATCGACCCTATTAATGTCCATATTTGCACCTTATCTTTATTATTACAACATTGGTCAAACCAAAATTGACAGCATGTTGCCAGGCGATCATGAGGAGTGGAAAGAACTATAATCAATCAGTCAACATTACTTTATAACATCCTTCTCTAACTTAACACACCCTTTGAGGTGTTATGTGAGGCGTTATGTGTGGGCTGAATTAAGTGGACATTGTAGTAGCTTTAAATGAAAATTCTGGAATGTGTTTTTGATGTTAAACTGTGTTACCAAATACTTTCAGGTGTTTTCCACTCATTCAGAAGAATTATATAAAAAAAAACTTATAAAATAAGCAGCATGAATACCACTCATAATTATGTTTGAAGGAACCTTCAACCCTAAAAAATCGACCAATAAATTAAACTGTATTTCTCAGATGCACAGTAGCTCTTTAAAAGAACCTTGAAACAATATATCACAACAACATGTTAATTATTTATGTTTGACAAATATACCTGATCCAGTTATTACTACAATATTGTATTTGACCTTTGAGCGGCTGACCACCAAAAAAACAAACAATAAGGATATGTCTGTAGTGGTACTTTACAATATTGTGTAAAGTCTGAAAGCCCTAGCTTTCACCAGAAGTTCATTTAAGACTGACAGCCGCAGACAATTTACCAGCAATATTATGCACTTTTTTCTTACATTTTCTTGGGGCATTGAAGCTATTGAGTATTGTAACTAGACACTGTCTTGCCTGTCTTGTGTTTTGTAGGATGTGGCCAGTACATATTCTAATTGATGAAAATTGAGTCATAGCATCCCCTTGATTTATCAAATGTTATTATACTTTCACAATGCACCTTGAAACAATGATTCACACTCCCACCTGGTGTTTCAGACTGTGTTCATCTTGTTATATTTAATTTTTGCAGAACTACAGAAAATGTCTGGATGAACAAATTATGAATCATGATTGGAACACAATAACATTAATGAAACATTCTGGTCTGAAACACTAAAAGATTTTTATATGATTTTAGAGTATAGTTGCACCAGTCAATGAACAAAATGTAGATAATATTATGTAGCTGTATAATGTAGCTGTATACATTTGTTGGATTTTGTGTCACAATTTCAGATATTATGACTTACGAGGAGGGTAGACCACTGCAGGCACCTGTTTGGGCACTGTTTCAGACAGACAGGCACCTTGGTAGAACCAATGCCCCTTTAACATGGTCTCCTCAAATTTTTCATAGTGAAAGCCAACTTAGTTATCTTATAATTAACCACAGAATAACTGTACAAGACAGAAAGATCTAAAATAGCACAGTACACACAAGAAGTAACTTGGTAATCAGAAGGTCTTCCAAAAAATGCTGAAATGAAGTCATGAATTAACACTCCCCATTTTCCTAAACCAGTGGCCTGGTACACACACTAAACCTAATGGGTCAGAAACCATTGAGTTTAAATCCTCAAGTTTTTTAAAACATGAATTTTCTATCCAGCTAGGCTGTTGACCAGTGCCATTTCAAATCCTGCTGATGCTTTATGCACACAGTCTAGTGGACTGCCCATGTCTAAATAATTGTATGCCTTACTGCTTGTAGTTATGGACCTGTAGTTTGTTGTTATTGATGTATGTTTAAGTCAATCTTACTACAGAATCCAAGTACACAAAATGTTGTTGCAAAGTTCAGTAATATGTACTCCTGCTAATAACTTAACCAACATCTCCCATCATTGATGACAAGATCATTATATTATAGTGGCTGTACTGTACTAGCCTATTTATTTATTTTGTTGGGTTTATTGTCGCACCGACACAATTTTAGGTCATATGGCGACTTTCCAGCTTTAATGGTGGAGGAAGACCCCAGGTGCCCCTCCGTGCACAATTTCATCACGAGCGGGCACCTGGGTAGAACCACCGACCTTCCGTAAGCCAGCTGGATGGCTTCCTCACGTGAAGAATTCTACGCCCCAAATGAGGTTTCGAACCCACATCGATGAGGGGCAAATGGTTTGAAGTCAACGACTCTAACCACTCGGCCACGGAGGCCCCCTGTACTAGCCTAGGAAAAGCTATTTCCCCAAAATGATTTTTACACTTACGAATGACCTTGTTAACTCAATGACTGTGTCCACCTCGGGTATTATTAAAAGTAACTTCAGTAAATGTTTCAAAACTAATTTTAACTTGCACTTAGTATTTGTATAGTTGCAATTTCTTTTAATGATTATGGCCTTAATTCTTGAACTTCATGTAAAAACATGATTTACTGCTGATATACTAAGCTATATAATACCAACAATTTGAAGAAAAATGAGATGTCCCCTCCTTCGGAAGTGCATTGAAATTTTATATCCAAAGCATATAGATAAGAAAATGTCAGAGTGACTTAATCATGTTCAAACTGTTGGTTTATATTCTTAAACTGGAGAAGCAACAGATTTTCACCCACTGAGAAGACATTTTGCAAAAAAATCAGGATCGAGTGAGCATTCTGCACCTGAAACCATATTTTAAGGATGTTTTTCTCAGATGAGAGTTTAAATCAAACCCCATGTTTAAAACTTTACACCTAGCATGAATGGAAGAGCAGGGCCTCTTCTGCCATTCGCCAATGCAGCCCAAAGAACTGGCTACAGATTTTTGTGTGTGTGTGTGTGTGTTCGGGATTAACGTCTTTTTCAACAATTTTTCAGTCATATCAACGACGGTGTCTACTTGTAGCAGTGAGCACAATGCCCAACTTTATAGTGCTGCCTCACTGGAATATCACACCGTAGACACGTGACATGATACCCCACCCAGTCACATTATACTGACACCGGGCTGACCAGTCCTAGCACTACCCTCTTAATACTTAGCATCAAGTGAGGAAGTAACTAGTACCATTTTTTACGTCTTTGGTTTGACGCGGTCGGGGATCGAACCCACGACCTCCTGCACTCAAAGCGGATGCTCTACAACTAGGCTACCGAGGCGGTTGGCTACAGATTTTTGAAAGTGGTAACAAGAATTTTATAAAAATGTGGCCAAATTTCAGCAATTCAGCTTGAATTTGGCAGTTTCTCTCAAAAAGTGGCTACAACTTTCTGACGCCCAGCGCAGGCCCTAAAAGAGATAGGGAGGAGTATGCATGCAACTGGGAGCTTCATATATAATGTCTTGAAATAGCCTCCAAGAACTATTAAGAACTTCTGTTATAAACTGTGATTATGTCTAAATGACAGTTCTGTCGCTTATTTTCTATAAATCCATAATGAATGTGTTAATGTCATGCGATAATAATTGCGGCAGTTGTGCAGATAACAAAACAACTGGCATGGCCCTTGTGCCAATACACTTCCTTCTTATGTGACTATATTCCATTGTGATAGAAAATAAAGAGAACACAGTCAACAGGTCTAGTATATAACCATATTGTCTCATGATGCAATCAACGGTGTAGAAGCATCCTAAGCAGAATGCTTATGGTAAATAATTGTTGGATTCAGATTTTTGTACTTATAAATAAAATATGTGTTGTTTTGAAACGTTATTCTTTAGTGTTGTGCCATCAAAACAGTAATATACATGTATGGTGTAATTGATGACTGCTTTGACCCACAGCCTCTGAGTGACTTCTCCCTGTTCTGAGAAAACTTCTCCCTATTTTCACTGGAGGGAGAAGTCACTTCTTCCAATTTTTCTGGGCTAGCTTGAAATCTCAATGCTTCCAAAATAAATATTTCTTCATTTTCTGTGTCAAGACGTCACTCGATTCTTGTGGTCCAGAGTTAGCTAAAATATCAAGGGGATGACATTCAAAATTTACAAAACTTATCCTATATTTTTTTATTGTTGCATCCTCTCATTTTCCAAAAATGGCATCTGTTGCAGGGTTTCACAAAGATTTCCTCAGTTTGAAATAATCACCGTAAATGTGAACAATAAAAGGTGCAGATGCCAGTCTAAAGCTGTAACAGGTCTCCTGTTGCATCTCCAAAATTTCATGTAAAAGATAATTTAATATTGATGCACCAATTAGTCTAGTATCAAGTCAAGTCAATACACCTCATGCTAGTCCAAATAATAGGACATTTTCAGGACAGCGTGATAACTTTTGACTGTCGCTGTCTCGTCAAGTCCAAACTTATTCTGCATATTTCTGTTAGGAAATCCCCAATAGAAATCCGTTGGGAACATTTTCTGGTACATGTACAAAGTATTTGTAATGATTACATCTCTGATAATGAACTTATGTTGACATTAAAGCATAAACTTACCTTGCTGACATTTTATGAATGTATATTTTGTGTTTTGTTTCTGCAATTCAGTGTAATCGGCAGTCTCACCTCTACTTGCACTGAGATACTGAAACCGGTGTTAGGGTAGATACCTCCTCATATCTGTCACTTCATGTTTTCCATGATTTAAGTCTCTAATTTCAAATTATAAGTTATATTCAACTCATTTGAAGTTTCTACATGAATATTAATGTCTAATTTATGAGAGCAAGTAAGTCTGAGTACTCCGAGTCTGACCAGTATATTATGACTTTTTTCAATTTTTTAATGTCCTTGTTTTCCTAACAGTAACATGCAAATACGGGTAAGGCTAAGAGGGATGACAACTAAAAAAATATCAGATCATAAAATAAGTCATCCTGTTAAGCCAAATGAGTAGGGCTACCTCATGCATACTAGATCTGGTCAAAGGGAGAGCAATCCTTAAAGAGTACATTTTATTTTGGTGTTGTATAATGTGATTTTCAGATAACATTAAACTTTATTGACTGTCATTTTTAAAAGATCTCAACTGCTTGTCAATATATAACTCACCTTTTTCCTCAGCCCCTGGGCGTGGCGGGGTCTCCATTCGGACGACTTCGGCCATTTCACTGGAGACGACAATTTTCTCTTCTTTGAAGTATTTGTCGGTTTCGCTATCAACTAACAACATTGTGACAGACTCTCCAGCCGCTTTTATTCTAGCTACCACTTGCGAATGATTTTCATTTCCAATGTTAGTACCCTCAACCTCAACAATTCGGTCCGCTTCTTTCATGCCAGCGGCTTGTGCAGGCGAGCCATCGTCTACTTTCCCGATATACTGGCCAGCTTTGCCGCGTTCAGCATGCAGATTAAACCCATAACCTGGAAAGTCATGCCATTTTCTTATTGTGCATAGTCTTGGCTTTAGGCCTTCGTCACCCATTTTTGAACAAATGGTTTAAAAACTAGAAAATTCACACAACACTTCACCTGTGTCACCGAACAATATGGCGGCTGTCAAAACTAAATGTCACATGACTACTCATTAGCCAATCGATTTAAAGGAAGGGAATTATCTGTACAGGTACTTTTCAGGTGTGTATCAGCGGTCACGGACAGGTGAACTGAAATAATTGGACTGACACGGCTCACTAGCTCTACACATTTATTTTCTAAATCGCCATGCTCAACTGAAAATAAATTATTTCTCCAATTATCAAGTATTAGAATCTAGGGGCCTACAACTGCATTTTCAAGAGACCAATTAAACTGTCTATTTTATACTTAGAAAACATGTTCGTTTGAAAGGAGTTGTTATTAGTTATATAATTAAATACTCCTGTGAAATATTATAGGCCTATATTAAAAATTCAAATTAATCGATACGGCCAGTGCCGTATCGTAACTACGATGAGGCACAACTATAGTTGCCTCGGTATTTTTTCTTTGATCCTGTAATATAGAACTAAAAAAATCACATGTTTTGCCCAATACAAAAAAGAAAAATTTTATGTAAAGACTGGACCTGGGGTTTTTCAGCCTTTATCTACCTTTGCATCTGGAACAACTGATACGTATTAGACCTTCCTGCTTTGCATGAAAGTACACTAGTAGATCTGGTACTAAAGTTTTTTGGCCTACATGAGTTGATGAAGCAAACAGTCTATTTTGTTAATCAATCGTTTATTAAATCTTTTATATTATATATTTCTTTGCTTATTTTAGGATGTCTGTGTAATAAAAACAACCATTTCCATGAAAATGACACTTACCTGACCTTGGTTTTTTCACTGACTAAAGATAGAAAATAAGTGACTAATGTTTGTTCTGAAGTGGCAGAGTCAAATGTAACTTCCCCAAAATAAAAATTTAATCAAAATCAGTCCACTTTTTTCAAATCATAGAAGGGGCATTTCTATAATTTAAAAAAAAGTGGACTGGTTTTGATTAAATTGTTATTTTGGGAGCTGTTATGGTCTTGTTCAATGGTCTTTGTTGCATTTGGCCAAATTGTAGAACTGGGCAGGGTCATAGCTGGTCCAAACCCCCAAGTATCTGTGTCTGAAATGGCTTAAAATGCACCATTATATCTTGTAGAATTTCAAAACTTCTCGGGGAGGACTACCCGAACTCTCACCTCTACTTGCACTGAGTAGTGTGTACATTTCAACCTGATTTGCTGTGTCTGGTAGAATTTCAAAGTATCTCGCGGAGAACCTCCAGACACCCACCTCTACTTGTTATCCATTTATTTAGGTGAGTAGTATACAATTTCAACCTGATTTGCTCTGATTGTTTTTTTTTTTTTTTTTTTTTGTTTTTTTTTTTTTTTTTTTTTTGTCTAAATGGTTAAAAATGTATCATTTTGCCTTGTATATATTCAAAGTAGATCTTGAGGAGGACCACTAAACCACCAGCCTAAACTGTATTCCAATCATTCAGGCTAGTTGGATGTACCTGTCAACCTGATTTGCTAAAATATTGTTACCAAAAATGGCTTATATCATTCGTGTCGTAGAATTTCAAATTTTATCGGAAAGACCCCTGAATCTCCGATATAATCGTTGCCTGACAAAATGTTCAAAATTAATACCGACTCTGTACCTTACCCCATTCTTCCCCGAAAAAAATCTGCCTCGGTGTTTTTTCACGTCTGGTTACGGCACTGGATACATTTTTATACAATACTGGTTAACAAAAATTACGTCATTTTTTTGCGACATCGTATCTTTTACTTAAAATGATACTTAAACTTTTAGAAAATTACAAACATGGGCTAGTTTTCTCTGAATATGGCGTGGATGGGCGAGCACAAGTCTTATTTATTCATAACGATGCAAGTTGTACCACCTTTCTATAATAGATATACTATAGTAAATGCACGAAATTATCATGCTGATAACCGGTAATATAACTAAGACAATGGAACGTCTGAATTATTAAAATATGACTGCAGCGCGTGAAAAAAAATAACCCAAGACAATCATTACGAAAAAAAATAACGAACACAACTTTGGTAGTTCTACATGTATAATTTAGTTAATTAGACCCTGATTGTATAAAAACTACGACGGAGTGTCTGGTGAGGGTTTGAGATATCTATATAGGCAGTTAAACCCAAAGCTGGCGTAGGATACGCGCACAAATTATCAAGTATTGCACTTTTAAAACTTCTTTGTCAGTAGGGGAAACTTTCCGTTCGGAATTAAGGATAACATGGTGTAATAGGCCTCATTTCACCAAAAGCGTACATACAACTTGATAATGTAAGCTTTAAAAAATGTCAAACGATAGAAATAAGGTGCATATTGACAAGTTATATAGAGACGAAAGTTCCCAAAAATTTCCTTTAGATTACTTCCCCTGATAATTTTGATATTTTTTCATGAGTTAGCTCCCCTGAAAAAATGATTTTCTCCTTTTCCCTACGGGGAATTTTAGATTTCTTTTTGATATTCGTATCAGAATCATATAATGCAGCTTTCTACCTCAAAATTTTCTCGAAACTCAAGTTCAGATTCTCATAATCAAAGAAATTATATATTTCCCATAGGCATCAATGTTAACTTCAATACCGACTATCTCCCCAAAAAATGATAAAATTTGAAAAATCTCTCGGTGAAAATTCTACATATATAGCATTATATTCTAGGAACATTACTACTAAAAAAATAAGCTATGTTTGCTAATCATGACACATTAATTTATTACTGCATCTAAAACCTGACCAAAAGAATTGATAAATAAACAAGAGCTGTCCGTAAGACAAGCAAGCCAGCACGCTCGCCTTTTCTCAGTTAGAGCTTTGCCAGTAAAAGGGGCATAACGCTGTCCACATTCTAATCAGAGTTATGGGGAATGTTTCTGATGGTGTAGCCTTTGATAGTAAATAACTATTTTAAGTTTCAAGTCAACAACTTTGATAGTAACAGAGATATTGGACGTTATATAAAACTTTAACCAAAAAATTCTAAGTTAAAAGGGGCAAATTCAAATCTAAGTTATGGGGATTGTTTCTCCTGTTGTAGACTTTGATAGTCAATATATGGTGCATCAGTACATGGTATCGTTAGCCTAAATAAAATACACCATTGTGATTCCCAAAGATTTTTCTAAATTCAGCTGTTGATTTTTTCATAGCTTAATACATTTTTATATTCAACTTTTCGAAGCCTCCTATTTAGAAAGTCTAACTTCCCAATCGGAAAAATGAGATATACATTTACACTGAATTTCGTGTAAAATTGTTGTTTACTAAAGTATTAACTATATTAAACAAAACTGAGCAAAAAAAAAAAACCCTCGAAAGATGCAAGGAAGTTATTTTCATTTTTCACTTGTATTTCGTCTAGATTCAAGAAATGGGTCGTATTTACTGTTGACAATTAGATAGCTCCTTCAGAAGTCGTGAAACCAGACGTGCAACACAAAAGAACGATCAATTTGTACGTGGACAATAATGCTAGGCGATAGATTGTATCAATCTTACCTTTGGCGCGAAAAATTACTAAGGTGAAGTAGTTTTCATCAAAGCACATTAGATTTATAAATAAAATTTTGACTTCAATTGAATATAATTTTAAAGAAGTAAATTTTTTGGCGACTTTGACAGTTTGACCTCTGTTTATGACATATTTTGAGATGTTGGGAAGGACAAACTGTCTTTTAGGAGTTAATTGAACCGGATAAACATTGTTTGCACACCTTGGAGAAAAGGACACGAGACCATCAGGACGACACTAAGTATGTTGAGTCCGTGTCAGGATTTAAAACAAAATTAAGATGATTATAAATGTGTCAATTAAGAATAGAAAGAAGACAGGTTGAATAAAACTGTAATCTTATCAACAACTCTCAACAGAACAGATACGTGGAAAACAGTTTGTAATTTAATTAGAACTATTTTAGCATTAAATGATATACTAGTGCAAAGTCTGTGGTGAATAAAAAAATGGTGAAAAAAGGATACCGTGTGGTGGCAGCACCAACAGAAGTAAGTATTTTTACAAATATTCTCTTTAAAACATTTTGACACTGTAAATTGCATTTAATGTTTTCTGTCACGACTTAAGTCTTAAATTTTTTGGTAAATTACTATGTCGTTCTTTCGCGCTGCAGACTGATAAAGACGACAGTATGTTGTGAAGACACGAAGATACGATACGATGGCGCGAAAACACGATTTAAAAGACGGGACACTTTCGCAACATGTTTTCGTGTTTCCGCATTGTAATGCAACAAATTATACACATGTACAGCCATTATATTTCAACTTTAACACAATTTACAGAGCATTTATATACAATTGAACGATGAAAAAAATATAACATATCACTTGTTACTTAATATATAGGACAACTCAATTGATCGAAATACCATACTTTTTGATCATTTTTAGAATAGTATTAACATCGTTAAATATAACCTGTCACATCAAGTAGTTGAAAAGTCCATTTTAATAAACCTTACCGAAACGAAATGAAACAACACTTTATATTTTCACATTTCGCACAGTAATATCGCCATTTCGTCCTCAGGTCGTATTGCAATAAGATGATGACACTGACACTGTATCCCTTGCCTATGTACAAGGCGAAGGTGGCGAGCCTTGCCCCGTGCCCTGCTTTGGTAATGTCAGTTCTTAATGTTCGTCAGTTTTTTTTTATTATTATACTTTGCCTTTAAATCAAGTCTTATTTGTTTTAAGTTGTTCTTTCACTTCTTCTTTTCATTACAATAAAATAATTCTTTCTTCACCTTTATTACAGATATATAATATATTACAAACTGATATTTAATATCTGTCTATTTTTTCAGGGACTTGCTAATATGCCTATGCATGCTGTCGGCACCCTTGCAACCACGGATTCTGAAATTCTAGGCATTGGTTACCTTGGTGTAGAGGTAACATATACACTAACTGAGAAACAGACAGACACACAGACAGAGACAAAGTCATTAAAAGGAAATGTCCAGTATGTCCCAACACAAGCGTATCAACAAATATGTACAGAATATTCACAACTCAGCGATTCCTCCTCACTCTGTTCTTCTACAGGTTGGGAGACATCACCGAAGTTGTCCCCAATGTGCAATGGTCCAGATAGAGATAATTCAAAGGGAACTGCTCAAGGAAGAAACATGCCATTTCTTTCACCAATAATGGCAAAAAATCCAATGACAAGATGCAAACTAGGGAGCGCTAGTTCAGATTCTATGAGTTTTGATTGTGAGAGCTTTGATACAGCTTGGTCTGAAATATCGGAACAGGACAGCTGTCTCAGTGTATTTAACAGCGAATATAGTGCAGAAGTGGAAGATGTAGGAAATGCAATTGATACTGACACTACCGAGGAATTCGACGAATCTTTAGAAACACCTTTTACTGATATGGACACTGAAAATCTTGGTTTCACACCAGGAGAAGTACAGGTTGCAGATTTCAGTACTGGATCAGATGTGGTGAATAAAGAAAACAAAAATAGAATAATAAAGGTGCGAACAATGAATGATTTAAACAACGAAAAGTATTATGTGAGGGGACAGAATGCCGAATCGTTGAGTAGTGTTCTTGGAAACGTCTTCGAAAATGACCTAGAAGGAAAAGAAAACTATTATGAGTATAAGGAAAGCAATACCGATAGGCTGTGTCAAAACGACTATGAAAATGAAATTGAAAAGGAAAATATTGTTAATTCAAACAAAAGAGGATATAGAAATGGGACAAGTTCCATCAATCGAATATTAGATATACAGAAATACGTTATACAGAAAGAAAATATTTATAATGAAAATTACAATAATATGAAATGGCATGTTAAATGTTTCGAATGCAAAACAACAAATAGAAATTCTCAGCTTGATTTGTCCGCAGCATCTCCAGAAAATGTACCTCGTTACCCATTGGATGATTTTTACAAAAAGAGACAAAATGTTACATCAAAGAAAAACAGAAAAATAGCGAGTCTTATATTATGTGGTTGTGCCCAAGGAAATGCAAAAAGCCCAAAGAAACACAATAGAAGAACTAAGTGCGCAAAGAAAACTGATGGTCGCTTTTTGACTCTAGGGTTCAGCTGGAAAAAATAAATGCCACTGTTTAATTGTTTCATATCATATATACAAAATGTATGTAGAGTAACGCAATAAATTAATGTAATTTCAATATGTTTGTTATATATACGGTCACGCACTGGCATACATATAAAAAAAAACGTTTAAAAAATGTCGAGGGAATGAAATATTCTTTAGGAATATTGTAAAATTACATTCAATCTTTTGAAATGCCAACCACACATAAAGGAATTTCAAGTGCTACAGAAAATAGTTTAATTGCGTGTGTAACGTACGTAGTGTAGTGGCCTGGCCGGTGTACCTGAAGCTTTCTTTAAAACGCAACACTATTATAACAGTTCTAACACTTTTATTTCCTCCAAAGAGCAATGCACAGTTTCTTACAAATGTTCTGTGGAATTTCAAAGATATAATCAATGTTCTGTTAGCCTTTTAAAACAGTTCTATTTACAACTCTATTTACAACATTTCTTAGTTACAAATGTATTTCAACCTATAGCTTTTAACAATGCTTATTGAGTTTCAGCTCATGAGAGCGGGACCTTGTGCCTAGCCCGTCACTTGGGCTGCTCCTTACCTTGATCACAGTGTATATTGAGTTTATATAGGATTATACAGGAAACACACAGCAGACCCTGTTCATCCAAGCTACTGAAGATTTGACAATCTCGTAATGTACAGTTTTTCTTCTATAATTTTTAAAATCTTAAACTTCTGAAAGAAATACCCGAAATAAAATACAAAACCTAGCCATTACATTACACGTGAACATTGTGGATGAATTACCAATAATAGTGTAGTCTATTCATTGTCATAAGACAAAAAAATCTATAAAAATCCACCCTACTAGTCCTTTCACGGCTTTGATTAAACTTATGATCATTATGTACTCGACCATTCCAGACTATCCATCCCGAAACAATTATTGACATTTGACCTACTGACCACGATATTTAAAAAATACACACAAGGCAAGATGCTGTTTCTGTAGATCTAAGAACAGTCCTAATTAAACGAAATGGCACAATACATATAAACATTATCTTCTGCTAATCTGAGGCGTGTGACACCTATTGGTTAACTGGGCATAGAACCCAGAACTCAGATTCTGAGCACGGATGAAATAGGCTTTGATCGATCTATTAACCTAGAAGCTATTTATGAAAGTCTTGATTGCGGACTATGCTTCCAAATATGAATTCCTTAAGTCTTGGTTGTGTTCGATGCTTCCAGATTATAATTAAAGATTTTCTTATCATGTTGTGGCCGTAAAAGTTGGTCCGTACGTTGACTGGTTGTTACTTTTTCTTGTACTCTGGGGTCATCAAGTCCAGTCAATATTTTTGCTTAAAAGTTAATTCCGCAACAGTCGGTCTTAGGGTGCAAGGCGTAGCGTGTGGTTACTTTTCATTACCTTTCACTAACAAACTCAGTCAAACCGAGTCTGCTGTTATTTTGCTTGGTTGTGTTCTGTATTTTCAACAGATTTTCTTAAAGATTTACTTATAAAGATGACTATATGCTAATCGGTATAAATCATTTGACGCATTCAAAATGGTGTCTATTATTCTAGACACTGGCATACGAAAATCAACCTAAAACTCTACACTTTGAAATTGTGCGTCTTTCAACTAAAATATCAACTGAAAACATGAGAACATGAACATAAGAACATGAAAAAAAATGAGAACATAAAAAGCAAGAGAAAATATTGACATGACAACAAGAGATAATCGGACAAACGCTTGACAAATATAGGCCGCGATATCTTATAAAGTCATCAACAAACATTTCTTTCTGCCATGTGATCTGTTCTTATCTACAGGTCTAATATATATATGGAAATATATAATACCACGTTCAGATGACCAAACGTTTCCAAAATAAATATACAAGACGACGTCAACCTTATTAGTAATTACTGTCCAAAGGCTGGAACTCGTTTACTAGTATCGATGAAACATGTGCGTCAAATTGTTTAGAGTTCTAGTTTTTGTTTTACTTCAGAGTTTAAATCTTTCGCAATGTGTTGACGTGATGAATGAAGAACAGATTACGGAACTTGTCGAAAGGATACTCGCAGAGAAATCGTTTGAACTGTCCAACAAAGTTCGTAATCTAGAAGAAATCGTTAAAAACCAACAATCGCGGATTAATTATCTAGAAAAGCAGGAAAGACGAAGTGAAAGAATTATAATAGGCATGAAGCAAATATTGACAGACATAAGAACGGAACTCGAATCAAACAGGCTGGACACTGCTGAAGAAAATGTAAACGACGCTGTCAAATATGACTCGGACACATATGCTGACAATTATGGAAAGGCGGAATATGACAATGGCAGAAACACTTCAATAACTTCAGATAAAATAACTTCTAAATCTAGATTAAGTAAACGCGAAAACGACAGAGTTATTGTTAAATCAAGACAAAGGCGTGCTCCCGAAATTGTCGCATTCACTGCGTACTTAAGTCATAGAATTGATCATATATGAATCGGTCATCATGTTGTTTTTGACAAAATACTCACGAACGATGGAGCAGGGTACAACATCAACACAGGAATATTTACTGTCCCTGTGACTGGACTGTACCTGTTTACCTACAGTGTAAATGACCACTATGACCGAAGTATGTTACAACTTGTGGTAGATGGAAGTAATACGGTTGATATCATAGTCGACCCAGATTCCAGCACAGAGGTGTGTAAACAATTAATCGCGACAAGAGTCATGCTTTGTTTTGTTGCAGGCTGCGTGACTGATATGCCATTTTGTGATAAAGGCTTTTTAACAAGATTGTCTGTATATCCATTTTGTGAAAACTGGCCCTCTCATCCACTGGTGCAAGCAGTTGAATTTCTGACAAGCTATACACTGTGTATTTTAGTAAAATTCTTCATGTGAGGAAGCCATCCAAATGGCTTACAAAAGGTCGATGGTTCTACCCCGATGCCCGCCCGTGATGAAATAATGCCCGGAGGGGCATCTGGGGTCTCCACCACCATGTAAAGCTGGGAAGTCGCCATATGGCATACGACTGTCGGTGTGACACTAATACCAATAACAAAAAACAAGGGTTCACGTATTTGTTATTTATGTAAAATTGTATAAAATTCTTGCCATTGGGGTTTTATGAAAATATCTTTTAGTCTTCTGAACAACCATGTGAATCATGCACTACGCTTTCTCACATTTTTGCATTTGTTATATGTAGGAGGCAATGAGTGGAAATACGGTGATCATTAATGTCAGTCAAGGACAGTCGGTGTGGATCCAGGAGTTTTATATACATGATGGGTCAATGTATTCAGGAGAAAACTACCGATATTGTACATTTTCTGGAGTTTTATTGTACTAAATTAGTCTAATTTCAAATCCGGTACAGTGTCGCAAAATAAATGAAACAACCGCTTTGCATTGTTTTCGTTGTTACTTTGTATAAATTGATCAGTGAAAAAAGCACACAATGTCCTAAAAGGGTCTTCTCGTTTCCACTGCGCGTGTTTAATATTGTCTTGTTCAACAACACCATTTCTTATACCCACGGTGTCGAAGATCCAGGAGGCGCATATGTGTTTGAACAGTACGGTCTTACATCTGTCTTGTCATTCCGTCTGTCACTTTTTCTTGTGTACTCGATTCCTCCTACATTCCAGCACAGAGATGTGTTTATAAAACAAGGGAGGTTTGATTCTGCAGTTTTTTGTTCCAGGCTACATGGTTTTAAATTGCATTTTTTTTTTTGTGAACACTGAGAAGCTTTCTTGTGCTGCATTTTAGAAGACGGTCGCGAAACATCTGGCAGTCCTATTTTCTGATGATCAAGAAAATTCTTTATACTTTGGTAGTGGGTCAATAAGTAGGCATTTATGTGAAATTGTATCAAAATCTTGTCACACAGCCATATATCGCACACTCATTGCACTTAAATTCAATACAATATATATTGTTTCTCACATTTGTACATGTATTATGTTTGTAGGAGGCAATGAGTGGAAATACAGCTATCATTCATGTGAATCAGGGATAGTCAGTGTGGATCCAGGAGTATTATATACATGATGGGTCCATTTTCTCTGGAGAGCCCGGAAGATATTGCTCATTTTCTGGAGTTTTACTGTACTGATTCATTTCCAGAACAGCGTCGAAAACGAAATAAAACAGCTGATTTGCACTATTGTTGTTGTTAGTTTTACGAATGATCGGATACATTTTATTTGAAAAAGTACGAAAATTCCAACACTGCATCCGCTGGTATCTACTAGTATGTTTGTTTTTACATTTCGTTTATTAAATAAATAAACAGAACAAAAATAAAAACATAAATAGACAAGACCTATCACTAATGGTGACGAATACCCTCAGACAGCAGCTTATTAGTCTCCTACTCGTTGAAAACCAGTTTCGATGATTATAGAAATGCGCTTTTCCTTCCGTCATTCCGTCTTTACGTCCGTCTGTCCGTCCGCAATTTCGTGTCCGGTCCATAACTTTGCCATTCAGAAAGGGATTTTAATATCACTTGGCACAAACTATTCCCCATGATGAGACGACGTGTCATGCGCAAAACCCGGACCTCTGACTCAAAGGTCAAGGTCACAATCGGAGGTCAAAGATCAATAGGGCTTTTTTCCTGTCCGGTCCATAACTCTGCCATCGATAAAGGGCTTTTAATATCACTTGACACAAATGTACATCATAATACGACGATGTGTCATGCACAATTTTCAGGCACCTAGCTCAAAGGTCAAGGTCACATTTGGTAATCAAATGTTAACATGGCATGAACGTTATTGAAAGCTTTATACGGAGATAAATAGTTCAAGTCCTGTTCAAGTCCACTTTTCCAACGATTTTTGTAAAAGGTTCCCAGTTCCCCGTAAGATACTGAAATCGGCTTAAACAAAAAAAATTCGGCAAAGAAGGATCGTGCACTTGTGCTATGCAGACATAAGTAATAATTAATAATTCTAAAGTCTTGACTATCATAAGTTTGGTCGAACTTTTACCGGTTTTTTTTTTTATAAAAATCGTTGGAAAAGTGGACTTGAGCAGGACTTGAACTATTTTTCTCCGTATAAAGCGTTCAACAACTTTTTTTTACGGCGCCAGGTACAGACTCAGGATAAATAACGTGGTCACAAAATGCACGCATGCAATGTTTCCAAAGTAAAAGAAAAACTCGCTTACTTGGCAAAATATTCGCCCTAGGGTGATGATTTGTCAACAAAATTTGCCATATTTACCCGATAGACACAATTTTCTCACTTAAACCATCGAAAGACACCATTTACGTCCATATATGGCCCAAAAAGTGCACCTCTGCGCAATTGTTTTGGGTTTAACACCGTTTTTTTCAACAGTATTTTAGTTATGTACGTAACGGCAGGCAGGTAATTAGCCTAACCTAACGGGTGTTCATGGATTCTGTACCAATGCAAACCTGTTCTCTGCAAGTAACTGCCAACTTCCCCACATAAATCAGAAGTGGAGGACGAATAATGTCAGACACAGCGTCTTTCATTCTTTCTTTCTTTCGGGGAACATATACGCCCCGCCCGGGGATCGAATTCCCGCCCCAGATCCTTAGATCTGCGCTCTCTCTATTGAACTAAGCGGACGGGCTCTGGTAAATTAAAAATCCCAATATAGTTTAGTGTTATAGAAGATATACACTGGTGATTTAAAGGAGAGAATTTCGAATAGTTACTCAGTCTTATATCAGAACAAAATGTAGAATTTCATCCCTTGGTGTAAGAAGAGAAACGTTTAACATGACAATCTGAATACTAATTCTTCATATTTGTAAGAAATGGAGTGTTTTCTGACGCTCTGTTTTGTACTGGAATAACCCGGCGCAAATACAATACAATACAATACAATACAAATTTTATTTACTGTCGGTATGGCATAACAAATCAACATTAGCTATGAATAGCTATTGACCGGCTTATTTAACAAATACATAACAATTGATACACAATTTTAGTATGAGTAAAAGCATTTGCACACATATTATTAAAACAACATAATGTAATAGCACATTTACATATAAAAAAGAAAAACCGAGGTACTGGTGCTAATCTTGACTGTAGCCTAAAAATGCATTAAGATAAACATGGGATAAAAAACTGAAGATGAAAAACAGCACAAGTGTGTCTAATTTAAGAAAGTACTTAAACACCTATCAACTTGAATTAGATTCAAGGTGACCTGAAAAGCACCAGCATCTCGATAGTTGCAGCAAACATAACGTTATATAGCATGCATACAGCCATAAAGCATAACACAAGTAATGCAGGTACAACAAGCAAAGAAGCAAGGAAAATCCTGTAATAAAATACAATTAGAAATACTATGCATAGATAAAAGCAAGCACAACAAAATAAAAATCAGCAAAAGCAAGATGAAAATAAGCATATAAAAGAGGTTAACTCAAAACAGCACATGAAGAGCATCTGCAACTCTGTCCGCTCTATGTATTGACCAGACTCCGGAACTGGTTCAGGTTTGTTTCCTCACGGAAGTGCTGAGGGAGTGAGTTCTGGGCGCTGCCGAGCGGAAAGAGTTCAGGCCATACCTTGTGGCTCTAACTTGCGGAACCTCTGCAGTGTTGGTGTACCTAAAAGAATATGAATTATTTTTTACTGTAATCAGGTCATGAAGATAAACTGGAGCATGTTTGTTAATAATTTCAAATGTTTCTAAGGCAATAGTTCTTAATCTTCTAATTTTTAAAGTTGGTAGGTGGGATTTGGTTAAGAGAGATGGATAGCTTGATGTTTAATCATTGTAAATAAACCGTAAAGCTCTTTCTTGAATTTTCTCCATTTTATTTGTATTTACTTCACCACAAAAATGCCAGGTTAAGGGGCAGAAGTTGAAATTTGACATTATGAAAGAGTAATAAATATTAAGTTTTCCTAACTTACAAAGACTTTTCCCCATACGATTTAGCACATTTAACTGTCTAGAAGACTTTTTCCAAATATCTTAAACATGAGTTTTAAAATTTAATCTAAAATCTATTGTAACTCCTAAAAGTTTGACTTCCTCTTCACAAGTAATTGAAGTATCTTTTAAATCTATGGAAAGGTTACTTTTGTTTGATTTTGGTCCTAAAGCTATTACATAAGCTTATGTGTGTTTTTGCTAATTTTTCATTAAATATTAAGTTATTAAATAAAACCTACTAGAGTATAAAACGGATCCTGTCCGGTATAATACCGTCTACAAATGGCGTTTAGACAAAATTCCGCAACGTTTCGGACAACTTCCACATACGGGTTCTTTTCATCAAACTTCCAACATGGGTCGCATGCACAATCCCGGGTAGAAATTTTCTTCAATTTCCATGAACAAATTAATGGAAAATTAGCAAAAACACGCATCAGTATTATACAACATCAAATTACATTCTTTCTGAGTTAAATCAAATGTTTTTATGAACAGATTATTGAGAAACGTTCACTAAACTGGCACGTGGGAGCGGGTGGGGTGTTGATTCTGTCTAGAAATTATTGTTTCCGAAAGTATAACTCGTTTTCACAAACTAAAATCTATCTCTTTTGACATCACTTTGTATAAACTTATACTGGTTATTTGGTTATTTTGCCTGTCATTTTGGATGTCGACAGTAAATTTGTTTTTGCAGTGAAACATTTGAAAGGCAGTGGCTTGGGCCTCTCTAGGCCAGGTCTAGGAAAGTTGAATATTTACAGATTATCTGTAAATTTACAGACAATCTATAAATTTACAAGTTTTTCAATCTGTAAATTTACAGATCAAGTGTTTGAAAAATACCAAAATAGTGGAAGCAATTTCCGATGAAATTTTCATCGCTGCCGGGGCTTAGCATGCTATATATTTAAATGCCAATTATGTCGTATTGGCCATGAATTAAAAAAAAACTTACAGGTATCAAAAGAGGATTCAATTCCTCATTGATTTATGTAAAAATGGTCGAATATATTTTCTGTGATATTTGTAACCAGAATTCACTTCTATGTTTTCAGAAAGGGTATATCCCAGTCAGCACTCCCATACAGACGTTCAGTTCCAACAGTAAGTATAACATGTAAAATTGAAGCTATAGTTTATGGATGTTTAGCAGGTCCAGTTTCCAAGCCTGAGTGAATGAATGATGCTTGTCAAAACTGTTTGAGGGGCTGATTTTGTTCTGTTATAACTTATATAGTGGTAAAGGAAATTGTAAGCATCATGTTTAAAAATGAATGGATGTTTAACCTACTTTCTACACACCCTATTAACGACTGTATTCCCCCTCTTCCTCATGTGAGTGATCAAAACAATAAACAAACAAGCAAAAGGTATGAATCGTCTTCACATTCATTATTTGGCTTTACACTGTATGTGATTCAGGTTAAACGATAAGTCTAACATAAATATGTGTATATGGTGATATAACAGATGAAACTGATAGGTAATGTTTAAAAAATGTTGACTGATCACACTGATTGCATGAAAATTCACTTGGCCAAGTCACGAAACTGATGAATATCACGCCAAATTGATTTGTAATCCAGTTATCCATGATGTTTTCTGTAATAAGTATGCATACTCCATAAATATATGTAAATAAAATGTTTCGTTTCTGTTGCGTTTTTGAATGAAATTATTTTTTACCTAGTCGGTGAAAAACATTTACTGTATGCCTTGCCAATTTTGATATTTGATCTGAATGCGTAATTGCGAGTGATACTGTATTCCATCTTGCGAGTACAATAGGCGATTTATGTCCTTAAAAGGCGTAAATGAAATAAAAAATATGCATACAAAATTGTTTCTTTTGATCATTCATCATGTTTATAATGTCATTTAATGTCAAACCCCCATGCGATGCTTGTACTTATTATTTGAGGGTGGGGTGGAGTGTCTGCGACTTGCTATCCTACTTAATTAAATAATTAATTGAATGCTTCAGCGTCGTTTACATGCAAGTATTCAGTGTTTGTTTTACACACATATACTATCATAAAATACGAATTAGAAACTGAATGTATACACAGGGTCCCTACTATGTCTTGCAAGAAATTAACCGTTGATTGCCTATGGAAATCACACGAAGAAATGTTACCTTACGATTTCAAAATATCGATGAGATAAGACAGGAGAGGACTATAGGTTGACCCCGTCTGTCTGTCCAGTGATTTTTTTCAGTTTTGGGGGAAGGGGGTCGGTGCCCTTTGGAGGGGGAAAAATACGACGTAAAACTAAGAAAAGGGGAATTTTTATTTGTGTGTAAATAAACTATAGTTTCAAGTTTATTGATAAATTCAGGGCCCATAAGAACATTGTGACATGACATATCATGCATATAACACAATGTAGCATATCAATACCAAATATCTGAATAAATTTTTCAAATGTAGAGGATAAGACATCCATTAGACTACCAAAATTTATAGCAGACATCTGGTCCTTTCCTAAACAAGTCGGTTAGTGGCCGTTTTTTTTTATTTCTGTCAAATTCTGACATTTGCAGTCACTGTTACATTTGACCTGTCACAATAAAAAACAAACTGTAAAAAAATGTATGCGTTGGACTAGTCCTTTCCCAAAGCATAAAATCAAATCCTGACTGACTAGAAGATGGAAAACTCAACACTACCCGGCCAAACAAATAGAATGCAAATCATTTACAGACTATCATTCAACAGCGTTGTTGTGCAGAATAATAAAGCGCTTCGATGATACTGATTTATCAAGGGAAGTTACTCCAAACGGTGTCGATGTAAACAAAACGCGAGATACCGCGGTGAACTGTTCTCTATATGAAAATAAATAAAATAAACTAGTGAATTATGATTTAATTAATTGGCATTTTATTTTTTATTTTCGGAGGGGAATTTTAGGCATCGGAAAGGGGAAAAAAATACTATTTCGAGGGGGGAATGTGGCCGAATTTCGCCGAATATTTTGGTGAAAAAAAACGCTGCTGTCCGTCTGCAACAAAATGATCCTCTGATTTTAAAAATAAGTATTTCAACCGCAAGTATCCTGCGAATGGACGTATAAATAGAAAAGGATAACGAAAACATCGGAAAAGTCGATTAAGTCCTTATTAGTAATTCAGAGTTTACTTCATGGTAAATCAGTCAACAAGATTCAAAAGTAGTACAAAATAGTTGAATGGCCTAATGGTTTAACTACCCGATTCCCCCTTCCTCAATAATAAAATAAACATGTTATCGTTAGACGTTACAAATACTGCCGCTGTGTTTACTACCTGTCAAGATTAACTGCTATTCCTCATGTTAGAAATAATTTACATTTGATAGTGATAACGCACACACGCCGGGAATCTGTCCTTGCGGATTTGGTTGTTTTCATTGCTAGGCCTTGCTCAATTCACTTCCGTTGTTTTAAAAATGGCATGAGTTGTACCTCATCTTTGTTTCAGTATGATCGGCAAATTCCGATATTTATATTGAAAGCTGTATGTTATTTGGTAAGCATAAATGTAATTAGAAATGATTATCAGATCACAGCGGGTAGTCGTGGGTAGGCATTAGAGATATTGCCATATTTATTGCCGATAGAAAGTTAACAGGCTTTTCCTTTGATTTTATCCGGTGACCTAGTTTTTTATCCCACTTGACTCGGATTTAAAGTCACCTATAGATTATCAAGATTAATATTAAGTTTCATTACGATATGGTCATAGATGTGGCCTGTAGAGTGTTAACTTGCTTTTCCTTTGATTTGACTTGATGACCATGTTTTTGACCTATCTGACCCAACAAAATGATCCTCTGATTTTAAACTCTACCTAAATTCTAGATTTTTGAACTCTACCTAAATACCACGAAAACACATTTTGAAAAAAAGTTTCATTAATAAATGGTCATAAATGTGGCCTCTAGTGTGTTAACTAGGTTTTCCTTTGATTTGACCTGGTGACCTAGTTTTTGAACCCAGATGACCCAATGTCGAACTGGTCCAAGATTTTATTTAGGGTAATATTCAGACCAAGTTACATTAAAATTGGACCAAATTGTGATCTCTAAACTGTTAACAACCTTTTCCTTTGATTTGACCTGGTGACCTAGTTTTTTGAGCCCAGATGACCAAATATCGAACTCGTCCAAGATGCTATTAAGGGTAACATTCTGACCAAATTTCATTAAGATTGGGCCAAAAGTGTGACCGCTCAGTGTTAACAGTCAAATTGTTGACGATGGGCACAGGGTGATCACAAAAGCTCATCTTGAGCACAGCCACTTCTTGCTCAGGTGAGGTAATAAACCCTCATTTTTACCTCTAATGGCATAAGTTCTAAGTTCATGTGTTTATTGCAAATACAAAGGCAAACTAAAATAGGGCTGTCTACTGTGCGACGCTGTCAAGAAAGCGATCCACAAAGGATTAGTGGATCCAATCTGGCGCCGTTTCACTTCAAATCACCCCATTTACTGTTCATATTTTCACACCTTATTAAATGCAGTTGCGATTATATACTGGTTTCAATGGTTTGAAATTCTAGAAAATATAGTCTTGTATGCGACACATCGTCGCATTACGGTCTCATGATGGGGAACATTTGTGCCAAGTTATTTCAAAATCCCTTAATGCATAAAGAAGTTATGGCACTGACACGAAAAACAGACCATGTTTTACCTTTAGGTGTCACTTTAAAAAGAAAAAGGAAAATAATCAGATGGACATTAACTACATATGGCAGATGTTTGTATGTAAACTTTGAGAGAGGTAGGTGCAATAGCATTGAAGTAATTGCATGACCAAACATAATGAGGACACATATGCAAACAGACTGAACAGACAGACCGCATGGTGACTGCTTTATACCACCCTCCTTCAAACATTGTTTGAGGGTTCTAAATATAAAGAAATACCACAGGAGCATAGGAAACGTCGAAATTTTATATAGAAGTCACTCACAAACAGGCATACAGTCTTTTTACCAAACTCGCAAGCACTTGTACAGTAATTAAGCAAGAGTGCATACAGTTAGGAAATAACACCGAATCTTCTTTCATTTACGGTTATAAACCAATTTGAGAATTTATCAATGATTTTATTTCATTATACCAAACTAGTATTGTTTCTTTATCCATGAAACAATGGAATTTACATGTAGGTCATTCTTCAAGCAAGAAAATAAGTACTTCTGACGTCGACAATGTACAATTTCTGGACAAAATCAGTGATCAATCGAGTTTTTTTGCTATAATTCTACATGCCATCAGATTAACACATTATATACAGAAACAAATCATGTTTAGCTTCCAATAAAATGTAAAAATATATACCTTCAAAGCAAATCAGTCACTTTAAAATGCTGTTTTTCAACTTTTAGCTGTCAGTTTATTGTTTTGATCACTCGCAAGAGGAAGAGGGGCAGTACAGTCGTTTATAGGGTGTGTTCTATATTTCGATAAAAAAGCAAAGGGTAGTAATAATTATTGTATTTACAGTTTATCAGGTCATTAAGTGATCTTGTTTAAGCTGTGCTGGCAGTCATTTGTATTTCAGTATTGGCTAAATAAATTATCTTCTTGAAGAATGTACTTGCCAGGTATAATTGACAGGTAAAATAAAACAAACAAGCAAGGGTTACCCCGGTAGCTTTTTGTAAAACGTAGTAGGCGTATATTATGCACATACAGTAAGCTGTGAATTAAATAAACTAAGTCAGATTAATAAACAAAAATTATACTTGTTTGTAACAGGCATATTTTTCGATTTAAACAATTAGAAATTTTATCTCAAACCTGTTTGCCACATGTGCTCTAGTGTCTTCCACCTTGGCTCCCTTGGAGTTCTATTTACTTGTGCAGATGAACTTTGTACTGAAGACTACAGAACTAGCGAACAAAGTCGGATATGTTCACCATCTGTTTTTAACAAAATTAGAAATATTTTCCAAAAACTTTGAACAAAGTTAAAAATGTTTACCAACAGCTTTTAAAAAACTGTATAATATGATTCTGTATCAACCAAACACATACATCGGATCTGCTTCAGTATACTTACTTCTATTTCAGTGGTTGAAACTGACGTCAGAAGATGTTCAGGAACAGATATTTAAACTGGCAAAGAAGGGCTTGACACCTTCACAGATTGGTAAGTTAGAAGTGAGAAACTTGCATGGCAGGTGCACACAAGAGATATGTTGGTAAAAGTAACCCTGTAAATATGATTTGATTTGAAAAATACTTTGATAAAGGTAGAATCTTGGTGAATTTAGACAGCTTTGGTAAAGTCACAAACGCAAAATAGCATTTGCAGTGGAATTATTTTACTGCACAATAAGCAGCATTTTAGTTAGAGGTTGTACCTCATAAATACGTCTGTACCATGTTATGTAGCTTTAATTATTATTTTACATATTAATTTTTACCATAAAATCTGTACTTTTCTAAATAACTGATTGTCATTTAATGTAAATTTTCAGGTGTGATTTTGAGAGATTCACATGGTGTGGCACAGGTGAGATTTGTCACTGGAAACAAAATTTTGAGGATCCTGAAGGGCAAGGGGTTGGCTTCAGACATCCCTGAGGATCTTTACTACCTGATCAAGAAAGCTGTCAACATCAGGAAACATCTTGAAAGGAACAGGAAGGTACTGCTATAGATAAGACTAATGTAATTGGGACCTCCGCGGCCTAGTGGTTAAGGTCATTGACTTCAAATCACTTGCCCCACACTGATGTGGGTTCGAGCTTCACTTTTGGTGTTGAATTCTTCATGTGAGGAAGCCATCCAGCTGAAGGTCGTTGCTTCTACCCATGTGTCTGCCTGTGATGAAAAAATGCACGGAGAGGCACCTGGAATCTTCTGCCACCATCAGTGCTGGAAAGTCACCATATGACCATTAATTTTCCGTGCGATGTTAAGCCCAGCAAAAAAGCAAAAAAAATGTTATTTATGTTGTAATGTATTTGTCAAGTTCAGCCCCTATTCCAATGGCAAATAGTATTTTTTTGCCATTTCAAGGTAAAATTCTCAAAGTTTACTTTTTTATTGTACTTTTTTTTCAGGTGACCTTAAACATTCGAAACACAAGGCAGTATGCTAATGTAATGCATTTATTCTTTTCTTAAATGTAAAATAATAAAATAACAAATCCCAGTTTGGATATTTATTACGCAATATTTCCCAGTGGTAAAGGAACTGGCCCTGTTCCGAAATTAGTGAGTAAAATTGTTAATAAACAGAATTCAGTGTGCACCCATATAAGTATCATTAACAAAGCTCCCTCCACTTCTCTAGAAAAGGAGTACTGACCTTTCAATGACCAGCAATTTAATAAAAAAAAATCATGTTAAGAAATTATTTATTACAGGACAAGGATGCCAAGTTCAGACTTATTCTTGTAGAGAGCAGAATTCACAGATTGGCCAGATACTACAAGACAAAGAGAGTCCTGCCACCAACCTGGAAATAGTAAGAACTCCGTTTAATAAAAAAATAAAGGAAATAGTCGGTCTACTCAATGAGAGATCGCGTTGAACAGCACAGCCAATCCAGATTTGTTACAAGTCACGATGATGCATTGTTAGTCCCCAACCGGTGGAACACGGACTATAGGAATGCTGTCTGTCCACAAATCTGGATCCTACAATTACTCAAAAAAAAATTCAAGCTAGGTTCATAAAACTTCATTTGTGAATAGAGGGCAATATGTAGATTATGCACATATGTGACTTATGTTTTTTAATTCAAAGGTCAAGGTCACTATTGAAGGTCAAGTAAAAAAAAATTCTGTACCGTAACTTGCATGCATTGATGAATTATCTTAGTGCTACACACAAATGTTCCCCATGATGAAACAATGTGTCGATACATGATCTGTGCTTGTCAGTTCAAGGTCAAGGCTACTGGTAGGGTACTTCTGTATTGCTACTGCAATACTTGGGTCACATGTTTTTTGTGTTGAGTAACAAAAAGCATTATTATGATGAAGTTTGCCCCTTCTACCTTATATTTATCTGGCGTGATTTTCTGTTATCATGGTTCGCACAGGCCATGAAAAGTCCTTGAATTTGATGCCTACTCCTTGAAAACTACTTGAATTTTGTAACAGTCAGAAACTACTTGAAAACTACTTGAATTTAGGAAAAAACCTACAAAGATGGCAAATAGTCCTTAAATTCGTCGGCTGCGAAGTGAAAACGGACAAACATTATAAACAGACCAAAATAAACTAAAAAACGACGGGGAAAAAATCAATTGTTACCGCCATTAGGGCCTGCCACGGAGTCGGCGATAGTAAGGTGCGGTACGGTACTGTACTTTACGGGTTTTATGCTCTTTCAAGTAATTTTCACACTGTATAATTTATCCGCGATGCGTTTACATAAATCTTGTGTTACATTGTTTAATTTTGTCCTAAATTGGATTTAAATTGGTTATTTCATGTCTCAGTAACAGTGACATTGTACCCATTTTAGTCCTTGAAAATGGAGGAAAACTACTTGAAAACTACTTGAATTTTTTTTGGGAAGGTCTGTATGAACTATGGTTATGGCATAGCTGTTTCAAAATGCAGGGAAGCTGGCTGAAAACACTTAAAATTGAAATAAACTTGAACAAGTTTTGATTACAATCAATTGGGTCCATCAAGTTTTTGTTGGAGCATTATATTTATGTCTCCTACCACACAGTGGTGTGGGAGACGTATTGATTTACTCCTGTCCGTGTGTGTGTGTCTGTCGCAAACCTTGTCCGCACTCTTAAGTCGAACATTTCTCATCCGATCTTCACTAATCTTGAACAAAATGTGTTTGACCACAAGACTTCGGCCAACTTCGATAACTAGCCAAATCTGCCCAGGCACTTTTGAAATATGGCCCTTGAATTACTAATTGGATCCAATCGTCTAGCCTGAAAAATGATTGGTAGGTAAAGTAATTATGTTAACAAAAATAAAATCTTGTAAGTATGAGAACTAATTTTGCTTTTCCAGACTACAACTATCGGTCTTGAATCTGGTTAAATTATGTAGATTGTTATTATATGAATTATGTTTGTCTATTTTCAGCCAATCAGCAACAGCTGCAGCTTTGGTACAGTAAAGACATACCATGAAGTTGTTGTGTATTGTACAGTCTCTCTAAATAAAGAAAAAAAATCTGAAAACTTCTGTCTTTCTGTTCAAGATGTAACTTTCAAAACAGTGTTTTGGTTTCAAGCAGATTTAGTTTTTAAGGGGTTCAGTACAATGTGTACATTCAGTATTTGATTGGCATAGCTATCTTTTTAGCTCACCTGTCACATAGTGACAAGGTGAGCCTTTGTGATCGCCCGTTGTCCGTTCACAATTTCTTGTGAACATGATAGAGACCACAGTTTGCAATCAGTTTTAATCAAACTTGCACACAACTTGTATTGGCATAATATCTTGGTTCCTTTCGAAAACTGGGCAGATCCCATCATAGGTTCCAGAGTTATGGCCACTTAAAGGGCCAAAATTTACTATTTTTGGCTTGTGAACAGGATAGAGACCACATTTTGCAATCAGTTGTAATCAAACTCGCAGACAACTTGTATAGGCATAATACCTTGGTTCCTTTCGAAAACTGGCCAGATCCCGTCATGGGTTCTAGAGTTATGGCTGCTTAAAGGGCCAAAATTTGCTATTTTGGCTTGTGAACACGATAGAGACCACATTTTGCAGTCAACTTTAATCAAACTTGCACTTAACTTGTATTGGCATAATATCTCGGTTCCTTTCAAAAACTGGCCAGATCCCATCATGGGTTCCAGAGTTGTGGCCCCTTAAAAGGCCAAAATTGTGAACATGATAGAGACCACATTTTGCAATCGACTTGAATCAAACTTGCACACTACTTATATTGGCATAATATTACGGTTCGTTTCGAAAACTGGCCAGATCCTGTCCAATCTTACAGAAAATTGGTCATGATATTTGTCTCTATGTAATCACTAGGTAAAACATGTTTACACTGTTATGGTATGTTACACAGGTGAGCGACCTAGGGCCATCTTGGCCCTCGTTTGAGAAATACGTTCTTAAAACGGAAATGTGAAAAGGCAGGTTGTATATTAGTTGAAATGTTCTATAAAATGAGGAGTAAAATCCCCCATGAACGAAATACAAAAAGTTTGTTCAATGTGATTTATTAGAATATGTGGATGGTTTGCTGTGTCAATATTTTTATTTGAACATCTGAAAACTACTGGTTAGAGTTATACCAGACTTGGTCTATAGCAGCCTTGCATTACCTCTAAGTTCGATAAAATGGTTCCATTTTTAGGGACTGTTTGAGCTAAAAATGGGAAAAAATTTACTCCCCAACTTGATGGATGTTCTTGGCCTGTAGTATATGGACCTTGCTGAGGTTTGTACAAATAGCCCAACTTGGCCTTTCTTAAGGGCTGCCAAAGCTGAAAATTAAAAATTCTATAAACGGGATTAATCATTGCAAAATTTGGCAATTGTGGACTATAAAGTTTATTGAAAATATTCTGCTTGGCACGTTTTAGGGGCTGACAGTTCAAAATTTAAAAAAAAACCCATTGAAACTGCTTCTTTAAATGAATCGCTGGATGGATCTTCACTAAACTTTGTACATCCTTAGTTGATCTCTGACATTTGTTCAAATTCCGCTTCGCCAAGTTAGAGGGCTGCAGAAGCTATACATAGAAAAACCTCTAAGCAACTCCGGAACCGCCTTGTGGATCTTTACAAAACTGTAGCATCCTTGTATTGGATCTATCAAGTTTGATCAACTGGTTCTGCTAGGAGATGAAAATGGAACAAGATGACCTTGATGTGGGAGGATTTGACGATTCTATTCTGGCGTTCATTTCGCAGGAACTCGGAAAAAAGCTTCTATTTACATGATATTTCCTTTCCATTTGTAAACAAAGTTTTATTATAAATTGCACACATTTTGTTGCATTTCACATTAAAATCGGCTTCTCACCAAACATCATCAGCAACGTTCTCCCTGACTCTACGCAGATCTCGTCAAAAAGCGGCCCGTTTCCTTTTGCTGTTCATACAGAATATAGGACGAATGTAAAAAATAATAGCCTCATGAACAATATTTCTGTTTACATGTTAACTTTGTATACTTGTTAATTTTGAGCTCAATCATGAAATTTAACGAAGACAAATTCGCATTCTGAGGCTGTTCTTCACTTTAATAACATTGGAGCCTGGGCTTTGAAAATTATAATAGACGATACTTTTAGCAACACTTTGTGACATTCTTATTATAACATGCAAGACTAGAACATAAATTTTGTTTAGTGAAGCATTTGGATAATATCTATTTTATTCTTTAATATTTTATCTATTGATTTTCTCTCTTTTTTTTCAATCCGGATACGAGTACAGATGAAATTACTGCGATATCTAAACAACAGTCACGAATATCTAAACAGTTGTCATGAACTGAAGTTATATTTAATACATGTATCGATCACGAAATATTTGTCATTATTCAGTTTTCGTTACAAGCCCTTCCTTCGAAAGTAAGTTCATGTGACGCATTTTGCTACTTCATCACGATCCTTCGGTTTTTTTTTGAAATTTCATATTTCATACACTTTTGGAATTTAATAGACTTTGTCCCTTTACTTTTTAATACCAAATTGTTCAAGGGCCCTACATGGCCGAATGGTTAAGGCTGCTGACTTCGAATCACTTGCCTCTTAACGATGTAATTCGAACCTCACTCAGGGCGTTGAATTCTTTATGCGATGAAACCATCCAGCCCGTGTTGAAGTAATGCACGGAGGGGCACCTGGGTTCTTCATCCACCATCAAAGCTAGGAAGTCGTCATATAACCTAAATTGTGTCGGTACGACGTTAAACCCAACAAAAACAAAACAAAATTGGTCATAATCATGAAATAGGAGCCTAATCTGACTTTCTGAAGTATTTGCGTTTAACAATAGATATTCTCCCTGTATAACATATACTTCACTGTCTTTCACATAGAGAACACATTCAAAAAGATTTGTAATAACTGATGTTATAATATTTGTCCAGACAGTACCAGTGATTAAACTGTTATTCCTGGGTATATTAACATTTTAAATAAATGTTTTGCTTTCTTTTTCAAACTGAAAGTAAACTGTCAAAATTTCAAAACGATGAAGTTTCCAGGTTACCGAATTTCATCGCCCGCAATACTTTTAATGTTGTCCAAATATAACATACGGCCTGAATATATATAATTCTAAAAAAGCAGTTCAATGTCGGCTTTGAAACAGACAGTCAAATTATTTGTTGATAAAATTAATATTTGTTTTTCCGAACACTATGTACAGTCTCACTAAAAGAATCTCCGCGGCTTCTCTTCTGAGCGCTCTAAATTGCCGGTCTGCATTGTTTTAACAAGAATTGTTGAGAATTTTGATCAACATAGGCAGGAATTATTGAAATTCGAGTACTTTTCAAGGATATTCAACGACTCTCAAATACTTTTCAAGATGAAACCCATTTTCAAGCACTTTTCAAGACACCCCTTCATTTTCAAGCCTGTTTGACCCTATTATATATTGTAAAGCAGTCAATTATACTTAATCTAAATAAAATCTTTTTTTTTTTTCAACTGAAAGAAACTATCATGGCTATAAACAAGAATGGGGCACAGGCACTTGATGAAACGCTTTATGAAATATTCTTATTTGGCACGACTTTTTGTCAGTTAAACAAAGAAGGAAGTCAAACGTTGTATATTCTGCCATAAACAACGGTTGACGAACAAACCAGTGGAAGTCAAAACGTCATATAGCCGCATGATGCCTGGTACATTAATACTTGGAATAATGAAGTTAAGCATATTTTTCATCAGCATGTTTGAATGAAAATAAACAATGCCTTCTTGTGATTTATCGTCTGACTAACCAGGACTCATTACTCAGATGTTTGGAAAATGGCATACCAACTTCCAACTTTTGGCAACAAAAAACACCTTTTAATTAAGAACATGAAAAGGGACATGTTTACGGTCTATACTCTACGGGGCATTTATAGGCTTCATTGTGTCTTAAAGGGCGGATGGACCGTAAAAGAAACTTTAACACTGACTGACTGACGGTGCAATAATGATGTATATTCTGTTGTAAATACATCAAGAAATATGACAACTAATAGCATAATGAATAATTTATGGCAATTTTGCTTACCCCACCAGAAAAAATAGGATTTTTTTGACAATTCAGTAAAATGCCAATACTTTCATCCATTTGCGTTCAAATCACTTGAATATTTCCATGTGTGACTTTTGTCCGATACCTGTCTAGAAAATAACAAACATTATATCATTTGACAACTTAAAGTAAAACAAACGAGAATATGAAAAACCCCAAGAATATGAGGAAAGGGGACAACGGCAAACGTTGTAAATCGGAAAATTACTATATGTTTGCCTCAGTGAGACGGATTCTTGTGGACATGACCTTTGCCCTACCCCCACTCAGCCAAGTATAACATTGACCTTTCAGATAGGGGACTTATGTTTGCTCGCGACAATCAGTCTGAGATAAGCATACAGTATTTTCCAAATGTACGGCAAAGTTGTAATCTGGACAAAAATAAGATGGACGGACGGACCACCTTTTATCTCCAAATCAACAGAAATCAGGCAAATATTTAATGGATAACGTGTTCGAATCGAAATAATATATCTCAAACAGTGATTTGCTCGTGAATAAAATCATTGTTTGTCGTTTAGATGCGTATTATTATAAATTATCACTCGGGCTGCGCCCTCATGATATAATTCCTTCGCATCTAAACTCCAAACAATGTTTTTATTCAAAGACAAATCACTGTTTGGGATATATTGTTCCTTAATTTAATTAATACAATCACGTCATTCCAGAAGGCGGAAAGACGACGTTTGGCGTGGCGACGTTCGGCGTGGTGACATTAGGTGGAGCGTTAGAACGACGTTCGGCCAAATAGTCCAGTGGAACGGTATCAAAATACACTTGACTGATAAAAAGGGGACATATCTATGCAGTTCTGTTAGGGTTTAAAACGCCGATATAGCTTTAAGACAATTCGACTTGACCCTGATTGGGAATTAGCTTTAAGTTATTTTATTTAGTACGACCCTGTGTCAGACATATTCTGTTAATCTTAATCGAATAAGTACGAGTCTGAATTACGATAAATCAATTTAGCTTTAACAGACAACTCAAATTAGTACGACCACGACCCTAGGATTATACTATTTGAAATAGTCTGATTTCTCGATTCATGAAACGTAATTTTAGTTGAAGTACATAACGTTACGCTGCAAGCGATAAAACAAAACAGGAACTAATCATTGTTATTTGTCTTTGATACATCATGACGTCTTTTCTGTTTACGGACGTAGATTTTCTGCGCTTTGTTTAAATCCGCTGCTGCAGGAAAAGGTACTTCCTGCGTGGCCTGTCGAAGTCCGACCACACCTCACTCACCTGCCGAAAATCATTGTTGTAAACCTTCCTGTCCAACATATAGATTATCTCGCCTACCTCGGGGAAGTTATCAGTTTGATCCCGGGCTCGGCCTTGTGAGATTATTTCTAAAGAAGCTATCCAGCAAGTCTGCGATAGTTTCTGGTTCTTTCCAGTGTGTTTCTCTTCTACAAACAGACGATCTCCGACGTTTAACTTAAATTTAACTAACCGTTATAAAGTGACCCCATGACTGATCAAAATTTAACGACTGATCAGTTTTCAACGACATTTTAATCAAAATTTAATGTTGAAATGTTGGCAGGGTCAATTCTCAACGTTGAAAAAGGACCAATGGGGTCAATTTTCAACGGGACAATATTTAATGTTACACCGGTAAAAAACCCAGAAAAAGCCATTAAAAACTTTAAATGAACTGGTGAATGGATCTTCACCAAACTGTCAAAAAAAGGTAAAACGGCCAAGCTCCAAGAAGTAGTGACCTAGGCCTGTTTTGGGCATCTTGTTATAGATTTTATTATATTTGTGGAATCCTGTAAAACATTTCAACAGACTAATCCGACTGAAAGAATATTGCTCATTCATGTAAAACAGCTTTTTGTCGAATGAAAGAATGATGAGAGATTTACACCTTATTAAATATACCATATTCCTTGCACGTGTATTTTGCAAAACTGGAGCATATATTATCCTCATCAGTTGCGAAACACTTGACAAATCTTGGCATTATTTACCATCTCAAACATGGTTTCCAAGAGAACAGAACTTGTGTGACCCGATTAAGCTTGTAAATGGCCTTGTCAAATCAATGTACAACAAACAACAGGTTGACCTGATCCCATCAGTATTGACAGAGTGAGCCATGAGAAGGTCCTGTTTGAATTGCACAACTACTGTATACTTGGCAAAACAGAGCTTCATTGACAACGCTTCAATTCGTTATTCTAAACGGTACAAGCCCAGAGCCCTTAACAGTTACTGTTTCTTCTCGAGTTCCACAGGGGTCCATGATCGGGCTTTCCTCTTCATAGCATACATAAATGACCTCCCACAGAATATCCAGTCTGAAGTTCGTCTATTTGTAGATGACACTGCAATATACATTTCACCCTCCTTTGTCAGACAATCAAATACCCTTTACCTTCCAAAATGACCTTAAAACACTAGAAAAGTGGGAGTTTGACTGAGACATGGAACTGAATCCCTCCAAGTATCAAGTTATCCACGTCACAAGAAGGATTTAAGATATTTTAAACAATATTGAGATGGAACGTTCACATTAATAGGTCAACTAAAAAGACAAATCAAATACGATCCTTCGCAAGAATATGAAGGTCAACTCAAAATCCCGTAAGTCCAGGCAAACCAGACCCTCATCTGACCACAGCTGGAATATAGCTCAGAAGTCTGGTCTCCATACACAAAACAGAAACGGTTCAAAGACTGGTTACGCATTGGGTTACGTCCGACTTGACCGCACTTCCGATGCCACTGAAATATTATACAGTATAATGGCAAATCCGATGCCACCCACTATAAACGACTGTACTCCCCCTCTTCCTGTTGCGACCGATCAAAACAATAAGCGGACCGCTAAAAGTTGGAATAAAACTATTTTAAACTGATTAATGTGCTTTGTTGGTGTGTATATTTATATTTTATTGGAAGCTGAACATGATTTTTTCTTAATATAATGTGTTAGTTAGTTTTACAGGTAAAATTATATATTATAAAATTATAGCAAAAACTCGATTGATCACTGATTTTGTCCAGAAATTGCACATTGTCCTTATCAAAAGTACATATTTTCTTGCTTGAAGAATGATCTACATATAAATCCCACTGTTTCGTGGATAAAAAAACAATACTGGTTTGGTAAAAATAAATAAAATCATTGCTAAAACCTCCAATTTGTTTGTAACCGTCAATGAAAGAGGATTCGGTGTGATGTCAAGACTGTATGCATGTTTGCTTGCAGTACTGTACAAATGTTTGCGACTTTCGTAAAAAAGACTGTATGCCTGTTAGCAACTGACTTACTTATTATATATCGGCTTTTCCCAAACTCCTGTAATATTTCTTCATAATTATAACCCGCAAACGAAGTTTGATGGAGGGCGGAATATATACTAGGAGTCACCATGCGGTCTGTCTGTCCGGTCTGTTTGTATGTGTTTCCTCACAAATTTGGTCCCGCAAAAAATTGCTCTCTCAAACTTCACACACGCATAGGCAATATGTAGTTAATGCCCGTCCTCTTCTTTTTCTTTAATTTTCTCTTTCAAGTCAATTCCACACTTAAGAGGTCAAAGGTAAAAATGGTCATTTTTTCCTGTCCGTGCCATAACTTCTTCTTTATACATGAAGTGATTCTGAAATAACTTGTCACAAATGTTCACCATCATGAGACAATGTGTCGCGCACAGACACAGTTCCCTAGCTCCAAAGACAAAGGTCGCACTTAGAGGTTCATTTTTCGTGTCCGGGCCATAACGTCTTTATGCATGAAGAGTTTCTGAAAAAACGTGTTACAAATATTCACCGTCATAAGTGGATGTGTAGCGCATAAGACACAGGGGCCGTCTTATCAGCCATAGTACGACTAAAATCGATCGTAGGTCAAAACTGTGATATCTGTTTTCTTCGAATATGGACACATATTTTACAGAAAACATGCTACCTGCCCATAGGCCTACACATAAAATCTTGAACACATGAAATTGGTAACGTGTTTTGTTACTGGTATCAGCAAGAGTGTTCAGACAAAATTTTGGTCGTACGATATGGTAAGATGTTTGATAATACTGGCCCCAGCTGGTCCCTTGCTCCAGTGTCAAGATAACAAAATAAAAATAAAAGGTCGATTTTTCGTGTCCGTACTTTAACTTATGTTACTTGTTCACGCATCTTAATATACAATTATATATAATATATCAATCATTATATACATGAAAACTGATCGATAGAGACACGCCGGTATGTATCTTTACTTCATTTACGCCCTAAAAGGACATAAATCACATACTTAAGTCGCAAAACGGAATACAGTCAGTCGCAAAAAAAGAGTTCAGATCAAATATCAAAATTAGCAAGTCGGCATACAGTGAATGTTTATTTTACCGTCTACTAAAAAGTAATTTCTTTCAAAAACGCAACAGCTATGCGACATTATATTTACATATATTTATGGAGTATGCATGCTTATTTCAGAAAACAACATGGATTATTGGATTGCAAATCAATTTGACATGTTATTCACCAATTTCGTGACTTGGACGAGTGAATTTTCATGCAATGAATGTGATCAGTCAACATTTTGTGAGAATTTTGTAAACATTTCTTGTCGTCCGTTTCATCTGTTATATCACCACATACACATATTTATTGTCAACTTACTTAAATACACACACCGTGTAAAGCAAAATAATTAATTTGAAGACGATTTCTTACCTTCGGCTCTGCCAGTTGTTTGTTTTGATCGGTCGCAACAGGAAGATTGGGAATACAGTCGTTTATAGGGGGTGGATTCTCTCCTATGTATACAACTGCTAATCATCTGGTTGAAATCCCCCATCCCGCCTAACAAGGATATCACACCATTATCATCCACTGTCTAACAGGTTAATCTCTGAAACGACTGGCTATTACAAATACCCTCTTTTTCCTCCGGACTGTAGTCCTATGGAATGACCACCTGTCACCCCCTTTCTTCCAATCATTGAACAGTACAAAGTTGCTGCACCTAACATGCTTCACCATGACATTGTCTTTCACCCCATTTTTTTATACGCCCGTTTGAAAAACGGGACGTATTATGGGAACGCCCCTGGCGGGCGGGCGGGTGGGCGGCGTCCACAGACCTTGTCCGGAGCATATCTTCTACATGCATGAAGGGATTTTGATGAAACTTGGCACAGTTGTTCACCATCATGAGACGGAGTGTCATGCGCAAGAACCAGGTCCCTAGGTCTAAGGTCAAGGTCACACTTAGAGGTCAAAGGTCAAATTCAAGAATGACTTTGTCCGGAGCATATCTTCTTCATGTATAGAGGGATTTTGATGAAAGTTGGCACAATTGTTCATCATCATGAGAAGGAGTGTCATGCGCAAGAACCAGGTCCCTAGGTCTAAGGTCAAGGTCACACTTAGAGGTCAAAAGATACAAGAATGAAAACTTTGTCCGGAGCATTTCTTCTTCATGCATAGAGGGATTTTGATATAACTTGGCACAAATGTTCATCACCATGAGGCGGAGTGTCATGCGCAAGAACCAGGTCTCTAGGTCAAAGGTCAAGGTCACACTTAGAGGTCAAAGAATACAAGAATGAAAACCTTGTCCGGAGCATGTCTTCTTCATGCATAGAGGGATTTTGATGTAACTTGACACAATTATACACCATCATGAGACGAGGTGTCATGCGCAGTTCCCTTCTTTCGAATTACTTCCCTTTGTTGTTACTATAAATAGCTTATATTGTAACTTTTTCATTACTAGTCATAGGGAAAAATCGAGACCACTTTTCTGTAGTACAATATGCATGCTACATCCAATTTTGAGGTGTATTTTGACCAGTCTCCACCTGGTAAAGATTTTTGTGAGGACTTACAATTTTTTTTTTTTTTTTGATTAACTTCCCTTAGTTGTTACTATAAATAACTTATATTGTAACTTTTTTATAATTGAACGTAGGGAAAAACCAAGACCACTTTTCTGTGGTACAACATAGATGTTACTTTCCAATTTTAGGTGTATTTTAAGGTATCTCTACCTGGTAAGGAGTTTTTTTGTGGACTTAGAAAAACAAAACACTTAGTTATTACTAAACAACCACAAAGTTAAAATTCCATTTGCAAATACAAGTGCTAGAGTAAAGAAATTTGCTGTGACGGGCGTATATTGTGACATTCTTGCACTCTTGTTATCTCTTACATCACTAACACATTTTCCTCTCCCTATTTTTTGGCCCGATTTCCTTTTATTTCTACTAAACGTCTTTGTGGGGTCACGCATACGAATGTGTCTACAGCTCTGCAAAGGGCTAGACAGTAACAGAAGATCGACAAACAGCAGGTCTTCCAGCATGGCTTTGCAAAAAAGTAAAAGAAAACGCAAAAAAGAAGGAAAAAAACAGGAGGTTTGCTAACAAAAAAGTAGGAAAAGTAGGAGGTTATTAAAAAAAAAAAAAAAAAAAAAAAAAAAAAAAAAAAAACACGCTAATAAAATGTGCTATTTAGGCACTCAGATGCAGCCAAGTACACTCAGCAGAGCATCACAGGGTAAAACAACTATGCTTATGGAGTTTCCAAAGGTTAAAATATGGTTTGCATACTGAAGAATTGGGCAAAAATCGATTCTATTATCTTTCCTTGTTTATCGAGATCAACGCTATAAATTGTTGTCTCCTTTAGACCGTCTAGCTATTAGACATTTACGGATTAAGTCTACGTGGACTGTGAACTCCTAAGACGATCGATTTTTCAAGGGGACCGTCTCAACATGATAATTTTAATTTATGTTTGGTAGGAAAACATTCCTATAATGATGGTAAGGTCTGGGTTAATATGTCACTGCACAGGTTAATATTTGGATTTGTCTGTCCGTCCGTCTGTTTGCCAAAGAAATGTTTTGTTATACTTATCGCAAAATGTATTTGATCTAGCGTCATAACACTTTCCTGAAATGTTCTTCAATATTATAAGTTGCGCATCTGCGACAAAGTTGAAAAGATGAGCTAGTCTGATCGCAATGTATCCGTATTCCATCGTCGTCGCCGTCCAACATGAAAAAAAAATCTTTACTGTGCAAGTTGGGATCAAAATGTAGATCAGCAGGTAAAACATTGTGAAAACTGTAGGAAACGTAATATCTTGCGTCTCCATTCCTTTGTTGTTATTATACGCCCGAAGGGACGTATTTTGGGATACCACATGTGTTCATCTGGCTGTCTGTCTGTCTGTCTGTTTGTCTGTCTGTCTGTCTGTCCGTCTGTCCTTGAAAAATTTTGTGTCGACTCCACTCCTTGGAGAATTTTAAACAAACTTGAAACATATGTTATCCACAAGAGGACGTGCAGAGCGCCTGTATCGGGTGGCTTGCTTTAAGGTCAAGGTCACACTTAGGGGTCAAGGTCATATGACTTTGTTACGTGTCCGCTCTGTAACTCTTGATCTATATGAGGGATTTTAAAGAAACATTACACAAATGACCACCACATCGAGCCGACGTGTAGAGCGCATGTTTTGGATGGCTAGATACAAGGTCAAGGTCACACTAAGGGGTCAAAGGTCATATAAGTTTCAAGTCAATAGCTTTGATAGTAACAAAGATATTTGACTTGATCAAAAAAAAAAAACAAAAAAAAAACCCAGAAAATTCTTGATTAAAAAGGGGCATAATTCTGTAAAAATTCAAATCAGAGTTATGGGGATTGATTTTCCTTGTGTAGACTTCGATAGTAAATAAGTTTCAAGTCAATAGCTTTGATAGTAACAGAGATATTTGACTTTATCAAAAAATTTAACCAAAAATTCTAAGTTTAAAAGGGGCATAATTCTACAAAAATTCAAATCAGAGTAACGCAGAATGTTTTTCCTGGTGAAGACTCCGATAGTAAATAATTATTTTAAGTTTCAAGTCAGTAGCTTTGATAGTAACAGAGATATTTGACTTTATAATAAAAATTAACAGAAAATCCTTTATTAAAAGGGGCATAATTTTGTAAAAATTCAAATTAGAGTTATGAGGATTGTTCTTCCTTATGTAGACTTCGATAGTAAATAACTATTTTAAGTTTCAAGTCAATAGCTTTGACAGTAACAGAGATATTTGACTTTATCACAAACTTTAACCAAAAATTATAAGTTAAAAGGGGCATAATTCTATCAAAATTCAATCAGAGTTATGGGGTTATTTCTCCTGGTGAAGTCTTCGATAGTAAATAACTATTATAAGTTTCAAGTCAATAGCTTTGATAGTAACAGAGATACTTGACTTTATCAAAAACTATAACCAAAAATGCTAAATTAAAAAGGGGCATAATTCTGTAAAAATTCAATCAGAGTTATGGGGATTGTTCTTCCTTGTGTAGACTTTGATAGTAAATAAGTATTTTAAGTTTCAAGTCAATAGCTTTAACAGTAAAAGAGATATTTGACTTTATCAAATTATTTAAACCAACGGAGATGCCGACGCCGGAGCGAGTGTAATAGCTCTACTTTTTCTTCGAAAAGTCGAGCTAAAAACAGGCACACCCAAATTTATATCACCTACCGCATAGTGATGATATAATAACCCTATTGCCGTTATAAACTCTTTTTCATATCGCGCATAATATAATTAAACTATGTTGAGACGGTCCCCTTGAAAAATCTATCGCCTTAGGTGTCCACAGTTCACGTAGACTTAATCCGTAAATGTCTACTTATCGGTCACTATCGGATATTTTTAGCGAGTGTTGCAGATCGTTATGGTTCGGCTATCTCCGCTTATCGTATCACGGGAGGTGCCGATCATAAAAAAACAAACAAGGATTATAGATAAGAGATCTACTGTAAAAACGTGGGAAGGGTGATTTATTTTACACCAATTTTAGTACCGGTAAAACAACAACAACAAATATAGTCATCTTTATATTTATCAGGTTACATACAGAGTAACAACTTGGTATAATTCTGTTTTTCAATAATGTAAAATACAGAACGAAAAAAGAAGACACTACGTTATTTATTAAAATTTTGCATAGTATATAAAAATATGATCAACACTGTATTACCTTCTTTATATTTTACTTTAAAGAAACTGAGACATAAACACAAATATAAATACACAAAATCATGTATGTTAGGCAAGCACAACATACATGTACATGAAACTACTAGTATCTTAAAAAATAGAAAGCAGGAAAAAAATATAATTTTTAAAAGTGCTTACAAACTTGACATTTTCATTTTCAGTTATTATAAATAAATGTGAAATACGTTTTGTTTTATTACATTCAATGGAAATTTAACTTGTCAAAAATAATCGGGTAGGATTATAGGTACCTTGATATGAGGCAATGTATTGCAGGAGGCACCAAATGGCTCCAGAAACTGCCAGCAACACAAAGACCTAATTAACAGTCGTAATGAAAAGTTCATTTTACTCTCTCACTTGAGGTGCTCTTTGGCATAAATGAATAAATGGATATTGTACTTTCTGAATATATGGAATACCAAGCAAATTACAATCCTATTATTACTTTAACCACACATGTAAATCCATCTTAGTTTTCTTCTTTCTATAATCTTACGTTTCTTACACAGGACTTGCGTATACATACTTTGCAAGAATATTTCTGACAACCAGGAGATAGGAAGTTTTATCACTGAAATCATGCTCAAGCTTAAAGCTTAAAATACAGGAAAAAGTTGTTTAGACTTCACCATTTTTTTCCTAGTAAATCTCCCAGAACTCATTATATTTATATAAACATAAAGTTATAATTTTTCATAGAAGCAAATTTAAAAACACAACGTATACACATAAAGATACCAATTGCATGTATTAGAAAAGATAAAACAATGAACATGGCACTAGTAGAAACCAAGTTTTACATTTGTACTGGCTGCCAAATTAAATTTCAAATCTGAATGGCTTTAATTAAAGCAGATACAGGAATTGCACGCCGGCTTCCAACAGACTTGTTCCAGTAATTTTCTCGCTAACCATTCAAGAAATTCAAAGCCGAGAGTCAAGTAATTTTTAACCAAGTACACTGTCGGGATTATGCGGTGTTGGTTTCGCTGCGTTAAATTGAAGAGTTCTAACGTGTTTGCAGTAGGCACCTTCGTCTCTAAATTCACCATTGATTTTTAAGATAAGACAAATGGTGTAGATTTTATTAACTGTTAACTGATAAAAGATGTATGAACTTTGGTCTATTCCCAGATAAATGATTCTAGTATTTCCGTTAGATTTTATTTCAAGTTTTAATTCTGTGACAAAAGTCTTGTCGGTTATATTCCATGTTACCTCAATAGAAGTTTGGTCCACATTAACAATAACGAACTCAAACAATGGCAATGGGGATTTTGTTGTTGTTGTGGTGGCGGTAGTGGTAGTAGTAGTTGTTGTTGAGCTTATATCTGTTACGTATATGGCTGGACATGTCTTGGTAGACTGGGGCCCAGGGCATAAAGCGTTTCTTGTAAACTCATGGAAAAACTTGTTTAAAAGCGATGGTGGAAACGCACACATTCCTATATCTCCCGCAAGACGAGCCTGATTGCTTTGTGTATTAAACCAATCGTACAACCAGACTAGTTCACAATCACAGACAAGTGGATTCCCAAAAAGTATCATTGTTGGCTTAATTGGGAAGTCGTTTAATACACATATGTCAATATATCGTATACCATTCCCTCGAAGGTCTATTGTTCGAAGCGTGTGCCTTGGTCCATAGAAGGTCTCCTGTTTAAGTGATGTAATGTTATTATCCGAAAGTAACAGTGTATTCAATAATGTGTTGCCCCTGAAAGCATTATCAGGTATAATTCTTATAGCAGTATGTGTAATGTCCAACTCTTTCAAGTTTCCGAGTCTAGTTAAATCTTCCCAAAACTGAGTCAGGTCCAGTCTGTTGCCCATTAGATTCAAAATTTCTACTGATGATTCAACTCCAAGAAATGAATTATTCTGAAACTTCATGAGTTGATTATGTGTTTGCTGGTCATTCATACGAAGTTCTACGAGAGAAGGTGAATTCTGAAACGCCCCAGTTGAAATATGTGTTATTTGGTTATATGCCAGATCGAGTGTATGGAGACTTGAAAGTCCTATGAACATTGTTTTATCAATTTGGGTAAGGCCAATATTCTGGCAGTCAAGATATCTTAACGCAGGTATATTACCAAAGATGCCAGTAGGAAGACCCCGAAGGTTATAGTTATATCCGATATTTAGACGTCTAAGGGCCGTCCAGTGTCCGTTTAGGAGGAATTCAATGTTGTCCAAATTATTATTACTTACATCAAGATAAAGGGCCGTATCTGTAACTCCATTAAATGCTCTTTTATCTATCGATGTTAAATGTACATTGTCGCTTATTTTAATTTCATAGAGCACCGACAATGGAAAATACGTGTCTCCAAAAATAGATCTAATTCCAGTGTCCATAACTTCTAATGTTGTCAGTTTTAGAAATTTATGAATAGCTGGAACAGGTAAACTCACAAGAGATGGCATGTTAAACAACCGAAATTTCTTCAAGTTCTGCATTATATTAAATACACTAGGCGTGATAGAATCCAAATTTCTCCAGTTCTTAAGAGTGAAAGATTCTAAATTTGGAAAAGGAAACACAACTGGGCTCTGTAAGACAACTGAGCCGTAATTTTGTAAATGCAGTCCTTTTAGGTGTATATCCAATGCAGCAAGTGCCTGGTATGGTATCGCGTTTGCGCCATCTCCTTCTAGTAGAAGTGATTCCAATATTGGCACTAAAGCCGAGAACGCTGCCACATCTACGTGTGCAACTGGGTTATTTCTCAAATCTATGGTTCTCACCTTCAAATTAGCAAATGCATTTGCGTCTATACGCGTGATGTTGTTGCACCCAGCTGTTGGCTGACAGGTCCCAGTCTCTTCAAATGAAGTAAATCGTATCTCATCGTACACTTGCCTTGTGTCAACGAATGTTGGTATTTCTGTAAGGTTTTTATACCTGCAATTAATAATTATTCTAAAATTCTCCTTGAAACAGTCACAGCTGGTGGTTGGAGAAATGCAGGTATTCACTCGAGATTCAAAAGCACAGCACAGTCCTAAGAGAAATATGTTGATGGTATTCAAATTTACAGACAGCATTTTTACTGTGATAAAACAGTCAAGACAACTTTTATATCCCACAACAAAACTAATATATTTTCTAACATTTGTTAAATTTCACCAGGTAGTTAAAGACACTCTTATCAGTTGTGTAATCATGATGATATTTATGACATTGTGATATTACGCTGTGAGGGGTGTTCAGTAAGGAGCAATATATTTTACACGTTTATATTTCAGAAATATGTTTTGAACCTTCGCAATGGACTTAGAACTGTATCACGTAGCAGCAAGTTTATATGAGCAACATGTTAACTCTTAGCATTAATTAAGAACGTTGATATTCTTAAAGCGCATATTGATATTCTGGTAATTTATTGGACGAAAATAATTAAAGTATGATTGCAAATTTAAGGAAAGCTATATCATCAAAACAGGTCTGATGTTGGAGTTGAAGCAAAGAATAAACTGGGACTGCCACACTTGGACTTTGTATAGGACCCTTGTTGTGTTATCTATGACCTTGAATTCAGGATATCCTTTAGCTGTTGACAAAACATTTCAAAATGTCCTGTTTTTTCTCCGGTAATAAAATAAGAAATGGGATGGGCTGCTTTTAAACATTTCAAAATAACGTTACTTCCCTATTAATAATTTATTTTTGCCAACCACAAAGTTTTTCATTTAGATTCACCCTCGATTGCTATTGTTTTCTAGAATTTTACACGTAGGCATGTCAGCTGCACAGATGTTTTAGTTCAAATAATTGTACATGAACCAGCAGGTTAAAACATCTTTTTTTTAAGATTTACAATATATATAACAATTGACGATACTTGCAACAAAAGTGCGTTTCTGGAGCACATTTCAGTAAATGTTTGCCAAGTCTTGCAAAAATTCTTAATAGTGGTCAACTTTGAAATTTGTGTAAAACTTACCCCTATATGCTTATATACAAACTTATATTTAATACACATCTATTGCTATTTCTATGCGAGACAGATACTTCCTTCCAAACTTTTGTGTACAGTAATATTAGAAAATATTCACTCAATCATTTAGTTTGAAATGAGATAAATCGAACAATACCAGTTCAAAATTTTATATTACACTGGTTTGCATTTTTTTTTACAGTTGAACATTCTGCAGCCAAATCAACTACATGGAGTTTTGTAAGAACAACAAATGATCGCAACTGTGCGAAGACCAATGTTGGGACTTTACAACCAGCAATGATCCAGATCAGTGTACGTCCATACTGTTTGTTTATTCAAACATCCGTACTATTTGTCTGTCAGTTTCAGCACTAGATCTAGTATGCAACTGATAAGCGAACCATAAGGAGCCAGATAAGACAGCAAGGATGTGCAGACCTGTCTGGATCCATACTAGTCATAAATCCTTTAGACCAACACTCAAATGCAACGGGTATAAAATACTCTCATCGTTTCTTTAGTGAGATTTTTTTTAATGTACACGATTCTTGAAAACTGCACTGATTTGAGTTGAACTGAGACTTGTCATGCTGGTATAATAGACCATCTTGCAGACCCTAGTTTAACTGATAAATGATGTTAAAAGTTACAAAAACTCAAAGATTTTCTGACGTACTTGCTTTATTTTCTATCAAATAAACAACAAAATTAGTACACTTTAGGATATCAACATAAATAAATCTAGAAAAAAAATAATTAGAAAAAAACTCCTTTTCGTGGTGATGACTCGGAAATATAAAATATCCTACAACTAATTAACCATAGCATAGATACAGCAGACATGTATACACAGCAGATAGAACATGTCAAGCACTACAAAATATATTGCAAGATGAAATGTAATTCAAGTTTTCTCACAATTCTTCTTGTGTTAATCTGAAAATATTACTGCAAATTTCACTCACATGTGTTACATAGATTAAATAGATTTTAAAATTTGTTTTTGTTTGCTTTAGGGCCATTCTGAACTGTATTTCAGTTTACATCTGGCACACTTCTTTCACTATTAATTTATTACCTGTAAGTCATTAAAACTGCTGAATGTGAACTCAGAACCTATTTGTATTTTTTAGGCAACCATACTACAGATCAAGGATATTTGTTTGTTTCAGTGTAACTCTCAAAGAGTCTTTCCAGTGAGCATCAGATGCAATATTTTCACTAGTGGCATAGCTATCCGTGAAAATGTTACATCTGGTGTTCCAGATTTGAAGATGTTTTTTGATCTTACAGGTTAAACAAACATTTTCATTTTCATTCATGTTTATGTCTTTTTTATGGTTTTAACCAAATACTGCCCATTTTACTCATGCAACGCACAACAACTTGACATAACAATGTTTCTATAAAACTACAGATTTCTTTTACATTTCAATATGGTGGCATTTTACTTTTTTTGTTATTGGTGGCATTAATTATGTACATCTTTGTCTCTGTTGAAGAACAGTTCTGATAAGAATTTACAATTATTTATAATTATAATACTTTCCCCACCAGAGCGCAGTTCCATAACAGTGAATTATCCTTTTGATAATCTCATAGCTTGAAACTGTGATATCTACTGCTATACAGGTTTTTATATTAACCACTAAAAAAAAACATTTAATAAGGCATTTGCCTCGCCTGGGATTCAATCATCTCAGTTGGAAGTTTTGCCATCAACCTGTTGAGCTAACTGTGCAGGCAAAAATTTCCAAAACAAAAGCTGTGCTTGTCTTAAAGGTTTTGCCATGTCATTTTCTGGTAAAACATATCATATTGTGTCTAGTAAGTAATCATATCTCTTATAAATATATTCTGTTGTTTTTTTTCATGCATAAATATTTGGATAATGTAAACTGTGTTGTAATAAAGGAACAAATGAATATCTAAGTAAAAAAAAAGAAGAAAAAAAAGGAAAAATTATAAAATATAAAATATCACAGATACAATAAACACTGTCCTTAATCTAGAGTGTACTATTATCATTATATAAATATAAACTTATTTAATAGACATATAGGGAGAAATGTTTATATTATACTGAGATATAACAACCTATTATCACTGTGACAGTTTAGCTTAATCATGTGTATGTGGATTAAATAAGTACAATTCTGTCATAAACATAGGCAAAATGTAAGTTTCTGGCAAAGAAATGTTAAAAGAGAATCAAACCTGTAGTGTTTTTAACTTCAATCTTAATTTGTATGTACAATACATAACAAAATACCTACGCAACAACAGAGTGTAACTTTGAGCAAATCTGATGTCATAATGTTACATAACTCTATGGATAACTATGCTACTCTGGTTACCAGAACTGTTTTAACGCATGTGAGCCTAACATTAAACCTGTCTGGAGATATAATTAAACAAGAGCTCTGCAAAGCAGGGCAATATATACCTGAAGTTTTACAACGAAGGAGGAGGAAGTAAAATTTAAAGAATTGTGTGTGTGTGCATGATGGAGGGCTGGGGAGTGTGTGCAGCAGAGAGGACAGGCTTCTTTGTCATGGCAGTGACAGGATTCTAAGGCACAAGAAATTTAAGTGATTTTGTGTGTGGATGGTAGGGGTGGGGGGGGGGGGGGGGGGGGTTATGAAATGACAGATTTGACATTTTGAGCTCAATGTGCAACCTTGACCTTAGACTTACCAACCCTATTCCTGCATTGAACACATTGTCTCACCATCACCTACTTACATATACCACGTTTGAAGTCAATATCTTGAATGGTTATCAAATTATGCTTCGGACATGAAACAGGACAGAAAGATTTGACCTTTGAGTGCAATTTGTGACCTTGACCCTTTTGATATGATTCATGCTCTCTAAACATACTCATTGTCATCTACCTATATGTCAATATTTTGAATGGTTTATCAAGTTATGCTCTGGACACAAAATATGATGGACGCATGTCCTGATTTTCCAAAAGGGGCGTAGAAAAGAACAAATTGTTTTAAACATAACTTCAGTAAACTGATTATATGGCTTGCAAACTACTGAGGGTAACAATATCATACTTCAGTTCGTTTAGCCATGAATAATAATTACCACTAGAATAAGTTGAAACTGAATGTACGAAAATTTGACGAGATAAATATAGTTTACTGAGAAGGATGTTCAACGGTGAATATTACACACACTTTTTAAAAAAAAACCTGCCCAAAACTGGGCTGGACAAAATGTCCCACAGAATGGTGTCATTCTTAATAATGCCAAATATTTATTAGGAATAAACCTCTTTTGTTCAGTGCTCAAAATTACAACATGCAAATGTAAATTAATGTGTAACTTAAAAATTTGATTTATATTCTTTTCACTACAGAAATAAATACATGACACACTTGAGCTTGAAATTCTATATAATAAGAACACTTGTATATTGACTGAACTGACTTGAAAATACATAAAATCTAATAAACGGACACATAACCTAACTGACATTGTAAAACATGTTTAACCATAATCTTATGCATCCAATTCCATGAAAAAAAACTTAAGTGTGTCTGCTAATTAATTATTTCTAAGATTTTTACAAATGGAAGTTCCTAATGTCTAGCAGATTCACCACATTTTTCTTTTGCTAAAAATCAACTGATTAAGAAACTCTTTATAACAATACAAGGCCAATGTTAACATATGGATATTAACAAAAGTTCCTTTTTTAGATTTTTGTTCAAATGAATCACTTTTTTAAGCTAAAATTGAAGACATCACTGGCACCTGAAGAAGTCAAGACGAATGTTGCATAAAGTTACTAAGAACGTCAAATCTACACATTTTCTAATATATAGAGGTTGATTTTTTCCCTGACGTTATGTTGGTTCACTCAGTACAATACTGCTGTTGCTGTTATGTTGACTTGGCAAAACCTGGAAATTTTTGCAGCATTTTTGATGCCCATCCTAGAACCATGTTCCACAAGAGGCGTGCTACTGTCACTCTTTTCACTAGTAATCTCCAGACAATGACAAACACGAGTATGTTGAATGCTAGGTGCAGTCTTTGTAACCTGTAAATTATAAATTTGAACACTAAATATCATCTGTATTGGTGGAGCTACGTCTGACAGATTGAAATGCATTTAATAATAACAGCACCGCCTACAGGCGCCATTGCTCATCTGCAAGTGCTGGACAATATGTAAGAAAAGAGTTATAGTTCAGATTTTCTAAGTACAAAGAGGGCCATAATTTTGACAAAATGCAGGTTAGAGTTATGGTTTTTGACCTACATTGTCCCCTAATAATGACAAGTGTGCAAAGTTTCAAAACTGTAGCTCTTACAGTGTTTGAGGAAAGATGGACCTAAACAAAAAATTTTACCAACGCCGATGCCGACGATCAAGTGACGACAATACCTTGTAGATTTTTTTCAAAAATCAGACGAGCTAATAATATCTTTACACCAGGCATACAGAAAAGAACAATGGAAAGTGGACTCTGAAGATGAGTTTCTTTCTAAAGTTTTTTTCTGTGCCAAGCTTCCACACTGACAGCTAGGAAGATTCCCTACTTGTGAATAATTGAAACAATGACTGAAAACAACTTGAATACAGTCAGAAATTTTAATGCCTCTTCAAATGTAGAAATTTTTGAAGTCTGGAGATATTGTTGTCAAATCTTGAAATTCTCCTGCAAATAATGCATTTTACCTAGATGCATGAGAAAACAGGATTTCAATAGGTCTTTACCAATGCCTCAAAATCACTGGAGAAGCACCTGGTGTTTTACTCCGCCATATTTATTTCACTTATACAAATAACATTCACCAAGCCATATTGCTCTTGCAAATGAAAAAGAACAAGAGCTGTCCATAAGACAGCCAAGCTCAACTATTCGAAATATTGTCACAGAAGCAGGAAATTATTACCCAAAATGTTAAATATCAAAAGAGTTTTAAGTTCGAAAGAGGACATAATTTGACCAAAATGCATATCAGAGTTATGGGACTTGATGCTATCAACTAGTTTTATAACCCCGAAGAAACATGTTAAGTTTCAATTCAATATCTGCATTAGTTTTGGAAATAGTAACTTGCATGTAAACTTTAACCAGAATTTTCTAAGTCCAAAAGGGGGCATAATCTGCTCAAAATACATGTTAAGAGTTATGGAACTTGACCCAGTGAGGTTTGTAATTGACCTTGGAAAAGAATAAATAAGTTTCCAATCTATATGCCTTTTGGTAATAGCTGTATGTACTTGCACGCAAAACTTTAACCAGAATTTTCTAAGTCCAAAAGGGGGCTTAATTTGCCCAAAATACAAGTCAGAGTTATGGGACTTGATTCTATCAGCTAGTTTTATAACCCCAAGGACACATGTGAAGTTTCAATTTAATATCTGCATTAGTTTTGGACATAGTAACTTGCATGTAAAACTTTAACCAGGGTTTTCTAAGTCCAAAAGGGGGCATAATTTTGCCAAAATACATGTAAGAGTTATCGGACTTGACCCAGTGAGGTAGGTAATTGATCTAGAAAAAGAAAAAATAAGTTTCCAATCTATATGCCTTTTAGTAATAGCTGTATGTACTTGCACGCAAAACTTTAACCAGAATTTTCTAAGTCCAAAAGGGGGCATAATTTGGCCAAAATGAAGGTCAGAGTTATGGGACTTTGTGTTATCGGCTAGTTTTATAACCCCAAAGACACATGTGAAGTTTCAATTCAATATCTGCATTAGTTTTGGAGATAGTAACTTGCATGTAAAACTTTAACCAGGATTTTCTAAGTCCAAAAGGGGGCATAATTTGGCCAAAATACATGTCAGAGTTATGGGACTTGACCCAGTGAGGTAGGTAATTGATCTAGAAAAAGAAAAAATAAGTTTCCAATCTATATGCCTTTTAGTAATAGCTGTATGTACTTGCACGCAAAACTTTAACCAGAATTTTCTAAGTCCAAAAGGGGGCATAATTTGGTCAAAATGAATGTCAGAGTTATGGGGCTTGGTGCTATCAACTAGTTTTATAACCCCGAAGACACATTTGAAGTTTCAATTCAATACCTGCATTAGTTTTGGAGATAGTAACTTGCATGTAAAACTTTAACCAGAATTTTCTAAGTCCAAAAGGGGGCATAATTTGCTCAAAATACATGTTAGAGTTATGGAACTTGACCCAGTGAGGTTGGTAATTGACCTAGAAAAAGAATAAGTAAGTTTCAAAGCTATATGCCTTTAAATGATAGCTGTATGTACTTGCATGCAAAAACTTAACCAAAGTGTGACGCCGACGCCGGCGCTGACGCCAGGGTGAGTAGAATAGCTAGACTATTCTTCGAATAGTCGAGCTAACAAAATGTTAGATTGCTTAATCCACTTTGTGACACTTTTGTTTACAACTATGAAAATGATTATCTAGTACTGTGTTAGTATACAGCAGAAAGGCACAGAATATCAACATAATTTTTAGGCCATATGGCCACTTTCTAGCCTTAATGGTCAGAAAGATCCTTGGTGCCCAACCGGCCATTATATAAGCACTGGATGACACTTGGTTAGATAAATTGGCCCTCCACACAATAGCTGGATGACATCATCACACGAGGAGCCGAGTCGGGCTTTAACCCACAGAGGTGAGGAGCAAGGGATTCAAAATCAGCTACCTTAACCACTCAGCCACTTGAACATATGGCACATTAAGCATTAACTCACCTGAGAAGAGCTTTCCTTGCATGTGGTAGCTGTGACAATTCTTCTTTCAATACAAAACGCTTTGTTCCTAGGCAAAAGGCCTCCATGTATGTCGGCCAATGAATTGTTTTCGGATTGAATGTGAAAGTCTGAAAATAATAAAATACCCTGAAAACAGCTGCAATTTTATTGACAACAAATTCCAAAGCTTTAATTTAAACTCAAGCTAATACTAAAAGGGGAAAATCACTGAGTGTAGTTATGTATAAAATCTTTCAACATGCTATGTAGAAAGAATAAATTTATATCAATTTTGAGTTTTCGTACAAGAAGCTACATTTTTCAGATGAAACTAGAGCTATCACTAAAGTTGATGAATGTACCCCCGGCATGCACTGACACAGTACATTGCAATTTGACGCACACAAGATTGCATAATTATGTGGACTGTATGTATATAGACTGTATGTATACAGTATAGTAACAAAAAACAAAGTCCCATAACTATGCAGAATATTTATCTAAAAGAATGTAACATGCACCATGCACAACTAGGGCTGGTACTGATCACTTGTGTGAAGTTTCATTAAACTGTGTGTAAGGGTTTGGTAGATTAGGCACGCACAAGATATGCAGACTGTATGTACCATTACTCTGCAATTTTTGTCGCTGAAAGAACCTAACATGCCCCATGCACAACTACTGTTGTTACTGATCACTTGTGTGAAGTTTCATTAAATTGTGTCAAGGGGATGAGGAGAGATAGTGCGCACAAGATTGTGTCTATGTATATAGTATAGTAACAAAAAAACAAAGTCCCATAACTCTGCAAATTTTTTTTCTGAAAGAACTTAACATGCCCCATGCACAACTACTGTTGGTACTGATCACTTGTGTGAGGTTTCATTAAATTGTGTCAAGGGGATGAGGAGAGATGGTGCGCACAAGATTGTGTCTATGTATATAGTATAGTAACAAAAAAAAACAAAGTCCCATAACTCTGCAACTTTTTTTTCTAAAAGAACCTAACATGCCCCATGCACAACTACTGTTGGTACTGATCACTTGTGTGAAGTTTCATTAAATTCTGTCAAGGGGATAAGGAGAGATGGTGCGCACAAGATTGCGTCTACGGACAGACGGCCAGACAGACAACCTGAAACCAGTATACCCCCTCTTACAACTTTGTTGTCGGGTGGTACAACAATAGAAAAGAAGATAACGACTTCAAATATATCAAAGAGCTATCATTAAACATCATATCTATTCACCTTTCAATGAATTTCTATTTTTTAGAAACTGTTTTAACCTTGCACTTTTAGAACACTTGTGTTTCCGTAATAATAATTTTACATTAGACTGATCTGCAATATGTGGCCTTTCATCCTTTGCATATAGTTGCTGAACAACTGAATATTTGAAATTAATTTCTGTTTTATGGTTTATAGAAAATGGTGTCATTTTAGATTATTAGTTTGGAAAGAACTAAAATTCAACAAGATCCATGCAAAATGGGGCAATATATGCTGGAAGGTTTAGATCAATGGAAGTCTACCACCATGGTAGGGACATAGCCATATATCCAAAAGAAGAACTAGAATGTGTCTGTAGGACACAGGGTGTGCCCCCACTGGTACATTTGTCACAAATATGGTGAAATAATTCAAATGTTTGCAGTCTTAATGGGGTACAGCCTCAACAAACATTTTATGAAAAGGAATCATTATTCTAGGCCATATACTTTTTGAGCTATGAGCATCACAAACAAAATCCACTATTTTGGCTATTTCAAGGGCCATAACTCTGTAATAAGCGCTAAAATTCTCAAGAAGAATGCCAAGTGTGCAAGGTCACATTATGATAAAGACTCAAGCAAGGTTTCATGAATTTACATCAAATACTTTTTGAGCTAGGCACATAATTAGGTGTAAATGTGCATTTTTTGACTATTTCAGGGGCCATAACTTTAAAAACAGGGGAAGGAGCCAGCCAAAAATTAAGAGGTGTGCAAGTTTATATCATGATAAAGACTCAAGCAAGTTATCATCCATTTATATCATATACTTTTTGAGCTCGGTGCGTCACAAGGTGACAATGTGCATTTATGACTATTTCAGGGGCATTAACTCTGAAAATAAGGGGCAGAGGCAGACAAAAAATAGGAGGTGCACAAGTTCATATCATAATAAAGACTCATGCGAGGTTTAATCGAATTATATGTAGGTAATACTTTTTGAGTTAGGCGCGTCACAAGGTGAAAAAGTGCATTTTTGACTATTTCAGGGGCCATAACTCTGGATACAGGGGGCGGAGCCAGATGAAAAATAGGAGGTGCACAAGTTCATATCATGATAAAGGCTCATGCAAGGTTTAATCAATTTATATGTAATACTTTTTAAGCTATGCACGTCACAAGATGAAAATGTGCGTTTTTGACTATTTCAGGGGCCATAACTCTGGATATAGGGGGCGGACCAGGATGAAAAATAGGAGGTGTGCAAGTTCATATCATGATTAAGACTCATGCAAGGTTTCATGAATCTATATCAAATACTTTTTGAGCTAGGCGTGTCACAAGGTGAAAATGTGCATTTTTGACTATTTCAGGGGCCATAACTCTGGAAATAGGGGGGCGGAGCCAGACGAAAAATAGGTGGTGTGCAAGTTCATATCAAGATAAAGACTCATGCAAGGTTTCATCAATTTATATCAAATACTTTTTGAGCTAGGCACGTCATGAACTTCGGACGGACGCATGAGCATACTGACAAGACCAATTCTATATGCCCCCACCACTCATGTGGGGTGGGGGGGGGGGGGGGGGGGAGATTGGGGCACAAAAATCCTTACATGTAACTAAGAACTTATCTGACCAAACAGTTAAACACATAATGGCAACGTGTGTGGCATTTTGTGCAGCAGAGGTGATGTGATACTTGATATTAAGTAGGTACAAAAGACTGGAAGGGGGTGGGATGAGTTATTTGTGGTTGTTGTACTCTGCATATCGTCTCACCACCTAACCTATATTCCAAGTTTGAAGTCAATATACCTTGAATATAATTATGTATAATTTAAACTAGATGGTGTTTTTGTCATAAGAACTATGTCTCCCCACTTTGTATACCGTTAGCTCTGACGGCCATTTTATGCAGCGAAATGAAACGTGTTGGCGATATGCACTACTAGGCTTGGAACTGATCACTCCTGTGAAGTTTTTTCGAAATCTGTCCAGCAGTTTGACATGTGAAAGCCGGACAAGATTTTTCTATTTTTAGCTCTGGTGGCCATTTTGTGTAGCGAAGTGGAACGTGTCAGCGATATGCACAACTAGGCCTGGTACTGATTACTCCTGTAAAATTTCGTCGAAATCCAGCCAGCAGTTTGACCTGTGAAAGCTGGACAAGATTTTTCTACTTTTAGCTCTTGCAGCCAGTTTTCGCAGCCGAGCGGACATGCTGGCGATATGCACAACTAGGTTTGGTACTGATCACTCCTGTGAAGTTTCGCCGAAATCCGGCCAGCAGTTTGACCTATGAAAGCCGGACAAGCTTCATGCGGACGGACAGATGGCGAAGGCAAAATTAATATGTCTCTCCCACCTATGGGGAAGACATAATTAATACTTAGCATGGCTTTTAAGTTATACTTAGGACACAAAATATGACTGATGGACAGACAGACACAGGTGACAAGGTTAAAAACAGGGGTAAACTAGAGCTATCACTGAAGGTGATGAATGTATCCCCCGCATGCACTGACACAGTACACTGCAATGTGATGCACACAAAATTGCATAGTTATGTGGACTATTGTATAGAGTATAGTAACAAAAAACGAAGTCCCATAACTCTGCAGATTTTTTTCCTGAAAGAACCTAAAATGCATCATGCACATCTAGGGTTGGTACTGATCACTTCTGTTAAGTTTCATTAAATTGTGTGTAAGGGTTTGGGAGATTAGGCGCGCATAAGATTGCATATGCAGACTGTATGTATATAGTATATTAACAAAAAAACAAAGTCCCATAGCTGTGCAGAATTTTTTTCTAAAAGAACCCAACATGCACCATGCACAACTAGGGTTACTACTGATCATTTGTGTTAAGTTTCATTAAATTGTGTGCATGAGTTAAGGAGATTAGGCACACACAAGATTGCATATGCAGACTCTATGTATATAGTATAGTAACAAAAAACAAAGTCCCATAACTCTGCAAATTTTTTTTTCTGAAAGAACCTAACATGCACCGTGCACAACTACTGTTGTTACTGATCACTTGTGTGAAGTTTCATTAAATTGTGTCAAGGGGATGAGGAGAGTCGTTGTTGGGGGGAGAGGGGGGACGGGTATAAAGAGCTGGTGCGCACAAAATAGTGTCTATGGACAGACAGACAACCTGAAACCAGTATACCCGCCTTACAACTTCGTTGTTGGGGGGGGGGGGGGGTATAAAAAGTGTTTGCAAATATGTGTAAGAGAACATATTGGAATTAACTGACAGATGAGGAAAGCAATTCCAATAGTGCCTACCTCAATCACAAACTATTTCAATGAGCGTAGGACAACTTGCCTTTGCTCAATTTGACCATGGCATACAAAATCCTTCTACTTTGAGAGGTATCAATATAAATTTAAACAAGAGGGCCAAGATGGCCCTAGGTCGCTCACCTGAGAAAAACACCATAACAGTGTAAGCTTGTTTGACCTAGTGATTTCATGGAAACAAATATTCTGGCCAATTTTCATAAAGATTGGACCAAAAATGTGGTCTCTTGAGTTTAAATAAGTATTTTCTTAAATATATCCTGGTGACCTAGTTTTTGCAAGATGACCCAAATTCAAATTTAACCTAGATTTTATCAAAGCAATCATTCTGACCAAATTTCATAATGATCAATTGAAAAATACAGTCTCTATCTCATACACAAGGTTTTTCTTTGATTTGACCTAGTGACCTAGTTTTTGATCTCAGATGACCCATATTCAAACTCGACCTAGGTTTCATCAAGGCAATCATTCTGACCAAATTTCATGAAGGTCAATTAAAAAATACAGCCTCTATCGCATACACAAGGTTTTTCTTTGATTTGACCTAGTGACCTAGTTTTTGACCCCAGATACCCATTTTCGAAACTGCCTAGATTTCATCAAGTTATCATTCTGACAAAATTTCATGAAGATCATTGAAAAATACATCTCTATCGCATACACAAGCTTTTTCTTTGATTTGACCTAGTGACCTAGTTTTTGACCCCAGATGACCCATTTTCAAATTTGGCCTAGATTTCATCAAGATTATCATTCTGACCAAAATTCATGAAGATCAACTGAAAAATACAGCCTCTACCGCATACACAAGCTAAATGTTGATAGACAGACAGACGCCGGACATTGAGCGATCACAAAAACTCAGGTGAGCTAAAAAATCGTTATAGGGTGAGAACTATCTATTTTTAAGCATTATGAAATAGGATACTTTAAAAATAATTGGTGGGACTTGGTAAAACTGACTTGGAGGAGATGCGGAATTTTGCCTGTATTTGAAAAAGAAAAAGCAAGAAAAAAAGCCCAAACAAGTTACCTTTCTATCTTCTGCTGACAAAGCTTTTTCCAACATGAACATGTTATCATTAGAAAATGTCCAACCTTTAGAGGTGAAGAACTCTAGACTACTGACGGCCTTTTGTAACTTGCCCTGAATTCTCACAAACCTGTCATGCAAACAGCTATTATAAGAAACTAAAAACAATCACTGCAATTTTGTTATCAATTTCTTAAAGATATCCTATGGCCATCGTTCACTAAAATATTTTATCTTTAGGTATTTACTTCAAATGTAGAAAATCCTCATCAAATGTAGAAAATCCTCATCAAATGTATTTAACTTTATTAAATATTTAAATTAATTGTGTATGTACAGCTAAGTTCATAATTAAAGGACATGCAATAACAGTTGACTGTTAAAAAAACAAGAGCTGTCTCCATAGGATGACACATGCCCCCGATGGCACTTTGAATGAATAGTTATGGCCGATGTTAGAGTTTAGGACCTTTGACCTACGGAGCTGGGTCTTGCACGCGACACGTCGTCTTACTGTGTCACACATTCATGCATAGTTATTTTAAAATCCATGCATGAATGACAAAGATATGGACCGGACATGCCCATCAATGCAATATCATGAAAAATGACCTTTAACGTCTAAGTGTGACCTTGACCTTTGAGCTACGGACCTGGGTCTTGCGCATGACACGTCGTCTTACTGTGGTACACATTTATGTCAAGTTATTTGAAAATCCATCCATCGATGACAAAGATTTGAACCGGACACGCCCATCAATGCACTATCCTTTAATGTCTAAGTGTGACCTTTACCTTTGAGCTATGAACCTGGGTCTTGTGCATGACATGTCGTCTTACTGTGGTTCACATTCATGCCAAGTTATTTGAAAATCCATCCATCGATGACAAAGATATGGGCCGGACATGCCCATCAATGCACTATCCTTTAACGTCTAAGTGTGACCTTGACCTTTGAGCTACGGACCTTGGTCTTGCGCGTGACACGTCGTCTTACTGTGGTACACATTCATGCCAAGTTATTTGAAAATATATCCATCGATGACAAAGATATGGACGGGACACGCCCATCAATGCACTATCCTTTAACGTCTAAGTGTGACCTTGACCTTTGAGCTACGGACCTGGGTCTTGCGCGCGACATGTCGTCTTACTGTGGTACACATTCATGCCAAGTTATTTGAAAATCCATCCATCGATGACAAAGATATGGACCGGACACGAAAATTGCGGACAGACTGACAGACTGACGGACTGACAGACGGTTCAAAAACTATATGCCTCCCTTCGGGGGCATAAAAAACTTCTAGTTTTTTGCAGCTGTACACATTTATATTGTTTAGCTATACATGTATACAGTGAGTACCATTTGAAACCTGAAGCATAGTACTGTTAATACATAAACTTGTTAATTCTATATTTACATAAACTATATGTAGTAAGTGTTAGTGTTTCCAGATACGAAATTTGGGTCTAATATACCTTTAATGCTTAAATGTTACAAAAATAAGAAATAAATGATTAATTTAAATAATATCAAAAAGTTTGCAGTGGTATGTGAAACCACTGTGTAGGAGACTGAGTAACTACAAAACATCAAAGTTTCTCTAAAACGTTATGCCAATATGTACAATAATGGACTTAAAGCCTCAGTACACATGTACTTACATTCTTCTTCTACCAGATATCCACATGTAGAAGTCCATCATGTATGCCGGCAATATCTGGTCAAATATCACGTTCATATCATGCCATAGTCTGTACGTATAAATGTAAAATTCAGATATCACGTTCATATCATGCCATAGTCTGTATGTATAAATGTAAAATTCAGACATCACGTTCATATCATGCCATAGTCTGTATGTATAAATGTAAAATTCAGATATCACGTTCATATCATGCCATAGTCTGTATGTATAAATGTCAAAGTCAGATATCAAATCCATATTCTGCCAAAGGCTGTATGTATAAATATAAAATTCAGACTTCATTTGTATGTTTAACAGAGCAAAAGTAGTGAGAAACAAAATGCTGACCAAACCACATAACAGGTAGCAGAAAAAGTCAAACTTTTGTTTGAAATGTTGTCCGATATGAAAGTTGAAGCATCAAAAACAAAAGATTATCCATACAGCAACAATGCACCCACTTACTGTCCCTGTATGCTTGGCAATACCTCATTCTTTAGAAAATGAAGCTTTAAATGTGGGGGAAAAAAATATTTTGTCATGAGCTACAACTGTGAAGCAAAGTCAAACCCCGGGTGGATAACTTTAAGGTGCTGATTGTTTATTTCACATACTTTTTGAGCAGAGAGCACAATACTAGTTTAAAATCCTAATTCAAGGGACTTGACCCAGGTGTACAACTTCTCATGTGGATTAACATTTCTGCCAAGTTTCATGTCTACAGTTCATATACTTTTTGAGCAGTGTGACACAAATTTAACAAGAGGGTCATGATGACCTTGGATCGCTCACCTGAGTAATATGAGCTAAATGTTTCAAACGTCAAACTGATGCTAAAATATTAAGAAAGTAGGTCAGTAGGTCAAATTCATGGTCACTGAAAGTCAGTTTTAAGATTGGTGTGCAAAACTGTACATGTCATCCAAATTTCAAGGATCTTAAAAAAACAAGAAAGTAGGTCAAGGTCACAGTCAGATGACACCTAATCACTTGGGGTCATCAGGTAATTATAATTAAACAGTCTAGGAAATATGATCAGATAATTTTTGAAGTATTTTTTCCTATATAACTCATATAACAAGTGACCACCAGGCCCCAGGTGCATAATTTGATCAATTTTGTTAGAGAACCACTACATACCAAATATCAAAGGCCTAGGCCTTGAACTTTCAGACAAGAAGATTTTTAATTTTCTTTCCTATATAAGTCTATGTTAATTAAATTTTGGACCCCAGGGGCATAATTTGAACAATTTTGGTAGAGGATTACTAGGCAATGCAACATACCAACTATCAAAAGCCTATGCCTTGCAGTTTCAGGCAAAAAGATTTTTAATGTTTTTTCCTATATAAGTCTATGTAAAACTTGGGACCCCATGGGTGGGGCCTCTTTTCAACTCAGGGGCATAATTTGAACAATCTTGGTAGAGGACCACTAGGCAATGCAACATACCAAATATCAAAAGCCTAGGTCTTGCAATTTTAAACAAGAAGATTTTTAAAGTTTTTTCTTATATAAGTCTATGTAAAACTTGAGACCCCTCGTGGCAGGGTCTCTTTTCACCCCAGGATAATAATCTGAACAATCTTGGTAGAGGACCACAAGGCAATGCTTCATACCAAATATCGAAGGCCTAGGTCTTGTGGTTTCAGACAAGAAGATTTTTAAAGTTTTTTCCAATACAAGTCTATGTAAAACTTGGGACCCCCATGGGCTGGGCCTCATTTCACCCCAGGGGCTCAATTTGAACAATTTTCATAGAGGACTATTAGATGATGTCACATGCCAAATATCAAGGCTCTACGCCTTGTGGTTTTGGACAAGAAGATTTTTAAAGTTTTTCCTTTCGGTTGCCATGGCAATCAGAGTTCTGCATAGAATTCAATTCTTTGAACAATTTTGAAAGGGGGCCACCAAAGGATCATTCCTGTGAAGTTTGGTGTAATTCTGCCCAGAGATTTCAAGAAGAAGATTTTTTTAGAAAATGTTGACGGACGGACGACACACGACGTCGACGGACATTGAGCGGTCACAAAACCTCACCATGAGCCTATGGCTCAGGTGAGCTAAAAATACAAATTAATTGGCTACTATTCTGCTGTTACTGTGTCAAAGCAAAAATAAAACTCAAGGTGCACAACTTAACAAGCTTATCAACATTTCTGTATGTTTTTTTCTCCATGACATACTTTTTGAGCAGTTTGTGAAACAACAATAAGCCACAAAGTTAAACCGAAAAATGGGTGAACGACAGATGGAAATATGCTAATTAATCTATATGCCCCCCTCCCCACAAAAAGGGTGCACAAAAACAGTATAATACACATTATTTAAACATACTTACACACTCTTGGTAAATCTTGGATTTGGAATTCTTGCCACATTTTCTAGAGGATTTTTCATGAAATATTCAAATGACATTCTCTCTGCAAAAAAGAATTTTTTTTTATTATCATGTGACGTCATATCAATACATATAGTGATGAACAAGGTATATTTAAATGGTTTCAAAAACTTACTGCCTTATACCAGCTAAATTGATGCCATTTCATCATTTTTTACTCTTAATTCTTTAAAATTAATTCCAACATGAACCCTACTCCCTATCTTTTTGTTATAAAACAAAGAAGACAGAAAATGGTGTGTTGTTAAGCAACAATTCACTGTCTGTACATCAAGGATATTACTTCATAGCATCAACTGCTATAGCTGCACACTGAAAAAGAAACCCACACAATTTACAAAACAGGCAAATATTGGGTGGATGTCGTCAAGGATGTATAAGTAATCCTTGACAATATGTTAGAATCAAAATAATATATCTCAAACAGTGATTTGCTCTGGAATAAAATCATTTGTCATTTAGATACAATAGGGTTATTATAATAGTAGCTTGATCTGGGATACAGTATTCGGCTCGAGTGGATTTTGCCAGAACGGATCTCACAAGGCGCGCAAGCGCCGAGTGTGATCCGACCATGCAAAATCCACGAGAGCCGAATACAAAGTCCCAGATCTAGCTACTGTTATAATGACCCTTTTATTATATACCTTCACCATTTTGATTCTTGTTTTGTTCTTGAACGAAATCTTCAATGTTTATCGATATTAAATGGAACTTACTGAAGTTTTTATGTGCGCTATTTATAGAATGTGCCGGGTCATGCATATTAATGAAAATATTCCGGCAGCATACAATACGGAAGGTACAATACGGAATTTAAAAGGTACAATACGGAATTTTTGTCTGTCTGTTCATATTTAATTGTGAAATACAAGCCGATTTTCTACAGAATTTATATAGGTATATAATAAATACTATTATCCCTCCGGCTGAGTCCTTGTGATGTAATTCCTTCACAACTGAACTCCAAATATTGATTTTTACTCAACGACAAATCACTGTTTGTGATATACTAGTTCTTACGTACTGACAAAAATGTTTAGAAAGTGGTAATAAAATTTGAATATATCTATTCTGAATTGTAAAACACACATTCCAACAGAGTTGCTTTCTGTCTCAGATGTGATATTTTAATGTCAAAAATATGGGGCATATAGCGATATACAGAAAACCATACAATGAAATTTGATATTTTAAGGGCAAAGCTATTTTCAGCCAGTCTCAAAGGCATCGTGACCCTGACATTTGACCTATTGATTCTCAAAACAAAATAGGGAATCCATTGGCCTCAGTCATCATATTAAATCTGACTTCCTTATGCCCAGTTGTTTTCAAGTTATATATCAGAAACTAGTTTCAGTATGTAGGTCACTGTGACCTTGACCTTCATCTTATTGACCCCAAAAATAGAAGGGTTCAGGTCCTGACCATAGGCAATCATCCTATTATGTTTGCCTGTCCCAGGCCCATGAGTTTTTCAATTATTCATAAACAGTCTACAAACAAACTGACTTACTGACAGGAGCTAAAATTACATTAATGAACTGTTATATAATCAGCAAAATCCTTATATATCTAGTCAACAACCCACTGAAATAAGTAGTTAACAAGGTCCCAAATAAAACCGCACACAAAATTGATTGCAAATAGTTTTGCTTTTAAGCTTACACAAAAGTAACTTTGAAAATCTATAGGTGAAGTATGAAGAAATATTTTCTTACCCATCTGTCCCCATGTAAATCTGTTTATTTGTCCTGATGTACAGTTAAACACCTTCAATGCATCTGGTCTGAAAAAACAAATGCACAAGTCTCAAGTTTAAACCAATTTACTTTACAATGAGAGCAGACAAAAATCTCTACAGTTACCATAACTCTAAGAACATTTTGATGACTGCATCTTAGACTTAATAGCAGAACTTGTGCCTTGAATGATTTGAACACACAACCCCTGGTAAGAGACTAACAAATTTTGAACATAATGATTTATCTCTTTGTAACTTTATAATTTCTCTTTTTCGTTACAAGTAACAGTTCATCTTCTTACAGATTTTATTTTCATACGTTTTTCAGTTCTAATGAACTCTACAAATTGTTCACTTTAACTGCATTAAAAAGGAGGAAGGTAAGGCTTTATGTGCGGGTGTACATGTGAGTGTGCGTTTGAGTTTAACATATTTCTAAAACATTTTTTCAGTCATATAATGAAAGTGACTACTTGTAGCAGTCAGAACAACACCGATATTGCTGCCCCACTGCAATATCATGTCAAAGACACAGGACACAGACACAGGACATGATACCCAGTCAGGTTATACTGGCATCCTGCTGAACAGTCCTAGAATTATTCTTATCTACCAACTAGAGGTGTACTGGTCAGGAACCCAGGCAATCCTTGCGTGTATCAGTGCTATACACTAGGCATGAACCAGGCTGTCTATTTGCAACGAGCTTGGCTAAGTTAGCCAGACAAGCATGTATCTGATTTCTGATCTCTCTGTCGTGGGGGCTTTGTCTCACTCTGTCCCTCTGGTCAGATCGCTCTGTGTTTGTACTAGTAGAAGATGAATTATGCGCCCTGTGTGGCTGCATTTGAACTATGTAAAGCGCCTTTGAACGTGAAATTGATCATGAAAAGGGCGCTATATAAATCTGGTATAATAATAATAATAATAATAATATCTTATCATTATTATGATTATGCTGAGCATCCATCAAGTGAGGAAGCTATTGCTGGTAATACCAGTTGTATTGAAATTTTGGTATGATCCCAACAAGGATTAAACTCCGACATCCTGTGCACAAGTTGGACAACCTGTTACTGAGTCACTGATGTGGTAAAAGCTTTCATGAAGTTGGAGGTCAAATCCTAATAGAGTGATTATCCTCCAACTGAACTTGTAGGGCTGTCATTGATTGGGTCTTAGGCGTATCGACGATACTGTATATCAGAAGACAAATATCAACGATACATCGATATATTGATTATTAAGTTAGATTAACGACCTATTTGTTCATATGCATACTATATACCTTCCTGTAAATGCTATTTCAAGTTTTATTGCCTACTTTCCATATTTCTGTTTGATTGTGTTGTATTTGTATTTATGAAATAAAAGAAATACATAAAAATTAATAACATCTTTCATTTTTATTTTGCCTTCACTCCTTTTTTGCATTTATCCAAATTTAAAACTTTGTGAACTTTAGTTGTTTTTTAGGGTCTGAGTGTTTATTTGGGTAGTTTTTTCTCTCTGTAAAATATCGATTTTTGAAAATGGGAATCGATAATCGATCGACAAAAAAATATCGTTGATACATCGATATCGTTTCTATCGATGACAGCCCTATGAACTTGTAAATTGAATTACATGCAATTATGTCAAGTAAAGGGTAGAAGTTAGTATGTAGAGTATACCCTCTCTTTAAAGCACCTCCAAGCAACTCTGTACAAAGGTAGATATTTTCTATCTAATTAGACAAATTTCTTTGAAAAAATATTTCTCCAGACATCTGTACAAATAACACATTTTTGCCTTCCCAAAGAGGTTCACTCTTACAAGATTTGAGGGGGATGGACATACACCTCTACACTTCTGTGACTGTCCTTTTGTTCTCACTACTGTTCTATTACCTATTGTTGTTTAGCCATATAAGGGTAATTTCAACCATGTAAGAGAAAGAGTTCATTTTGTCAGACAGATCTTTAATTTTACCAACAGTAGATAAGAAACATATAGTGACCAAGCTAAAGGAATTTAACTCACTTGTGTATAGCTGTGTACCATCCTACAGCAATGAGCATATTTGTTGCTAGATCTACAGGAATGATGTCAGCGGTCGCACTGAAATCTCCTTTCATGATACGCAGCACTCCTTTGCCAATCTGTATAGATATAATAATGAGAGACATTTTATTGCGTGTGTCAAATTAATTTACCCTTGCCACCAGTTAAACAACATGGACAGACATATACAGACAAGAAATTGTAATGATTACAAATGTCTTCCACCTAGGGACATTTTTCACAAAGCATGTTGCCAGCCAATACAACCCATTCTTCAAAGAAACTGGGGGCAACATGCTAAAAATGTTTATCAATCAAAATTGTATATCATATATCATGAAGAGGTATGCATTTTGAAAATGTCTGTAAATCTATATTCTATAACTGGTAAATGCTTTCAAATATTAATCCGGAATTTCATCACCCCTATCACAATTTTAGGTTATATGGTGACATTCAACCTTTTCATAGTGGAGGAAGACCCAAGGTGCCTCTACAAGCATTATTTCTGGGACAGGCAGACAACTGGGTTGAACCACTGACCTTCCATAAGCCAGATGGAGAACTTAGTTTATACTAATTTATTTTAGGTTGATTGTGAGGCAAGTTCTACAACTTATATTAATTAATCACTCTTGACACCTCATTCCTGATGGATTCCATCACCACGAGGGTATGAGAGAAGAGGCCAGTTTCCCTTTTAATGCTGAGTGCCAGGCAAGGGAGCTACTGGTACCATTTTTCACGTCTTTGGTATGACGCGGCCGGGGATCGAACAAGCGACCTCCCGCACTTGAAGCGGACGCTCTACCACTAGGCTATCGAGGAGAACTCTACACCCCAAGGAAAGTTTTGAATCCACAACAGTGATTCAAAGTCGGTGACCCTGACCATATGGCCACAAAGGCCAAGCAATCAAGAAGTTTCCTTTTTTGTCCCTTACTGCACTACACATTCTAGTGAAAATAAGTGATCTAGGTTTAGTGAAATTTTGTGTTCAGTAACTGTAACTTACCGCAGCAAAAAGTCCTGTTGGTCCATTCAGGTTGTCTACCCAACCCTACAATACATATCAAATGTCATTCATGTTATACTGTACACTGTTATTTCAGATATAGCCAGAAATCAAATCCTCATCTATGCTGTGTCATCTTGTATGATTTTGGTTTAGACCCAAAACATGATAATTCTTTGAAATCATTAACATCTGTGGGGGAAGTAATTTTTGAGGATTTCATGGCTGAGTAAATCCATGAAGTTAAATCTAAACGAAAAAGAAAAATTCCCTTCAATTTTATGTTCAACTGCTGAATTCCACTGATTAATATCTACATTAAATAGCTGTTTCGGTCCAAACCATGAAATTGCACGGCAACAGAATGATTTTACAGAACTATTATTATTGACATGACACTGATTCCATACTGTCACCTGCCTGTAAATTTTTCCATTTTGATTAATTCAAAGGCCATAAGTTATAACTCTGGGCACATTGGTCCGAAATGGCTACTTTTGGAGCCTGATCCCAAAGTCATAGTGAAAAATGATGTATCCAAGTATGGATGAGATCAGAGAAATTAATCTCTACTTACTGAGCACACAGTAACAATTTTCAACAAAGCAATCTGAAAGACAGCTAAATCCCCCACTGCTATATAGTGAAAGGGTAAACCTTTGACCTTAAGCAGTGACCTTCACCTTGAACTGACATGGCTGACTCATGAATTATGCACAACATCTTGATGAGGTGATCATTTGACCCAAGTTTCACGAAAATCCTTCAAGGGGTTTAGGAGATACAGAGCTCAAACCTTTGACCTTGAGTTGTGACCTTGACCTTGAGTTGACATGGCTGACTCATGAGTTCTTGGGGAGGTGATCATTTGATCCAAGTTTGATGAAAATCCTTCAAGTGTTTTAGGAGATACAGAGTGGACACAAAATGGAAGGCTCAAAACTTTGACCCTAAGTTGTGTCCTTGACCTTGAGCCGGCATGGCTGACTCATAAGTTCTGCACATCGTTTTGATGAGGTGATCATTTGACCCAAGTTTTATAAAATTCCTTCAACGGGTTTAGGAGATATAGAGCAGACACAAAATGGAAGGCTAAAACCTTTTACCTTGAGTTGTGACCTTGACCTTGAGCCGACAAGGCTGACTCAAAAATTCTGCACATCGTCTTGATGAGGTGATTGTTTGACCCAAGTTTCATGAAAATCCTTCAAGGGGTTTAGGAGATATGGAGCAGACACGAAAGTGTTACAGAAGGACGGACGGAAGGACAAAAGGAAGGACGGATGGAGACCATTCCTATAACCCCCACCACTTGTGGCGGGGGATTAAAAACAGACTTTTAATCATAAACCACCAGAAAAAATACCTCTCTGCTTATGAACTATTTGGAATAATTGACAAAATGTGATGTCAAAAGAAAGTGTACACAATATAATTATCTTTTCATATTTAAACAAAGAAACAAACAAACAGCACAAAATATCATGTACGGCACTAACCGCTATTGGTTCCTGGTATGTTGCACCTACTATTGATGGTCTAAAAATAGCAACAGGTAGGGAACCGGCACTTTCCTTCAGCAGAGCCTCAGCTATAGACTTTGTGTATGTATAGGTATTGGGCCGGCTACCAACCATCTTTGGTGTCAATATATCAAGTGTTTCTGCATCCATCCACCTGCAAATATCACAAAACCCTCTTTTTCTATATGTTTAAGCTCGTGATATAATTATTATATCTCACCTATTGAATTTGGCTATGCTAAACATTATAATCATCATATTGACTATGTCAGTTCACGATCAATTAGAAACTGTTCACTTTAAATTGCAGGAATATAGGAAACTTTCACTGGTTGTAGGTGCCGATTGCAATATCCAGCTCGGGGGTAACTGTTTAAGCAGTTACAAACTCTGTTACCACCAAAACAATTATCCGAGAGCTGGATATTCTATGGCCTACAGGAATGATGTCAGCGGTTTTTGGATGAATCGGTAAAACTTGAATAGTCTTGGTAGAGGATCACACAAGGACCATTTGTGTAAAATTATTTTAAAATCGGGCCAGCAGTTTCACACAAGAGGATTTTTTTAATTTTCACTATAATACATATAGGGAAAAGTGACCACGCCCCCTGGCGGCCATGTTTTTTGATGAATCGGAATAATTTGAACAATCTTGGTAGAGGGTCACACAAGGACAATTTGTATTAAATTATTTTAAAATCAGGCTAGCAGTTTCACACAAGAAGATTTTTAAAGTTTCCACTATATACTTTAGGGAAAAGTGACCACGCCCCCTGGCGGCCATGTTTTTTGAAGAATCGGTATAATTTGAAAAATATTTGTAGAGGGAAACAAAAGGACCATTTTTGTGAAATTATTTCAAAATTGGACCTGTGGTTTAGCAGGAGATGCCGTTTGAAGATTTTTCTATTTTTAGCTCTGGTGGCCCCTATGTGCAACCCAGCGGAACCATTTGAACAACTTTGGTAGAGGACCATCCAAGGAACATCCAGGCCAAGTTTCATCAAAATCCATTCTGTGTTTTTGGAGGAGATGTCGTTTAAACACAATTGTTGACGACGGACAGACGACTTAACGAATGGACGGACATATGACGGACACAGCGTGATCATAATAGCTCACCATGAGGACTTTGTGCTCAGGTGAGCTTAAAAAAAAGCACACATACCTATACATTTTATTTCACCATATCACAGACCATATATGGTAACTATCCTTAAAATCTAGCTAGTAGAAAATGTCTGTTAATAAAAATTGTCATCAAATTTGTTATTTCCCTATAGACTCCAATTATCAAAACTTGTCTGAGGTCCTAAATATTCAAATCAATCTTGCCAAATATTAAGCACATGCCTCTCTCTCTTTTCTATTTACCAACTTTTCTAAGTTTATTCCGAAAAAAAAAGAAAAAAAAGGGGTTTAATAAAATTCTTTTTTTTTGTTCTAATCGTTCAGTACTATTTGTAAAATACCATTATCATACTTACCCTACTGCACTAAGGAGCTGTTTGGGTTGTAGTGGTGGTGGATATATTTCTTCCTTAATCTCCATTATATTACAGTTTGCATAGGCAGTCGAGATATGTACAAATGATATAAGTTTGGGTAGTTTTCTGCTTAGCTCCAGCATTCGCTGTACCCCAACTATATTCATCTCGACTGACAACCTGAATGACAAAAAAGACTTGAGTCAGTCTTGAGACACCAAAAATATCTCTTTAACAGAGTGCTGCTTCCTGATGCCAATGCTTGCCTGTAAGTGCTTGACATTAGGCAATATGTAAGAAAAGTTGTAGTTCTTGGCCTTCTTTAATACTTGCATACACTACAGTTTTTGACCCCATATGACCCAGTTTCAAACTCGATCTAGAAATCACCAAGACAAACATTCTGACCAAGTTTCATAAAGATTGGGTCACAACTGTGGCCTCTTGGTGGATTTAACATCGCACCGACACATGGTAGGCCATATGGCAACTTTCCAGCTTTAATGGTGGAGGAAGACCCCAGATGCCCCTCCGTGCATTATTTCATCACCAGCGGGCACCTGGGTAGAACCACCGACCTTCCGTAAGCCAGCTGGATGGCTTCCTCACATAAAGAATTCAACGCCCCAAGTGAGGCTCGAACCCACATCGATGAAGTGGCAAGTGATTTGAAGTCAGCGACCTTAACCACTCGGCCACAGAGGCCCCTTAACTGTGGCCTCTAGAGTGTTAACAAGGTTTTCCTTTGATTTAACCGGGTGACCTAGTTTTTGACCCCATATGACCCAGATTCGAAATTAACCTAGAGGTCATCAAGACAAACATTCTGATCAATTCTCATGAGTTTCAATCTTAAACCGTGGATTCTAGAGTGTTAACAAGATTTTCCTTTGATCTGGCCTATTGCCAACTGTGGCCTCTAGAGTGTTAACAAGCTTTTCCTTTGATTTGACCAGGTAACCTAGTTTTTGACCACACATGACCCAGATTGAAACTTGACCTAGAGGTCATTAAGACAAACATTCTGACCAATTCTCATGAGTTTCAAACTTAAACTGTGGACTCAGAGTGTTATCAAGATTTTCTTTTGATCTGGCCTATTGACCTAGTTTTTGACCCAACGTGGCTCAGTTTCGAACCTGACCTAAAGATCAACAAGACAAACATTCTGACCAAGTTTCATAAAGACTGGGTCACAAATACATATGTGGCCTCTAGAGTGTTAACAAGGCAAATGTTGACAGACGATGCACACCTGACGCCTGACAATGGCTGGTCACAATAGCTCACCGTGAGCACTTCAAGCTCTGGTGAGCTAAATACAAGGGACAGTTATGCTTCTTGGTCGATTTACTAACTTAATGACAATAAACAAGACTTAGTGTTCACAATTTCAATGTTGTAGGTTATAGTAGTGTTCAAGATACAATTGAATGCCATTGATAACAAATCAGAAACTGATTTATTATGGTCAATTTTTCTATTTAAGTTTTCATTTTAAGACAAAAGAATGTGTTTCTTTAATTGAAGGGTTGCATATAATTTTTATTTATTTTTTTAATCAAATTGAAAATATAATACAGAAGAGCTAAATCAGTACTGAAAAACTAGTTTTTCAACCCGGTGTCAGCTATACTGTAGAAGCATTTTATTTCACCAGGCTGAGCATAAAACTCTGTAGTTTATATATAGTAAATAATTTTAAATGGCTTTTTTTTAAAAACATTGTGTATTTAAATTTTAAAGATGAAACTAGAAGATGCTTTTGCAGAAAAGTGCATGTCTCCCCCAATGCATAGTCATATAGGCAAGAAGTCAATAGGGGACAAGAGCGAAAGTCAAAGAGACACTGATAGTTGGCTGCAATAGGGATCATTTACTTGGCATGTCCAGTCATCCCACTAAGTTTCAACATTCTGGGCCTAGTGGTTCTCAAGTTATGAATTGGAAACAGTTTTCCATGTTCAGGCTCCTGTGACCTTGACCTGTGATGAAGTGACCCCAAAATCAATAGGGGTCATCTATTCTGCATGTCCAATCATCCTATTAAGTTTCAACATTCTAGGTCAAGTGGTTCTCAAGTTATTGATTGGAAAGAGTTTTCTATGTTCAGCCCCCTGTGACCTTGACCTTTGGAGTGACCCCAAAAACAATAGGGGCCATCTACTCTGTAAGTCCTATCATCCTATGAAGTTTGAAGGTTCTAGGTCAAATGGTTCTCAAGTTATTGACCAGAAATGGATTTCCATTTTCTGTCTGCTGTAACCTTGACCTTTAATAGAGTGACCCCAAAATCAACAGGGGTCATCTACTCTGTATGTCCAATCATACTATGAAGCTTCAACATTCTGGGTCAAGTGATTCTCATGATTTTACAGACGAATATTACTGATTTCACAATATACAAGTTTATTCTATTCAAGCTGCACCATACTTACTTCATTTCTTCATCAAATTTGATTGTTGCCGCTGAGTGAAACACCACAGAAACTTCTCGTGCTAGCATCTCCATATTTGACTGGCTAATTCCCAGGCCATCTTTCACTATATCTCCCTCTACAGCAATACATTTTGCTTTGAACTCAGGGTACTGTTTATGGACTTTATCAAACAGCTGAAATATTTAAACAAGAGGCTCATGACGGCTGTGTATCACTCACTTGACCTAGTTCTTACCCTAGATGACCTACAGTCTAACTTTGCCTATGTTTCACTCAGACAAACATTTTTATCCTATGTTTTAAACAGCTTACATTCTGTCAAAGTCTCATGGAAACCAGGAAGAAAATGTCACCTTTTGAGTGTTAACAAGGTCTTTCAATGATTTGACATAGAGACCAAGTTTAAGACCTAATGTACCCAGTTTTGAGCATTGGTACAGATTTCATAGAATCAAACAAACATTCTGACAGAGATTTAATAGAAATTGCGGGCTCTAGAGTGTTAACATAGCTTTTCTATTATTTAACTTAGTGATCTAGTTTTTGATCTGTATTCCAGTCTTGAGCTTGATCTAGATTTCAACAAAGCGATGTTCAAACATTATGACAGTATGCAAGTAAAACACTGTGCCTTCTGTGAATAGTTAACAATGGTTTACTTTAGACTTTCACACAGTAAGATTCTAGTTTCAGATTTCATTAACCCAGTTTTGAACTTGACCTACATTTCAAATTTATGAAAATTAATTAGAAAATGTGGCCTCTAAAGTGTTAGTAAGTTTTTTCGATGTTTTAATCTTGTGAGCTAGTTTTTAACCACAGTTTGCCAAATGGTGAAAACGATAAAGATTTCATTGCGACATACATTCTGATAAAAATATTTGAAGATCAAAAGGGAAATGTAGCCTTTAGAGTTTATCAAGGTTTTCCTATGATCTGATTAGAGACCTAGTTTTTGATCTTATGTATTCAAGTTTAACCTTAAGAAGATTTAAAAGAACAAGAGGACCATGATGGTCCTGAATCGCTCACCTTTTCCCACATGACCCAGTTTTGAGTATGACGTCCTTTTTTCTATTATTTGACATAGTGACCTAGTTTTTGATCTGATGTAACCCAGTTTTGAACTTTACCTAGATATTATCAAGATAAAAATTCTGACCAATTTTCATGAAGATCCATCGAAAAATATGGTCTCTAGAGAGGTCACAAGGTTTTTCTATTATTTGACTTATTGACCTAGTTTTCGAAAGTACGTGACCCTGTTTTGAACTTTACCTACATATCATCAAGGTGAACATTCTCACTAATTTTCATGAAGATCTCATGTAAAATATGGCCTCTAGAGAGGTCACAAGGTTTTTCTATTTTTATGCCTACTGGCCTAGTTTTTGACCGCATGTGACCCAGTTTCGAAACTGACCTAGATATCATCAAGGTGAACATTCAGATCAATTTTCATGAAGATCCATTGAAAAGTATGGCCTCTAGAGAGGTCAAAAGATTTTTCTAATTTTAAACCTACTGACCTAGTTTTTGACCGCAGTTGACCCAGTTTCAAATTTGACCTAGATATCATCAAGATGAACATTCAGACCAACTTTCATACAGATCCCATGAAAAGTATGGCCTTCTAGAGGTCACAAGGTTTTTTTTATTATTTGACCTACTGACCTAGTTTTTAGGGCACGTGACCCAGTTTCAAACTTGACCTAGATATCATCAAGGTGAACATTCTGACCAATTTTCATGAAGATCCATTCAAGGGTATGGCCTCTAGAGAGGTCACAAGGTTTTTCTATTTTAAGACCTACTGACCTAGTTTTTGATCGCAGTTGACCCAGTTTCAAACTTGACCTATATATCATCAAGATAAACATTCAGACCAAATTTCATACAGATCCCATGAAAAATATGGCCTCTAGAAAGGTCACAACGTTTTTTCATTATTTGACCTACTGACCTACTTTTTGAGGGCACGTGACCCAGTTTCGAACTTGACCTAGATATCATCAAGATGAACATTCTGATCAATTTTTATGGAGATCCATTCGTAAGTATGGCCTCTAGAGAGGTCACAAGGTTTTTCTATTTTTAGACCTACTGACCTAGTTTTTGACTGCACATGACCCTGTTTCGAACTTGACCTAGATATCATCAAGATGAACATTCAAACCAACTTTCATACAGATCCCATGAAAAATATGGCCTCTAGAGAGGTCAGAAGGTTTTTCTATTATTTGACCTACTGACCTAGTTTTTGATGGCTAGTGACCCACTTTTGAACTTGACCTAGATATCATCAAGGTGTTCATTCTGACCAATTTTCATGAAGATCTCATGAAAAAATGGCATATAGAGAGGTCACAAGGTTTTTCTATTTTTAGATCTACTGACCTAGTTTTTGACCACACGTGACTCCGTTTCGAAATTGACCTAGATATCATCAAGATGAACATTCAGACCAACTTTCATACAGATCCCATGAACAATATGGCCTTTAGAGTTGTCACAAGGTTTTTCTATTATTTGACCTACTGACCTAGTTTTTGATGGCACGTGACCCAGTTTCGACCCTGACCTAGATATCATCAAGGTGAACGTTCTGACCAATTTTCATGTAGACCTTGTGAAATATATGGCCTCTAGAGAGGTCACAAGGTTTTTCTATTTTTAGACCTACTGACCTAGTTTTTGAAGGCACGTGACCCAGTTTTAAACTTGACCTAGATATCATCAAGGTGAACATTCTGACCAATTTTCATGAAGATCTTGTGAAATATATGGCCTCTAGAGAGGTCACAAGGTTTTTCTATTTTTAGACCTACTGACCTAGTTTTTGACCGCACGTTACCCAGTTTCGAACTTGACCTAGATATCATCAAGGTGAACATTCTGACCAACTTTCATAAAGATCCCGTGAAAAATGTGACCTCTAGAGTGGTCACAAGCAAAAGTTTACGCACGCACGCACAGACGGCGGACGCTGCGTGATCACAAAAGCTCACCTTGTCACTATGTGACAGGTGAGCTAAAAACCATTATGACAAAGTTTTATGAAAATCAAGGGTTTTCTATCAACTGACCTAGCAACCTTGTATTTCACCAAGAAGATGGAGTAACAAAGTAATTTGAGATTATATTAAGAGTAACATTCTGACCAAGTTTCATTAGGATTGGGCAAACTCAAATTGCTGACAATGTCTGATACACAAAGACGGACAAAGAGCAATCATAATAGCTTATCTTGAGCGCTTTGTGCTCAAGTGAGCTAAAACATATGCTTTAGTTTAATTACAAACATTAATACTGATGTGAAAATAAAATTGTCACAAATCAAAAAAAATATTCTGGAATTAATTAAAGATGCCAGAAATCTGAAATCAGGGATTCTGTTTGTAAACACATATTATATGATACTTCTTTGCTTTGTTTCAGAAGAAAAGAACTAGTTCTACATATGAATTTTTTATTCCATATATAATATACCGTTGATTCAAAGATTTCTTCAAGGCGTTCTTGACACTCTTTGCCCTTTTTAGGACGAATCATCAGATAAAGAGCCTTGATATCTGGGCAGGATCTAAGCAACTTCTCAATCAACGCTTTACCGAGAAACCCTGTACCCCCTGTGATAAATATTCCACGACCCGCATAGAACTCCGGAACTGATGGAAAGGATGACATCTGAAAATATAGCAGAATGAGAACATTACATCTTTGATATGATTGTCAAATATACAAACTATAATCATGAGTAAAACATATCAGACTTTAAAGATTCACACTTTCCAGGTTTTTCTTTGTATTTGTAAGGTCATTTCATCTTATTTCTGTCCCTTTTTGCACTGCCTACAGTGCCTGAGCTACAGGGCAACTCAAGCAAAATATTCACTTTGGAGTTCCTGATTTCACTCTAATGTAACATCAAAGCAAAATTCAAGCCAGCTGATTTTCTTATCCACACTCGCTAATTACCCATTATCGCCCTGTTGACACTTGACTCAAATACAAGATGGAATAATTTAAGGTCCATCTACTTCAGATACACGTGAAATTTTCTCGAGAAGTGATTATATTCAGTGGTTACATCTTTGACACTTTTTTAAAACTGATTGTTGATAAACTAAGCAGTTGAACTTTATATTACATTAACTTTAAATATACATTCTCATTTGACCTTTTCAAAAGTATCTTACCTTGCACAATTTCATTAAATCCACATAATTTTTTTAAAACTATAAAACATTACCAAAACCAGACCTTAAAACAAGGAGCTGCGTTCAATAAACGCTTGATGCCCCCCCCCCCCCCCCCGGTGGCATCCTTGTTGATACAAAGCAACCTAAGTCCAAAACGAGGTCAAGTTCAAGGTCAAACTGAGGTCAGGTGATATTTGAACATGAGGAATGGTCACAGGTTACATCTACATTAGTATCAAGTCATTTTAGTTAGGGGTATTGATGCTAGACGAAACGGTCGCATTTGGTTAACCTCGTACGGACGGACGGACAGGACAATCACTATATGCCTCCCGCATCAGTAGATGCCGGGGGCATAATTATATTACTGATACTTTCTGAGACAAAAATAACTCAGCAGAAATTCATGCACATTTTTGACGCCTACATCAGAAAATGGGCTAGACCTGTTGGACAACTTTTTCTTTTAATGCATGCAGACTCTAGCAGGATCAAGCCAACATGTTTATTCTATATGATGTCATTGCTGTTGACGTATTTAATTCTGGGCCAGAGTAATACACACATATTTGTACATAATCCCTGTACCATGACAAATTCTTGTTTTTCTTGGGATCTCCGGGTCAATATGGTGTCTAAAGTAAGTCCCCAACCCCACCATTTTGATTTAATTTAAATTTTAATCACAGGATGTTACAATTTCTGAACCAACATCTAATGATTTTTATGTGTCTAGTGAGTAGTGTTGAAGACCCAAGAGACATGTTAATTTTAAATGTCCGAAAGTGTAAATCTATCAAAGAAAACACGCGCAATGTGTATACACACATAGAGGTTAGAGACCACCAATTGTTTTCCCATAGACTTACATTGTAACATTATGGATTGTACGGCCTTCCATACATCGAAACATGTATATCTAATTTCAAGTTTTTCAAGAACTATCTTAGTTCTACCAAAATATCGGACGAAAAACATGAATAGTGATACTTTATTTAAGTAATTTTCGTGTGAATGAGATGACCCCCTGTTTACATCATTGACATGGCGGGAGAAATTCGTTTGATAAAACTTTTTTTCAATACACATAAAATGTAGCAAATTTTGTAAGAATGTATAATAAAATACTGTAAATGCAGTGAAAAAATATCAATTTTGAAAAAATAATCACTTCCTGGGTTTGTTTACATGACTGACCAATCAGAACGCACAGATGTTACCTTATTCCCAGGTATACATTTACCTCATTCCCAGTAAGTTCCCTGTACTTTTTTGAATTGGTGGTCTCTGACCTAGAACCATATTTGTATACTCTGATTATTTATGAAATATACTATTCATCTATCCAGGGATCGACACTAACGGTGGTCCGATGATTAAGGTGAGCTATTGTGACCGGTCATTGTCCGACGTCTGTTGTGCGTCAACATTTGCCTTTTGAACACTCTCACCTGGTCAAATCAAAGGAAAAGCTTGTGAACACTGTAGAGGACACTAAAAATAGATCACAAGAATGTGGGTTTTCCCTGGGCCTAATCATTTTCATCAGTCCGCCATATGCAGCTTTACTAACATATGAAGTCAAAACGAATAGTCACTTGCTATGTAAACAAACAGATGCTTAGCCGGGTGCTAGAGATAAAGCAGTATGCTACAGGCGAATAAACAAACTGGCCCGTCAGTTGCCTGGATATACTGCTTTGTTAGCCAAACGGTGTATCGAAATTATTATACAAGACCATCAGTCGGTATTTTAAATTAAACATTGGCATTTTCAATTGTAAATGCCATCATGTCATGTTTGTTTTTTCTTTCTTATCTACAATTAATCTGATATTCCCGGTTGTTAACAACCATTATATGCATCTTGTTTACAATAGTTCTGCTGCAGGTTCCATTTAGAGCCATAAAATTATCTGTTTTATAAACGTCAAGGTCTTTACTAGCAAAACAGTTTTCGCAACAATGTGGAGGTTTATACCTGTGGTAAATGAACTGGTAAAGAAAAACCGATGAAGAGATTTTTCAATAAAACATGAGGGCCATGAAGGCACTGTATCGCTCACCTGACCTATTGACTTAAAGATCATCAAGATAGTTTCATTAAGATATAGTCATAAATGTGGCCTCTAAAGTGTTAACTTTTTCTTTGATTTGACCCGGTGACCTAGATTTTTACCCCACATGACCCAGATTCGAGCTTGACCTAAAGATCACTGAGATTAACATTCCGGCTAAGTTTCCTGAAGATACAGTCATAAATGTGGCCTCTAGAGTGTTAATAAGCTTTTCCTTTGATTTGACCTGGTGACCTAGTTTTTGACTCCACCTGACCCAGATTTGAATCTGACCTAAAGATCATCAATATTAACATTCTGACTAAGTTTCATTAAGATATGGTCATAAATGTGGCCTCTAGAGTGTTAACTAGCTTTCCCTTTGATTTGACCTTGTGACCTAGTTTTTGACCCTACATGACCCAGATTCAAACTGGACTTTGAGATGATCATGATTAACATTCTGACCAAGTTTCATGAAGATATAGACATAAATGTGGCCTCTACAGTGTTAACAAGCTTTTCCTTTGATTTGACCTGGTGACCTAGTTTTTGACCCCAGATGACCCAATATAAAACTCATCCAAGATTTTATTAAGTGTAACATTCTGACCAAGTTTCATTAAGATTGGGCCAAAATTGTGACCTCTGGAGTGTTAACAAGCTTTTCCTTTGATTTGACCCGGTGACCTAGTTTTTGACCCCAGATGACCCAATATCGAACTCGTCCAAGATTTTATTGTGGGAAACATTCTGGCCAAGTTTCATTAAGATTGGGCCAAAATTGTGACCTCTAGAGTGTTAACAAGCTTTTCCTTTGATTTGACCTGGTGACCTAGTTTTTGACCCCAGATGACCCAATATCGAACTCGTCCAAGATTTTATAGAGGGTAACATTCTGACCAAGTTTCATTAAGATTGGGTCAAAATTGTGACCTCTAGAGTGTTAACAGTCAAATTGTTGACGACGGACGGACGACGGACACAGGGCGATCACAAAAGCTCACCTTGAGCACTTTATGCTCAGGTGTGCTAAAAAATACAATCAATAAGTTCGTGATTGGAAAAATTTGCTTTTATGTCTTTAAAATTTTGTCCACTGTAGGGACCACCTGAATTTTGTGGGGACCACTAGGTTAGAAAAGTTGGTCCTCCGGGTCACTTCAGAAAAAGTTTAAGTGTCTACCCATGCTATCAAATAGCCTTACTCATTTGGCTTATCAGGATGACTTATTTTATGATCTGGTATTTTATATTTGTCATCCCTCTAAGCCTTATCCGTACCTGCATTTTACTGTTAGGAAAACAAAGACATTAAAAATTCCAAAAAAGTCATAAAGTACTGGTCAGACTTACTTGCTCCAATAGAGTAAAATTAATATTCATGTAGAAACTTCAAATGGGTTGAATATAACTCATATTTTTAAATAATAGACTTAAAGGGAAAGGCAATGTTGTTCTTATGTTAATTTCATCTACTAGAATTTCTTGAATCATTTAAAGAAGTGAAAGAATTTTCAAAATCGGCTTAAAAATGATAAAGTTATGAGCATTTAAATATTTGATCAAAATGGCGGCCATTTTGTTATCATGGCAACAAAAAACAAAATGGCAGGTTTATTAAATTTTCAGATACATATCTGAACTGTATTTACTTATTTCTGTAAAACAATTTCAATACCTTTTCAAGCTATAATGAAAGAAATTATCATGTTTTACATCTTACATTTAAGAATCATATGAAATTAATCTATTTAAAAGATTATTAGCTAAATAAAGAATTCAGTAGTGTGTAAATGACGTCATAAACATACTAAAATGGCTGCCTCCATGATCAGCGATTTTCTTAAATTTCAAATTTTCAATAGTTATCCAATTTTAAAAGTTCTTTCAGCGTTATGAAAGGCTTGAGGATGGCTTTCATATAAAAACTTGAATGTGTCTGTAGGACACAGGATGTGCCCCCCTCCCCCACTGGTACATTTGTCACAAATAAGAGGAAATAATTCAAATGTTTGCAGTCTTAATAGGGCATAGCCTAAACAAATATTTCATGAAAAGGATTCATTATTCTAGGCCATATACTTTTTGAGCTATGAGCATCACAAACAAAAAATCCACTATTTTGGCTATTTCAAGGGCCATAACTCTGTAATAAGCGCTAAGATTCTCAAGAAGAATGCCAAGTGTGCAAGGTAACATTATGATAAAGACTCTAGCAAGGTTTCATGAATTTACATCAAATACTTTTTCAGCTAGGCACATAATTAGGTGAAAATGTGCATTTTTTGGCTATTTCAGAGGCCATAACTTTAAAAATAGGGAAAGGAGCCTGCCAAAAAATAAGAAAATAAGAGGTGTGCAAGTTTATATCATGATAAAGACTCATGCAAGTTTTCATCCAATTATGTCATACATTTTGAGCTAGGTGCATCACAAGGTGAAAATGTGCATTTTTGACTATTTCAGGGGCCATAACTCTGAAAATAGGGGGCGGAGGCAGACAAAAAATAGGAGGTGAGCAAGTTCATATCATGATAAAGACTCATGCAAGATTTAATCAATTTATATTAAATACTTTTTGAGTTAGGCGTGTCACAAGGTGAAAATGTGCATTTTTTATTATTTCAGGGACCGTAACTCTGGATATAGGGGGCTGACCCAGATGAAAAATAGGAGGTGCACAAGTTCATATCATGATAAAGACTAAAGCAAGGTTTAATCAATTTATATTAAATACTTTTTGAGTTAGGCGCGTCATAAGGTGAAAATGTGCATTTTTGACTATTTCAGGGGCCATAACTCTGGATATAGGGGGCTGACCCAGATGAAAAATAGGAGGTGCGCAAGTTCATATCATGATAAAGATTCATGCAAGGTTTAACCAGTTTATATTAAATACCTTTTGAGCTAGGAGTGTCACAAGGTGAAAATGTGCATTTTGTTATAGATATGAGTTTATGAAGTGAATTCTTCCTGAAAAAGAAACCGATAGGGAGGGAAGCTTAGCTCCGTTTCCTTCCCTATCGGTTTCTTTTTCTCGAAGAATTCTCTTTATGGTGTGAGATCTACGTTTGACCAATCAGAATTGCAGAGTCAGTCGTGTCGGATTCTCCGCCAACCATTGACTAACAAAAATGTTTCGGCTTCCTTTGAAATATGATAAAGGGACGGTCATTGGTACGCATGCGCATTCAGCTGAAGCTCTTTGCAGTGTGTAGAGCTGTGCTTCGAACATTATTGCTACAGTCACATTGGTCTTAAGGAATAAGAAGCCACATTTCTTTAAAAATAACTCGCTCTGATTAGTCAAAAAAGTAGGTTGCACACTATGTGAAAAAGAAACTGATAGGGAGGGTAACGGTCATAGCGGAGTGATCGACCGAGGTTTCTTTTTTTCGAAGAATTCTCTTCATGGACTCTATCTGACATAGTGTGAAGTCTACGTTTGGCCAATCAGAACTGCAGAGTCAGTCCTGTCGGATTCTCCGCCTACCTTTGACTAACAAATATGTCGGCTTATTTTGAAATATGATGAAGGGGAGGTCATTGGTATGCATTCGCACTCAGCCGATGCTCTTCAGCGTATAGAGCTGTTCTCCTAAAATTACTGATACAGTCACATAGGTCTTAAGGAATAAGAAGCCATATTTTTTAAAAAATAACTTGCTCTGATAGGTCAAACAAGAGGACCATGATGGTCCTGAATCGCTCACCTGTCCCCACATGACCCAGTTTTAAACCGAGTATGATGTCGTTTTTTTCTATTATTTGATATTGTGACCTAGTTTTTGAGCTCATGTGACCCAGTGTTGAATCTGATCTAGATATCATCAAGATAAAAATTCTAACCAATTTTCATGAAGATCCACTGAAAAATATGGCCTCTAGAGAGGTCACAAGATTTTTTATTATTTGACCTACTGACTTAGTTATTGAAGGCACGTGACCCAGTTTCGAACAAGACCTAGATATCATCAAGGTGAACATTCTGACCAATTTTCATGAAGATCCATTCAAAAGTATGGCCTCTAGAGAGGTCACAAGGTTTTTCTATTTTTAGACCTACTGACCTAGTTTTTGACCGCAGTTGACCCAGTTTCAAACCTGACCTAGATATCATCAAGATGAACATTCAGACCAATTTTCATATAGTTCCCATGAAAAATATGGCCTCTAGAGAGGTCACAAGGCTTTTTAGTTATTTGACCTACTGACCTAGTTATTAAAAACACGTGACCAAGTTTCGAACAAGACCTAGATATCATCAAGGTGAACATTCTGACTTATTTTCATGAAGATCCGTTGAAAAGTATGGCCTCTAGAGAGGTCACAAGGTTTTTCTATTTTTAGACCTACTGACCTAGTTTTTGACCGCAGTTGAACAAGTTTCGAACTTGACCTAGATATCATCAAGATAAAAATTCTGACCAATTTTCATACAGATCCCATGAAAAATATGGCCTCTAGAAAGGTCACAAGGTTTTTTTGTTATTTGACCTACTGACCTAGTTATTGAAGGCACGTGACCCAGTTTCGAAACTGACCTAGATATCATCAAGGTGAACATTCTGACCAATTTTCATGAAGATCCATTCACAAGTATGGCCTCTAGAGAGGTCACAAGGTTTTTCTATTTTTAGACCTACTGACCTAGTTTTTGACCGCAGTTGACCCAGTTTCGAACTTGACCTAGATATCATCAAGATGAACATTCTGACCAACTTTCATACAGATCCCATGAAAAATATGGCCTCTAGAGAGGTCACAATGTTTTTTTATTATTTGACCTACTGACCTAGTTTTTGATGGCACGTGACCCAGTTTAGAACTTGACCTAGATATCATCAAGATGAACATTCTGAATAACTTTCGTGAAGATCCCATGAAAAATATGGCCTCTAGAGAGGTCACAAGGTTTTTTTATTATTTGACCTACTGACCTACTTTTTGTCCGCAGTTGACCCAGTTTCGAACTTGACCTAGATATCATCAAGATGAACATTCTGACCAACTTTCATACAGATCCCATGAAAAATATGGCCTCTAGAGAGGTCACAAGGTTTTTTTATTATTTGACCTACTGACCTAGTTTTTGATCGCAGTTGACCCAGTTTCGAACTTGACCTAGATATCATCAAGATAAACATTCTGACCAACTTTCATACAGATCCCATGAAAAATATGGCCTCTAGAGAGGTCACAAGGTTTTTTTATTATTTGACCTACTGACCTAGTTTTTGATCGCAGTTGACCCAGTTTCGAACTTGACCTAGATATCATCAAGATAAACATTCTGACCAACTTTCATAAAGATCCCATGAAAAATGTGACCTCTAGAGTGGTCACAAGCAAAAGTTTACGCACGCACACGGACGCACGCACGACGGACGCTGCGTGATCACAAAAGCTCACATTGTCACTTTGTGACATGTGAGCTAAAAAGTAGGTTGCACACTTTTGACTATTTCAGGGGTCATAACTCTGAAAATAGGGGGCAGACCCAGATGAAAAATAGGAAGTATGCAAGTTCATAACATGATTAAGACTCATGCAAGGTTTCATGAATCTACATCAAATACTTTTTGAGCTACAATGTAGGTGTGTCACAAGGTGAAAATGTGCATTTTTGACTATTTTATGGGCCATAACTCTGGAAATACAGGGAGGAGCCCAGGGTTTATTCTAGCTTATTTGGGAACATAGCCTATACCCCCAAACTGGGAATTTCGACATGCAAATGTTCCAAATTGGGAAATATTGAGTCCCATAGGATATAGTAAGGACTTTCTCATACTTATTTCATATTGTAGAACCTCTTTAACATACTTCCAATATAAAACTGTCCATAATTTGGTCAATTTTTGTGCAGTTTTGAAGATTTTTTTTTTCAGAATGTAGATTGGGAATTTTGCACTCATTCTGGGAAAAATACATACTTTTTGGCATTGGGAATATAGCCGAATAACGGCTATAAAAACGGCCGAAAAAAGCCCTGGAGCCAGACGAAAAATAGGAGGTGTGCAAGTTCATATCATGATAAAGACTCGTGCAAGGTTTCATCAATTCATATCAAATACTTTTTGAGCTAAGTGCATCACGAACTTTGGACGGACACACGCAAAAGACCAAATCTGTATGCCCCCACCACTCATGGGGTGGGGGGTGGGGGGCATAATTAACTTATTGTCATTATTGTCAGGCTTTTCTTGTCCTTTAAATATTCGGAAACATGATATGAACAGATATATTACTAAAAATCAATTTCATTAACACCTAAATTGATTTAATCAACACCTTTACACTATCTATGTACAGAGTTGTGCATTAATTGAGCTGTATATTAAGGCTATGTACCAATAATAGATCGATTGGGCTCTTCCTGGTATATATCAATGACTTACCAGATTCCGTCAAATGTAATGCAAGAATGTTTGCAGATGACACCATAATATACCTTACCATCAACTCCATTTCAGATAGTATATCTCTGCAACAAGACCTCATTAGCTTAGAAACCTGGGAGAAGACATGGTCCATGGAGTTCAACCCGGACAAGTGTGAAGTCCTTAGAATTTTTAGAAAGAAAAATCCTGTAGTCTACCCCTACAAACTTCACAACATAGAGTTAAAAACTTGTGAGGCAGCTAAATACTTAGGCATAACCATTTCCAAAGATCTAAACTGGTCCAAACACATTGACAATATCACCTCCAAAGCAACTTCCACTCTTCGCTTCATACAACGAAATGTCAAAACTGACAATAAAAAGGTCAAAATTGCTGCCTATAACACCTATGTCCGCCCTCAACTTGAGTACTGTTCAAGCGTCTGGCATCCTTGGCAAAAAACCCTCACTAGCAAAGTCGAAAATGTCCAAAGGTCAGCTGCTAGGTACGTCATGTATGACTACAGTTACACCAGTAGTGTTACACAAATGCTGAAAACCTTAGAATGGAATACACTCCAATATAGAAGGTTACACAATTCATTAGTAATGTTTTATAAAATAAGGACCCAGACAGTTGCAGTCGACAAATCTCATCTTATTCCAACTAGAAACCTAAATTACTTAATCCCCATGTCTCACACTCAGTACTTTTCTAACTCCTACTTCCCTAGGACCATCCGACTCTGGAACTTCCTACCAACTTATGTTAAATCTAGCCCCAGTCTCAGTATCTTTAGAGAGAGGCTGGCGGTGGTCAGTATGTAATTCTGTTGCCTCTGTCCCATTTTAACTGTAGCATACTGTCTTTTTTAGCTTTTATTCTTTTAACATTGCAACATATCAGTTCTTTAACAACTGTTTCTCTGACAGCGCCGCCCAGTGATAGTCGGAAATCGACGGTTGGGTGAAAGATGTAGATGTAGATGTAAGCCCGATCGGGCAATGTGACCAGCCTGTTTATTTGGGCTGTCGAAACTAGACTAGGCCTATCCGAAATGTCACCCAGTTACTAGGATACAAAATCAATTCTTCAACAATTCACGATAGGGTTACCGAGCTATCGATTACTTTGAATTTCAACTTTACAATATCAAATAAAACGCGTAAAATATTCAACAAATGTCTAGGAATACACAAATATCTTACTTTCAACAGAGCTCTATTTCACCAGTCTCGCACCTGTCATATGAAGTTTGGGAAGGGCTAATTCTTAAATTTTATTGTTGTCATCTTATAGAGCTACACACGTACTGTACTCAGTACTGGCGCTTGGTAGACGATTAAAAGATAATCAAAGTTAAAAAGTACGTCAATTTACTAAGACGAAAATTAAAAGTTTTAAAAATTAAATCTGTAAAAGATTATTTTCAAGAAAGAGGTATTGGAGGCAACAGAGGTTTTTGGGATACAAATAAGCCTTATCAAACAAATCATGTAGTGCAGAGTGAAAATTTATTCTTATTTAAAACTACCGAGGCCAGACTGAAAAATCAGATGTTGCAGGAATTTTTAATGATTTTATTGTTAATGTAGCCGACAGCACACCAGGTAAAGATTTAAAAAAACTGACCGACCTAGATTACAGAAAATACACAAAAGAAATCGTACGTAGTAACGATTAATTTGATTGGAAGCCAACTGGCTAAACTGAAGAAAAACGACAATATATGAGTCTAATTACAGACCTGTCTGTATCTATCCGATTCCTTCTAATCATATTTGAAAAGGTATTTTCTATTCAGCTCTCTGAGAATATTTAGAACATTTTGGAAATTTTCTATATGGTAGGGTGACAAACCACATTACTCAGACTTTTAGAAGACTCAGAATATGCTCTTAATAAATATGTTGCGGAAATGATAAAAGAATTTGTCTAAAGTTTGAAATCTGCTTCCCTGCATATGTCATTCTCCTTAGTAAATTATCAGCATATGGCCTATCAGAGAGTCCTGGCAATCTTTTAGGATTTTATTAAAGTAATCGTAAGCAACAAGACAAAACTGGAAACACAGGTAGTACTTGTGCGCAAGGCTCTATCTTTGGACGTTTGCATCATTTTAAAGAAATTATAGCATATTTTCCTTCATTAATAAAGGTAAGTTTGATATCTATGCACATGACTATACACTACATTTAACCGCTTAAGATTATGATAAGTGTACTCAGGAAGGTCTAATACGTATCAGTTGTTCCAGGTGTACTTTGCAAAGTTTTAATTAATCAGTTTGACTACACAGGGGCGTCGGAAGGTGTTTGATATTGGGGCCGCGAGGGGGTAGGTACGGGAGGCAGATACCCCCTCCCGTAAGGGGGGTATGGGGGTTACGCCAGAAATTTAAAAAAAAAACAGGATCATAAATGGCGAGATCTGGTGCTTTTTAGAGGTACTGAATCGCATCTCAAGTCTCCTGTATTTTCTTACTCTTTACATGACTATAAGCAAAATAAAGTTTAATAAACTCTTATCGGACTTAATAATGTGTAACGCAATGCAAAGAATGCATGTATGTTTTTTTTTGTATTTAATGGGTACTGAACAATAATTTTTCGAGTAAAAACAATTTATGTAATTAATTCCTTACATCTTAGCGTGTGATAAACTTAACATTACCTCTTTCATTAAATAAAAACATGATAATTATTTCTGAATTTTATAAGTTAATACCTTAGATCTTTGCGGCGGGTATAGCTTAAACGTACCATTAACTAATTTAGTAAAGACATGCCAATCAAAAACATGCTGATTTGTTCATGCGTAATTAAGTCCAATCACGGACACGTGTGTATGAATCCAATTAACACCCCCCGATCGTGTCACTGTCACCACGGTAACACATTGCTCTGGACAGCGTGTATTGTTTACAAAAAATCGTTTTTTGGGCAAATTATTGGGGCCGCGACCGCGGCCCCTGCGGCCCCACTTCCGACGCCCCTGACTACATGCATTCAAATCCAGATAAGTTTCAGGCGATTGCCTTTCTGTAATAAAACTAGAAAGGCATCCTTTAGAAATACAAATAATTCCTGTGAGGATACGGTTAAATGACTTGGAACATCGAGCGATTCATATTCATTTTGGTAACTTACGCAGAAAACTGCAAAACAACTGAACCATTTGAAGCGTACTGGAAAAAAAAAAGGTTAATCAAATAGGCTTAATATTTTTGACTCGTGTTTCATCCAGTTCCAATTTCTGCCCTGTATCGTGAATTTCTGCCCTCTATAGTAGAATAATACCATGGACACTGAGAAGATACAGGTCATACAGAAAAGAGCATTTAGATTTGTTTATGTAGACTTTACATCATCCTAACCTAAACAAACCAGCCTCTTTAAATACAAAACATAAGAGAACTATAGCACTAGAAACATAGTTTTTCACTGATTATCCTTCCCATCTTTCCCTCTAGTTTTGAATGATCTTATTCAGAAATAAAATTCTAGTTATAATTTCCGTTATGTTCATTATCCAATATAATTATTACAGAAAATGATATTATAGATATAATATCTAATCTTAAGGTTAATAAAGCAGTAGGTTTAGATTTAATTAGTCATAAAGTTTTGAAAAATACTAAATATTCGATAGCCAAACCTTTACGTTTACTGTTTAATAGGTCTTTAAACGAAGGTATTTTTCCCAACATTTGGAAAAAAGTCATGGTAATGCCACTCTTTAAGAAAGGCGATATTCATTCGGTTAGCAATTATAGACCTATCTCTCTCTTAAGTTGTGTAGGTAAATTGATGGAAAGAACTGTGTATAAATACGTATACAATTATCTCCACGAAAATAAGCTACTTTATTCGTATCAGTCAGGTTTTTTGAAAGGTCATTCAACAGTTTATCAATTAATCGACATATATCACCAAATTACTCAATCACTAGACTCGAAAACGAATACTTGCATAGTATTTTGTGATATTTCTAAGGCATTCGACCGCGTCTGGCACAAAGGTTTATTCAAATTACAAGAAAATGGAATAATCGGAAACGTTCTTAACTGGATTGAAATTTATTTATCAAATCGCTGTCAGAATGTCTTTGTAGGGACGTCTCAATCAGATTTCAAGACTGTGACGGCTGGAGTTCCACAGGAGTCAGTGTTAGGTCCCTTGTTATTTCTCATTTATGTAAATGATATTGTCGACAATTTATTGAGTATTTCCCGTCTATTTGCCGATGATACATCTTTGGCATGTACAGCAGCAAATATTGCAGACTTAGAAGGCATTTTAAACCATGACCTGTTAATTGTGTCTCAATGGGCACATCAGTGGCTAGTAGATTTTAATCCAAATAAAACAGAGGCAATTCTTTTTTCAAACGTAATGCCACACAATGTTAATCTTACTAATGTTCCAGTTAAATTTGTTAGTGATCACAAACATCTTGGTGTGACTTTAAGTAGCAATGGTAAATGGCATAAACACATTGAAAATATATTACTGTCCGCAGAAAATTTTTTAGGCATTATGCGCAAACTGAAATTTTCATTGCGCAGGAAATCTTTGAATCAAATTTATATATCGTTTCTCCGACCATTGCTAGAATATGCAGCAGTCGTATGGGATAATTGTACAAATTTTGAAAAAGATAACCTTGAAAAACTACAGAACGAAGCTGCAAGACTTGTAACTGGTACAACGCGATCAGTATCGTTAGAAAATCTCTATAGGGAAATAGGATGGATATCTCTGTCCGAAAGACGGGTATATCAAAAATTAATATTAATATATAAAATAAAACATAATATGGTCCCAGAATATTTAAGTAATTTATTTCCTAATGTAGTCGGTGACAATAACCCCTATAACTTAAGAAATAATGAAGATTATGAAATCTTAAGAAGACGTTCCGAAATATTTTCTAGTTCATTTATTCCATCTTCTATCTCATTGTGGAATGAACTACCCATTGAAACAAGACAAATAGAAAGCCTATCAGCTTTCAAAAAGTTATCATGACCACACGGTTTAAAGCGCCAGAAGTACCGGAGATATATTCCTTTGGAGATCGAAAATATTCAATTTATCACTCTCGACTAAGAAACAAATGCAGCAACTTGTGTTTTGATCTTTTTAATAATCATTTAGCTACCGAATTTAGTTGTAGTTGTGGATATTATATTGAAGATTGTGAGCACTATCTTTTTCAGTGTTCTAACTTTATAAATCAAAGAATAGTTATGTTCCAGTCAACCAAGGACTATCATCCCTTAAGTACAGATACATTACTTTTTGGAAACCCTTCTTTATCAGTAAACGATAATATTACTATTTTCAGAAGTGTTCAAAAATTTATTAAAGATACAAAACGATTTGAGAATTGAAATACTACAGTGACTTTTGTGTCCAAATTTATCTAGATTTAGTTTTGCAACAAGACCAACAATAAAAATCTAGAAAGCAAAAACTAAAATATTAGTTTTAAGCGAAATATAAACATTATGTTGTACTTGATCTAACTTGACTTTCTCTTACTATTCTTTCTTCCCTCTTTCCCTCTTCTTTTAACTTCAATTATATAAAAATTTTGCATAGCTTTTTCAATACACATTTTGTAGCCAAATCTCATGTAAGTGAATTTTGTTAAGAGGAGGGTATGTAATAATGTTGTGAGAACTTGTTACCCAACCCTTTTGCATATAATCTTGTTAAGTTTTGTATTTGAGATGTAGATATTATGTATATTGATATGCAATAAAATATGTTTAAACCATGTAGGCTATTGCAAATTACCCACTCTGGTGAAATCAACATAAACCGGTAAGAACTCATTTGGGTATGCATTTGTATATTTCTGAGTCGTTCCGTCAACCAGTTTAAAGATTGTAAATGCTAGGCCAGTCAAAAATGATAAAAACTAGATCTTTGTCTATAGGGCACTGGCGCACTGTCTGCTGCATTCTGACAAGGAAAGATTAAGTAAACCTTTATAATTATTACTTTTGGCTGGAGTGTGAGTCATCAGGGAGTGGGGGTATGGATACTACAAACACAAGATAAAAGAAACTGAAAGAGTAAAAAGTACAGTATTATATTTTGTGAATGGAGGGTGCTGGGGGTTGGAGGGGGTTAGGGCGTAGTAGGAGAGGAGGTAAATCCAAAACAAAACCAAAGTTCCTGTAAAGTTTTTTATGACTCCAGGTCAAATACTTTTTGAGAGACTTGCGAAACAAACTTTAATGATGAATAACGACCCTGTTACTTTGGATGACTAAGTCAATTACTTTTTAAGATATGCACGTCATAAATTCGGACGAACAGATGATGGACGGACGGACGGACATCCTGACGGACAGAGGTAGGGACAAGGACAAAAATGTAAGTGCCAAACTAAAAACGCGGGGTGGGGTGCACATTGCATGCATAAATTCGCCTTTCTTTCTTTTTATTCTATTTTTTATATGGTTTTTGTTTGTTGTTTTTTGTTCATTTTTTTGCAAATGTCTGCTACATTTGTACTAGTGCTAAGAGCAAGGACAGGGATTCAATAGGAATAGTCACGTTCCTAGAGCCTCACAGCAGTGAATGCTTGTATATATAAACAAATGACATAAATGCATAAAACATAGACAAAGTAATACAAATAAACAACAAGGACAAAACAAATACACTAAGGAACACAGTGGGGGCACCGCTTTTGAACGTACAGTGGCAAAGTACCACTGAAAATTTTAAACTAGTTAACTGCGAGCAAACTGCCACTCTATCTTCACCATGTTCGAAAGTTGTAAGCCAGTGAAAGAGTTATCCCCACCTAGTGAAAACCTTTTCTGCGTGATTTTTATTTTTGCTGTCAGTGCTTTTCTTTTTTGTTTTATGTACCAAACGTGTCTGTCAGTCACTGGTGTCGTTTGTGAAAAAGTTGTTCTCAACTTGACGAGTAGATTGATTTTCCGGCCTAGTGACCTGACTAATTTGTTCTGATGTATAATCATGCATTATTTGTCATTATCATGTCTCGCCATGTTCTGTTCATGGTTGTTACTCACCTTTCTAAAACGTCTTTCTAAAACGTGCTATATGATTATCTGTATACTTGTTGAACTGCGTATATATATATATATATATATATATATATATATATATACATATATATATATATATATATATATATATATATATATATATATATATATATACATATATATATATATATATATAGTCTGATCAACAACAGTTCTAAATTAGTGTGCTTGATACCCTTGCTGAAAGTTTGAGTGGCATGCTTTTATTAGTTTTAATATGTGAAAATGCTGAACATTTCTAAAGAAGTGTTAACTTTAAGTTAATTTTCTTTTGATATGAATGTATTAAATGTCTATTGTCTTTAAAGTTCCTATATAATTATATTTTTCTTAACAATCCATAATTGACATCTATATATATTTAATATAAATGAATGCATATCACGCATATATTATCTTTTAACTCATTATACTTATGTGTTAATATTGTTTTACTATTGTTAATCTTAGCCAATTGAAAACGGCTCGTTCGATCTTGTGTTTACTTGCTGTGGACATGCCGAGTTGAACTAAATCTTATCTTAAGGCCATAGATGCGAGCCGCTCGGTGAATGCATAGAGTCGATCGGGGGCTGGACTGTATGTATGAGAGAAATTAAAAGAGTTTATGATTCTCAGAGAGATGATTGAATCGCACCGAATATGAGATTGCAGCATAAGATCAAGTAGTTCAGGTTTCATGTTAAAAGATTATTTCTATTTCTATAAAATGTTGAAGCGTTGGTTTGGGTATGGCGACGTCAAGGCATTGCAAGGTCATTTTGTTAGTTTATGTTTTGCAATAGGTGACAATGCATGTTTGACCATAACGCTGCTTGATTGACCATAAGTATTGTAGACGTATCGAGCTGTTGATCGTGAGCTTTATATGTGAGAGTTTTTCTCATGAATACCAGCGGGTGGAGCAGTATTCAAGCCGTGGGCGAACATGTGTTATATATGTACATGCTGTTTCTTTGACTTTCTAATAACTATTTGTTTTGACAGTGCTTTTCATGAATGTTATTTGTCATTATTTATGCGCGTTTCATTTAATGTGTCACCCAGGTATTTTGCAGCTTCTGTTGTTTTGAGATTTATGTATAGATAATAGAATGTACAGTTTTGACTGGCTTTACTTTCTCGTTTGATTTATCCGCAATAACTCGGCCGTTATTTGGGTTGAATACCATTTTTTCAGTCGTTTCTGTTTGCTTCTGGCGAAAAGAAATCAGTTCGTGTGTCAAGGGCGGATCGACTGTAAGTTACAGAATTGCGTTATTTTCAAAACATAGCTTTACATTTAATGGAGTCAGTTCAGTAAAAAATAAAATCTAGGAAGAGACAGAGGTCTATGACTGAGCATAAAGGAACAAAAAAGAAAACTGTGTCTGAGGTCCTGCTGTGAACGATATTTTGGAATTGATCCTCCAGAAATGAGTTGGTACTAAAGGTGCTAATGGATGGACTCTCAGGGTATTGAGTTTTATTTGGGTTTTACGGCGCACCAACACAGTATAGGTTATATGGCGCCAAATATGTTAATTTATAGTAGTCATCCTTGTCAATTAACAGCTTAATTAAAGTTCATTACAATGATGTCAGTATTTTTTGGCCATTCACAATTTTGTCAAAAACCTCTTGTGTGTAATTAATACGTTGTGTTTCGCAGGTACTGCCTAAGGAGATCGTGATATTAGAGACCAGAATAAGTGCCATCATTTTAGAGACAATACATGCTAAGTATTAATGCATATAGTTGCTGGATATGGATTTGGATTAGCATTTCTTGTAGACAGAATTAACGACCGATTTCTTCCATTTTGTGTGTGACATGACCAGTTTTTAAGAGATAGTTAGACTATCTTTGTTATAATTGGGAATTTCTGTTGTTAAGCTTTCCAAATAATACTGGGGAAATTTGATCAAGGCCAGAAGCTTTATTTTCACTGAAGTAGCGACATAGAATAAAATTTGCAACGTAAGATTGCGTAGACCGTTGAAAAAGCCGCTACTGAAGTCAGGGAGTTCCACTGCTCCAATTAGGCATGTGGAAGTAAAATCCAGATTAATATTGCTTTTTCTTTCGATTTAGGAATATAAAATTAAAAGGGTTTCGTAGCTTGCAGTAAATCCCATTTTCTTGATTATTGATAAATTTATTAAAAGATGATAAGCAGAGTAAAACACTGCATTCAACTTGTTGGTAGTTTGAAAAGCATGGTTTGGTGTGCTTAAATGATTTACAATGTCGCCTATCAAGTCGAGCGTAAGCGTGGCCTACTTCTAACGTGTTTACACACTCTTGAGTTCTTCATGCTAAATGCTAAGAAGGTTTCCCTATTTTCAGCTTGCTCTTTGCTCGTACCATTTTATATATCTTAATTTATTTTTGGTGGTGTTTCCAACTTTCGTCCTCGTATATGAATAATAACAATATATCTTATTGCTGCTTATTTGAAGCACACCTTCTGTTGTCTTTATCATTCTTCTTTTCTTTACAGTGTCAAATTGACGGTGGTCTACTTTGCTGTGTTGGCCCTGTTGCTTTTGCTGTGCTCATCTACTCTTATATTAGTGACCATGTCTGAATGTATTGGAAAAAAAACAACAACGGGATCAGCGGGGATGAATTAAAAGCAAACAAGGATAGGTCTATACCTACATCTACATCTACATTAGTACGTCATACTGTCAGACTTGACAATTCTATGACGATGCGCAAGGATAAGAGAAAGTATATAGAAGAGCTGATAGATAAAATAAGAAGCAGATCGGTCTAAGGATGTATGGTTCTAAGAAAAAGATAGAAACAAGTGTAGACAAGAAATATTTTTAAAAAAGATGGCCGGTGTAGGGTGAAATGGGTGGACATGGAAAAAAGTGGACACAAGGTCATGTGCGCATGCGCTAATCTACATATAGTTAATGGGCGGAGCACGCTAAATATAATCTCAGGATACAACTCAAAACCTAATATGACTGGTTTGCCGATTGATAAAAACGGCCAGTAACAAATAAATATCCTCTGGATTCAAGACATTTAAGTTTCCGTGTATAAATTGGGTTATTATACTATAGCTGACTTATCTTAATACGACGGACATTGGTATCATCATAAGGTCTAAAAATAGTTCCTGTGTTTTTCCCGGTTATATTTCACCTACATATAATGCGCAGCATGAAATCTCCAGGGAATAGTGAGTTGTGGGTTCGAGTCCAGTCATATATTTTTTTTTCATTTTGTCTTTTACTTTGTAATTGTTTCATGGTCTTATAATAACCGAATTATGTAAAGAGTAGATTTACAGCATATATTCGGTTTAAAGCAATAGTAATTTTGCCCATTTTGTTGTTTACTTTCTAACTGTTTCATGGTCTTATAATAACCCAATTATGTAAAGAGTACATTTACAGCATATTCGGTTGAAAGCAATAGTAATTTTGCCATGCGGATATCTATATTTAAATGCAATTTCTCTTTATTGTTTGAAAAGTTTTAATGATATTGCATTTAGATGAACAGAGTAATGTGAGAAGGGCATGCACCCTAAAACAAAAATGTACAAATAATATAGTGAACAGAAAAAAAGCACGCTTAGGAATTAGTAGACACACATCGAGGGGATTTTAGTAAATTAGGTGGCGGTGAGACGAGAGAAAAATTGGTAATATATTTAAAAATTTCCCTAAAAAAATTTTTGGGCCAAAAATTAGACACCTCAAAAAAGGAGACCAGGAAGAAATCTCGGGAAAAAAGGGACACGACATTGAAACACCACTGAGTAACTTTACCATAATAAGAATCCTGTGGAAAGTGGACACACTATTAACACACTGAGAATTAGAAACAACAAACCCACGGAAATAAGGGGACGTGTGGGCGAGAAGAGTAATTGGTAGAAAAACAAATTTTTCCCCGAGAAAAAAATTGACCAACAACATAAGCCGCTACGTAATGGAACATGAAGAACTTCTGGAAAATAGGTGGACACGACAAATGTAACACATAATAACAGTAGACTTATAAGAATCCCCTATAGATAAGGGACACGAAATATAGAGAACATCTGGGTTGGTAACATTTAAAATATACTGGGAAAAAAGGGGCATAAAATTAAACGGGCACACATGAGGAATTGAAACACATGATAAACCCCCAAAGGAAAAAAGGGGACACGATAGAAATTGGGGGGAAAAAGGGGGACATTTTAGAGATGCTGAGGAATGTGAAACAAAATAAGAACCCCCGGGGAAAATAAAGACATATGGACAAGTTGAGGAAAAAGCAAAAAAAATTAGACACTTTGGGGGGGAAAAAAAACGACATATAGACAGAGCGGGGAATTTAGTATAAAAAAGAAAAGGATTATGGTGAAATAAGTGAACATACAGAACTAGAAACGGTAATAATGAAGAACCTCTGGGATAAGGGGACAATGAGCAAAAATGAGGAACGGGTAGACAATAAAAAAACCCCCTGGGAAATAAGGGGACATTTAAGACGAATGGGGGAACGGGAGACAAAAAAGAATCCCCGGGATATAAGTGGACAAGAGACGAATGGGGAACTGGTAGACAATTTAAAAAGGAAACCCTGGGAAATAAGTGGGACATTGAGATAGAGAATTGGAACTGGTAGACAATAAAAGAATCCACTGGGAAAAAAAGGGGAATATGAGACGAACTGGAACGGTAGACAAATAAGAAATCCCCTGGGAAAAACGGGGGCAAGAGACGAATGGGGAAAACTGGTAGAAATATAAGAATCTCTGGAGTTTAAGCGGACATATGAACAGAATTTTCGGAACGGAGACAATTAAACACCCCTAGGATTAAGTAAACATAGGACAGAGCGGGGAAATTTGGGAAGAACCCCGGGGAAAAATGGACATAGAGACAAGCGAGGAATAGGATAAAAAATTAGAAACTTTTTGGAAAAAGGGGACATATAGCACAGAGCTGGGGAAATGGTAACAAAATAAGAAACGTTGGGAAATAAATGGCATAGAGATGAGCGGGAATAGGAAAGCAAGTTAAACCTTTGGGAAAAAAGCGGATATAGAGCAGAGAAATTAGTAGCATAATAAAAAAACCTTTGGGGGAAATAAGTGAATAAGAGGCAGAACTGGGGAAAATTGTCAACACTGTAAGACCCCTGGAAAAAAATTGGACTTCGACAGAATGGGGCTTGGTAAACAAATAAATCCCCTTGGATTTAAGGGGCGTAGACGCAGAACTGGGGAAATTTGGGTAACAATATAAAATCCCCGGAAAAATAATAGGACACATAGACGAGCTGGGGAATTGGTAAACAATATAAGAACCCCCTTGGATTTAAGTGGACGTAGACGCAGAACTGGGGGTTTGGGGAGACAAGAAGGTCCCGGGGAAAATAAGGGGACAATGAGACAGAGCTGGGGAAATTTGTAACAATAAAAAATTACTCGGGAAATAAGGGGACAATGGACAGAGCTGGGGAATTGGGTGGGAAAAAAATAAAGTCCAATGGACGAAACTTGTTATTTTAAAGGTAAAAAGAAATATCTAGTTTTTTTTCTCCTTTATTGAAGACAAAAATAAGAAATTTTGGGGGAAAAAAGTGGAACTAAACAGAGACGGGGATTTAGTAGACAAAAAAAGTTTTCCTGAGAAAAAAATAGACATAGATACGGGTGGGGAATAGGTAGACAAAATTTGAAATTTTGGGAAAAAAGGGGCCATAAAAGACGAGGGGGGAAAAAGAGACAAAAATAAAATACTTGTGGGAAATTGTCGGCAAATGAGCAGAGGTGGGGAAATTAAAAACCGGGGGAAATAAGTGACATATACAGGAGGAGGAATTGTTAACAAATAAAAACCCCCGGGAAATAAAAAACATATGGACGGACTGAGGAAAAGGAGACAAGTTTAAAACTTCTGGAAAAAAGCGGACTACGAGACAGAACTGAAAAATTGGTGAAAATTTTAAAAGAATCCCCGGGGATAAGTGGCATATAAAGAAATGTTTGTAGACAAAAAAAAATCCCGGGATAAAAAGGGACATATGAACAAAACTGAGAAAAATTTGACTAAAAATAAAGAATCCCCTGGCATATAACGGACAATAGAACAGAACTGTAAATTGGTAACAATATAAAATCCCCGGGAAAATAAGGGGCAATGAGACAGAATGAGGAATTTGGGTAGACAAAAAAAAGAACCCCCGGGATAAATGGACAATGGACAGAACGAAAATTTGGGTTAACATTATACGATTCTCCAGGATAAAAGTGGACATATGAGACAGAACTGAGAAATTGGTAGAAAATAAAAGAATCCCCTAGGATAAAAAGGGGGACATAGAGACAACCGAGGAACTGGTAAAACAATAAAAATTTCCCCTGGGATATAGGTGGACAAAAGGGAAACGACTGGGGAAATTTTTGTAAAATTCAAAATACCCCTTTGAAATAAGGGGGACTTGAAACAAGCTAAGGAAGAAAAGGAAAAGAAAAGAATTTTCTGGGGAAAATAAAGTGGACATATGACAGATGAGAATTTTGTAGCAAAAAAAAAACCCCTGGGAAATAATGGAACGATAAAAATTATAAAACACAGTATTGATTTTTTGACAAAATGAACCCTCTGGGAAAGGGGGACACACATATAGACTTAATGACACACAGCACGGGAATTTGTAGCTTTTGGACATAAGATGACATAGGACAAGTGAAAAATTGGCGGCCCCAAAAAAGGAACTTAGGGAAATAACTGGACGCGATATATATGTGAGATTCACCGAGGAATTGGGCCCAAAAAAACCACGGGGAAATAGGAACACGATATCCCAAAAGGGGGACATGGTAACAAAAAAGCTAAAAAAAAGGGTTGACATAAAATCCACTGGGAATACTGGCACATATTAAAGAGACCAACTGACGAAAGGGTAGACAAAATAAAATTTCTGGAAATAAGTGACATTATATAAAAACACAGCTGATGATTAGTCATATAACACAAACCCACGGGGGAATAAGGGGACACAATTTTATGAGACGCACCGGGGATTAATAGACACAATATAAAATTTTCGGGGAAATAAGGGGCCGACTTATAACACACAGCACGGAATTGGTAGATAAAAAAAAAAATATAATCCCCGGAAATAAGGGACATATAACACCCGGTGAGGAAACAAGAAATTCTGGGGAAATGTGGTATGTTTAAAAAGCGATAAAATATTGCATTTTTTAATCCCGGGGAAATAAGTTGACAAGAAATATAAACACGAAAGGGGGTTTATGATATTTGGAAAGCCCCTTTAAAAAGTAGGGACATATAACCAACTCTGAACTGGTACAATAGTAAGAAACATTGAAAAAAAAGGAAACGATATAAGAGACAAAAGCAGGCTTTGGTAGACATGATAAAAAAACTTCTAGAAAAATGGACCGAATACATGGGACAAAATAAGAATCTCCTTGAAAAAAATGAACACGATTATAAAAAGACACCCATGTTATACTCGTTGCTAAAATTTGGGTTTGGTTTGGGTGTTAAATTCCTTGTGGTGCTCCTTCTTCTACAGTTTTTGCTGTATTTTATTCAGACGTTAAAGAATTATTGACATGTTAAGACGCATGCAACATAACATTTTTTGATGGGAAAACAAGAACCAACTCAGCCGATTGATTTTAAATTTCCTTGTGCGCGAACTGCTTCACATTTTCCCCTGCATTCCTTCAAACATCACAAAAGGGCCCGACAAATAAATCGCAGCGTGAACATAAAAACGTTCTTAAAACTTTTCTCTTGGAATAGACAGAATGTGTTTTCTGGAAAATTCTTTATTATGCAAGAGGGCCCCTCTGGTCAATGTCCCCACTTCGGGGTATTTGTCATCTTCCTTTGATGCCTAATGTCTGCTAATTCCACATCTTGCCTTATTTTTTTGGGTTCCATTTATTTCCCGAAGATTTTTTTATGTTTTCCCAATCGCTCAGCTTAGTGTCAAATATTGTGTCCATAATATCCTTATTCAATTATCACCCGGAGTTCGTACGTATCGACGATTTCCTTATTTCCAAGTAATTCTTATATCTACCAATTTCCACCCGTGTCACATTACGTAACCACTTATTTCTTAATAAATTCCTTTTAATATAGCTTTTCTCGCTGTATCAAAAAATTTGTCTTATTATGTCTTCCCTTTACCCACTCTATCTCATATATTTCGTGTTCCTTATTTCCGAGGAGAACAACTAGTTCTCAAATACAATAATTTTTAAATTTATTACCGTAGACTCCTTGGGCAAAGCTTGATCATGGCTTACCTGCATTTTCTTATAATGTTAATTTCTATTTAATATTCTTCAACGAGAAGGGCGTGGCTATAAGCCGTACCTAACTAATAGAAACATTATGTCCCGCCTACAATAGAATACTGTAGGAAATGTTAACTTCGAAACCGTTCTCTATTTTAGCTGGAGAACGCTTGTCACTGATAGTTCCAATGTTAAAAAGGAATGAAACTTGTCAACAAAATTATACCAAGCGTTGTTCAATTGGCGGACCATGGACAAAACGAAGCTTTGGGAGCTACCAAAAAAGAGCTTATTCTCGTAACCCCTACTCTTTCTATTAAAAACAGTTATATATAGTCACCGTTAACCTGGGGTCCAAAATTGATTTCCCCGGTAATAATCTATTCATTTGACAAATAAAACGAAATTTAAAGTGCAGTTGTTTGAAATTTTATTTATTTTGGTACTTTTTTTGGAAACTCCCATAATTGCGACTAAAAAACGGCGACGCGATTTTTAAACTCCCAAATTTCAAGAAAAAATAGAAAAGGGGGAAATTTTAAATTTTTCAAGGATTATTCAGCATTTTGTGTAAGGGGGATACGTGAAATTTCTAAAATATATTTATACTCTCCTTCAAAGGTATAAAAGTATCTTTGTTGTTTGATTTCCGTCGAACATTTTACCACTTCTGACTTTTGTGCTCGGGGCGATTTTATAGGTATTGGGGAAAGAAAATGCGTGGCAAACAAAAAAATTTTTTGGGAAAAATTTTTTGCCTCTTTTTGTTAATGGAAAACACAAAGCAATGAAAAAACCAAATCGCCAGACCCTACTTTTTGTTTAAATTTTAACTTACAAATGATTACTATCAAGTCTTGTAAAAAAATTAAAACACACAAAAACAAGGATGCATTGCTTAAAAGTTAACAACAAAAAAGCATTCTGGATACCTGTTTGTGTATTTGGGGGTTTTAATGGGCGGGAAAATTGGCAATGTTTTAATTTGCATCTAGGGTTTCAAATCGAGAGAATTTGGGAAATATGTTTTTTCCAGTGTTGCGAGTACGTCAAAATTTCATGTACGCCCCTTCCGTTTTGAATTGGGACAAAAGTTTCTTCTGCAATTTCCTCCCGGTGCATTAAATTTTAAATTGAGATTTGTGAACTACAAGGGGGCAATTGGAAGTGCCTTTACGCTATATCATTGCAATTGACGGTACAGAAAAATTTCGACCATTCAAAAACAGTTCAAAAGTAAAAGAGGCTAAAATACAGTGAAATTCTATACCTTTCTTTGTTGCTGTTTGGCTGCCAGTATTCTACCGTCTGTCCCTTTGGGGAAAGTATTGACAGAGGAGGCATCGAGCTGCAAGGGGTTTGACGACACTACAAAAGAAGCCTCTACAAAAAATATCTGTGGATTTTCAAAGGATTTTTTTTCCTTTTTTTTCATAATTTCGACTTTCATTCTTTTTGTGTTTTCGGTCTTGTGGGAAGAGAAAAATAAACACAAAAATCCAAAATTTGTACATCGACCAAAATCGTCAATCTCCCATACCCTCGAAACATTAACCCATAACAACAGTCCAAATTAAAGAAACAAAAGAAAAACAAATGTGAAAAGAAGGGTTTTTAGGAAGCTCATTTACCAGAAGGGAAAATTACACTAAAAAAGTTCCTAACAAACCAAAAGAAAATGCTGCATCAAAACCTGAAATTTTCAAAAATAATGTTTTTAATAACGACGTATTTATTGTTAGCTTTTCCACACCCGGCTTTTTCCTGTGGTTTCCTCCAAGCACAATTGACTGGGAAACTTTTCGGGTTTTTTTGCCCTTCAAATTGGCTCGATCATATTTTCTGAATTTTAGCGATAATCCTTTTAAACCCACGGATTTTTAACTCGAAATTTTTGATCATTTTTTTCAGGGCGTTCGTCCATGTTGCAAAAGTTTAACTATAGGGCACGTTTCCTCGAGCCTGGGACTCTAGACCTCCCATTCAAACTCTTTTATCGAGAAAGTTTTAAACCAAAAAAATTTAATTACATAAATTAATAAGCCCAATATCATTTTAAATTGAATGTAGTTTAAGACAAATTGTAAAATGTATGTGGTAAAAAATAATAATGAATGAGTTAAAAAATTGTAAGACCTTGTTTTTTTGACCTTGGGTTTGGGGCCAAATCTTTATCGATAGAGATTCCCAATAGGGGAGCATTACTTCACATATTTTTTAACATATTTATCAACCATTTTTGCTAGAATATCTGAAACGGTTAAAAAGAAAATGTCTGACCACTTTAAAACTGTACATATATGGTATAGAATAGAATTACAAGAAAGTTAAAAGTTTTTCTTGTCTGGACCGAAACCCCTGGAGTACAAACATGCCTCTGCGGGCAGCCCCTGAAAATGCATTTTACAAGCTATACATACTAACCCATTTTCCCCCCGGAACGCCCCGTTTTGGGGATAGGGTACCTCATTTTTAAAGAAAGGTAATTCATTTTTCATGTCTAGCAGTTCATTTTCTCAATGTTCCTTATTGTAAGGGTAATCCCGGTATTTCATGTTTTCCTCAACGTTTTTAGATAAAATTAGGCTTCCAAATGCCCCCCCTGTACCAACGGCTAAAAATCTTTTTTTTAGGGGAAAAATACGCGTATGAAATGGGCTATTATTCTTCCCTTTTGTGCCAAGGGGCCTTCGGGCCCATCTGTACAGAACATTACCCATTCATTTTTATTTGAGGGGAACTCTTTTCTCAAGCAGAAAAAAAAAATTTTCCTATGGACTGAAAACAAAAACAACGGTGACGTCATTTTTGATTTCCCAAGATGTCAAAAGTTACAAAATTCCACAAATAAAAAAAAAGATTTCATCGCCAATCGAAGAAATCTTCATACAGTAGACTTCGAATTTTAACGAAAAAAATCAAATTTTAGAAAAAGAAACAAAAGATATAGCGATGGTTACCTGTTTATATTTAACGAGCAGGGAAACTTTAAAACTAAAATAAATTAAGTTTAATATATTTCTAAGAATGGGGAAAAGTCGGATCATATGTTCCAGTATGAAACAAAAAACCCCACAAAAAAGATACTTGTTTAAAAATTTCCTTTTTACGTTTTATCAAGAATGTCCAAACTGTCGTAACTGCCTTTGAATCTTTTTTTTTTAATTTGTTATTATTATACAAACACGAAAAACCCACATTGTTTGTTTGTTTTTAAAAATAACATTTGGTGTATTAATTACAAATTGAAAAAGAAATTTTATCGTGAAAATAAGTAATACCCGCAAGGGAATTTGTTTTTAGGTTACCATGTGTTTACCAGTGTCTGCATCACGGAAAAACTAGCACTGTAACATTTTACTCACATTTTAACAAGAATCGTGTAGTCGCATTTCATTTTTTCCAAATTTACACTCAGTAAGAATTATTACTGTCTAAATTATTTCCAAAACTAGAAATATTTTTTTTTAAAAACGTTTTTTGAGCAAAACGTTAAAAATTTTCTGCCTAAAAACCCCGGTTGCTGGAATAGAATCCCTTTGGAATTTAAAAAAAATTTCATTATGAATCAAAAAAAATTGGCGATGAGTTTCATTTTCCTTAAGGGTTTAAAATTAAATATTGCAAGAATTTTTTTTAAACCACAAAAAAAAGGAAACCTAATTATACATTTTAAAAATTTGACAACCATTTTTAAAAATCATTTTGAATTAGAAAGCTAAGATGTTTTTTAAAAGACATCATTTAAAAAATTTGATCAAGTGATTTATGAAAATGGGGAATAAAATACTTTTTGCAGTCATTTTTGTCATACTGAATAAATTTTTTTTGTTTTTAAACTATTTAAAGGAACATCCCTTTGTATAACCATGTTTTAAAAAAATAAATTTAGCCTCACTGATATTAATGTCCCAAACTGTTTTTTGCCTCAAATCATGTGTACATGAAATGAAGAAAAAAAGAATTGAATTGAATTGAATTGGAAAAATTTCAACAAAAGTGTTGGATAGGGAAACAGTTTTTGATTGAAGTGGGCCATTCATTGAATGCATCAAGTTAGTTGATTATTGTTATTGAATATTCATAACTTAAATTTTATTTTTCACTTTCCCAATGTTTTAACCGAACGAGTTTTCCCACATTGGGTATTTCGTTTAATATTTTAATAAACAAAAATTCATCAACAAACCGTAATAAATTTTTAAAAACGGATGTATTGAAAAAGGGGTAGTAAAAAATAAAATTTTTTTAAACAAATTTGAATAGGGAAAAAATAAATGTTCAAAACCCTTTCTGACGTAGACAGCACGAAAAAATCGATAGGTGACAGATTCTTTCGTTTTGCACATCAAAAACCCTGCCCCCAGATTTAGACAAAAAAGTATTACACTTTGAACGCAGGATTTTTCTCCCCGCCGGGTTTTTTAAGCAGATTGTTTTACTACACGAGCGAATTTTAAAAATCTAGAAATTTATTTTAAGAAATAAATCAATATTAATTTGAGGGGAAAAATTTTGTCGTTTAAATCGAAATTAATCGGTTTTAGATTTGCAAAACAAAATAAATTACAAGAAGGAAAAAAAATTTACGAAATTTTAATAAATCACACCACGCAGGTTCGAAAGGAAATTTAAAAAAAAAACAGTATGTAAAAGTTTCTACAAAATCAAATGAATGAACAACAAAATATAAATCCTTTAATAAAAAACCCTGACGCAGTATTGTTTTACTTTTTTTTCTTGGAGATCTTATTATGCCACTGTTTCTTCGCCCGTGTCTGGTATATATCGTTCCCATAATTCCCCCGCAGACTCTTATTTAAATATAGTTTCCTTAAGAGGTTCTTTTATCCTGTCCATTATTTCCCACTGGAGAGTTTAATTTGTCCCCCATTTATAGCTTGGCTCACATTACTTGTCCATTATTTCCCAGGAAAATTTTCATGTATACAATTTTAAAAGCGTGTCCATACTTAATTTTTCCAAATATTTCCCAGGAAATTTTTATTATTCCCCACTTGTAACGTCCCCATAATATTGGTTTTCCCCTCATTTCCTATGTATTCTTATTAATTACTGTTCCCAGTGTTTTTCATATTTATTGTGTCCACTTAAATTTTCCCCGGGGAAAACATTTTTTTGCACATCACTTTGTCATTGCTCAAAATATTTTTTTATTATTTCCATGCGATTCTTACTAATCACCCGTTTTTCCAGGGTTTCCAATCGGTCCACTTATTTTCCCAAAAATTCTTACTATGATTGAATTTCTCACTGTGTCTAATGTATCGTTTCCCCTTTTTTTCCCAAAGGGAAAAAATGGACCAATACTCAAACAGCTGACGAAAAAGGGGGACAATTAGAAATATGTTCCCAAATTTTACCTTTTTATGCCCCATTGTTTTCCCCATTGTACTGGGATAAATCGCTCCACTTATTTTTCCCCAATAGCCTCACTAAAAGTATTTCACAAAGGGGTTTTATTATCGTGTCCACTTATTTCCGGCTGGAGGGCTTTTAAGCCCCCATTTTCTCACTGGTCTCAATATACGTGTTCAGGGGGGAGGGGTGGGGGTGCCATTCTGAGTGGTTAAGGGCACTACTTAAAAACACTTGCTTCTTATCGATGGGGGTTCGAGCCTCACTCGGGGGGTTTAATTATTCGTGGGAAGCAAACCCGCTGCTTTCAAAAGATTGGGTTCTGCCCTCGTGATGAAATAGGGATGTGGGGGTACTTGGGGGGGTTTTTCCCCATTACAAGCTGATGTCGTATATGATTTATAATTGTGTCGGTGGACGTTAAACCCAACAAAAAAAAAAAATATATCATTTCCCTTATTTTTACTGGAATCTTATTATGTTTTCCATTTTCTCATTTTTTCATCATTTTCTCTAATATCTGACCGCTTATTTTTTTGTAAAATTTCCTTCCAAACCCCCAGCTGTGTCTCCTATTAGTGACTACTTATTTTTTCCAATGCTTCTTTTTAATGTTTCCAATCCCTCTATATACTGTTTAAATATTTACCAGATGATTCTAACTACAATGTATGTCTTCCATTTCCTCACTTTGTCCAAAAATCTTGTCCACTTCTTTCTATTTCTGTTTACCTTTCCCAGAAATTCTTTCAGTCGACAAGTCCTAAGCTGTGGTCATATGTCAAATTTTTTCTAAGGGTTCTTATCATGTCTTCAGTTCCCCGCTGCGGTCTATATATTTTTCCATTTTTTTCCCAAATTTCTTATAATGCCTCCCTTTCCCCAGGGAGTCTGCTATTCATGTTACGCGACCACTTATTTTTCAAATAATTTTTTAGAAATATAGGTTTCTCTGCAGTGTTCCACCTTTTTCCCCGGGATTTTATTATGTCTATCAAATTAACCATAACTTGTCTCATTTTAATATATTATATGGGACCGTACAATGTTACACCTTGATGTCAATCCAGAGACCCGAGTTTTTAATCCGGCCAGACAAGGACTTTCTGAATGCTCTCGAGTGTCCCCCACAATTAAACGCCCCTTTCTGGGTCTTCGCAGGGAAGACGGCTTCGCGTGAATTGACTGCTTTTCCAAAAAAGTAAACAGGCATGTTCTAGAAATGACTTTCTTATCGGTTTTTTGTGGGCTTTATCTCACTTGTCCCCCTGTCAGATCCTTTCTTCTGTGCCCGTAGAGCATGAATTTTGCACCCGTAGGGTGCGTTGTTTTTTGGTAAAAAGCCTTTAATGTGTTTATCATGAAAAGGGCGTTATTAAAAGAGATTTTAAAAAAACTCGTTTCAAACTTTCTAATGATTCAAAATTTTGTCTAGAAATACCCCCATTTTTTCTCATGTAGTGTCCCTTATTTCCAGGGGGAATCTTGGATGTTATTAAATTTCCTGCTTGTTTTTATATTGTATATTTTATTTCATATCCTTGTATATTCCGTGCATGCCATTTTTAGACAATAAAAAAAAGGCATATAGCCTTTAAGAACAACCCATACCCACAGGGCAAAATCACTTGTTTGAAAAAAAAAAATTTCATGCAAAAGCCCGCGCCCTTTACCCCTCAGTCACAAAGGTATGGAAAAACAATGTCGATAAGAAAATATTCCCGAAAAAAAAATCAAAAGAAACCTTTTAGTCAGTCTCCCCTAATTAGCTTAAATTTTTTTTACGGAAACAAGAAGATATCATAAACCGCGGAGGCATATTTCATCGGCGAAATAGTCAATTTTAGGGTTTTTGGGTGTACCCTGAGGTTTTAATTAAGCGCGCTCCGCCCATTAGCTAATTTTAGGTTTGCGCATCGAAAAGACCGCCTTTCCACCTTTTTTATGGGGGCCACTTTTTTCCCCCACACCCGGGGAATTTTAATAAGGAAAGAAGTTTAGAAATTTTCATCCAAAAAAACCACTTTTATCTAAATTTTCAAATTTCAAAAAAAAACACCGCACTTTTTAAAAAATTTAAATGGGTTTTCTTTTTAAATTTTTTACAAAGGTTTTTTTTAATTTATTTTGTTTCGTTTATCCTTAGACAAAAAAAATTAAAAAGAGTATTTGAGGACCCTTTTAATGCTGCTCCAGACCAAGTATGAAAAGATCCCAAGCTTTCAGAGACCCGTTTTAGCTTGCACCCCCAAAAGGGGTCAAATGTCCCAACGAACAAGTTGGCTGCGGCTTTTAAAAGGGTGCTACAAATCAAGTTTGATGAAATACATGAGAAAAAATCAATTAAAGGATTTTTTATTTTTAGCTTTAGCGGCCCCTAAAATAGGCCAACTGATCCCGCTTTAACAAATGCATATTCACTATTCATGAATCTTTGGACAATGACGTCACACCTATGAAAAAGTGAAGGTCAAGGGACACATATAATTGTAATTATTTCAATATTTCTGTTACATAAGCAAAGTTTGACCGTAGTCATGTCACGCTGTTGAACTGTATGCAGCGTACCTTCTTTTCTATGACGTACCGTTTTATGACGTACCGTTTGGGTAAAAAGTCTGAAATCGCTCGAGCGATACCATAATACACGGTTAGCGTGTAAATTTACACGCTTACCGTGTAAATTTACACGCTAACCGTGTATTTCAATCGGTAGATCTATAAAAGTACACGCTCACCGTGTATTTTTACGCGTTTACCGGGTAAAATATACGCTTAGCGTACAAATTTATACGCTTCGCGCGTATCGCTCGCTTGAGTTACACTTTTAAATAAATTAGCCAATCAGAATACATGTTACAAAGGAAGATATTTATAATGTTTATTATTGAATTATTACTGTTAAGGAAACATACATAATATTTTATTATATAACGATTTGTTTTGCCACTGTAAAGATGATTTAAGTCAAGTAATTTATTCTACAGTGTATATGCTTTGATTAAAGACATGATCTTACCTGAAAAGCCTGCTTTATTCTTACTTTCGTTAGAAAAGAACAAGCATTTCCAGTCTAACTCAACACATCATACACATACAAAACTTGTACTTTACTTTACATTTTGAAATGTCATTTGTTATCATATATCTATTTTTCTACAACTTCAAATAATATATATAGGGGGGGGGGGGGGGGGGGGGGGTTCGAGCGGTTCCATGCCACTGAAGTTGCTGTTTTAAGTGATCTACCGGAAATCATTACGTAACTATTATGCAAAATGACATGATAAAACATATGTCACCTAGGTTATCAAGATCCTTTCGAGGTACCCTAATTAGAGCGGATCATAAATGTACTGAAGCATATAAGATGGCTTTGATATGATACAATTTAATGCCTTCGGTTATCAATGCCACTATATATGAACGCACACGGATTAATATATCACGTGGCGGAGCTGTCTTGTGAAACGAAAATAAAAAATTCACAAGATATCTAGTATTCTAAAATCTGTAAAAATATATTTGGAAATTTAATGGACATTTATTTTTAAAACGATGAAAGTGTAAATTCGTTAGATATGAATGAATGACTTTAACTACTAACTGATGGGAAATACCTACATGCTGGATCATTTTCATATCGAAAATGTATCGTGCGCAAAGTCATTATCCGTAATCTAATAGAATAATTATGATAAAGCTGAATTCCGCGCAAAATAGAACAAGATTTCAAGTCTAGAACACCCTCCCTGCCTCCCTCTCTCTCCCTCTCTCCCTCACTCTCTCTCTCTCTCTCTCTCTCTCTCTCTCTCTCTCTCTCTCAAATCTGACCGCTGTCATTTGATATTTTCAAATAAAAACTTCCAATTCGAAGAATCAATAGAAATGATAGATAACAATTTTAAGATGATTACGATTTTTGAATACGGAATGAATTGATAACCACTTTAGTATAAGTGGATACAAAATGAAAGGCTGGATTTAATTGATTATTTCATTTTCAACTTCCACTTTTAATTATATTACAAGTATCATCCTAGCTCATTGCGGCAAGTTGTAAGTTCTCCGAGGTCGAGCAAGGAATTAAGACAAAAACTTTGGTTTAAATAATTGATCTTTAAATGTTCCATATATAATTATTTCCATTTAGGTAATACAAATTTTAGCCATTTCGGCTATGAAATAATATTCTCCATTTCATTGTATTTATTATCCATTTTAGTTACATGTACTTGTGGCCCGACCCATTTGCTAATTTTCTTGGCTTAACATGTACATTTTTTATGTTTGTTAGTGTAAATGTAAACAGTAATAAGCAATAAACTATGATTAAACTCGAAGTTTAATAAAAAAAATTAAAGGCATAAAATACATTTCCTAAGCTTCGCGCGGCCGGTCGCCGGCTACCCAGAAATAAATTTTATCCATTTCGTGAATGAAGTTATTCTCTATTTCGTTGTAGTTGTAAATTATTATTCATTTCAGTTATAACTTTGTTAGTTACAGGTACGCATGATAAATATTACAGGGTGTTCGCGCGGCGGGTCGTCGGCTACCCAGAAATAAATCAATGTAATTATTCTCCATTTCGTTGTAGTTATAAATTATTATCAATTTCATTTATAAGTTTGTTAGTAACAGCTAGGTACGCATCATATTCATTACCGGGACTTCGCGTAGTCTGTCGTTGGCTACCCAGAAATAAATATTATCCATTTCGCCAATGAAATAATTTTCCATTTCGGTGTAGTTAAAAAATATAATCCATCTCAGTATTAGTTTGTTACTTACAGGTACGCGTGATATACATTACTGGGACTTCGCGCAGCCGGTCGTTGGTTACCCTGAAATAAATATTATCCATTTCTTCAATGAAATTATACTCCGTTTGGTTGTAGTTATGAATTATTACCCATTTAATAATATACACTCGTTTAAAAATCTTCTGATGTCTGCATTTTTTCATATGGATACAGAAGACGATCATACTACTGGTCCGCGGTGAATGCAGTCATTTTTGCAGTTCTAAACTAAATTTTGATTGGTCTATTCGCTCGAATTCTAAATTTAGAATCGGGTCAACGAAAATACGCGTTGAGCGTGTAAATTTACACGGTGAGCGTGTAAATATACACGCTTAGCGTGTAATTTATAAGCTAAGCGTGTAAAAAACACGCTTAACGTATAAATTTACACGGTAAGCGTGTAAATTTACACGCTTACCGTGTATTATGGTACCGCTCGAGCGATTTCAGACTTTTGCCCCAAATGGTACGTCATACTTTTCAGTGTATTGAGATTCAGTCATTATATAGCATATACATAATAAAACAGATTTCAGCTGAGTTCAATATTTGCATACCAAACTAAAGAAAAATATTTATATATAATAAATATTATCAGTTAAATAATTTATAACAAATATATCAAAGCAAACAAGTTCTCATTTTAATATGCAATCTGAATAAGTCACAAAAGCAAGAAACCTTTCCATATACAGACGACAATTGTAACAATGAAAATCTTTTAAAAAGCACTTCTCTACATAGAAGACTCTTATCACACCCTTATTCATGTGGTACGCAGACCGTATTCAGCTCTTTCTTTAATTTGATATATGTTGGTATTTGAACAGGTTTTTATCATATTTATTAAACTCACTTATCATTTTGAGATATATCAATATTCTTGCTAAATATACTGAGCGAAAGTAAGCTTTAACACTGTGAACAGCTTCGTTTAGATTAAACGCTTTGTCTACATTTCACTCAGCGTAGCACAATCAGTAGACTGGCTCCCGTCCCTATGTTTGTTCTTATTTACATATATATGTTTATTCATTAAGAGGGAAGTAACTCCAGCAGGTTGTTTCTATATTGACATTTTTTTATTGCCCCTGGCTCCGAACATAGTATGTTCAGCCATCAGATAATATGTGCTATTTTAGAGGCTTAAGATTTTCTTATTTTGCTTGCAGTATTTATATAAAAAATAACCATGCAGCCAGGGAGCCGGCTACACAATCAGCAGTGTGAAACAAATTGACACTCTCTCCCAGTCAGGCAGAGTGTTGCATAAATCTTTCATTTTGATAAATTATCTATAATGCGTTATCAAGTACAAAATGTAGTTTGATTTGCAAACTGAAGTCACGTGGCATGGGTAGGACAAGGTCACGAATTCGTTCTTATAACGACAATCGGCGAAAATGTGTTGACCAGCTACTTTCACACCATCAGGAAATGACCAGTTCGACTTCAGGGCACGGAGACCCGCCGACATAGCTCTAGTCTAACATAGCTCAAGTCCCTCATTTGGAGCTACTTTGTAGCTTGGACAGAGCCCCCTTAGAAGGTCAGGTTTGATTAAATGATGCCAAAGAGAGGGCCTCAGCAACTGTTGCTGGCAGAGAGTTCCATGTAGGGATACTCCTGGGAAAAAAGCTGTACTTGTAGCAGTCAGTTAATGTTCGATATGGTAGATATCTGTTGCTGTATTGGTATTTGATGAACAGATGTAATTGAAAACGTCTTCCTGTCATTCAAGTACGATGACATTTTATAGAGTGAAAACACTACGTGTATTGCCTTACTGGCAGGTAGGTACAGCTAACCTGAAAATGGTATGTATTATCAGTTAAAGAGACAACATGTGTAATATTAGGCAAGAAGTTTCAAATTTTGTATTTAAAAAAACAACAACAAAAAACAACAAACAAAAAACAACAACAAACACAAACAACAACAACAACAACAACAACGGAAAAGGACCAAATAAGAAAAGTCACGTACGAAGAACTCAGCCTTCTCAGTCTCCACAAACCATAACCTTATAGCTGCGTATGTATAGATATATGCATGACAGACATGCACACAAAAACATACACAAGCAAAAAATATAGACAATGTAGGCGAAACCAACATATTTAATAACATGAAAAGTCACCGTCTTGGAACAGTCTGTGGCAAAAACAGACTTGGGGAGTCGGCATTGGTCAAAAGTGAACCAAACGTCAAGCTAAATTCCTAGAATGTTCCAGACTTGTAGGCCGGAGTAAATAAAAGTTTTACCCGTCAAATGAATGCCTTACCCGCGTAATGGTAACAAAACGTACGATATGTAAACCATACATATATATATATATATATGTATGTGTATGTATATGTATGTGTATGTATATGTATGTATAAAAAAAGCAAACTTTAAGAATATACGCATGTACTCAAATTCTTTGCAGAATGCAGATTAACAAAAGTAACTTCATTTAAGGATGGGCTTTCAAACCTGTCTATTATTTAATCCACCTGTCCCGTAAGACATAATCAATGAAGAAATTGTAGCGTCCAAAAGTAAAAAGGTGCGACATGTCTAGTCAAGTCACAATCTAGTTAAGTGTTTCATTAAATACAATTGAAAAATGTTCCTGTAAATTACATCCACATAAAACTCAAGATGTCATATCCCCTGTCGCAAAAGTGTCTTTAGATTAATATTATTTTTTTCAAAGCAGATCTGAATTTAGAACAATATTTACGCAGTGTTTGATAACGATAGCCATATCTTGGTAATAGACTGATCCAGACTAGGTAGAGTACGATTTATTCTAATATACTTTTCTTTTGGAAATATTTTACCACGTCCCAGAAACAAAATATATGCAGAACGTTTTAAAGCACATGTCTTGTTGAAGATGAACCAAATGAAGAGCACTTGATAAAGTAAACTAGACGAGCAGGCTCTGTGCAAAGATCGACAAAATGTGTATGGTCTCAGGAAAGAGTAGGACGTCACATTGGAAAACTAACAATCAAAAGTAGAATGGAAAGTAGGGAATATTATGATAACTAAATATTTTGACTTGGTTGCATTCTAAGCTGCAAGGTTAGAGTATTAAACAAGCTTAAAGACATCTATTAAATCCTAGTCGAATTTACATGGATCGTAAGTCTGTACTTACAAAGTAAAATATAATTCTGTTTATACTAAGATGCAAAAACATTTTAGTTAATATTTTATAAACTACATAAATCAGTCAGTCTTCAAGTGCCATGTGGCGACCGTATAGGCCACTCGTTCTTGGGCTAAGTGTTATCATTATCTTTTAAGCATAGGAGCTGAAGGTCACGGAGGCTGGACCAACCGTACCCCAGCGGGGGACCAGCATATACTCCGGTCCATACAGCTTTTGGCCCCAAAACCAATTTTTCACAGAAATAACAGTGAATACGGGGAAAAATCATTTGAGAAGGCATTTAGATGTACTGGTAAGAATTTTATGGATATGTCTATTGGCAATATTGGTAACTATACTAATTTTGTGCAAAAAATAATTCTTCATGTCTTCATGTGAGGAAGCCATCCAGCTGGCTTACGGAAGGTCAGTGGTTCTACCCAGGTACCCGCTCGTGATGAAATAAATTTAAAACACGAAGGAGCACCTGGGGTCTTCCTCCACCATCAAAGCTGGAAAGTCGCCATATGATCTATAATTGTGTCGGTGCGACGTTAAACCCAACAAAATGAATAAATAAATAGAATTTAAATGACACGTTTTAGTAACCAAAATACTAGTAAGGCCTAGATAAGGATTGGAACCGCGACCCGTCCATTCAACATTACGAAAAGTACACTAGACCAACGTTTTAACCCATTGCACCACTGGAACTTTCAAAGTAAGTAGAGTAATTAAGTCATTCAGCGGAAACTATTTTTCTATTTTTAGTAACAGTAACCTTGACCTTGACCCGAGTAACCCACAGATATACCCTCAACCTGTGTCTTTGATAAAAGATATATACACACCAAGTTTGCTGACAGTAGGTGTACCCAAGCTAAAGATATCGAGCTGAAACCATTTTCCTACTTTCAGCTACAGTGACCCCAAAAACATTCCAAAGCTAGTACTATATAGGTTATATAGCAGTAATTCGGTCAAAAATGTACTTCCGAAAGAAGGCCATAATAGATAGGTCCTAATTTTTCCATTTTTCGCGCATAAGCGCGTAAACCGGGGGCCAAGTGTGCATTATTTCACTGGTGGAATGAATTTTACGTAAAATAAAACACTTTTCATGCTTATATTCACATGTTTTCATGTTGTTTACGTGAAAACGAAAGTAGGGTGTTTATTCTGCGGACCGCTTTCTGAAATGCGGCAATATGAGGGTACCTAACTTTAGCTGACTTGCATTTCACTGCATACTACTCAACACCCCTTTTTCTTTTCGTTTTCTTGAAGCAAATGTATGGATATCTTGTGGAAAATAGGTCTACGACGGAGTTAAAATCTAGAAACTGTATCAAAATTGATCTGAAGTAGCTGAAATTTATATGAAACAAAGAGCAATTTCTTTTATTGGTATATAGCCTATATAAATAATAAAGCTCCTTTACACCAAATTTAGTCACAGTAAGTCAATCCCAACTAAAGTATAGGGCGTGGACGGTAGCATGCATTTCCATTACCGTCCATGAACAGGCTCAATCAAACCGAGCCTGCAACATTTTCGTTTTTGTTGTGTTCAGCGACCAGTGAAGTTTCCACTTTTCTCTATTTTATAAGCCGGAAACCACATTTTTTTATGATCACAGTGAAAACAGTCTATTTTAGTAACTTTGACATTGACCTTGAATCTATGGCATAAAAATGACTTTTTGTTACAAAAAAGTTAGGCCCGGACCGGGATTTGAACCTCAGTCCCGCTCTGTTCAATATTACAAAGGTACAATAGACCAACGTTTTAGCACACAGTATAGTAGTTGATTCCCGTCATCTTTTCCTGGCGTGGTTGCGCATTTAAAGAGTGCCAACACGGCAACACGGGGCCAAAACGACAAAATAGCGCGCCAATACGACAAAAACGTATTTTTCATATCGTTGTGCTAATTTGTCGTCTTGCGTGGTGGCGCATTTGAAGGGCACCAACACACCTGAATGACAAAAAGCGTGCCAATAAAACAGATGCCGTATGTTTGTCGTTTTGGTGTGCAAATTGTCATTCAGTCATGTTGACACCCTTTAAACGCACCAACCCAACGCGCAAATATGACAAAACAAAACTATTTTGTCGTGTTGGCGTGTTAAAGGAGTACCATACGCCAGAACGACAATTAGTGCACCAATACGACACACACACACATACGCTAATTATCGTTTTGGCGTCTTGGCGCCTTTCAAACACGCCAACACGCCAAAGCGACAACATGCCAACACGCCAAAAAGAGAAATGAGTGCGCCGATGTAGGGATAACACATTGTTTTCATGTTATAGCATCTGCAGAAATCTGAGTGATTGGTTGGTGCCTGAGCCCGGTAGGGCAAGGGTACAGACGTATCTCGAGGGATTCTGACACGAAATTCTAGCATCAAAAGTGTAAAAAAGTATTAAATGAATACAATGTCCGCTGTTTTATCATGATGACATTACTTCCTTTTGAATTACCAGTTTTTGGGTCGTAATACGTTTACGCTTTGCCACGGAACGCTCATTTATTATATACCTATGTAAATTCTGTAAAACAATCGGCTTGTATTTCACAATTAAATATGTACAGGCAGAAAAAAATCCGTATTGTACCTTTTAAATTCCGTATTGTACCTTCCGTAATGTTTGCAGCCGGACTACTTTCATTAATATCCATGGCCTGACACTGTTCTATAAATAGCGCAAATAAAAGCTTCATTTAGTCCCATTTGATATTGATAAACACTGAAGATTTCGTTCAATAACAAAACAACAAACAAAAAGGTAGAGGTATATAATAAAAGGGTCATTATAACAGTAGCTAGATCTGGGATTTTTATATTTGGCACTCGTGGATTTTGCAAGGGCGGATCACACACGGTGCTTGCGCGCCTCGTGAGATCCGATCTGGCAAAAATCAACTCGAGCCGATTACAGCATCTCAGATCGAGCTACTGTTATAATAACCATATTATACAATAAGGTGTTTAAACAGAATATGAGCGCGAGAATCCACGTTTACTCTCCTGTTAAAACATCCCGAAAAGTAACAAGAACAGCATTTTATGCTAGAATACGACACCTACGGTTTTTGTCGCATTGGAGCACTAGTTGTTGTGGCTCTTCAAACGCGCAAACGCGTCAAAAATGAAATGGTAGAAATCATCCCATACCACTGCGTCACAGCGGATCTTTCAAAGTAAGCAGATTATTTGAGTTATCTCATTCCAAACAACTTAAATAGGCGGAAAACATTTTCTATTTTTAGTATCAATGTTCTTGACCTCCCGAACGACCCCCGAATACATTTCCAACCCAAGTGTCGATAAAAGCTATCTATACACAGTTTGCTGACGGCTGATGTACCCAAACTAAAGATATTGAGTGGAAGCCATTTTCCTACTTTTAGTAACAGTGACCGAGAATACAAGCCAACCCAGGTCTAAACCGGAATCCACCTGTTTATGATCACGGTGAAGAAATCTATTTTACTAACTGTGACCTTGACCTTGACCCATGGTATAAAATGACTTTTATTACAAAATAGACCCTAACCTGGATTTGAACCGCGACCCATTCGTTCCACATTACAAAAGGTGCATTTGACCAACGCTTTTGATCATTTGCATCAGGCTAGAACGTTTTGTACGGAGATTAATTAATATGTTGTGCTGACCTTGAAATTGAACCTACTGATCTCATATACAATCCCATTCTTGTTTATCCCTAAGCTACTTATAGGCGAAGTTTAATACATCAATGCAAACTAAAGCTACTGAGTGAGAACCGTTTTTTTCCTATTTTTTTTTGTTACAGTGACATTGACCTTGACCCTAGTCATCTCATATGCAGTCCCACTTTCCATCTCTGTACAAACTAACCAAGTTTTATTGCAATCGGCCTCTCTCAACTCAAGCTATTGAGCGGAAACCAAAAGTTGACGACGCCCGTCCGCTCAACTTAAGACATTCGCCAACTTTATAACTAGTTCTTTTGAAAGCCTGGTAAATAATGACAATCTAAAAATCTGAAGCAAAATGGACAACTTGCATTGACATTCTTTCAATTGTTTGGTATTTTATCAATTTTAGCCCACATCAAAACTTCCCAGGGTAAAAAACAGTACAAACACAGCAAGCACAGCCTCATATTGAAATTTTTACTGTCTTTTTAAAGACTTGCCAAGAATCTAAAACTCGTAACAGATAATTGTATGCTCTTTATAATTACGATATTGCCGAAACGAAACCAAAAATTAACAAGAAAGAAGACATTAAAGATTTTATTATGCAAACAAACCAATACACCATAACCACAAACTCTTTTCAACTCACGAGTGCACTCAACACATTATGTTTATAGCTATATTATCAAAATCTGATCTATCTGGACACACTCATAAATCTGAAGTCCCGACAGAAAGTCTGTTAAAAATTTATACCCTATCAAAAGAGATTAGTTATGTGAATTATATGCACATTGTAAACTGATGTAAATGCACTTACCTGCTTTTATAAAAAAATAAGCCGTCTTACTACGCGAGACCTTGTGTTACATTATCAAAACATGAAATTTTGAGACATTTTTAATATTTTTTTTTAATTTTTTCATTTCGATCAAACAACGGAAAATCTACCAGCCCAAGGACACTGAACATAGATCTAATATGGGTTGGAATATATGGCAAATTACATATCTGGCTTTTCTTATGTCTATGTTCAAGTTTCGGACTCCAAACGTTCGTGAATATGTGCCCTGAGCTATAACTGAAGAGCGGTTCTTTGTAATTCATCGTGAAATTGGTTCACATATAAAATAAATAAGTAAGAATCAAAATAATTCTAGCTTCTGACTCGGTTCAAAATCAAGAACAGCCTACAGCTTTTAATATTTAATGTCTTTTTACGCGGAAATCATGACAACTGTTGGGGGTGGGGGTGGGGGGGGGGGTGACTAACTTTTATTGGAAAAAAAATACGTGTATTACTTGAATATGTGCACAGCTGTTAGTAAATCCTTGTTGAACTGTTGCAAAGTAAGGCCATCTTTTAAAATGCACATACAATTTTCAATTTATTTTTATTTTGGTAAATTACAATTTTTAAAAATACTTTTGCTAATTTATCAATACCTTATTTTTTGTTGTACCCATGCCAACAAAAACGTCTCAAATGCGTATCATTTTGAAAAATAATACATCTGCTAGGTAAGTATTAAGTCTGAAATTGTTACTATGTAACATGTTCGTTTTTGGTCATTTGTTTGAGTAAGCGAATGCAGCCTAGATGCTCTTGTGACGTCATTTCTATGTCAGAACAATATGGCTGCCACAGACAAAACAATCAAAAGTTCGATTGACAGTAACTTTTAAGGAGGCTTAAATGCTATAAAATATATTCATTGAGTTGAGTTGATTGTCAACTGCAAAAAGTTAAGTAATTTTATTTGCAGTTATCGATGTTTTTACATTAAAGACATGATAACGTCGATTGGGCCGCTAATGAGTTACTATGGTAATAAGATAACCTCTCATTTTATACTGTGTGACGTCATTTTATTTTTAAAGTACAGTTGCTAGCGGACATACAGCCTAAACAAGAGGAGCACAAATTAGTGTCTAAGCGTTATATTTTCTTTAATATTTGTGTAATCCAATAATCTATAATTTTGAATCTCTATATCTATGTTAAATATTTCACCTGGTGAATCATTGTAATCAAATAATGAAAATTCATTTGAATAAATTTTTCTAATCTCGTCTAAAACATTAATAGGCACACTTCTATATGCTTCTCTGAAAGCCTGTTCTTTTAGCCAACCTCTCTCACTGGAAGTCGTTTTCAATCTTGTTTTCTCTAGAAGCGCAATAAACTCGTGTTTAGGTATAGTGTTTGCCTCATTATCAGTGAGCGGAAAACCATGTACACCAATAATTCCCCTAATTTGAAGTTTCCTCCATATTCTCTGCAGTGCTTCAGGCCACGTAATACATCTTATTATGTCCCCTTTCCATGAAAATGGACCGGAAGTTGAGTCATCAATAGCATCGTCTGCGTGTAAGGAACTAAATTCGTGCTCAAATATTTCCAAAGTTTGCGTTTGGTTAACTTTAGACATAATGTGGAATGTATCGGCTTTAAATGTCTCCATCTTTGCAACAAATGTGTAGTTTACTGCACATGGCTGACAGGCGTCGAATTTGGCCACGTGACAGTCAAGGGTATGCTTTAGTTTGTACCTTTGCACAATATTTCTCAAAAATTGTTCAAATGTGAGGTCTGCACCACAAGTATTTGTTACCTTTCCTTCAGCACGTGCGCTGGCTGGGTTTTTAAATATTTTCCATAATGATGGGTTAGGTCCAACAATTTTGTCCACAAATGCCGAAAATAACAGACTGAATGGATTTCGAACAAACAAAAATCTAAAGGACTCTTTAGCATTTACTGTCTTTCCAATCTTTTGGTCAAGTATATCAAAATATAGCTTACTAGCTGGCGCTTGTGAAATAGGGACTTCAAATGGATGTCTAGTAAATCTTCCTTTACTGTTATTGTCTAACATTTTAAAGACACGAGTCCAGAAAGTGGATGCTAATTTGCATAGAGGACAATACAGGGCTTTATGTTTCACGTCGTAGCTTACACGAACTGTTCGGTGAAATTGCCTTTTATCAAAACTTGCACATTTATTTCTCAGAAACGCCGCTCTTTTGTATCCTTCAGTAGGATATATATTTATATTGGTTAGCTTTTCTGACATATCATCCGGGAATGCCTGTAAAATAATAAAAACATAGTTAAACTGCTAGTATCAGATCACAGTGTATTGAGTTGGTACATATTTTCCTCACACTAAAGGAGGCGGCTAATTACGAGGGCTGTTCAAAAATAACGTAGACTTTGTTTCTAGCTAAAATATGACAAAAAATGTATGGCCAAATAACAGAAAGATTGCGACAACAATCATATGCTTCACATTGCACTGTACACAAAAGCTAAAGTCTACGTTATTTTTGAACAGCCCTCGTATTTGTAAACGATGCTGTCCTTAATATGCAAGTTTATTTTTAGTTTGCTAGATGGAGTTAGTTGAGTTAGAAACGATACTGAGTGACAAAATAAAGTTAAAATGTAAAGAAAGAAAATGGGGCTTATCACAAGAAACTTAAGAAAACTGAAACTATGTAGCAAGAATCACGAGCAACTAAAGTAAAAGATGTATACTTTTCTTTGGGTGGAGTGGTTAGAAGACAATATCACAAAGCACAAGCAAATGGAAGTAAATAAAAAAAAAACTTGTAGGTTGGAAGGGGGATGATTAAAGGGTTGGTTGGGGATCAGCGTTACCGGAACACGAAGGCACACTACCAAATGCTAACTAGAAATGTGTCCATCGGACACAGATGCACCCACTATATGACAAAGGATACAAATTTTTTCCTAGGTCAAGGGCCATAACTCCTACAATACTGAATGAATCCGGACGCGAAACCCCAGGTGCACAACTGCACATGCTGACCGACATTCCTGTAAACTTTGGTGACTCTAGGTCCAATAATTTTGGAGCTACGCGCAACACAACATTAAAATGACCAATTTTTAACTAAGTCAGGGGCCATAACTCCTACACGACTGAACGAATCCGGACGCGAAACCCCAGGTGCACAACTGCACATGCTGACCAACATTCCTGTAAACTTTGGTGACTCTAGGTCAAATAATTTGGAGCTACGTGCGCCACAATATTAAAAAGACCAGTTTTTTTTACTAAGTTAGGGGCCATAACTCCTACACGACTGAATGAATCCGGACGCGAAATCCCAGGTGCACAACTACACATGCTGACCAACATTCCTTCAAAGTTTTGTGACTCTACCTCAAATACTTTTGGAGCTAGGCGCGACACAACACTAAAATGACCAATTTTTACAAAGTCAGGGCCCATAACTCATACAGGACTGAATAAATCCGGACGTGAAACCCCAGGTGCACAACTACACATGTTGACCAACATTCCTGTAAAGTTTTGTGACTCTACGTGAAATACTTTTGGAGCTAGGCGCGACATTCATTCTCGGAAGGACGGATGGACGGACGGACGTACGAACGGAAGGACAGACAGACGGACGGACAAGGGCAAATCTATATGCCCCCCATAGTGGGAGCATAAAATGTATTGGTTAAGTGTGTATGTGTGTGTATGGTTGAGGGTAGGGTGGGGATAATATTGGCGGACGAAATATCAAGAAAAAGAAGATTTTTTTAGGGGATGGGGGTGGAGTAAGGAGTGGAGTGAGACGGACGTACACACAGATGGAAGAACAGCATATCTTTATTCCCTGACATCTCCATTTTTACTGCTGGGAATAACAAAATATAAAAACAAAAGAAAATAGAAATAGATGCTTTAAATCTTAAACGTATAAAAATTTGCTAATCATGGAAAGGGACATTATTTCAATAAAATGATAGCAAGAATTACGGAACCTATATCATTCTGTTGGTATTGTCATGACAAAGAAGTGTAATTCAGTTGTAATATGTTGTTGCTGACATGTTGTTGCTGAGATAACAACTTTCCGACTACCGCTAATAGAGTTTTGAAAAGAAAATGTGGCTAAGTACAAAAATGAAAAATTATTTTATCAAAATTAAAGCAAGAGTTATTGAATTTATGACACTCAGTTGATATTACAGTGACAAAGAAGTTTAAAGAAGTTTGTTAAGTTGTAAAATGTACTTATGTAGAAACTAATTCGCTGACAATCGCATAATATTGTTAAAAAATACTTAGTACAATAAAGGGTACAATTTCATCAAAATGTCAGCAAGAGTTATAGAACCTATGACATTCAGCTGGAATTCTCGTAGGAAATGCATGTATGAAGTTTCAGTAATCGTGATGAGTAAAAACTGAGATACGAGTTTGCTACGAATCGTTAACAAGGTGTCTACATACGACGCCGAAGCAGACGTCTTGGATATCGCAACAACCATCAGACTGGTGACTTCCGTCAAGGCCAGCTTATGAAAGAAGTTGATCAGTCCGTAACGAAGAGCTTTCTGAACAAACAAGTTTTCAAGGTAATGAATACATGTTTGTACTCAGAGGTCAATACTGTTTATAAAGGCAAAGTTCTTTTGTATCTATACATCTGTACATTTCAGAAACAAAAACGACTGTTCATAACAACCTGTTTATATCGTATCCATTGTTATTACCTTCCCCATGGAAGCCTGATGTTTCATTTCCACGAATCCTCCATCTCGGTCAGTCAACAGTTTAGTGTTATTCCATCCTGTTGAACTATTACCCCATTCGCTATCTAATTCGTACTCTCTGTGTATTGTATATAAAATTGCCGGTGGTTCATTCCGCGGCAGCAAACGTTTAACCCCGAGGAGATCTAAAAAATCAAAATCAAATATTTTCTATAAATAAACTGTTGAACAACAGATTATTTCTTAATTATGTTCTTGAACTAGATAATTAAAGACATATACCTTTTTATTAAAAATTGTTTATAGTTGAACAGTAATGTGAAGATTTATTTATTTGTTTATTTATTCATTTATTTATTTATTTAACGATTCTTACACATGGAAAGGTTTTGCTTGTGCCCGAACTATAGCTTTATAGCCTGCCGATTGTTCCTACACATTATTATGGGTATGTCTAAACACTTTATTATATGACTACATATATAAAAAGTCGGTCCACGGTTTTTTATATATATATAACTGGTAAAAATTGACAAAACCTTGAAAAATGTTGTGAAAAATTATTTCTGATGTCGTGTTATGAAACACGTATTGAACAGCTTGCCGGTAAAATTTGCCGTTAGTCTTACTAGATCTCGGGCAAGTTTCTACTATTGACCGGCAACCAGTGAATATTTTTATGTATACGACAAAGCAACAAAGATCTGCTGAAGTTTTCAAACTGTTTGGCAAAATAGACTTATGTATTTAACTATAGAAAATAGCAAGTCAAAAGAGACAGACGAAAATGTATCGATTTCCGAACGAAAACATGTCAAATTTTTTTTTTCTGAAATTAATTGAGGATATTTATTTACTGTTCAGCATCATTTGAGAAAACAGTGACATTTATTTATTTTTATTTTTGCAATTCACTCTTCCCAGTTTTATTTTCTAAAATCTTATGGTAAATACAAAGGCCTTCCGACATTGGGCAAATAATTTTGAGTATTGACCGGCGAGCCACTAAAAAGCCGGTTTTGTTAGATCTATACTATTTAAAATCATTGGTTTGTAACATATATAACGTGTCACCCATTATAAACAGTTGAAAAAAAAAATGCTCATATCTTTTCAGCATAACATTTTGTTGTATATATAGGCCTATATATAAAGGTTACCTGAGTACACAAAACGGTATACCAAGCTGACTTGTATAATCATTTATGCTTTGTAATTATGGTGCCTTTAGATGGCATATGTAACTGTTTGGACATTCACGTATACTACTTAATATTATAATAAATCCATGACAGAATTCCAGCCCTTGCTTAAAATAAACCAAAGTGGCCAGTCCATTTAAGCTCAGCAATTTCAAACAGAACAACTGACTGAAAGGTTTACAAAATGTTTAAACAATAACAAGAGTAGGCCTACGGTTTATTACTTCTTGGATTCTTTATGAATCCCAGCATATTTTTCATCAAAATATTTCAATGTCCATGTAAGAATGAAAACAATCAAGGTCTTCTTGTGGTTTATTATCTAATAAACCATTGTTCAGATGCATAGGTTTTACACCAATCTGTCTAACGCCCCAACGATTCGATTCCTGCGCATCTTAACTCTGAAACGTGATAAATCAGGCGACAAACCACTCGAATGCCTTGATTATGTGTTAAATCACTCATAAATCAAATTCGGATATTTCCAAAGAATGTTACGATCTAAAATGCAGGAAATAACACAGCTGGAGAAAATCATGTAAAATATGGCATTTATCTGGATATTTCAAACAAGTGTCACAACAATAATTGCTACAAATAGTGCGGCTCGAGAAGATCATGTAATAACTTACATCTACGATTTATCTCGATAGTTTAATTGCGACAGAAGATTATCGTGCAATAACTTAAGAAGTTGTCACAAATTGACATACGGGCCTTATTTTATATGTATTGTAAATGCAGGTATTGCATCATCTTTTTGTAAATTTTTGAGTTATTGAGGTAAATGTCAGATTTCACGCATGAAATACCTCTCATGTTTTTCCGTATTTCATAACTTAAATTTCCATGTAAATTTCATTAAATTCTGTTCAGTAATAAGAAAGTTGATATTTTATAAACTTCAGTAATTTATGTTCTTATCCCCAAAACCACTATAATGGGCCTCAAATTGTCAATTTAAATTCGCGCCAAAGTAGTTAGATTTCCCGGCTATATCGTGAATCCCGTGAAAATGACAATAGTCATAGCTCACGGCTTAGCCGTGAATCCCATGAAATTTAGTATTTGGCGGGACATTATCCTTTAAATAGACTGGACTAGATATGCCTTGCGCACACCACCTTACGACTTTATAGACGAATCTATGTCTGAATTATTTTCTTGCTAGAAATTTATGCTCGATCGAGGTAAGAAATTTATTTGTTAGATTTTTGTATGATTTTTGCATTACGATTTTTATTTGGTAAATTTTTGTTCATTCTACAGAATTCTGTAACATTTACTTTTCGGCATATGATTTTGGCTAGTTTCGGTATGTCAGGATGATTTATTAAATTTTTCAGACTTTTGTAAATTATTTCGAAAGAGGAATCTAAAATGTTTCGTTTATATAAGATGTAAAATTTATACTGAAATTTGTAACATGATATTTATAAAGCACTGTTTCAAAAACTTATGTCAAACATTTTGTTAATTATGGAACGCCATTACTGCATTGTATTGTTATGTATAAATCTATATGGCAAGTCTAGTACCATGTTTGTAATATATTATTGTAATATGAAATTGTGTGCCAGTCTATTGCATATACATACAATGTCCGTTTTAGTGTATGCCATTAGATATTATATGGATGCCAACTATCATATAACGTTTGATTTACATTGAATTTTGTTAATTTGTAGTTGTAAATAATGGCTGCAGTTTATCATTTCCATTACTATAATGTTTCATCATATACTTTTCATATCTTTTTCATACTTTAACTTTAGTCTTTTAAGTAAGTAATCTTTGTAATAATGGAAGTAATAAGTGACGTATTTTAATCATGTGACGTATGAACTTAGTAGCACATATGTTTTGTATAAGTAGCACGTATTATTTATGGGAGCCTACGGAGGTATGGTGTACCCAAAGGAGCAGTTTTATGCCCTGACTTATTTGTTTTGCTATGGTGCTTACGATATGTTATATATTTTAGCTTCTTCCGCCAGACGATTTTTCCTGGTGATGTCATAACCCGGAAGTACAATGCCCGAGGTTCACTTGTCTTCACTCGCCTGGATGTGATATTCCCAGCGCAGAGCTTTCGTCCCATGGTTGTGCCGTAAACCGCAAAGACGATGATTTTTGTTATCCTCTGAAGTCAGCTCAGGGATGCAATCACCTACCACCATAGGGAGCCAATACGGAATCAACGTATTCACGGTTTAAAGGGACTGAATTTAGAGATCTGTTTTGTTTGTGCTACTTAAAGTTCACAATTGAATTAAAGAACTGTGTCACGTCAGATTAGAATGGAATTCAAGAACTTTTGTATCTAGAGATACTGAACTTTCTTTTTTTTTTCTTTCTTATAATCAGTTTTTTTTCTTTTCATATCTATTCATTGTTAATAATCATCTTTTGTAAATTTGTAAATATTGTAAAGGGTGTTGATTTGTTCTGATGGTTACTGTCGCCGGTACGGCCTTTCCTGTCACAGAAGTGTCACAACAGAAACGGTTGCAAGAATTATGACAGAAGAATATCATGTAATAATTTAGAGATGGTACCTAAAAAATTCAAATTCATCTTTACATATTTTTTTCAGAGTGAAATGATAGCTAAGTGCACCAATTTTCTAAATATATTTATGGCTTTCCTCTTCTCCATGAAAAAATAGAATTATTTGATATTTAAAAAACGACTTTTTCAAAATATCTGAAGCAAAATGGACAACTCTTGTATTGACCGTTTTATAATGATTTTAGGATTTCCCCAATTATAGTCTATATCAAAAGTTTCCACAGCTAAATAAATTCAATAGAGTATAGTGTAAGTTTAGTCTACTTTCAGCACTCTGAAAGAGCCTATACTGAACTTCCTTTTGTCTTTTAATAAAGTCAAAATCCAAGACTAGCCAAGAGTCTAAAACGCTTGAAAAAAATTCAGAGTGAAAGAGAATGACATGCTGTTTATCATAAGCTTGCCAAAACCATACCAAACATTTACCTGAAAGAAGTTATTAAAGACTTTATAATGTAAACAAACCCCTACACTATTTTACCATCAATATTTCCCATTCATAAATGCACTCAATTCAGGTGATAATTGCTGATATAATTGTAAATGAGAGGCCCTAACAAACTTTTTTCTTTTTCAAGTTGTGTAAACAGTTTAGGTTATAGATTAATGTTGATATCTGAAGTTACTCGCTCACTTTGTTAAAAACAATAAATAAAACACCTTATAGCTTGTTTAAAGTATATGTATCGAAAATCATCAAATAAAGTAAACTCCATATGCTTTTTCAGCATTTATTCGTTTTTCAATTAAAGCAATGATCGTGATAGTTCCATCCAGAGAAAGTTGAATTGCTTAAAATACATTACATAGAGTCATTACCTATGAGCCACCTTAAATGAAGTAATTACAACCATTACCTTGAAACATTGTAATTATATTCGACTACAATTAATTTTTGTGTTACATTATTTGAAGCAAAGTACTCCTGAACAGTAAGAGAAACTCTTCCAAATGACTAAAGCATAAGAAACACTTTCAAAATGATTCATTTAAGTGATAAATATACGCAATCTAGCTACTTTGTTACACAAAAGTGATACTAGTTTAACTTTTTGTTTGTTATTTCTCATTGTTGGATATAGAAATTTTACATTTTAATATATAAATTTTGTGTAAACCAATGTATCACCATTAAGAACAATAAATAACTTTGACTAAAAGATCAGAACTTAATACCGTTTCTTAATTTCGTAAATTTTCTTTAAAGGAATTTATGCATAATTTTACATTATCTTCATGCATAACTAAACTTTCTATCAGGGCCTCACTACAACGTATAAAACAACTGTCAGTGTAAGCCATGAGAAAAGTGTGCATATTGTATATTGAATACAATGAAATTTAAACAAAAAATTAATGTAGGTCATATTTTGTCTGCCTGATCAGTTGTCGGAAAAAGGACCTATCTGATTTTTCTTTCACTTTTGTCCAATGTTTTATGTTAGCTTCAGTTTATTGGTCAATTCAGAGTTGTTCCCCTTAGATTTACTTGGGTAGGTACCATCTCTATGTAATAACTTACTTGAACCGTTTATCTGGATATTTTCAAAAAGTGTCACAACCACAATTGCTATAAGTATTATGACAGGAGACTATCATGTAATAACTTACATGTTCCGTTTATCTGGATATTTCCAAGAAGTGTCACAGCTATAATTGTTACAAGTATTACGGCAGGAGAATATCGTCTCAACTTCAGTATAAAATAACGTGCACTTTGTTTAAATATCAGCCCTCGTTGATTCATTATCACATGGAGTTAAAGCTTCTAATATCTACTAGAGTCCAGTCTTCGACCTGAAAGTTATAAAACACTACTATTTATTCAACGGGAGAAAACACTTACCGTTGGCTATTATCAGTAAAGAAGTGCCATTCCTAAATACCACGACAATATTTTCATCATTATATCTCACATAAATACCAATGCAATTTTCCCATTAGTTTAACTTAAATAATATATTATATTTCCCCAGTGATTTAATATATCTTATGCACAAAATTGTTATTTTCTTTTCTACACATGCGATATGATCCGTTAATTAATATCACATGCGCAGAAGGCAGTGTATTAAAGACAATGTCAAGAACCGTAATAAAGCTTGAAAACATCAAATTGAAACAAATATCTCAAGTCTGGATTAAAAAGGAAGGCAAACTTAAAGTTGAGCTTAAGTGGGAGAATGCACTTAGCCGCTTTACCATGGAGAAAAATATGGGCCCAAATTCAAAACTCATTTTCCTCATGTAAAGCAATACAATTTCAACGGAAATTTACACATAATGTTGTTTTTACTGAACACAAACTTTGTCTTATGATTCTGTCTGACGGGAAATGTTGTATATGTAAATCAAGCAGAGAAACCTTAGTCCATTTATTTTGGGAATGCGTCTTTGTAAAAAACATCTGGAAATATATTGAACAGAAACTAAATAATAATATTCAATTGCAAATTGCTTACATTTGGCCATTTTGATATCTGACACCACAGATTTTTACACTTAAGGTAGCAAGGTACACTTAGATGCGAAAATTTTGGGCACGAACGGTCTTACATGTAGCGAGTCGCAATATTGCACTTCCCCTATGAGCAAAATTTGGGTGGCTATCTTATAAATTGCGTGCATGTTTTGTGCTTTTAATTAATGGCAAGATCAGGATTCTCAAACAAGAATAAAGAAAGCTATCAAAGCGAAAGGTTTACATCATCCATGAAAAATAGCGTGCCAAAATCATCAATTTTGCACCTTTTGGACAGTCTACAATGATCCCGCTGCAAGAACACTGTCCAATTTTATTGCATTTCTTAATTTAATAGTCCTTACTGAACGTCAGGACATAAACTGAATGGGGGCCCATCCAGCTCGTTTTTTCGGAAAATAACGAAAATGTTCATGAGTATCAATCAACAAACACAGAACCCTTCCGTGAATTGAATTTTTCCGCGAAATGGTGTCTCATTGATCATACAAAGCTACCAGCAGTTAGTTTTCCAACTGACATCAGAATTTTACATGTATCGGCTGTATAAATTTTCTAAAGAATTAATAATCATTATCTCTCACCTTAATTTACAGACATCCAAAATCACGATGTTCTCTTTATAACAAATATTGACGGGGACCAAAATTCGAAAGTGTACCCTGCTACCTTAAGATTTTTCAGTTAATGAACAGAAGAGGGTTTTACTTGTTCTGAACTTTTATATGTCTTTCGCCAATTTAACCAAATAAAAATGTTTTCAGTAGCATGAAAAGAAGTCTGTTTGAGAGACTCTAAACTTGCCCACCCCTAATGCACAAATTTAGCCAAAATTTACAAATCGTCGCTACGAGACAAAGAACGTACAATATATCCGTTTTTACCATTTTCTGATATTATTTAACGTATTTTGTCATTAGGAATGATATAAGCGCAATTCTGCACCATTTTGCGAAAATAAAATGTCTCCACCCCTTATTTTCTTATTTCATGGGGTCCCCACCGTCCGACCATCACCCTGATTGACGAACTGCATAGCTGGTGGGCCAGATATGCGCTGTGTGGGTTAATAACGATAAAAATGATGTTTTTACTGTACCAGAACCTTGTTTCTGGAGTTAGAATCCAAAAAAATCGTATGCGTGTATATTGACTTTTATGCTTTTATGTGTCCTCACCGTAACATTTTTGAGCTGCTGTGCCGTCAGGTAGCGTTTTAAGTGCCCAGAAAGTTTAGAATATCAAAGAAGAGGTTCTAAACTATTTGAAACCGCACAAATTTAAGAGTTCTTTCAAAATTTAATTTTGGCAGATTTTCCTTAAGGTAGCAAGGTACACTTAGATGCGAAAATTTTGGGCACGAACGGTCTTACATGTAGCGAGTCGCAATATTGCACTTCCCCTATGAGCAAAATTTGGGCGGCTATCTTATAAATTGCGTGCATGTTTTGTGCTTTTAATTAATGGCAAGATCAGGATTCTCAAACAAGAATAAAGAAAGCTATCAAAGCGAAAGGTTTACATCATCCATGAAAAATAGCGTGCCAAAATCATCAATTTTGCACCTTTTGGACAGTCTACAATGATCCCGCTGCAAGAACACTGTCCAATTTTATTGCATTTCTTAATTTAATAGTCCTTACTGAACGTCAGGACATAAACGGAATGGGGGCCCATCCAGCTCGTTTTTTCGGAAAATAACGAAAATGTTCATGAGTATCAATCAACAAGCACAGAACACTTCCGTGAATTGAATTTTTCCACGAAATGGTGTCTCATTGATCATACAAAGCTACCAGCAGTTAGTTTTCCAACTGACATCAGAATTTTACATGTATCGGCTGTATCAATTTTCTAAAGAATTAATAATCATTATCTCTCACCTTAATTTACAGACATCCAAAATCACGATGTTTCTCTTATAACAAATATTGACGGGGGCCAAAATTCGAAAGTGTACCCTGCTACCTTAAGATTTTTCAGTTAATGAACAAAGAGGGTTACTTGTTCTGAACTTTATATGTCTTTCGCCAATTAACTAAATAATAAATGTCTTTCATGTACTTTGAAAGAAAGTTTTTGAGAGACTCTAACTTGCACCTAATGCATCAAATTTAGCCAAAATTTAAAAATCGCGCTAAGACAAGTGAAGACTATATGTTTACCTTTCGATTATTTAACATTTGTCTTGATGTAAGGCAATCTGACATTTTGCGAAAATATAATGTACACCTATTTTCTATTTCATGAGGCCACGACCGACACACCTGATTGACGAATGCATATGTGGCAGATATGCTGTGGGTTATACATAATGATGTTTTTCTGTACAGACGTTTCGGTTTGGACAAAAATCGTATGTTAATGTGATTTATGCTTTTTGTTCTCCGTAAATTTGATGCTTGCCGTCAGTAGCGTTTTAAGTGCCGAAATTAGAAAACGAAAAGAGTTAAAACTATTTGAACCGTAAAAATTAAGGTTCTTTCAAATTAATTTTGGCAGAATTCCTTAAGGTAGCAAGTACACTTAATGCGAAATTTTGCACGAACGTCTTACATGTACGATCGCAATATTGCATCATGACATAATTTGGTGCTATCTTATATTGCGTGCATGTTTGTGCTTTTAAGTGTAATGGAAGGATAGCTCTCAACACAAGAATAAAGGAAATATCAAAGCGAGGTTTACCCTCTCATAATAGCGTGCCAAAATCACAATTGCACTTGACATCTACAATGATCCCGCTGCAAAGCATGTATTTTGATTTTCTTCAATTGTAATTAGTCCTTACTGATCAGACATAAACGGAATGGGGGCCATCCAGCTCGTTTTTTCGGAAAATAACGAAAATGTTCATGAGTATCAATCAACAAGCACAGAACCCTTCCGTGAATTGAATTTTTCCGCGAAATGGTGTCTCATTGATCATACAAAGCTACCAGCAGTTAGTTTTCCAACTGACATCAGAATTTTACATGTATCGGCTGTATAAATTTTCTAAAGAATTAATAATCATTATCTCTCACCTTAATTTACAGACATCCAAAATCACGATGTTCTCTTTATAACAAATATTGACGGGGGCCAAAATTCGAAAGTGTACCCTGCTACCTTAAACTTTGAAACAAAATGGGCTATTTGGAAATATCGCAATAACTGTAAACTTAATACGACAGTCATTGCATTACTTTTTAAGAAATTTATTTAAAGTTATAAAATATCAAATTGAGTATAAATGTAAAAACAAGGCTAAGACTGTGGCAGACTTTCTTAAACATTTCTGATGTGAATGATATATCACTTATGAATACGTTTTGCTAATAAAGGGACGCAACTCCAAGTTTCAATACAGATACAGTTATATTTCGTTTTCCATCCTTGTCAGCTTTCGGTTTTCGGACAAATCAATGATATTACAGCGAATTATTTGTTTCTAAATATGCCACCATAGTTTCGTATTGATAGAACGATATAAGATAAATATCTTTTTTACTGAAAAATAATTGTTTTGCTCAAATAACTTGTGTGCAGAAGTAGGCAGAAGTACGGAAGTACACTTATTCAACTTTAAACGATACGTTATTGTAAATTATCATGATAATTAATTGTTTATTCTTATTTTTACATGTTTCATTGTAAGGCTGATTGGAGGATGCTCCTCGACACCTATCACGCCAATGACGAGGAAAATAAATGGGGTTACCCCTTCACTTGGGGCCTGACAAAAAAAATCATATGCGCAACAGCAGTATTTTGATTTTCTTCAATGTGGTATTATTTTTCATATCTCCGGTAGGGTGATATCATACTTTAGATATTGATTAACAAGGCGCTTATGTATATCACAGGATTAATTTTTTTCTAGTGTTTATGCATGGGTGAATGGGAATTATAATCTTCGGATAGGAAATGATCTAACTAAGAAAATAAGTGCTCATACTTACTATTATGTTTCGTTTAAAAATAAGAAAGTTATTGCCGTTTTTCAAATGTTACTATACTGTCGGTTTCAGCACTGACGGCAGAAATACGCGCAGACTAAACCTATCATATTGCTTGAAGAAAGTGTTACAGAAAATTCGCCACAATTTCGTAGTGACCTGTAGAAAAGACTCCTGCTGTCTTTCTTCAATTGGGTATTTGTTATCTACTTTTAATGATTATTTCAATAAATCATTTAACTCATTAAGTTGATTTTCTAGTAAATGTTTTGACCTGTATTTGTTTTCGGCATGACAAACCTGAGCCTAAGGGTGATATGAAAAATGTTCACCCCTCGAATTATGAAAAAAGACTTCGGCTGACGCCTCGATCGATATTCATATATCTCAAGGTGAACATTTCTCATATCACCCTCTCAGGAATGCAATATTTATATACTGTTATGTCATTTCATCATCGTATCCATCATATGATACGTGGTTTCTGATAACTATGGTGGCTGATTTCTGCCATTTCGTGTTGGCGTGTTGGCGGGGCGAAAACACGACAACACGAAAACTCGACAAAAACCTAATTTGTCGAGTTTTCATGTTTTCGTGTTGTCGTTTCAGCGGGGCGAAAACACGACGAATTTTACGCGAAAACTAGGTATTTGTTGTATTTTCATGTTGTCATGTTTTCGCCCCGCCGACACGAAAACACGAAAACACGACAAATACATTATTTGTCGAGTTTACGTGTTGTCGTGCTTTCGTGTCGGCGGGGCGAAAGCACGACAACACGAAAACACGACAAATTCTTTTCAGACATCATACAAAAAATATATCTGCGTCAGAGAAAAATATCAAACTATACACATGCGAATTTAATTTCGAAAATAAGCATTTTTTCTCAATTATTGCGGTTTAAGGAATGGAAATACATTCTTGGTACTTGTAAAGTACCTATCTGAGACAGGAGTTCAGTTCGTTGCGATTAAATGTATGGCAATTATATCCAAACTACATTATTAATACAATCAAAACTTCCATAAACTTAACGTTTTTAAAATAGTTCGGCTCAATTGAATGACAATGAAATAATTTTCTGGGCTTTAATTCATGCTTTTATACTTTCTGAATACATCTGTGTTACTTTCGATTTAGAAAAGAAATGAAACTTTACAATGATCGATCACATATGAACAACAATTTTGCAGATATTCATATTTCAGATATAATTCTGTTGCAGAGCTGTTAAAAAACAGTAATGCTTGTTTCATAGAGAACAAAACTTTCAACCTTAGCCATACCTTTTATTAAAATTTATATGTGTGTTTACCTCACGAGGATGTTTGTAAAGCAATGCTTATTTCTTCTAATCACATTTTTTTCACTGATCCATTTGACAGTTATTGGGCTACTTTAAGAATTGTCTGCACTCAAAATTATTATGAAACAGTTGCTAAGTTATTCATCTGCCCTGATGGGACAGTTATCAGAGACAAAACGAAGATATTAAATCTTTTATTAAAAACAACTAATGCGTCTCTAAAATTCTTTATTAATCTATGAAAATTGCTAAAAAAAAATAATTTCAAAATTATAAAAATTCTTACGTCGAGTTATGTTTATCAAATTTACACTTGCTGACAATCAGGCATGTATATATAAGTTTGTAAAACTATTATCATAAAATTTTTTAGAACTATTAGAAATGTAGCCAAGTATGTCTTTAATGCTATGAAAATGCGTAAAGAAAAACTTGATACTGCTGCTTCTTAATTCAATTTAATGTGAAGTAATTTAGTATTGGATGTGTATTTAAGTGACGTAATTACTCAGTATATTACACAATATACTTTATTTGCATTATATACTGTTAATATCAAGAATTTGTATTTTGTGTATGTATGTCTTGGCCATCTGAGATATTGTTTTGTAAATGGCCAAAGGCATGTTTATGCCGATACGCCAAATAAAACTCTAAAAACTCTATATTATACTCAACATGCTCTGCAAATTTAGATGTATACTTAGTGACATAAATCCGAAGTTTCAAGCTGTACACTAGATAATATTCGCAATGGTTTTGTTTCCGTTAATTTTTGCAAATAATGCAAAATATTCGTGAAACACAATCATTCACGTTTCGCGAATAATCAACAACGCGAATAAAGTTACTAACAGTGAATTTGCTAAATAAATCCGACGCGAAAATTATCCAAACTAAAGTAACACAAATATATTGGATGATACAGAGGTTACATGTTTGTAAGTTTCAAATATCCTTCACCGAGAAAACACGAGATTCTCGAAGTGTGAAAATGAAAGATATTGCGTCCATGAGTTCTCTAACAATGACTTAAATTATAATCATTGTCAATGGAACACATTTTAATATTTCTATGCAAAAATTCAGTTCACTTAACAAATAGTCTCATACATGCGTGAATCAGCACTGACTGTTGTAAAACTAAATCACATGTACAAAAAATCTCTTACATGGAATACAATATTGTCAGTAAAATAACTTACTAAATAATCAGAATTATTCAAAAATGTTGTAAAATATTGTTAGCTGCAAATTGATTTAAAACAAATAAAGAATATTTAAAATTAACAAGTAAATGTCTTTTTCTGATTTTGCTATACACAAATTGTAGACCACCAATAAAACGAAATATCTGTACTCTATCAGTATACTGACATCGCAAATCTGCGTCTTTCTGCAGCTTTGTTTAGAAATATTTCAATTTAGCGACGTCCATAATCTCTTTGTATGGCAAATGTTTGATTTATATTACTCTTGTGCAAAATGGTGTACATTACCGCGTTTGACCAATGACCCTAGCCCATTCAAATATTGACCTACTTGCGTACGGTTCCCGATGCTTACACACAATCTCGCCGCTACACAGAGGTACATCAGAGCCTGCGTACAACAGTGATATGCATGCCTGTACTTCGGCATTGACGTTTTCGTCTACATTTATAACAGGTATCGGGTAGGCTACGTGTCTATTCTTTCTGTTTTTGCAGCAGCGTAGGTTTAAGCTGCATATTGTTTCCTGTTAAACTATTCATCATGCTTAAAATAACGCAATTACCCCAGGAAACCTATATTTTCGTATTAAATCAACGAACACAATCTTTTAACCTATGTTGCTGGGGTTTTTTTTTGGTGAGAATACATATGACACATGACGCGTTTTTCATTTTCATTATACTCAGTTTGAAAAGCCAGTGTTGTAAACGTTTGACCCGTTAGTTCAAATCATTTCCCTGAAGCTCTTTTCAGGGCAGGCAGAGCTAAAATAAAATATACTTAAAACAATTCATTCTAATGAAATGCATTATACAATATTTTATGACATATATATTCAAGGTGAAAACATGTGTACAAAAATAAATTCTTGCAGTAGTGTGGCCTTCATATAAACATGACCTTGACTGACCTTGACAACAACAACAACAACAACAACTACTTTTATTAATGTCAGATTACATACATGTAATAACATGACTCTTTTTTTTTCAATCAAGATGCGGGTTTAGATAGGGACAGGCATAATTATATATCATAACATAACAAAGATATAATTTACAAACTTAGAGTATCATAAATACAGATCGTAAAACTTAGTGAAAAAAAGCGTAATACGTTTACACTAAGGTATGTAAATATTGACTCAAAATTCTCCCTGTTCGTAACTGCGTGCTATGAAATCCTCAACTGATTACTGTGTCCGGCTGGGTAAGGCATCATTTTACATTAGACAATAGTAAAGATAGGTGTTTCAAAAATTAATACATCTTAAACATACCACCAAAATTGAGGGAGAAATGTTTAATCGATAATGAAAATTATCTACATTTTTTTTTTCAAGAATGACTTCAAGTAGCAAAAATCAGTATTTTTTTTCAAAGTTAGAGTAATAACAAATATTATATTAATCAAACAATGCATTCTTGCTAAATGTGACCATTTTGCATTATTCTACAATGTTCAGAAGCCAAGATATATTTGTTGGTTTGATGGTACTTCAAAAAGTGTATTTATATAAGAGTGTCCCTTTTACATCAAAGAGAATATCATAACTTTTTACGCTTAAAAATATTTACTATGAAAGTCTATGATATTGTGACATGGGAAACAATAAACAAACGAATAATTATCGGGACGCATTAAAGTCAGTCCTAAAATAAATCTAAATTTTCGTGGGTGTCTATTTTGATTCGCATGTTGTAAAGTAGGGTTTCGCGTTTGCGCATATTTTGCGCAGGATACAAATTACTGATTTGAACTAGGTGTCAGTTTGATATCTATGGCGAAATTATTTTTGTTTGTGAACTTTTTATCAAAGTTTGCTTGTTGTGCATGTAAAAGTTCTGTTTAGAATGCACGGAATAATTAATAATGTTGTTTGCATTTGATTTTGTTTTGATATTATGTCAATAAAATCTAAATATTTGTAAAATTTTGAAGCAAAGACCAATTTAATTTAATAAATGTTTTCTAATAAACACTAACCTATACTTAACATCCGCTTTTATAAAGTATCCTTTGCTGATACCAATCAATATACATTCCACCAATCACTCAAAATGCAGTTTAAATGAAGCAGGTAATTATCAGCTTTTATAAAATATCATTTGCTGAAGCTAAACCAGTCTACTTTTAAAGACAATGAATGATAAAATTGACCTACTTGTATTTAGAACTATATTTATGATGCCGCCTCGAAATGTTGTAAAAGTGTCTTTTATGATCGCGAATGTTGCATTATTTTTATTATGTCTCCATTTGTCAACACTTGAGGATTTTGGTTGAGGTTAGGTCAACATTAAAGCAGGGTTACAATCGATCCAGATCTCTATAGATGTGACTGAAAGAAACCAAGCAAATAAAATTACATTCAGGTCATTAATATGTACTTGAAGTAGAAAGGTAATAAACAAAAGTGACATTTTTACAATAGTTTCGGTTTCAAAAGTCATGGTGATTGAGTCTTGTAAATTTCCAGTACTTTTCTAAACGATCTATATTCCAAAAAAGGCCAGCATCCACATAATATTTACATATAATCTATGTTAATCTTTTACTAAAATAAGTTTTAATGAATTGTGAAAAAGCCTCATCAAATATATCTTATTTGGCTAAATATATAAATAAACTGTATGTCCAGCTCCAGTCACAATCGAATGACATATAGTAACAGCCATTTCTTAAAAGCACTCCCAGCTGTTTAATATGTTTATTACAAAGTTTGTTAGCATAGATACAGTGTAGTAATTGCTCAAATTAAACTATGAAATTTGGGCATACTATATATCTTTAAGTTACTGTCATTATAGTTGGAGTGGCGTGGGTCACTAGACTATAAACATATCCCGAGGTGCAGAATACACACATACTCTTTGAGCTGAAGAAATGTCAGTAGGTGGAGAGGGGTTTAGAATTCGCGTTACCTGTTTTTATTTTCAGACGTCTTACACAAGAACCATAAAATCATATGTACAGCATTCATGCATGCCAGCAATATTCCACACTTGACAGATTGGCGGGTGGCTGACTTGATAAAATTTATTTATTGGTCGCCTTAATTTGTCTATCTGAATATACACCATGTGTATAATTCGCGCATCATGTGTATAATTCGCGACGAGGAAATATAGTACAAAAAAGAGGAACCAGTGCAATCTTCAGCGGCGACCACAGGTGGACGGTACAATGTGTGTTGCTACGAATGGAAACTGTATAATGATACCTAAAACAACTCATAGCAGTTTACAAACTACATGGTCATCGAACGAACTATGTGTTTTGATAAATGACTTTAAAATGTTCTGAAATAAACAGTAATGTACATCGGCGGACATGGAATCATATCATAATATGATGCAGTATTTAGGCTGAGCCTTGTTCTGAAAAATTCCAGCAGTAGTATAAAGTCTGAGTCTACGGTTAGTTTGTATGTATAAGTTCTGAAGGGTAGCGGTTGTTGACGTTTTATCATTATAATAAGAAGATCAAAGCCAATGTCACCAGAAATAAATTTTGGGATAAAATGGAAATTCTGGTCATGTTTGTGCTATCAATTGCAATCTCTTGGTTTAAACTTTGTTTAGTCCCAGTTCTTAAAAACAATTATAAGAGCTTCGTTTACATTTTAACAATAATGAGGCTAGCGAGGAGACCGGGAACAAAAAATCTTAGGTGTATTATGTCAAAATTATGTCCCTTAAAGTACTTAAAAAATTAGTATTTCTTTTTTTCTGTTTTTTTTTTAAGTCAAGAGCTATAGCTTTGATGTTGTGTAAACAATTTTTATCACTAATCACTAATAAAACAGGCCTAGAACCATAGCCCTTGTAAGACTTATTATCGTCCATTTTGTACTTAAAAACTTGGTGAAATCGTTTGTGGTTTGAAAAACATGCTTTTCATGGAATTCCTACGTCTCTTGTAAAAACTGATTTTAAGACGTTTCAGCAGTTTTTAAGCACACCATTTTGTGCGTTCTATTGTTAAGGAAAGTCCATTCAGTAGAATGTTTAACAAACATACCACTATGTTTGATATCTACATGTTACTTGACTGAGTTATCGTGATGTTATGAATATGACATCATTGAAAATCTTTGTCATCATTGTTTATTGGAAAATGTAATCAAAGTAATATCAAGATATACATTTTTTGACATAATTCGATCAGAACAAATACATTTTCTGTTTGTGTGACAACCGTCTTTAACTGAAACAATTAAGATTCGAATTCGTTGAAAATATTACTTGATAAAATTGACAATCTTTAAATAGCATCATATTTTTTTTGACAATTAGCTTTTTTTAAAAAAAAATCTGAAGACTAGGTAGATATATAAGTGTATTTAACGCATTGCATAACTTTTCCCTACCGGTAGTTCTAATCTATATTGTTTTTTAAGGTTTTGCCAAACATACTTTACATAGTATTACATTCTTTCTAATCTACTATTATTAACAATTAACTATTATTTATGTTAAAAAAAAAAATAGCAAAAATTAAAGAAAACTACGAAGAAGAAATAGTTTGATTTTCACATATAGCTAGATCCATGTTACCTCATATTAAACACAAAATGTTAATTAAATAAGTTAATAACCCACAGGCGATAAATTTGATCAGTCTATCCTGCAGTGCAATAAATATGAGAACAATTTATTTACATTGAGAAATGATAAAATCTAAATATTCGTAACAAAATGATTGGCATGTGTGTGACCGTTTGTGAAATATTTTATATACCAGAATATATGCAGTTTTCTTTACCTGATGTACCACTTTACATACTGTTAGCTTCCTAATATTCCTAATTTCTTTCAACTTTTCTTTTTTTACTATTTCACTTGCGTTAAACTGCAGTAAACGACTTTTCCTTATGCTGATAACATGTTGAGCAATAAATGAGCCGCACCATGAGTAAACCAACATAGTGTGTTTGCGACCGCAGTCTGGTCAGGATCCATGCTGTTCGCTTTCAAAGCCTATTGCAATTAGAGAAACCGCAGTCTGGTCAGGATCCATGCTGTTCGCTTTCAAAGCCTATTGCAATTAGAGAAACCGTTAGCGACCAGACTGCGCGGATGCGCAGGCTGAACTGGATCCATGCTGGTCGCAAACGCACTAAGTTGATGTTCTCGTGGTGCGTCTCAAATATAATTATTCCACTTACTTTTTAAATTATAACTCTCTTTAAAATCAAGTTTCGCTCTCAGACTATTTCCACCATGAAGTTTTGTCGGTTTAAATTAACACAGACGGTGACAATTTTTTATCCTCTGCCGCTTGCAGCAAAATGGTATTGACATAATTTTATCGAATTGTTATCATGGCCAAGAGCTAAAAGCTATTATATTGTACTTAAATTTTAGTGTAATACACAACAGCAATTACTTCAACAATTTCGTAAAAAATGTTAAAAAACGAAGACTGTATATTTTATATAAGACAAAATTGTTGCGGTAAGATATTGTTTGCACTATCCTGCCTGCATTAGTTATTAAGACAAAACTGCGTGTAGGAGCCCGTATATACATGTTTAGGTGTTTCGCCACATGTATGTGTTTAAGTATTTCGCCACATGTATGTGTTTAAGCATTTCGCCACATGTATGTGTTTAAATATTTCGCCACATGTATGTGTCTAAGTGTTTCGCCACATTTATGTGTTTAAGCATTTCGACACATGTATGTGTTTAAGTATTTCGCCACATGTATGTGTTTAAGCATTTTGCCACATGCCACATGTATGTGTTAAAGTATTTCGCCACATTTATTTGTCTAAGTGTTTCGCCACATTTATGTGTTTAGGTGTTTTGCCACATATATGTTTGTAGGTGTTTCGCCACATATATGTGTTTAGGTGTTTTGCCACATATATGTGTTTAGGTGTTTTGCCACATATATGTGTTTAGGTGTTTTGCCACATATATGCGTTAAGGTGCTTCGCCACATACATGTATGTATGTGTTTAGGTGTTTCGCCACATATATGCATTAACGGGTTTCGCCATATATTTCACATATGTGTCACAGATATGTGTTTATACGTTAACTAAAATATTTTCTTGTTACTCATATAACATAACTGACTGATTGACTATAACTGAAAAATTCAACTAAATTTGTGAATGGCAATGGTATGCAATTACAGGCAGTTTATTTCTGTTCATACTTATGTGGACAAGAAGACACTTGCTTGGTAATAACAATACATGACATTTTAAAGACAGAAACATAAATGATATAAATACATTGACAAGGGGTTTGCAGAGGTATGTAACATCTATCTGCGTCTTAGTTATAAATCGTTTGTAATTTTGTGACACCAGTGCTCGCCAAAAAGAAAGCTCTTTACTTACCCTTTTCAACGATATAGTCCTCACTGTTTCAAATGCAATATTTGACAAAAATGAAAAATTGGTACTAACTATCAGGCGAAGTGTTCAAAGCACTTCAGATTTGTTTTTTTCAGCTTTCCTTCGGCTTATTTATGGCAATATGGTAAAATTTAACTTTCCACAATCTGATAGTTTAATATCTTTTTGAACAGATGTTATATTGTCAATGACTTGTAAATTACCATTGCCTATGAAAGTATTGATTTTAGATGAATACTGTTTAAACTAGATATTTACAAGCTCTAGGACAACATATTTCTCATCTAAGTAGCTTTGTTAAAGCTGCCGTTTATTCCCCTGAAGACCCAAGATCATACATTTTGCCAAATGTACATCTCTTCATTGGCAAAAAATAAATCGTCTTCAAATCTCTAAAAGCCCATAGATGTTTCCAAAACCCATCCTCAAATATGTTAAAAGGCGTTTTCCTGAAAGACACTTCTGTGATGAGGTATACTATGCAGTTTTACACCAGAATATAGGTGGACTTTTAAAGACCATTCCTTTAAGTATGTTTTATTTGCGGATTTTTTTTATCAACGATTTTTGGTTTTTGCTTAATCTAAAAGAATTTCCACTCTTTATTTGTCAATGTATACAAAAGACGTCCGCGATGCTATATTCTTATTATGAATGGATCGAATAATTCTTATTTTAACGCTGGTTTAGGGCCGTGACTATTGTCGTGAAAAATGACAGCAAAATGTGCTTCCCTCGAGGACGATACATTATTATGTGAATTATAAATTGTCTTGCAGTCTTAAGGAGGATACATAATTATGTGAATCGTTATATTTCTTATAGCCTCGAGGACAACGTATAACTACGAATTATTCTTATAATCTCAAGGCAGATACATAATTATGTGAATTATTGCTTTTCTTCTAGTCTTGAAGACGACGCATACTCACGAATTATTAATTTTCTTATAGTCTCAAAGAGGTAAGATAATTATATGAATTATTGATTTTCTTATAGTGTCAAGGAGGATAATGTATAAATTAATTATGAGTTATAAATTGCCATATAGTCTCGAGGAGGATACATAATAATGTAAATCATAGTCATGTATTTTTTCCTATATCCTCGAGGACTACGTATAATTATGAATTATTATTTTTTTTTACAGACTTGAGGACGATATATACCGTCATGATTAATATTCTTATAGTTCTTATAGCCTTGAGGACGATATATGATTATAAATTATGTATTAATTCTATTATAGTCTTGAACCGACTTAGAAATAAACGCATGTATTTGAAAATAAAATAACTGGAGGAGTTACCTCTTTCTCTTAAACTCGCTGCATGTTTTGTTTTCTTTTTCTTCTTTTTTAAACAATCACAGTTTGATCGTACCGGACACTATCCGTACCATTTACTTAAGCACATCTTTCAGAGAATTAGAGACAGTTTGCAATGTCAGCATATACGTATGGGGATGGTAAAACTTTTAAAAAAAGAATCTAGTTGTCCGTAAATCTTGACCAAAACAACTATACACCATATAAAAGCGTGTGTACATACATCGCAAATAAAGTGCCTACTATTTTATACTCAAAATTTTTACCCGGCGAACGTATAGTTTTAGTGCACCGCACACAAGGTATTTACAGAACGAGATTACCTACCTTATCAGATACAAGATATGCTATGCACCCGTCTCTAAGTAGAATAGCTTTTACGCGAACGTGATAGCCCCGTTGCATTTTACGTGAACGTGATAGCCTCGTTGCGTTTTACGTGAACGTGATAGCCTCGTTGCGTTTTCATGCGGAATTACAGTTCTTTGGTCTGATAACTATATGAGCTGCACCATGAGAAAACCAACATAGCGCATTTACGACCAGCATGGACCCAAACCAGCCTGCGCATCCGCGCAGTCTGGCCAGGATCCATGCTGTTCGCTAACGGTTTCTCTAACTGCAATAGGCTTTGAAAGCGAACAGCATGGATCCTGACCAGACTGCGCGGATGGTCTGGGTCCATGCTGATCGCAAACGCACTATGTTGGTTTTCTCATGGTGCGGCTCATTTATCACCTAAATGCTAATTTACAACGTCTTGTGTTTTCTTCATCTAAGCTTGGCAGCTTGCGAATTTGTTATTTTTTTTCTAAAATTCCTTGTATCACAATAATAGTTTTTTAATTTTAAATAATAAGGCTGCATAGAAAAGATTAAAGCGAAGCCGGATAAACGCTGTCGTTACGGCCTTTAATTCTGAATACAATTCAATGTGTTAACACTTCACATTAACATATATGAAAACCTGACTATAAATTGCGAAGATACAGTAATGACCATTTTGAGCACGGTACCATAAACATTCTTTCCTTTGTGAGCTTTTTGAACGGCCGCCGTGGCTGCATCTTTTCACATTTTTGTCGACCAATTTGTTTTTAAATAGTTATTACTGACATTTCGTCATATATGTAACCGTGATTATTATCTCAATAATAATAAACGTTTATATGTTGGATTTATTGATCTGAAGTGCTGTTTTGACAGCATATGTAGAAATTCATTATGGATAAAAATATATAAATGCGGTATTCAAGGTAGAATGTTACAAATTATAAGGGATATGTATGATAAAGTAAAATCATATGTTCGATGTTGCACTTCATATTCTGACTATTTCCAAATGCAGTAGGCTTGAGACAAGGGGGGTGGGGGTAATTTCGCCGATCCTGTTTTCTCTCTTCGTTGAAGATTTAGAGTTGTATTTACAAGATAATTTTAATTCTGGTTTATTGATAGATGATATTATATTGATTTTATTGCTTTTTGCTGATTTTAGGTAAAACGCCTGAGGATTTACAGAATAGTCTTGATTTACTATATACATATTGTAATCACTGGGGACTAGAAGTGAATACTTTGAAAACAAAAATTGTTGTCTTTAGGAAAAGAGGCAGACCGTCTGAAAGAGAGAGATGGCTATATAGTGGCAATCCTATTGGAAGTTGTAGATAAGTTTATCTATCTTGGTACTGTTTTTAACTATACTGGTAATTTTGCATCAAGTATAGAGCATTTGATTGGCAAAGCTTTAAAGGCTCTTAATTTACTTACGTATAATTGTGAAGCCTAAGTTATTGTGTCAGTTGTTTGACTGATTTGTAGGATCTATTTTGTCATACTCTTCAGAGGTATGGGGCTATAAGAAATCTAAGGAAATTGAACGTATTCACATGAAATTTTGCAAACGAATTTTAAATGTTAAATCCAGTATATGCAATGCAAGTATATATGGCGAGTTGGGACGGTATCCCATTTATATAAACAGATATGTAAGAATGATTAAATACTGGTGTAAATTAATAAATACAGAAATCTATATACAAACTAAATGTGTCTGATTTACAAAAAGGCCTGAAAAACTGGGTAACAAATGTTAAGGATATGTTAGATATGTATGGTTTAACATTATATTTTACTAATTGTGATAGAATAAATTGTAAACTATTTCCAGAAATGTTTAAACGTAGAGTTATTGATAATTCTATACAGTTATGGCACGGTTCTGTAGAAAATAATTCAGTCTTAGATTTGTATAAAACTTGTAAACAGACAATAGAGTATGAATATTATCTCGATGTAATGCCTAAAAAGTCTTTGGGCCATATTCACTCAAACTCACACTTAACTCAAACTTTGGTAAGTATCACTCAAGTGAACCTCGTGTATATCTTGCGGGAGTGTGAGTGGAGTTCGATAGTCATATTCATAAATCCCACTCAATCTTAACTTTCGGAAGGACAGCTCGAGTAATGGTTTCATTGTACACAATGGATTTAGCGGATTATAACGGTTCATATGACAATAGCATTAAAGGTATGCAAGTGTTGATCATCATTTTTTTAGTCGGAGGTTGTCATCTTATTGCTTGTCTGTATGTTTTTTCATCCTCCCGTCTATTTGTTTCACAAAACATCCTTCCGTCCGTCCGTTCGTCCGTCCATCAGTCCATCATCAGCATTTGTAGAAGTAAATTTATACTTAAAGAAACACGATGAAATTGAAATTTAACAACAGATTTTTTTGACTCTGCCATTATATTAATTGTTAGTGTTTCCCGAATGCCAGACCATAAATTAAATTTCAATTATCAAAAACATATTTTTTATAAAATAAATGTTTCCATTGTCATTTAAACAATGACATTTTATAAATATAGTTTTCGTTTTGACATTAATTTTAAAGGAATGTATGAATTAACCAATATGTACTTGTTACTAAGATGTGTTTTTCTGAGAGTGACTGACGAGCCCCGTTAGATTAGGTTTCGTAAATGTATATTTGATTTCCTTTATCTATTTTTACCGTTTGCATCAAGTTACTGTCTTTTAATTGTTGGGTCTTTTTGCTTTTTTTTGTCGTCCTCAGCAACAAAAAATATTAAAAAAGAACATAATATCTTTTTTTTCCCAAAATACCTTGCACACATTTGAACTTTCGCTTTAAATACATACATGACAATGTTATCTAACTTTAATTAATTAAATATTGTAAATTTATCATCTTAACTTACATTATGAGACCTTGAGGTCCCCAGGACCTCCCTCAATATCCACTCACTCCTAAGAATTGACTCGACTATCACTCACCTTTATGTTTTACAAATTGAATCTTTCTTGAGTAAAGACGTGACCGTTGGGCAATTTATTTGAGTGTACTCAATGAGTGGTGTTGGAGTACTGTCTATGAATATAGCCTTTAGATTCTATGTTACAAGAATTACAGTATCCGCATACGCTCTTAGAATCCAAACTGGTAGATATGGCCAAAACAGAATACCACGCAAAGAAAGATACTGTATATGTTGCAGAACATTAGATATTGAAGACGAATATCATTTCATCTTAATATGCCAGTGTTATATTGATTTAAGAAAGAAATATCTTAAGAAATATTACTACAATAGGCCATCAATGATGAAATTTATTGAACTGATAACTACAAATAAAAGGAATGTTTTAAACAATCCAGCTAAATATATTAAAGAATCCATAGCAATAAGAAATACTATTGTTAACGGTTAATTGTAGCTTTGTGCCCAAATATCTGAATGTCAAATTACATAACATATTTTACTGTAAAGCTATTGCCGAGTCGTCAACCATGAGGAACCTACCCTGCGGTGGACACCGCCTTGGGGTAGGGGACACTCATGTGTTGCTCACTGCACAACACAGGGTGTGCTGCCATGAAGATGGTCTAAATGTGACCATCTCCTGGATCAGCGTGAAGTTGGCAGTACAGCAGTAGCAGCAGTTAACTGCTGCTACTGCCAGCAGTTACAACAGTTAACTGTTCATACTTCCCAGCAGTTACAGCAGTTTATTGCGTATCGCAGTTAACTTCCAGCAATGACAGCAATTCATCGTGTGTACTAACACGAGTTAACTGCTAAGACTGCCAGCAGTTACAACAGTTAATAAAGCTGTATAACCAGTTAGGTGATGGGAATGGCATAATACAGATGTGTAATAGGCCGTCAAACCTACCCTTCACACATACATTTGTCCGTATCGTATACTGAAGCGTTCTTAATCTATTTCTATCTTCAAACTTGTAAACGAAGTCTCGTGCGCATTCAGTTGTTCTTATTAAATTTAATGTTATTGGATCGCGCAAGTGCAACGTCCAAGGATATTCATTTTTTTTTTGTTACAAAATTACTCAATGGTCATTTCTTTTACGGACATTGCCAAAGACTTGCTATGTTCTGTTGCTAAGTGTTATGTGCAATGATTTTACATCTGTGCTTCTTCCACGATAATGAGGCGGGAAAAGTGCCGAGTCGGGATTCGAACACTCCTCAGCCCGTTACAGATGTTATCGCCAGCAGGTAAATGATGTTTCTACGACATGCTTTATCATTTCTTTGTGTATGTCACTGCCAGCAGTTACATATTGTCACTTACTACAGTTTCAGCTGTTTTCTATATGATATTGACAGCTGTTAAAATATACGAATTTTTGAGTTTTCTATATTTCCTATAAACATTATATTTCACGTTCAAAGGCGCTTTACATAGTTCAAATGCAGCCACACAGGGCGCATAATTCATCCTCTACTAGTACAGACACAGAGCGATCTGACCAGAGGGACAGAGTGAGACAAAGCCCCCACGACAGAGAGATCAGAAATCAGATACAGGCTTGTCCGGCTAACGTAGCCTAGCTCGTTGCGAATAGACAGCCTGGTTCTAAGAAAAATGGCAAAAGACTTGAACTGTTTTGTTTTTACCGCATCTGCCACCATCTCATGTACACGTACATATCACTTGCAGATGCTTCGTCTTGTTATTCAAGATGTATTTTGAGACATATTTATGGAAGAGAATAAAGACAAAAATATTTTGTTAAAATTTCCATGTTTATTGACATTTAAGATAATACAGCAATTATATATTATGTGGAAAAAAAAACAGTATGGATTCTTTCTATGTAGTCTATTGTCATTGTTGGTTCATGGGTATCGGGGTATTGTCCTTTATCATTAAGATTACTTAATTACAACATAACATGTAAAATTCATTTTGATCTGGTAAAAAGTCGATTTTTTAAGAAAAAGAATTTCTTCTGATATTATGATATCCCTCAGTTAATTTAGCTTATATGTTTGAATTTATTTACTTTATTTAGAATAGAAAAAGTGGAAACACAACATGTCGCTCGGCACTACAAAAATGAAAATGCTGCAGGCTCGGTTTGATTTAGCCTGTTCGTGGACGGTAGTGGAAATGCATGCTATCGTCCACGCCCTCGAGCCCCGGGTTGAGCAAAACTCAACATTTACGCATGCTACAAGTACAAAAACATTTTAGAGACCTGTTCGTACGACGGAAGTCGGATGAAAATTTCAAGCTGCATTTGTTTCCTGTTAAAATAACATTTATTTTGTAACATATAAACAGACAAAATGGCCTCAAGAATCTTACACGTGCCGATTTGTTTTAGCTTTGTAGTGAATTTTTAACTGTAATAATTAATTTGGAAACGTAATGTGACATCAAAATCCACACAAATGACTTCCACAATTCTGTTTTCGATAATTATGCCCCCCTAAAAAATGATTTTATCCGTTGTCACCTTATTGCAGGAGCCAATTATGAGTGATATCTCGTAAATTTGATTAGTAAACTGTATAGGGACTTTTACTGCATTCAACATTGATAACAACAGAAGATCTAATTTGCATTACAAGAAAAACTTTGCCCGTATTTAATAACGTTGTGAAAAAGATTAGAAAAATAGAAAAGTACTTTTAAAACCAGCATTCTATTTCTTGTGGTGTTCATTTGTGACACAGATACAGTTACCATGAAACTTCACACGAAATTTGCTCCTTCCGAGCTCTGCAAAGGTTTGATAATGTAGGTGCACTGAGAACCTAGGTTTAGACTCAGGTACGTTACAATTGGTCACATTAATTTGTCACATTTGTCAAACCTCATTCACTTTCCACATTACTGTATAGACAAATGTATGATTAATAAAAACGGATATAAATTATAACACATAAATCTAAATATAAATCGTGAGTGTGACGGGAAACAAGAAGGCCATGGTGACCCTTGGTCTCTCAGCTGAGTCTATCAGCTCACACAGATAACAGTTTTGGTAGATCAGCTAATAGTTATTTTGAAAACGGGAATGCAGATTCAAAGGAGACTATTTAAAGTTTTTGCTTATAGTAGAATTTGAAAATTAGACCCTCTGGTGGAAGGTCTCGCAGTGAAAATGTCTGTGAAATTAGTTCAAAATCGGATCAGTGTTTTAGGAGATTTTATTTAATCATTTTTTCATACTGGTAGTCATGTTTTTTTTTAACAAATGGGAACCAAATGAAAAGTCTTGGTAAACTGTTACCCAAAGATCATTTTTATGAAAGCATGTTTAGATTAGAACAACGGTTTACGAGGAGATAATGTTTAAAGATTCATTTTCTATTTTAGCTTTGGTAAACATTTTTAGACGAATGAGAATAATTTGAACAATCTTGACATGTGGTGGCCCAAAAACTTTTGTGTGAATTAATCTTAAAATTGAGGTTGCAGATTCTGAAAAGAAAATGTTTAAGTGTCCACCAGATACACGTCCCCTGTCGGCGACGGATAATCTGTATTCTTACTCGTTGTTTATAAATATAAATAAAAATATGTCTAACAATGAGGACATCTCCATTACTGGTGGTATGATATACACTCAAATAAATAGTAACAGATTTGTTTTTGTTATTTTCATTATATCAAATTTTCTCACCTAATATTTGCCATAGCCTGTAGTCATGTCTTAGACTTTAACCTCCGTAATATAGCTTATTCAGGAAGGCTGCCGTTAGTAAGTAAAAAACTTTGCAAGTCATGTGCTATTTTCTTCACAATAACTCTAAGTTAGTTATAAAATTCAAATTAACCTAACGACCCCTCTTTGACACCGTGTATCACAACATTACTTTTAGGAGACGTGAATTTCATAGAATCTATGTCTAACTGTAAAATGTTATGACGTATTTTTCTGAAACATATTGCATGATTTGTGTCCAGCCTTTTTAAAAGTTGGTGAACTCGTTGTCCCCTTTTATTTTGCAATGATGGGACAGGTGGGGTAGTACATGACAAGAAGCTGTAAAATCTTCCTAAGGGACGGAATGTTTGACAATTGTCCCCAGTCATGCTTCGAAGCACCCTCTGTATTGTTTACCTTGATAGTCTGATTTTTGCAAAACCATTGGGTGAATACATTTTCGCTTCTATAGGTTTTGATTAGCAAAGTGTTTTAAATCAAAGGAATATTGAATTTATTTTCTTATACAGGATATTGCAATGAAGAGGTTAAATTACCTAGCAACTTGGTTAGTTTAAAACACAAATGAGCGTAGAAATATCTTGTGAGTTGAAAGTAGCGTAATGTAATGTAGTATTGCTAGAAAAAAATAATTCAATGACCTCATAGTTTTATTTATTCAATCGACAGAAGATATAGAGTTTTCATTTTTTTGTTAATTTATTTCTAAAATCTCCCGGTACATGACACTAGATTAATGGCAACTTTAATTTCGAAACTCAATGTCATTTTTGTCTAGTCGTTCTTGTGTCACATAACGTAAATACCAACGTATACGGTATATTTACTTCCCAAATTTTATACCATTTTACAGAAACTACTTACCAAAATAAGATGAACAATAAAAAAAATCTTAACTTGTTCACTGAATAGACCGAATTACGAAAACATTCGGACAGATGTGAAATCGCGGTTTCTTCATATTTCAAAGTTAATAAACATAATTGAAGGTGTACTAAGAAAAATGTAAAAAAAAACAAAAACAACCAAAAATATTAAACATGTATTTATTTGTACACATGCTGAAATTTATATCAGATCAAGTGTTGAAACTCGGCGCATTCCACCTGAATATGTTGTAATTAGGTAAGCATGATGAGGTGTCAGTAATGTTTTTCAACCTTTGTAACACTCAGTAATATGTAAAATAAATGCTAATCACTTGCAATGTGTTCTTCTTGCACATTGAATCTCTTATATTGAGACAAAATTTCATTTAGACTTTACACTTGAGAAAAGATAGTAAGGTTTTTAACATTATTTTGAGGAATTATTTCAGTGTTTTATAATATTTTAGAAATTACATTCAATGAACGCTTTTTACATACTATTCGTGCATGTTTTGTGCCAAGATACAGTTAAGCTGCTACGAATAGTAGCCTTTTAAATGTCAGCTATGACCCTATAGCAATATGTTATGATATATATAACCTACTACAATGTGAATTTTGTCATTTTTGATACATTCACATATCCTTTTCAATTTATAGCAGACAAATATAGCCTCAAGAATGATTCATTTTCCTAATATACGTGTCAGTTTGTTTTATGTTTGTATTGTATTCCAAAACGGTAACAAAATAATTGAACCAGCACAAATTCGACATAAAATTCCGGCATGAGTCATTATTTTAAATTCATAACTTTTCCACCGTTTCTCCACTGTCGTCTTAATGTAGGAGCTAGATATGGGTTATCTGCACAGAGATTTATATCAAATCCAACATTGATTCCAGTCAGAGATTCAATCTGCACTTCTAGGAATACTGGGCTTGTTTTGTCAACACTTAACGTCATTAACAGAAAACCTCTCAATTTTCTTCCTTCGTATTTTTTTTTTTGGCGAAACTGATATTTATTTTTATTTTGTAGGATACACGTTAATTATTGGAATCATAACTAAGTAATGCCTTTGGAATAATGGCAAGTTAACTCAACTGAATTACATTTCTGAACATATTATCATTGGGAAATAGATTTTAGTTTTGCGTGCTTTGTTGGCAAATAAAACAATTTCCCATTTTAAATAATTATCTGGTACATAAAGTCAATCATACTATAAAACAAATAAAACTCCAAGAATGAAATTGTTCCACATACCTTAATGACATTTTTGCATTTGTCCTAAGTCTGAATACTGTATTACATTTATTAAGTACACATTTTCAAGTAAATTCCATCATTATCAGTATTCTCCTAAAATACTTGCATTTCTGAAAACGTTTGTGCAATAATATACATGCTGTGCGTTATTTCGTGACATTGTTTTCATATGACAAACTACTTAGAAGGGTGAGCCCATTAACTAGGAATATCGAAAATTAGTTTCATGATCAGAAACGTTACAAGGAAGATGTATTTCATAATGCCGTGATAGAAAGATATTAGAGATCTTTTTTACCTGATTCCGTATTCTTGTTTTATTTGCGATCGGTCGTGCAAAAATAAAGGTTTTTTCGTGTGAATTAATTACGAGGGGCTATCAAAAAATACGTAGACATTCGGTATATTAAGCAAATGGTTTGTAATAGATAATCGAAATATACACAGCATAAATATTTAATTTTCACCCAATAAATGTTGAAAATTTTACAGTAAACAAATCAATAGTTACATTTTCATGGTATTATAAAATTAGTCACTGCTTACAGCACGGCGCACACGGTGCAAGTAAAACGACGTCAGTGGCGTCAGTCATTTAAACTTTTTCAAAGTACTCGCCGTTTTTTTCTATACATTTCGTGTGTCTCCGGACCCAAGTGTTATAGATACCTCTGTACCAATCACATTATTCTGGGAAAGTATAGTTCTCGTGGCGTATCGCAACTAATCAAGATTGTCAAATTTGTGACCGCACAATTCGGACTTAAAGGCAGGAAAAACACTGAAACTTGTTGAATCATTGTAGAAGACACAAGTTTTGGCCGTCCTCTTCCGGAATCGTCCTCGAGTGATTCCCTTCCTTCTCGAAAACGTTTGTGCCACTTATACACAAGTGCCCTACATACCGGCGGTTTCAAATTGGCATCTGACAACTCTGACAACATATTCATGGTTTCCGAGGGCGTTTTATTCAGTTTAACACAGAATTTAATAGCAGCGCGCTGCTCCGTCAATTTCGGCGTTGTCATTTTTTTCGTTTTACGATTTCACACCTGTACTCCAAAACATTGAATATTTCTATAACGTGTTATATTATGACGTCATAATTTTGCACACTTATTATAATGACGTCAGACAACGTAAACGTGATGTTTTGACGCAATTTGAATTTAATCACCAGGACAATATGCATAAACAAGTTGGAGTGTTTTTCTTATTTGGCTATTATTCCGGCTTGCGCCATAGGAGCGTACATATGGTCGTTTAAACACAAGAAACACATTTTTATAACGTTGTAATATATTATTTGTTTTTCATATTAGGTAAATTATACATGAATAAACACAAATTAACAAATCAATTATAGACAACGCCACATTTCAGTAGTCAGTTACATGTGTCTACGTATTTTTTGATAGCCCCTCGTACATAATTTGATGTACGTTTGATTGAAGTGATGCATATGACTCAATATTAATAATTATAGAAAAGCAGCCTTTGATATTTCTGACATATAAATCATACATAATTACGATTACACGAAGTAATTCCATAATTCACTGACCTGACAGCATTGAGCAAACCATAAACAGAGCTTCACAACCTAAATAGATCCCATGCTCTAGAAACCGTGTTGATCGTATTAAAAGCTAAAATGTATACTGCGCATATAAGAACGTGCGAACGTAATTGAAAGATATATGGAAATACATAATTTTGCTTTTACTTGTTCTGATATGAATGACAACCTTATTATTTGGCTCATCGTAACTATGGTAACAATGGAAGCTATTTAGATGTATGTAGGGCTATAATAGGGCCCATGCATTCCAGATGCAATTTTTAAAAGTGGCTCGTCAGTCTTTAATTCTTGACCATTGCTAAATGACATCCATGTAACATATAACGCATCTTTTTTTCAAATGTTTCATGCAAGATTGAAACTAACATATCATAATACAGATCAGGAACAGATCAAGTTAAGATAACAACAATAAATAACATACAATGGTTTACAAACATACATAATAAAATAACGGCATTACTAAAATAAAATTAATATAAGTTTCAGTTGAGAAAACAAACAAAACAAATTAAACCATGACATGCTTCAAATACCAAGGATAACACAATAAAGCACAATCGCTTATTTCCATTGTGGTCCTTATAGTAAAACTTTAAAGACACTGAAATAAAACTTTGATAGCATCACAATTAATTTGCATATCACAGTTGAACTTTGAAATGTAATTATCACAGCTAATTGAATTTAATTTGTAGAGACAAAAATGTAGTGTACAAATTTAACAAAATAATATCACAGAAATACTTAATCACAATAATACTGGTTCAGTAATTCCAAGTTTTTGAAAAGGCACAACTTGTAAATCGCGCTGTAAGCATACCTTGGAATTAAATGCTTATTAAAAATAAGACATACCTAAGCCGAAACAAACAGCGAAACTTAAAAAAGAAAGTTCAATAAAATGCAATAGACATCAACTACAAACTGTTCATTAAGTGACCTTAAAATGATGCAATTTTTCCATTTTTGTTATATTTGATGGTAACCTATTTCATAGTTTTGAACCTATAGAGCAAAATGACATTGAGCCCGACCCTTTTACCTTAGGAAGACCATAACCTCCTTTGTTTCTAAGCCTAGTGTTGTATTCATGCACAGAATCTTGGGCTACAAAATATTCATCCATATACCCAGGGGCCATATTGTTTCTGACCTTGAAAACATGACACAACATCAAATGATGAACCCTTTTCTCAACTGGTAACCAGTTAAGTTATTTCAAATGTTCATAACCAATATGGGTTCTGGAATCAAGACTGAGCACAAATGTAACCACTTTATTCTGAGCAATTTGCAATTTATTTTTCAAACCCCGAGTTAAGCCATTGTACCATACTGAACAAGCATAATCGAAGTGGCATTGGATTAAGGACATAACAAGCAGCTGTTTAGTATATTGTGTAAGAGACTCTTTCTTACGGTAAAGGAACTTTAATCGAGCATTGGCTTTCTTAAGAACAGAATCTGCCATTAAACCAAACGATAAATGTTGATCAAAGGTAACACCAAGATATTTGACTGATTTAGTTGGTTCAGTTGCAGTGCCATTACAAGATATATCAAGACTGGACTTTGACCTTAGTTTGTGTTTCGAACCAAAGACAATGGACTCAGTTTTGCCTAAATGTAGTGACAATTTGTTGTCAATTAATCATTGACTTATGAGAGTAATTCCTCGGTCAAACCTGTTCAACATTAGAAAAACATTTACGTGAAACTAAAATAGCAGAATCATCAGCATAAAGTAACAGTTTGTTTTTCGACGTGCCGTATTAAGCACGATTTTATGACCTCGTATGACCTTATGCCGCCTGAATAATGTACCAGTCGGATTGCTTGGTAAGGTATTCTCGGTATTTTCAGCCATAATGAGAGATTTTGTAAGAGTGGCGCTAATTGGAGGAAAAGCTTAAAATGCTTCAATCTGAGTAATGTGTGACACTGAGTGAAATGACAACGTCTATAACCTCTATAAGTACAGCACCATCGGGTTGTATGCGTACCACTTGAACAGGTGTGCGTAACCAAATATTTATCTGCTCATCCGGACATATTTCTGTTTTGTTAAGTTTTCTTGTTAAGTTATTTCTGTTTTGTTAAGTTTCCTTTCCTTAAGTTTTGTTTTTACAAAAAGGTTATTTAATCAATTGTTTTATACAGTCATTAACTCTTACCCTGCATTACAGCAACAATTTCTAACCAGTGCAAATCATTACTAACCTGCAACAACATGTCCGATACTGTTAAATTTTAGATTCTAAATTTTAAATTAATCTTTCCGGTGAAAACAGTACTGTACATATTCTGAATGATAGACAAATTTGATAATAAGCTGAAGTAGGGTAAGGGTTCATGTTGCTTCCAACAATTCTAGAAATAAAGTATAGAACGTATTTCAATATTGTTTGCTTACTGTTACTATCTTTTAAGCACCAAAGGCTCAATGTGAGCTTTTGTGATTGTTTGGTGTCCGTCGTGTGTCCCTCCACAATTTCTAAACACAGTCTTCTTCAAAACTACCGGCCTCATTTATACAAAACTTCACAGAGGCCCCTTTCAACATTGCCAAAAGATTTAAAATACAGGTTTCTACCCATATATAACTTGTGCTTCAGTTACATCACGCCGACCAAAAGATATTTCTTGTTTACCACTGCTGACATGTCATCAACATATATAAAAAAGAACAGAGGCCCTACTATATTTCCTTTATCATTTTCATTCCTGATAAAATCTGTAAGGTGGATTTGACATGTATCAGTGGAAAAGCCACCCCTAAAGCCAGATTGAAATTTATACAGCAAATTTTTGTCATTGAAATAAGTTTCAACTTGGTCATAGACAACCTTTCCAAAAATTTTGGAAACAATATTTAAAATAGAAACCGGTCTATAGTTGTCCACTGACAATTAATCACTCTTTTTAAAAAGGGGAACAACTCTAGCAGACTTGAGATCATCTGGCACAACACCTTGATTAAGAGACAAATTATTAATATGAGTTAGAGGACCAGTATTAGTAGATGACCCATTTTAAATAAAGCGAGAAGGTATACCATCTAAGCCAATTGCTTTGTGTGTACCCAGAGAGTTTGAATATTTAAGAACTTTACTATTGGGTACTAAGGAAAAGGAATACCTACCAGAAAAAAACTCCGTTGTTTGCATTAAAAGTATTGGCAGAATAACAGCCATACTTTTGTATACATTTGGGAAGCTTATCATCAAGATTACATGCCAAAGCAGTATAAAAAGTGTTGAAAGTTTCAGCAATGAGTTTCTTTTCAAAACAAATGTTGTAATCAATTTTCAAACCTTTGTTTGAACTTGAGTCAGCAGATCCTTTCTTAGAAGGCAAACCAAGACTTTTAAGAGTTTTCCATAGAGATTTAGAATCAATTTTGTTCTATTCAATACTATTTGTAAAAATATCCTTCTTAGCATTGTGAACTAGATGCTGTACGTTATTTCTTAAGATCTTAAATAAGTTAAAATTATCCTCACATTTATCATGCTTATATTGATGAAATGCTTTATCTCTTTCATTTATTGCTTGCAAAATGTCAGAATCCATCCATGGCTGTGATCTTTGCTTGATTCTAATTTGCTTCATAGGTGCAATACTATCTATCACAGATAAAAACAGCTGTTTAAATATGATCCATGCATCATTCACATTGCCACTTACAGTTACAGGATTCCAATCTACTGATAAAAGACTAGCTTGAAAATTCTCTTTGCTATAGTTTTTCACAGATCTCAAAATAACATTATTGTGTGAACCAATATAAGATTTTGTTAGTTTTCTGGTACAATAAACCATGCTGTGATCACTAAATGTAGTATGAATAACACCTGACTGGGAAATTGTGACAGCCACATTTTAAATAAAAGCATTATGACCTTTCAATAAACATAAGAAACTTCTAATCATTCACATGGAATTCTATGTCTCTAAACAGCAGGTCAATGTCGGATGGACGAACACTTCATCATAATGAGCAAATCGCAAGTAATTTGTTCAATGCGGCAGACTATGTTAAACTATTCTCAACGAGGTTAAAGAACGTTACGAAGGCATTTTGTAGTTTTAATTACTAAGTTTAAATTTCGTTTTTTCTATCATAAGCATAATCTTACAACAGGTAGAAAGAACTGGACTCCAGCTTTTGGATAGAAATGATCTGTAATATTGTAGCTTAAAAAAACCCATTAGAAAATAATAAGTTTATGTTTCTGAACGTTTTTAAAGGTATGCTAAACAAGGAAGAAATAAATTTCCGAATCGGCAATCGAACCCACGCTGCCTCGGCAATAGAAATTTCCGTACTATATTGACCAATACACCACTGAGGGATTCGCGCTTTACGGTCGTTTATATAAAGCTTTATCAATAAAACAAATTATCTTCGGTATCCCTTGGCAAACGCTTTTCAATTTCGAATGAAAAAGTAAGAAGAAACAACCAATACTCACGTTTTTAAATAACATGAAACTAAATTTAAAAGCCTTCTTAAGAAATATAATTTCTAAATATTTTTCTTTGTTGCCGTACGATCTGGAGGTCAGTCCCTATAAATCTCCAAATATTAATGAAATTGTGCTAAATTAAATTTTCTTACAAAAACTTTGAAAATACGTGCAGTCGAAGTCAGACTCCAGCAACGCTGCAAAACAGGGCCATATATATTATATGTGCCATATATATGCTGGTATGTGTCAGAAATTTTATTCAGAAGTATTTTCCACCTGACATATTTGTACGGTCGACAAAATAATATGAAATTAGAAATATTTCAAGAATGGTAAGGATATTTACATCTTCATATCCATTATAGATTTATCTAAATAATGTACCAGTATTCCTATCTTAGCTTATGCCATAATAATATCGAAGAGTAGTCAGTACACGAGTTAATCAAATTAGCTAGTACACAGTGTTTAATAAGCAGAGATATTGTTCAGTTGCTGGTTAACAAGCAAGACCTTGGAAATACTACAATGATAGAATTATCTGTCACATACAATTAGGTACTGCAGTGAGTACTAGTTTGGCAGACAATTGTTGGCAAAAATATTTCGTTTCTTTTTTTGTATTTGGAAGCCCATCACAACGTTTTATAATAACAATTGAAGAGGTTACAACAAAAGTATAGACGGCATATATGCATTATATCTCCAGAACAGTATCTCCCTGTCGAGATACCAGTAGTACTGTTTTTCGGCGACGCCGTCTAAATTCGTTTTCGTTACTTGTGCCACGTGACTTCAGTTTGCAAATCAAACTACTTGATAACGCATTATAGATAATTTATCAAAATGGAAGATTTATGCAACACTCCGTCTGATTGGACGAGAGTGTCAATTTCTTTCACTCTGTTGATTGTGCTACGCTGAGTGAAATGTAGACAGAGCGTTTATCCTAAACGACGCTGTTCACAGTTTTAAAGCTAACTTTGGCTCAGTATATTTAGCAAGAATATTGATATATCTCAAAATGATAAGTAAGTTTAATAAATAAGATAAAAACCTGTTCAAATACCAACATATATCAAATTAAAGAAAGGGCTGAATACGGTCTGCGTATCACATGAATAAGGTTGTGATAAGAGTCTTTTATGTAGAGAAGTGCTTTTTAAAAGATTTTCCTTGTTACAATTGTCGTCTGTATCTGAAAAAGTTTCTTGCTTTTGTGACTTATGCAGATTGCATATTAAAATGAGTACTTGTTTGCTTTGATATATTTGTTATAAATTATTTAACTGATTTATTATATATGAATATTTTTTTTAGTATGGTATGCAAATATTGAACTCAGTTCAAATCTGTTTCATTATATATATGCTGTATAATGACTGAATCTCATTACACTGAAATGAAGGTACGCTGCATACAGTTTACCTGTGATATGACTACGGCCAAACTTTGCTTATGAAACAGAAATATGGAAATAATTACAATTGTATGTTTTGCTTGACCTTCACTTTTTTATAGGTGTGACGTCATTGTCCAAAGATTCATGAATAGCGAATATGCATTTGTTAAAGCGGGATCAGTTGGCCTATTTTAGAAATAAATAAAAATAATAAATAAAAAAATCCTTTAATTGATTTTTTCTCATGTATTCTAATCAAACATGATTTGTAGCATCTTTATTAGGCCCACAGCCAACTTTGTTCAGCTGGGACATTTGACCCCTTTTAGGGGCTGCTAGAGCTAAAACTAGAAATGCCTTTATACAGCGTCTCATGAACAGCTTGGTGGATCTTTGTCATACTTGGTCTGGAGCATCATTATAAGGTCCTCTTCCAAATTTATTTATATAGGAACTTGGGCCCTATTAGGGACCACTATAGCTAAAAGCAGATATGCCTTTCTTCGCATGAACCACTTAAATGTAATGGATTTTTATCAAACTCGATGTGTAACAATATCGTAAGGTCTCCTGCTATTTTGTTACAAATGGGGATAGGGACCAATTTAGCTAAAAATATAAACACGTTTAATGACCTCTTCTCATGAACCGCTTCATGAATCTTCATCAAACTACTGCTGTAAGTATTCGTCTAAGGATAAACGAAACAAAATTGCAACCTTAGAAACCTTTGCGAAAAACTAAAAGAGAACCATTTAAATTGTTAAAGTGCGGTGTTTAGTTTTGCAATTTGAAAAATGTTAGATGAAAGATGAATGTTAGATGAAAAATTCATAAACTTCTTTCCTTATTACAATTCGCCGACCATCATTTTTAAAGATATTTCTTGTTTTCTTATAAAATGTCGTATCATATATCAAAGCATGACTTAAGTTAACAAATCATAATACTTTGCTTTGGTGTAGAAATGTTTCAAACATGGGGCATGTAGGAGACAACTTATGATATTACATCTTCCTTCCATTGCAACAAACTAAAATTTAGAATTATTTGCTCTTTTCTAACCTTTCAGTTCTGTTTTCTAAAACAAAGTAACGATTTAAGTCCATAATTTGCGGTGGAGGGCAGGTAAAACATACTGTGTGTAAGCATGATAGCTTCCCATTCTCGAAGTGTGGAGGCATTGTATTATATTTGGTATTAAAAAAATGAGATATTATTATCTTGAAATCATTTTGTGTCGTTTCCTTATAAAACATAAATACAAGCACCTTATACAATCATCAGTTTTTATACATTGTTATCTTCATTTCACCAGTGAGTCAACTCTCGGACAATGGTAGTCTACATGAGCAAATATTACACTCCAACTCTAAAAAGTCTAAGAAATTTCTAACTGAAATTTTGATGATCTATAATTCAGTGTTAAATGTAATACTATGTGTCACTGTACATATAATAGGGTTTTGTAAACACAAAGTAATTAACAATTTTGTCAACGGTTGCAAACGATTTCTGCATCACTTCAGGCATGGTCTCTTCTATGTGAGAAAGAGGTAGATAGTTACTCACCTGCTTATACAGGTTCATGTAGTTTATATGACCTAGTTTCGATGCCAACTGACATGGCTCTGTTTTTTCACTGGAATTTTATGGTCTATATCATCGCTCTTATAACACATGTTGGAAGCGTTGAAAGCATGCAAAGTATGTACAACTTGTAAATGATCTTACATGATGATTTAGATAAAAACAGGCATTCAGAAAAAAGATACCCTGTATCAAATACCTGCACAGAATTCCACGTAATTCTTTTAAATCTAGTTTTCTGCAGACCTACCCTAGAACCAGTAAAACTACACTAACTCAAAATAAAATTACTTCCATTTTTGATTCAGTTATTTGTCTGAACGTTAGTCCTAGTCAAGAACATTTAGTAGACCGACAGGACTTACAATTCTCTCTTTAATCTGTAATTGTCAGCACTGCAGCACCCAGAATGCCATGCATAAATAGATTACTATAGGTGCAAACTTTCAAATTTTAAAATTCATCGAAACTCATGTAATGAAATATACCGATGAAGACTAAGAGTTGACAGTAAATCGTTAGCGTCATAAAAGGAAGAAATTGGATGTTCAAAAATCACTTATATGCTTTTGGTTTTGGATTTGTTGGGATGTTGGGCTTATGGTCACACCGGTACATTTTAGGTCATACGGCGACTATTCCAGCTTTTCGTGGCAGACGAAGACCCCAGGTGCCCTTTATTATTTGTTAGTGTTATTAATAAGGTATAAATTGAAAGGTACACGTAGCTTAGTAAATTATGAGACATCTGAAAATCGCAAATTTGCAATTTGATTGTTCTGGTGCTCATGGAAGAGATATTAAAGTGTCACAATGAAAGGGATGAAATTAAAGAGTTGCAAATCATTTGTTAGCGGGATCACAAACACAGGTGGAGTGGTGGTGGTGGGGTGGGGTTGGGGGTGTTGGCAACGGTCCTGACCCCAGGTGACTGTGAGCGTAATATTAGGAGAGAAATCAAAGTTTCGCAAACCAGTTATAATCGTAATAAAAGGACAGAAATAAAAGTGCTGCAAACTTTTGTCAGCCTAATAAAAGGTGAAACAATTAAATGTGTCGCAAACCAATTGGTTTCTTAACAGAAGGGGAGAAATAACTCTTTGACAAGCATTAAGATGCCGTGCATAAAATTGACGAAAATAAAAAGAATAAAATGTAATAACTTATGATGCCTTGAACAAGTTAAAAACTATAATTCAAAATTCTACCAGACGAACGATATTTTAACAGAATAAAACCTACGGATTGATGACATCAATACATATATACTTCTGTTACCGAAATAGAAGTGATACAAATATAATTTTCATATATAACATGTTCAACAAATACAATACGATTCTTTCTCCGATAATAAATGTATCCTACATGTTCCAAGATAAACATAACTGATTACTACCGATTCAGACACTCCTGGACGGGGCTAGCTAGTGTATTTATTTTTGATTAATTATACTATCATTCTGGGATAATTATTACTAGAAAACTTGACATTACCTGTTTGTTGGTTGGCAAACAGACAATTCAATATATTCATATATTTACCAAATCATAAATAACTTTCGTTAGGGGAAGCTGGTTAAGAAATATTATATAACTGAAATGTAATGAATGATATTAAGCAGACGAGACGGTATAAGGATGGCATTTAATGTTAAAACAACAAAAAACAACAGAAACTTTCAAATCAAAAGTAGTTTTTTACCTTGCTTTCTTTGTGATAAATAGGAAATGAACTGGAAAGCTGAGAACTAGCTATTAGAAAAAAAAAACAGAAGACACTTTCTGAATTACAATTGTTTCCTTTTTGCATAACTGGTTAATAGTATACCAGTATATATATATATTTCACAGATCTTTGCTGAACATTTACACAATAAACAGGCTGCTGACTGGCATTTATAAAAGAACTAATCTTGTATCTATTTTAGACTGATGGTCTAATTAGTTGATAAACCGTACCTACCCTTTGAAACGTTGTGAATTTTTACTTTATAATTATGAATTTTTCCAAAGCTTGTTCTAAAATAATTCATCGTAGACGCTGCTGTTTGCTAAATGAAGAGTACTTTTAACTGTTTGAGAACCTGCGTAAAATATCGCTTAGAATGAATGTCTAATGTACATTGTTACGTATTTTAATTCCTTTGATTGTGGAACATCTCACGGTTTCCATTTCCATATTATAGTAAGCTTACGTGTGCCATATATTTTAGTGTAAGAAGTGACAAATAGTACCATCAATTTTAAGGGTAACAATAGAACTGTAAAGTTAGTGACAGGCCTTTCTCTAAGACATACATAGTCCGTATGGTCTTTTCTCATTTACGTCAATTTAGTATAGAACAGGGAAGGTATGTATACTAAAAACTTCGTTCTCTAAAGAAAAGTAAATCAGCTATGAAATGATAGTTCTTTAAATAATGCAAAAAATTAGTTCGCGAGCTTTTACCTAGAGAGTGGTACCTAGATTCCGAGTAAATCCACAATTACGTATTACTTACCGTAATTCAACTATCACCCTAGGAAGGTAGTGTCATTTGAGAATTCGTGGAGGTGGCCAGTACTTATCGAGGCAACAGTATACTCTATCTAAATGTTGACTGGCGTTTACATACTTTTTGTATTTCTTGAATTTAAGAATAAACACTTTCTAGTGAAACTCTGAGTCGGTATTAGGATAGGAATTATGATTAAAACAACGAAAACAAAAGAAAGTATCAAATTAAAAGGAGGATTTCTTTGTGATCAATAGCAAATGAACTGGAAAGCTGAAAACTAGTATAATAGCTAATGCAATATAAAAACTAATTGTATGTACTAAATCACAGCGTCGTTTATATGACTGAAAAATTGTTGAAAAAGACGTTTAACCCGAACACACACACACACACACTAAATCACACGCGAAGAGTTAGAGAATCGTCTTCTTGAACATAACAATGGTCAGACAAAATACTAGTTAACACTAGTACTAGAATCTTAATAATGCACTTAATGCTTTATACACACCAAACCCGTATAAATAATTTTACTCCCTCTATTCCTTTCCCGTTTTTTAATGAAAATAGTGTTATTCTTCAAAGATATTACAAATTCATATTAAAGTCACTGAATTCAAATCCATTACCCCTCGCCCCTGTGAGTTCGAAACGTCACTTGTGGTGTGCGGAAGCTGGCGTTCGATGTCAGTCGTTTTGCCAATATGCCTGAAATGTCCAGAGAAGCATTGAGTGTCTTCCTCGGCCTTTAAAGCTGTAAACTCAGGACAAATAAACAACAGAAATAATAGATATAGTCCCCTTACTGTTACTTGTTTTATCCGTATAATTGTTAAACATAACAACACGTGGACCTATGACTTCTGTTTATTGTAAGGTTTCGGAATGCAGTGTTCCACAGGTAATTGTATTTCCATTGGTACTAATTTTGAATCACTTGTTGCTGGTAAGTTTTTATATGAGTGTGAAAGGGACTCTATGTTGAGACTTACTCAAGATATACAATATGACTTTTATCACTGCATTTAACCAATACTTCACACTTTCTTGACGAGTTTCTTTATATGCTTTTGTTTTTGTTTGGTTGGTACTTCCTATATTGGGGAGCTCCAGATAAATATATCAAACACTTCGATTATAATTTAGACATTTTATATAATTTTGTTTATATATGTTGAGACTTACTCAAGATATACAATATGACTTTTATCACTGCATTTAACCAATACTTCACACTTTCTTGACGAGTTTCTTTATATGCTTTTGTTTTTGTTTGGTTGGTACTTCCTATATTGGGGAGCTCCAGATAAATATATCAAACACTTCGATTATAATTTAGACATTTTATATAAGGTTATGCATACAGCAATTTCTATGATAAGACAGGTGACTTCAGTCTAAGTATTGTAAAGTGTCCTCATTATGATGTCAATGTATCCAGTGGAACATCTTGGATATAACGCTTTCAATAAATACGATTTGCAAGAGCAAATATTCAAGTTGATAACTCATAATTCAGTTCTGGCTTGAAATTTGATACATGTAGTAATTTAAAAATGATTCTGCGACAAGGTAAATGAGAGCATGTTGTTATATTGATGTCCTTCTCAAACGCCGTAAGGTTCATAGCCGTGGCATTTTCGAGATCTTATTTTGTAAAATTTTAAAACGTTTCATTAAGAGATGTTACTAGAATGATCAGGCTATTTTGAGACTCACCACTTGTGATCAGCCCTGCTACAATTGATCGCTACGCTTTCCTCTGTAGTTGTCTTTAAAGGAATAGGTGCAAGACACCATGTTAGGCAGTTCTTAAAGACCACTATGTCCGAGCTGCTTTGATTATTTTCTTCTTGTATGTTTCGTGGGACCCTTTATCGTGTTTCCCTTGTTGATCTGCATGTTGCAAAGGCATCGAGTGCGTAGTAAATATTTAGGTATCACTTTGTTATCATTTTCTTTGTGTTTTATTTATCTCGCCTTTTGTTACCATTGTGTATGTAACGGATTTAAATTGACCCAGATTACTTTTTATCTACACTGTCCTGTAACTTACATTGTATATATTAAACAGATAAATATCCATACATAAATGACTACATGGTTGCGATTGTGGGGCATGGTGTCTTACTTGGCAAGGTGCTGATGCGAAATCTGGCTTACACAAAAGTGTATCATTGAAGGTTCCATGTGCACCGCCGTATGAACACATCTGATGTCTTTGGTACTTGTAACATATGTAAATGTTGAATTCTGCTCAACCCGGGCTAGAGGGCGTGCACGGTAGCATGCATTTCCGCTACGGTCCATGAACAGGCTCAAACAAACCGAGCAATCAACATTTTCTTTTTGTCGTGTTGAACGACCTGTAGAGTTTCCACTTTTTTATTTTAGATGCAAGCTATCTCTTTGACTAGCTTTTTGAAATGAAAGTACTAAAGTATTCCAAACAAAACGACACGTTTAAATCTTTATTTTTCAATCCGCATTATTTCATGATAAATCAAAAACGATGCAATCCTATGAAGAGGGAATCAATATCATGTTTAAGCAATCGTGTGGAAATATTCCCTCTAATGTAACGCTTCCTCCAGTTTATCATGTAAGAAAATTCTTTCACACTATCAACTATTTTTTGTACAAATATCAGTCATACTGCACAAAGAAGACATAACACACCATCAACAGAATTATTCTGCATACACCATTTTCTCTTTTGCACTGCCTAGTCTATGTTATAGTGAATTGCACTTTAGAATAGTCTGTTTATCTTGAGTTTACATTATAAAAGAGACGCAAGCAACTATTCTCCTAATACACAAACAAATAAAAAATATTTAAGAAATAATGTATAGAAAAACCGTGTTTTAACGTTATTAATACACGAAAAGAAGTTATACGTCCGCGGAATAATTTCACGAGGGCGTAGCCTGACTGAATTATTCTGCCGAAGTATAACAGATTTTGAGTGTATTAACTTAAGTAAAACACGATTTTTCTATACATTATTTCGATTTTAATATGCCTTTTATCTAAACAGTAGTAAAAAAGTAATAGCGCTCTTTCTGATCGCAACAAAGACATTGACGCCATCGCACGTTAACATGACATAATTTAAGTGTAAGCGTGTTTATACAAAAAACAAGCATATAAGAATATAATTTGTACTTCGTTAATATAAAGAACTTGTAATGACGTAATTAAACACTAAAGTAGACCACAGCAAACCATTTTCCCTGGCTCAGACTGATCGCTCTCCATTAACATTCAGGTTTTGTAATTGGATTTATGCTGAATTATTGAAAACTTATCCTTCAAACTGTATAAAAGAAAGATAAGCAGCGGGATCCCTAAAAGCAACCAGTCACACACAGTAATCGAGTCACACAGGAATAGACACTGCATTTGTAAGATAAAAAATACCGGCATCTATATTATTTATAAAATAATGCATGTGAATGGATCGACAGATAAATGAAAACACTTGCTTTATGAGTTGTCGAAATGAGCCGTGCCACGGAAAAACCAACATAGTGGGTTTGCGACCAGCATGGATCCAGACCAGACTGCGCATCGCAGTCTGGTCAGGATCATGCTGTTCGCTTTCAAAACCTTTTAAAATTAGAGAAACCGTTAGCGAACAGCATGGATCCTGACCAGACTGCGCGGATGCGCAGGCTGGTCTGGATCCATGCTGGTCGCAAAGCCACTATGTTGGTTTTCTCATGGCACGGCTCAAAAAATGAATAAGAAGCACCAAAGAAAATGTTTTGTGCTGCACGTATGCGCGGTTTGGTACGATGGCGACGATTTGTGTCGATTTCAATTGAATTCGACTTATCGTTACTGTGTTTATAAGTGTATATCAAAATGCGAAGTTCGTTAAGGGACCAACCCAAATATATTTGTCAAGATGGCGCTGTAACGTCACCACATGTCATAACATGTGCTTATTTGAAACAAAAAGTAACACTGTTATAAAACAATATTTTGTGCAAGTTTGCAACTCAGATTTATGTCTAAAGACAAGTAGATATTGTTACTGAATTATTATAGAAAGATTTGCTACTCTAAAAATTACATGGGCGAATATTTTTTAGTTCTGTAAACAGATGAAATAAAATTAAATGCACATGTATGTAGACGGTGCTTGTTTCGTACACCACCGGAGTCCCGGTCATGTGTTGCCGTTTAGTTACAGTAACAGAAACGAAAACCAAACAGATTGTGTGCGGAATTTTGAAAGTTATAAAACATATATTGACATATCCGGATCCAAGCTTCATTAACCAAACATGTAAGGCACTTAAATAAAATATTATCAACACAGCTTTAACACAAGCCCAAACAATTCTTGATATTCTATCACAATTTTAGCCATTCATATCGCGTTCCATTTCCCTTAAAAGTTGATCAACATCGGGTGGACGAGCAATTATCTCAGTTGCTGTCTTCAAACAAGCAAATTCAAAGATAATACATTCGCTTTGACAGAACATTTGCTAAAGCACATGCTGAACTATTCTTCATGACAATATTTTTTCCGGAACTCTAAGTCCCGAAATTATAAAAGTGTTATTCTTTACAACGAAGTAACATCCGTCGGGTACTATCGCTCGTGTCTGGAAGTGTCTGAAGAAGTTTCCGCAATAAATTCGTCGAAATGAACTGTTTAGTGCTCGGAAAATTCCGAATGGAATATGCTGATGTTTTCTTATGTTTATTATTAGCATAAAACATTAAAATGCAATTACTAAATATGAAGAAAGAAATGAAATTGTGCTAATTTTCTTGAAAAAAAAATTCAAAATAGCAAGTTAATCATCATAATAGTCGTAGTCCGTCCTGTTCCTACATAGATATACTGCAAACACGATACCAATTACCTGAAATAAAAACACAAAAACGTAACTGAACTATGAAACAAAACTTGAAAGTAAAATATAATAATTACGACTATTGAGTTATAAACAATCTTGTTTGTTAGTGAATGACTTCCAGCCGATGTCATTCCGGTTGCAGCTTTGAAAGGTTGAAGAAGTCATAGAAACTAAATGATTTTGAGCGTAAATAAAACAAACATTCGGAAAAAGGGTGGGAATACACGTACCTTTTCGTATACATCGTTTGTATTAAATTTTAGGTTAGACTGTAATGATACAAGAAGTCACGTGACGTGCATATCACTTTGAATTTTAGTGAAATTAAATTTTGAATGATCCTGACCATAAAATGATTAACCAAAAATGTTTGGGCATCTTTTTTTTCACATGTGAGACATTGAAACAAGTATAATATTGTCAATATCTGTCACATATAGTACGTTATTGAATACTTGATTCAAGTGCAAACAGTTTGCATAAAGGTCGCATTTCGAAGCCAATCTTAACTGTGTTAGTGATTACAACCGAGAAATTGAAGGAAAACTTTGTTTTCTATACCATTATTAATTACACAAGGAGGGAAATGACAAAAAGGCAGTTTCTTCTATCACTATCAATAGTAAGCAAATTTAAGAAGATAAAAATGACACAAGCCACAAAGAGGATTTAGGACAAATGCTTCCTTCAAGTCTAGTAAAAAAAATATTGAGTATTTAATAGTTAAACATTAGTAAGCCATTACGAGATTCGAAATATACTTTTTAAAATCTATTTTAAAAATAACGATCTAAAGCCACGCATAAACATTCCGCTGTCATTTAATCACGGACGCATTTACATGCTTACAGTAAAAGACTGACTTGATGTTGTGAGTACATGATGATGTTTCATTTGTCAAAAAATTGAATTAACAAATGTCATTAAATTTTGTGGACAAATTGCTTGGTTACAATACAATGTTTACCTCTAGAACTATAATCCCTGCCGAGACACCAATTAGGATAGCACTATTGTCTTCTATCAACTCTTGTATTATATTGAAACATCCCTGAAATCGATAATAAATCATTATACTTATAATTAGAGTGTGTTCATAGTTGCGTGCGTACGTGCGCTAGTGTGTGTGAGGATGTTTGTGTAGGTGAAGAAGTGGTTGGAATGAAGAAAACAAAACACGTGTAAGCATCTTAAGCTTCCATACGCTCGGAATTTAATGGCTTGTTCTTGTGTTATATCACATTTTGTAAAAATCATTTTGAATTATTCTGTTATACAAACATCGATCAAGTTACTTTATCTAACAGGTAGATAACCAGAAGTACATCAAGAGATAATGTAAACCATGTAATAATGCCCAAGTTGAAAATGTAATTTACATTTTATTTGAATGTAATGCTTATGGTGCTATTAATTTTAATTGTCATTTTTTTCGCGTACGAGAAGTAGAAGAAGAATTGTCATATTTTTTTGAAACGTGCATGTGCTTTATATTTATTTCACTGTTATGATGTTATGAAACAGATTCAATCCTTTGATATGTTTTTATTTTTGTCATGCAGAACTATTGCAATTATATTGTGATTTACATGTATATACCTGTGACGGTCTAAAACAAGTAAACATTTTATTTAACCATTGTCAACTTCTATATCAGTCATCACTGCTTCTTTTTTACAAATTCTATCAATCTGTCCGTGAGCAAGTGTGATCTAGCTGCACGAACTGTCTTTTATATGACTGAAAATTTATTGAGAAAGACGCTAAACTCGAAATACACACACTAGCTGCACGCTGTTCATAGAATCTTTTAACAGAAATGATGAAATATACCAAGTAAACTGATATTTTGCAAAACAAATATTTACTGTTTCTAGCGTATATCAAGGTTACGTGCTCAAAGGCAGCATGTGGTGTAGTTGAAAATGAGTTTTTGTCGATACAAACATACCCAAACTCACAGCTAATTAGTGTTTAATCGTCGTTGACTGTTGCAGATGGTGTCTATTTGTCGGAAGATACAGCAAAAGATATCAAATGTCTGACTGGCTTCGGACATTGAGAAATAGATGGCGATTGCTCTCAATTACAGACTGTTGCTAATACAAATTTTCTACTGTCGTTTTATTTTGCAAGTTAAAGTTGACGACCAGTATATCTCTTGCAGAACTGAATAATATTAGGTACAAGATGGGTTTTGGCAGTTCGGAGGCTTACCGTAGTAAACAGGTTGGTATCGTTGGTATGTCCTAGTTTCGCTGCTAACTGGCATGCTTCTCTATCCACTGGAATTTTATGGTCTTCATCTTCGCTCTTACAACAACTGTCTGGAACGTAGGCAGTCTGTGGAATATGAACAGCTTATATTACAAACTTATACGACACTGTAAAATATGTCTAACTAATGAACAATTTTATACGTTATTTAAAGTATGTACAACTTACATGTATAAATAGACTTAAATGGTCATGCAGAATTATATACAACTTTTAACCCTTACCCTGCTAAATTTCTATAATGAACTTGTCCATCTTTCAATTTGGACAGTACCATTAACTGTTCAAAGGGGTGCTTACCAAAAAGGTACTGACTGAATGGCGAACAGTGCAGACCATGATCAGACTGCACGGATGTGCAGGCTGATCTTGGTCTGCACTGGTCGCAAAGGCAGAATTACTTGCCGCCAGCAGGCTAAGGGTTAATGAGGCTTTTAAAAATTAAATGGTTATATTATTTTTGCTTACTTTAAACTGAACCAGTAACACAGTAACAATGAGGCAAAATGAAATTGTTTTCAAAACTATTAAACTTACTATGCTGTCCTGACTGTTGAAGTAGTAACTGTTCCTGTAATTTGTGTAGTTGTCAGCCCCGCAACATTCGAACTACAATAAAACATGATCATCGTTTGGTTATGTTCAAATAACTAAAGGTCTGACAAAATCTGCCTGAAGTTATAGATATAACACTCATCATAACCCAGCTAAAGAAGTGTACCGATCATCGTTAGCTAGTAAAAAGGAAGAAATAAAAGTGTCGTAATCGATAATTTAAGCGTTGTTAGATATTATTGGAATTGCACAAAACAGTCGTTACTGTGACCAAAGAGAAAAATATATAGATTTTTAGCGTGATGAAATGGAAGAAAGCAAAGTGTCGCAAATTAATGAAAATCAACTGTAAACAAAATAACGTCAAGGGACAAACGGTTATGTTGATACCAACCATATCAACGCGTCCATTTCTAAACCGAAATGATAAAAATTTCATGCACAAAATGAAATATCTAATCTGATCCTTTTTTGTAACTCATTTTCTGCTTAGATCAACTAACTTATTACGAACTTACCCGCATTAAAATTATCTCGTGTAAAAATAGCGCATGAAGTTACACCAATAAGATAGATATGATGTAATAAAGTTTAACTATGCTTTGAACGATTAACGCTATGATGACAATTTTAAATGACCAGCAATAGCCTTTTCTTAAAGAAATATTTCAGCAATAGCAAATACTTAAATTAATAAAAGTGTAAGTGCAACATATGAAGATAATACAGGTATTGATTTACAGAAACAAGTTTTGTTGGTTTAACGTCGCACCGACGCAGTCATAGGTCATATGGCGACATTCCAAGCTTTGATGGTGGAGGAAGACCCCAAGTGCCCCTCCGCGCATTATTTCATCGCAGGCGGGCACTTGGGTAGAACCAGCGACCTTCCGTAAGCCAGCTTGATAGCTTCCTCACATGAAGAATTCTACGCAACGAGTGAGGCTCGAACCCACATCGACGAGGAGCAAGTGATTTGAAGTCAGCGACCTTAACCTCTCGGCCACGGAGGCCCCTTTAGAGAGGCAAGTGCTTATATAGAGCTGTATACACTATACATTATCATTTTCATTTATTTAAAGTTGTGAACGTAAGTGCCATTTAGCAAATCCGTAGATGCCCTCAAGGTTATAAGGATCTTACATGCATGCCTGTGTATGACGGGGTTTTTCTCTACCCGAGGGACAGTGTGGAATGAAAAACCTATCGTTGGCGAATTTTTTTTAGCCGAGCTATCCAGAGGCTTGGGAAAACAGCTGTTTTACACAGGCAGACATATTAGATAATTTTTCTTTCCAATCATATTCAAAATAGATCGTGGTGATAAATGGATTTGAGTTTTTCCTGGCATTATTTATGAGCTTATAACGTCATACATAATAGTGCCAGTACTATGTGACGTCATCTCAGCGCACGCTACTTTAGACAACGTTTCTCCCTAGAGAAAAACAGGAGTGTCTATCCATGGCGCGTGCTCGGACAAATGTAAAACTTTCGCCGCTAGGTAGGCAAAACACTTTATCATAACTACATAGCTACTTTCTTCAAAAGCTCTAGACACAAGCAGTATACATAATGAACAAGGGTGGTATTGTATAATGAAGAATGCTGTAGATCATCAAAAAAATAATCGCTGGAATCTTGAAGTTCGAACAAGGTTAATATGTCTGTAATAGTTAGCATCATAAATATACATACCATGATCTCCGTTTGTCTGGGTAAGAAATAAGATTTATACACTGGCAGTCCGGGGATTATATAATTTATTTTAAGCTTGTATATGATTTGTAACACGCTTAGACAAATGACTAATGGTGAAGTTACTTTATATATTCATTTGTTATTGTCATTATCATTCGTAGACGTTCGGTATCGTCCCGACGCGAACCACGATATAACTGTGAACTGAGTTACCCAAAACGTAATCAACTAGTTAAGCTGCTTACTGACTCAGTTTTTCAGTCCTTGTATTTGTACAATATTATGGATATGGTTGAAAGACACTTTATATCTTTCAATAGCACAAAAAATACATTATTGTGTAAGACACATATCAAAAACTTATCCACCTGACAGTATATTAGGTGGATAAAGTTTAACCTTACTGGCTGAGAGGAGAGCCTTATGTGAATTGTTACATCTATACATAGAACTTTTAATTCGGCTACCCTATTGGACCTCAGTCAGAGCTGAGCTGTCAAACGGCAGCATGTCAGTACATGCGATCAGCTGTTTAGAAGGGATGGAAGCTATGACTAGTCAACTGTATTCTAGAAATGCGTGCATAGTTTTACGTACACGTGTTTGAACAGTTGGGTGAAATTTGGTGCATACATTCAAATATTGGTATAATGTTTCTTTCCTTTAATATTAAGTTGGTTGGAACAACATAACTGATTTAGAAATGCTATTATAATTATGTAGATGCCAAGATATCTAGCAATTTTATTAGAAACACCTTTTTTATATTAAAATGGGGCTTGTAAAGATCTTCAAATACTGTAGACACCTACCTTTCCTTGTACAAAATCTAGGTTGGATTTGTTATTATAGTTTTCGACATCTGACAGAAGTTGCTGACGGATTTTTGTTTCTATCTGAAAGTAAAACAATACAATAATTTAGAAAAACTAAAACCCTTCCACATTCTATACACGTGAAACACTCTATGAATAATAGATAAATGATTCTTATAAAGGATTTAGATACTCCTTTGAAACCCTCTTTAAAACATCAGTTATCTCCGCAGCCCAGTGGTAAAATTTCTTGACTGAAGATCTTTTTCATGACGTATATTAAAACGCCATTTTCCCCAGACCGATTTTAACATTTTATCATGAAAGTTCTCATATCGGGTTTAGATGTGATGAAGTATCATTTGGTGCAGCACCAATTAGATTGGAAAGTGCTAGCTTTGAGGATATTAGTATAAATTGTAGAACTGTAAAATCGTTCTGCCCTTGACACTCATCTCTAGATAGGGTCTTTTCCCACAAAAGTTAGTATCAGACCGTTGAACGAAATATAAGATGTAACAATTGTTCATAGGCCATCTCATAAAGCATTCAAATGTCTGCATAGTTGTTCCTCACTAGAATTCTCCATTGCTACATTCGGCCACCGTATGATTAGTACAAACAGGAACAAAAACTACCGAATTTGTTTGAAGTATTAGTGGCATGACATGATTAGCACTATGAATAAGAGATGATAATGGGATTAGGTCACAGAATCACGTAATAACATTGCTACGTACGTCTACTCTAATACATATTTCAGCTACTATAATCCAAACTGTTTTGATTATTTGTTGGAATTGTTGTGTTATTATGTCCTGGCAGAACAACAGACCGACTAAACTTGTAGACAAGAAGTTTTTCATTTGCACTATAGTGTAACAATCAAATTATCATTGGAGCATTATAGCATGTTATTTACGTTTATATCAAAGAGGAGTAGGTAAGGATGAGAATTTTAATGTGGTTATTAGGACAGACCAAATAGTGAAAACAATAAGTACAAAGATTGCCCCAGAAGAGACAAAAGTCTTCAACTAATAGGCTTATCTCAAAACGCTTGTAGGCATTTTGATAAAACTTGAAGACTTTTAAGAATAATTTTACTGTTTAATTCTGAAATAACTGAAAGGATATGACTGAATGTAAATAGTTGCTATAACATGTTTTATGTTTTATGCGAAACGTACAAAACGGTTTGATTCTTGAAGTCAAAAAGTTTTTTTTTATCGGTTTATTCTTTTTCTTTAACCTCAAATAGCAAAGCAGATAGCAAAGTTGGAATCTGCATATAATATTTTAAAGTGCCACTGAAAAAATCCAAAATTCATGTAACAAAAACTTGGGATTTTAACGTCTCATCAAAAGCAAACTGTACTAAACACAACCACGCCGAGTGTGTAAAATCCATGTAATCTTTGTTAACTTTGCAAGAGGAAAGCATCACCAGAAGTACTACCCATGTTCACAGCTATAATAAATAACAAAAACATCAGAAATAACTGTCTGATAAGCGTCTTAAGTATGTTGTAGTAGCGATGTGCAGACAGTGTTGGTAAGAGTAAGTAAAGTAACTTATTTATTGGACAAGCTTCAGGTCAGAGATTAAGCTTTGTAAATCTGATATTATACGGAAAATTGAGACGTACAATCATATATTTTCTATGTTTCGTGTAATATAACAAAAGAAGAAAGTTCAACATTTTATTCATTATAATAAGATTTAAAGCGAGTTAAGGTAAATCTTTGGAAAGTGCTTACCGGGGGGTGTGTGTGCACGCGGGGGCGCGCGGGTATGTTAATTAGTGCGTTTTATTTATTGACATCAAATACACATGCCGCCTGTCCCGAAAAACCCTTCTGAAGTTTAGCAAAACTGCGCTACCCTACTAATATTTTCAGTAGTGTGTATGAGGTTTTACATGTTCATTCAAGAATATGTCAATTCCTTTTACTGAGAATCATATCAAAAAGAGATTAACCGTAGTAACATCGATCTAAATCGTAAAGAACATAATGAAAAGTCTTTCACATGGTTAGCACATAAACGTGCATTATCCGCCTGACATTGCAAAGTAAATAACGAGTGCACTGGACCATATTTACAAACAATTCCTAACGTACTCAGTAATTTATGTCTTTTATCCAGTCCAACAAGAAACAAATGGAGAAGATTAAGGTAGATATTGACTGTGTAAACGCAAGAGGTTCTGTGCAAATCCATAACAACGTCCTTGTACTCTAACAAATATATCTTAAACAAGGTAGTTTTTCGTGTATGGAAAATGATATATTTGAAAAAGTAAAAGTCAAAGTTAATTTCGTTTCGGTCCTGCATGTTAAGGTTATTTAGTTAACTTATTATTGTATAACAATCGTATATCTGTTATTTCCCTAAACCATGCAGATATGTGGGAGTTCAAATATAAATATCGTTGTAAGTGTATTTCCAAATATTGTTTTCTGTTATCTTCGTCAAAGCATGTTAGTCTGCCAAAGAATAGTACTATGTCATAAATATAATGTAAACATTTGGCAGACCTCGATGAAAAGTGTTTATTCTTGTGGATTTGCGGTGAGATTCTATGCAGAATTGCATTCTCGGGTTTTCAGTTGTATAGCTCCCTTTCAATAAACTGAGCATAAATATATAACACTGATATATTATATAACTATATTTATCTGCCTTGGGATAATACTATACTATAAAACTAAGATGCTTTCTGACAGACCTCGAAGAAGTTGCATGTTCTGAATTGAGGGTGAATGCGTGAAAATATAATACAGAATGCTTTATATGCTTTATATTTTTGAACTGAGTACATCAAATGATTTGAAAAAGTATTTTTTTATATCACTGTCCGTGCTTGTATAATTATTAGTTGTTATATTCTAACGCTTGTCTTTCATTTCATAAGCTATTTACAGTAATGTTAGTTATACAATATTTTAAGGAATCTGAAAAGCAAATCGTATTGTAAAAAAAAACATAATGGAAGAAAACAATGGATTAACGATTTTTGATCTTAATGATTTGATTTATTTGTCAAAAACATGCTTTAGAAAATTATAGCTGTTTTTGGATATAAACCATTTAAGGATTGGATTGTCCTGAAGTTATTAACTTAGGCAACTTCATTACATTTTACGGCAATAACGAATCAAAAAGCGGTTTGTGGTATGTGAATTTCATTAAGGTATCCATGTTACGTACATAAGCAGTGTATCAAAAGAAAAATTTTGCGAGACCCTGAAATGCTAAACTCATTGCTTTTTGCTAATATTGTACTATTTGGTTTTAATCATTTGGCAAGTTTAAATGATTAATCAATTTTTGTGTAAATGAAGATATGTAACTGTAAACGACTACTTTGAAATCATCTATTAAGATAATTTTAGCGTTCGTTGTCAGTGAGAAACCAGTTTTTTACAGGACAGACTCGCTAAAACAACTTTCCAGCGCATCAGACATGGAGAAGGCATTGCGCAATTACAACATAAAGAATTAACATGTATATCCCATCATTGCTGATGTCATGAATTTACTTTTTATATTCTTGATATTGATTTATATAAATATATAAAATCATATGAATTTTAGCTGTTTGCAATACTATACTCAAACAGTGAGGTGATTTCTATTGCATTCGTAGGTGCCCTTGATGATCAATATGCTTTTAACATGTATTGTTGGAAAGATACACCAGTTTCCTGTTCTCTTAAAATTACAGCCAACTATTCCCAACTAAAATATATTCATTGGTTTACCACAAAGGAAGTGTACTACTTTTTATGACTCATTTGGAGCCTCTCGGAACAGAAACGATTTACGTCATTAGGAAGTGCTGCATTGTATTAAATGCAACATGTTACGGGGTGGAGTTTCATTTATGTCAAATGATTTCATAGAAAATATTGAACAAAACAAAACAAACAAAAAACAGCAACAAAAAAAAAAAAAAAAAAAAAAAAAAAAAAAAAAAACGATGTCTGACTCTGGTCCCGGACCAGTTCTTTTTTAATCATGTGCAAAAGATTTTACAGCTTCTCCCAATGCCATGATTTTCTGAATAGAGAATAGAAATTACATTTTTTCTTAAGGTAGTTCTGCACGTTCGTAGATTTTAATGAAACTCCTCAAGTAAATAATAATATGGCCTATAAAATGTTGCAATAAAATGTATAGGGTCTTGTGCTTGTTTTAGAGATATTTGCCCATGATTAAAGAAATCTGCGCATTTATTTAACGTGCCAGATGTCATACTTTAACTTTAGAACGACAGTAACTTTGCCGTTGTAATAAATTAAGAAACCGTTCGTCATTAGTTCATTAAACCGATTTTTAATTCCATACGCCAAATTCAGACTTTATTTTACGTTTTCCAGATAAATGAAATTACGTCATTACTTCCGGTTTATCAAACGTGCAGAACTACTTTAAACGTATCCGACATATAGCAGAAAATTTCATCTGAAAGTAGCTCTAGCGAGCGGGACAAACCGTTGGATAAACTTTGATTGAAAAAGATTATCCTGCATATTAATTAAATTATATATATATATTTTTTAAATTTAACGCTAACGCAGTTGATACGAGCCTGCATTGACGTGGCGCATGACTATGTAAGTTATTATTATTATACCACATTTATATAGCACTCTTTTCATGCACTTGTACACGTTCAAACGTGCTTTACAGAATAAATTGCAAAAAATACAAACAAATACGTACACAAAGATAATGCATTCCACATTAACAAAATCATGAATGAAAACAAGTATAATTTAAAAACAAGATAAAAAACATAAATGTATCGGTCAGTTAACAAAATATTGTACAAAGAAGTGGGTTTTGAGCAGGCTTTTGAAAGCAGCTAGCGTGTCAGCTTCCCTGATCTTGACAGGAAGGGAGTTCCAAAGCTTTGGAGCAGTGCACGAAAAGCTGCGATTGCCATACATCATGGTTTTAGATTTTGGCATTAACCAGTGACAGGATGTGGGTTTGAAAGGTTGTTTTTTCAATTCTTTGGAACAGTGGGCGGACAGGAGGTACATTTAAGGAATTCTTACGGGCTAAGAACCTAACATATCATCTGTCTAATAGTATATATAAAGACACAACTGTATCAGGCTAGTAGATTTACGTATTGCTTTTTCGTTTCCCAAACTGTAGAAATATTAGATACGTTTACAGCAGAGCTCCTTAAAGCATGTTTCGCGTAATAAGTTATATACCGTTACGCTACGGATACAGAAACTAAAACCAGAACATTATATTGCTGAACGTTCGTTGCGAAATATTTGTTTACGACGTACATTTGCCGAGTCTTCATTAGATTTCAATTTAATTGGCCAGAAAAAACGTCTTTCAATATATGAAATGTATAATAAAAGGTTCTAGCGATTAAAATGTTAGAAGGTTCAGTATAGCTCGTCTTTTTAATACTACTAACCTAATATCTAACCACTGTACACGTTATCCCTATTTGAATGTTAGATCTCATTAACTTTGTCAAGTATGTGATTATCACAGTCTCAGTCGATTATATTAATAAATGTAAATTCATATTTGTGTTTTTATCAGTGACTATTGAAAGTACAGTAATAGAAATAAGGCTATTAAGGAAATGTGTAAGACAAATTTTCCAATTTAATTAACGTAATATTTGACTTCAGTCTTGCGATTCTGTTTTACTGAAAGACCAGTTACGTTAGCAGCTCGACAGGTGCATCTGATTGCCCAAACCCAAGTTGGACATGATACTTTGTATAGTCTACGAATGCTGAACACAAGAAATGAAAGCATACTTTATCAGTGAGTGTGCTTCAAATATCAGACTTTATTTTAGGTAATATTTCAAACATAGGCATTCGGTAATGCTTCCATGTACACCACATCTAGGGATGTTTCTTGTTTGTGACCGAGTGGATAAGGTCGCTGACTTCAAACCACTTGCCCCTCATCGATGTGGGTTCAAGCCTCACTCGGGGCGTTGAATTCTTCATGTGAGGAAGCCATCCAGCTGGCTTACGGAAGGTCGGTGGTTCTACCCAGGTGCCCGTTCGTGATGAAATAATGCACGGAGGGGCACCTTGGGTCTTCCTCCACCATCAAAGCTGGAAAGTCGCCATATGACCTATAATTGTGTCGGTGCGACGGTAAACCTAACAAAATAAATAAATAAATAAATCCACTACCGTGAACTAAACCGAACCTGCAACATTTTACATTTTTGTCGTGTTGAGCGAGCTGTAGAGTTCCCACTTTTTCTAGTATAAAAAAGTGAAGTAAATGTAGTCTGTCAGCACTTGTCGCGTTAAGCAGTGTAACGTGTAGAGCTGAAGTTTACACGAGAGACAGCGAAATATATGGGGTACTGGCAGGATAGATATTATCGTGCTAAACAAAATACTTATAAGAGTAACAGTAATTTCTTTTTATAAATTTTGCTTATCAATCTGTTACACAGGCTTTCAATTTATTTAGATTGAAAAACATCTATCATAAAATTATGTTTTCATTCATACCTTAGGAATGTAGAAGCACAAATTTGTTTATCAATGATAATGAAGTATGCAACACGTACCGCAATCTGTGACAGGTAATCAATGGATTACACAAGCACATTCTCAAAATCTTACTGTTCATTTATTACTCTGCGTGAAGCAAACACCATTCGACTGTCAGTAAAGAATAGACAGGAAATTATGAAATTGTTACTTAGTAATGCCATTATAAGGTTGGTAATTCATATTCGCTCAGACAGGTTGTAATATGATGAAAAATGAATTGGAAAAAATAATTTGCACATTCAAAATCAGCTAGCATGTTGCGTTTATTCAATAAATATTCTTGATTGAAAATCTTCGCGTCTAAATATTACAGTACGCAAATCGTCGATATTATACCTTCATTGAAACTTGGATATCAAGCAAATCAAATAACTCGTATCAGATTTAATAGAAAAAGCTTCGATTACAAGCACGTAATCGATATTTCCTTTTTCAGTTTATCTACAAATAACATAATTCTGCATCTTATAAAAGGACCACTTGTTAACAACAACCATTTTTCAATCTCAAAAGATAATTGCTTGATTGTTAATGACATTATGCGTAATTTATATCTATCTGATAAGTTTTTAATTTTTGTCTCTAAACTTTTGTGAAAACAGGTAAATGGTCGATGGTCAGATTAACTTGGCAGTCTCCTTAAACAGTTTGCATACTCTATCAGTTTAAATCAAGCTTTTTATCCTAATATTTCTTAAAACAGTTTCTCTTTTTAGCTTGTTTGATTTTTGAAAAAAAATCTACGAGGTATTGTCGTCACTTGATCGGCGTCGGCGTCGGTTAAACTTTTTGTTTAGGTCCACCTTTTCTCAAAAACTATAAGAGCTACAGCTTTGAAACTTTGCACACTTGTTTATCATCATTAAGGTACTATGTAGGCCAAGGATCATAACTCTGATATGCATTTTGTCAGAATTATGGCCCTTTTTGTACTAAGAAAATTTGAGTTTCTTGGTTAAATTTTTTTGTTAAGGTCCATCTTTTCTCAAAAACTATGCACACTTTATCATTATCAGAGAACTATGTAGGCCATGAACTATAATTCTAACCTTCATTTTGTCAGAATTATGGCCCTTTTTGTACTAAGAAAATTTTAACTTTTACTCTTTTCTTACATATTGTTCAGCATTTGCAGACGAGCGATGGCATCCGTAGGCGGTGCTCTTGTTTTGAGCTTACGACAGAATAAATTTTTAAATAAAGTCTAGTGTTTGTGTCTGCATTGTATTATATAGTTTCTTCCAAGAATTTTCCCGTAGTTTATGAGTTATATGATATTCTGTAAATGCTGTTTTATTTAACGTTTATCAATTGCTGCTGTCAATTTTCTATGATCGTCTGGGGGTAATACGTATTAATACGCCACAATTAGCACAAAGACTAAGAGAGAAACGCGCGATTACCACACACAGTATGATATCACACTATCGATTCTGAACACAACTTTGTATATCTCTTGTGAACCATGGTATTGCGAATGTTATGTTGCCCTAATATAACCACACAAAGTACTCAAACTTTGTAACAAAGATATTGAAATGTTGTATTATTTTTTATGAAAATACAGTTTAAGGTGTATACTCTTAAAATGTCAAATTTGAGAGATAACCTGGCTCTTCTGTCTCACGAGCGCAAAGCTCAATTATATGCATCTGTTATATACGCATTATGTTGCTGCTGCATGTTTATTAGTATATTCATGTGTTATGTGAATGATATTGGTGTATTCATACACCAGTTTTGTGCAGCAGTATGGCAATGAATCAAATGAAGACGACATAACAAGGAGATAGATATCTAAGTTACGCCTTTGTCTGTTTTTCAGTTGCTGGAGTAACTGAAATCGTAACAAAATGTAGTATCTATATTTCAGTATCAGAATAAAAAGAAAACCGTATTACTATATATTTAAAATCAGTGCTATACCAAAGAAATTATTCATGAAAAGCCTAACATATATTCATCACAAACTGAACACAAATAAGTGTAAATGATCAGTACAAATACCTTATTTGACCATGGTCATTTTGGTCATTTTGATCAAATGCGAGGATGGAGTGTTGAGACTTGTTCCAAAATATTTTTAATGGCGGATAATCAATGTACAAGCTGCATATACAGGACACTACTTAGATAATTGAATATAGAGCATGTGTGAAATGTAGATAACTTACCGTGGATTTTTCCAATGCCACATATACAGTTGCTGCTAGTTCACCACATAATAAAACAACCATGAAGATGATGTACTATAAAGAAGAAAAACATTTTATAGTTTAAGGGGCATACTCTTAAAATGTCAAAAATTGCATACGACCAAGTTATTCATCCATGTACGACTTTTAAGTTGAAAATGATATTATTCAAATTTGTTTTTTTTTGTACTTTTCAGAAAATAGAGACCAAATTTTAGATATACCAGTAAAATAGCAGTGCAATGTCAAATAATTATGGGACAGTCAGCATGAAATACTTTATTGTATACCTTACTATAAACAGAAACAAACCAGAAACGGGTATTACAACTGGTTATTTGACCGCCAGGGCTGTGTGACGTCATTTATAACGTCATTGTACTTTGTCGTTTAGATAAAAAGATCAAAGATCTGTAAACGTCGGTATTTTATATATTTACTGATTCAAACGATTAATTACGAGAGTAATGTAATTGTTATTGTATTACATATGCAATAAACAGATCATTAAACGGCAATGACTTTCTCTACATAGTAATCAGCACTCCTAAGTCAGAATTAGCACTTGGGCTACGCCTTCATGCAAATATAGGAATATAGTCCTGCTATTAAACACTTCAAGGTAGAGAAGGTTATTAAAGACGAGACAGAAGAATAATTCATGATTTGTCTTCTGCAGGAAAATGAACATGAAGTACTCACAACTCCAATCATGATGGCGCTTTCCCTGATGGCCCCGCAGCAACCACAGAAACCAACCAGGAACATAAATGAGCCTACACCTATAACGGCATACCCTATAGATAAGAGCGTCCCTACATTTACTGATAAATGCAATTTAGTGGTAACTGTCTCCATTGCTGCATCACTAGCAACAATCCATATCCCTACGCCCAGAAACAGAACACCGGCTATCTGTAAATAAAAAAGTGTACATGTCAAAAGCACTTTCCTATGGATCGGCACTTTAAATGAAGTTTATTGGCTTTTGGAAGGGCCACAAATGTGTCATTTTGCAAAGTATATAATAATTTTGATATTGATGCAAAGCCCAATTACCTTAAAAACAACAACAGATTCACTGTTTAAAAAAACAACATGTTTATAATTTACAAACCAAAACAACAGACTGATGTAAACTTAATAATTTCATATTTTTATGACAAATATTGAAGGGTTTAAACAATGATTCAGCAAAGATAAGATTAAAATATATTTATAAAATTGATTTATTGAACTTTTATCTAAAACATTTATCTAAACATCCCTGTAACTATTGTAGAATTATCGCAGTCGAAACGCGGCATCTCAAATTCCAAGAGGTCGAGCGTTTTACTCCAAGATACTCGAACTTCGACTTAAAACGATATTTTGTGTACGTGTTTTCGGGATGGGACTTAAAAAGCTTATCTAGACAGCCTGAATTATAAGAAAAGCGAGTTTCAACTGTGTATTGACTATGTTTTCATCATTTTTCGGCATTAAATTGCCACAAAACGACCCCCCAAAACTAGTCTCACAAACATTACATATACATACTGTGAAACGAAATACTACATACAAATATAATGGTAACTACTTTGTCCGTAATAATGCCACCTGTTTGATGAATACTATCTTTGACATACTTTTTTAGTTTTCAGAGATATTACCCTTTATATGATGGTGATAATACGTAGTGCTACGTTTAGGCCAAATTGCATACCTTTTGAATACGTTATTATTGTTTTACAATGAAATTCCACGAAATTTCCGAACAACCATCAAACAATATAGTTATAAAGTGTAATGTAAATGGGTTTTGATAGTATGGAAACATTTAGATTCATCGATTCACATAACGTAATTTTATGGAATATTTGCACATTTGTACCTAAGTGCCTTACTTTAAGTTATGATTATTAACAATTTATCATATAGCGTATAATGTTAATTTGAAATGTTCACCTTTTACTAGGTAAAGTAATTATAGGATAAAACGTATGCAATTTCTCAGTAAGCCATCGAAATTATAGTTAATGTAACGTGTAAGTGCTTTATAATGAACATTTATTCCAGGTGTTGCTATGTTGCGAATATTGGTGCGTCTGGTTACAGTTGATATGCTGTGCTAAGTAATGCAATTAATGTAGGAATCCTATAAGCAACATATAATATTGTTATTGATAGGGAGACGAAAATGATTATCGTCTTCAGGTTACTCAAGTACTGTGGTACGTAACTGCCGTTAATTCAAGACCAACAAATACTGACTGTTTGATATACCTTTTGTAATAACAAAGTTTTCCATTTATTTCTCTTGATATGAAAAACAATACCATTGATAATTACACCCTTCTAAAGAACTTCGAGTGTGGTTTAAGGAATATTTTAAATATTAAAAATGAGTTTTAAGCTTCGAATTTATTGTCAAAAAATAAACTGTTTTGTAGGGGTATTTTTAGCAGTTTTTCAACACCAAATGTTAAGAAAATAACATTGACTTTGTGAATGGATTATAATAATAAAATTCTCTGGAAACATAGAATGCAACGAAGTAGAATAATATAATATAAATTTGAAAGAGGATCCTTTGGAAGCATAGAATGCAAACAAGCAAAATAACAGCAGACTCAGTTTGATTGTGTCTGTTCCTGAGAGGTAATAGAAAGTGCAACACCCCTCACGTCCCCTAGACATATATTGAATGGACTCCTTGATCCCGAAGGACCAGAAAATATCACAACACTGAATCAACGGGGAGACCTTTTAGGACAGCCACACGGTACTTAAATAATGTCGTTGTGATAGCAAATAAAACTTACAGGATACTTCTAGTAAGCATAAAAGCTACATTTCCATGTACACATTTTATACAATTCTAAAACAATTAAAAAATTATGATTTTGCCCGACTTTTGTAACGCGAAAATTACTTTTATTTGCCCAAAGATATTATAAATAATAAACAAAGGTCCTGCTATCGCCCTCGGAGATCTTTGGAATGATGTATAAATTATATCTGATTCTTGCTAAACAAAACCGCAATTCTCGAAAACCCCTGCAACTGATTAGGTGGACCATACTGTAGATTAAATTAATTTTATACAATTCTAAAACAATTAAAAAATTATGATTTTGCCCGACTTTTGTAACGCGAAAATTACTTTTATTTGCCCAAAGATATTATAAATAATAAACAAAGGTCCTGCTATCGCCCTCGGAGATCTTTGGAATGATGTATAAATTATATCTGATTCTTGCTAAACAAAACCGCAATTCTCGAAAACCCCTGCAACTGATTAGGTGGACCATACTGTAGATTAAATTAATTTTAAAGATTTCATTTTTGTATAAGGAATAACGTCTTTGGCTGTTCTTGTTCATATTTGCAAATAACAGATACTAGCAACTCAAAAATTATTTTTGGGGAAATGTCAAATGTACCCATTTAATAAATACAAAACCAAAGGTTAACGACACACCAGATTTTCATAAACTGGCCATATACAGATCTTTGCAGTCGTCTTATAGAATCAGGGTACATAAAATATGTGTGTATACTACACACAAATAAAATTGATATGATATGTAACCATAACAATAAAAACCAAATCGGAAATACATTTAGCAAATATTTAGCAATTCCCTCTTGAAACTTCTTCAGTTGTGAACATTAAATGTCTGCGAAAGTTTCGATAAAATATGACTATAGTAGAAATTGTTAACAGACACTGTGACAGATGATAATTCAGGCAGTTTGGAAAAGGACTACCTAAAGGTCAATGAGGAGTTAGATATAAAATAGTTCCTGGTCGTTTTAGAACGTGTGTAGATATTGACAATCGTAAAAGTATTAACCGACACTGTGAACACATCAATGATCTGATTCTTTAGTGCGACTAGCTTTATGAAGAGTTGCTAACATGAAATTATATACATCATTTCTATGTGATAATCTTTGCAACTAGGAGATAAATGGTAATAGCATTAAAATCTGGAGCAGTTTTATTTTTGAGATATGCTGGCTTGCTTTTTTATTGAAGGTTTATGCGAGCACGGAGTGGTTGTGCATTTTGTCTACAAGAGATAAGGCACATTCATGACTCATACAATGTGTCTGAACATTCTGCAAAGTATCATAATGTTTACTTGCTTGATTGCTGTAAAACAAAGCTCATATAAACATAATAGCGTAATAAAACTGTGCAGAATTTTAATTGGATGCGTTCCGTTGTGTGTGTGATGCAATAAAAGAAGCAAATTAATGCATATCTTTTTTTCTATCTGTTTCTTGGTTGATTACTCTAATCTCTTGGAGAATTTAAAAAATTTCCATCGGTAAACATGTGACTTGTAATATTTGATCTCATGTATTTTTAGCAATTTAACATTTATACACAAACATTATGTAGTTTTTTGTTACTAGCTCGATCAGGATTTTAACCAGATCATTCCATTTAAATATTTTGTATTTTAGATATGCTGAACATTCAATAATAAGAAAATAAAACAACAAAACATAAGCAAACATAAAATAAAAGAGAAGAAACAACAACAACAACAACAATAATAATACAATAAAGTAAAATTGTTTTCCCTATAAAATATAAGTAGCATCCAAACAAGGATTATTCTTGCACTAAAATTTCAATTCTGTTTTGGCTTTGTAATAAATATTTATTATAATATATATTTATATATATCTAAAAATATATATATTATTATATATATATATATCCAGCTCACTTATAGTGCAACCAAAAAGATGATTATAATATATATATATATTTATATAATATAGATAGGAAGAGAAGAGAGAGAGAGAGTTGAGAAAATATATGTTCAAACTGTCAAAAGTTTAATATAACCGAGCGCTTTCGCTTTTTAATAAGCCTTTTCAGGTAGATAAATCAAAACAACAAGCAACGGGTAATACCGCTGTAGTTCATATATAAATGCTCATACATCATGATCAACAGAATGAGTGATATTAAAATAGCGGTTTTATAAAATAAGCGTTTTGATGTTCCTGTATTTCTGAGATTTTTCATTCTTTATGTTCTTTATCTTCGATATGTGTTGAAAGATTTCGTATGTTTTATTCTTAATATTCATATATATATATATATTTATTAGTGGGCAAACCAAAAAAGAATAACATTTTTACTTAAACGCAGGCACATGGTTCTGGTTTATCTTACCAAACTAAAATGTTTTTGCTCTGTGGAATCTGTAAAAAGTATACCTCATTTTTGCAGTAAGCATGGTGACATTTACAGTTGTTGGCAAGACATCAAATTCTCCCATCGCTCTCAATATTTCACGACTTATTTTCAGTTAGTACAGACACTTGTGTGAAATGTAAGAAAGCCGGGGAAAGTTAAAAGCAGTTAGCTTGATTTTGACAGGCACTTTTCGAAGTTCTTCTAGAAAAAGGCTGAAATCTCTAAATGAAACTCTTTTGCATTTTAATACATTTCTTTATATCAGAACAAAAACCATAATTTGCGGCAGAAATAACGTTTCCATATCTGAACAAAGTGTATTTTTTCGCTTTTCAACATCGAACTTGGCAATACCCAAAAAAGAAAACATTTCTTGGAAATTTCAAAAGAATTATATAAATCTGGTATAATAATAATAATAATAATAATAATAATAATAAGAAGAAGAAGGAGAAGAAGAAGAAGAAGAAGAAGAAGAAGAAGAAGAAATCCCCCCCCCCCCCCCCCACAAGCAGTATATGTATTGTGGTGCAAACGTCTGACAGTTACGCAAAATACAAAATCAAAGTCAAATAATTAGACAAGAAATAGCAGTCAAATAAAAGGAACGCAGTAGATCACTGCCTTTAATCGATCGGTGGCAAAATACCATTGGGGAGTTTAAACCGGTAAATGGTTCGCACCAAACCTTATTCCGTATCCCTAGTTTGATCCAAAGTAACAAGACAGTTAAATAGTATCCCCATCAGGCGAATCCAGTGTCATTTTATTTACATATTAAAGACGCTTTGCTCGTATTTTTAATTACCCGAACTGCATATAGTTAATCATTTCTTTGATGCTATTTATAACTTGCAAACGCTCACAATATCTACCGAAGCAAGCAAGACAACACCTTCTGAGCAAGCAATGAAATACGTAACAAAAACAAACAAAAATTACATTCTGAAGCAAGCTATACAAGTAAATATCAAAACCATGCAAAGAAATTCTTACTGAAGCAAGTTATTAAAGTACCTATTGAAGTTAACAGCTAAACTATATATCAGATGCTAACAACAATAAATATATGTACATAAGCAAGCAATTTAATATACATACCAGAAGAAAACAATAACAAGAGGGTCATGATGGCCCTATATCGCTCACCTGTTACCATTGCACTTGAGGACAAGAAGGTCCTCAGAAAAAAGTCCAAAAGACAGGAACAACAAAGGGAAGAAATTTAACCAAAAAGAAAATAAAATTAAAAAAGGTACAGATATGTCAAAAACACCTAAAAATTGGAGGTAACATCCATGTTGTACCCAGAAAAGTGGTCTCGGTTTTTCCCTACGGCCAATAACAAAAAGTTACTAAAAATAAGCTATTTATAGTAAGGTAAAAGAGACATAATAAAAGAGAGAATTATTGTAAGTGAACAAAAGAAGGATCTGCCAAATAAATCTGTTGACATAAATGAAATTTCAGATCAGTATCTTCATTAGTTACGGAGATATACCCATTTTAATTTTAAATAAAGGGAGGTAATTTGAAATAAAATCAATCCATAGTTATCTACCCTGATTGGCTCAGTCCAACTAATGACAATAATGAAATTTCAAATAAGTCCTATAAGTACTTACTGATATAAATCTATTTTGATTACAATCAGGGGAGGTAATCAGATATAAAATAACTCTGGAACCTACGATTGGATCTGATTTGTCATGAAATCCAAGAGTTATTGTTGTTGAAGATATTTTGGAAGCTTGTATCAAATAAAATCATCAATGAAGTCTCTATATGGCTGCAAAAGCCAAAATAGCCAATTTTGGACCTTTAGGGGACCACAACTCTGGAAACCATGATGGAATCTGGCCAGTGCAAGAAAGGAACCAAGATCTTGTGGTGATACAAGTTGTGTGCAAGTTTGGTTAAAATCAAATCATAAATGAAGCTGCTATTGTGCAGACAAGGTCAAAATAGCTAATTTTGGCCCTTTCAGGGGCCATAACTCTGAAACCCATCAAGGGATCAGGCCGGTTCAACAAAGGAACTGAGATCTTATGGGGATACAAGTTGTGTGCAAGTTTGATTAAATTCAAATCATAAATAAAGCTGCTATTGTGAAGACAAAGTCAAAATAGCTAATTCTGGCCCTTTCAGGGGCAATAACTCTGGAACCCATAATGGAATCTGGCCAGTTCAATAAAGGAACCAAGATCTTATGGTGATACAAGTTGTGTGCAAGTTTGGTTAAAATAAAATCATAAATGAAGCTGCTATTGTGAAGACAAGGTCAAAATAGCTAATTCTGGCCCTTTCAGGGGCCATAACTCTGGAACCCATAATGGAATCTGGCCAGCTCCAGAAAGGAACCGAGATCTTATGGTGATACAAGTTGTGTGCAAGTTTAGTAAAAATCAAATCATAAATAAAGTTGTTATTGTGCAGACATGGTCAAAATAGCTAATTTTGGCCCTTTCAGGGACCATAACTCTGAAACCCTTATTGGGATCTGGCCGGTTCAACAAAGGAACCGAGATCTTATGGTGATACAAATTGTGTGCTAGTTTGGTAAAGGTCAGAGACCACCAATTCAAAAAAGTACAGGGAACTTACTGGGAATGAGGTAAGTGTATACCTGGGAATAAGGTAACGTCTGTGCGTTCTGATTGGTCAGTCATGTAAACAAACCCAGGAAGTGATTATTTTTTCAAAATTGATATTTTTTCACTGCATTTACAGTATTTTATTATACATTTTGACAAAATTTGCTACATTTTATGTGTATTGAAAAAAAGTTTTATCAAACGCATTTCTCCCGCCATGCCAACGATGTAAACAGGGGGTCATCTCATTCACACGAAAATTACTTAAATAAAGTATCACTATTCATATGTTTTTCGTCCGATATTTTGGTAGAACTAAGATAGTTCTTGAAAAATATGTAGTTAGATATACATGTTTCGATGTATGGAAGGCCGTACACGCCATAATGTTATAATGTAAGTCTATGGGAAAACAATTGGTGGTCTGTACCCTATATTAGAGCTAAAACATGACTTTCGTCGGAAGACATCACAGGTAATGTTAATGGCCACAAATCTGTTGTAAATGATGTAGAAAGACGTTTTCGTGCAAAAATAAGCGTGAAATTTGAATATTTTTTTAATTTTGGCCTCTTTTTTGGACAAATGTGCCCATTTTTATCTGAGCTTTTGGGCCAAAATGGATCATTTTTATCTCTGTAATGTCAGAGAATGATCAAAATTAATAGACTTTATTTCTATTTTTTACGGAATGAATCATATTTCAGCTTCCAAGTCAAATCCAATGCAGATAACTTAAATCTTCACGAAAAATTGCAATCAGACGACGACAGGGACTGAATCTGGGCATATAAATCGACAGGGGGTGACCTCAGTAAACTGTCCATATCTTTCTTAAAACTGAACATTTCTTGATGAAACTTTGTGAGACATTTGGTATTGGATCATGTTTGACAATATCACTGTAAAATTGGAAAATGTGATACAAAACATTCATCTATAGGTCAGAGACCACCAATTCAAAAAAGTACAGGGAACTTACTGGGAATGAGGTAAGTGTATACCTGGGAATAAGGTAACGTCTGTGCGTTCTGATTGGTCAGTCATGTAAACAAACCCAGGAAGTGATTATTTTTTCAAAATTGATATTTTTTCACTGCATTTACAGTATTTTATTATACATTTTGACAAAATTTGCTACATTTTATGTGTATTGAAAAAAGTTTTATCAAACGAATTTCTCCCGCCATGCCAACGATGTAAACAGGGGGTCATCTCATTCACACGAAAATTACTTAAATAAAGTATCACTATTCATATGTTTTTCGTCCGATATTTTGGTAGAACTAAGATAGTTCTTGAAAAATATGTAGTTAGATATACATGTTTCGATGTATGGAAGGCCGTACACGCCATAATGTTATAATGTAAGTCTATGGGAAAACAATTGGTGGTCTCTACCCTATAAATCAAATCATAAATAAAGCTGCTATTGTGCAGACAAGGTCAAAATAGCTAATTTTGGCCCTTTCAGGGGCCATAACTCTGGAACCCATATTGGGATCTGACCAGTTCAAGAAAGGGACAGAGATCATATGGTGATACAAGTTGTGTGCAAGTCTGGTAAAAATCAAATCATAAATAAAGTTGTTATTGTGCAGACAAGGTCAAATTAGCTAATTTTGGCCCTTTCAGGGGCCATAACTCTGAAACCCATATTGGGATCTGGCCAGTTCAACAAAGGAACCGAGATCTTATGGTGATACAAGTTGTGTGCCAGTTTGGTAAAAATCAAATCATAAATAAAGCTGCTATTTTGCAGACAAGGTCAAAATAGCTAATTTTGGCCCTTTCAGGGGCCATAACTCTGGAACCCATATTGGGATCTGGCCAGTTCAAGAAAGGGACCGAGATCATATGGTGATACAAGTTGTGTGCAAGTTTAGTTAAAATAAAATCATAAATGAAACCACTATCGTGCAGACAAGAAATTGTTGACGGACGGACGGACGCACGGACGCATGGACTGACGACGGACGAAGGGTGATCACAAAAGCTCACCTTGTCACTATGTGACAGGTGAGCTAAAAATGACATCCAGATACAAGCAATGAATATACTTACTGATGCAATTAAAAGAAATATATATGGCAGAAGCAAGCAATGAAAATAACTACCGAAGTAAGCAATGAAAGTACAAGTTACAAATATGTCTTTTTATTTCAGAAGATATTTCTTATACAATCAAATCAAGCTATTGTACCTACTTACACGTGTTTTAACAACATTTATTGCAAAAAACATGCAGCACTTGCTTAATATATGGAGATAAAAATGTATATCTAACTCATTTCATGTTCAAGGAATTTTCGATTAGAGTACAGATATCGTAAAATGATTTTTCTTGACGTGTGTAATTACAAGCTACAAAGAAATAATACATAGTGCCTTATTTCACTGATATTTCATCTGGAGAAAATAAAGCTACATGCATCTTTGTGAATATTTTTGCTAGCCCCTACTTACGGCTTAGATAATGAAGACGATTTATAAATACAGGTTAATGCATTCACCACGTTTTACGTCTTCTAAATCGAGTTAGTACAGAAAAATGCAGGGAAAACTATAGATGAGATAAAGAGAGAAAATTACCGTGGGAATATGGCAAACAAAGAAGTGGACAACTTCATAAGGTGTCAGTTAAAATAGATCAATAGCATAAAAAGGTAACTACTATTTCAGGAGAAATCAAAACAGATAAATAGATTAAACACTATCGCGCATTTCTAATAAAGAACAGCTATTTATTTTAGAAACATAGTGCATGTCGGGTAGAAAACAATAATCTTGCACGAGGTGTTAAACGATTTTTTGTTTTAAATTAAGTTATAATGACATGTTTTACAGATGATTTATTTTTATGTTTGGTAACTTTGAAATATGAAGAGAGCCAGCTTTCAACATGCTCTTTGATATTTAATAGGTGGAATGTCTAAAAACAAATATTTCGTGTTCATTGTACATCCTGAACAGACAATTTAAATGTCTTGATATAAATTTTCATTCGCGCCAACGCTCAATTTTTCTGTACTCTCCATCAAATAGGCCGAATCATATGGTTATGCAGAGAGCACATTACGGATGATATTCTTTAAAAGTTATAAACATCTAGTCTTTGCATACTATTAGTTCTGAACAGTATGCATCTACAATCTATAATAAAACGTTACAACTTTTGGTTTCAAATTCACCAGTATTGTTTTATATAAAAAGCTATTTCACGAATAGTCTTAATGAATTCAAACGGGTTGCCAACGACTGTCAGTGGATTAAACTTCCGTCGTTGGAAACAAATGCTTCCCATTTTTTTCTAATTTGTCCTTCTTTTTTCATTATTACACAGAGATCATAGGAATTACAATATAGAGTTTGACTACAAAACACTCATTTTTTTCATGCTTCCTGGACAAGACGAATCTGATAATACTTACCAAAAATATCAAATTTAGAATAATCAATAAATATCTTGAACATGATGCAACCTTGCCCTCCGCCATTTTGAAAGTATTTCCAAAGAACAGACAAACACTTTTTTTCTCAGTTATATATATCCACTTTTTTGCACAGCTCTACTAACACCATTTCAAAAATAAGAACATTCACACGTTGCGCATTGCTTTACACATCCCAAGCAGCAATAGTAACAATCTCTTACAGTGAACAACCTCATATCTACGTCATTTCACGTGAAACATCTGGGAAACTGATGAGACAGATTTTGCCCGAACATTAATCCTGAAAAAAAAAAAAAGAAAAATAACAGTAATATTCAATGTACAAAAGCATTCCTGTATAAGTAGTTAAAAGCGCATATACCAACATTTTTTTTTATACATTGATTAGAAATATATATCATGAAAACTTTTGCCCATCTAACATCTGACATATCTCAGAAATAAAAAAAAAATAGTATTATTGTTTTTTCTACTTTTTCTCTTTCTTAAAAAGATTTTTATTTCAAAACTGACAGGTACTAAATTGTTTCAAAACTATAATTTTCTCACGTATTTAAGCACAATCCAACATTCTGAGCTTCACCTGGCATTCGTACCTATTTCTCTGTTACTATTTCACTCGAGAGCATTGTCCCAAGCCGATGGGCAATTATAGAACATACAGATCTAATTATAAAGCATTTCTCTTTGCCTCCTGGAAAACGCATAACAAAAATGATTTGTTTCCTCCACATAATAACGTATAAAAATAAACATTATACAGCATGAAGGCGATAAAGGTAACTAGACATAAAACTTAGAACGTGCTACAGAAAAGCTATATATTTTTGTATAATTTGTGAGGGTTTGCAAAATAGATTTATCACCTTCCTACAGAACAAGATGAAATTTGATTGAAATCTTTTAGATATTATCTTAATACCTGAAACTTTCAAATACTATACGAAAATTCATTGGCAGAAAAACTGGTAAAGGCAACAGGTTACAAGTTAAGCAAGGGTAATGTTTTCAAATTTACAATTTGTCTCAACTACATTTTGGTTTTATCAATTATTTTTATTGCTATATAATATATAATGTACAAAAAAAAAAAGAAAAACGGTCGGGTTTTGGATTTTCAATGTTCTTATATATGTAAAATTATATGGAAATAAAATATTTGTAATGATGGATACAATTCATAACTGAGACAAATGCAGAATGTAAAATACCTCTAATAGGGTGTAAAAAGCGATTAATTAAATGCTTTATAACATGTTTGACGCCGTGGGAGTGAAATTAAGCCATTACATAAAATTGATCATACCCTAGTGTTATAAAGCTTTGACGTCGACGTCGTTTATGATATAGGAGACGTTGGTAAAATTGACTTGGTTAAAGACAGTAGAATTTTTGATGTTTCGACAGGAAAAGCTTACTTGATAAAAAGAATATAACATTTGTGACTTTCCACCATTGAATTTATTAAACTCGTTAAATAAATTAATAAATTGTTCAGCAGAGTCTCGCATTTTATTATTTTATTCAACTCGTTGAATAAATTCAATATGAAAAGACAGTGATGTAATATCCTGTATTTATTCAAGAGAGAAATAATAGACATCAGTCGTAAGGAAAAGACGTCGGCTTAAGCGAAAATATAAATAAAGATTCTTTTTGGATTAAAATCGCTTCATGATGAATTAGGAAACACACACCCAGTATTTGTTTTGTTTTTTTGCCTTACATTCGATATTTTTCATCATTTATTGCTTGCTGAATTCATCTAGGTCCATCAAATAATTATTGAATGGACTTATATATTACGATCTAGAATAAATCCTGAGTTATCTTTGGAAAATAAAGTCATGAAAAATACACATGTTTTCAGTGCATAAAACAGCCGCATTACATCTTTCTTATAAACGGCCAATATTTGGGTTAGTCTATAACATTACCGCATGTAACTACTGATGTTATAGTTACAGTCTGTGAAGGAAGCACGAGAATAGAATGGTACCAGAAACTGACAAGAACCACCTGACACGTTCTATAGCAAAACACATACGTCATGATCCACCTCACAGGTGGGTTAGAGTAATTACCTACACCATAAAATATGTTTGTGAAACAATGTATACAAGAAAGTGCACTTGTCTATTGTTACATGAAGGTTACTTATGCACGTAGATTAGGTACAATACAATTCACTGTTTCGTATTTATCGTCCAAGCCCGAAAGGCTGTTCGATAAGAGGAACAATAACCTCTTTATGTAATTGCGAGACCGTTTTAGGTTACAGCTAAATTAAGATTACATTTCATACCCAGAAATAATGTCTCTTGTCTCTTCTTTTTTCACTTGCTTATGTCAAGTTTAATATTTTAACTACACGCATTAACAGCTATGTTAACTACACGCATTAACAGTTAAACTACACGCATATTGCAAACTAGTGTATTCTAACTGATTTGTGTCTAACGTTTACATGTTTCAAAAGATGGAATTAGAACGAAAAAGAAACTTTAAAAAACAGCAAAAATCTCACTATTAAAAACTACGTGAAGATTGTAAACAATATATTGAACTATATTCGGTATTAACATTATTAAAACAAAATTATCTATATTTTGCAATATTTGCTGGAATGGTTTAATAAGACTACCAAAAAGTTTAACTGAGCTGATTTACGTCAAGTTTATCAATAAATCTGCATTGGAATATAACTTTGTTCGCAATAATTTTAATCTATCTTAACAATGATTAAAAATAACAAAACGAACAAAAGGCAAATGAAAAACAGAAAGATACATTTGAGCAGTCATTTAAGTATGCACAGTTACATATTAGTCATGAGTCTGACTGACAGAAACAGTAGTAAAGATACACACATGACATACTTGAGTTAGTTTTTTTCAGATGTTCGGGCCAAGAACCTGTCAATGTGATGAAATTATTCCAGTCCAACATGAAGTTCAATCTACAAAGTAAACAACTGCCAAAATAAAAAAAGAATATGAAATAGACATATATTACATAAAGAAACCTGATAAATGAGCCGCGCCATGAGAAAACCAACATAGTGGGTTTGCGACCAGCATGCTGTTCGCTTTCAAAGCCTATAGCATTTAAAGAAACCTTTACCGAACAGCATGGATCCTGACCAGACTGTGCGGATGCGCAGGCTGGTCTGGATTCATGCTGGTCGCAAAGCCACTATGTTGGTTTTCTCATTGCATGGCTCAAATATATTAGGGAAGGAAGGAAGCTTAACGAAATAATGAAACAGAACATAGGAATGTTCCCTCTTTATCACATCTCTTATACTGTAATTTATACCTACGGTACTACGTAACGGTGTCTCGAAACTATGTTCATTGGTGCTTAAATGATTGATAATCCACCGACAGAAGAGATTACGAAGTAAATATGATAACTGCAGAATCCCAAGATAAATTTGATGACGTCATGATAACAGAATAATCTCCTCATCCGGAATATATATTATAATGTGGAAATAAATTTTGGATCATTTGAGTTTATAAATATATTGTTTGTCTTAGATAGGAATACTTTGTCTGGTAAATCATTCACGTCAAAATTCAAAATACGACGAATTGATAACAGTGCTTTACGTGCATTATCGTGTACAAAGTGTGTATTTATCTGATAATAAGAAATAACAGAAGGGGCGGAAACCAGTACTTAATACTAAATGGAATACCATGTTAAAAATAAATTTTGCTTATCATTTCAAAAGCGCTGCTTTCAAAACATTTTGTTTTAATTGACAGCGGTACTTATAAAAAGTGTAAATTAGGTGTCACCGATGGTAACATTTACAAGAAAATAAAAGCAGTGTTTTGTGATTCCTGGCCCATTTTAGGATCATTGAATCTATTCTCTGTCCCTATAATAGAGTTCAGTTTAGGGGTGCTAGGGATGTCAGGGATTTTACACATCTATTACCTCTCTTAAAAGGCTCGAGTTTGCTATTATTTTGTTTGATTGTGTTATATGCGTCCAAATTATCTACGTATAGAGATTGTTATTACAACTGTTGAAAGTAATTCATATAAAAATGTGAACAAATTGCAAAAAATGAAAAGATAAGCTGTTGTCTTTACTTATCACATATCACTCGTTATCGTTTTATTTAAAACAGACGGGTTTATTTGCGTAACATTTGTAGCAGAGACACTATGTTTCAAAATGGTACAAACTTAAGACGTCTTTGTTGGCTAGTTTTAAAGCTATGGCATCAGTCTACGTGTTTACTGAACGACCCTCATACACAAAGAAAAAATATATTCTAAAGATTATATGTCAAAAAGACACAAATGGAACACAAATGGGTACCGGCTAAACAGACACTAACAAAGATAATACACAATACACAATTTAACATCACTTTACTATTGATGTTGGCGTTTTAGTCCATAAGCAATTTACGACATGATCAATCACACTATGGCATTAGGATAATTAGCTTCATCATTAATTATCATTTGTTTAGATATAGCATTTCTTTGGAATATAATGTTGAATTTTGCATGTAACTGAATGCAAAAACACAAAATCTGTTATATGGCTCAGGTATATTTGCGTACAGTCATATGTTTTGCTTAAAATACTACGAATAACTTTCATTAATGATTGACAGTCTGTCAACAGCGGGAGACAATTTGTTGTGAGAGAATGTGAGATGTTTCGGCATTTCTACATTGTTGGGTTATATAAACGCTATGACGTTATTATACTACAAGTATCTTCTTTTCTGTTATATAAATTATAATTTGGAAATAATTTTATGCTCTTCAGTGAAATACTGAAATTTATCAGTGAAATAAAATTGATATTTTCACTGTTTCAAACAGTGAAAATATCATTTTTATATTTCACTGGTACGGAACTACGCTTGAATGCGAAAGAATATCAATTATAAATGATAGAAAATTCCTTGCAAAATATTCTTCAAAAAGTATAGATGTATAAAAATAATAACATGATCGTAAATATTTACATTCTATCATAATAGCATGTAAAAGAAATCAGGAAACGTAATAGAACTATTTGCAGTTTTGCTACAGAGCTATCATGACGTCACGATATTATGACGTCATGATGCGATGCACATGACGTTGCACGGACAAGCTGGAAATAATTTGGTTAAAACCATTAAAATTCATAAAATAAATAGAAAATTTGTTTGTTTCAGTGTAAGATAGAAATATATTTCACTCGTGAACACCATAATTTACATTTTCACTCGTGGCTGTGCCACTCGTGAAAATATTGCATTATAATGTTCACTCGATGAAATATATTTCGATCTTACACTAAGACAAACAAATATCCTCTATTTATGCTTACAGATAAATTCTCTCTATTAAAATTTAAACGTAAAACTTTCTCTGAATAATAATACAGTTGTAATGAATAATAGTAAAGTCGCAGTGCAAAATAGGAGTCGCAATGATTCATTTTAAATAGTCCTTTTTAACATGGATATTTTGTAATAAAAAAAAGCAAGCAAACAAACAAACAAACAAACAAACAAACAACAACAACAACAAACCCCAAACAAACAACATGTGTCCATAATTCTTATCAAATATATAGAAGTTTGTTTGTTTGTTTGTTTTGGGTTTAACGCCGTTTTTTTAAACAGTATTTCAGTTATGTAACGGCGGGCAGTTAACCTAACCAGTGTTCCTGGATTCTGTACCCATACAAACCTGTTCTCCCCAAGTAACTGCCAACTTCCTGACATGAATCAGAGGTGGAGGACGAAAGATTTCAGACAAAATGTCTTTAATCAAATTGTCACCGAGAACATACGGCCGCCCGGGGATCGAACTCACGATACCGCGATTCATAGATTTGCGCACTTCCTATTGGTCTAAGGAGGCGGGTTAATATACAGAAGTATTCATCTAACAAAGTTGAGGAAAAAGTGTGTACGACAGCGTTGTTATTTCTGGACCAGGTGGAGTTCTTACTACGCACACATTGCCATATCGCCCAACAAGGTAAATTTTACCGTAGGAGAACGCGTTTATGTCCGGAGGCAATTGACAGTGAACAGAACGAAAACAGTATGAATATTAATAAAGACCATATGTCATTTAACTTGGTCTGGCGGTCTAACGGCTTTAGCTTCATGTCAGTGGTCACAAGAATAAGAACTAATTAATATTTTCTTGCTTGTGGCATTCATCTAACTCTTTCAAATACAAATGTAATTATCAAATGCAGTTTAAAATGTAGTTCATAAAAACTAAAAACATAATCTAAAAATAACTCCTGAATTATTTTTGAAATTAATGTCCTCAAAACCCAACATGTTTTCAGTGCATAACATTCTAATAAACCATAAATAACTGGGTCAGTCTATAACACTATCTCACCTTACTAGAGATATTTAAGTTACAGTCTGCGAAGGAAGCAGGAAAATAGAATGGTATAAGAAATAGACAAGAACCACCTGATACATTCTACAGTGAACCTCATACGTCATGATCCACCACACAGGTGGGTAAGTGTAATAACCTAAAACATAAGATATGTTTGTGAAACAATGTATATATGAATGTGCACATGCCAGATTACTTATGCACTAAGCTTAGACTAAAAGACTAAATATAATTCATTGTTTCGTAATTATCATCCGTAGGGCTGTACGATAAAAGAAACAATAACCTCTTCCGTTAATGGTGATACCATTTGAAGTAACAATTAAATTAAAATCCCCCAAAAAAGTGTCTTTTGAGGAGTATTGTTATCTCTTGTGGTTTTTTTTAAATTGTGTAATTCAAGTTAAACATACCAACTACATTCATAATGTAAGCATGAGTATTCTAACTAATTTTGTGTCTGGCGTAAATATGTTGCAAAATGAGGAACTCAAACGAAAATGAAACTTTAAAAAGGACAAGGACTCATTTAAATGATCTATTCGCATGATGATTGTAAAATAGTTTTATTATATAAACAGAAACGGGTAAAAAGCACTAACACGACTCTTTGTACCACTTCTTCTTCTTGTCGTTCGCATCTACACTTTCAGACCAGTAGCCTCGATGAAACTTGTGGTTTGTCTAAGATCCTCAATGCCTCCATACAGTTTCTGGTGGATTGAGGTATCTATTGGCCAAGTCGCAGCTCGCTCCTGGTCGTGCCTTTTGCATCTCTGAAGAAGTATATGCTCCGCAGTCTGATCTTCTTCACCACATGGACAAGTTGGCGATGATGTCAGTCTGTATTTCTTGTACATGTGAGCATTGAGCTTGTTGTGCCCTGAGCGGAGCCTGACCATCATCACTTGTTCAGACCGATCAAGGAGATGAAAAGCATCTTCCTCCATCCTTGGTCTCGCTAGTGCCTTGATGATGGCGACTTTCTCCTTGTAACTCACAGGTACTGTTGGTTGTTCTGACTGAGCTCCTAGCTTAGCCAGTTTGTCTGCCTCTTCATTACCTGCAAGTCCACAATGGGATGGAATCCCCTGAAGTGCTACTTTGCAGGTCATACTCAGGCTCTGCATTCTCATGGCTAGCTGCGGAGCTTTATTGTTGATCAGAGCATCCATGACAGACAGTGCATCTGTGAAAAAGACGACTGAGGAGCTTTCTTCTGCCGAGTCTTCAACCATTGAGACGGCCTTCATGAGTGCTTCAGTCTCTGCCTTATAGTTGCTGCAGTGTTTTCCTGTGGCTGCATGTAGTGTTTCTCTCTTGCCAGATGGGTACTGAATGAAATCTCCTGCTCCTCCATCTTTGACGGCGCATGTGGCTGATCCGTCTGTATAGACATGAGTCCATAATTCCGGAGGATAGTCTTCATTGATCATAGGAAGTGTGAGGCTCTTCCGAATGCCTTCATCCTCTTGCTTCCCGCGGTCAAGACGAGGAACAGCAAGTCTCACAGTCACTGAGGACAGATCATTCGCTAGTGGGTTTATGATGTCTTCACTACCTAAGGGAGTCGTTGGAATGCTCAGCTCAGTTTTGAACTCTCGGTTGAGTTTCTTTGCCTCATGTACGAAGCTGCTACGTTTGAGCCGATTCTTTGTATAGCCATCTAGCTTGGCTTTCATGGGATGGTCTTGAAAAGACCTGAACTTCTCTGCTTGAAGCAGAACCTTTGCATGTCTTCTTTCTTGTAACGGCTGTGTGCCTGTTAGCTTCTCCATGAAGGAGATTGGTGTAGACTTTGTAGCACCTGTCATGATCCGCAATGCTTGGTTCTGAACCTTGTCTAAAGCCTGTTGGTTAGTTTTGGCAGTATTGGACCAGGCAGTTGAGCTATACTCTAAGTGGGGTCTCACTGTTCCCTGATATACTGTCTTGAGTATTTGCTCGTTTGCTCCCCACGTTGTTCCAGCAAGTTTGCGCAGCATGGCAAGCTTTTTACGGGCCTTCCCTTCTGCTTGACTAATGTGGGGCTTCCAGGTTAGCCGTTTGTCAAAGGTCACTCCAAGGTATTTTGCCTCGTCTGCTTCAATCAGCGAAGTATTTCCCATCTTGATTTTACCCGCCCTCTGCTTTGACGACAGGGAGAATAGTGTGGTGGACGATTTCTCTGTATTGATCGATACACACCAATCTTCAGCCCAAGCTGAAAGGTTGTTGATGGCTTCTTGCATCCTGCATGTTGCTGAAGTGGCATGTTCTTCCTTACAGCATAACACCAGATCGTCAGCGTAGAGAGCAGTCTTAACTCTTTTCGGTAGTTCAGACACCAGATCATTGATGAAAAGCAAGAAGAGTGTAGGGGATAAGACTCCACCTTGTGGGACACCATGACGCAACAGGAACTTACTACTACTGGCATGTTCTGAACTGACTCTTGCTCTCCTGTTGTGGAGGTATGACTTAATCCACCTCAGCATGTGACCTCCTACTCCAGTCCTCATCAGCTTGACGAGGAGTCCATCAGTCCAGACTTTGTCAAACGCCCTCTGCAGATCAATTCATGCTGTAAGCATGACTTTCTGCTCTTGGAAGGCGTCCTCTATCTCTTGCGATAGATAAGTGGTCTGGTCCTCAGTTTAGCGGAATTGTCTGAAGCCAGCTTGTTGCGTTGCAAAACGGTTGTTAGGCTCCATGTACCACTTCAGGCGTGCATTCACAATCCTCTCCATGGTCTTTCCAACACAGCTGTTTAGGCTGATTGGGCGGAAGCTTGCAGCCTTCTTTGGATCCTTCCCTTTCTTGTGGATGGGGATCATGACTGCCTCTTTCCATATCTGTGGAAGCAGTCCTTGTGTCCAGCTGTAGTTGTTAATTTTCAGGAGTTTGCAAATTGTTTCAGTGCCTAGATGGGTCAGCATTTCATTTGTGACTCCATCTGGTCCAGGAGACTTCTTTGTCTTCAACTGCCTAAGAGCTGTCTGTAGCTCATGCAGTTTAAGACCTTGCTTCATGCATTCTGGTGTCACTTGGCTTGTCTGCCTTTCCCTTTTTTCTCTTCGGGCTTCCCTTTGCCGTTCCCTGTTGATGGGGATGTTGGAAACATCTTTGTAATTAGAAGCAAAAGTGTTTGCCGCTTGTTTACCCGTCAACAGTTCGCCATTCTCTTCCAAAGTTACTGAGCCTCTTCCTGTTTCTTCATCGTTCAGCTGTCTCGACAATCTCCACAGCTTTTGACCATCTCGCTCTAGGTTGAGGGAGGCTGTTTTGTTTCTCCAGCTCTTCCTCTGTGCTTCCCGTTTGTGCCTGAGGAATTTGGCCTTGGCTTGCTGTAGAGAGAGGTTATTTTCTTGTGAGGGATTGTTTTCTGCTTCCTCCCTGGCTTCTGAGAACTTTGCCTGTAGATTCTCCAACTCATCACTCCAGTAGGGCTTATAGTCCTTTCTTGCTCCCCTTGGAATGGCGCTGTAAGAAGCCTTAAGTATACTGGCGTTGAAGTCTTTGACAACCCGGTTGATGTCTCTACCTTCCACTCTGATGTCTTTACAGAGCTCATCATTCAGACTTTGGTAAAAGGTCCATCTGGCCTTCTTGTAGTTCCATCTGGGGATGTTAGATGAAGTAGAGGCTATACGGTCCATAGTGAGTTGAACTGGGCGGTGGTCGCTACCTCCTAGTTGTTCACTGACTTCCCGCTTGACATGTCCATGTATATCATCAGTACATAAAGCAAGATCAGGGGTTGATGTTCTTCGCCAGCTTCTGGAGTAAAAAGTTGGGGGATCATCTGGCTTGTTGATGAGGTCTAGCTTGTTATCATCTTGCCAGGTCTCCACTTCCTCTCCACGTTTATCCAGGTGGTCATATCCCCAGCTTTGTGAGTGACTGTTAAAGTCTCCTACAATGATGAACCTGGTTTCATCAGTTGTAACTTTGTCAAGGGACAGAGCTTTGTCACTTGGAGAGTATATGTTCACAAGTTTCAATCTGAAATCGTTCTTTCTGAGGCTCAGAACTTGGAACTCGGAGTCATCCATATGCGTGTTGGTCTGGACAGCGCTGATGTTGTTCCTGACCAATGTCATGATGCCCCCTTTTCGTCTGCCACAATTTCTGTCACAGCGGAAACACTGGTATCCTCTGACTTTGAAGGATTTCTCTGGCTGTAGGTGAGTTTCCTGAATGCAACAGACATTGATGTCTTTCTCGTGGAGGATATGCTCAAGTTCAGCTTTCTTGTTGAAGACACCCTCCTATTCCAATGCATCAGCCTGAAAGGTTGATGCGGATTGGTTCTTTTCCTTGGTATATTCCTCCTTCTTCTTTTTGCATGTTGTGGATTGAAGGAGGGACCCCCAGTAGCTGTGGATGGACTCTGTCGAGGCTAAGAGCCCGGCACTGAATCCCCCTGGAGGGACCTCAGAGATTCAGCACCACGTTGGTGAATACCGGATGGCTGTGTAGACATAGCGATATTGCATGGTGCTGTGGTTCGTTAAGAGAGTGCCAATGGCCCAGCACCTCTGTCTTCAACTCTCTAGGTTTCTTTCGGGGTTACCTCACCCTTAGTTCCGAGTTAAAACCCTATCCTGGGAACACAGGAGCTATTTGTCCCATAGCTGGGGGTCTGTTCATAGGCATCAGGGCGTGTCCACACACCGGTGGGCCTGGCATGCCACATGTCTGGGGGCAGACCTCCTCCGAGTCCTCTGCAGTTCTGCCTGAGGCCGCAAGGTGCTCAGTTACCGTGTGGCGCCAACTCGGAGGCACTGCAAAAGGGCTTGTCTGCAGAGAGGCTGTGTACTGGCAGGGAAGACTTACGCACTCGGCTCCTTTTTCACCAGAGGGCTAGCCAGCGGTGGAGGCTGAAAGCGGAAGGTGACAAGCACACAACACACAGCACACCACACTTGACGCAACAGCAGACCAATTGCCACATAACCTTCAAGGTTGTACCACAATTTGCTAGACATTTGAAACGATACTGAACCCACATTTTGCTGATGAAAAATTAGTGGAAAATTTACAAAACAATTGTCTTGGTTTTATAGATAAAATAGTGGAATAATATGCTGCATTTGTTGGAATTTCTCATTTATATATATAAAAAGCATAATAATGCAACATTCTTTATATATCAGTCAGGAGTCTGACTGACAGAAACAGTAGTATAGATACACACATGACATACTTGAGTTTTTCCAGATGTTCGGGCCACGAAGCTGTCTATGTATACAATGCAAACAGAAGCAAACTTCAAAGAATATCTCGTAGACATATTTTACTTAAAGAAACCTAATAAATGTTTCAGAGAAGGAAGGAAGTCATATGCTGCATTTTTCTCCAAGAATTCGCGTAATTATAATAAATCTGATGTAAATAAAGTAACTTTTGTTATAAGAATTTAATACACACTAGATAATTACTTGATTAAATACACGCGTGTTTGTTCGTCATATGTAATTAAATGCACGTTATTAACGGACAATAAACTGTAAAACGATGCCATGATGATACCCATTTTGTAGTTTAAAACTTCTGACACATCGCAATAATATCATAAAGTAGCTAGGCTACTTGGTGAAATCCGTCGAACAAGTATGTCAAATATAAGATCTGTCATCACATATCTTGTGACAGCAACAGAGTTTCTGATAGTTTATTCTGCAAAGTTGTAGGTATGCAAGGAAAGCATATATATTACAGAATGCAGCAGTAATATAACGATATTTTGTTTAAACAGCAAAGAAGCGGTAAGGAATGCAGAGAACAGAATGATCACTTTATTTTTCTCGACAGATTTCTATTCAATTGACGCAAACCGATTACCTACCTTAATTATTTACGCTTCTACTAAGATACCACTTCATGAAATTGTATTTCTGGAAAATGTATGATACTTTTGAAATTACGAGTTTCATTGTACATGTTTTTCATTTTGTTTTTGTTTTTTTTTAACGTCACATCGACACAATTACATGTCATATAGTCACTCTCCAGCGTTTGGTAGTGGAGAAAACCAAGGTGCACCTTCGTGCATTATTTCAGGCACCCGGGTAGAAGCACCGACCCTGCGAGTCAGTAAGATGGCTTCCTCAACACCGCAAACGGGGTTTGGAAACCACAGGGCTGTGACTCAAGTTATTCGAAGTCGGAGACCTTAACCACCCGTCCACCAAGGCCTAAGGAGTTTCATTGTAAAAATTTATCAGCTCTCAGAGAAAAGGCTTTCCCGTATAGTAATTTTCTTCCTGCATGGAATTTTCATATTAATATATTTGTAAACAACCTGTCATGACCTCCAATGAAACGTTAAAATGTTTGCTGCAATTGGACATTGTTTCTTTGGATAATATATTGATTTTGTTTCCATTCATTGCTCAAATATCGAAACAACAGTTTTCAGTCAGGTAGTCACGTCAATTTATATCAAAATATTTGATACGTTAACATTTTCCAATTTTAGAATATTTCAACGGTACACCAATAATACTATAGCATTTTATGGCGAAGGTAGTTTCCATGTGTTTAGTCTGTTTTATCTTTGTTTACCTTCGGTGACCTTTACATGTTGCAATATATTCAGTAAAGGTTTAGCTTTCTCACAAACCGTATGTATCATTTTTAGCATCTTAAAGTGGAATTATGCGTAATTTTAAGTTAAAATCCAGCTGAAATAGATGTGTGTGTAAAAAGGGTGGATGAAATTATAGCTTTTAACCCAATATACCAAACTCTTCCTGTTACCAGTACGAAATAATAACTTTCCAAATACTACTTTTCTTATTTTGACTGGGGCAATCTTTTTAAGAAGTCAAATAGCACGCAGGAGTTGCTTCCCTTCAACGTCAGAAATCTCTACCTATAGGTAAGGGAGGCTATTGCGTAGAAGATTGAATTTTTATTTTATTAGTCCGAATTTTTTATTTCTAAAGCATCAACTTCAAATACTGAGGCGACATTATCGTTAATTTAACACATTTAAATGCACAACAACCGATAATTGCTTTTATAAAACATTCACAAAAAACACTATATGCAGTAAGATGCGCATAATGCCACTTCAGTAAAGGTAAACTTAAGCCGGACATGTCTTGGCTTTTCAGTGGATTGTTCTCTTCAATTCAACCTTACTTTCTTATAATACTTTACACTTTAACAATATATTTTCATCTGATCAATGTGTACATGGTGTTTTGGTTGGACGTCATGGTTTGAAATTAATTTCGTTTCAATCGTTTAGTTAATTGTATAATTTACGTATTCTCTGGTTTATTTTGTAACCCCGGTAAGTCATGTTACATACAAAGCAGTCATACAAAATATTCATATTCTAGCAAAAATTAACAATGTATTATGATGTAAAAGCGCATGTCTACAAATATAGAAAAAGTGTCTTTATCAAAATTAGCCATCGATTAAATAATACATGTATTTCCACTACCGTCCATGAACAGGCTCACCGAGCCTGCAACATTTTCGTTTTTGTCGTGTTGAGCGACCTGTGAAGTTTCCACTTTTCTCTATTTTATTATCACAACAGCGTTGTTTGTGCCGTGTGGCGGCCGTAAAAAGTCTCCCCGTACATTCAATTAGGGCTGTTATATTTCGATCTTCTCAGATCGTTCAGCACGACGTTTATGTTGTGTTATTGGTACTTTTTAGTTTCTCAACATCACCATTTCGGCTTGGGAGGTTCCAATACTCCTGCTTTCATAGCCTTGGGTATTGTTTAATCACCCCTTGGATATGGTGCCTGCTTTTTAATTTTGTCTTTTGACAGTTCCTGTGATACGTAGGCTCCATAACCTCAGATCCCCTTCCTAAATTCCAGTTTGTTTAGTTCTGCTCATTGTTTTCTCGTTTGGGACAAACCCTTTTTTTTATCTGGGGACCAAACGCCGCTCTTCATGGAATTACACGCCTCAACAAGTGTATCATTGAAGGTTCCATGTTCACCGCCGTTTGAATACATCTGCGGATGTCTCTAAATTGCTTTTTTGTACTTTTAGCATGTGTAAATGTTGAGTTCTGCTCAACCCGGGGCTAGAGGGCGTGGACGGTAGCATGTATTTCCACTACCGTCCATGAACAGTCTCAATCAAACCGAGCCTGCAACATTTTCGTTTTTGTCGTGTTGAGCGACCTGTGAATTTTCCACTTTTCTCTTTTTTCTTAATTTGTATGTATGTAGAAGGAAAGTGTTTTTGTTTAAAAGGAAGCTGTGATTTTGATCGATGAAAGAAGGACGGGAAGAACGAAATAACAAAGGACAGGCACAAATAAGATTAGTTACAAGGTAAAGTTTGCGTTGACAGAAGAATTAACAGCAAGTGGATAATTACATCAAAGAAAAAGAAATAATTTCATTTACTACACATGAACCTTCAGTTACTTATAACTGGACATTTCACAATTTTCCTGTTGTATCCTTAAGATTGTTAATGACAGACGGACAGAATATTTTACTGACGTAAACTGTAAAGTTTTTTTGTCATACAATATAAACATATACATTTAAATATTGCCATGTGATTTTTATAAAAATAACGTTAAGAGTAAACATGTTTGAATGAAATATTTGTTTTTTCGTGAAACATAGAGGATAAGTTATATACATTTAACAACTATACACGGAAGTATCATTTAGATATGTAGAGCTAAAAGTACACCACTATTTACAATGAAGATGTCCTCGGCATGAATGCATGATAGATAAATACCTTGCCTTAGGTAAAAATATCATTTTAAATATGTTGTTTTCTTATATTCTCGCACATTGGACACATTTTAATATAATGATATTCGTCTTCTATATCCCTATTCTGACAAAATATGCAGCAACGCAGATTTCTGGCTGTTCTATTTCTAGAGTAACGACTTGTTTCAATCGCTAATTAAATCGAGGATAGTCTTAACTTAGTCAAAGCACTCCTGCATTTAAACGGTAATAAATCTAAATAATTTTCAAATACAAAACTAGTTTTAAAATAGTTGTACATATCTGATGTTCCACATCCGTTTATACGTTGGCACCAATTCTGCTCAAACGTTTGTGAATGAGGAAGAAGTAACGAAATAATGACACAGAACATAGGAATGTTCTCTTTTTATCACATCTCTTATTTTGTAATTTTTACCTACGGTACTACAGAACGGTGTCTCGAAACTTATGTTCCGTAGTGCTTAAATGATAGATTATCCTTCAAGAGAAGAGATTATGACGTAAATATGATAACTTCAGCATCCCAAGATTAATATGATGACGTCATGATATTACAATTATCGTCTCATCTGGAATATATACTATAATGTGGAAATACGTTTTGGATCATTTGTGTTTAAAAATATATTGTCTGTCTGAAATAAGAATGCTGTCTGATAAATCAATCACGTCAAAATTCAAATATACAACAAATCAGTCACGTCAAAATTCAAATATACAACGAATTGATAAAAGTATTTTACGTTCATTTTAGTGTACACAGTGTATGTATATATCTGAGATTAAGAAATAACAGAAGGAGCGAATACTAGTATTTAATACTAAATGAAATCCCATGTTGAATATCAATTTTGCTTTTCATTTCACAAGCGTCGCTTTCAAAAACATTTTCTAATAATTGGCAGAGGTACTTGGCAAAATATTATAAATTAGGGGTCACCAATGGCAAAATTTACCAAAAAATTGAATCAGTGTTTGTAATTTCTGGTATTTTTAGGATCATTGGGATCATTCTACGTCTTTATAGTAGAGTTCCTTTTAGGAGTACTAGGTGTGTGAGGGACCTATATCACTTATTTCTAACAGGATGTAGTAAAATATTGCAGTTCCGCCATTAGAACTTGCAGTAGAAGAAGATGTAGGTGCCCGGAAAATAGTTGTGGTACAAAAAATGGAAATGATATGAACATAATATTTCTGTACTGTGCAATACTATTTCTAGTAGACGTCCATTAGTTTGGCGTTTCATGTGGTCTATCGTCCTTAATTTTGCGTCATCTTTCACGAAATTTTACAGCTGTAAAAGACCTGCATATTTGTTCAAAACTAACTATGATTAGTTCAAACTGCACCTGTAGATGTATATGACAACTTTCATTTTGCAATTGTAGATTTCAATTTACTGTAAAACAGTCCGTCCGAACTAAGATACACTTGTGAAAAACTTGCAGCCGTACAAACTGTTCAAGCTTAGGTATGGCTAAAAGTTACATATCCTTTCCGCAGCCTTAACGTACTAAAACGTATTAGCGTCTGATGGCCCTTTCACGCTTCCGTAGAAACAACATTTATTACACGAAACTTATTTTGAAAATATTTCTGAAATGTCTAGGTCTGCAGCTCTCAAATACGGCTATATCTTACATCTGAGGCATATACTGACACTCTCAGACAACATCAAAAATGAGATTTTGAGCGATTTGATGAAGTTCCAAAATTATCGATGTACCCTTCGTCCGTTACGGACCCCTGTGGGATTTCTGTTTATCCAGAGCTCAAATATTTTTTTCATAGATTAAAAGCTGACATGCTGTGCTAAAGCCCAGGTAATTTCAATTCGTAATAAAGTGCTGAAAATTGGCTCCCCAATAGCAAAAAGAAAAAAAAAAAAAAAAAAAAAGTCCACGCGTATACATTTAGACGGGGTGACCCCTGCGCGTGACCCCTGACTATCTACGAATCAAAATGCGGCTTTCGTTTTCAAGTTTAGCATTTCTACGGAAATAGCTGAAGGTCGAGTGACGTTATATTCTGTGTTGTCAAAAAACACACATGTGCCTGGCGAGATTGCATAAATATGTGCTGGCCGTCCTAAGGTTATGTAGAAATATTACAGGTGTTAAAGAAGGGGACTGCTTTAGGGTGAATTGTAATTCTCTAGAAAGAGTAGCAATTACTACAAAAAGGCAAAATAAATTAGCTTCAAATATAATTTATATAATTAATGACTGTGTTTATACATGTCCTTTCTCAATTATATTTGATGTTTAAATAACTATATTTACTATATTGTAATTAAAATTTCAATATTTTAGACGATACTAGTATGCTGTCTCTCTGAATTTTAATTATATCATTGCATTTAAGATTGCTGGCAGTAACCCTGTCTCCTGTACACAACAGATCTGTAGTAGTAAAGACCTTGAAAAGGGAAACTAATAAGGTTACCAGCCATTATATACATGAAATACAGTTTGAATAGTAAGAGCAGTGCTGCAAAATTCCCACACATTGTTACTTCTCGCAGATTATCATTATAAATTGAGGTGGGTCATAATTCTTTAAACTTCATGACATTCTGAGAACAATCAGCGAATAACATACTTTGATTTTCAGCTAGCTTATCTTAAGAAGGAAACATCCCCAAGACAATAGGTGCAAAGATATATAAATAATTGATATAAACCACCTGAAGTATTGTAAAGGAACACTAGAAAGAAGAGTCGATGTACGTCACTGTAGCTTCGTAAATTAGTCATACAAGAGGGTTTGTCAAAAGTTAGGTAGGTAGAGGACAAACTTCATCAAATAATGAAGTTCAAGAGACTTGGTTTTGTGCATTCAGGTTGGATTTATGGATTGCAAGCAATAAAAATATCTATAAATTTTATATGTTATGACTTCTTTTATCTTTGCGTAATGTACTCATAAAGTGTAATCTAACGTTTTCCATCAACATCTGTTGACATAGTCAGAAATCTTCCGTGTTAAAGAATGTCGTCTGCAGTTATATTATTATCCATTTGGTTGTTTTGTTATCGAGCAAAAGCTTTACATTTTTATACCGAATTTGTACAGTTTTGCTATAGATATTAAGTTTTACTTAGTTTTCCGCAGGGCCATGCATTTCATACACCTGTAGTAAAACGGTCAGATATCATAAACTATTAGACATGTGAAACATCTTTAAATAAAATGTTGTCATGGTTATTACTTGATTTTAAACAGATAACAGAATAATGTTAGATATCTATCATATTTCATAGCAAATAATACAATATGTTAATTTCTATTTTATGTGGCATACGTCACTATATCTAAATGCTATTTCCATTTTGCAAATTATATTGAGTTCCTGACAAGGGTTCCAAACACACCCGTTATGATTATTTTGTACGCGGTACTCTGCGATGCTTTTCAGTTTTTACGGCTTATTGTTCGCGTTCATTCCATGTAATAATTGAAAAATATGAAATATTTCAAACTCCGTGAAATACAGTCACAGCCTAGAACTGGTAGTACGTATATGCCTATATTTCTGTTACAAGTGAAGTTACAAAAACATCAGTCATGACTAACAATGAGTATTGTAGTTACAAAGAGCAAATACTACATTGTGTAGGCAGTGGAACTAAAATACCAGCTTCAAGTAGGCACTACCTATTTTAGATATATATATGTGGTTAACTGCATCCAAGTACAAAATGTACACAATCTGGAAAAATAATTAAAATATCATTTTCTGAAAAAGAGTTATTTGATCTGAAAAAAAGATCCTGGGTAAAATATTTTGAAAAAAGGAGACAACTCTGCTAAGACTTTTAATCATTGTAGGCTTATGTGACTAAGTACATAATACCTCATGCAAACCATGCACTTTTTACCTCCAGGCATGGAAAAAGCATGCATAATTACAGTCTGAAAAGAAAACTATGTAAAGATCAAGTCAATTACTGCCGTGGGGAAATTGAGACATTCTTATGGTGGAATTTGTCAACAAACAGACGATTGTTTGAAAAAGTCAAAACCCACAGAAATTCACAAGGTAAAATATGTTGAAAAAGCTACTGCTGGAAAGAAACAATTTCTGCTACCTATATATATGCATCAAAGTATGGGAAAAATATCTAGAAATATGAAAAAATCAAAGAAAACAATTCCAGGACAGTTAGACGCATGACTGTGTTATCCTGCATAACTTTTAACATAGATAGCTTACTTTTCCATTGCATTGATATAACATAGACAGGTTATGAATTGACAAACGGTGTTCACTCAACAATTTCACTCTATACACAGATTGTTTCCCTTGTAAAAAGAGGGCTAAGGATAAGTCTCTACAACACCATTGTGTATCTGGATGTTGAACAAATAACGAGACAATATAAAAAAACAGACATTAAAAGAACACAATAACGCCATTTAACCAAAGTCTGCTCCATTGTATGTCTGATGTTGTACAAATAAAACATACACAAAGAAAAAAGCTATTCTAAGAATTATATGACAAAATAGATAGAACTGGAGCATCTAGACAATAGCAAATATAATGCACATAACACAATTCAGCATCACTTTACTATTGGTTATGTAGTCCATAAATAGTTTACGATACGATCAGTCACTCGAGTGGATTAGGAAAATCAACTCCAACATCAAGCATTTCCTTGAAATATAAGGGTGACTTTAGTGCGTTAATGAATACAAAATAATGGAATCTGTAAAATGACTTTGTTAAGAGTATAAGGATATATTTGCGTAAAATTACACGTTTTGCCCAAAAATATTACGAAATTATGTACATTAGCGCGGAAATGATTGATAGTCCTTCAACAGAGGAAAACAATTTGTTATGAGAGAATGTGATATGAGTGTGTTTGTTTCGGCATTCCTAGATTATTAGGTAAAAAAACGTTATGACATATTCATACTACAATTATCATGTCATCCTGATTATAAGTTTTGATTTGAAAAGAATTCTCTGAACATTTATGCCTATAGATCTATTCTAGCCGTTGAATGATGTCTGGACAATAAAGTTTCAATGTATATTACTAAAGTAGCAGTGAATGATAAGAGTCGCAGTGATTGATTTGAAATGGTCCTTTGTAACCTATATATTTTGTTATGAAAAAAAAGCAAGCAAAACAAAGACACAATCAAACAAACGACATTTGTCAATAATTCTTATCAAACATTGAGAAGTAATCATTCAATAAAATTGTGGATAAGTTGTATAAGATAGGCATTGTTGTCTTAAGACCTAGTGGAGTACGTACTACACAAACATTGCAAACATTGCCATATCGCTCAACAAGGTAACTTTTATCATAGGGGAACGCGTTTATGTCCGGAGACAATTGACAGTGAACATAACGAAAACAATATGAATATTAATAAAGACCATATGTCTTCTTTTGCTTTACATCAATTATTGTATATAGTAGCATTTAACTTGGTATAGCATGCGGTCTCTTACGGCTTCCGCTTTATGTCAGTGGTTACAGAAATAAGAACTCATTCATCTTTTCTTGCTTGTGGCATTCACTATCTCATTCAAATAATCACCAGATAGAGTTTTAAATACAGTTCTTAGAAACTAAAATAACTCCTGAATTATTTTTGAAAGTAATGTCACCAAAATCCCACATGTTTTCAGTGCATAACAGCCACATTACATCTTTCTGATAAACCATAAATATTTGGGTTAGTCTATAACACTATTTCACCTTACTAGAGATATTTAAGTTACGGTCAGGGAAGGAAGCAAGAGAATGGCATTGTATAAGAAACTGACAAGAACCACCTGAAACGTTCTACTGTGAACCTCATACGTCATGATCGGCCACACAAGTGGGTTAGTGTAATAACCTACACCATAAGATATGTTTGTGAAATAATATATACATGAATGTGCACTTGCCAGGTTACTTATGCACGTAGATTAGATTCAAAATCACGTACTATATACAATATATTGATTCGACGTTATCATCCGTAGGCTGAACGATAAAGGGAACAGTAACGTCTTTCATCCACAGAAAAAGTGTCTTTTGAGCAATTTTGCTATATCCTTTTTTTCACTTGCATGAGTCGAGTGTGACATATTAACTACATACATATTGTACACTAAAGTATTCTAACTGATTTTTTGTGTCTAAAGTAAATAAGTTGCAAAATTTGGAATTAAAACGAAATGAAACTTTTAAAAGATAAAAAATTCCTCATTTATAAGACTAGGATCAACAATTTGAAGATTGTAAACAATGTTTTGGACAATATACGGCGTTATCACTATTAAAAGAAAATTTGGAGTTTTTTATTAGGCCCACTCAAATGTTTCAATGAGCTCATTGTCGTTAAGTTTATCAGTAAATCTTCACTGAAATATAATTTATTTTATATTATTTATATTTTTGTTTGCAACAAAGTTTAAATTTATCTTAATGACGATTAAAAATAACAAACGAACAAGAAGCAAATGAAAAACAGAAAGATACATTTAATCAGTCATTTATGTATTCACATATACACATCAGTCATGAGTCTGACTGACAGAAACAGTAGTATAAATACACACAGGACGTACTTTAGTTTGTTTTTCCAGATGTTCGGGCAAAGAACCTGTTATTGTGATAAAATTAGTCTGTTCCAACACGAAGTTCAATATACAACGCAAACAAAAGTCAACTTCAAACAATATCTCGAAGAAATATTCTGTTAAATGTATAACTGAAGGAAGAGGGTTCGACCTGTGGTTTTCCACTTTTTTTAAATTTTATTATCACATCAGCGTTGTTTGTGCCGTGTGGCGGCCGTAAAAAGTATCCCCGTACCTTCAATCAGAGCTGTTATATTTCGATCTTTTCAGACCGTTCAGCACGACAATTATGTTATGTTAGTGTACCGTTTACATTTTCAGCTTGAACATTTCAGCCTGGGTGGTTCTAATTTTCCCGCTTTAAAAGCTTTGGTTATGAATACATTCTGGTACCTATAACATGTGTAAATGTTGAGTTCTGCTTAATCCGGCGCTAGAGTTGCACTTCCACTACCGCCCAGGAACAGGCCCTGCAACAGTTTGGTTTATGTCGTGTTAGGCGACCTGTTGTTTTCCATTTTTTTATATTTTATTATCAAAGCAGCGTTGTTTGTGCCGTGTGGCGACCGTAAAATGTCTCCCCGTACCTTCAGTCAGAGCTGTTATATTTCAATCTCTTCAGATCGTTCAGCACGACATTTATGTTGTGTTAGTTTCAGCTTGAAGATATCAGCCTGGGTGGTTCCAATACTCCGCTTTAAAATCTCTGGGTATTTTGATCACCCCTTGGATATAGTGCCTTCTTTTTAATTTTGTCTTTTGGCAGTTTCTGTGATATGCAGGCTCCATAACCACAGTTCCCCTCTCTAAATTCCAGTTTGTTTAGTTATGCTCATTGTTTTTTTCGTTTAGGGCACAACCATTATTTAATCAGGGGGTCATACGCCGCTTTTCATGGAATTGCGCTCTGTGCATCATTGAAGGTTCCATGTCCACCGCCATATGGATACATCTGCGGATGTCACTAAATTATATTCTGGTACTTATAAAATGTGTAAATGTTGAGTTCTGTTCAACCTGGGGTTAGAGGGCGTGGACGATACTTTGCACTTTCACTACCGTCCAAGAACAGGCTCAATCAAACCGAGCCTGCAACATTTTCGTTTATGTCGTGTTGGGCGACATGTGGTTTTCCACTTTTTTATTTTTGTATTCTGTTTATTCTGCAAAAATTCACTGAAATTGTTATAAAGTTGATATGAATAAATAAATGCTGTTATGGGAATTAAATGCATTGCTAATAATTATTGTATTAAATACACGCGTGCTTGTTTGTCTCCTTTTATTACATGTAATTAAACATTTTCGTGCACGTTATTGTCAATAAAGTATAAAATGATACATACCATGATGCTACCCAATTTTTAGTTTAAAACCTCTGACATATCGTAATAATAGTAATAAATTAACTTAAGCACTCGAATTAATTCTATGAGAAAATCCGTCGAAAACTAATGACAAAATATAATATTTAACAAATAATCAAGGTCTTCGAGTGGTTTATCGTCTAATTTACCATGGCCCAGAGTTCAGATGCATAGGAACTGAACCACGAGGGCGTTAGCCCGAATCGGTTAAATACCGAAGCATCTGAACGATGAACCGTGGTAAATTAGACGATAAATCACAAGAAGGTCTTGATTGTTTTCATTCTGACATGCTCATTGAAATATTTTAATAAATATTATGCTAGACTTCATTTACCCGAGAAGTAATAAACCGGACGTCATGCGGCAATTTGATGTCATAATTGACGTCATAATGCTCTTTTACCGGTCCGCGCGTCAACCGTTGTTTATCGTAGAATATACAGAGCTTGATCTCCTTCTTTGTTTAACTGGAGATCTATTCGAGCCATGTTAGAATTGATACTATTTTTCAATGCCAGTGTTGCTGCTGATTATAGGCCCGCAAAGTTGTATTTATGCAAGGAAAACTTAATATACTACAGAATGCAGTGGCACTAGATCTATATCGACATTTTAAAGAAGCGGTAAGGAATGTAGAAAACAGAATGATCACTTTACTTTTCTCGACAGATTTCTGTTCAATAAACACAAACCAATTACTTTCCGTAGTTATTTACTCTTCTACTAAGATATCACTTCATGAAATTATATGTTTGGAAAATTTATGATTCTCTTTTGAGTTTCATTGTACATGCTTTTCTTTTTGGTTTTAGCCACCCCGACACAATTATTGGTCATATGGTGCCTTTTCAGCATTTGATGGTGGAGGAAAGCCCCAGCTGCACCTACGTGCATTATTTCAGATACCTTAGTAGAACTACCGACCATCTGTTAGTCAGCTAGATGGCTTCCTTAACACCACAAGCGAAGTTCGAACCACAGCTGTGTGTGTCAGCTTCTTAGAAGTCGGAGACCACAACCACTCAGCCATCAAGGCGCCACAAGTTTCATTGTAAGAGTTTATCATACAATAACATTATCAAGCGCACCCGTGTGGTAAGGTTTGTGATAAAAAAACAAACAACAAAACCAAATTAAAACTGACCGTTTAAATGTGATATTTAAAGAAAGGTTCAGCACACAGAGCAAAGACTTTCCTTTATCATGTTTTTATTCCTGCATGATATGTCCATACTAAAATGTTTGTAGGACAACCTGTCTTGATCTCCAAGGAAATGTTAAAATGCAAGTCTGTTGCAAGTAGATATGCAAGTCAGAATATATCAATTATTGTTTTTCGATATGATTATTGTTTCAATTCTCTTCAAGATGATCTTCCCACACATCTTCGAACATGCTTCTCAGTTATGTCTGCAAATAGATGAAACAGTTTTCAGTATATATCAATTTTGTAAATCGAATTTATACTTTAACTTTTTCTCGTTTTAAAGCTTCGAAATGAATCAACGAATTACAATAATACTTTCGATTCTATGTCATGTCGAGGGCATGTTTCCAGTTTAAGTCGTTATATGTCATTGTTGAAGATCCTTACATTTGAATATATACATTAAGCTTATCATAACCATTAAGTTAAGTATCTGATAATGTAAACTTAATCCAGACATGTCTTTTGTTTTCTTCAGTTCTACCTGGAGTTCTAACCATACTTTACAATTTTACGGTATAAATTTCATCAGTTGCGTACAAAAATGTATATTCTTTTTCGATGGAAAACAATTTATGTTTAAATCGTTTAATTACTTGTATAATGTATATATTGCCTGGTTCATTACAGACACATTCATAATATTACTTATTTTTATTGAGGTCCTACTTGGGTAACACAGTTTATATTTTACATACAAACAGTCGTATAAAATATTCAAACTCTACTATAATACTGGCAATGCAATCAGATGAAATAGCGCATATCTACAAAGCAAAGATAAAGACAAAAGGTACAGTTTTCTTTTTCTCTATCAAATGAATCAAAATAGGAATCGACTCAAATATAAAACGAAATAACAAGCTAACTCAAATCTGATTGGTTAACGTTGTAAGATTTACGTTGATAGAAGTATGAACAGCAGGTGAATGAATACATAATGTAAAAAGATATGGTTTCATTTGCTGAACATACGCCTTTGTGAGGCTGGATCTTGAACAAATAATACATACACAAACAAAAAATCTAGACTTTTTGACAAAACAGACACAAAAGGAACAAAATAACTCCATTTAACTAAACCCTACTCTATTGTGTGACTGGATGTTGTACAAAAATACATACACAAGAAAAAATGTTATTCTGAAGATTATATGAAAGAACAAACACAAATGGAACACAACTGGGTACCAACCTAAAATATTAAAAACAAAGACAATATACATTTAACATCACTTTAGTATTGATGTTGGCGTTACAGTCAATAACTTAGGATTTTTTAAACAAAGCAGATCTTTGAAACATAAAGGCTTTTACGTAAAATCTTAAGTTTTGCCTAAATATTACGAAATAATTTTCATTAGCGCGTAAATGATTGATAGTCCGTCAACGGTGGAAGACAATTTGATTGTTTCGGCATTCCTAGATTATGTGGTTATATAAACGTTATGACGTTATTATACTACAATTAGCATCTCACCTGGAATATAAATTATAATTTGGAAAGAATTTTATAGATACGCTCTCTCCATTAGAATTTTACCGTTGAATATTGTCCGGATAATAACAAAGTTGCAAAGAATAATAATAATCTCGCAGTGAATAATAAGAGTCGCAGTGATTTATTTTAAATCTTCCGTTTCCACATGGATATTCTGCAATAGAATAGCAAAAAAAAAAAAAACGCCTTAAAGCAAAAATAAAACAACAAAAAACAAACAAACAAGGAGCTGCGTTAAATAAACGCTTGATGCCCCCGGTGGCATCCTTGTCGATACAAAGCAACCTAACACCAAAACGAAGTCAAGGTCAAACTGAGGTCAGGTAATGTTTGAAGATGAGGAATGGTCACAGGTTACATCTGTATTAGTATCAATTAATTCTTGTAAGCGGTATCGATGCTAGACGAAACTGTTTAACCAAGAGATGGCGCATGTAAAGCAACCTAAGTCCAAAATGAGGTCAAGGTCAAGGTCAAACTGAGGTCAGGTGATGTTTGAAGATGAGGAATGGTCACAGGTTACATCTGTATTAGTATCAATTCATTTTTGTAAGCGGTATTGATGCTAGACGAAACGGTCCCATTTTGTTAACCAAGAGATGGCCCATATAAAGCAACCTAAGTCCAAAATGAGGTCACGGACAATGTCAAACTGAGGTCAGGTGATGTCTGAAGATGAGGAATGGTCACAAGTTACATCTACATTAGTATCAAGTCATTCTTGTAAGCGGTATTGATCCTAAACGAAACGGTCCCATTTGGTTAACCAAGAGATGGCGCATATAAAGCAACCTAAGTCCAAAATGAGGTCAAGGTCAAACTGAGGTCAGGTGATGTGTGAAGATGAGGAATGGTCAAAGGTTACATCTGCATTAGTATCATTTCATTCTTGTAAGCGGTATTGATGCTAGACGAAACGGTCCCATTTGGTTAACCAAGAGATGGCCCATATAAAGCAACCTAAGTCCAAAATGAGGTCAAGGTCAAGTTCAAACTGAGGTCAGGTGATGTGTGAAGATGAGGAATGGTCACAGGTTACATCTGCATTAGTATCAAATCATTCTAGTAAGGGGTATTGATGTTAGACGAAACGGTCCCATTTGGTTAACCTCGTACGGACGGACGAACGAACGAACAAACGAACGAACGGACGAACGAACGGACAGGACAATCACTATATGCCTCCCGCATCAGTAGATGCCGGGGGCATAAAAAGAACAACCGACATTTCTCAATTTTTCTTAATATTCAGAAGTATTCATCTAACAAAGTTGTGGAAAGGTTGTGTAAGATAAGCGTTGTTGTGTTACGACTTGGTAGAGTTCTTAGTACTATAAAAATATTGCCATATCGCTCAACAAGGTAACATTTATCGTGATGTCCGGAGACAAGTGAATTACGATATGAGCATTAATATTACCATATTTCCTCTTTTGCTTTACATCATTTTTATTGCATATATGTAGGTTTAGTATTCGGTATAACGGCTTCCGCTTCCTATCAGTGGTTATAGGAATATGAACTCATCAACAATTTCAGCCTAGACGGAGAGCACATAACTACGAATTCCAATTCTTGATTGCTGCAAATGTTCTCAATGGCGACTGAATACAACCAAGGCAATATATATCTTAAGTGTCCCGTCTTCTGTCTCTGTTTCATGCGGAGTAGTTTATTAAGAGAGAATATGATAGACGGAAAATGAAATATCAAAGACGACATTAAAATTCAGGGAATAAAAGATACTATGATATTTTGCTATGTTCATTGTATTGAATATAATTATATCGCCAGGTACAAAATATATGGGGGTAATATTGGAGTCACGAATGTCCGTCCATTGGTTCACCCGTATGGTGATCTGTCCGCCCGTTCAGCCTGTCCATTCCATGTCTTGTTAGCTAGGAAGATTATACTATAAACTAGCGTCAATCGTTGACCTCATCAAATTACATTCAGAGCACACAACCCAGGTCACAAGCTCAAGTTAAAGGTCACGCTTTGAGACCAAATGTCAAATAGCTTACTTCATGCCCGCTTATTATTGTCTAAACCGTTTAGAAGGTTTTCATAAAACTAAGACCAATTATTTACAGTGCAAAGACTATATGCAGAACGCGAAGCTGGGTCACTAGATTCAAGGTCAGCGTGACAACTGGCGGTCTGTTGTCAAACAGCTTACATTCTTGGGCGATTGATATCTTCTAAATCGCTTGGCAGTTTGTGTTTACAACTAGCTGTGTAAAGCGCAAAACGTCAACTAATAACTTCACCCAGGCGATCACCCAGGCGATATACGTACCGAACTACAATGTCAAGGTTAAGGTCACATTTAAAGGTCAAAGTTCAAATAGTTTGAATTTGTGAGGTGCAAGAAGTTGTCAGTGGGTTAGAACTAGACATTCGTAATTCAAAAAATCGCGGCGAATGTCTATCTGTATAGACATTAGACATTCGTATATACATTCAAAAATCGAGGCGAATGCCTATCTGTATAGACATTCGTATAGACATTCAAAAATTGCGGCGAATGCATACTTGTATAAACATTAGATATTCGTATAGATATTCAAAAAAATCGAGGCTAATGTATAGACATTAGATATTCGCATAGATATTCAAAAAAATCGAGGCTAATGTCTATAGACATTAGACATTCGTTTAGACATTAAAAGAATAGAGGCGAATGTCTATATGTATAGCCATTAGACATGTGTGTGTGTGCGTGTGTGTGTGTGTGCGTGTGTGTGTTTTCGGGTTTAACGTCTTTTTCAACAATTTTTCAGTCATATAAACGACGGTGTCTACTTGTAGCAGTGAGCACAATGCCCAGCTTTACAGTGCTGCCTCACTGGAATATCACGCCGTAGACACGTGGCATGATACCCCACCCAGTCACATTATACTGACACCGGGCTGACCAGTCCTAGCGCTATCCTCTTAATGCTGAGCGCCAAGCGAGGAAGCTACTAGTACCATTTTTTTACGTCTTTGGTATGACGCGGCCGGGAATCGAACCCACGACCTCCCGCACTCGAAGCGGACGCTCTACCACTAGGCTACCGAGGCGGTTCTCTGAGTTTTCGTCTGTTCTCTTCAGTACTTCCTGGCGTTCTACTTACAATATACATTTCTCTGATTTTAAATATATTTGCATTCATTCGGTTTTGTTACTCGCCTCTAGTTTTTCTTTGAGTTTTCTAAATAATTTCAGACTAATTTAGAATAATTATGACTCAAACCTGATCGGACACTAATTTAAGTGAACGCAGATATATAAAAGTTACAGTGGAGGCAATATTGGAATGGAGGGATGGATCACAATAAAAGAAATAGAATTATTTGCCGCACTACTGCCTCTCGTAATATATTTTGGCATTTACAAAACAGAACACTTTACTTTTTTGTTACATTTTTACGAGTATCAATGTACAACACTTCGCTGAATGGGATGTTGGAATAGAACATAAGAATGTTGGCGAGTTATCATAACTTTCACGTATGATACTAGAAACATTCATTTTCATTACACAAGAGTAATCAGTTAAACCAAGCCTGCAACATTTTCATTATTTGTCGCTTTTGCCGACCTGTGGATTACTCTTTTTATATTTAAAATAAGTATCTTACGTTACGAAATGAAAAGCCATTCAAAAACATCGAAAATTATTTTGCTTTGTTGCGTTCTTTTATTTCACAAAGCTCCTCTTATAAATTTTCTTTTCTTTACCATTTGTTTCTTTTGGTTGTCATTTTCATAAAAATGGATTTTAGCAAGACATTACTAGCATGCTATGTTATTACACAAGTATAGTACATGATAACTTCGGTTGCAATGAAACAAAGCTAACGTGACGATTTACGACGACGTTTACGACAAACTAAATGTGTTTGTATATTCATTCTTCTGAAAACAAATCATAGACCTGTCTTCGATCTGACGCTTTATGGTTTAATAATGCAGAAAAAATGAATAAATTGCCGCAGAAACGCTTCAAAACAATGTTGCCTTAAAATGACGTTATTGACGTCATGACGTTACGTGTCAGTTACCGCGCAAAATTAATAGCTTTTATCTTGAAAGTACGTAATTCTGTGCATTTTCTTTATTCAAACTATTTTCAAATAACCATTATTTCCTGAAATATTTTTTATGAGTCTTTTGCTCTGAATAATAATCAATATTTTGTTCTTTTATGTAGTTACATTGAAATGTTATGCGGAATGTACGAAAATGGATGATGGTAACCAATGTTATTTGGAATATAGTTAGGTGAGAGGTTACTTGTTACGGCCATTTTCGCATAAAAATTCTAGCAGTTTGATTTGTAATACCTATTTTTCAGGTTCCGTTGATAATTTGTTACTTATATACTAAAACTAAGATCTAAAATTGTTCAAATTTCAGTAGAAAATTGTGGTTTCTTGAATTGAAATGATGTTACCATGGAAACGAAGCCCGTGACCTATGTATCTAAAGGTAAAATTCAAAAGCGTTGACACTAGTCTATTTAAGAAACACAGCTTCGGCTTTTTATTTTCATTTCATCAATATCCATGAGAATAATAGTAGCATGCTGAACGATTTTTCCATGAACAATGCCAGACGAGGGGTACTGCTGTAAGTATTCTAAGCTTAGAAATGTGTTTGAATAAATGCAGATAACACGAAAATATAACTTACGTTAGAAATAATATGTTTTAAAGCTACATCAACTAGAAAGATAATCTTATTCAATATTATTTTATAAGAAATTACGACAAAAAGCAAGATATAAGCCATTTTAAACATCTCTGTTGTCATGGTTACTTTAAACTTTAAGAAAAATAGGGTACCATGTATAGTGCTTGGTATTTTGCTAATAATATTACCCAAATATTCCATGTTGTTCATTAACAGAATGGCACTGAAGCCGTCGAAAACCCCTATTTTTATACATAGCTGTCTAAAAATGAAAGAAAATGCGTTACCATGGAAACACGAGCCCCGCGACATATACATTTTAAGCTTATATTAGAAAGCTAACGTGCATACCAGTAAAATTATAGATTATGCTGACTTCTACGGATATCAATGAAACTAAAATACACTGAAAAGTGTTAAATATCCGTATTTTCCTTCTTCTTTCCATATGAAATACCTTTGGAGGGTCATGTTCTTCAGACCTGGATAAAAACTGAACTTGAAGGAACAGAGACAAACGAAACTGAGATTTTAGCAATTAAAACTTCATATAACACGAACTACAAAAAGACGTTGCGGTTCAACTAGTTTGAATTTACCCTTGTAACAAGGTAACCTACCTCCTTAAGCGGAGCTGAATTGACTCCATGATCCCAAAGAAGCAGAAAATATAACAACAATGAGCCCATAGTAATGACAGATAATGCAAATAGATAAGATACAGTTTGATATATATCAATTTTTGGTGAGTTTTTTCAAGAATCGGGTATATGCAATTATTTTTTGTATACTTAGTACTTTATCTACGTGAGAGTGTAGCCGATGTACGCTCAGACTTGGTTTTGCGGGATTCTGTATGTGATTTTTAGTTTCAGTACTTATCTGCGCTCCTCTTTAACATCACGGTGACAAAGGTCAGTGCATACTTTCGGGCTTTTTTATGATGCATGTTGCATCCACCTTTCATTTCTTTGCGTTTCCGCCGAATCGGAGTGTTTACAAATTTTGATAGTAGTGTTTGAAGAACTATCCGACTAAAAGCCAGAAATGTTACATGAAATGCGTACAGGAAACATTTAATAAACAGTTAATTGTGGGAAACTTTGAGACAGGAAGCTGTTCATGAAAGCAAGTTTGTACAATATCGTTAAGCTTATTGTCATTATGTACCTACAACTTCGAATACAAATAGATCTGTATTGTAAACGTCTGAATTGACATTGCATTGTAATAAGATAAAGACAAATTCATAACTTAGACTAAGGCTTTGTTTCATGTAAAATGTAGACACCTATTATCAAATTTTGAACTTACATATGCATCATATAATGAAAAATTATATTTTTGTTATATATTCATATCGTTATACTCAAGATATCCAGATAAATGGTTTCCATGAAACAATATAACTGTTATACAGCATTATCTCTTTATTAACGACAGCTGAATAAGCATATGGTGCCATCATTTCGATGGCTTTTTTCCTGATGTGTTGACTCGCATGTCTCTGTTTTACATGCAATAATATGTTTTAAAGATACGGTTTACAACAACTTCTGTCAGCAATGTTAAAAACATGTAATATGTATCCCGCCATGATGAATTCGATACCGCAGTTCCTTGTAATTAAATAGAATTTATCATTCAAGCTTCATCTCTGTAAACTTTCGTTGCTGACAAACGAAAGTGTTTCCACTATTAATCTAACCGATAGAAGTTCCTAAGAAGTGTTCAACCTTACATACACAGGAGTATAAGTCAAGTCAAGGGGTTTCGTTTGAGGTGTTAACTGACGCTACTTACGTGTTTAAAGCTTCCAAATGTGTTTGTTTCGGTTCAACAACGTGATCCGACTCAAGTTATTATCCTTCCATTGCAAGGTGTAAGGATGTAAACCGCGATGAACAACCGAAAGTATGCGCTGATCCTTGTACGTATTAGCATAGAAATCTGACAATGTTATTTTTTGAAACGTGAATGGGTTTGTCGTTTGAATACTTGTGCATATTTTCGACACCTTTATAATTTATATGACAAACCTGATTGGCCGCCATTTAAAGTCAACATTATAATCTATAGTAGATCATTTATTTTATATTAAAGGATATCGGTTCACTAGCATCTCTTCTGCACCTCGTGATATACAAAACAATGCCATATGCTGAATGTAAGGAAATGGTTATTGTTGATGACTGATGTTATTACGAACACAAGCGGGTGTAAGGTAAGACAACGGCATTTTCAAATAAAGTGATCAGTTTGACTTGTAATACATAATTTTACTTATCATTGATTAATTGTATTTACTTCCTAATTACTATCTTAAATTTGTTCATATTCCAGTAAAATAACACTGATATTATGAACTAAGTTAATGTTACCATGGAAACGAATCATGCCAACTATAATCTAACTTTCAAATTCAAAGGCTTTGACACTGGCCTATGTAAGAAACACTTTTTCATCGTTTTACTTTTTTCTACTCGTATTTATAAATGGTTCAAGAGAATAATGATTTCAAAGTAAGATATTATATTTATCCCCGTTGCCGTGGTTACTTAAAACTTTGAGTTAGATAGGGTAAAATATCATTTTTTTACATTCTGTTTATAATCATTTAGTTAATAAAGAAAATGCCATTAAAGCTGCAGATAAACCCGATAAATTTTTATTTTCGGAATGCTCTGTATTGTAAATTGATGTTGCTAATATTTCTTTAAATTTATGAGTGAATAAGATACTTTGACTTTCGGGCTGCTTTATAAATAACTGATACAAACCATTTTATGTATTCAACAGAAATAATAGAAGACTCTGCTTACGTCATTTAGAGAATCATTAATCCGTTATACAGATGGAAAAGGCTTATAGTTTGACAGATAAATGGATACAATGTTCTATTATTAGCCACAAGAAGTATCGTATAGTAATATCAGAAAGAAAACTAGTACGGTTTACGTCATTTAGGTAACAATTAATCCGTCATAAGTTATGCAGATATAGAGAGGCAAATTACATCTAGTATGTTAGAGACATGGATTTGCTTACGGAATTTCTGTTTCGGACAAAAGTAGTTGTGCCTTTATACAATGAATAATGAAGACATTCACTTATCAATACATCTACATATTTCAATTGTGTGCCCAAAATGTTGTTAATTTAATTTGTAATTTATGTAAGCCAATAAACCATTTGTTACAAGCGGTAGTCAGAAAATAGAAAGGTGTAAAATATCCATAATAAATAATACAAATTACTCAAAACGATTTGTTTTTATTTAAAGAGACACATCATTCAAAGGAAATGTGAGTATTTAATACATCTATCGAAAAGTTTAGTTTTGTTAGTACTTCTCCTGACAAGGGCTCAAAACACACCCGTAAAATACATAGACTCATTCCAAATCCTTTTTGCAAATGAAGTCAAGACAACTACACTTACATTTTCACAATGTTCAACAGTCAATATTAATTCTTTCCAACTTACCAAATCTAAAATCTAAGACAAATATCCAAACGAAAAAGGCATGGTCCAAGAATACAGTCCCTCTAAAATGTAACTATGATATATTAACGTGAACGTAACGATATCTAGACCAAGTATATAGACAAAGATAAATAAATATACATGAGGACTAAGAGATACACATAAAATTACAGAATCAGGAACCTCTTTAGAACGGTAAGTGACAAAAACACCGCATTATAGAACTTTAAATCACTTAACTACTGATGTTGTACTCTCGAGAAAACAAGATAATGAGAATGTGTGAGAAACTGACAAGAACCACGTGGAAATTGCTACAGAAACACATGAAACACCAGTGTACGTCACGAGTCGACACACAGGTAAGTTAGGATAATTACCGTCACTATAAAATACATCTTTAAAACAATGTCTAAGATATGGTATTTTTGTCTTTTGTAACGTAAAGGTGATTTATGCGCGTAATAAAATACAAAAATACGCATTCTGTTTAAAATCACTTTGTTAGTTTATAAGATAGATATTTCCCCATTAAAATACCTTGACTGAGCTTTTCCCAACACTTTAAAGAATGATAAATCTCAGAATAAATGCGAAATAGAAATTACTTGTTAATACCAAAGATGTACCTTTTTGTCAATTCAATTGTTTTCCTATTTAAGTTTGCAATTTTGCTGCAAAAAGTGCAAGTTTGATTGCATAAAAATACAACAGTTACTGCACGCCGTTGATTGAAATTATCCATAACAATTAAGTTACTAGTTACTGGTAACATATTGCTAAAGACTGCTTTTTACGAAAATACGTATGGTTGCAAAAATGGAGTCCTTCGTAGCAGCTTATGGATTAATACCCGGAGTCAAACGTTGGAGGTCCAGGCTTAAATTCCGAAGGAAGACATTCGTTTTTCTGCATGGTTTTAAATTTTCCATTAAAGGAAATGGATTAACTAATTCTATTCTATTATACTCAGTCAAAAAACGGAAACAGAATTGTTGTTTTATTGACCTAAATCGTGCTATAATCATTGATATATATTGTGATATTACCATGTGACGTCGCGAAAAAATGTGACAAAATCGCCTAGCCAAGAATCTGTCCACCAGACTTTAATCATCATTCACCATGCACTGTTAATGACAAAAATATTACCCCGTTCGAAAATATGTGAACAATGAGATTACAGTCAAATTGTTTGGAAATGTACACTGAACTCCCTCTGTATAATTTAAGTGAAAAGTGTAAATATTTCTACACATATTGGAAATATTGATAGCATAAAAATAGACTTGCTCACAGTTTTATAACCACGGAAGTAAACAGAGGGGAATATGGTATAAATTATTTAACAATTCCGTGTGTTGCCCTGACCTTGAATACATAGGTCAGGCTAAAAAAAATATGAAAGTTGCGCACGCATAACAGCCGCTGAATGTAGGAAATGATTTAAGTATATAAATAGAAATTGAGAAGTATTATTATCACAATAGTAGGTCCACTGTTCCGCATGTATATCACTTTAGTGTTTCCCCCAAAGTTTCTAAACAAGACCATTCACAAGATATAAGACGAGAGTTGTTTAGTTTCATGTGTAATCGCACTTAGGAAAGCCGTACGAAATGATCAACTGGTTAACGTTGCACTGATACAATGAACATATTTGCCCGATTATTTCATACATATTTGCTTAAGGCCTGCAAAAAGTATAGGTCATTTTCTGTACAAAACGTAATTGTCGGGAAATTAAAAAGAAACTATTACTTTACTACGTGTAAGAATTCTATACGTATATTATACATACCCAGCGGCATATGGCTTTACTTCCGTCGAGTGTTATAGATATTTCATCATTTCTTCATGTTTATGAACGCGGATCAGGTCTTTTTGTCGGCGCCTTTCACCTCCACTGTTGGAGCGAGCCACTAAATGCCTCTTCAATCGAACCCGCCGAATAGCGTCCTCGTATGAAAGAATTTTACAACCCCCTCCCCACAACCAAAACAAGGGACAAAGATCCTATAAAAATAGCCAAGTTCGATTCCAACTAAAAGACAGGTATTCGTAATACAAATTGTTACGAAAAATAGTGCAAAATATAGTACATCTGTTGAAAACTTTCATCTAAATCAGCACGAAGAAATATAAGACACTACATTCTTTACAAATGCAAGTTTGTTCTGTGTGGCAAAATGATTTTTGTATAAATATTTCCTGCTCTTTGCAATCAGTTTTGAACCTCTATATTAACCATGATTAAAACGTGGACTTCAAAGAAACAGAAATGAAAGGCAAAACCATGAATATACATTTACACAGTCATTTCAGCATACACCTTTCTGCACAAGTCTCGAGTTTGACTGATAGAAACAGTAGTGAAGAATAGCATAGGAAATACTTAACTTACTTATTTTCCAGATGTTACGGCCAAAAACCTGTCATTGTGATGGAATTATGCTGTTTCAGCATGGAGTTCAGTATACAAAGCAGACATGTGCCAACTTGAAAGCATATCTCTTTTCTTAAAGAAGTCTGCTTAAATTATTAGTCAAGTTAAATACTTCAGCTTCTACAACGTACTTGAACATAATTCGCTGGAATTATTTAAGATCTAATACAACTAGACTGAATTTTAATTTAATTATAGTGAATTATTGATTTATTATATGAGCCGCGCCATGAGAAAACCAACATAGTGGCTTTGCGACCAGCATGGATCCAGACCAGCCTGCGCATCCGCGCAGTCTGGTCAGGCTCCATGCTGTTCGCTAACAGTTTCTCCAATTCCAATTGGCTTTAAAAGCGAACAGCATGGAGCCTGACCAGACTGCGCGGATGCGCAGGCTGGTCTGGATCCATGCTGGTCGCACACCCACTATGTTGGTTTTCTCATGGCACGGCTCATATAGCCGCACGAGTGTTTCTCTTGTCGTTCGGATAACACGCAATTATAACATGTGTTTTTGCATTTGAATGCTTAACGACATTATCTTGGGGGAAAAACCTCGTACTTACTATTCTCGTATTTCTTTGTTTTGTAAATATGTACTTTGTAGCAATTACAGATGCGTAGGATACCAAAATCTTCTGCCAAAAATTTCCATTCATTTTCTTTCAATGCTCTAACATAAAAATGAACCCACGTCTCATCGCCGGTGGCTATATTTTAAAAAATATATGGAACTGTTTTTCAACAATTTTTGGCCTTTATTTTCACAGGCAAGTTTCTGGTCTTCTGTAAGCAGATGGGGGTATCCATCTTGCACTTAACTTCCTCATTTTTAAATCTCTTTTGAAAATTGTATGAGCAACTCCTACTGAGATGCCAGCTATTTGCCTGATTGTAAATTTTGAAACGGTAGCTAAAATTTCTTTGAATTTTGCCATCGTTTTTGCGGATGTTGCAGTTTTTGAACGGAGCATCTTCGAATGAAATTACACTACTTTTAAATTTCTTACATATTATAAGTATTTGATGAATAAGACATTTCATTATCTCCATAAACAGTACATATTTCATGAAATATGTCCTTTGTCCCTATACCAAAAATGCAACGGTTCTTTATATAGGACCGTATCTGGTTAGTGAAAAGTGACCTTTTCCCAACCATTTTAGCATTAGTGTACACGAGTAGACAGTGTCAATCGAGCTATTGTCACAGCTAGACTGAACGGATTTGATATGTGGTATCAATTGAAAGCCTATACAAGCCTCTATGCAATACAGTTAATTATTGCGTGAAAAAGATATAACCCCAGTTGCATTCATATTTGAACTTTCCTTCAGCCATATTGCTTATTGTTTATGATAGCGGTTAACTTTACCAGATCAGGAAACAAACCATGAGATAGTTGTCTTGCACTGTTTTATCGTTTAAGCATCTTTTCATGCTGTGTAAACAATATGAAACGAACTCACCATAGCACCGAAATGATCATGGTCGCTAATTAACGTTGATATACAACGAAAATCGACCTGGATTGATTTGTTTCTGAACCACCTCTACCTCTCGTGGCAAGATGTTTCATACTTAAAAACAGGACAATTTATAGCTTTCTTGTTACAATTGTACGTGCGTCAATGTATTCTTAAGAATACAGCTTTTGCAATGTTACCAAAAAATGAACATGGCTAGAGACAAGACTGTCGACTGTCTGTATTGAAGCGTAACAGTAAGATCAAAACACAAACACACACAATTTCAAAATGTTTTTGTGTTTGTTCAGGATTTTATACACATTTTCGTTACAGGAATAAAGTATGCATCTTAAGTAACAGCTTCACATTACCGTTTCAATCATGCCGGAACGGCTGTGCGAATGCAACCAATGTCCCACTGATTAAATCCCTTAAATCCACAGCCTAGGTTATGATGTAATTCCACTGCCTAGTTTATGATGTAATTCCACTGCCTAGTTTATGATGCTGTACTTCCACTACAGGTTGCTCTTTTCAATGCACACGGTGGTCTCACACGGCATCAGCTGCAACTGCCCGTTAGGAGTGGGAACTGATTTTGATTGCATTATTACAAAATGAGTGTAAAAAATTTTGTTAAAAATCTTTTAAATTTTGGAAAATAAGGTGGTAATGAATTGATTTGACAAATGAATTTCTTTACAGGTTATACTGATTGTCGTTTCTGGTCTTTCATTTCAGTCGAGTGTACAACTTTTGTCCTTGCTAGATCAGCAATGTACCACATGACCAAACAGATTCTACTTGTTGCGAAAAAGAGTTTTACCCTCCTTTTTCGTTGGCATTTGACTTAATCTGATGCGGTTGGGGTTAGCAATTTCAAATATCTGTAGTAGTGAAGGTTTGGTTCGGATATTTTTCTGATTGATATATATATATATATTGGTAAGTTACAATTAGAATAAAAGTTTTCAACATAGAACTTTATATTATCTAGGATGTATAAATCAAAACTAGATGTTCATGGGCAACATGTCGAGCCCGCAAGCTGTCAAAAGGACTGATTGCGGCAAACATTCTGCCAAGTTATTTAATCACATCTCCATCCATGGCTAAGCTACAGCCCAGACAAGAGAAACTGCATCAACCTTTGACCTTTGACCCCTAAGTGTGACCTTGACCTTTCAAGTACTTACACCGGAAAGACTGTCTCATTGAGGCAAACAATTGTGCCAAGTTATTCAAGAAGCCCTCAGTCCATGGCTGAGTTACAGTTTGCACATGACACTCCGTCTCATTGAGTTAAAATTCATGCCAAATATTAACAAAATTTCTCAATGCATGTCAAAGTTGTGGGCCGGCCAAGATCTGGCATAACCTTTGACCTCCAACTGTGACCTTGACCTTTGAGATAGGAACCTGGGGTTTACGCATGACACTCCGTCTCACTGAGGTAAACATTCATGCCAAATATAAACAAGATTGCTTGTTGCATGTCAACGTTATGGTCCGGACAAACAAATCCTGACGCACGCACGCACGGACGGACATACACCGAACAGCCATTTGGACAACTATGTCTTCGCTTCCGCAAGCGGGCTGGACAATAAAAACAACTAAAAATGTCAAAATTTGCCAGTTTTCAAAGTGTTTTTTTTTTTCTAAATATTTCTCATAGATGCACGATGACCCCCGCTTTTTTCTTTTCATTTTGAAGCATGCATGCGTGTCATAATTCAGCAAACTATTTTTAAAATTTTAACAAAAGAATTGTTTCGGTAGATTTAAATACATTTTTCCACTGAAAAAAGTGGTTTGGTAATTATGTTAACATTAAGTTTTAAAAAGTACACCCATTGTTTCAATTTAATTAATTTCAGACATGCTTAAACAGTGGGTAAAGAAAATGCCCTAAAAATAAAAACGAGTATGGTGGCATGTGCCTTTTTCTGCTCTTATTTGTCTTAGAAACTAATGTTCTTCAAGATCACAGAGTATGAAAAATACTGAAGGTAGAAAAAAATTGATCATGCATCCTTACGTATATATTAGAAGAGGAACAAACACATAACTGAACAAAAAATGAAATATGACATAGAAATTTTCAAGTCTGATTACATCTCTTATTTCGTAATTGTTGCCTATGGTGCCACTGAACTGTGTTCTATGATTTTAACGACTGATGATGTGAAGTGAACAGAATTGTTTCAGTTTCACTTGATTGATGGGCGTATAATCTCATCTGGAATATACATTATAATTGAGAAAGGTTTCTTGGATCATTTGTGCTTATAAATAGAGCGTCTGTCTGAGATATGAATCATATTATGATGTCTGGAAAATCATTCACATATTTCATTGTGCGTCAAAATAGAAAATGATAAAAAATGTACCGTTTTCGTTTGTCTTCATTTACATAAGGCACATATATAAATATTTGTATTTATCTGACGTAAAATGAAAACTAATGTTGAATACATGTACAATTTACATGAATAAAAGACCCGACAATAGTGTATGCAAATGAGTTTAACTTTTGCGTAAGGGGGTGTGTGGGGGTGGGGGTTGGGGATGGGTGGTTAAATGGTAAAAAGTATTATCTTTAGCGACTTATTTCTTTTGCAGTCATTAAGAGTTTAAAATCCCTTTCCAGAAATGTGCATTTCACCAAATTTTCTGTAAAATAGAAATAACTCATTTACGCTTAATGCATCGCGGAAGGCAAACCAATTATAATAAAATGAGTTCCTAACAAAATAAAAATTGTAGAAACAAATGAACATAAAATACTACATTTAAACATTTACTTTACTAAAAAAACTCTTACTGCATCAGATATTAGTTTGTCTGACAGAATTTATGATAATAAACAGGAACTTTTTGAGTTACTATTCAGTATGATGCCAGCATAAAACTGAATCTGCAACGAAGGGAAGAACCAACTTGAAAGCATGTTTCTCAGAAATGTTTCCCTTCAATCAAATCTGGAATGTTGTTAGAGAACAGGTTTAAAATACTATATTCTACAACATAATGCAATGTATGCTAGAATTGGATACAGTTAACTACGTCCTAAATTGGTTTTATTGTATGCATATCAAAGTAAAGAGAGTAAACTGCAATACTTATATACGAGCTCCTGGATTAGGACACATTTTATTTGTATTGTGAACCATTTTTGCTTAGAGCAAATATGTTTCAAGGTGGTCGAGAAAGACATAAAGTCGAATTTAAGACTAACAAAACAGTTTAATATGCAAGTTAGTCAAGATTAGTAAAGCTATAATTTTCCATTTGCGAAACATGCAATAATTTATGTAGATAGGATTTCAGCATCGACAAGCTCATTATTAAAATCAAAACAGACAGCTGCACCGATGGTGAACAGCTGCCTGAGTGATATTGTTGAGCCATTTGTTGATTCATGTAAAAAATGAAATTGCTCCATTCAGCTGTTTAGTCGTATTTATGTTAAGGGTGTAAAAGATCCAAATTTCATGTTTGAAGATATAAACAATTACTACATATAGTAAGATTAACATTAACATTACTTATGCATTAGGTTAAAAATAGTACCCACAAATATGTATTGAAACACAATATTTAAATGTAAACTGAACTTCTCAACGATGGACTAATACCAATGTACTGCGTGACACTTCATTATCAATTTAAGTCTGTATACACAATTAAATTATATATTTTAGTAAAATTAGTTACATTCGATAAGGTTTTTCTACGTTTGAAGCAAATATCTAAAAGAAATGTGTTTTATTGAAATATTGGCACTGATACCTTTACAGTGATATTGTTAGTATGCTTTTAGCAAGTGCTTTAGCAGCTGGCTGTAGCTCTAAGTCAACTACCAAGTTTCAACCTCGCGTCGTTGAGTTTTCCTTCTATTTCTATGTGACCGCATCACACAAATATTCTGAACGTGTAAAAAATAGTCCCGTATTTTTTTTTTATAATTTTGAAATTGTGTGAGTGTGTGAGCAACTGAGGACAACAAAAACAAGCAACAACGGATTCTAGAATAGTTATGAACTTTATATATTCACATTCGAAATCACTCCGCTCTAGAGTTAATGTTAGGGTTAAGGTAAGGGTTGAAATTGGCCTCACCCTGGGGCAAACTTAAGTTTTACATTGAGTTGTATAGGGGAAATCTTTAAAAAATCTTCTTGTTTTGAACCACAGTGCATACAGCTTAGATATTTGGCATGTAGCATTGTCTAGTGGACCTCTACCAACATTGTTCAAATCATGACCGGTCTATGCACAATGAAATGTTGATTCTTCAGGTGTATCAGTTGAAATATCACTCAACAAGCACTGGCTATCAGTCCTTTCAGGGCTTTGATTATCATGTGCTGGGGCTCAATTACGTCAATTATCGAGCAAATGCTGGAAAATTATGCGGTTCAAGTGTTTTTGGCAATCACTTTTTTATTGTATGGCATTTTATTATGAATGTAGCTCTATATACACAATTACATGTATATTTAGTAAAATTAAACACATTTGATGAGGATTTTCTATACTTAAAGATAAATATTTTAGTTAAAAGAAACTTACATTATGTTACTAGTAACTTACAGTAAAACCCAAGATAACCATAATTAAATGTAAACAGTGCAGTAAGGCAGAGCAAACATATTCCGACTTTGGACGCGTATAGTATTGCCATTTACAAAGGTGAGCAACAACAAGATGCGTAGTGTTAATGCCATAACAGTTCCGCTCTATGTACACTAGAAATTAATTCACGACATAAAATGCGGTTAGAAGTTATATAAATAGTTACGACAGGCAGGCAAGCAAACCAGTACATTGCCGTATGTTATTGTTTACAAAGCTAGAAATTCACCTTACACTAGGCCTGACAGTATCCTGATTATCATAAAGACGGCCATGTGATATCAACGGTTATAACAATGTCACATTACAACCTTACCATTTTTTCTTAAGAAAAACTTTTGAGAAGACTTACTTAAATACTTCTATGATATGACATTTAAGAACCTAGATTCCTTTGGCAATTCTCCGCTCAAGAAGTCTGATGGTTAGTCCATGATACCTGATATATAGATACATAGATCTATCGATATTGACAATAGTCTCAAGAACAGGGTCAATGACAATGAAATTTGACACACGGGTGATTAAATGTAGAAAGATATTTTGAATTTGTAATTGTAGCCTCACTTCATGAATTGCTTAAAGTAAACTTAAGAAATATATATGAGCCGTGCCATGAGAAAACCAACATAGTGGGTATGCGACCAGCATGGATCCAGACCAGCCTGCGCATCCGCGCAGTCTGGTCAGGCTCCATGCTGTTCGCTTTTAAAGCCTATTGGATTGGAGAAACTATTAGCGAACAGCATGGATCCTGACCAGACTGCGCGGATGCGCAGGCTGGTCTGGATCCATGCTGGTCGCATACCCACTATGTTGGTTTTCCCATGGCACGGCTCAATTATGTGTTAACACTTTCCATATCTTGTCACAAGGTTATTCTGTAAATCAAATAGATAGGGATGTAAAAAATTGATTTCTTACTCAATATTACTCAATGGTTTCATACTGTGTTGATAGTTATATAGAGAAATGTATACAGCATGTTTAAAGACCAAAGATCATAGCCACATTATACCTTTGAACGTATTTGCCACTTGAACTGTTTGTTAAGCCGAAAGCCGAACAATAAGAGTAAAATGTACTTGACTACCCTGGCAAAGCTACATGGATAAACTTTCTTTCGTGAAAACGTACAACTTTGAAATTGTGAGTTCTATAACTGAATAACTATTGTAAAAACCATATAGTTTTTATATATTAGCGACCTCGTTTGGTTCAGTTTGCAAATAAAACCCATGCTAAACATGGGGTTGTTTAAATGTTATTTCTTTTTCAGATAGTAAGTAAGCAAATATTCTATTGTTTTTTCTTAGTTATTTCTGTAAGTAAGGTTTCAAATTATAAACGTACAAAAAGGTTAAAGTGTCCAAATTTGATCCCCAGTACCACATATATCAATTCTTTTTCGTCGCTTCGAAACAAGTGTGCTTGGTTACATTTGATGCTTCCAAAGGCTTTTCATAACAGTTTTATTAAAAAAAAAACAAAAACAAACAGCCGTTCTCTACTGTTTCATTGAAGGAAATGCATTTAGTCCAAGTAAATACTTCAGTATCGTGAAATTGTGGGGCCTACATCTACGTAATGTTGTAATGATACTCACATCTGAAATTTACATTATAATTTTGACATATTTTCTGGATCGTTCATTCTTATAAATAGATTGTCTGCACAAGATATCAATCGTATTCAATGTTGCTTGGAAAAACTTTGGATCATAACTATTCACACATTCACTATTACGTCAAATTTCAAAATAATATCAATTGGTAAATACTAATAAACTTTGATAATGTGGCAGCTGAGTCCAGTAAGTCCAGGGGTGTTCAAAGATAATCCGTCATAGATCTATTGTAAAGCAAATATTGTATTTACCTGTATTGGAATATAAACAGTGTCAATTGTATTGAGGTCAACTGCCACGTTATCAAAGTTTGTTAGTACAACCTCGGTTTAAACATAACATAACATAACATAAGTTTATTAATAAATCGTATGCAAACAGCACATTGATAAAACAATTAGATAATGAATTACTATGTGCATGCATAATAAGTGTTTAAAGTGTTTGGCCGACGATGAGCCATCATGTCATCCGGTATGTTTGCTTAAATGAATAATCGATTGTGTTTTTTTTTCACAGAAAAAAAAAGAAGATTAACTGGACTATGTTAATAAGATAGCAGCAATCTACCATAGGTGTCTGGTCAAAAGGAGCAAAATTTAATCATCTATCTTTGTCATTAAAATATTTTGCGTGTAATTACAATAACTCCTCCTTCGTACTTCCTTTAAGGTAATTCTGCACGTTTGGATCAAATTTTTTTCTTGAAGGTAGAATTTGATTAAACTCCGAATTTTTTTTTATATACTTTAAAATGTACCTAGAAAATTCAGCAAAGAAAAGGGATAGGGTCGTGTGCTTGATCTTTTGCTAGACTGATTTGAAAAATGTGGACCTGACGCAATTTTTCATAATGGGAGTCTATGGGAAAATCATAATTTTCATGACATTTTATTTTCTATTTTCTACAATGTAGATTTTGATGAAACTCCTCATAGTTGTAAATAAACATATGGCCTATGATTAAAGTAAACCGAATATTTCACGCTAACTTTGAGACATTATTTTGAATTATTTAACGTGTCACACTTTTATTATCATATTTTCACTTTAGAAATATAGTAACAGTGCCATTTTAATAAATATACTCACAGGTTGTCATTAGTTCATAAAATAATTTTTATTTCCGTACGACGAATCCAGGCTTTATTCTACGTTTTCCAGATAAATGACGTTACGCCATCACTTCCGCTTTATCAAACGTGCAGAACTACCTTAACTTAGTCGAGCGAAATTGGAGAGAGAAAATATGGTTTTATCCCAATCACATAAAAACAAGGACAATTAACCACGTTCAAGTTTTGTAATATTTAATATAAACTAAGTAAAATGGTTTTTAATGACTTTGTAGATATAACGCCACTACATCATTCAACAAAATACGAACAATTTTGGAAACTTTCTTTGTACGCAAGAAGAAATATACCATATATTACTGTAAAGAAAAGAAGAGCGTGTGTTCGGGTTTAACGTCTTTTTCAACAATTCTTCAGTCATATAAACGACGATGTCTACTTGTAGCAGTGAGCACAATGCCCAACTTTATAGAGCTGCCTCAATGGAATATCACGCCGTAGACACGTGACATGATACTCCACCCAGTCACTTTATACTGAAGCCGGGCTGACCAGTCCTAGCACTACCCTTTTAATGCTGAGCGCCAAGCGAGGATTTACCAGTGCCATTTTTGGGTCTTTGGTATAACGCGGCCAGGGATCAAACCCACGGCATCCCGCACTGGAAGCGGGCTCTCTACTATTTAGCTACCGAGGCGGTTTAAAAGAAATGAGGAACGTTAAATTACACGAATTTACTTAGGAAATACTACTTCGATATTTGAAAAATGAATATAAACGAACATGAAAAGGATGATACTGTAATCTTAAGCTGTGTTAAATTTTAGTCAGATGACAGAACAGAACATAAACTCAATGACGAACGTATTTACGAATAAATGATAGTAGTTCGCTAAAGATTACGCGATTCATAAAAGGTCAAATGACAACAATACCAAAACAATCTTTATCCAACGATGTTCCAAAACATAAGTTATAAATTTTAAAAAGGAAAAACCATTTGCTTGCAAAATCATGTTCATTGCCTGTCTCCATGTAGAACAACTTCACTAATCCTTGCAGTAGGGTAGATAACGATATAATCAGTTTTGTGTCTAGCAGACATAAACAATGGTACAAGAAAGCTAGTTATTTGAATTACCTTTTTCTAGAAGTTCAGGCCAAGAACCTGTCAACGTAATGAAATTACAACGTGAAATTCCATCTGTAACACAAATCAGTATCTACTAAAACATATAACTTCGGTTTCGCAACAACAAAGTAAATAACCTATTCAAATTATTTATTTAAGTAATATCATTCAACATTTTAATGACTGTCCAGAATAAGGTGGCAGTTTGTTACAACCAAATTTCTCAGCTTATTTTGTATTGTAAAAAAAAAAAGAAGATAAACCTTTACTGCCTTTATTTATGCCAAGCACTTGGATTAGATACAATGCTTTTGAATTTTGTGAGAAAAGTTAAGGTGAAAACTTAGTGTCCAAAGCAATTTCGTACATTTTCTCAAGAGTTCAAAACTAGGGATAATTTATCTGAGTTAATCAGGGTTACTTTCACCTTTGTGAAAAATTGGGTTATACATATACTCTATTGACCCTAACCCTAAATGGAAGGCTTTTAAAGTCTGTCCCGGTACAGTTTAATACTAGAATGTGTATCACTTGAGCTGTAAAAGTGTGGAAAACTATAATAGGAGGATTAAAAATTACAGTACCTGGCATAATTCTGAACACTGCTACCCTGTGCTACGAAAAGCTGAAGCTCGCTTCGAAAACTCTTGTAGGATAATACGTAGCCTGTACCGATTTTAACACTGTTTTCATATAATGAAAAGGTTGAATTCAGTGCTGGACATGATTGGATCTGCATTCCGTGCAATCGGATCAAGATCTGCACTATTCGCCGTTCAGTCAGCATCTTTTCAGTAAGCACCTTTTTAACAGTTAATGATACTGTCCAAATTGAAAGATGGACAAGTTCATTATAGAAATTTAGCATGGTAAGGATTAAATGAAAATGAATTGATTCAGCAATGCGCCTACGTCTACGAGATAGTTTCTTCTAAATACAGTTTATAATCATATAATAACCATTTTAGGTTTCTCTTACTTCTCATGTTTCATAATAAACGTGTGAATAGCAATGCTGTAATGTTTGTCAATGATACTCAGAAATTTCGTTCAGTAGTGCTTCAGTGATTGATGATCCGTCAACAGTGGAGGAAAAAAACTGCTGCCGGAGAATGCGAGTTTGATGCTTCAGAATCCAGAATTGTTGGTGAAGAACGCACAAATACTACGTTTATCAGCTCGACTGCTATATACATTATAATTTGGTAAAATGTTTAGGAAGAAATGCGCTTATAAATAGATTGTATGCCCCAGAGAAAACTCTGCAAAAACTACTGATTATAACAATCCGCATAAATGCATTTAGTTTTAAGATAAGAAAAATGTATATGTATAACGTACGCAATAAATCTGTTAAAGATTTGCTATAACATTGGTACTCAGCCAGTACCGCATAGCCTTGCTATAACATTTGCACTCGATATATATATTATATATCCCTTAGTCATGTGTATGAAAAGATAAAGAAAACAAAAACAAATTACCTGTTTTAACGGAATTATCAAAATTGTGATAGTAGGCCAGTAGTCTAAAGAAGTTGTCACTGTATCAACAGAAACAAAATAATAGAACATTAAAATAGTTGATTTTATACATGAATATTATAACGGTGAATCTCTTTGACTGAAAAACGGAAAATCAAAGTACTTATTGCACATAAGGTTAAGGTTCCAGTTTACAAATGCGAAAATGTAAAATAAAATCATACGGGAAAGCTGTGTTTTATATTAGTATTATACAGCAAAAAAACATTTATTAGACTACTATTTTTTAAAACATTGTCATCTTATGCCTAAAGTTACTGAAAAAAGACTCCAGGAAGAAGTCACACTTCCGGATAGAGCCCTGTTTTAAAGACGATAGAGGAAGAAACTTCCCGCTCGAGAAACAATCTATGGATTTCCCCTACATCAAGAACGGGAAGCTTTATATCGGAAACAAAAACGCTATCGTTTGCTGGCTCCTTTTAAAATACCCGATCTAGGAAAATATCTCGGGTTCAGAATGGTTTATCGCATATACTGATGCAGGTGCATATTCTATTATGCATCAGGTTTTTTGAAAGAAACAAGTGAATTAAAGTGATTTTGCTTCAAAAACGGGAAACTAATAACAAGTTTCCCAGTCGTAAAGTAGGAACATGCTAATACAAAGATGTCACATCATCTTCTCGTGGTGAGACTGTTCCAGAAGACAAGCGGAAATATAAAGTCTTGTTAAAAAAGATGAAATGCAACGGATAGAATTAGAACAATATACAATATAAATAGAATATTATTGACATTTTTTAGTCTGATGCGTCAGAAATAGAGTTGTAACGTTAAAAACGTCGTAGAATTCTGGATTTTGTGCCGTTTTGATTTTGATTTAATCATATTTGTTGCTAATATAAATCTAGAACATGCAATACATTATACATACAACACATTAAAACAAACAAACATATGATGAAGATGATTTAAGTAAAAAGCAAATGGGTTGGACCACAAGTTTTACCAACATTAATGACGGCCCTCCCCTAAAATAAGTAATATAACAAAATGATCAGAGTTGTGTTCAAGATAAATACATACTAAGTAAATGTTTTATATGCATTTTTTTATATTTACTTTTGGAAAAAAAGCACAAAAAAAAACAACAGCAAAGATAAGCTATGAAAAAAGGGAAATTTATGTTCTGTTCGCTCTCCACGTTCCTGATGCAACAATGTAATATGTAATATAAACATATTTGCTTGTTATCCCCTTAACACTTGTAAACGACAGGTACTTATGACTTAAATATTAGTCATTGCTAAATCGTCTCGTTTGCTTTATGTAATTATGTACTTGACGAAAAATTATAGCGTCGACTTCCTTACCGTTTTCACCCTACAATTACTTATCAAAACTTACCTCTTGATAATTTCTACATTATTTCTTGAATATCTATATCAATAACAAAACATTAAAAAACTGTTATGAACTTAAAGTAATAGATACTTTGTAACGTTTGAAATGCAATAATAGTTCATTCGTTCAAGTTTATATTAAAAGAGGCGCCTTAATCGGAATTATCCAGCGCTAAGAAAATGTTTGTGTCAGTTATAGAACAGAAGATCCTTTAAAAGCGTAGAATGCACCAAAGCACAAACAATGAGGTACTTTGGTGAGTTTCAAATTGTCTCCCTTATTAGATTATGTCCAAGATAATAAAATTGTAAGTAGGTCCCATCATTTGGAATCCTCTGACTTTACCGCTGTTTTGCCTATGAGATATCTCAGTTCTAAGGTATGAGATATCTTGCATTTTTTGTTAAATTAATGTCTGGAATGTCAAAATTAGACACTTGAGTGTTTATAGAATATGTAGTTGAAGGCATCTTTAAATCAACAGTCATGATGATCAATAACTTAGCTTCAATTACACCATATTGTTACAAATAACATAGCGTTAACAACAGAGTAATCCAAATGAAAGGACCTACTTACTTTATAGAGCATGAAAGGGGAATTACTGACCAAAGTCTCCCATTTACAGCCTCGGTTTGGCTTAAGTGTGTTATCAGAATTTGCTGTAAATACTCAAACGACCCTTCGAAAATGCAACATAGAATTGCCTGGAGCATCTTCCCTCAGCTCCCAGCAACATCTTTACCAATAATCTACCTGACCAATACGTGTTCTGCCGTACTGTCCCGTACGATGGATGCTTAAAATAATAATTCTCAAAAAGTTGTCCCCTTTAAAAATGATTACCATTTGTAAAGAAATAAAAATAAACAATTGCTGAAAACTATGTTCAGCCTAGTTATGTGAAATTTCAGTACTGGGACATTATTGCAAATGCATCGAAACGAGGATATATAACAGTTCTTTGAATGTGGTGACTTTTTAAGGGCGCTGAACTGCCCGAAAGTCTGGCCCCTTTATGCAGCCCTTTTCCAGAATTCAATGTATATATCAGTAAACTGACAGTTGTTTTGAGAGTAATATACACGTTTTATATGCTTTTCAATTTTCATGTGAAACAACCTTTTCTATGATTTGATGTTGTTTGATTTTTTTCTCAAAATGTAAGGCTAAATTTTTTAAAAATCTTAATTTCTATTGGAAAATCATTGCTTTCCAGTTGGAGATCCATAATTTTTTCTTCTAATTTTCGTCAACACCAAAAAATGTGATTTTGAACACTGAAATATGGATTCTTGACGGGTTATTGCAATCACAATTCGGAATAGTGATGGCTTAAACTTGAGCAAACACTAGGTTTGAGGTATAGTACAATTGCCACATATTTTGATGCCATTTTCGGATGCTGTTGTTTTACTACCATTGTTGTGCCAGGCTTTCACCACTTTGATGATGCCGTCCAAGGAGGGATATGACGAACACATTAAATGGATATTCTAATGATGTCTTTCCTGCCCACAAAATCTAAAACACAAAGATGGGTTGAAAAGTATGGAGTGAAATGCATGTCAGCTGTAGCAGGAGGCCCTCTTAATTGCCGCAGTTCTAAAGCTCTTTCGAAAAGTAATTTAGTTTACAACTTTGAAATGCACTTAATTGTCTTGATTTATGTAAATACATTAGGTTTCATTCGGTTGTCATGAGCAATTACTGTGATATGAGCTTGCTGATAATCGTTAATCTGGTATCAACGTCAGGGGTATCCTAATAGCTCTAGTGACTTTCATCACAGCGAACTAAAAAGGGCATAATTCCATCAAAATGAAAGCAAGAGTAATAGAACTTACGTCATTCAGTAAATCTTATCATTGTGGAACGCATGTATGAAGTTTCATTCAATCGTAATGGGCATTAATAGAGATATGTTTGCTTAAAAACAAGTTGTCTATACACGTCACTGATGGCGGGGTATCGCAATAGCTCTGGCGATTTTCGTCACGGCAGTCCAAAAGGCTCTTTATTTCATTAAAATGAAAGCATGAGTTATAGAACTTGTGTCATTCAGTTATTCTTACCATTGGGGAACGCATGTATGTAGTTTCATTTAATGGTGATAAGCAGTAACAGAGATATATGGATTTGCTTAAAATCGTTAACAAGTTGTCTACACACGTCGCTAATGGAAATGGTATTGCAACAGCTTTGGTGACATTTGTCACAGCAAAGAGAATTTGTACAGGAAGAAATCAAAACATGTTTCATCTTACAAACAAGATACTTTCAATTTCGTGTAAGTACCACTTGTTAAAATATTGTGTTCATTCTCAGAAACACTTAGAAAATGATCCACTTCAAAGGAGGCGTGAAAGAGAAGAAACAATTTATAAAATTGTCCCATTTAATGGAATATATTCATGATTAACCTGTACACAGAATTGTAACATATCTATAACTTCACAATTTTATATAAAATTACCTTTACAATGATATAATGGGATGGGATTCAAGGTCTCTTAATAAGACCATGTGATGAGTAACCTCTAGTATCTTAAGCATAATCTTGGACTGAATTTTTCAATGATATAATGTAAAGAAACTCCTAACAAACATACATCATATTATGTGAAAGCTTTAATCCCATAAATCTATACTTCCTTTGCCAAAATGTATAAAACAGAATCAAAACAGAAAATACTTAATACAAAAGTTCTTTCAAATACAGTGCCAACTGAAAATTCATTGAGGTTTTATCGTGATTAAACTACACAATATGGCTATCATTTAATTTTTCACTCATTTTAAGTATATCAAAACAGCGCAGTGTAGTGTAACCATCCGACCAGAGCAGGTTGAGTTTGACTATTCTGACGCATTTTAAATGAAACAGTATATTTATAAATAAAGCAGTTAGGGGAGAATTTCAAGTAAGCTTAGCTGTCTGCTCAATCCTTCATGCCTTAATAATGTAGCGTTCCATGTTGTATATATATATATGAATAAAATATTATTTAAACCAAAGCAAGTTATTTTCTTATCATTTTGTACAATGTTTGCACTCACTCTTCTCACTAACTTAGTTTAAACAATGATACCAACAATTTTTTCTTATTATTCCTCAAAGCATCAGAGAATTTTATACTTACTACACATGTAAAATACAAATTTTTGCTCAAGTTTTTACAGATCCTACCCAAACTGTGCAGATAGCATGCAACTTTGAAGTATCAACACGCTGGCAAGAAATTCAACCTGAATTTTGCATTTATTAGTAATAATAAAGATATATTAGACACAGTCATAAAAAAATATCAACTGTTACTTCAAAGTATCTACATGTATGAAAACTAACATTTACATGTTTGTGCGTAGAAACAGTACTGTGTGCTAGGTTTAAATCAGTAAAAACCTAAAACATATATAGCTAAGCACAATATAAATGAGTACTACTGCTTAAAAAGCTGGAAGTTTTTAAACAAATAACTGTTGTACCTGCCATTTAATTGTTAATATCGCTCTATGAACACAGTCAGTTTATATATTTAGCCAGTAAATCTATCTAATAGGGATTTCTACATGTAACTTTACTACACTATTTAAGTGAAATATGTGAACTGGATATCTTTAACTATGTAAAAATCCGCTCCTAAATTTCATGTACAAAATTATCATGATCACGTTATTTCTCTGTCTACCGGACAAACTAAATATTGATCTCAGTCTAAAGACTAAACAATGTTGCATTTTGCCTTTATATATAAGAATAATAATTGTGCTTACTCTTTTCAATAACTAAATGTAAACTAGAGCTGCTTTTAAGAAAAGCGCATGTCTCCCACACCTGCCTAATCATTGAAATAGCAAGTCAGTCTTTATATACTGTTTATTCAATACAAATATACCTTTGGAGAGTAAAAAGGCTGATTTTGGGTAATTCAAGGGCCATAATTCTGAAGTGCCTCAGGCGATTTGACTAGTTATTGAACATGGCCGAGGAGTTATGGTCAAAAACATTTGGTTTAAATTTGGTGAAGATCGGATGAGAAATGTTCGACTTAGAGGGTGCGGACAAGAGTAAAAAGGCCGATTTTTGGTAATTCAAGGGCCATAACTCTGAAGTGCCTGGACCGATTTGGCTCGTTATCGAACCTGGACAAGGTCTTATGGTTAAACACATTTTGTTCAAGTTTGGTGAAGATCGGATGAGAAATGTTTGACTGAGAGTGCGTACAAGATTTGTGAGAAACACACAGACAGACAGACACACAGACTGGAGTAAATCAATATGTCTCCCACATCACTTTGTGGTGAGAGACAATTACATCACAACACTCATTTGCAGCAGGAATTAAAAAAAAAATCTCTACCTACTGCAGAATGCATAATAGTCACAATGGTTTAAAGATATTTTTGCATTTTCAGATAATATTTTTCCTCAATGCAGAACTTGTTTTTGTAACTTTGGAAAATGGTAAAAAAAAATTCAGCAAATAAAAGAAGAGACTTGTATGTTTAGGTTATGCTAGACTGATATAAACTACTTGAACCTCAAGCAAGTACAAAATGTATTCATAATGGGAGTCTAAGGGAAAATCACAATATTTTTTTTCCAAGAGCCAACATTTTTCCTCCCTATTTATATTTAGAAAGATAATTAAATTGTAATGTTGCTGTTATTATAAATTTACAGTTAGCCATTTTTTGTAACATGAATGTCCTTTCTATATGCAAGGTCAAGGCTTTATTCTATATCATCGGGATAAATGACATCACATTATGACTTCCAGTTTATCAAACAAACAGAACTACCTTAATTTTGCTATTGATGTTCATAGACAGAACAACTTGGAATTTTTAAACAGCTGTGAATAGTAAGCTTCTATGAAAGTGTAATTCACTACAAAGTGTATGTCTGTTGTCTTTCAAACTACAATATGAAAGTGATGAAAATACCCACACAGTTTGATACAAGAAGAATATGTCAAATATTCACCACTGAGGCATTGCAAAGGGTGAAAACAATGATAAATATATGTAAATAATTCATAAAATTTAGATTTAATCACTTCATTATCTCATGAGTGTCACTGATTTTTTATTCCTTAATTTGTAATTTACAGGAATCCTTTGCAAAAATACTTATGTCTGACAAAAACTTTAAACCAAAAAGCAATTTGATAAAATACATTTTTAACCAGCTTCAAGAAAACATCATTTTTACCAAAATGGTGTTGTTGTTTTTTTCCATGCTCACACAGCAATTTGTTAAATTGATTATCTACCAATACATGTACATGCTTCAAGTACATAAAAACACTTCATGGAAATTTCTTACATAGTGTATAGGCGAAATTACTCATAATTCTAAACAATATAAACACATGAATTGTATGGAATCACATTTGGAGTACAACATATCCATAAAACATTATTAAACTTTCTTCTACATACAGACTGCAAAATTCAGTCCAAAATAAAGCCTAAAATTGCACAATATAACATAAACTGTGACACCTATTTGAAAAATACCATAACAAATTAGTTAAATCTTCCATCACCACTTGTATGGATGTTTTCAGTATCAATGGCTAGTTTAGGATTAAGCTTTTGCAACTACTGTGAAATCATTTATATTCGTGGGGGACTAATTTTCGTGGATTTCGTGGTTGAGTCAATCAACGAAATTTAATCCCAACGAACAAGTAAAATTCCCATTCATTAATGTTCAAAACTACAAATCCACAAATTCATATCCCCACGAAATTTTATGCCCACGAAATTAAATCATTTCACAGTAAATGCTGCAAATCTTGGAAAAAGGTCAGAATGACATTTCGGACTTAATTTGAATATGAATCAAAATGTGCAAAATAACTTTACAGATTCATCTATAGTTTTATTTCTATGTTTAACACAAAATGGTACCAGGGAGTTATCAAGAACAGTACCATGATCTGCAATGTTGTATTCAGCTCACTCAGATTTTGTCAGGCTTGAATCACTCAGAAATCTGAATACATCACTGCAGATCACTGGCCTTTTACTATATACCTCTACCTATTTCTAGTTTTATCTTAGTCAAAATTTACAATAAATTTAGGCATAAGACTTAACACCTGTTGAAAAGGATGAATTTTTGCAAGCTGCCATCATAACATTATTTCTGACTTAATTTTTGATGTCAAGACTAAAGCAATCTGTTATTTTTTCGATATCCAATGCAAGTTGGATACAGGGTTTTGTATTTGTTTCTGATATAAAAGTTTATCTTGAGAGATCTAATAATATACACATACTGAATGGCTTGCTGGTCAATAGTCAAACATCAAGCCATTCACTCAGTGTTTTGATGCATGACATCAGAAATTATTATTCACATTTTCTTTTCAAACATTTGACTTATTAGCTCAGGGAAAATGTGTTGAATATAGACCCTTCAAATGGTAAAAATTATGGAAAATTATATGAGACCATGTAATAAATATCACTATTAAAATGGCTTGTTATTAAGTATGGCTGGCTTGCATGTTCTGTATATTACCACAAAACAATTTTACTCAATGTAAAAATTTGGGGTAGTGAATTGGTCATGAGTTATCCTAGAGTCTATGTAATGTTAATGACCCCAGACATTGTATGCAACTACAGCGCCTGCTGCCGCAAATCCTCCCACTAATATCCCTGTGGCCTGCCATCCTGGAGTTCCAAAATATTCTACAATCATTTCCTGAAAAAAAAGACAGATACACATTTTTTGATTGATCTAAGTTGCATCAAGAGCTACAGTCATGTGACATCTTTATAGCTTTTGAGACAAATAAAAGTTTGATTGAAACCAATCACAGAATGTAGTATTTTGATTGGCTTATTTCAAACTTGTGTTAAAAAAAAACCCTATTAGATTGAGTTTTATAACCCAGGTCCATAGACCACGTCTTAACAATTTTCATATAATCAGAGATTAAACTAACTTTTTAAAAGCTACTAATAATCTAAAATAATTTGAAATTTACAGTCTTTCAGTGCTAAACAGATCATGTTTGTGGAGAAAATTCAACAGACTACATAAATATACAGTCATTAAATGCAGAATTCACTCTTACATATATACGATATAACAAGAGATATTTCAAGTAAATTAAATCAACTTAAGTGTGTACATACCCAGCCACCTCTCTCTATTATCCAAGGTGCTACCTGATCAACTATGAAGTTTATAACCCAGTTTATTATAGCTTTAATTAATGGTATTTTGTCTAAGGCCTGAAAAGATAAAGATGGTGAAAATTTAGTTGGCACAAAAACAAAGTAACTTCTGCCTACTCCCAAGATAAAGCCTTTCCTAACAATGCTTTTTTCTACAAAATGTACATTAAATTAAATAATTTTGTTTCTGGTTGGAGTTTTCATGAAAATTGAAATAATACATACAAATGTACTGCATAAAAAGCTAAGACAAAGAGGTCGCACAATGAACCATAAAATATAAATTACAAAAAAAAAAAATTAAACTGTATTATACAGCTAGAAGCAAACTAAAACATCTGTATTGTTAAAAACTAATCACACAATACTACAGGTACTAGCATACAAGAGGGTCATGATGACCCTGGATCGCTCACCTGAGTATTATGAGCTACATGTTTCAAATGTCAAGGAATAAGGTCAGTAATTCGGTCGAAAATGTGCTTCCGTGGTGTAGTCGAAAGAAGTGCATAATAAATAGATCCTAATTTTCCCATTTTTTGCGCAAATTTGTGTAGAACGAGTGCTTTAATCACCAATTTTCACTACTAGAATACATTCTGCATGAAATGAGACAGTTTTCAAGCTCATACACCCCACATGGCAAGTTTTGCAGATCGAAACCAGAAGTAGGTGTTTACTGCGCAGACGAGAGCAAATATGCACCATTTTTAGGGTAGCAGACCACAACTGACTGGCATTTCACTAGGAACTACATAACCCCCTATTTTCTTTTCATTTTTTTCGTTAATTTGTGATAGAACTTTCATGAAAAGTATGTGTAGGAAAAAGTGATGTTCTCTAAAGATATGTAAAGACAACCTGAAGTTGTCGTTTTTTATATGAAACAAAGAAGGATTTGAATTACTGACCTTTAACCTATATAGGAATAAGGTCAGTAATTCGGTCGAAAATGTGCTTCCGTGGTGTAGTCGAAAGAAGTGCATAATAAATAGATCCTAATTTTCCCATTTTTTTGCACAAATTTGTGTAGAACGAGTGCTTTAATCACCATTTTTCACTACTAGAATACATTCTGCATGAAATGAGACAGTTTTCAAGCTCATACACCCCACATGGCAAGTTTTGCAGATCGAAACCGGAAGTAGGTGTTTACTGCGCGGACGAGAGCAAATATGCGCCATTTTTAGGGTAGCAGACCACAACTGACTGGCATTTCACTAGGAACTACATAACCCCCTATTTTCTTTTCATTTTTTCGTTAATTTGTGATAGAACTTTCATGAAAAGTAGGTGTAGGAAAAAGTGATGTTCTCTAAAGATACGTAAAGATGACCTGAAGTTGTCGTTTTTTTATATGAAACAAAGAAGGATTTGAATTACTGACCTTTAACCCCAAAATGATGATAAAATATTAAGAAAGTAAGTAGGTCACATTCATGGTCAATGAAATTCAGTTTTACGATTTGTGTGCAAAACTGTGTATGTAAATTTCAAGGCTGTATCTTAAAAAACAAGAAAGTAGGTCAGTAGGTCAAGGTCAGAGTCAAGTGACATCATATTACTTGGGCTCATCAGGCAATTATAATTAAACAGTCTTGGAAATAGGATCAGTTGATTTTTTAAGTATTTTTTCTATATAACTCACATAATAACTAAGTGACCCCAGGGCGGGGCCTCTTTTCACCCCAGGGGCATAATTTGAACAATTTTGGTAGAGGACTACTAGACAATGCATCAAACCAAATATCAAAAGCCTAGGTTGTATGGTTTCAGACAAGAAGATTTTTAAAGCTTTTTCCTATATAAGTCTATATAAAACTTGGGACCCCGAGGGCAGGGCCTCTTTTAACCCATGAGGTACAATTTAAACAATTTTGGTTGAGGACCATAAGACAATGCTACAAACCAAATATCAAAAGTCTAAGTGTTCTGGTTTCAGACGAGAAGATTTTTAAACTTCTTTTCCTATATAAGTCTATGTAAAAATTGGGACCCCCGGGGCAGGGCCATATTTGACCCTAGGGGAATAATTTGAACAATCTTGGTAGAGGACCACTAGATGATGTAACATACCAAATACCAAAGCCCTAGGCCATGTGGTTTTGTACAAGAAGATTTTCAAAGTTTTCCCTATATAAGTCTATATAAACCATGTGACCCCCAGGGCGGGGCCATATTTGACCCTAGGAGGATAATTTGAACAGTCTTGGCAGAAGACTACTAGATGATGCTACATATCAAATATCAAAGCCCTAGGCCATGTGGTTTTGTACAAGAAGATTTTCAAAGTTTTCCCCATATAAGCCTATATAAACCATGTGACCCCCGGGGCGGGGCCATATTTAACCCTATGGGGATAATTTGAACAATTTTGGTAGATGACCACTAGATGATGCTACACACCTGGTGACCAGATATCAAAGCCCTAGGCCCTGTGGTTTTGGACAAGAAGATTTTTTAAGTTTTTCCTTTCGGTTGCCATGGCAACCAGAGTTCTGCATGGAATTCAATTCTTTGAAAGGGGGCCACCCAAGGATCATTCCTATGAAGTTTGGTGTAATTCTGCCCAGTGGTTTTCAAGAAGAAGATTTTTTTAGGAATTGTTGATGGACGCACGACGCACACCGCACGACAGACATTGAGCGGTCACAAAAGCTCATCATGAGCCTTTGGCTCAGGTGAGCTAAAAACACCAAGGGAAGTAACTCCAGTAAACTACAGGGAAAACAAACACAAATTCATCTCTGCCAACAACATAAATACTTCCAGTAAATCCTGCTGAGAAAGCAGATAAATATCAAATTCTGTGGTCTAACACAGAAAAACTGTGTTTGCTAAATACAATTCAAAAAGTTGTACGTGCAATTTCAAACAAAATTTTAACGTTTTAATGTAAAATTAAATAATGTTATTATGTACAACTGGTGACAAATGCAGTGCACAGTAGCATTAAATTCACACTGATGACAGTTATTTTACACAAACATTCAGAAATAAAACATGAAGGAAAAACACTTCAAAATAACTTCATTGACTTTCTCAACAAAACAGTGAAAGTACAAAAGTATGCTTTCAAAAGAGAAATTTAAACACATTTCATCTTACATATAGAATGACCACAGATTTTTTTATTTTGTTAGCTTTTACAATGCACAGATATGATCATAAATCACATGGTAACTTTCCAGCTTTTCCTAGATGAGGAAGACCAAAGGTGCCCCTCCCATTGTTATCTCTGGTAAGGTCTAGGGGTTTGAGCTATGAACTTACCATAAGCCAGCAGGCTGGCTTCCTCGCATGGAAGAATTGTATACTCCAAGGGAGGTTTTGAACTCCATAGCAGAGAGGGGCAAGTGATACAGTACTAAGCCAGCGACCCTAACCACTTGGCCACTATTATTATTGATAAAAAATGTATTTAGCTACAACCTTTTTTTAAAATCTAAATTACAAAATGAATAGCTTAAGCAAATCAATCAAAATGATTTACTTTCTTTTTTTTTTCACTGTTTTTTCCTTCATTTCTAAATATTCCTAATTTTTCCAAAAGTTGGGGAATATTTCTGAAGTATAATAAAAACCTGTGGCAATTCCATAGCCTTACCATGGACAATGTCTACAAAAAATATTTGAATTTGTTTTTATGGTTGAAAAGAACAGAAAAAGTAGCCAACAAACCAAGCTGTATTATATGGCCAGTAACAATAAAGTAAATGTTAAAGTTTTGAACATATCAAACCCTTTCTTTACTTCAGACACAAGTTTAATGCTTATGCACACACAACATCAAACAAAAACTAGAGCTGTTTTTTAGAAAAGCGTATGTCTCCCACAACTGCCTAATCATCTGAATAATAGTATATGAGTCAATCATGCACCAAGACCTCAACTGCCTTATCAGACTTTGAGTGCTTTGATTAACAAAAATAAGTGCCTGGGCCTATTTGGCTAGTTATCGAACTTGGCCGAGGACTTATTGGCAAAAAAATTTTGTTCAAGTCTGGTGAAGATTGGATGAGAAATGTTCGACTTAAGAGTGCGGACAAGTTTTGTGACAGACACACAGACAGGAGTAAATCAATTTGTCTCCCACACCAGTGTAGTGGGAGACATAAATATCTTATGTGGCTTCAGTAAAACATCTTTTTAAAGTTCATTTAGAGATGTTTTCCAGAACTAGCTTGTTGCTTTCAAGTATTAGTTTTTTTCACTATAAATAATATCCTCAGAAATTAGTCAAAACATAACAGAGGGGAAGCGGTGTACTGTAGTGTTTGAGGCTCTGACCAGACTTCATAATCTCTTGCAAAGACAAATGTGCTGGATTTTGACTTCTAGAAAATAGCTTTCGAACATAGCTAATATAATGTGAAATGTATATGCGTGTGTGTGTGTGTATGTATTTGGTTTTAACTGCAATTTTAACAATATTTCTGTCATAAAACGATGGTCTCTGCTTTAACAGTAAGCACAATGATATTTTTTATTATGCGTCATTGGGATATCATGCCATAGACACATGAAAATTATCAGTAAAAAATTTCTACATAATGATTGCAAAGCACATGCATTATTGTAAACTATGTATAAACTAAACCTCCAGACACCTTTATTGCTCTCCATTTGTTGCTACCAATGCTTGAATATCTAGAAAAACAGTCTTCATTAGTCTTAACCTCAAGGACTACTTTACATTTGATATTGCTACACTATACTTTATGTACTTACTTTTAACGCCATTTTATAGCCAAAATAAAACAAAGTTGCAACTCGTCCCCAGCTTATTACACCGTCTCGGAAGAAATCGTTGGCAACATTGAAAAATGTCTGTTGCGGGGCATCTGGAGGCACTCGGGATATGATTCTGTACAAACGCAGAAATACATAGATAGTAATTAGTAAGTTCCACTATGTACATTCCACTATGTGCAAGGAAATACAGAGGTGCTATAAAGGCTCAAACCTTGCATTCCGTTGCATCTAAATTTTAAGAATGGAACAGATAATACTAAACACCATGTCCAAGTCTTGTAATTTATGCAATTCAATGCTGCTCTAAAATGATAACCCTAATGTCACTTTTTTTGTCACATGCAATAACTTTTTAAAAATATTTTCACATAAATATGTTACTATGACTCTAAAAACGGCACAGGGCCAATCTTAAATAGAGTCAAAAAAGCATTTTTTTAAACTGTAAAGCTGCTTTAGTTGTGACAGCTAAATTTTTCAAAGAAAATTATTACAGACTGAGCATCAAGTGCCAAAGAGAAAATCAACAATACATCAATGTAAATCTAATCTAACATTAACTACATTTTATTAACAGTAACTGAAAAGTTTTTACACCTTTGTATTCGCTGGTCCTGATCTAATTCATCTGCTATGCATCTTAGGGCACGTCCTATCTCCTTAAAATGTTCTAAAGGTGGTCCTGAAATATAAACAATCATTAATAAATTTAAATATTTTAGACATCATGTCAAGCAACTCCTATGTATTGACTTACTGAAATACAAAGTTACAACAAATCTAAATAAAATGCAATGCATATAACATAAAGAGACATTTGTTCAAATTTTTATATTTATGTTTTACTTGCTTTGTACTGAGAAATAGCAGGAGTTATGCAAGACAAGGATGGAGCAAGATGTTATTCCATTAAAGAACAAGTTAATATTTCTCAATGCGTATAGTAATAATCTTTTTATAACAGCTCATTTAAACCAATAAATGATATACAATTGTTTGCTTATAAATGAAAATATCCATGTAAACCACAAAGAGACACCCTATGAAATGATGTCACACAACTAGTAATGGAATCTACATACATGTACCAATATTGTAAAATATTGATATTTGTTGTTTTAAAATGTGTATGCATTGCAATAATATAAATCAGGCTTGCCAGTCAGTAGTCAAAACTTCTTTGTGATGTCAGAAGGACTGAGAGCAAGCTATTCAGTAAGTGTTTTATTACATGGTATTCTAACATGATCCGATTCATTTTCCTATTAAACAAAGAAGGCTGAAAACAGTGAATTATTATACAACAATTCACTGTTCTGACGTCACAATTATTACACCATAACGTCAAACGGCATAGGGGCGCGCTGGAAAAGAAACCGATTGAAAACGGGCAAATATTAAATGAATGCCGTCAATGATGTACTTTAAAGTCCTTGGTAACGTGTTAGAATGGAAAAAATATATCTCATTTAGTGACTTGCTCTTGAATAAAATCACTGTTTGTCATTCAGATGCATATTATTATTATATATCACGAGGGCTGTGCCATTGTGATATAATTCTTTAAATTTCGCATCTGAACTCCAAACAATGATTTATTCAGCGACAAATCACTAAATGAGATATATTATTTCGATACTAACACGTTACCAAGGACTTTAAAGTACATCACTGACGGCATTCATTTAATATTTGCCCATTTTCAATCGGTTTCTTTTCCAGCAATCAGATGCGTATTATTATATCACGAAGGTATATATAATTCTTTCGCATCTGAACTCCAAACGATGATTTATGCAGCGACAAATCACTAAATGAGATATATTATTTCTTAATCAAAAACAGAGTATACAGGGCTCTCCCTAAAGTTTGAAGTAGCTAGTTATGAAAGAAAAGTAGACAGCGGAACCTGAGGTGAGGGGGGGGGGGGGTTGGTTCCTCCCCCGGAAAATTTTGAAATTGAAGGTTTAAAATGGTGCAATCTGGTGTATTTTTGGGTGTTTTTTCTTTGCTTTGTCTACCTATATTTTTTTATATAAAAAAGACATAAAAACATAATTCCTCTTAAAAATGTATTTGTGACTTCACAGAAAAAGTCAGAGACTGAGTCATACCCTCACTCTAAACCAGAGTCATTATATATTGTCAAAAAATCTGTCAGAAATGGTTCAGCATCACAGTCTTTATTCACAGCCTTGGCACATAGGTGGATATATCAAGGATACAGTATGGGTCCATGAGCCATATACACTTAAATTTATTACTGTACAGTGATAATGTATTCTGAGAAAAAAATGCCAACAAGAGGGCCATGATGGCCCTATATCGCTCACCTGTTATCATTGCACTTGAGGACAAGAAGGTCCTCAGAAAAAATATCTAAGTCCAAAGGACAGGAACAACAAAGGAAAGAAATTTAACCAAAACAAAAAAAAATTCGTACAAGGTACAGATATGTCAAAATACACCTAAACATTGGAGGTACCATCCATGTTGTACCACAGAAAAGCGCAGGGGTTCCACTAGACCTGAAAACCCAGGAGTCCCAGGACCCTTGGGCCCAAATTTTGAAGGGTCCTTTTCCAAAATACAGGAGTCCTGTCCCAACACGTCCATATAATTGACTATATTTTTTTTTATTTAGTAATACGTAGATCTTTACCTAAGAAAACAATAAACCCAAGATCATGTATGTATGTATGTATGTATACTGCTTGACGCCCCTTTCGGGTATAACTAGCAGGTGCGCGTCTGTGCCAGAATAAAAGTTAAAAGAATGACAGTAAGATGTCAAAAGGAAGATAGTGCAAGATAAAACTGTATTAACAAGAGTAAAATCAGGATAAAACAGGGTGTAGTCACTTAATAGTGGTGGGATTGCTTAGTTAACTTGGCACACTAAGCTAAATCAGAGATAGTTCCTCAAATAATGATGCTATTTATCATTAAAAACTGCATTGAAAGTCAGTTTTTTAAGGAATTTTGGAAATATGCATATGACATCGGGTGTAATTAGACTCAAGAACGGACATTCTAAATTTATTTTTGCTTTCAAAATTCATCAAAATTTGTGAAGTTTCTTGTTGAAATTACGGTATGATCACTAAACAATGGTCTAATTTAAAGTTGGCATGAAAAAATGTTGCAGGGCACTTTTCACATGCTCGGTAATCAGCTGCTTACGATAATTTAATAATTGGCGCCTTTTTTGACAGTACACAGGATCAATACTCTTTATCAATTAATTTCAACACTTCATCGATTCTTCTTACCTATGTGCACTCACCGTGACGTAACTTGCTGATAAAAATCAGCGAGGCATGTCTACAGGAGAAAGGGCGGGATTTAGCAGAAGATCAAAGGCAGGAGGGCATGACCGCGAGTGTTTATTTTGGAATACACGTGTCTATCGTGGAAATAGTTTTACTGAAGGAAATGAATGATAAGAGAAAGGATTATCAAAGGAAAATGCCTCCGGGTCCCGAAGGACGCACAGGCAAGTATCATGCCGGGTCCTTTGAGCGTCTTTTGAAAATCTCCCGGGTCCGGACCCGGGGTCCCGGGTCAAATGGAACCCCTGGAAAAGCGGCCTCGGTTTTTCCCTATGGCCAATAATAAAAAAGTTACTAAAATAAGCTATTTATAGTAATGTAAAAGGGAAGTAATTAAAAAGAAAATTATTGTAAGTGAACAAAAGAAGGATCTGCCAAATAAATCTGTTGACATAGATGAAATTTCTGATCAGTATCTTCATTAGTTACAGAGATATACCCATTTTAATTTGAAATAAAGGGAGGTAATTTGACATAAAATCAGTCTATAGTTATCTACCCTGATTAGCTCAGTCCAACTAATGACAATAATGAAATTTCAAATAAGTCCTATAAGTACTTACTGATATAAATCCATTTTGACAACAATCAGGGAAGGTAATCAGATATAAAATAACTCTGGAGCCTATGACAGGACCTGATTTGTCATGGAATCCAAGATTTATTGTTGTTGAAGATATTTTGGAAGCTTGTATCAAATCAAACCATAAATGAAGTCTCTATACGGCTGCAAAAGCCAAAATAGCCAATTCTGGACCTTTAAGGGGCCATAACTCTGGAACCCATGATGGAATCTGGCCAGTTCAACAAAGGAACCAAGATCTTGTAATGATACAAGTTGTGTGCAAGTTTGGTTAAAATCAAATCATAAATGAAGTTGCTATTGTGCAGACAAGGTCAAAATAGCTAATTTTGGCCCTTTCAGGGGCCATAACTCTGGAACCCATTATGGGATCTGACCGGTTCAACAAAAGAACTGAGATCTTATGGCAACATAAGTTTTGTGCAAGTTTGATTAAATTCAAATCATAAATGAAGCTGCTATTGTGCAGACAAGGTCAAAATAGCTAATTCTGGCCCTTTCAGGGGCCATAACTCTAGAACCCATAATGGAATCTAGCCAGTTCAAGAAAGGAACCAAGATCTTATAGTGATACAAGATGTGTGCAAGTTTGGTTAAAATAAAATCATAAATGAAGCTACTTTTGTGCAGACAAGGTCAAAATAGCTAATTCTGGCCCTTTCAGGGGCCATTACTCTGGAACCCATTATGGAATCTTGCCAGTTCAAGAAAGGAACCAAGATCTTATGGTGATACAAGTTGTGTGTCAGTTTGGTAAAAATCAAACCATAAATAAGCTGCTATTGTGCAGACAAGGTCAAAACAGCTGATTTTGGCTCTTTCAGGGGCCATAACTCTGGAACCCATAATGAGATCTGGCCAGTTCAAGAAAGGAACCAAGATCTTATGGTGATACAAGTTGTGTGCAAGTTTGGTTAAAATAAAATCATAAATGAAACCACTATCGTGCAGACAAGAAATTGTTGATGGGCGCACGACGGACGAAGGGTGATCACAAAAGCTCACCTTGTCGCTATGTGACAGGTGAGATAAAAATTTAATTTTGATCTTTTTTCCCCCTGTAACAATGAGCCATTAGAAAGGCGATCATGAGCATTTTGACATGTAGATTTACTGCTTCCAGGTCCGTATTTTTTGTTTCAAAAATATTCCTTTATCAATGATTGACCGTCTTTTGGGCAAGTGAGTAATCTTTCAGAAAAAAATCTTACTTCAAAGCCCAGATGCAAACCGTTCAAGCAGTACGCAGAGCGTACAAAACATTTTTCACAGTGCATTGTGCCAGTTAAAATAACGCTACAAGCGGTCAGAACAGGCTGAATGGAAACTAACAAGACTAAAAATTAATAAATCAATTCTACTTAGTTACTTACAGGTTTGCTATCTAATTTTGCTTTCAATACAAAGCAAAGATAGCGGAAATGTACGGAAAAAGTATGCATTGGATCGGATAAATAAAGAAAGCGGGAAAACCCACCGTTGCCCGCTCATATTGCTAAACTATTCATCAATGCTTGTCATGTGGTGAGACTGATTAAAAATAAATGCACTAAGTTCCTGCGCAATTCACTGACTTGGGAAACCAACAACCACATGATGTCAGCATACAAAAATAACGTAGTTTTAACTGTTGGAATACACATGTATTGGTAGCGGTTTGCTTATGTTTTCATTCGACAATTAATTTCAGGTTATTATTTTATATTCTGAAGTTCATTTTTTGTTCAGTTTGACAAAAGTAGCCGGCGGTACATCCATCAGTAGCCGGCGAAATCACCGGCCGCCTGGGCTTGTGGAGAGCTCTGACTATAGTTATTTTTATCAAATTTATCCAATACTTACCTGAGGGTGTTCCTGGTTCCTGAAGTTCTTCCACTGCTGGTATGCCTTCCACATGTTCCTGGTTCAATCTCTCATGTATAAAATCATTCAACAAAACACGCCCCTGATTACCTATGTCATCTCTGCTTAGCTGCCGCTTCATATATGGCCTCCCTGGAAATTGATTTATAATTTATCATTTATCAGCCGAAATATTTCAGAAGTTTTCAGATCTACAGTTGATACATGCACTTAAATCAGGGTTGGCAAAAAGACGGGAAATACTCGTATTTCCTGGGACGGCGGGAAATACTGGGGAATACTCTTCAGGCCTTACATTCGTTGTAAATTTGACCCAAACATTTTATCATACTAACTTCAGACAAGATTACACTCCTTTCAAATAGTCCAATTATACACTCCAAAATACAGAGGAGGTGTTACTGCTAATTGGTGGATTATTGACAGACTCTATAATGATACAGAATTTACAGTATAGCCCCAAGCACTGTATTTAACTATCCTATTGCACATGTTTGTTGCAAATAAAGTAACAATACTTTGCTGTAAAATGATTCCCACCATTGTGATTTCACAAAACAGTGAAAGAAATTCATCAGTCAAACCTCTGAGCATTTATTCACTTTCTCAAAATACATGTAATTGCTTTTTATTTTTCAAAAGTACTTCATTCGGCTTTTCATCCTGTGACAGTTAGCATTAATATGAAGCCCAAAGATCCTGTGTGGAATTTTTATGATATCATAGAATCTGATGATGGTTCAAAACAAAAAGCAAAGTGTAAAGACTGTGGATGTATTGTCAGTGCAAAGAGTGACAGATTAAGGACTCATAGAACTAAATGTGTCAAAGTGCTTCCAAAGCCAGATATTGATATAAACAAAACTTAGAAATAGACTTGGAGTGAAAAAAGCAGCAAAACTGGTGTTTTGCTTCTGCATGTTAAGGTCCAAAGAGGAATTGGACTGGTGATGAAGGAACTTTCATGGTCACCAGGGGTCTGACAGTGGAATATAATATGATTTTTGCATAGTGTATGTGTGCATGCAAATGCTAGTTATTTAACAGATATTTTGTGTTTTTTTTTGTCAAAATAAACTGTTTTTTGCTGAAAATTTGAGTATTTCCCAGTATTTCACACTTTTGCAATTTTTAAGAGTATTTCCCGGTACGGGAATTACCACCGGTAATTACCGCACCGGTAAATACCATGCCAACCCTGACTTAAATGAACACTAACCTTTACCCAGCTAAATTTTTAAAATGAACTGGTCTATCATTCAATTTGGCCTGTACCATCTATTATTCAAAGGGGTGTTCACTGAAAAATTACTGACTGAATAGCGGACAGTGCAGACCAAGATCTGCCTACATGCATGCACATGAAGGCTGATCTATATCTGTACTGGTAGCAAAGGCGGAATCAGCAGGCTAAATGCTAAACAAGGTAAATGATTATTTTTGTTGTTTACTTAATAAAATTTTCCACTGTCGCTGTTTTTTTTTAAAATTAATAGCAAATCTCTCCATTGTCATTCTGAAACTAATGTTTGATTTATTAAAGCAAGTAAGTCTGACCAGTATATTACGACTCTTTTTGATTTTTTAATGTATTCGTTTTGGTAAGGCTAAGGGGGATGACAAATATAAAATATCAGATCGTATAATAAGTCATCCCGATAAGCCAAATCACTGGGGTTCGGCTCATGCCTAGGTCCAGGCCCTACCCTATAAGAAAAACACAAGGGGAATAATTTCATTTAAAGCAAAGTTTTATGTCCCTTCAGTTTTGCGCTTGCTGTATTTTCTCTAAAGGAATAATTTCTAAAACTATATATGTCATTTGTTGTCTATTAAATTCTGCGCACGCTGGTACCAAATTTTATTACATGCGTGCTAGCAAACGCGAGAAAACTGCATCCGAACTTTCAACAATGTTCCGAAATATTGTAGTCGTAGGAGACCGTGTCCAAACTGAAGCTATGAATGAACACCACTAAAACAACTTTAGATCGATATATGTGGACAAAGGTAGGAACATTGTTGAAAGTTTGGATGCAGATTTCTCGCGTTTGCTAGCACGCATGTGAGAAAGGTACCATCGTGCGTGGAATTTAATAGACAACAAATGACATACAGTCAATTCGCCAATAGAGAATCACTGCCAATAGTGGGTCACTTGAAAATAAAATGTGAATCTCTCTTAAACATATTAGAGTATACAATGTTTAAGTATCCAGTTATATAAACTTATCATTTAGCAATTATTAGACAAAAGAAGATGGATCTAATCTAATGAGTTTGAGCTCCATGGGTAGATAACTCTTGCAACCATGTTTCCTGACTTGGATTTTAGCACACTTGAATTCTTCAAAGTAGAATATTTTTTAGCATACCTCACAATTTCTTAGATAAAACCACACAAATTTGGTACCATTTTGCAGAGTGAAACGCACACTTTCATAGGAATAATATGATTATGAATTTTAGATTGACTTCGATGAAAAAAAGTTCCATCAAACAGAGGCGGCCATTCAGCCAATAGAGAATCACCCATTTCGGGGACAATCAAAAGGTTGTTTATTTTGCTTAAAAATACAAATCAAAGGTTGATTTGATGCTGTACCGGTTTGAACTGGCAAATCTAGATAAATGAATAAGGTTCTATGAATCAATATTTTGATTTTAGTTTTAGATATAGGTGGTGCTAATTATGCATAGAAATACAACTGTGAAAACTAAGTGCTATATTCTTTGACTTAATATCTCCTGTTTGAAATGTAAACATACTGTCTCTCATTATATTCTGTCTTGAAACGTTTATTTCTAATACCACAGTCATGTTTTGTCAGAAAAAGACTATTTTAAATGGATAGAAAATATGATAAACTAGGTGACCCCCTATTGGCAAAAGTGACCCCCTATTGTTAAATCAGACAGGTATAAATATTTCATCATAACTTCAGACATAAAAGAATGATTCAAATAAATCAAACATTGATATGAATGCGAGCAATAGTTTCAAGTGTTAGTAAGTTTAGATATTATGAAAGTCTAAACATTCTTCACTATATGCTAAAAGTTTAGATAGTGACCCGCTATTGGCGAGTTATCTGTATACAGTACGTCCAAGATGAAAAGTCAATTTTTCGCGCGACCTCGGTGACAAAAAACGATTGACTGTGTCCTTTTGCGGCTGCCTAGCGATCGGCGGACAAGGTGCGTCGCGGTGTACAACTGCGGTGATTCTCCGTGTTCAGATCGTCTCAATTAATCCCGTTTTTGATTGTAGAAAGATAATTTTTGCTCCTATATTTTGTTTTAACAATATTGTTTTCTGTTTTCAGGTGAACACTAAGCTTATAAGATGTGTAATTATAAACTGTTTTGTTTCCTTTGTTTATGTTCATAGTTGTATGTAAAAAAATGTTAAAACGTCCACTAACAATTACTACTAACATTACATGTTGGAATAAATGTTTTACTCACCTCTGTTGCAATTAAACTGCCAAAGTCTTTCTTTCGTTTAGCATGTTTGCCAATTTTCACATGTTGCGAAATTATTTGGTAAGTTACTTATGATTAATAAGTTCATGTTGGTATAACAAGTGCTAATTAGGTAACTGTCGACATCAATAAAGAGTATTTAAATTTTACAGTTTTCGAGTAAAACTTCTTTCTATAAAATGCAGTATCAAACAGTTAATTAACTTCAAGTCATGAAAATTGCTCGATGTTTAAATCAATATCATTTTCACTTGTACATGTAGTCTAGTTTATTTTCAATTTGCAATGATTTATTATCGTAAAATTTACAATGAAACAAGGGATAAATCAAAAGTTATGAAGCAATTGTTTTATATTTCAGGTACACATCAACTACTAGTATATAAAAAATAGAAGAGGAAAAAAACAGAAGTGAAGTTTCGGAGCAAGACGCGGTTGTGGCTAGTAATACGGTCCCGCACGGTCCTAAAGCTAGTCATACGTGAGGCACGTTCAGCTAGACAGTCTTGCTTGGACTACAAGGGTAGTGATAATCACATACGACTAGATTTTTGGCCGTCGTGCGGGACTGTTCACTACAGGATGTTTTAAAGCCACTAATAAATATGTATCATTTCCATATGGTTTATAATAAATAATGAAAGCGTAAAGAGCAAAGGAGTCTAATATCGACCCTCTTCTATTATCGACCCCCCACGCTTAATTGATACTTAATCACATTTATTACTAGAAATCATGTGATCATGTCATTCACTGTCATTTTTACGTCACAAATTTTCTTCATGCGCCATTTTGAATGTTTACATACAGTGTGACTGCATGAGATAAATTTCAGTGCCAACCACTACATCGTCCGTTAAGGTAGGTATCTTTCTGTTAAATCAAATTTACCGTTTTTATGGATCGAATCAGTTTAATTTTGTATTTAATCCTACTATACACATATAGAACTCATTTCTATCAGCCATTTTTGTAGTCTCTTGCAACTTCTGGAAAGATTATGTGGGGGTCGATAATAGCAGATTGAAAATATGACCTTCTGCTATTATCGACCCCCAATTAATTAAATTTATATAATTTCTTGTTGCTTTGAGAAAAGCACTTAATTCATAACTTTAACATGTCCAAAACATTGTGGAATGATACTTATTTCACTTGGGTATTGATTACATTTTACTCGGACTTTATCATAGACTCTCAGTGTAAAATCTCTAACTTTTAACTAAAATAAAGGTATTAAATCAATATAACATTTCAATGAAACTTCAAAGTTTTGTTGTTTGTAGCATCATCTGAAGCATGTGTAGTGAAAAATCTTGATTTTATTTTTAAAATAGTGTGATATTTATTTCTAAAGTCACTATTATGTTCATTGTAAATATACTTTGTTATACCAAAGTGGAAACTGGTAGGTACTCTAAAATGCAGCTCTCTGATTGGTCAGTTAGAAACCCTAATGTTCTGTGATGACTCATGATAAAGTTATGAATGCACATTTTAGTTGATCACAAGGATTAAAAATCTCCTAAAATAAAAAGAAAAACAGCGCAGAGTCTCTGAAAGTTCGTCATAGTCTGATGTTTCTATCGTTTATGATGATAGTGACAGTTATGACGATTTTGACGATTCCTCTGATGGACAAAATGATGATGGACAGTGCAGACAGCTTAGACCAATGTCAGGGGTGTGGTCAGTCTAATGGGAAGCCAAATGAGTGAAAAGGCTGTGATGAATGCCCAGGATGGTGGCACATTAAATGTACTAAGCAACCAGAACTTCACTTGTTGACTCCAGAGGACTTAAAAAAAGTTAATTTTAAATGTATAAAAATTGAATGCTAAGATATGTTGTTAAGGCTGTAGATAATAATGGATAATCAACTTTGTTTGAATGTTTGAATTATTTATCTCTTGTGTGTGGCTAATGTTATATTACAAATAACTATTATCTAACATTTACAATTTGTCAGTCAAAAGACCAAATATGAAACTGTGATAATATGAAAGACCAAATTTATAAATAAAAAAACACACATGAAATAATATTTTCCATGAAATCGTAGTAAAGTTATGCTTTGTTTATATGCTCAGTTGCGTAATTTCAAATTGCAATTATGACAATAAAGGACAAATAAAAATTAACTTAATATTAAGTTAATAATAATATTATGCTTGATTTTCAGTGTTTTCAAAGTTTAAAAAAACAAAAACAACTAGGGGGTCGATAATAGCAGAAGTGGGTCGATAATGGCAGACACATGTCACGAGACAGAATATTAGACCATACCTTATTCTGTAATGTAACAAGTGTTTTCATTGGTTGAAATCGACCAATGATAGTTTGTCTCATATATATGTGTCACTTTGTCTCCGAAAGTGAAAGTAAGAATATGTACGATAGATTATGGTCTTAAGGGGTCGATAATTGCCTCCTTTGCTCTAGTTGTTATCTATACTTACGGATACTGGTAGAAACTTTCAACAAAAGTGAAAATTACAGCACAACACCAGAGGAGGGAAGAAGCAGAAAACGAAAATCGGGCTTCTATATCTTTTATTAAATCACTTTTTTTCTATACGAAATTTAACGGAATATAATATTTATTAGGAAGCACAAACACTTCGAACAAATAAAGCCAAGAAAGATTTACACTAGAAAGAAAAAATATTTTGCTATTTTGCGTTCTCATATAATGCTTCCATTTGATTTTATTTCTTATTCATAACATGTACATAGATACAAACGATACCAACAATCGAAGATTATTTACACAAAATACAGACAGACAGACATATTCTATAAATCATCATGTAATAATCACACACATAACGTGACAAATACACGTGCAGTTGTTAATACTAAACAGTATAATTCTATTTCATATTTTGTTTCTGTTCCCTTTAGTCTATTACACAGACAAAATTTTATGAAAAAGATCATATACGTTATTACGAATATGCAAATATTACGAATATTAATATATTAATCTTGCCGAAATAATACAGAATGGAGAATAAACAATTTTTGTCAGTAGTGAATACATAATATGAATTATATAATAAACACAAAATAATTTCTGTAAGCATTACCGATACACAGGTTTTTGTTTTATAAGAGGCCTTAAACATATATGACATTTAATGCTAATAAAATTATGTTGACAAAAAAAAAAATAAAAAAAATATTAAATTGTAAGTTGTTGCTTCCAAGGCTCTTACTCAGCACTATTTTTTTCGTAATCTTGCCCTGAAAAAAAGGGCATATAAAACATAATTTTTAACAGCTGTATGTTACATATTAATAGTTTCCTGAAATTTGAAATGTCATGTGATACAATTCGATTAATTTGTTGTTTCAGACATGTAGACAAGCATCTAAATGTTTAAATGGATAATTACTTTGTTTACTTTAAGTGAATACCACTGTTTTCTTTCCCGAGCGAAAACTTTAATGCCGATATTCTATATTGCATTAAAATTAAATTTCAAATTCTTTTTTGATATTTACAAAACCAAATAAATTCGTTACAAATTAACAAGTTATTCAAAAACTATTAATTTTAACTGGTAACTTACCTCTTAAATAATTATCTAACTCCATGCCAAACTGTGAACGAAGATTAATCGTTAGGGTTTTAAATAACGTAATCGTATTAAAGTAATTGTTAGTATAACAGAAGTTTGCAACAAACATACAAAACTGCAAAAGTGAACTCTAAATAAAACAACTGAATTTACAAGTTTTATTGTTTATTAAGCACTGTCTCGTCATATACGCTTCGTGTCAAGTGCTGTACCTGCAAAATACGAAAAGTTTCGAAATTACCTTGCAGACGAACATTGAAACTGAAAAATTACGATGATATTTTGTGTTAACATACACATAAATATACCTTTTAATTTTTGGTTAAAATAAAATGAAAAATAGCATATTTTAAAACAATATCATGAACACCGCAATCTGCCGCGATTTCACAGCGAAACAGCGTGTTCGGCGAGCACCGTGTCCGGACAGCTGGGTGGTCAAATTTCTTTGAACACGCTAGTCTGGTGTCACGGTGATGGGTGTCCATTGGAACTTTTCATTTTGGACGTACTGTATATATAGTTTTAGAAAAAATACAGCAAGTGAAAAACCGAGGAGACATAGAACTTTGCTCTAGGTGAAATGATTTCCCTTGTGTTTTTCTTATAGGGTAGGGCCTGGACCTAGGCATTAGCCTAACCCCTGTGAGCCAAATGAGTAAGGCTAAAGTTAGAGGCGACGGGACAGCAACAGTCGAAAGTTATCACATTGTGCTGAAACTTCACATTATTTGGACTACAAATTAGCAGAAATCAGATTACTGATGTTCAGCATCAGCACACTATTTGCAGTGTGATCTCATGATGGAAGGGAGTATTTTGACCTTCTGTTTTAGGCTCCTTACCCCACCCACCAAATACCGGTGTTTAAAAACGCAAAACAGGAAAACTACGACAGTTATTTAAAATCAAATCAACATACTAGCCAGTGGATGATCTGTAAAACTCATAATTATGCTTAAAATATCATATAAAAGAAGGAAATAAGTGTAAACAACATTTATTTTATCGCATTTTTTATATTTTCACTTCCGTTTGTGCATGTACAAACTACACGCTATGAAAGTTGCAGATGTCTGACTGGTGTAAATTATAGGCTGAACACCATTAAATCCAGCTGTTCTTTATTTCATATAAAATCCACTGATTTTATAACGGTTTTATGACATTTTCTAGCATATCAGATTTTCAGAGACTTATATTCCCAAAAAGAATCAGATCGCTACTTCAAAAAAAAAAACAAAAAGAAAAGGGGGTGTTAACTTTTATATAAGAAAACTACAGTTCGTTAAATACAACCCGCTGAATTTACTACTTTTTGCTTCTTTCAATTTCTCTTTTCGAGACATTAAATTCTTACGCCGCCAGTTTTACCTAGCATGCGATAGAAACAAGCCGATTTCAATAGAATGCAAAGTGATACATACTGAAACGTGGTAGGGTAAAAGTAAGCAGGTTGCTGCCCAGAAAATGCACTAGGAAAGGAAAAAAGATTAGTACTATTTATATTTGGACTACTTGTGATAGACCTGCGGAGGCTTACATTCTATTTGGTAGTGATCAGCCTAAATGCACCGACACGTAGGTTGAATACCACCAAATCAGGTAACGAATTACTGACCATTTTCCTATTATAATATCATGTAAGCAAAATTCTTATCTTATTCTTCCCTAATGGATCAAATAAATGTAGCTACAGAAGGTGTTGACAAACTTCTTCTTGGCCTATCTCCACATAAACCGTCGGGGCCAAATGAAATATTCTCCCATGTTCTTAAGGAACTTCACCAGGACATCGCTCCCGTCCTTTGTCACATCTTCAATTTATCCCTAAATACAGACATTGTCCCTAAAGACTGGAAAAAGGCAACAGAAACTGTTGCACCAGTTTTTAAAAAAAAGGTATCAAATCAAAACCCAGCAACTATCGATCAATTTCTCTGACCTGTATTGCGTCCTAATTCATTGAGCACATCGTAGTCTCAAATCTTATGTCCTTCTTTGATAAACACAACATTATCAGCCAGTTCCAATTAACATGCTTTTAGGTCGGGTCATGAGGTGCCGTTTGGTCTATCATCTGAAAAAAAAAATTAGGTCTAAATAAAGAATGTCAGGTGCGAACGCATGCGCAGAGGATCGCCGATTATAGTATCCGTTACGCATGCGCCTGATATCTGCGCCGACTTCAGTGCGCACAGTTGCTTTGCACGTTGTTCAAATTTTGAAATTTGAGCTCTTGCGACATTGTGACCTTGCTTTGGCAAATTTGCAAATACAGCACAGATTACAAGAATTTTGAGTACTAAGACAAGCAGTTGGTTAAGAATACTCAATTTTGTCTTTCTGGATATTTTTTGTATCAAATCTGCACCGTTTATACCAACTAGGGGCGGCGTTGACTGTTGGTAAACACATATCCGGATTTAGTAATATCGGATATAACATTTTGTCTTTGACAAATAAACTTCGGAGCTTTCGTCTGATTATTTAAGATAAGACACTGTATAGTAATTGTTGTTCCAGTCATCCAGTGTTATCTTAAATAAGTTCGAAGGTTTTCTGCCCTTGTCATGGCCTTCCAAGCCAAGGAGCGTTTTAGATTTGTATTTTCAGGTTTGACGCACGGCAGTGACGGCACCAGTGTTCTTGTTGCAGGCGATTCCAACGTGAGGCACATTTGTAACTCCATTGACGCTGATAGCAAAAATGTGGATCATCTGACTATACCAGGTAAGTGGTCTCCAAATAGTATTTTGCTGACATGTATAAAAAATTTCATAATGTTTGATTATTTGACATTTTGTGTCAGGGGCGGCGAAATCTGATTTTGACTTGCTTGTCTGTTATTGTCATTTGATATATTTCACTTGTCCGTATAATAGTTATATAGTAAATTCTGGGCAAATTTCACTTGTCTGTACCACCGCCTTGGTAGACTAGTGGTAGCATCCGCTTTGAGTGCAGGTCGTGGGTTCGATCCCCCGCCGCGTCATACCAAAGACGTAAAAAATGGTAAAAAAAAGCTTCCTCGCTTGGCGCTCGGCATTAAGAGGGTAGTGCTAGTACTGGTCAGCCCAGTGTCAGTATAATGTGACTGGGTGGGTATCATGTCACGTGTCTACGGCGTGATATTCCAGTGAGGCAGCACTATAAAGTTTGGCATTGTGCTCACCGTCATTTATATGACTGAAAAAATGTTGAAAAAGACGTTAAACCCAAACACACACACTCACTTGTCCGTACAAGCTTTGGGACAACCTGGGCAATACGGACAATTCAATTTGCCACCCCTGTGTGTATGATCAGTTTGACTGTGCCAAAACAGGAATTAATGTAAATATGGCAAGAACGCATATTTGATTCAGAAATTGCCAGTGAGAAAACGGTTGGTATTGAAAATTATGCGCTGGAGTGCAGAGTTATTCTATGAATTTGCATTTACAACCATCATTAAACAAAATGTATAATTAAAGAAAACGGCTATGATGCATGGTTTTATATTATAGTGGTTTCCTTTGTGCCTAAAACACTGATGGTTTCCTTGACAGATTTTAAACCACCTGCTAAAGTATTTCTTTTCCAACCTGAAATTGAAACTAAATTTGTATTAATCTGCATTTTTATTATAAAACAAACAAGTTTCATGTTTGAATTTTTTTTGTATTTAGGGGCCCGGATTCTACGTGACGGAAAAGGATTTCTCAATGCACTAACTGCCAAGCTGAGTCGTAATACCTTTGAACGGCTATATCTTCATCTGGGTTTCTAATGATGTGCTATTCGTCTCAAGAGAATATATGAGGTAAATGCTGTGTGCTTTTAATTTCTCAATGTTACTATATAATGATCATGGGTGTAAAAAGTTTTCGAACCACTCACCCCGCATGACGACAGGACAGCTGTTCTTTTGGTGACCCTCTACCGAGAAAGTTAAAATTTAAATGATGTTTTTAAATGAAACATGTTTAAAACTTTGAGGTGGGGGCAATCTTGATTCTTGAGTAAATGCTGTGTTTGGTAGGACTGGGACGATTACTCGGTTAATTTGATTCGATTCGATTACTAGGTGAAACCGGTTTCAATTTTGACAAACTGCTACTCGCTCTCAAACAATAAATCTCACAAATCTTTTTTTTGATGTTTATACATTTCTTTGACCAGCTCATAGACCTGCAGTATATTTTTGCTAAAACACATCAACTTTAACATAATAGTCTCAGATTTGCCTGTTGTGATATATCTAAAATAAAATACATCAAAATATGACTTAATTATTACACTCACTGCTTCTAAACGGTAAAGTCCGTAAGTTCCTAATGAAGTCAGCTGCTGGGAGTACCTTTATATGGTCGGCGGGAAAGAAAACAGCATTTTAAATATGGCGACCAATTAACCGGTTAGATTTGATTTCATACAAATGATTAACAGGTTTCAAAATTTTGAAATCATCCCAACCCTAGTTTTTGGACTTGACAATATTGCATCTACATCTTTTTGTTACATTTCAGCTCTCTGATGTCCTTGTGTGACCACATACATGAGATGTCACCAGATACAAACATTTATCTGTGTGAAATACTGCCAAGGGAATTAGACTGCTCTTACAACAAATATACAGGGCTAAAAACCGGAAGAGACCTTAGCCAAGTAAGATCTTGGATTGAGTCTATCAACAGAGCGGTTGAGGAGGTTTGTCATTATATCCCGTATTTGCAGTATCATGTCTACACCAAACATTTTCATGGTAAGGAACATTTAAGAAGGGATGGTCTACATTTGAATAGTGAGGGTGGTGAGATGTGTTGGAGGTCCATTAAGTTAGACATTTTGAATGACATGGACACACCTACTCAAGGCACCACAGGTTTCATTCTGGGTGATGAACAATGGCCTCCATTAAATAGCAGAGAGAAGGAATTCAACATTGAGGAGATATCGGAAGGTCTGCCAGCATTATACAGTGATGTTGTACAGTCAGTACTAGAGGTAGGTTTTCTTGATAATTGATTTATAGCCGTTGGTTAAAGTTTTTGATAAAGTCAAATATCTCTTACTATCAAAGATATTGACTTGAAACTTAAACAGTTATTTACTATCAAAGTCTCCACCATGAGAAACAATCCCCATAACTCTGATTTGAATTTCTGTTACTATCAAAGATATTGACTTGAAACTTAAACAGTTATTTACTATCAAAGTCTACACCAGGAGAAACAATCCCCATAACTCTGATTTGAATTTTGTACTTGTTCTTAAATTCTTTCAGAATACACATCAGATTATTGAAACAGTGACTGTATCCAGCACTTCGCAGCCGACACAGAATTTAACAGAAAAGGTTCGTTTATTAATCTGAAAGCATAGAAAGCAGTTTTTATGTATTATATATAGTATAAAGTATTGATTTGCATCTACTCCATTGTCTTGTTGTTTCTCCAGTTAGAATTTGAATTAAAACTATATCATTGTAAGACAGGATAATCAAGTCTTTATTAATAAACATATACATTTATTGTTGATAAAAATTCATTCTTCAAAAGTAATGGTCTTGTAGCAAATCTTAACTTTTACATTTTTATTTAGCAGCAGAGAATTTATAACAGAAGTCACCCCCGACCTAGGAGAAAATACCATAGGAGAAGGCCCAAGTGGATGCACAAGATGAATGTAATTATTTTACATCTGTACAGATTATATTTATTATTTACTTCTGTTATCATTAAGTTTGATGAATACATCATGCATATATTTAGCTTTCACACTCTATTAAAAACTTATTGCTTTGAATAACCTTTCCATAGATAAATTACTTGTTTGTTGTCACTAAAGCTTTTGTTGAATAGTGGCTTTGTTTATTGACTTGGAATTGAATAATATCAGTGCTGTATTTACATGGACTCATTTAACAATATTGTGCTATTTTATACTTGTGCATAAATGATTGCGTGTTTTAGCAAATCTTTTACTTTGTATATACTAATTTTTCATGTACTTAAATGAAAGTTTAATAAAAAAAATTTGCCTTGCAGTATATTAAGAAAGAGTTTCCTAAAAGGTCTGAATAGTTGAAGCATGTTTATTTCAGTTGAAAGCATGTCTGTTAAATTTAACTACAAGTGTGTCAACATTCAGGGTTGACAAATACTGTTTTATTGATTTTTAATATTCACTGCAGGTAATGATGACAGAAAATACTACCTTACATGCTGTACTGCCTATCACAGAGTTACCTACTTTGGTAGTATTTTCTGTCATCATTTTCAACAGTGTACTTGGTCTATTAGGAAAAACTTACATGACATTTTATTCCTCGTGTCCTATCAATTGAAAATATTACCATTTTTTACATGATGCATGTAGGTATGGTAGCTAGTTCCTCGCAAATTTAATTTGTTTATGTTCATACTTAGAATTCATTCAATCGACAAGGCTGTTGAATAGTTGAGCGTTGCTGTCCTCCGACAGCTCTTGTTTTAAAAGAACTCTGTTCTCTACATTTCCTGAAATAGTCTTTACTGAATTTTTAATTGAAAATGACATTCCTTTTCAATAGTGAAGTTTGCATGAATATTTGCATGAAAGATCTGGCTAAATCAAATCCCAAAATTTGTAATAACCTTATGCCTTACTAAATAGTCTGCCTTGAAATCAGTCACCATTCAGTGTTAATCCCCTAGTCCTGAATTTGGGATAAGAGTCAGAACATGTCATTAGCAAATTAAGCATGTTAGTATTTTGGAATGAAGTAAAGGTTAGTCTTATAAAATTTTGGATGTTTAATAGTTTTTTTTCCAGGTATAACATTATTTCCATAATAATGTTATTTGTATTGTTTTCTTGTATGTTCTTGTTATATTATTATTGTTATTTAAACATGTTCATAAACCCCATTTAATTGAACAAATATATTACATATACCGGATAGTAAATATTTCAGAAAATTACTGTTAGGTGTTTTAAGTTTCTCTGTAAAATCGAAATTTGTATTTTTTCTTTGAATTATTTTAAGCTCAAAATAACTTAATATTATGTTATAAGTTATAACACTGGTGTCTGTCTATTAAAAATTGTGTAGTTGTTTATTGATGTGTAAGACCAGTGTTTTTTGGTTAAATATATCAAGCTATGATAACTTTTATATAAAGTTATGTCGTTGCTATTGTTTTCTTCTTCTTTATGACATTGATAAATTTGAAAACCTGCTTTGGATGTACAATTCTTTAATGTGAGGACTTATGGAGGGTTTGTGGTTCTGCCCAGATTTCTGTGCTGCCTGAAGTAATGTCTAGGAGGGCACTTAAGATCTTCCTCCAGCATAAAAGTTTTAAAGTCACTATGACTATAGTTGTGTCAGTATTACGTTAAACTAAACAAAAAGAAAACAAAAATATAAATGTAGCATCAGTTCTCTCTGTTGAATTTAGAAAGTATATCTGGACAATGCAGCATTAAAGCTGAAATAAACTAAAGTGCTCTTTCAAATGGTTATGACATTAATTCCTTTTTTTCTAAATTTCAGACCGGCAGATGATAAGAATTTTGTTAATATTGAAGTTGGCAGTGGTGTTGTAGTTGCAGTTCCATCCTGCAAAGTGAATGGATTCTTTCGGGTTTGTTCATTAGTCCCAAGTTTGCCATATTTTATGGCCCAGGATTAGACTGTAGAAATACCATTTAGAATAGTAAGCAATAAGATAGAGCAACAGATAAGCTGCATGAGTCTGTAAATACCCAGTTATATTTGCAGAATACACATTAGAGTTTTCTTTAAATGCATATCAAAACACTATGTGTAGAACATAAAAAATACCCACGTCACATCCTGCTGATTCCATAGTATTGTAAATTAACAGTTTTTCCTCATAGTTTTGGAAAGTCCAAAAATATTTAAAGCTCTTGATATGTATGAAGAATGCCTGAAAAATAAAGAAGAATGTGTTTCTGGTCATTTCTGCACATTAGTAACATATGTATATTACTCTTGTACTTCAGAGTTAATATATTTAACGAAAGTTCATTATCCTTTCTCAGAAAAGTCCGTTATCAAACATGAAAATGAAGAAGTTGTTCAAGTAATTTATTGCTGCCAATAATATTACTCTACTTTAAATGTCAAATGTTGTCTGTGTTAGTAAACCCAGACTTACCATATTAAATTTAAACAACAGAATATCATTATCTTCATTCAGGACAGGACAGTTGTTGCAGTAGAAACAGAGTTTTGTAGACTAGGCCATAAAAGTGTATTGCCAGAGAACGTTGAAACAAAAAGAAGAAAGGTAAGAATGACCATACCAAAAATGTTTTACTGAAAAAGTTATCTGAAGTTGAAAGAAGATTACGTTTCTTGTTTTGAATTTATAATTTGACCAGACTGTTCGATGAAATGTGAAGCTGTTCAACTCACCTGGGTGTAAGCGTCTTACTGTGGTTAAATATTTGCATGCAAAGTTAAATGTTAGTAAACATTGCATGTATTAGATTAGATTCACAAGATGCCTCCCAGTCATGAAATGTTCTTACACGACTAAGTAAGACAACTATTTGTTAGTGGTAATCACTAAAGTGCTAGCTAGTTTAGACCAAGTTTTCTATCCCTGGAATGTTATTTGATAAATGTATACTTTCCCCACTAGGTAGGCAAGAATGACAAGGTCTTGGAGAAGTTGAAAGCTGGGAAAGATTTCTCTCATTACAACAGAATTGTACTGCACAAGACCATATGACTATAGTGTCTATCTGTTAACAGTTGCATGAATTCATTTGAGGGTCCTTATGTTGATACATTTGTATTTTTCTTTTAATTTCAGGTTGTGTCTTGGTTGTATTGCCCTGATTGTGCGGTTAAATGTTCCAGAGAGGATTTTTTACTTGATCATATCATTGTACAGCATTGCAGAACCGCCATAAAAGGAGGAGCAGCATATACAAAGAAGCCTAAGAATTCACGCCACAAACACTCAAAGACATTTAACAATCAGAAGGTAAAACTGATTTAGGCTGTGCTTTTAAAAAATTGGATTAGTGATACTTTTGATTAATAGTAAGCCAGTATTGTGAATTATAAAAATTTAGGATAATATAATCTTCTAAAAAAAACTTTAAAATGACTTATATATATAAGTTGTGATTTATGTTCTTATGTATCATTTTAAAAGAATTGTTAATTTATTTGTGCGCAAACCTGCAATTTTTAGCTGGACTATTTGAAAATATTTTAGGTTCTTATGTCACCCTTTCATGTGTCAAGTTTTGCATGTAAGCTGGTTTCTCCAGAACTACAAGGTCAATTTTTTTCAAACTTCACACCTGTCATCAGCATCCTCAGATAACTTGACAGGGCCAGATATACATAAATCTAGCTTTTTTGATGACTCCTTTAAACTTAAAATCTTGGGTTGTATTTAATCTGTAAAACAATTTCTGAAAAAGTATTAGGCTAAATGCTTTCAAAATTCACACATGTATGTCATTGATGAACTCACAGGGCAAGGTAATTACTTACTTTTTTGGTGAAACTTGTCCCCTTTTTGAAATAAAAGTCTTGTCGAAGATGCACATGTAATCATTTTTAGGAATATTTTATTTAAAGGCACAGACTTAAGATTGACTTGCTAATTAGATGATTAGGCAGTTGTGGGAGACATGCACTTTCTTCAAAAACAGCTCTAGCTAGTTTATATATCTTTTCAGGTATCTGATGTAGAAAGCAGTACTGTTTCAAAACAGAAGGGTTACAGTAACCGGTATATTGAAAAGGAGATTCCGTCATGTGAAGGTACAATAGTTGTATGAAATAACTAACTTGATCAATTCGTAGACAGAAAATTTATTGTTGTTCCCTGCATTTTTCGACGGAAGAGAGTGGGATATAGAAATAGGCTGCATCCATCTTTCCGTCACACTTTGTTTCTGGTTCATAACTCTGCCATCAATGAAGGGATTTTAAAATAACTTAGCATATATGTTCCCCATAATTAGGTGATGTGTCTTGCGCCAGACCTAGACCCCTAGCTCCAAGGTCAATGTCACAGTTAGAGGTCAAATGTTAAAACAGGGTCTGCAAGAACCAGGTCCCTAGGTCTAAGGTCAAGGTCACACTTAGAGGCCATAGTTGCTGGCCAGCTCGACATTCTGCCAGTGGGCATGCAGAATGTATTTCTAGTCTTCAAATATTAATATGTTTTTAAATGCGAATTTGTATGCACAATTAAAAACAGATGTAATGATACCATGAAAATCAGCAAGAGCTTTTTTTCTACAAAAGTCTCAACAATTTTTATTGCTCATATGTTTTCATACAATTACTTAAAAGAGCTTAAATAAACTGTATATTTTATTCTGACGGAAACTAATGATATAAACTGCATTTTGTTGCTGTTCCAGGTATGTTTTCTGTTTTTTCACCCTCTGAATGGAGAGACTTGCTTCAGCTGATGACTTTATCTTACCTATGTACCAGTGAGGGGATGAACCATGTCATATTGAATATGCTGATCATTCGGAATGTGGACCTATCACAGATAAAGTTATTACTGTCTGGTGATGTGGAACTCAACCCTGGACCTGTAAATATTTATAATTTACTGTTTATGCTTAAGTCAGTAATTGAAAATGATTTAAGAAGTGATTGTGCTCATTCAGTTTAGAATTATTATTGTCTATATAGCAATACTAAGTTGTAACTTTATACTATGATTTGCTTCAAACTGAAAGAAGCTGTTCCACACAATTGTCCACATCATATGACACAAGGCCCTTAACCCTGGTACCAATATTTAATGAATTATGCCCCCTTTTACTTAGAATTTAAGGTAAAGTTTTGATGCTCTCACTATATCTCAGTTATTACTGAATTCAAACCTAAAATATTTGTTCAACATCATCACTCACATCATATGACACAAGGGCCATAACTCTTGCACCAGTATAACATGAATTATCTCCCTTTTTACTTTGAATTTCAGGTTAAAGTTTTGATACACTTTCACTCTATCTCGGTTATTACTAAATGGATTTGATTCAAACTTATAATAGTTGTGCCACCTCATCAACCACCCCATATGACACAAGGTGCATAACTCTGGCACCAATTCTTCATGAATTATGACCCCTTTTCCTTGGAATTTAAAATTAATTTTGATGCATTTTCACTATATCTCAGTTATTAGGAAATGGATTTGATTCAAATTTTGTTTCACATCATCACCCACATCATATGACAAGATGGATAACTTTTGCACCATTATTGTATGAATTATGCCCCCTTTTTGCTTAGAATTATACTTAATATATAGTGTTTTGAAACACTTTATCTTTACCTCTCTTGTTACTTAATATTTTTGACACAAACTTGAGCTATTGCGCATCACTCTATTGATATGTAGGCGATTCTGTGGTCGTGTGGTTAAGGTCGCTGACTTCAAATTATCCCTCATCGATTTGGGTTCAAGCCTCACTTGACAGCTCTTGTTGAATTTTAAACTTTTATTCCATGATAGATTCTCTATTTTCAATTCAACCTGTTTGACAATTTGGTATTTTCAGTACAATTGTACCAAGGAAAACATTGCACATTTTTAAATATCCATTTTATTTCAGTTTAGTGTGACAATAAAAGAATTTCCAGACTTCATATTTGAAAGGCATTTTCAAAATTTTAGGATTACATTTGTCAGTGGGAGGATTGTACCTTTGCCAGTAGTACAGTTGGAGCTTTGGACCAACATATTGTAACTCATGCCGCCCGTTCTAATGGCTTGTGTTGCTGGGGTGACTGTGCATTTAATAAACCAGATGGCAGTGTACAAGACCTCGCAAGGCATGTTCTGCAGCATCTATATAATGTGAGTCTTTATTTTCTCTTGCTACAAAAGCATTTGACCTAGAGTCACATAACTTTACAGGAATGTTGGTCAGCATGTGTAGTTGTGCACCTGGGGTTTCGCGTCTGGATTCATTCAGTTGTGTAGGAGTTATAGCCCCTGACTTAGTTGAAAATTGGTCATTTTATTGTTGTGTCGCGTGTAGCTCCAAAAGTATTTGACCTAGAGTCTCCAAAGTTTACAGGAATGTTGGTCAGCATGTGCAGTTGTGCACCTGGGGTTTCTCGTCCAGATTCATTCAGTTGTGTAGGAGTTATGGCCCCTGATTTAGTTAAAAATTGTTCATTTTAATGTCGTGTCGCACGTAGCTCCAAAAGTATTTGACCTAGAGTCATCAAAGTTTACAGGAATGTTGGCCAGCATGTGCAGTTGTGCACCTGGGGTTTTGCATCCGGATTAAAATGTACTTGACTTAGAATCATAAAACATTAGAGGATTGTTTTATAGCCTACAAAGTGTTCTCTTTACAGGTTTTTTTTTCTGTATTTATGGAATGGTACCGGTTCCCGTGCCGATTTACTTTTCAGTTTTATTTTTTTTATTATTTTTTTATTACCGACGATTGGGAAAAATGGACACTTTCTGGCATTGGGAATGGTACCGTTTATCAGTACCGCTCATATTAGGGAAAAAAACCCTGCTTTAGGATTTTACTCAGCTAGGCCAAAGTTATGGCCAACTGAGCGAAAAATACACATAATGTTCTTAAAATTTTGTGTTGTAAACATCTTAAAAATAGTGAATTCTGTCAAAAATGTCTACTGGCAGAATAGTTGTTAAAATATTCTTTGATACTTATAACAGCTATAAAGTGATATAATTTTTAGTTACTTATGCTTTTGAATATTGTTTATACAGGTTGTTTTTTAAAATGGTTTTACAGGATAAAAACATATTTGTTTCCATTGAGGATTGGTATGCTGTAATACCAGGTGGAACACTAAATGCAACAACAGATTTGAACTCGTGTCCACAACATTTGGTTAGTAAGTTTCAATTTATAAAAAATAAAATTTGTGCTTTTTAACTCATCTTTTCAGAGAAATAATAGAGCTATTGTATTCACCTTCACGTCGCCTTCACTGATGGTTAAAGTTTTTGTCAAATATCTCTGTTACTGTCAAAGATTGCACCAGGAGAAACAATCCCTATAACTCTGCTTTGAATTTGGATATAGTTATGCCCCTTTTTAACTTGGATTTTTTTTGGTTAAGTTTCTGGTAAAAGTCAAATATATCTGTTACTATGAAAGCTTTTGACATGAAACTTAAAATAGTTACTATCAAAGTCTGCACCAGGAGAAACAGTCCCATTAACTTGAATTTAAATTTGGACGGAGTTATGCCCCCTTTTGACTTATTATTTTTGGTTATACATTTGTAGTTTTTGATAAAGTCAAATATCACTGTTACTATTAAAGTCCACACTAGGAGAAACAATACCCATGACTCTGAATAGAATTTTGACAGAGTTATGCCATTTTTTAACTTGTTTTGTTTAAAGTTTTATAAAGCGTTAAATATAGCAAAGCTTTTATTCAGTCAAGCACTGAGAAAAGTCGAGCGCACAGTATTACAAACAGCTCTTGTTGATCTTGTCGTACTAAATTAAATTAACTTCTGGCATTGAGAAAAATTGCTTCAAGCAACTAAAAGTATGTCACCTTATTTCATAAATTATTCGACCTGGAATGTTGAATCTTGTATGAATGTTATTCAACATAAAAAATATACTGCACCGGGAATTTTTATATGGAATAACCTGCACCTGTTTTAGTTTCTTGTATCTTGTGTTTATAGATACTGCTTTGTAATATTACACCCAACCACAATTAGCTACTTTTTAGGTTCATTTTATTGCTTTTGTTCGTTCCCTGGTAATATCTACCTCCAGTCATAACTTTTCCAGTTTTTATTTCTCTACGTGGAAGATAAATTGAAAGTTAAATTGGTCTTGCAATGTCAGAAAGTTACATTATGACCATACAGTGACTGTTACCAGAAACACCTGTATTTACATTAAAGACAACTAGTATGACTTCAGTAGAAAGAATTTAATGTATTGCATTTGATAGCAGTCGTTTTACTCCTCATCAGTATTTAATGATGTCAACATTTGTGAGTATGTGGTAGGAGGAAAGAATAATGGAAATGCTACTATTTTCAGATTTTCTAAATGTTCTTTTTTAGATTTCAAAACATCTGGTCAGTACATTCAATTTTTGTCTTACTGTATGACTAGGTCATATACCATGAAATTAATAAGAGTCCTACACTTTATTGGATTTTGATAGAGCACTACTCTATAGGATTGTGTCAAAAGGTAACCTTGATTATATTTGCTTTAATTTTCAGAGATCTCAGCTGAAATTGCTCCTGTTTGATGAAGTCTTTAAAATCACATCAGACTCGTATACAGTTGACCAACATTTGCGTTACTTAGACTTTGAACGTGTGCACTACCCAACAAACTTTGGTATTAAAAGAGATGAATTCATTCGTAAAAGAACAGAATTAGGTGAACACTGGGACAACTATTTGGGCCAAGAAGAAATGCAGGTCCCACCTGTTACAAGCAAGACACACAAGGCTGAAAGTGTTCCCAGGCCATTTTATACAGTTTATAGTGATAAGAAATATCATGTTGTTACTACAGATCGTCCAGAATTTGCATCTAACTTAGCACATTCTGTTAAATTGAAATCTGATAGAAAACGGAAGTGTGAAGTTTCAGAACCATTGTCAGATACAGAGTATTTTATGAATGATTCTTGGTTTGGAAATTTATTGCATAATTTGTCCTTGTGTAAAGTTGCAATGAATCTACAATCTCAGATTTTGCAAAAATTAAAGGAATGTAACTTTTTAAGTCCTAACACACAGCATGTTTTTGCGCTTGAAAGAGAAGCATATAAATTAGGTTCTTTGGAAAACTGTTCAGCAGGAACTTTTGTATACACCGTTTTTAAATGCGACATAGGCAACAGAAGTATTTACTATATCAGGTATATAGAGACAGGAATATATATTGGTATTATGGAACAAAAATACCTTAATCGATTAAGAGAATCACTTCAATTTTCTGATGAAAATGTATTGCTTCATAATGTCTTGACAGTGGAAGACTTAACAAAAAATCAAGAGGAATTAAAAAGAGCTAACGACTTGAAGAGGAAACGACCAGATAAAATATTTAAGCATTCTGTCAATAAAATCATTCCTCAGAAAATAGAGGAACTCAAGGACACTGAAATGATGTCTGATATAAGTCTTGAATCTTTCCTTGTACATTGTTTACCTAATAAGTCAAAAAGTTCCATTAACAACATGGAAGATCAGTTCATTGAAGCTGAAAATTATCAAGAGAAGTCTGAGGAAATTAAAGACTGTCTTCTTGACTTCAGAATGAACAGACTTGATGTTTCAGCCAAATGTTCCAAAGACATTCTAGAGAAAACATCTAATAGTGTCAACAATCTTTTTGAACAGTCAAAGATTTTAAATTTTCTTAGCGGAGATATAAAAGCTAAACCTGAACTTTTCAAAGGAACATCAAGATTTGAGTCAAATTTTCTTGATAACTCTCATGTAGTAACATCATTAAGAAACAAGACCTGTCATTTATATTTGAATAAAAACTTGATGGAACTGAAGAAATTTTATGCTAAATGGTTTCCAGAATTATGTGAAGAATTAAACATCCCGGACCAGACTGTTGATATTCCAATAAACCAACCAGTTACTAAACGACTGAAAAAATCCAACAATATTAGACCATTACAGATAAGAAGAAAAACACTAGAGGAGAAAGTACCAGTGTCTGTTCAGTTTCGAAAACCAGGAAATCACACAATTTATGAAAGTTTTTGTTTAGCTTTAATTGAAAGGGGAAAGTTGATTATTCAGTCAATAAATGATTGTGGCATAGTTGCTTGTATGAATGATTACAGTGACATAGATGGATCTTTTAAAGAAAATAATTTTGTTTATACAACGAAAATATCACAAGAAACTGGCGAGTACTTTTACTGTAGTTGCAGTATATACAGGACACTTATTAACTGTGATGAGACTGAAAGTAATGGTGATGAATTTCATGTAATTGATTTGGAGGATGAAAGTGTAATTACATGTATGCATTGTAAGTTTCTGAAAAATTCTGTGATTCCTTGCATAGTGAATGGAGAAGAGTTGGTTGAAACCAATCTTAGTAAATTCATCAAAAATGCTCTAAGTTTTAAAGGAAAAGATATTGTGGAATTAATACGAGGGAAGGAAACACGCAAGTTTTCTGTTTTAACTGGAGATGATGACTATCCAACATTTGTCCATTTAACCTACAAGAAACAAGTAAAAAGGTATATTGCCTCATGTTTGAATGGTTATTGTAAGGCTTTAAAAGGTCACAAAAGAAATATAGAGTATTTATCTTCTGCAGAGGTCTGTAAACATCTTTCTGTTTTGAAAAGTAATAAAGATTGCTGGGAAGACATTCTTGACTTTGAATCATTGCTAACTAATGACATTCCCAAAAGTGACTCTGTTGTTGAAGAAGAAGATGAATTATGGATAAATACAGATGTTTTGGATGCAAATTTTAAAGGAAACTTTGATGTGAACACAGGGTTATGGAATTTCGAATGTAGGAGTGATCACCCACCAAGTAAAAGAGACAGTGAACTTTTACAAAGTAACTTGATTTGCCGTGATGGCTGGAATGATAGAACTTTAACTCGACTGGATGATGGGTGTTTGAAAGGCCCAATACTGTGTCCTGACATTCCTGAAAATACATGTGAATGTGGTAGTGGATGGCTTAAAAGGGAGGATGATGATGAGTATAGTGAACTAGGTTTGACAGAAATAGAAAAATCACCAAAGAGCCGTATTTTGACTATATATACACAATTAGCTCCAGTTAAGTGCGAGGTTCATACACGGGTATGTTATAATAAAGAAAGTCCTTGTAAAATTATGTGGAATGAAGGTGAATTAGACTCACTGCATGTGCTGAGCAGGGAAACTGCTGCAGGGGATGAGATAGGCTGGGAATTTGTTTCAATGGTTATGAACTCTGGTTGTACCTTTGCGTCTTTTTGCAAATATAAGACAGAAAATTACAAAATTAGACATGGAAATGCAAAGTTTATGAGTCCAACACTTTTTATAAGATGGTGGTTCAGTTGGGCAGCAAATATGAAAATTGAGTTTAGAGTGCCTTGCAAAAGTTGTGGTTTTAAACCACGGCGCTTGTGTTGTGATGGTACAAGAGTAGGTGTGGGCTTTCGTCATGCCAGTTATGAGGAAATAAATAAAACTGATGAAGGTGCCCCTGTTAATGAAACTTTACATAGAAGAATGGATAGATGTTTTCTAAAAAACATGAAAGAATTAGAAAAACAGGAAGTTATTCAGTTTAGATCTACTTTAGATTATTTAGCACGCAGAGTTATACAAGGTGTTAAAGATGATGAAGTCATACCTGATGTTGAACTGGAAGAAAGAGTTAATTCTTTGAACGACATTCTACCTGATGAAATTTCACCTTCATTTTCTAGATTTATAGCTATGGCAGACCATGACAATGAAAAGTTGGCTTATGCTTTTGTTTTGAAAATGTTAGCAACCACAGCATCTATAACAAGTTTGTTACCACCACCATTTTGTGGTCGGTTACAGCAGTTTCTCAACAATCCAACAGTTGAAAATACAGAGTATAATTTTATTATGAGTGAAATGCGTACTTATGCACCTGAAATAAGAGATCTCATTCATGCTGCCTTAAGGAAAAATAATTCTATGTTACCACATGACTTGAGGTTGTTCTTACAGTATATAGTTAATGAATCTTTGAGTTTAAAGGTAACTGAACCAGAACCAGCAGTTCCGCAAGCAGATACATACAATCCTGAAAAGTTTGGCAGGGCGTATTACTTCAATGAATATGGTATGAAATTGAGAAATGTGAGAAAGTTCAGTATTGATACTGACAGAACTGTTAGAAATAATGTTGATCATGATGATGAAACTATGGATTTTGATAGGTGTCATAAACTGTTCTCTAAAACTCAGACCTCAGCTCGTGGAACTTCAAATTTATTTCTTTGGTTTTGTGCAGATCATGGACATTGTTATGGATTTCATATGACAGGTGCAGAAGGTAGAAAAGACCCAGCAGCATCTCTTTATTCCTATCTCGAAAAGCCTCCTCATGACATTTTTTATGATTTTGCATGTAATTTACAGGAGTATTGTTTAAACAGAGAAAGTGGTTATTACAAAGATGTTCGTTTTTTTCATGACATTTTTCATGGCTATTCACACAAATGTTCATGTGCATTTAGGTCAAGTAGGCTGCAGGGTTTTGAAACTGTAAATTCTGAAATATGTGAGCAGTTCAACAGTTTCATACAATGCATTAAAAAATCTGCTCGACAAATGTCACAGTCCCATTTCTGTTTTTATCTTCATTTTTTTTTGCATCCGTGGAATGAAAAAGGTCACCATATCAAATCAAAGGAAAAGCTAGTTAACACTGTAGAGGCCACATTTATGACCATATCTTAATGAAACTTGGTCAGAATGTTGATCTTGAAGATCAATAGCTCAAGTTCAAATCTGGGTCAGGTGGGGTAAAAAACTAGGCCACTAGGTCAAATCAAAGGAAAAGCTTGTTAACACTCTAGAGGCCACATATATGACTGTATCTTCATGAAACCTAGTCGGAATGTTAATCTTGATGATATTTAGGTCAAGTTCGAATTTTGGTCATGTGGGGTCAAAAACTAGGTCACCAGGTCAAATCAAAGGAAAAGCTAGTTAACACTTTAGAGACCACATTTTTGACCATATCTTAATGAAACTTGGTCAGAATGTTAATCTTGATGATCTTTATGTTAATAGGTCAGGTGAGTGATACATGGCCATCATGGCCCTCTTGTTTTTAAATAGCTGTGTCATTTTTTTATGTCAGCTTTAACTTCTTGTCAACTTTAACTTCCTTTATGACTGAATTTTTTTTGTAGCTATGTCAGCTGTTATTTCCTCTATGTTTTTGTTTCCTAGCCATATCAGATGTTGTTTCTTTATGTGCTGCCTTTTGTCATTCCCATATCAATTGTAATTTCCTATCTGTATTTTTATTTCATAGCGATGTGACTTTTTTTTGTTTCCTTCATGTATTTATTGCATAGCAATAACAGTTGTAATTTTCTTCATGTTCTGTATTTTTTCCTAAGACATATCAGTTGTAATTTCCTTTATGTATTTTTTTTTCATAATGATGTCAGTTTTATTTTCCTTCGTGTATTTTATTGCATAGCAATAACAGTTGTAATTTTCTTAACATATTGTTTTTTTTTTTCAGTTAGACATATCAGTTGTAATTTCCTTTATGTATTTTCATGCCCCCAAAGGGAGGCATATAGTTTTTGAACCGTCTGTCAGTCTGTCCGCAATTTTCGTGTCCGGTCCATATCTTTGTCATCGATGGATGGATTTTCAAATAACTTGGCATGAATGTGTACCACAGTAAGACAACGTGTCGCACGCAAAACCCAGGTCCGTAGCTCAAAGGTCAAGGTCACACTTAGACGTTAAAGGATAGTGCATTGATGGGCGTGTCCGGTCCATATCTTTGTCATCCATGGATGGATTTTCAAATAACTTGGCATGAATGTGTACCACAGTAAGACAACGTGTTGCGCGCAAGACCCAGGTCCGTAGCTCAAAGGTCAAGGTCACACTTAGACGTTAAAGGATAGTGTATTGATGGGCGTGTCCGGTCCATATCTTTGTCATCCATGGATGGATTTTCAAATAACTTGGCATGAATGTGTACCACAGTAAGCCGACGTGTCGCGTGCAAGACCCAGGTCCGTAGCTCAAAGGTCAAGGTCACAATTAGACGTTAAAGGATAGTGCATTGATGGGCGTGTCCGGTCCATATCTTTGTCATTCATGCATGGATTTTAAAATAACTATGCATGAATGTGTGGCACAGTAAGACGACGTGTCGCGCGCAAGACCCAGCTCCGTAGGTCAAAGGTCCTAAACTCTAACATCGGCCATAACTATTCATTCAAAGTGCCATCGGGGGCATGTGTCATCCTATGGAGACAGCTCTTGTTCTCATAGCGGTGTCATTTTTAGCTCACCTGTTATTTCCTCTATGTATTGGTTTTTTCTCTGAGACAAATCACCCGTAATTTCATTGATTAGTTTGCTTCTTAGTTAGAATAAGTGCATTCTAAATAAACAGAAAACTTTTTCGAAGTTGAATCTAACCTTCCTGATTGAGACCTTCCTTTCCCTTACTTGTCTGTCGACCTCATCGTGGTGTAAGGGTGTGAACATTATACCAATAACTCGAGTATAGTGGCCAACGGACAGACACTACTGAACAAACTTTGTATTTGAAACTCGAATACATTTTTCCATGCTATATGAAAACAAATCAAGTTTGTATTTTAGCAAATAAAATAGGGTTATTATAACAGTAGCTTGATCTGGGATGCAGTATTCGGCTCGAGTGGATTTTGCCAGATCGGATCTCACGAGGCGCGCAAGCTAGGGGTGAAAAGATGCCACGCCCTGGGGTTTTAAAGTTGTACATAGACTTAAATAGGATTTTTGTTTAAAAAATCTTCTTGTCTGAAACCACAAGACCTAGGCTTTTGATGTTTGGTATGAAGCATTGCCTTGTGGTTCTCTACCAAGATTGTTCAAACTATGCCACTGGGATGAAAAGAGGCCCAGCCCAGGGGGGTCACAAGTTTTACATAGGAAAAACAAAATCTTGTCAACATCCCCACGTGAATTATATTATTATTATTATTATACCAGATTTATATAGCGCCCTTTTCATGATCAATTTCACGTTCAAATGCGCTTTACATATTTCAAATGCAGCCACACAGGGCGCATAATTCATCCTCTACAAGTACAGACACAGAGCGATCTGACCAGAGGGACAGAGTGAGACAAAGCCCCCACGACAGAGAGATCAGAAATCAGATACAGGCTTGTCCGGCTAACTTAGCCTAGCTTGTTGCGAATAGACAGCCTGGTTCTTTAACGTGCCCAGTGTAGAGCACTGATACATGCAAGGATTGCCTGGGTTCCTGACCAGTATACCTCTAATTGGGTGGGAAACACTGAAAAGCGTTTCTGAAAATTCCCGAGTAGCTGCCGGGGATCGAACCCCGACCTCAGGATTGGAAGGCCAGTGTGCAAACCACTGAGCTATCTGTCCACATATGAGGACGAATAATATCAAGACGCAGTGTCTTTTATCAAATCGTCACTAACAGCATACACCTGCCTGGGGATTGAACTCGCAGCCCCGCGATCCATAGACCAACGTTCTCCCTACTGAGTTAAGCTGGCGGGCTCTTATATTGTTGTAGGATATGTACATATCATTCTGTATATCTGTTTTTTGCCTGTAAATGCCATTCAAGAAAGGGGGTAGGTTTGTCTGAAGAAAAATTGTAAGAAATTAATCGGATAAGCCTATATAGAATTGCTATTTTTATGTGTCTGAAATGCGTTCTTACTGAAAGAATCACATTTTAATGGTCATTTCTCAATTTTGGGTCATGTGACAGGGTAATTTCTTATAATGGAAGTCTATGGGAAAAGTAATAGGAGTGTCTGACCTAAAGTGAATTTTCTACACTAGTGAATTAAATGAAAGAACTGATTCTGAGGGAAGATTTCGTGATTATACATTCTTCTGTTGGATTGTTTTAGGATAATCAAAGCCTCTTAGGTTGTTCAGCAATAAAATTACAGGAATTAAGTCCATTAAGTAAATATTTTCAGTCATTATCAGCACCAGGGGTCCTCAGTTTTGGCATTGGTATTATTTCAAACAGGTGATTGCATGTGACTAAGGTGATACTTGCAGTATTTGATGTCTGAGAATTTTCTTTGTGTGCAGAACATAAGGAGGGGTGGAGTGTAAGATGAATGTATAGTTTTCTTTTCATAAATCTTTCATTTAGGTCTGCATACAGATTTGACCGGTTATGATTCCATGAAGATTTTATGACAAGACTGTAGGAAACCTGTTTACTGACAGTGCCAGAGTGGTTATTGTTGAAGAATAGTAAAGGTAGGACACTGAAATACATTCTTTTAGACAGGCATAACTTAAAATTTGCTCCTAAAACCTTCTGCATTATATATGGAAACTTTTTCTCTTTTCCTTGAAGCAATAACAGTCTGCGGGATGTAATTTTGTGTTTTATTTGTCCTTTTTGGGTTTTTACTGATAATGTTTAATTCATATCAGATGTTTTTCACTGATTCAGTCGCTCAAAAGTTGAATTGAAAGCAGGAGTTACATTGAAATTTGAATATTAAGATATCTTTAAGCTTCCTGCTCATAAGAGTATGTCAAAAAAGTGCTTGAAGAAGCACAAGAAGTTTAATTGTCATATATTCTCAAGAGAAAAAGACTGCCCCAGAATCACTAATCCTGTTAAGGTGTTGTTTGTTTGTTTCAATTGGAATTTATATTGCAAAATATAGCTATTTTACTTGTACTTGTAAGTGTTCAGGCTACAGTCACATTATGTAGGCATTCTGAGGATCAAATGTTGGATAGAGCTGGAAAATTATTTCTCATTCTGACAAAATGACTTCTGGATAGGTTTACACATGTCTAAATAGATTTACAGCATTATGTACAGGTTTTATAACTTATTTTCAGTGCTGGTAATACTGACTTTGTCAGAAAAAATGCCCAAATTGAATCTTGGAGTAATCAGAATTGAAATATTGGTACATATTAGAAGTGAATTATCTCCCTTTAAATCTTTATAATTATAATATTTCAACTTTTAACTGTTTCAGTAAGGTATTTTGGGCTTGGAAATGTTATTTTATGTACAAGTAGTTAGACAGACAGTCTTAATTGTAAAAATGTGTTCTAAAAGATGCATTTAGGCTGTCCATGGTCTAAAATTGTGTGATTTCAAATAAACCTAAAAATGGCACTCTAGGGATGCTTGACAGCTATTTATTTGAGAGTAAAGTACTTCTCAAGGGTAAATTTATTTATTTTTTGGCAAGATTATGCTTCTCCTTATTGAATGTTGCAGGTTATTTTGCAAGTGATTGTGTCTTTATTAGTAATAGCAGCTTTTATCTGTGGCCCTATGGCCAGAAACTGATGAAAACATTTAACTGCAGTGGGGCTTTATCTGAAAGACCTGTAAGTCCTAAAATATTGTAATGGTAGTGTAAATAGTGTGTAAGCTCTATATAAATATCAGCTAGTGTTTGTTTTCTGTCTATTTAATGCTTAAGTCACTTTCAGTAATCCCCTAGGATGAGAAAATGTGTTGACAATGAAGAAATCACTGTTTTTAGTGATGGGTGGGGTATGAAAACAGTACCCTGCTGCAGCATTTATGTTTAATATTGTATGTAAGTAGTGTTTATTTAAAGGGGACTACATGCACTCAATACAGGAGGGGTTTTAGACATCTTGCATCAACACTGACTTCCTGGTGGTCATTTGAATAAGAAAATGCAGTTTTATTTCATATTTTCAGTACAGTTGACATAAGACACTGTGACATACTATACAGAAAGTGGTACTGGTGGCTAGAATTTTGGATGGGAGTGAAAACAACACATTTGTTACTTTGGTAAGTGTTTACTTTAAAGGTATAATAACTGAAAGGCATGTATATTGAAATTTTATATTCTCTAGGTCAGAGATTTCTATTACAAGCCGGCTTTTGATTGGTTGAAAAAGTGTAGGGAAACCCCTAAGATTCAATGAGGCGTAAGCTGATTGGATAAAAAGGTTATGTTTACAATTATAAAATTTGTGTCAAAATCAAGCAATAAAATGTTTTCTGAGAAATGTGGAATATTTTACTAGTGTCTGGCTGAATGGTAGACTTTACAATTCTGTATTTAGAAAAGTAGGTGACAGTGGGCATTTTGCCTCTAAATGCCATTCAAGAAAGGGGGTAGGTTTGTCTGAAGAAATATTGTAAGAAATTTGATCGGATAAGCCTATATAAAATTGCTATTTTTATGTGTCTGAAATGCTGTCTTACTGAAAGAATCACATTTTAATGGTCATTTCTCAATTTTGGGTCATGTGACAGGGTAATTTCTTATAATGGAAGTCTATGGGAAAAGTAATAGGAGTGTCTGACCTGAAAGTAAGAGTTATACTTGCAGCATTATTTATTATCCTGTTCACAGGAAGAAACAATACCTATTTAAATACTATATAGATAATTTTACAGAGTAATCTGACTAAAGACAGATCCTACTAGCCACTCAAATTCATTAACTAAAAGAAAGAGTTCTATTTAACAATATGACCCTATATTGAATAAGTAATGTTTAATTGACCAGTAATTATGTTAAACAAATGATATTAAGTTATAAGTCAATTCCTACAACTTCTTTATGGTCAGTCTATACAAGCTTTATTAAAGATCTTTAAAATTTGTCTTTTCTTTGTTGTTTTTAGCTCACCTGAGCCAAAGGCTTATGGTGAGCTATTGTGGCCGCTCAATGTCCGGTGTGCGGTGTCCGGCGTCCGTCTGTCAACATTTTCTAAAAAAATCTTTTTCTTGAAAACCACTGGGCAGAATTACACTTAACTTCACAGGAATGATCATTGGGTGGTCCCCTTTCAAAATTGTTCAAAGAATTGAGTTCCATGCAGAACTCTGGTTGCCATGGCAACTGAAAGGAAAAACTTTAAAAATCTCCTTGTCCAAAACCACAAGGCCTAGGGCTTTGATATTTGTTATGTAGCATCATCTGGTGGTCCTCTACCAAAATTGTTCAAATTATCCCCCTAGGGTCAAATATGGCCCCACCCCGGGGGTCACATGGTTTATATAGAGTTATATAGGGAAAACTTAATCTCTTCTTGTACAAAACCACATGGCCTGGGGCTTTGATATTTAGTATGTAGCATTATCTAGTGGTCCTCTACCAAGATTGTTCAAATTATCCCCCTAGGGTCAAATATGGCCCCGCCCCGGGGGTCTCAAGTTTTACATAGACTTATTTAGGAAATAAAGTTTTAAAATCTTCTTGTCTGAAACCACAACTCTTAGACCTTTGACATTTGGTTTGTAGCATTGTCTTATGGTCCTCAACAAAAATTGTTCAAATTGTACCCTTTGGGTGAAAAGAGGCCCTGCCCTGGGGGTCCCAAGTTTTAGAGTTATATAGGAAAAACCTTTAAAAGTGTCTTCTTGTCAGAAACATGACCTAGGCGTTTGATATTTGGTATGATGCATTGTCTAGTAGTCCTTTTCCAAAATTGTTCAAATTATGCCCCTGGGGTTAAAAGAGGTCCCTTCCTGGGGTCTCTTAGTTATGTTGTGAGTTATATAGGAGAAATACTTAAAAATCATCTGATCCTATTTTCAAGACTATTTAATTATATAATTACCTGATGACCCAAGTAATATGATGTCATTTGATTGTGACCTTGACCTACTGACTTACTTTCTTGTTTTTTAAGATACAGCCTTGAAATTTTGATGACTTTCACAGTTTTGCACACAAATTGTAAAACTGAATTTCATTGACCATGAATGTGACCTACTGACTTTTTTAATATTTCATCATCAGTTTTACATTTGAAACATGTAGCTGATATTACTCAGGTGAGCGATCCAGGGTCATTATGACCCTCTTGTTTTTATGTTAATATATAATGCCTAATGTGGGTATTTTCATATTTCAGGCTTCACAGTTTTTATTTGTTTCAAGAAGAACAATGTCATTTACAGGTGAATTCCATTGGGTTTACACATGTTCATATGATGTAGCTGGAACTGAATTGAGTGCCGTGGAGAGCAAATGTAGGTTACCTTTGCAGGTTACATTGGTAGAATTACTAAGCCTTTTATTTTATTATATTTTAAGTAATCATTGGAAAAATATAAAGCGGTTATCTTCATAGTTATACATTTTTCAATCAAACTGTGATTATTAAATTTAAAACTTAAACTTTCAAGAGGGCAGAAACCCACTATGAAGATAGTTTCATGCCACCTAAAAATAAGTAAAATAATTCATCTTAACAGCACAGTGCCAAACCAGGAATAAGAACTAAAGAGTATAATGAGACATTCTTGATACATAAATTCCCTTAATTTGAGTAGAAGTATTATATAATTCCTGCTTTGTTTTAGCTCGACTGTATGAAGTATATGGAGAGCTATCCTTCTCGACCTGGTATTGGCAACACTCCAGGTTCCAACCTTGGTTAAAGTTTTTTTACACTTTCTCCTTTTCTAGCTCATCTGTAACGTAGTGACGGTGAGCTTTTGTGATCACCCTTCATCCCTCCGTCCACAGTTTTCTTGTGAACACGATAGAGACCACATTTCGTATTTTATTATCCCCCGCTGATGAAATCTGGAGAGGGGTATTGAAATGGCGTTGTCCGTCCGTGTGTCCGTCGTCTGCAGCCATTTCTCAGTAACTAGCAAATAGAATTTCATGAAACTTGAAATAAACATGAACCAACATACTGCAATTATGCCCGTCAAGTTTTTTTTTTGGATTGGTCAATTTTCATTACAGTTATTGCCCTTTACTTACTGAAAAATGCCCAAAAAGGTCCTTCCACAGCCATTTCCCAGTAACTAGCTGGTAGAATTTCATGAAATTTGAAATAAAGATGAACCAACAAACTGCGATGATGCCTGTCAAGTTTTTAGCTCACCTGAGTTTTTCTGATCGCTCGATGTCCGGCGTCTGTCTGTCATCTGTCAACATTTAGCTTGTGTATGCGATAAAGGCCTTATTTTTCAACTGATCTTCATGAAATTTGGTCAGAATGATAACCTTGATGAAATCTAGGCCGAGTTTGAAAATGGGTCATCTGGGGTCAAAAACTAGGTCACTGGGTCAAATCAAAGAAAAACCTGGTGTATGCGATAGAGGCTGTATTTTTACACTGTTTAATATGTTGTGTTAGGGTGTGTTTCTCAGGTGAGCGACCTAGGGCCATCTTGGCCCTCTTGTGTTTTTTTTTTGAATTTGCTTGTTTTTATCAAACTTGCACACAACTTGTATGGGTATAACATCTCAGTTCCTTTCGAAAACTGGGCAGGTCACATCATAAGTTATGGCCCCTAAAAAGCGAAAATTTGCCAATTTTAGCTTGTTAACACGATAGAGACCATATTTTGCGATCAACCTTAATCAAACTTGCACACAACTTGTAGTGGCATAATATCTGGGTTCATTTATTAAACTGGCCAGATCCCATGATGGGTTCCAGAGTTATGGCCTCTTAAAGGGCCAAAGTTGCTATTTTTGGCTTGTGAACATGATAGAGACCACATTTTGCAATCAACTTCAATAAAACTTGCACACAACTTTTATTGGCATAATGTCTCATTTCCTTTTGAAACTGGCCAGATCTAGTCCTGGGTTGCAGAGTTACGGTCCCTTAAAGGGTTAAGAATTGCTAATTTTGGCTTGTGAACACAATAGAGATAACATTTTGTCATCGACTATAACCAGACTTGCATACAACTTGTATTGGCATAATATCTCTGTTCCTTTGGAAAACTTAAGAGGTCCCATTATAGGTTCCAGAGTTATGGCCCCTTAAAGGCCCAAAATTTGCTATTTTAGCTTTTGCAGTCATAGAGAGACTTCATTTACGGTTTGATTTGATACAAACTTGCTAAGTATCTTCAACAAGAATAGATCTTGGATTCCATTATGAATTTCATGTCTTATGATGAACAGATTACTATATGTCTTTTCCCTTGCATCTGCCTTAGCATCTTCCCTTAACCAACATTACACTTGGTTCACATCTCAGGCAGATATTGAAGTTTCAGGGCAGATATATCTGTAGTAATCTGTGTTTGTCCATATCTGGTTATAAGTTATATAGGAAATAATACTTCATAAATTATCTGATCATCCTAGACTGTTTTATTATACGCCTGAAGGGACGTATTATGTTATACCCCCGCTGTCCGTCAGTCCATCTGTCCATCTGTCCGTCAGTCCATCAGCAATTTTGTGTCCACTCTGTAACTCATGAATCCCTTGAAGGATTTCAAAGAAACTTGATACAAATGTTCACCATACAAAGAGGACGTGCAGAGCGCATGTTTTGGATGTCTCTCTTCAAGGTAAAGGTCACACTTAGGGGTTAAAGGTCATATCAGTTTGTTTTGTGTCCGCCCTGTAACTCATGACCTGCTGGAAGGATTTCAAAGAAACTTGGCACAAATGTTCACCACACCAAGACGGCATGCAAAGTGCATGTTTCGGATGACTCTCTTCAAGGTCAGCGTCACACTTGGGGGTCAAAGGTCATGTGTGATTTCTGTAGCTACAGGCTTCAAATTTAGACCACATGCATAGAATTGTGTACCGAAACAAACTTTGACCTTGACATTAACCTAGTGACCTACTTTCACATTTTTGAAGGTACAGGCTTCAAATTTGGACCACATGCATAGATATGTGTTCTGAAATGAAATTTGACCTTGATTTTGTGACAGCTCTTGTTGAATTACTTCCCTTTTATATTACTATAAATATTTTAATTTTGAAACTTGTTTATTATTGGCCGTAAGGAAAAACCGAGACCAGTTTTCTGTGGTACAACATGGATGGTACCTCCAATTTTTATGTGTATTTTGACATACCTGTACCTAGTAAGGATTTTTTTGTGAACTTAGAATATTTTTTTCGGGAGTTTCTTCCCTTTATTGTTCCTGTTCTTTGGGCTTCAACAGTCATTTTGCTGCCATCCTCTGATGTAACCCTTCGGGCGTATATTACCCCATTGGCGAAGCTCTTTTTATAATTACATTATGACCTCTTATATAATAAGAGGTCAATTGACTGTAACCATGACCTACTGACCTACTTTCTTGTTTTTAGCTCGACTATTCAAACATGGGAACATAGTCACTGACAATATTTCCATACCTACATGTGAATATACTATATCTACAGTTGCAGCAATTCCTCTTGTGGTGGAGGTTTCTGATGAAGCTCTTAAAACACCAGTAATGCATTCAGGTCTTCCTTTCTTTGACACATCCCTGCCAGTGGCTCCTTTTGAAAAATCATACTTCGATTCACCAGCACACCTTGAACTGAAGACTGCAGTAAATCCGATGATCTGCATTGTTTCGAGTCATAAGTCAAGAGACGTAGCTGGCCTGAAAATCAGCATACGCACATGTGATTTTTTCATATTTCCAAGAGGTTACATATAATGGGGCATGATCCCCCTGAAATAATTGAAATCTGTATCCCATTAGGTGCATTCTGCAGTACTTTGCGGCAAAATTCTAAGTAAATAAATCTGAACAAGTTTGAAGGTTTTTGTTAGCTCTATACACAAAAGCGGACAAACGTTTAAACATTTCAGAAGGTATAGGTCTATATTAAACGTATGATTATATTTCCTGATGAAATTCGCAATAAAATTGGTCAGACTCTACCCAAGAAGTTACTGAGGTTTTAGCTCATCTGATTTTTTAACGAAAAAAATGATGAGTTATTGTCATCACATCATCAGCATCGGCAAAGAAGTATAAAATACACAGAATGGCAACTGGCTGTAATCTTGCGTGATCTCATGTCAGAGCGTGAATCGGCGTGATCTTAGTAAACCAAAAACAAACAGGCGAGCATGGAGTTAAAATTTGTACCTTTAAAACTACATTTAAAATACATGTTAGCTTCTAAAACAACATTACTGGTACTGATGATAAACCCGGACAGATGATAAAGTTGCCCACCTTGGAAATATTCAATTGCAATCGGTTATTTATAAAATTGAACACACCATCTAATAGTTTCCGCTGACAACACCAACTGGTGTAAATAAAAACAAAATTGGTAAATATTACATTTATCCATATAAACAATTTTTATTCAAAATTACTGGGGAAGAGGGTGTTTTTTGTGCATGCTCACTGTCGCCACATGAAGGCCTGACATTGGGTCACTTTTCATTACTTGATCAGGAATGACTGTTGCAGCTTTTTGGGGAAAGTTTCAATATAACACTACGAAGAAAATTGTGTAAATGACAAAGTGTTCGAATTTATCATCAGTCAACCTGCTTACAGTCCCCATTTTACAAACCCCTTTCAGGGCCTCACTTCGTGTGAGTTTGCTTACTAAATATAAATTTGAATTATGTAAAGTTTTCAGCAAATGTTAAGCTTTATTTTGATACCGACAATTGTTTACATATTGCAGAAATAAAAAAGTTACAGGTAAAAAAACCTCATTTTCTGTTCGGGTTTATCACCTGTCCAGTAGTTTAATGTGAAATAGTCTTAAGACACAAAGTACACGTTTCTTACATCAAAAGAAGCGTGGTCATACGGTGATAATTAATTTACCGACGAACAATTGCTTTCGCCTACAAAATGTAAGTATCCTGTTTTCTCATATTCTAGGGGGCCTAAGGGGTTGTTTTTATTCCCAGTAACAATTTCATAAACATCATTTAGGTGTTATTTTGTAGAAAATTCAATTGTCTTTCAGATAAAGCCATAAAATGTTACAGAAATTATCCCATTTAATTATTTTGTTACAGTATTTGATACCATCCTCACCCGCAGAAATGGACCAAGATTTTCTCATATTCCCGTGGATTTAGATTTGACTTTCCATCACAAATAAGTTGTAGAATTTAAAACATTGAAATTACCATTATGTAATAAAAAGGTATAATCTGTAGTAAATGTATCAAAAATTATGAAAATTAATTGTATAATGAATAATTTATGGCAAATTTGCTAACACCACCAGAAAAAAATAAGGATTTTCTTGAAAATTCAGTAAAATGCCGATAGTTTCGTCAGTTAGCATTCAAATCACTTGAAATTTTCAGTGTGTCAGTTTTGTACCATTCCTTTGTAGACAATTACAAACATTAGATTATTTGACAACTTTAAGGCAAATAACGAGAATATGAGAAACCCTGAGAATACGAGAAACAGGGATAATGTAAGTAAATTGTGTATCCAGAATAGCGATAAACTATCTCATTAACTGTGTATTATTAAAGAAATAAATTTAACTGTTCCTCAAAAAGTGTATATACCGTTCCACTGTTGTAAGGTGTACATAACATTCTATTTTGGTGGAGGGATTCTACGACGTTTACACAGTAGACGGTTCTCCTATACTGGAGGTGAAGACTTGGATACAGATACAGAATGGCGCATGGAGAACGCATCACTTCCGGTAAACAAATCTCATTCAGTTCTCACGTTTTTTTGGTGAGATTTGCTCTATATGACTTTCAAGTTGCCGATCTATTTATTTTTTATAGCTCTTTGGCGTCGGCCTTCTCTGGTTAAGTTTTATGTTTAGGTCAGCTTTTCTCCTAAACTATCAAAGCTATTGCTTTAAAACTTGCAACACTTTTTCACCATCAAAATTTGACAGCAAGAAACATAACTCCATCCTACTTTTCGCATGAATTATGACCCTTTTGGGACTTAGAAATATCAGATTTAATTCTCGGTTAAGTTTTGCAATTAGGTCAATTTTACTTCTGCCTTGAAACTTGGGAGCAAATATTTGCCATTAAAAGCTGACTCTGCACAACAAGTACAGTTACTCTACATTGCTTTTTGCAAGAATTATGGCCCCTTTTGGACCTCTGAAGTGAAAATCATGGGTGGAACAATATTTCTATTTTACAGAGGCAGAAAAAAATCAGATGATTGTCTGCATCTGAATGGCAGTGCATTTTTTTTTTTAAATAACACATTCTTACACCTTTGATATGTTGAGTGTTAACTAGTTTCTGTGTCTGTACCAGGTTAGGTATAGATAGTTATTGCATTTTTGGGACACTTTATTTTTCATCATCTTTTTAAACAACGCACGCTTGTGCGTATTTGTGTGGGTGTGTTCGGGTTTAATGTCTTTTCAACAACTTTTCAGTAATATAAACGACGGTGTCTACTTGTAGCAGTGAGCACAATGCCCAACTTTATAGACTATAGTGCTGCCTCACTGAAATATCACACTGTAGACACGTGAAATGATACCCCACCTAGTCACATTATACTGACACCTAGTCATAGCTTCTATTCCGTCTAAACAGCTGATCCCATGTACTGACATGCTGCTTTTTGACTGAGGCCCGATAGGGGTAGCCGAATTAAGAGATCTATGTATAGATCTAACTGGCACAGGGCTGACCAGTCCTAGCACTACCCTCTTAATGCTGAGCGCCAAGCCTTAGCGTGCGTATTTGTGTAGGCCTGGTAAGTGGGTTGTCCACGAGAGATATTGACCTGTCATAGCTGTCAAGGCTCCACAAATGCCATGAGTGTGATCGGGGTTCGAAGGAAAGTTTGTCCCTAGTGGGGGTCTGGAGGGTGACGATCCCTAAAAGCCGGAAACGCCCTCAGATGGAAAATTTAGATTTTTAACACAAAATAGATCTGGTTTTGAATAGTCTCCCACCATGTTTACTTTTTGTCACGTTTATTCATGCGGTAGAAATAACATGTTGCACCGGTGAATGTAAAAGCTGTATTATACGGCATGAAAACACCGTGTCAACGGCGCCTCACACGTTTGAATCAATAATTTTCTACGAAAAAAAAAACACTCGATTGCTTTACTTATATAAAATGCGTGTGACCTTGAATAGTAGGCGTGTGAGCGTGATCTAGGGCCGAAATGTGTGCGTGTGTCTTGACAGGTATGACCTGTGCCAAAATAACCATGATATCACGTCTGGCGTACAATTAGTTGAAATAGTTGTCATTAATTGAAGCGTGCTGTAATTGATTTGGCCTACTGCTGGTCTGAGATCATATTTCAACATAAAAACAAAATGGTCAACAAAATATACAATTTATTACATTATTGTAGTAAATGTCTTTTGATGGAGATTTTAATGTATAAACTGACCAACTCACCAAGACAGCCCTCATGACTCAGAACATTTTTTTAAATCCATTCCTCTATAAATAACTACCGGTAACCCACTCTCGACGCCATACGCTTGGCGTTGACGACTTCGTTCTAAACTTTGCCCGCTTACGAAAGTACAAAAAAGTTAAAAAAATCTTTAAATTTAGTCCAAACAATTAGACGTGAAAAAGTTGTCATTTGACATCAAAGAATACATTTTTATAGCTCTTTGTTTGACATTTCAACATTCAGTATTCTGACATTTTACTATCAAAGCCTTTTTCCACACATGGAAAATAAAAAATGTAAAATATCAATTAAAATGAACTTATAAAGTGATATGAGTTATGTCAGGTGGTCTTATATTTAGGACTATGTTACTTTAAATTTAGATTATCTGTAAATTTATGGAAAATCTGTAAATATTCCACTTTCCTAGACCCGGTTAAGGTAGGCAGTCTGATAGTAGACAAGCTTACTGTCGCTGAGTAGCTGCTTTTTAATTTCTGACTTTTGCAGCCGTTACAGTTTGACCGTCACAATATAAAACAAATTGTATACGTCGGATTTAGTTCGACTCTGGACTAGTCTGATAGCTCCAGTAGCCTTCATTGCATAGGGGAATTGAATACCCGCTTCCTTTAGCCTTTTCTTTGATATTTACCAGTCGAGCAATCGGTGTGACTTCTGTCTGTAAGAGAGTACTAGCCCTCTTGTTAAATGACGATTGTATAAATTTAATATATCATACGAAATTTAATATGTTAACGTGCTGCAGCAGCCATCTTTGCATGGCTGACGTCACTGCGCCGCCGAGCATGCGCATTGATTTCTTATATCAGCTTTGGGCATTTCTGGTGAGAGACCATAGATCAAGTGATCAGACAAATACGAAGAAAACCATCTGATAGAGGACTCTGTGAGACCCAATGCTCATAGTTTCATTAAAAGAATTGAGTGGTTGACGGTATCAAACGCCTTTTGTAGATCTAAAAGAACCATACCCACAAGATGACCTTTATCCATCTGAAAACGAATATATTCTGTGAGGTGAATAAGGCATGTATCAGTTGAAAACCCATGTCTAAAACCTGACTGATATTCATACAAAAGACTATTTTGAACAAGGTACTGTTCTAACTGATCATAAATTCTACCATTGATATGCATGCTAATAAATTTTACTACTATTTTAAAGAATTTGAAATATAATTTACCGTATTTTATACACATCAGTTTACCGCAAAAGCTTGCACCAAAAACATTTACGGCGTATTCGCCGAAAACATTCACCGAGTATTCACTTCAAAAGCCATGCAACACCAAGTATTCGCAGCAAACGTTCACCGAGTATCTATTTCCAACAAACATTCACCATTTCTTCGCGCAGCAAATCTAATTTCCATGCGAAATCTGAACATAACGTTAATACATAAAGTGGACGTATTTTGACATAAGAACAACCAAACACAAATAATTTCACAATGCATTCACTTCTTATTCGCAGGTAGCATTCACATTTCGTAATTTGGTTACTACAATTCATACCCATCCTCGTAATATAACAATAATAATATCTTTGACAAATATTTAGATTAAAATAACCATGAACAGTGTTATTAGTTTTGAGAAAAAAAATGTACAAAATAGACGACATGACGTCCGTTAGGACGGCAACGTCAACGTGACAAAAAGAACAGATATTTTGCAAATCAGACCGATAATTTTGGAATAGACGAAAGAAATCACCAATACTGTATCGTCACTTCATTATAATTTATATATTTATGTCCAATGTGCTTTAAATGTAAACTACATATCATCTAGCCGTCTGCTATAAGAGAGAATGCACTTGCTTATTAGATAATCGTGAATGGGAGAACTAAATTTCTTTCTCTCCTAAAAAGTGCTTTTTCTCAGCTTTTACATGAATACAGTACTGAAAATGTTTCAGTAATAAGATAGAAAAAAAAAATAGACATAATATAAAAGTTATTGAAGTATGTTATTACAGTGTCTCAACAGCATGTAAATTAAACATGATAACTTTGTTAGGTAATTAACAGGCGCCCCTCAAAACCTACTTACACTTATACGTTCAGCCTGTTAGGTGGTTTCGGTCAGGTGTTTGATATCTCCTTCGATCTCAGTTACGTTGCAGTTACAGACTTCCTTGGACCGCTATAGACTCTTTTCTTTATATTTTTCTCTTTACATTATATATACTCCACTTTTTCTTTATGATACTTTTAGTACGAATTATATGCTTGTCTTGTTGTGTTAATGATTTTTCTGTATTATAAGGGTGATTGTTTTATGTTCATTTTTTGAGTTTTCATTTCGATATGATAATGTTTGTCAACGAGTTGTTTTAGGAGAGTTTCATTGTCCCCCGTAAATGTCGTTATATTGTCAAAAACTGGAAGGTATGTGAGAAAGATCGTCATTAATTTTTTTTCCGTTAACGGTTTTGCCTTCCTGATTTCTGATTGACTGAGTGTTTATCAATAGCTATAATCTATAAGCCCCTTTTTCTTTCATTTAACTTTCTGTAATTCTATTAAATGGTAAGATCATTAAAGATTTTTGTCCCTTTTATGTAATTTAGTATAACATCAACAATGTTAGTGTCTACAATTGCAACGTCTAGTACTTAGTGTGAAAACGGCATGGAAATCCTCACAAAATAAGATACTACAATATGTTGCTCTCGGTGTGTTACATGGATTGCATGATAGTAAAACAAGATGGCAATATCTTTTGATATCATTTTAATCAGGCTTGACCGCCATGGGAGGAATGGCTTCGGCAAGTCCTGCGTCTTCCTGCGAATATCGATCTCGTCTCTCTAAGGATAGCAGCATGATATGCTATACATTTTACAGTCTGTGTTTCATTCGGAAAATTCTGTCTTATATATGAGAAAGGCTTGTCGTACGTGGCTCACGCCCGATTAGAAATTTTGACCGGTTTTAGTTGAGCTAGCAAAAGCTTTCTACAATAATACTTTTTTTTAAGAGTGAGCCACATAATTTGGGTCGTTGTTTATAAATAATTGTTAAAAACACGAAAAGTAACGCATTTAATTACTTGTCAGTGAATTTAAATTGTGAAGGAGAAAAGGTGATATGTTCAGTAAGTTTTTTCCCACCAAGGACCAACAAAGCCGGTAAAACTAATTAAAATTATGCATGTTCAGGTCAACAGATTTATTATTCTGCTTGTTTGATTTATTATAAAATTAAATATAGTTCACGGGTTGCAAAGTATTATAACGATTTGACGAAAAATGAGCGTGTAGGCAGGTTTTAAAAACTGTGGTACAGGTCACACCCGTGTATTATCAAGCAGGCGTGGGGGCGTAATCGAGATATAAAGAGTCCTAATCTCTCTTCTTTTATCGTGCTTGTTCATAAAAGTACCGCGTTTTCTTTTATTCTAGTGTTATTTAGTCTGCATTTGTAGCATTCTGTCGAAACATGCGTTCTTCTATCGCATGCTAAATAAAATGGCTGCGTAAGAAATAGTAGTCCCGAAAAGCGACACTGAAAGAAGCAAAAATACTTTATTTTAGGGGGGTGTATTAGAAGCAGTTAATGAAATATAATGTTCTTACATAAAGGCCAACAACCTTTCCTTTTACTTTTTTCTGTAGTAGATATACAATTGTTGATGGGAATATATGTGCCTGGGAATCTGATATCTGAAATAGGCCGAAATATAATTATCAAGTGAGTATCTTGTATAAGAAATAAAGAATACCTCTATTCTATACCTACGTTACCTCAGGAGTCTACCATTATTTTGCTTGATTGCGCCTTTGCTTTCAAAAGATTTTTTTACAGTTTTCATTATTATACGTTTTACACACATATTCGATGTGGGTTTTGAAGTATCACGGTGAAAACATGTCAGACAAATATCGCTCTTAAAGGATACATGACCTTTTGACGGTTTTGGTGTTGTTGGTGTTTTTGTTTTGTTTAAAGGTGATTTATGAAAACAAGACAAGTTATTCTTTCGTTAAAATGGGGTTGGCTTTGTATATATCTGTTCTGTGTGTATTTTACTATATAGCGATTGGTTAATTTGTTACCAGTAAGAAGATACACTAGATGCTGAAACCAAACTAAAGGAAAACAGTTACTTAAACATATGGTAACGTTAATTGGGCACCCGAATGTTGAGGTAATGTGGTTTGAAATCGTCTTGTTGTTTGTAGCATTGTCGACTTTAACACGGTATCTCATAAATTATTTGTCTACTTGATGCATTAATGTTTCTGCTTTTTCCAATTATTTTGATCCTTAATGTTGTTATATTTAAGCAATATACCAGACGTTTTTTTAATACAAAACTGTTCTTCTTGACATGTAAATACAATGGAACAGGTCTTGACGAGAAAAAGGATCGCCTCCTGGCGACATGATTGGGTTATATCGACATCTGTTTTTACAGAATGCCGTTATAATCTAAGTAACTCTAGATATTTTAAGTCGGATACTTAGATTATAACGGCATTTTGTAAAAACAGATGTCGATATAACCCAATCATGTCGCCAGGAGGCGATCCTTTTTCTCGTCAAGACCTGTTCCATTATATCTACATGTCAAAACGAACAGTTTTGTATTAAAAAAACTTCTGGTATATTGCTTAAACATAACAACATTAAGGATCAAAATAATTGGAAAAAGCAGAAACATTAATGCATCAAGTAGACAGATAATTTATAAGATACCGTGTTAAAGTGGACAATACTACATACCATAACACAGGTAAGTATCAACATTCGGGTGCCCAATTAACGTTTCCATATAAACAACACAAAAGATTGGAAACTTTTCAAACTGATGATAACTGAAAAATCTATACATAGTCCCAGTAGAATGTTTATCTTCTTTACTGCATTTTTCCTTGACCCGAAATATTACTACGCTAAAACCAAGTCACTGAAAACTTAGATTGTTTGCAACTTAACAGAAATTACGCCTTTGTGCATAAGAACTCGCTAAAAGTGCAAATTTTGATGATAAACTTGATTGTATGTGTGTGATTTATGTACATGGTTTATCAATAAAATTTTGTTTAATCTTGTTTAAACTAACCACACTATGTGAGCTTATGGGTATATACGCAAGAGATAGTAAGTGACACCAATTGCACCAGCATCATCTTGGAACTTACTTTGAATTTCATGTAAACCTTTTTTGCGGTTACTGTTCTATATTCTATGGTACTTTATTAACTAGTTGTATAATTATTTACTTTTTTTTAATTTTGTATGAAAAATTGTTGTAGCCAATATCATCGCATAATACGTTTTTTTCCACCATCATTTGATTTTGTTTGCAGTATAATATGTTTTTGTACGTCAGATTCTGACTGGAACGTCTTTGTCACAGGATTAAGAAAATATCAACCATGTAAATGTCACTCAAAATATGTCAAACATTTTGCATTTTCGAATGCAATGTATAATCTGTATTCATTCCGTACCTTACAGTGGCATGGAAAAACAAAACAAAATATTTTTTTTATGTCAGTATCGTATATTGAGAAAAGAAGTTCAGCAAAAATAAACATGAAGCCTATTTACTGCATGTAATATAAACAATCAGCAAACTAATTTATGTCACAATGCGGGGTACTGAATGGCGTGTTTAACTGTAGTAGTATTTAAAAACTGTGGTACCACACATTTTATTTAGCAGACGAAGTGGACCATTGGTAACACTGTCTGACCACGAAACCAAGGTCGTGAGTTCATGCCCCCGCTCCTCCAACATAAATTACAAACATTCGGATGAGAGTCCCGTACATGTATGGGTGATTTACTCCTGATAGTCTTAGAACAAGTGAAGCTTCTGGAATTGGAGCGACGTCTGCATCTTGCACTACCATTCAGCTAAAATTTCTTATACAAGGGTTACTGCATGGTGGCATTATAAATAAGCTTTAACACAAAAGAGTCAAATTACGTCATTGTTGCTGCTGCCTTCTCATAAAGTCTTACAGCCTTCCTGATGGTATTCGGTTTCGTAAAAGAGGTATGAAAGATATAAACCAATGGCATGTTCAATGATGAACACAGTTTCGTAAGACTAAAAACTGCCACATCAACGTCAATAAAGATGTCATCAAGATCTCTGGTCTCTCAGATCACTTTATTGTTTCCGTAGTTTCTACACTGTTTGTGCGTCATTCAACTGCAACTTACAACACCTATCCCTATAACGAAAATACATTCACATATTATTATACATGCAACATCTGCTTCTTTCCGTAAGGAGTTCGCTTTTAGAACAGGTTTTAAACAGACCTTTACAAAAATCATCGGACCATTTCATATATTTATAAATTGTACACATCATTACATATTGCAATGAATTAATAACCACAGTATTCTATACATATCAATGAATTGCTTGCATCAACCAGTCAATAACTAATGAAAACGTTCAGTGCTATTATAACATCCTTATGTTTACTGTACCAACTGATACATACTTGCTTCATTAACTTAACCAACTTATCAATAAACAAATAAATGAATTAATTACCTAGTAATTAAAAAGCGGTAATGTAAGCTTCACATAATTAAATATAGCTCTGAAGCAAATTACCTTCCTCTGAAATCCTTGAAAGTCTCCATATATGAAAGCCTGATTTCATGATGTGATTCAAGTAGTCCCTTGATTCTTTCAGGCTCGCCCATTTCCAGCCAAACAAAACTAAAGGTACAAGAAAAACAGGTGGCTTAAAGGCAAGTACACCACAAAACAATTCAGTTATTATATAATACAGCACAGACATTGACATGTCAACATCAGCTTGGTTTATTACCCGTGAAAGTCAAGCAGAAAATGTAGTGGTGGATTAAGTGTCGCCGGTAAGCCAACTGTCACCAGACCTAAAATAAAATGTTATTGTACATAGTACCCAACCCCCGTGTATGGAATGACAAACAAGGTCATAAACGGGAAATATACAAGCCATTTTCAATCGAACATTTCCCGGAAGTTTACTAGAGGACCTTGTGCAAAAAGTCTGTAACGTTGATGAAAACATAGAAACATGTTAAATGTCTCACTGATAAGAACATTGAGAAAACGTGATCCCTACAAAGATAGGACATTATTGGTTGAAATAATTTTAACTGAAAGTAAATTATCAATTCTTCAATATTTCCTGAACTACGCGTTTATGGTCGAAATGCGCGAATGAAGTTTCCCTATTCATGGGCATGTCTTTCATACCGTGCATAGGGTAGAATATCATGATTTTTGTCATTTTATTTCTGGTCTTGTGGCTGTGGCTAAACCTATAAATTGAGCATTCGAACCCAGCTAGGGTCAAGTCTTCTTTACCTCTTATATGACACCACTATTAAATGGTGTTCCGGAAAGTCATTCATTCAAGCGTAAAGCTCCCCCCGTAATCGAGTTGACTCTTAATATTATAAAATGATTGGGGGACAGACCACCAGAAAATGAGCCTGGAGCTTTGACTACAGATTCCTTGCACATGTATATGCTTTCATAGGACAAGATGTCTCCAGACAAAGCAGCCTGTCGCTAAATGGGATATAGGTCACGAGTTCACTCCTTTAAAAATCAAATTCTTTCTTTCAAGTAGGCGTAACTTATTGTAAGGTATGTCGTCGTCCAAAGAAACTCAGTCGAGTAGAAGTACCTACCAGCATACACTTAAATAAAACAATATCAATAAACCATAAACTATGTTCTCTTCTTATAGCTTATATCTTACGATAACCCGGATATATCCCTACAAGAGTATGGAGATTTCGACATTACAAAGTGTAACATATATCTAAAAAAAATCAAGATTGAGCCATATCGGAGCAAAAATTTTGTTTCTTTACACACATTACCGAATGATGGTTAAGCATTATGGTTTAGCATTTGTATTAAGTTTTAATAAAACATTTCATAAAAAAATGCTTCCGGTACGAAATAATTAATAACACTTGACCGAACAAGCTAATGGAACAAACCAGAATCTGGACACGTACCTTAGGTTATCATATAGGAGAGTGTGTGATATAGCAAGTATCCTCCGAATAATATCTAGACCATCAGTACCAGCATATATCGCATCAAGATCCTCATACCTAGAAGGCCGGTCAGTTGCATTAAAAACTAGGATTATTTCTAAATTGACAAAAATATCTATTTATACATTTCACAGAACAAGTTTACAGTAATAATGTATAACATGTAAGAAAAAGGTTAGTTCTGGCTACCGTGATTTTACTGCCGCTGTATTTATTTTCCGATGGTCATTTAATGTCTGTGTTAATAGACTTCCGCTCAAGCTGTTGCTTGGGAGCTTGATTGGGTGTTGTTGTTCATGTCAAGCCGAGTCTGCTATTATTATCCCCCGACGAAAGTCGGAGGGATATAGTTTTGGCGTTGTCCGTCCGTCCATCCGTCCGTCCTTCCGTCCGTCTTTCCGTCCGTCCTTCCGTCTTTCCGTCCGTCCGTCCGTCCGGAGCCATATCTAAGAAATGGTTGGGAGTATTTATTTAAAACTTCATATACATGTTCACCACTATGAGTTCTTGCGGCCCGTCAAGTTTCATTCAGATTGCCCAAGTAACACCAGAGTTATGGCCCTTAGAAGTTTCTAGTGTTAACTATATAGGGTACTATAAATATGGCAATTTCTGCATCATAACTTTTGATATATTTGACCTAGAACTATGAAACTTAAACAGAATTTAGATCACCATAATGTGGTTGTGCACAGACAATTTTGTACGGATTTCTTTTGTAACTTCAGAGCTATTGCCCTTTAATTGTCTAAAAATCCACATATTTGTACATAACAAACTTACCATTTGGCAGAATTTCATTAAATTTCTTTCATTCTTTTCTGTGAACATTTATTATAAACATGTGAAGTTGTGTACCCACACCTGGTCACCCCCTTACCTTGATCACACACCTTCCCCCTATCCCCCGACACCCTCCCCCCACCCCACAAAAAAAAAATCATTCCTTATTTTAGATTCATATACATGTTCACCACTATGAGGTTATGGGGCCCATCAAGTTTCAGACAGATTGCCCAAGTAACACCAGAGTTATGGCCCTTAGAAGTTTCTAGTGTTAACTATATAGGGTATTATAGGGTATTATAGATCTATAGATATGGCAATTTCTGCATCATAACTTTTGATGTATTTGACCTAGAACTATGAAACTTTAACAGAATTTAGAGCACTATAAATGTGGTTGTGCACAGACAATTTTATATGGATTTCTTTTGTAACTTCAGAGTTATTGCCCTTTAATTGTCTAAAAATCCACATATTTGTACATAACAAACTTACCATTCGGCAGAAACATGTGAAGTTGCGCACCCACACCTGGTCACCCACTTGCCTTGGTCACACCCCCTCCCCCTTCCAACCCCCCTCCCCCCCACCAATTTTTTTTTTTTTTTCATTTCTTATTTTAGATTTTTTTTCAAACCTTCCAAGTTGTACCATTCCCCCACCTCACTTCTCCACCCAGTCATACCCACCACTGATCATGCATCCTCTGCCACTCCCCCCCCCCAACTTCACCCTTTTACCCTTTTTTTTTCATTTTTAATTTTCAATCAATATTTATAATCAACATGTGAAATTTTGTTTCCTCTCCCGTTCCCCTGCACCCCCACCCCCTAAAAAAATAAATATATACATATATCTATATATATAGATATATATATTTCCATTCCCTTTTTTTTTTAAATGTTCAAACCTTCAACATGTTAAGTTGTGACTGCACAAACCTTGCCCTGTTCAAGATATCTTACCTGTGTTCTCTTAAGGACATCTGTCCTTTTAAGTTCAAATGTACATGTTAAACAGCAACATCTGGTGCCAAACCACTCGAAGACAATATTTCGTTCCAGTTAAACTTCAAGCTCACATTTCAATTAACTGCATTTAATTTTAAAAGCTAAGCTTATTACAGTAAGCATATCCCATTCAAAATAAATTCTTTAGTCAGGATCAAAGTATCACACATTTATTATGTACTCTTTAATTAAACATTTGTTTTCTGTTAAATTGATTTTGACTAATGAAATTATTTGCTTCTTATTAACATCCTTAACTTTTTGCCGGATATATCTTTTTGCCATTCCTCACCACAAACCTTTTCGGCGGGGGATACCAATTCATCGAATTTGCTTGTTTTACTTGGTTCCGTTCGATGTTTCCAAATGATCTTCTTATATATTTTATTGGCTCCATTTGTTAACCTAATCAGAGTCAGCCCAAACATTTGCGTACTGACTCTTGTTAGAAACTGATTTTATCACGAAATACTCGTTTTCTAACCTTTCATATTCATAAGTTTAATAAAATTATAAACAAAGTTTATGAAAACATACCGTAGAAAGTTTAGATTCGCAAAATAGTACTACATCCGACCTTTCGTTGACAATTAAAATGGTGGACAAAATATTGTAGAAAGCTATAATCGTTTGAAATTTGTGAGTATAACTCGTCTGCAAATTGTGTTGCATGATTTGTTTAGTCAGATCAAAAGAAAAATGGATTAAAATCCTATTAAAGTGAAAGATGAGTTTTGAGTACTTGAACGGATGAAATAATACCGTGATAACGAGGCTCGTTTCAGCTCAGAGATGTGTTATAGTTTATACACATATCTGAAGCTGAATCTTATAGCTATACGATAGAAAAAGCAAAGTTTACGTACTCTAGTTCAGGTCCAAAAGATCTCATCTTATCTGTTGACATAGAAGGCGGATTGCTTACAAGAACATTGTAAGGTCCACATCGAGACAGCTCTGATATGACTCGATCTGTGAAATTAAAGACATTGTATAATACCCCTTAAACAATGCACAAAACATAATATCGCCCTATAAGTTTACAAAAACTCAAACTGGACAATTCTCGTAATCATCCTGTATATTTACGGTTATGAATAATACTAGCGTTACCGTACGTATTTCGAACAGTAAATTTGTAGACAATGAACACCTTTGCATATTTTCTGATCATTTACACAAAAGCCTACCTAAACTAGTAACTCCTATCGTGCAAGGGTTCCGCATAAACTTATTTCTAGTCAAAGAAAATGGACTCAGCGTACGATGAACGCATGAACATAATCACGCCTACCATTCCAAAACATCTTTTACTTTCAGGGGAATATTACTCTTAAATAAAATGTATTCCATGTAACATATGAACCATCAAAATGTTACCTTGTAATATATCTCCATGGATGACGTGTATTCTTTCTTCTAGATTATATCGTGTTGCATTGGCGACGGTTAATTTACAGGCAATTTCATTTTTATCCACCACAACACATTTTACCTAAAACCAAGAGAACATTAAAGATGCATTTAAAAATTCAATGACTGCTTACCTATACGGGTTTTATGGATGGCGAGGTAAATAAACAACATTTTTAAAATTAAAATCGTTAGGATATCTGTAATAGCGTAGGAAAGTTAAGTTATGTGGTAGATAAATTGTAGTATACAAGAGTTTTTGAATGAATTACGTAGAATACAAGAACATATATTTTTAATTTTTAATCCGGATACAAATATAACATTGGACCTTTCTTTGATAAGTAATTGTCATACATTTGGCAATTTTCTGAGTATATAAAGAGACACTGCTCCCGTTCCACAGCCAATCTCTAGAAATCTCCCTGTCTGTTCATGCTCCAATGACCATTCATTCACTATAATGCTTGCGAAGTCCTGTGTAATTTAAGATAAACTAGTTATTACAAAATTATAAAAAAAGGCTTGAACAGCACCGTAAATTTGGATAGCAACACAGTTTATCACCTCCAAATATATCATTTTGTAGGGAAGAAAAAGGCAAATAAACGTATCAGACCCTATGTTTAGTTTACAGCTGATAACTCCTCATCGTATTGAAATTTTATATTATTATGTTCCTTTTCACTCAGATTCAAGAAAAGCCAAGTCCAAACCAAGAAGAAAGAAACATCAGGGCATTTTTTAAATCATGTTACCTAAGAACACAGTTGAATTTACTGAAATATGCGCTTAGTTACAAATTGTAATTGCCTCTGTTGTCCGTCGTGGAATAAAAACCGGCGGTCTCATCTCCAGTGTCATATCATGAAAAGTCCATTCACCGATGATATACTGCACTGGTTTCCTTGAAAAAGAAACTTATCTTTCAATTGATTGATATAAATGAAATCTATAGGCTCATTTAGAACCTCTTAACATAACCAAGTCAAACTATAGAAGATTCAGTTACGAACTGTAAAAACAGAATAGACAGCAGTGGCATGAAAAAGCGTTTTGATCTTTGCCTATTGCCTGCTTAAAGTTCTTTCTTGCTTAATTTGTGTCACACTAAATGTGTTAGTTGGTACATAAGATCTAAGTCCATGTCTGTCTTCTAAACTGAACACAATGCCACTGTTGCGTTTATTTTCTTAACATGTATTTAGTATAACATGTGATCAAATTATAATTCAGAAATACAGTATTACTTTTTCTACGAATAACATAAGCTGGACAACCGAAACTTTTAAACGGAATACTTATTCGAAAAATAAAACAACAACGCATCTACAGATTAAAATATTTAAAAGCGCACATATCAGGGGCATTTTAAACAGTAATGTTTGCAACTTGTTAACGAATGTCAAAAGAGCTAAGTTGGTTATTTATAAAGCATCCTGATGTTAAGTATTACTTATTACCTTTTCATTCTCTCCTTACACATTTCTTCTATTTTTCTTTGTGTACATTCAGAAGGAATAAAATTCATATCGGTCACATTTTTCTGAAATAAACATTATCCATTACTTACGAAGTACTTTCAATACTTATATACGTCATTATTGGTCAGAAACAAAACCTGTGTTTTACAACTGATTTGAAAATAATCAAGTCTAAAAGTATGCCATCATGGGTTAATTACTAAACCTGGATTATCCAAAATATGATAGCATAGTAAAACACTAAAATGTCTTAAACTCAAAATTGCAACAACGGAAACATATACTTAAATGTAATGCATGTGTTACTACAATTCCCTGTTTTCTCACCATTTTCGATCCCAGTACATGGGCAACAATGAGATTTACAGAACTGTCTGCGTCCGGTTCACCTGCAAACTGTACACCTGCAAGTGACAGATTCTCCTTCCATACCTGTATATGCTTTGAAAGTAGCATAGTAACCGTTGTTTGCCCGGGAACCTTTAAAAGAAACACGGAACAGTATTTCAGATTACCGTGAAATTAATATTCATGGTTTCGCAATAACGACTTTTTGTAAGTCATTTTTTTTGTTGGGTTTAACGTCGCACCGACACAATTATAGGTCATATGGCGACTTTCCAGCTTTGATGGTGGAGGAAGACCCAAGAACCATCCGTGCATTATTTCATCACGAGCGGGCACCTGGGTAGAACCACCGACCTTCCGTAAGCCAGCTGGATGGCTTCCTCACATGAAGAATTCAACGCCCCGAGTGAGGCTCGAACCCACATCGATGAGGAGCAAGTGATTTGAAGTCAGCGACCTTAACCACTCGGCCACGGAGGCCCCTTTTTGTAAGTCAATGATATTAACGAATACATGTAGTTACTATATGCATAGAAGTCCATTTTTTCAACTTAAGCATTGATTGTTGGATGAATAAACATAGATACTGCTTTTTTGCCCTCCCTGTTGTTCCATTGTTCTGAACAGTGACCAAGTGGTTTCAATGATAAAATGACGTTGCAATGAAGCAGGAGTGACACGCATGTGCCCTGCACTATTTATTGTTCCTCTTAGGTCTATTGTTTTGACCTTCCAAGTATCAACCCCTTTTAGTGAGTGCAAATGGTAGACCTCCATACCCTGGTCAAAGATGCCCCGCTTAACCCTTAGCCTGCTGCAGGCGAATTTAACAGCCTTTGCAAACTGCTTGGAACCAGATCAGATCAGGTTCCAAGCTGTTTGCTACTCTGACAATATTTCTTCAAATTTTGGAGCAAATTGAATGAACTTTACAATTTTAGCAGACGACATTTCCAGCAGACGATAATTTATCTAGCAGGCTAAGGGTTAATATATACGGTTTAATGTAATCGTCCAATATTTTGAAGAATGTCTCTCCTAAACGATACTACCCTTACAATTCATCTACTCATAATTTTGTACATTCTAATAATAGTACAATCCAAAACATGCCCTGGAATGGGGACAGTCAAAACTAAAATCAAAGGCCTGAAGGGCCTGAGTCGGCTAATGATTGATGTACTGACAGTATAGTCTACCAGTTTCAGTTTTTTTTTTTAGTTTTTTCCCCAACTAAAGAGAGATTTTGTTACAATAAATGAAATGAACATTCGGTCGATGCCTTGTAAAACTTTGATTGACATTATACAAGTATTTAAACCCAATATATTTCTCTAAAATTGAAGAATGGTTCGCCGAAATAAAAATGTTGAAAGTACAAACTACAATTTGACAGCTGACACTAAGATACTGCCCATGACTTTATTTTCCAGTAAACATTTGCCTCCGGCATTGCCAAAAGAGGCAATTATCGGCTGGTATATATTCGCACATGTGACAATTTATAATATTAAAATTTTACAGCGCGGATTGCCACATACAATTTGTAACGGATGGACGAAAGAACTGATATTTTACAGATATTATAATGGGCCTGGCGATAGCCTTGTCATATGTTAGATATTGTTCAATCATATTATAAGTGATGTCAATTTAAAGTATACTTACTTTTGCGTTTAGAGATACTTGTATGTAAATGTTGCTGAGTGTCAATATATAGTGTAACCGATATTAATAAATGCAGTTCTTTTTTAGTTAAAACTATCATTTATTCTATTTCAGACTTGTTAACCCCTTAAAAATCATGTCTGTTATCCCGACGTCCATCCACTTTCAATTATCCATTTTGATTCATGTAGACAGACAGGCCCAGACTGGGCAGAAAAAATGTTTGAGCCATTTTTACGTGGTCGGTAGCAGGGTGGGTGTAGGGAGAGGAGTTTCTTTCCGCTTTAAAGAGTCAGATTTTGAAATGGGCATTGCGGCAGGTGGTAAAAGGGCAAATGTATCAAACTGTAAAGTGGCAATATGGGGGAAGGGTGTGGGAGGATACCCCCTCCTGCAAGAAGGGTTTGAGGTATTACCACAAGAAATGTTTGAATATGTAGACCCTTGATACAGCCTTTGGTGCGACTTTAACTGAAAATCTTCTGTTTCAATTTCTAAATATTACCTAGATTCTTTCTAGTATTACAATATCCAAAGTATGACTGTCACTTCATCTTTTTACTTTCAGATCATGCCTCAGGACTAGAATATGAGTCTGATATAGATTATTGTAGGTGTAATAAAAATAAATTCTAGAATCATTTCTGTTACAATAATATTTATCATGTATGTTACTTGAATGTTAAAATTTCATAACACAGCTCGATATTTACCCAAAATATTATATCCGGATACGATTACACTTTTCTCCAGTTTCAACAATATATTTTACAAATTGTGATGATACGAAGACATTTAGCAGCAATTGGCAGTATCTGACATTGAAGTTTACGGTTAAATTACCTCTTATTTAAATCTTTTCATAAAAACGTTATTTCGTTTCGTCAAAGCAGCCAAACATAGACGATCTACTTTCGATTTCAAAAACTACAAGAAAATACAATTTAATATTTCGCCGATTTGTTTATTTCTCGAATAATCAGAAATAAAATCATTTTTAATATCAGTAGTACCTAAACAAACCAGTAAGAGCTTCTTCTTCCGATAATTTATCTGTTTACTGACTGCAAAATTCAACCCACGCAAAGTCGTAGAAGCGTTGTTATAAACAGGTCACGCGTGTTCGCCGACAAGTGTCCAGAATGTAGTTAGAATTCATCCGCGAAGTCTCGCGGAAGAATTAACGTACTGCACATATCTTATTCGGGTCATTTAAAATGAAGCTGTCATAATTCAATTTCATCGATGTGGTAAACTCTTTGTAAGAGACATTCAAATGCTTTTAGAGATACCCACTCAATAAAATACTAGCAGTATGTTCTGGAACGATATTTTATCTTTCGCTGGATGTTACGCAAGCTTTGTAAGTCTGCGCAATTCATAAAATGCACAGCGCAATAAATTTGTTATTTACGTAATGATTTTAAAGATTATTTTTTTAAACGGACAGGGTAACAAATGGATAATTTGGCTAAAAAGTTAATATGCAGTTTTTATTTAAATTTGTGAACATCATATTTGCTATTTTGTGACAAAAGGGCATAATATTCGTCACCATAATCATATGCGCAAATGTATTACCAAATCCCGCAGAATCGTTATGCGTGTTTATGCTTAATGAGTTACCTCGGAAGAAAATACGTGGCTTTATTCGAGTATTGCACAATTACAAGTCATAAATATGACAGATTACATCGTATACTTGTCATGGCAAATAGGATTGATATAAATGAACTTCATTCGATCAATGAACTCTTTGAAATTAGAGACAAACTAAGGGAACTACATCACTTCGCTGTGTTGTGAGGCCATTTAAGAATGAGAAATCGTGCGATAGCAAGGACTCGTCAAACGCTTGACAGCGTTTAGCCGACTCAAAAATGGTATTACTATAGCAGAGCTATTTCTGTCTCGTGCAAGTATATGATAATCATAATGCAATGCAGCTGCATACAAATGAAAAACGGTCGGAAGCAAAATATCGGTCTTAGAAGCATTACATTTGTGTTTACTAACCATTTCATAAGACTAGACAAATAACCTTGACAACTGATACTGATTAAAGTGATTAAATGAATACGACAATTGGCTTTAGTTGTTAATATTTTGTCTGTTTTTTTTTTCTTCTTGCTGATATACTGACGAGAAGGTTCAGATTAAGCTTGGTCGCGGGCGTTTGCTTAGAAGTTCACGTGTTGTTTCCAGTTATTAACATTTTCGTTAACTTCCTTACCTTGCATTTTTTTCTTGACTTTCAACGCCCCTGGTATCTTTTTGACAATGTCTTTCATAGTTCTAATAGTACATCTAGCGTTTATACACATTTTGAAAAAGTATTTTGTTGTTAACATATAACAATTTCAACGCAAAAACATCATTTCATTTATTTTACCGATTTCTAAATGTTGCAAAATACATGTACCTTTTTATAAAACGAGCAAATATAAATATACATAGGGGGGAGATAGTGACTTTTCGCTGATAAATAATCAACTATCAAACGAAATTGAAACTTGTTCCAGAGATATGACAGGATAAAGAAGTTATTTTGTTTTTGTCACGATGTCACTGTCTTACAAAGAAATTTTTTGCGCGTTTCTAAATGTTAGATATTTGTTTGTATAGTTTAATGATGTTTTAAAGGAGTTCATCACAATATTTTGTGCGCAGCTCAATCGCGCAGCAAGCGATAACCAGGATTCTCCGCCGAAAGTACATAATTGTCCGATATGCAGCGCACTCGCGCAAAAAACATCGTATGTATTGACAATATACTTCGTGCATCCATATTTTACCTTTAAAAGTGATGATGTTTTATCGGAGGAGTAGACGTAGGAAGTGCTCGAATCGAATACATTGTGGGCAGCCAATTTGAAAGTAAACCATTTCGTCCAGTAATGATGCAGCCGACTCCAAGTCAAATAAAATTCCAGAAAATCTTAACGTAGATCTATCTCCTTCAGGTTCAAATGTGACTTCCTAAAAATGTTGTTTTACTTTTTGTGCCCCATCCCGCATTTCACGTAGTAAGACCAGAGTTATGGCCCTTGACAGTCAAATTGTACAAAAAGGTTCTAAACATTTGTGTCGCATGTACCTCAAAAGTATATGCGCCAGGAGTCATGAAACCACACAAAAATTAAATTCAGCATGCGAAATTGTGCACCAATGATTTTGATTTGAGGTTTCACTCAGTGAAAACAGATTTATGTCCCTTGACGTGGTCAAATATATACTGAAATGGCATGTGAAAGCTTGTGTAGCACGTTTCTCAAAAAGTATTTGACCTAGAGGCATGCAACCTCAAAGGAGTATCATTCCGATTATTCCGCATGTGAGTAAGAAAATTGGTTAAGAAACTGATAATAACATTGTGCAATTTGTTTTGTAAGAAAAAAATGTTCATAATTTGTAGGTGGGTGGGGTAATGAAAAAATACTTTTGTGGGTGGAGTAAATATTTTTTAATTTCTCTTGAAAACAAGCACGGGTTGGTATTATTTTTTGGGTTTAGATTTTTTTGTCTTAGTTCTAACTTACATAATATAAAATTTGGTAAAATTCTGTCCGCTAGATTTTTCATATCATTAAGAAATACTTCGTGTTTTTCTCAGTTTCAGATACTTTTGACATCTGTCAAGAGTAATTTTTCTGAGTTAATATATCTATATGTTGACATTTTATGCATAGTTATAGTGGTTTCATTAATTGTGATGCATAAACAGTAACATCAGAGTGAAACTTTGAATAAATAGTTGTTTGCAGTAGTTTTGTTATAACATGTATGTATTGTTTCTTCAGACAAAAATACCGATTTGGTGTTCTTAATAAACTTTAAATATTGAAAAAAGAAGCACAGGTACCTATCATTTTTATTTTCTATTTTAACTTGTCATACATCAATCTATAAATATGCAAAGTTACAAAAAATTCTGTCCGCTAGAAATAATTGTGAAAAACATCTTTAAGTGCAGTTTTATCGTCAATCCTATGGAAAAGTACCATATAGATGTTTACCTCGATTATGAAATTGTCAATCAATCAGTAGCTTTCCATCTGACCAAGCTTTTCTTTTTTATTATTTTTACAAAATAATAAAGAAAAGTAAGACTTACGGTAATGATAAGTACAAAAATCCTTTTGCTGCTTTATTGTGAAAAATGTCCTATATTTTGCACTTTGGTTCAGGCACGTTTAAACACCGTAGCATAATAATGATTTAATGTTTTATTCGTCTAACCGATGATAGGCAATGCAAAATTATGGCACAGGTTTCCGTGAAAGCGTCACGGTGCCAGCACAGGGATTTGTAGTAAGTTATACGTAGAATTTACTAATTCCTACGTATGACAATACCTGGGGACAACGCACGTCTTACTATCTCGTACTACGATTTAGAAACTTCAACGTACAACTTAGTAACTCCTAGTTAGGACCGAGTAACTCCTTGGTAGGACCTAGTAACTCCTACCTAAGTTTGCGTTGTCCGTCAAGTGTTAGATGGGCCAAACATGAAATCAATATCTGCTTAGATTTTAACCCGTATCTGGAACAATATAGTGCATAAGTAAAAAATACTACAATTTGTTACTCTCTCTATCTCTCTCTCTCTCTACTCTCTCTATGTCTCTCTCTCTCTCTCTCTCTCTCTCTCTCTCTCCCTCTAGTTGATCTATTTTCAAAATTGTCAGATTTCAATGTCAGTAGTTATATAAATAGTGGTAACACGCTTGACTGTCAATCCAGAGGTTCGAATCCCGGTCCAGGCACTGGAAATTTCTGAGATGCTGTCGAGTGTTGAGTGTCTCCCACCTAACTGGAGGCCTGTACTGGTTCTTCCCGGGAAAGACGGCTTTGCGTGTATCGGTGCTATACACCGGGCACGTTAAAGAACCAGGCTGTCTATTCGCAAAGGGCTAGGCTAAGTTAGCCGGACAAGTCTTATCTAAAAAGGATTCTCTCTGTGTTCTGGGGGCTTTATCTTACTCTGTCCCTCTGGTCAGATCGCTCTGTGTCTGTACTAGAAGAGGATGAATTTCGCGCCCTGTGTGGCTGCGTTTGCTATATGTAAAGTGCCTTTGAACGTGTTTATCATGAAAAGGGCGCTATATAAATCTGGTATAATAATAATAATAATAATAATAATAATAATAATAATAATAAATAATAATATTACTAAAAAGATAATACGTAGGGTTAGATTTTCTGGAAGCACAGAGCACCCCTTGGAGCCATGCATCGCAAAGCAGGCCCGCAACAAAGAGAAAATTGTAACGGAAAAATAAAGTAGACGGGTTGCTTCAAAAATCCAACACGTACTTTTAAAATTATATGCAAAATATAAAAAAGGGGAAAGGGGTAGATAAAAGGGTGGTGGTTTTTGCGTACTCCGTAGAAAAATCTAACGATGTGACTTGGTAAAGGCTATCAGGTGATTCACTAAATTTTTCAATCTATCCCAAATATTTGAAAAAACACACAACACTAAATAGGTGAACAAATCTATGTTATTAATTCCTTTAGTGTTACAAACAGAAAGTTGGCGAAACACCCTTATGCAGCCGAAATACATGGAACGAAGCAAATGTGGAAAATTTTCATCTTAAGTACGAATGTAATATCACTGATCGTAACACATAGCAAATGAACAAAACAATCGTTCGGCATTTCCGTACATAACTAGATTATTGAATTCATTTTAACAAAAGCGCTACTGTTAGACTGGACGTTACCTCAGCACGATCCAATGAAATAAAGTTTAACATAACCTGAATTCTAGATAGCATTGCAAACCATGCCTATAATTGCCAAACTACCGTACTTTTCAAGTTCGGCAACATAAAAATTGCTTAGTTATTTCAGGATTTTGTTGATATTGCAGCTTAACCCATATTTAAAGCTATTTTATTGTTTATTTTGATATCATGACATAAAAAGTGTTTGTAATCTATGTGTCCAATTTGTAAAATGAAAAGGAAACCAAATCTAACATATTTCTTCTACAAAACAGAAATAGGTATAACTCTGCGTATAACTTTGTCCGTTTGATAATGTCATAATGTCATATGTCCATGTTATGGGCTATTTCTCCGTATGTCAGATCCAGGTTCTCCTCTATGTTGCCCAGGTAAATATTTACATTCACCATGTACACATGTATTTCTTATAGAAAAAAAAACGTTTATTTTTGTAAAAATAACATTGGTGCAATAATATCAAGGGCAATCTTTTTCCGCGATACTTAACATGTGATCTGACTTCGATCACAAGCAGATCAAAGAACATGTCGTTAAAAAATCAAATCAAATTTTTTTAAAGAAGCAGTTAGTGATAGCTAAGACAGTTTATCAAAACTGAATCCTTTTCCCTGGATTTCAGGTATTTTTTTACCAAAATCAGGAACTGTATTTTATCGGTAGGCGAATCAAAATTAAGCGTGGTCGCGACTGTTTTGCTTTTTTATCTATCTGTTGTAAAGGTCTACAGTCGAAGTTTTATTGTGTGATTTTCTTGGAAAGAAGCCTTTTATTTTTGTACTCAGCTGCTGTAAAAATGTAAATATAAGGTCCTAGAATGTTCATACTGGTATAAACTACATCCTCCAAGAATCGCTAGCGCGATAAATGGATTTGCCAGAAGTTTCAATGTGGGACGCGCAAGAAATAACGTTCAATCCTTAATTAAAAACCTGGAAGTTCGGCTAGCATTTCTTTCCCTTGTCTAAACGGCGAATGAATATCGAAACAAAAACAACTTAGAGTATGGCATCCTTTCAAATATTCATCTGTTCAATCTGGTGCGAATGTGTGATATTGGCGTCATTTCTTTAGTTCTTGCAACACAAAAAGGCGAAGTCGTTGCATATTCTGTGTATTTCCATCCATCCGTCCGTCCATCAGTAAGGTATATTTAATTATTGCATGATCGTTTTACTGCCATTGCCTTCTGAGTCTAAATTATTTTTAGTCATAAAGTCAAGTGTGTTCCAAGTCGTAAACTCCAAAACTGCGAGATAAGTCTTAACACTTTAAGTTCATCTACATGCGAGTTTAAATCTTATCAAGGTCAGGCTATTTTTAGATTTAATAAGATGTTTAAAGTTTTGCACATAACTTTTCATTTTAGGGAGAGGTTTATCTAATTCATGGAGGTAAAAGAACGTGTGGATGAAATAGTTCGGCTGTATGAAGATGCTGGACAGTCGCAGTATCTTGGAGAGGATGTAACAAAAACACAGCATTCAATACAATGCGCCATGTGTGCTGAACGGGATGGCGCAACTAGCGAAGTAAGAAATTACAATTTTACCACAGTCATTTACAAATGTTTAAAGTTTATTAGAATCATTGTGCGATACTCTGTCAAAAAATGATAAAAATAAAAAAATATGGGTGGAGAAGTCATGCGTTAAATTAAACATTGACGAAGATCTCAAAAACGATAACAACAAAAAAAGCTAGTATACATCCTTAATGTGTGCGTAAACGTTCCATTCATTGCCTAATAAGTATGCAATCTTTACGTTTCAGTGACGAAAATATTTTGAATCATAACTATATATCTACTGTTATTGTTGATTTAAAGTTGTTTTGTCCTGGAGTGTTTTGTATAGAGCAATTCACAGAAGTCTGAATTTTCAACATATCAAGTCCGGCATAATTCATTTTGTTATTTATCTTTGTAACGAAGTAACAAAAGGAAAAATCTGCGAAATAGATATTCAACATTTTAAAATCTTAGATAAGATTATTAATGAATACTAGTAGGAGCCAAGTATCGTGCCAGAGCGATCGAGCTCTTGAAGCACACAATTTGCATGGTAAATTACATAGAACTCTATACGGAAAATGGTTATATTCCTCAAAGTATCCGAGGCTGTTCCAGTTACTATTTTAAATAGACACTGTCACGATCCCTACTAGTAAGCGTGTGCGGTGTGATAAATTGTGAATTCAAATGATTATCGTTGTAATATGAAGTACAAATGTGACAAACAAAATATATTAACGCTGAAATATAGCAAGAGAACACATCCCTTGCCGAAAATATTTCAACATTTTCAAGGGGAGGCCCCAAAACCCCAATACGCCGGGAGATTCAGACCCCCTCCCTCACCTACCCCACATTCGCAGCACATCTGATTGGTTCGTAGCTATATATGCTGCTCATATTCGGCGTACATTTCAAAATCATCCAGGTACGCCCCTGGCGGGAATGGTTCAGTTTGCTTTAAGTTTGAGCCCAGACCTAAATCTTAGAAAAATAGTTAATTTGTTTCCGTTATAACATATCGATACAGCTACTTTAAAAGAAAACGTGTAAAAAAGGATTTTTCTATCACCGACAAAAACAAACAACCTTGACGTTACCGGTTACGGAAGGTGCGTTATATTTATAAATTTGAAATTTTGACTTCTTACCTGTATTTAAAGTGTACAAATGATTGTTGGAAAGTCGCCATAATGACCTAAATAAGGGGCGTACCTGGATGATTTTTAACTGTACGCCAGATAGACGAGCAGCATAACCATGAGCCAACAGCAATGCTGCGAGGGGTTAGGCGAGAGAGAGAGAGAGAGAGAGAGAGTCTCGATTGGATTGTGTAAGGATAATCTATTTTTGTTGTTATCGTTTTTGAAATCATCGTAATGTTTAAACTTTAGTTTCATGCATGACTTCTACATCCGATTTTGACAGGTTTTTTGATAAAATTTAATGCGTCTACCCATACATTGCGAATGTGTCAGGTTTTATCAAATAATCATTGATTAATCTTTCTCACATGAAAGTAAACAGTTTCTAGAAAACGTAAACAACATCAATTTTTGCAAACGAAAATTCAACTGCGTAAATTGCTTTGGTATTTCGGTATCCTGATCTGGATGTAGATTGATATATTGAATTGCACATCGATATTGACGTTAAATGTTATATTAAGCGCAAGCTTTTTTTACTTGAAACCACGGATGACTCAAGTATATTTATTTTCCATTTGCATGCTTGAATACAAATGTTTTACCTGGAACCTCTATGGCCGAGTGGCTAAGGTCGCTAATTTTGAATCAGTTGCACCTCAACGATGTGGGTTCGAGCCTCACTCGGGGCGTTGAATTCTTCATATGAAGAAACCATCCAGCTGGCTTACGGAATGTCGGGTGATAAAATAATGCAAGGAGGAGGACCTTCGGAAAAACTCAATGAAATGTTGCCAAAAGGACCAGCTTTTATCAATAAAATAATTATCATTATTTTTATTTTTTGAAAACAATATATGATTTCGATTGAAGAAAAATATCGAAGGTGTTACCATTGTCCGTTCCTGGGCAGTGCCAACAGTGTTCCTTTTGTCATCGCAGTATGTTTGAGTGCGTGCATGCACGTGTGCGTCTGTGTTTCTATTTAAGGCGGGCCTATTTGGCGATGTGCGGCTCTGGCAGTATTTGCCGTGCCTTAATTAAAACATTTGTAACTATAGCATTGTTGAATAGCCTTTTCACGATTAATAGGACTTACCATCATATTAGCCATCTTGATACATAAGGAGAAAAAAAACAAAGACAAATATCAAACAGGGAATGCAACGTACCAAAAACGCAGCCTCCCCAAAACGAAACCCACAGCACGCACACGTACACCACACACACACACACACATACGCGCGCGCGCACACACACACACGCACGCACGCACGCACGTACACACAAAGCCAACACACGAGAACAAAACGAACAAACAAAGGAACACAGTGGGGCACCGCCTTGGAACGGTCAGTGGCAAAAACACCACTGGGGAGCTTAAACTGGTTTATGGTGCGCACCCAACCTCACTCTTACCCCCACCATGTTCCAAAGACACGGGACAGTGTAAATAAAAGTAATCCCCTCCAGATGAATCTCTAACACACGTAATTGTAACAAAAAGACATGGCATGTAAAACACAAAAATGCTCGTGTATAAATACATATATAAAAAGCAAACCCTAAGAACCAAAAACGTTTGTACTCAATGCCTTTACAGAAGACAGAACAACAAGAAAACCACCATAATTAAGGGCCCGACGAAACAGGCCAGAAGACAGATATCAAAACAGTGCAGTCCTGGTAGGGTTTAAAAACTGCTTATCATAGAGTCCTCCCCCTCTTCCGTCAGACATAATCAAAGAGGGAAGCGTAGTGTCCAACTGTAAACGGGTTGAACACTAAACATGCGGTATAGTCGACCAATACTGTCATGGACATCCTGGGCGACACCAACTATATTGATAAGCCGCAAACAGGGGCGTAGTTGGCATTTTATAAATTGCAGGCCCGATGCGCCGAAGAAGCGACTTTGGTAGTTGGGTATTGGGGTATCCTCCCCACGAAAATTTGGAAAAACTAGAGTGTCTGTGGTGCATTCTGAGCCATTCTGGCGGAATAAAACCAATGCTAAGCGGAAGAGTTTTAATTCAATAAAAAACACATAAAAAAACGATCAAAGTTCAGTTTATGTCTAAGTTATCATAACTAAGTATAACTGACCCAACATCAGTATTATCAGTTCCATATCAGTCACACTGTGAGTGGTATAGGTTTTCTATTTCTTTTATTAGCATTCAGCAAAAAAATAAACAGAATTTGTTTGTTGTGAATGGGGTAGAATTAAATCAGTTTTTTTCCCCCTTCGTAATAGGGGCCACTGATAGGCCCCTTCCCCTCAGTAAATTTCTTTTAAATCATGCAGTTTTCCACAAAAATTGACTTTACATCAGGTTTTTATTCCCCTTTGCTTAAATACCTAGCTATTTCACCCCCCACCCACCACCCCCGCCAAAAAACAGGCCTGGACCCCTTCCCCTCTTGGTAAAAAAAACCCTGTAAGTACCGTAGGACTCTTAACCCGGAGGTCGCGGGTTCGAATCCCGTCCGCGTAATTTGATCATGACATCCGCAACCCCTTTTTTCGGCGCAAGTACTGTCTATTTGCCAACATTAATAAAGTTGTGGGGCGATAATTGGCGGGGCGGTGGTATACGAGCGAGAAAATAATTAAAACTACTGGTATCTGTTTTATTTTTTTAATCATGGAAATATCTAATAAATACGCTCTAATTACATGTTCAATATTGGTCAGGCGCGTATCTGGGCATACGCCTATACATATAAAGGAACACAGTGGGAACCGCACAGGAACGGTCGGTGGCAACACCTTCGAACAATACATCTATGTGTATTTTTCTTCCTTCTAAATTACACATTGCTTACAAAGCTGGCTATACGGATAGTGCTTCATTTCTGTATATCATACTTATCTTCTTTGCAGTTTGCACTTCACATGATCAGTGGCATCTGTATTATTGTGATCTATAGCGTAAAGTGAACAAACCTTGTATAGAGAGTACGGACATATTATTTGACGAACATATATTGTGAATCGTTTTAAGTTTCGTATATTTTAAATGAATCCGTAATGTCATATGATCTTAATTACATATGTGTATATTGTGCATCCGTTTAGTTGAAGTTTTCTATACATGTAGAAGACATTTCGCATAGATATGTCTCACAAGAACCAAAATTCTGTCTGCCTAAGTGACAAACTTAAGTAGAAACAAGCGAAAAATGAAAGTAAAGGAAGTGTTTTAATGCCATGGAAAACAATTATGTAGGTAAAACCCTAAACAATTTCAGAGGTTTAGTATGAAATCATCAACTGTAATTTTTACAAGTACGTGTTTATGTCTCAAAAGAACTGTCCAGCTTTTAACAGTGTTTAATGTTGGGAGGAAGACCCCGGATGTCTCCTTCGTACATAACTTTAGGCATGAACTGAAACCTGGATAAAGCCATAAATTGTTCACAAAGCCAACCTGATGGTTTCCTCACAATGAAAAATGAAAAATATTTTCCTCACAATGAAAAATGAAAAATAGACATCTCGGCGAGGTTTCGAACATACAAAGATACAAGCGGATACAAGTTAAAGACTATGTCTCAGGGGTATACTAGATCTGAGTTTCATATTTGAAAATACGAACAGTTACTACATATAATTTAGGTAAACAGAAAGTAGCAGGGTAATCTGTATTAACAGTACTGTATGCCCTAGCTTTAAAATAAGACGTAATGCATGTATAGCTAAACACAGTATAAATATTTGCTGCTATTACAAAAAGTTTAGCCAATGATTTATATTTAATTGACACTAAATCTCAGCACCGGTACATGTATATAAACTGGATGTTTGGGTGTTTTAGATTTAGACCACCACTTCAGGCGAAACATTTTGCCACAAACCCCTAGTCAGTCTATGGAACAAGCCCAGGAAAAGCAAAAATACTACAAAATCTCTTTCCTTCTCACACCAAGGTGTTAATTAAGTTCTTACTGAGGGCATATGATTGCTAGCAATTAGCTTGACTATAAAGTCAGCACCACTGCAACTATACTAATTATTCTTATCTTATGTTATCACATTATTTGTACAGGCTGCCTTTCATTCTGTGTGTGTATCAATAACCACAATCAGCGAAATGTGAAAGATTAGATTTTATATATAAAAACACGGTCAAAACTTTTTTATATATAAATAATTCTGAGATTGAAAGATTATTTTAAAATTATTGCAAAGTGACAAGATATATTTTTATCACAGTCATCTTGATTTTTCATCCCACATAATTATCATTTTTATTTGATTATCTAGAATGACTTAACAATTATTTACGCACTTTAAATTTGAAATACCCTTGTTCACTTTTGTATTCTGTTAGTGTGTTTATCCGTGAAATAAGGTTCAATATTTATGAAAGGCAACATATAGGTCCGGGTGTTTAGAATTTGTAATATTTTATATGTATATATCGACGTCATACACAGTTCACATCTCGTCCTTTTAGCAATTGAAATAAGTTCTAATCAGAAATTCTTATCATTTTCATTTTTAAAAGAAATGTGTCACCATATATTAACTATTCATGCTTTTCATGCTTAAGAATAAGTCTTTTTTATATATGCATTAACCAATTCTTTTATAGTAAAAATATCTTTATAAATCATTTCTATAGATAAAACTTTGTTTCAATTTATTACTGTTGTTAATAATATTTTATTACCATACTAAAATGGAAAATAAAACTGTTTTTAAAAAGAAAAATGTTTATCTCTTTTTACTTACTGCAGTATGTATAAAACAAATAATTTTCTATTGCAAACTCATATAAGAGAAATGTGTTTTCTCTTTATCATAAGCAATCTAAAGATCATTATCTAATCATGCTTACTATCATGCTGATTTTTCTCTGCCACAGTGCGAGCTACATGTAATTATAATTATCTATTAATGATGCATGCCCTTGAGGTTACCTGGCTCAAAAAGAGCGATATTTCGGGCAAATTCGTAAGACTGTAGTTGCGATACTCAGTCAAAAGCGAGATTCTGTTGTGCATGCAAGTTTCTACGGCAACTACCGAGCGCTCGTTTTCTACAAACATACCTACATAGCACTTTGCCCATTGAACCTCGGTATACTCAATTTGGGCATGTCGGAATCTGTTTGCACAAAGGATCACCCGCCTGACTGCTATTCAAGTATCAATAAGATGCAATAAAACAGAGCAGTGGGAGAATAAAAATGATAGTATTCCGTTATCTCGAGTAAGAAAAACGTGACTACTTACGTGATATCGAAGACTTTATTAATGGTTGCAATTCTATCAATCTATATCCAGATCTTAATACAGAAATACTTTTAGCAATTCGCGCAGTTTAAATTTGCATTTGCCAAAATTAGATGTTTAATATGACTATAAATATTAAGTTTCACATGAGAAAACTTGAAACGTTTGCAATGTGTGCATAAATACATTAATCAAAAACTTGCCAAAATGTTGATGCAGACGCAATGCATTAAATTAAACACTGACGAAGATTTCAAATACGATTACAACAAAAATATAAAAAACCTAGTATACCTTTAAAGCGGCATGCCTCCAGATCGTTCGACAACAAAAAAATATTTTTTTAGATATCTTGAAATAAATGCTATATTTCTTAAGAAGGCTTTAAAACTTAATTACTGACAAACTATGTTACGGAAACACATGAGAATTTGCTGTTTTTACTACCTTTTAAGATGAAAATCCAAAAGCCTTTGTCACGCTTTTACTCTGAGTAAACTGTCTCGATTATAAATATCTATATTTTTGAAGTCATTAATCACTACTTCAGCTATAGCGCTATTGGTTACGACGACGGGAAAATGTCTTTATTGCCGCGGCGGTCCGGGGTTCGATTCCAGACGCGGTCATCTTTTTTTCTTGATTTGGAACTTTTAAAATATTTTAGATTCTAATGTTCATAATATGACCAAAGTTCAATTTGAAAGAAAGATTATTTTTAGCCAAATCCGGAGGCATGCTGCTTTAAAGTGCGATGTATCAAAAACTTATTCTAACACGGTCCGATTCATTTCCAGTTAAACAAAGTAGGCAGGAAACGGTGAATTATTATACAACAAATCACTGTTCTGACGTCATAATTATTACGTCATGGCGTCAAACGCATAGCGGCGCGCTGGAAAAGAAACCGATTGAAAACGGGCAAATATTTAATGAATGTCATCAAGGATGTACTTAAAAATCCTTGGTAAGGTGTTAGAATCGAAATAATATATCTCATTTAGTGATTTGCTCTTGAATAAATCATTGTTAGTCGTTCAGATGCGTATTATTATATCACTCGGGCTGCGCCCTCGTGATATAATTCCTTCGCATCTGAACTCCAAACAATGATTTATTCAACAACAAATCACTGCATGAGATATATTATTTCTTAACCAAAATGCTGATGCAGAGGCAATGCATTAAATTAATGCATTGACGAAGATTTCAAATGCGATAAATACAAAAAAAAACCTAGTATACCTTTAATGTGTTAGGTAACGTTCCATTCATTGCCTATGTAATCTTGACATTGTGGAGGATATTAAATGAATAATAAAGAAATGAATGAATAATCATAGTGACAGCTTTGCACACGGTTCGAATATTCGTTTTTTTCACGTGTGTAGCAGTTAGATGTAGTTACCCAAACTGCCATAGTGTTAGGCCCCTTTGGCGTGAGCGGGTCTTGGCAGTTGTACAATAAAATATATCATAGAATGACACAGTGTTTCAGTGACACAAATATTTTGAAACATAACCATATATCTACTGTTACTATTGATGTCTAATGTACGAAAACAGGGAGTATATTGTGTAGAGCAATTCACAGAACTCTGATTCTTCAGCGTTCTAAGTCTCAGCCGTGCTAGAGCGATACACAGTTTCATGGTCAAGTTAATTAGGACTCTTAATTGTAAATAAAGTATACGAAGAAAGGTAGTATTCCTCAAAATATCCTGGGCTACTCGAGTTGCAGTTTTTGCTTTTAGACAATGTCACGATCCCTGCCATTAAGCATGAGCGGTGTGCTAAACTTTGATTTTAAATGATTACCTCCGTAATATGTAGTACAAATGTGACAAAACAAAATAGATTAACGCTTGAATATAGCAAGAGAACGCATCTCTTGCCTAAATCATTCTCTAAATCTCAATTTTCTGGGAGATGGAGACCCCCTCCCTCACCTACATCGTACTCGCAGCATCGCTACTTCGTTCGTAACAATGCTGCTCATATCTAGCGTACAGTTCAAAACCATCCAGGTACGCTCCCGTTAGTGACTGATTCATTACCTGCTACAGCCTAACCCCACTTACCCTTCGATTTTTATTGCATATTTGGCATTTTTATTTTTTGACTTTCTCGGATAATCTGCAGGCCCGGGCCTGTGGTGCCTTATAGAAGCTACGCCAATGGCAAAAGCAGATCTACCATCAACAGCTAGTTAAACACAAAATATATTTAAGTATTTACATTGTTTATGTAACAAACGTGGTGCGTTGTTCCGTTATCGAAATCATCGCGTTTGCAACTAATATGCGAGCATTAACAAGCAATATATGTTATAAAATCTTTTACAAAGGACTTTCTAATGTTCGATTGCTTGGAAAGTCGTTATGAAATGTTTTTGGGACTTTAACTTCGCACCGATATAATTATATGTCGGTCATATATAGCGACTTTCCAGCCTTTAATGATGGAGGACGACGCGAATTAAGTGCACCGCGTGCACTATTTCAGGCATGAGCAGGCACCTGGGTAGAACCATCGGCTTTCTTCACATGAACGAAGTCTACATCCAAGCGAGGTTTTGAACCCGAAGTGTTGAAGTGTTAGTAATACTACCAATTCAAATGTAAGTCTAAAAAGTCATACTCTTTCTTCCTTTCCTCGTGCCCTTTCTTAATAGCATCGTGTTTCCTTTTACTCTACTGCATTTCAGTATGTATGTGAAATCGGCATGCTTCTATATCATACTAGATGAAAATGGCGTGGTAAGTCTTAAAAAGAGATATTGAAAGAAATGAAAAGGTGAAAATTCAGGGGTTGTAACTTTCTTATAAAAGCTAACATCCCCCTTTCTCCTTTTCTATAGTTGCGATATTGTTTGCGATGAAGGCTCTGAAAATTTTATATTGTAGAAAATGCTGAAATAACGTTATTAAGTACGTGGATTTTATATGGAAAAAAAAAGAACAGCCGGATTTAGTGATGTCCAACAATAACAACCGCGTTGCAGTATGTATGTGTAGCGTTCTATCGAAATCGGTATGAATCGCATGTTAGGAAAAATGGCGGTGCAGTTGTATGCCTAGAAAATAGACTCTTCCATGCGTTTATACTACATATTAACATTGCAAGAAGGGAAAAGAAGTAACAACTGAGGGTTGTGTTTAATGAACTGTAGTTTTCTTATTTAAAAGTTATCACCCCTTTCTGTAGTAGCGATACAGTTCTATGCTACACCGATTATCCGTGATGAAAGTACTTCTTCTAACTCCCAAAGTCCAAATATTGTAGATAATTTAAACTTGCATGATTATGACCAAGAGGAGTTTAACCTGTGTAATAATTACAAAAACTTAGATGATAGTTATTTTCCTGAACCCGACCCAGGGAAGGACTGGCTGAATGAGCCTGAAAAATCAGAAACGGAAGATTCACAAGATAATTATAAAAGTGATAGTTCATTTATCTCTAATTCTTCAGAACAAAACATATATGATATTTTCGGTGAATTAAGGAAACTCAGAAGTGAAAATAAAAAAGACCAATCTTTAGTCACCTACAAACATCAATAGTGTACATCTTTAATTAATAAACTGGTTTGGCATTAATAACATGTAAGCAAAGTCTATTTGAGTATAAAGCAAAAGATAATAGGTAAGGGTAGATTTATCGGAAGCACAGAGCACTAAAAACACAGCCCCAGAGCCACGCATTTGCATAGCAGGCCCACAACAAAAAGATGCTGTAACAGAAAATTATTTCAGACGGGTTGCTTCAAACATCCAACAAGTACATATTAATTTATGCTAAATATAGATGAAGGAGAAGGAAATGGTAAGGGGCAAAATTGGACCTAGTGGTGTGTGTGTGTGTGTGTGTGTGTGTGTGTGCGGGGGGGGGGGGGGGGGGGGGGGGGTGAAAGAACCCGAAGGGGAATGTTGAACAAGGACGAATATACAAAGGGAATGCCACGTTCCTTAATAACGCGGGGGGGGGGGGGGGGGAGGGGAGGAACCCGAAGGGGAAAGTTGAACAAGGACGAATATACAAAGAGAATGAATAGCGCAGACACTCATGTACCAAAGATAAACAGACAACCACGACTAATGGTAAAACGAACAATCAACACATAAGAAAACAGTAGGGCACCGTTATAGACTCAAAAGCATACAAACGCACCCACACAAGTAGGAAAACCGTGTACCGTTTTAGGATTCCGGCTGTCAAAACAAAGGTGACCCACGAAAACTTACTCAAAGTAAAGGGGTAGGGGATGCAAAAAGTAGCGTAAATGCAAGGGAAATGATGGTGCAATGGTGTGTGTATGTGGGGGGGGGGGGAGTAGGAAAAAACGCTTACAACAAACAAGAAAACAGACGCAACAGATAATACAAGACAGACAAAACAACCAGTTGAAAATAGGGGCACCGCCTTGGAACGGTCAATAACCTATATAAAGGAAACTGGGGGTTTAAACACGTTTAGGGCATGCCAACCTCGCACTTACCCTATTTTCAACAAGTTAGACAACACAATGCAAATAAAATCCCCGCTGAGAAAGGCTCTAACATTAGTGCAAAAATAACAGCCTAACTTTTAAGGGCCCTTCACTTCTGAGTTTCCTTAATTCATCGAAAATATCATACATGTTTTGTTCTGAAGAATTAGAGATAAATGAACTGTCACTTTCAAAACAAATTAGGTAATAAAATCTTTTCAAATTGACAATAATGAATTATGTGAAAATGAAGTTAAACTTTTAGAATTTAATCTTGATTACCTCTTAAATTTTAACAGTCCGGTTTACTTACTAATTTATGTCAAAAGGCAGCAAAACAACTTAATGTCTTAATTAAGTAAATTTTTACATTTTGATACTAGACTAGAATAGTATTTTTTAAACCATTCATTAAATCAAGCTTTAATTATTGTTCTCTAATTTGTCACTTTTGTAGCAAAAGTTATAAAAAAAAATGGAAAAAATCAATATAGAGCACTTAGGAGGATAGTTTTTGATGATTCATATGACATCACTTCATTTAGGTAGGCTCAGAACTATTGCCACTGAACATTTAAATTAATTCATAATAATAGTATGTGACCAGAAAATTTAAGACCTCTAATCAATGTTAAAGACTTTTCTTACAAAGTTCAGGTTTGTAAATACGTTAGAATTACCCAAGGTGAAGACTGTCAGGTATGGCAAAAAAGGTGTGGAACAGTCTGCCAAATAATATTAGGATCATTGATAATTTCAAGCACTTTGTCAGATTTGTCCGCACCTGCACTAGCCCCAAATGTAAATGTGCCATGTGTTTATAGTTTCTGTTTTAGTTGTTTTTCCCTTTGTTACATTTTTTTTTAGTTTTTATTACATTTTTTTTTAGTTTTTATTATGCTTTGCTTGCTTTGGTGTCGCAATGCATATTGAAACGTACACGGGGTCTGCTAGCCCGCGCACACATCAATATCCAAATGCCGTTATAATCTAAGTAACTCTAGATATTTTAAGTCGGATACTTAGATTATAACGGCATTTTGTAAAAACAGATGTCGATATAACCCAATCATGTCGCCAGGAGGCGATCCTTTTTCTCGTCAAGACCTGTTCCATTATATCTACATGTCAAAAAGAACAGTTTTGTATTAAAAAAAACTTCTGGTATATTGCTTAAACATAACAACATTAAGGATCAAAATAATTGGAAAAAGCAGAAACATTAATGCATCAAGTAGACAAATAATTTATAAGATACCGTGTTAAAGTGGACAGTACTACATACCATAACACAGGTAAGTATCAACATTCGGGTGCCCAATTAACGTTTCCATAAACAACACAAAAGATTGGAAAGTTTTCAAACTGATGATAACTGAAAAATCTATACATAGTCCCAGTAGAATGTTTATCTTCTTTACTGCATTTTTCTTTGACCCGAAATATTACTACGCTAAAACCAAGTCACTGAAAACTTAGATTGTCTGCAACTTAACAGAAATTACGCCTTTGTGCATAAGAACTCGCTAAAAGTGCAAATTTTGATGATAAACTTGATTGTATGTGTGTGATTTATGTACATGGTTTATCAATAAAATTTTGTTTAATCTTGTTTAAACTAACCACACTATGTGAGCTTATGGGTATATACGCAAGAGATAGTAAGTGACACCAATTGCACCAGCATCATCTTGGAACTTACTTTGAATTTCATGTAAACCTTTTTTGCGGTTACTGTTCTATATTCTATGGTACTTTATTAACTAGTTGTATAATTATTTACTTTTTTTTAATTTTGTATGAAAAATTGTTGTAGCCAATATCATCGCATAATACGTTTTTTTTCCACCATCATTTGATTTTGTTTGCAGTATAATATGTTTTTGTACGTCAGATTCTGACTGGAACGTCTTTGTCACACGATTAAGAAAATATCAACCATGTAAATGTCACTCAAAATATGTCAAACATTTTGCATTTTCGAATGCAATGTATAATCTGTATTCATTCCGTACCTTACAGTGGCATGGAAAAACAAAACAAAATATTTTTTTTATGTCAGTATCGTATATTGAGAAAAGAAGTTCAGCAAAAATAAACATGAAGCCTATTTACTGCATGTAATATAAACAATCAGCAAACCAATTTATGTCACAATGCGGGGTACTGAATGGCGTGTTTAACTGTAGTACTATTTAAAAACTGTGGTACCACACATTTTATTTAGCAGACGAAGTGGACCATTGGATACACTGTCTGACCACGAAACCAAGGTCGTGAGTTCATGCCCCCGCTCCTCCAACATAAATTACAAACATTCGGATGAGAGTCCCGTACGTGTATGGGTGATTTACTCCTGACAGTCTTAGAACAAGTGAAGCTTCTGGAATTGGAGCGATGTCTGCATCTTGCACTACCATTCAGCTAAAATTTCTTATACAAGGGTTACTGCATGGTGGCATTATAAATAAGCTTAAACACACAAAAGAGTCAAATTACGTCATTGTTGCTGCTGCCTTCTCATAAAGTCTTACAGCCTTCCTGATGGTATTCGGTTTCGTAAAAGAGGTATGAAAGATATAAACCAATGGCATGTTTAATTATGAACACAGTTTCGTAAGACTAAAAACTGCCACATCAACGTCAATAAAGATGCCATCAAGATCTCTGGTCTCTCAGATCACTATATTGTTTCCGTAGTTTCTACACTGTTTGTGCGTCATTCAACTGCAACTTACAACACCTATCCCTATAACGAAAATACATTCACATATTATTATACATGCAACATCTGCTTCTTTCCGTAAGGAGTTCGCTTTTAGAACAGGTTTTAAACAGACCTTTACAAAAATCATCGGACCATTTCATATATTTATAAATTGTACACATCATTACATATTGCAATGAATTAATAACCACAGTATTCTATACATATCAATGAATTGCTTGCATCAACCAGTCAATAACTAATGAAAACGTTCAGTGCTATTATAACATCCTTACGTTTACTGTACCAACTGATACATACTTGCTTCATTAACTTAACCAACTTATCAATAAACAAATAAATGAATTAATTACCTAGTAATTAAAAAGCGGTAATGTAAGCTTCACATAATTAAATATAGCTCTGAAGCAAATTACCTTCCTCTGAACTCCTTGAAAGTCTCCATATATGAAAGCCTGATTTCATGATGTGATTCAAGTATTCCCTTGATTCTTTCAGGCTCGTTCATTTCCAGCCAAACAAAACAAAAGGTACAAGAAAAACAGGTGGCTTAAAGGCAAGTACACCACAAAACAATTCAGTTATTATATAATACAGCACAGACATTGACATGTCAACATCAGCTTGGTTTATTACCCGTGAAAGTCAAGCAGAAAATGTAGTGGTGGATTAAGTGTCGCCGGTAAGCCAACTGTCACCAGACCTAAAATAAAATGTTATTGTACATAGTACCCAACCCCCGTGTATGGAATGACAAACAAGGTCATAAACGGGAAATATACAAGCCATTTTCAATCGAACATTTCCCGGAAGTTTACTAGAGGACCTTGTGCAAAAAGTCTGTAACGTTGATGAAAACATAGAAACATGTTAAATGTCTCACTGATAAGAAACATTGAGAAAACGTGATCCCTACACGATAGGACATTATTGGTTGAAATAATTTTAACTGAAGATAAATTATCAATTCTTCAATATTTACTGAACTACGCGTTTATGGTCGGAAATGCGCGAATGAAGTTTCCCTATTCGTGGGCATGTCTTTCATACCGTGCATAGGGTAGAATATCATGATTTTTGTCATTTTATTTCTGGTCTTGTGGCTGTGACTAAACCTATAAATTGGGCATTCGAACCCAGCTAGGGTCAAGTCTTCTTTACCTCTTATATGACACCACTATTAAATGGTGTTCCGGAAAGTCATTCATTCAAGCGTAAAGCTCCCCCCATAATCGAGTTGACTCTAATATTATAAAATGATTGGGGGACAGACCACCAGAAAATGAGCCTGGAGCTTTGACTACAGATTCCTTGCACATGTATATGCTTTTATAGGACAAGATGTCTCCAGACAAAGCAGCCTGTCGCTAAATGGGATATAGGTCACGAGTTCACTCCCTTAAAAATCAAATTCTTTCTTTCAAGTAGGCGTAACTTATTGTAAGGTATGTCGTCGTCCAAAGAAACTCAGTCAAGTAGAAGTACCTACCAGCATACACTTAAATAAAACAATATCAATAAACCATAAACTATGTTCTCTTCTTATAGCTTATATCTTACGATAACCCGGATATATCCCTACAAGAGTATGGAGATTTCGACATTACAAAGTGTAACATATATCTAAAAAAAATCAAGATTGAGCCATATCGGAGCAAAAATTTTGTTTCTTTACACACATTACCGAATGATGGTTAAGCATTATGGTTTAGCATTTGTATTAAGTTTTAATAAAACATTTCATAAAAAAATGCTTCCGGTACGAAATAATTAATAACACTTGACCGAACAAGCTAATGGAACAAACCAGAATCTGGACACGTACCTTAGGTTATCATATAGGAGAGTGTGTGATATAGCAAGTATCCTCCGAATAATATCTAGACCATCAGTACCAGCATATATCGCATCAAGATCCTCATACCTAGAAGGCCGGTCAGTTGCATTAAAAACTAGGATTATTTCTAAATTGACAAAAATATCTATTTATACATTTCACAGAACAAGTTTACAGTAATAATGTATAACATGTAAGAAAAAGGTTAGTTCTGGCTACCCTGATATTACTGCCACTGTATTTATTTTCCGATGGTCATTTAATGTCTGTGTTAATAGACTTCCGCTCAAGCTGTTGCTTGGGAGCTTGATTGGGTGTTGTTGTTCATGTCAAGCCGAGTCTGCTATTATTTTACTTGGTTCCGTTCGATGTTTCCAAATGATCTTCTTATATATTTTATTGGCTCCATTTGTTAACCTAATCAGAGTCAGCCCAAACATTTGCGTACTGACTCTTGTTAGAAACTGATTTTATCACGAAATACTCGTTTTCTAACCTTTCATATTCATAAGTTTAATAAAATTATAAACAAAGTTTATGAAAACATACCGTAGAAAGTTTAGATTCGCAAAATAGTACTACATCCGACCTTTCGTTGACAACTGAAATGGTGGACAAAATATTGTAGAAAGCTATAATCGTTTGAAATTTGTGAGTATAACTCGTCTGCAAATTGTGTTGCATGATTTGTTTAGTCAGATCAAAAGAAAAATGGATTAAAATCCTACTAAAGTGAAAGGTGAGTTTTGAGTACTTGAACGGATGAAATAATACCGTGATAACGAGGCTCGTTTCAGCTCAGAGATGTGTTATAGTTTATACACATATCTGAAGCTGAATCTTATAGCTATACGATAGAAAAAGCAAAGTTTATGTACTCTAGTATTTCAGGTTCAAAAGATCTCATCTTATCTGTTGACATAGAAGGCGGATTGCTTACAAGAACATTGTAAGGTCCACATCGAGGCAGCTCTGATATGACTCGATCTGTGAAATTAAAGACATAGTATAATACCCCTTAAACAATGCACAAAACATAATATCGCCCTATAAGTTTACAAAAACTCAAACTGGACAATTCTCGTAATCATCCTGTATATTTACGGTTATGAATAATACTAGCGTTACCGTACGTATTTCTAACAGTAAATTTGTAGACAATGAACACCTTTGCATATTTTCTGATCATTTACACAAAAGCCTACCTAAACTAGTAACTCCTATCGTGCAAGGGTTCCGCATAAACTTATTTCTAGTCAAAGAAAATGGACTCAGCGTACGATGAACACATGAACATAATCACGCCTACCATTCCAAAACATCTTTTACTTTCAGGGGAATATTACTCTTAAATAAAATGTATTCCATGTAACATATGAGCCATCAAAATGTTACCTTGTAATATATCTCCATGGATGACGTGTATTCTTTCTTCTAGATTATATCGTGTTGCATTGGCGACGGTTAATTTACAGTCAGTTTCATTTTTATCCACCACAACACATTTTACCTAAAACCAAGAGAACATTAAAGATGCATTTAAAAATTCAATGACTGCTTACCTATACGGGTTTTATGGATGAAATCGATTAAAATCGTAAGGATATCTGTAATAGCGTAGGAAAGTTAAGTTATGTGGTAGATAAATTGTAGTATACAAGAGTTTTTGAATGAATTACGTAGAATACAAGAACATATATTTTTAATTTTTAATCTGGATACAAATATAACATTGGACCTATCTTTGATAAGTAATTGTCATACATTTGGCAATTTTCTAAGTATATAAAGAGACACTGCTCCCGTTCCACAGCCAATCTCTAGAAATCTCCCTGTCTGTTCATGCTCCAATGACCTTCACTATAATGCTTGCGAAGTCCTGTGTAATTTAAGATAAACTAGTTATTACAAAATTATAAAAAAAGGCTTGAACAGCACCGTAAATTTGGATAGCAACACAGTAAATAAACGTATCAGACCCTATGTTTAGTTTACAGCTGATAACTCCTCATCGTATTGAAATTTTATATTATTATGTTCCTTTTCACTCAGATTCAAGAAAAGCCAAGTCCAAACCAAGAAGAAAGAAACATCAGGGCATTTTTTAAATCATGTTACCTAAGAACACAGTTGAATTTACTGAAATATGCGCTTAGTTACAAATTGTAATTGCCTCTGTTGTCCGTCGTGGAATAAAAACCGGCGGTCTCATCTCCAGTGTCATATCATGAAAAGTCCATTCACCGATGATATACTGCACTGGTTTCCTTGAAAAAGAAACTTATCTTTCAATTGATTGATATAAATGAAATCTATAGGCTCATTTGGAACCTCTTAACATAACCAAGTCAAACTATAGAAGATTCAGTTACGAACTGTAAAAACAGAATAGACAGCAGTGGCATGAAAAAGCGTTTTGATCTTTGCCTATTGCCTGCTTAAAGTTCTTTCTTGCTTAATTTGTGTCACACTAAATGTGTTAGTTGGTACATAAGATCTAAGTCCATGTCTGTCTTCTAAACTGAACACAATGCCACTGTTGCGTTTATTTTCTTAACATGTATTTAGTATAACATGTGATCAAATTATAATTCAGAAATACAGTATTACTTTTTCTACGAATAACATAAGCTGGACAACCGAAACCTTTAAACGGAATACTTATTCGAAAAATAAAACAACAACGCATCTACAGATTAAAATATTTAAAAGCGCACATATCAGGGGCATTTTAAACAGTAATGTTTGCAACTTGTTAACGAATGTCAAAAGAGCTAAGTTGGTTATTTATAAAGCATCCTGATGTTAAGTATTACTTATTACCTTTTCATTCTCTCCTTACACATTTCTTCTATTTTTCTTTGTGTACATTCAGAAGGAATAAAATTCATATCGGTCACATTTTTCTGAAATAAACATTATCCATTACTTACGAAGTACTTTCAATACTTATATACGTCATTATTGGTCAGAAACAAAACCTGTGTTTTACAACTGATTTGAAAATAATCAAGTCTAAAAGTATGCCATCATGGGTTAATTACTAAACCTGGATTATCCAAAATATGATAGCATAGTAAAACACTAAAATGTCTTAAACTCAAAATTGCAACAACGGAAACATATACTTAAATGTAATGCATGTGTTACTACAATTCCCTGTTTTCTCACCATTTTCGATCCCAGTACATGGGCAACAATGAGATTTACAGAACTGTCTGCGTCCGGTACACCTGCAAGTGACAGATTCTCCTTCCATACCTGTATATGCTTTGAAAAATAGCATAGTAACCGTTGTTTGCCCGGGAACCTTTAAAAGAAACACGGAACAGTATTTCAGATTACCGTGAAATTAATATTCATGGTTTCGCAATAACGGCTTTTTGTAAGTCATTTTTTTGTTGGGTTTAACATCGCACCGACACAATTATAGGTCATATGGCGACTTTCCAGCTTTGATGGTAGAGGAAGACCCCAGAACCCTCCGTGCATTATTTCATCACGAGCGGGCACCTGGGTAGAACCACCGACCTTCCGTAAGCCAGCTGGATGGCTTCCTCACATGAAGAATTCAACGCCCCGAGTGAGGCTCGAACCCACATCGATGAGGAGCAAGTGATCTGAAGTCAGCGACCTTAACCACTCGACCACGGAGGCCCCTTTTTGTAAGTCAATGATATTAACGAATACATGTAGTTACTATATGCATAGAAGTCCATTTTTTCAACTTAAGCATTGATTGTTGGATGAATAAACATAGGTACTGCTTTTTTGCCCTCCCTGTTGTTCCATTGTTCTGAACAGTGACCAAGTGGTTTCAATGATATAATGACGTTGCAATGAAGCAGGAGTGACACGCATGTGCCCTGCACTATTTATTGTTCCTCTTAGGTCTATTGTTTAGACCTTCCAAGTATCAACCCCTTTTGGTGAGTGCAAATAGTAGACCTCCATACCCTGCTTTCAAAGCAAAGGTCAAAGATGCCCCGCTTAACCCTTAGCCTGCTGCAGGCGAATTTAACAGCCTTTGCAAACAGCTTGGAACCAGATCAGATCAGGTTCCAAGCTGTTTGCTACTCTGACAATATTTCTTCAAATTCTGGAGCAAATTGAATGAACTTTACAATTTTAGCAGACGACATTTCCAGCAGACGATAATTTATCTAGCAGGCTAAGGGTTAATATATACGGTTTAATGTAATCGTCCAATATTTTGAAGAATGTCTCTCCTAAACGATACTACCCTTACAATTCATCTACTCATAATTTTGTACATTCTAATAATAGTACAATCCAAAACATGCCCTGGAATGGGGACAGTCAAAACTAAAAAAATGGTATTACTATAGCAGAGCTATTTCTGTCTCGCGCAAGTATATGATAATCATAATGCAATGCAGCTGCATACAAATGAAAAACGGTCGGAAGCCAAATATCGGTCTTAGAAGCATTACATTTGTGTTTACTAACCATTTCATAAGACTAGACAAATAACCTTGACAACTGATACTGATTAAAGTGATTAAATGAATACGACAATTGGCTTTAGTTATTAATATTTTGTCTGGTTTTTTTTTTCTTCTTGCTGATATACTGACGAGAAGGTTCAGATTAAGCTTGGTCGCGGGCGTTTGCTTAGAAGTTCACGTGTTGTTTCCAGTTATTAACATTTTCGTTAACTTCCTTACCTTGCATTTTTTTCCTGTCTTTCAACGCCCCTGGTATCTTTTTGACAATGTCTTTCATAGTTCTAATAGTACATCTGGCGTTTATACACATTTTGAAAAAGTATTTTGTTGTTAACATATTACAATTTCAACGCAAAAACATCATTTCATTTATTTTACCGATTTCTAAATGTTGCAAAATACATGTACCTTTTCATAAAACGAGCAAATATAAATATACATAGGGGGGAGATAGTGACTTTTCGCTGATAAATAGTCAACTATCAAACGAAATTGAAACTTGTTCCAGAGATATGACAGGATAAAGAAGTTATTTTGTTTTTGTCACGATGTCACTGTCTTACAAGGAAATTTTTTTGCGCGTTTCTAAATGTTAGATATTTGTTTGTATAGTTTAATGATGTTTTAAAGGAGTTCATCACAATATTTTGTGCGCAGCTCAATCGCGCAGCAAGCGATAACCACTGTAAAGTTCAGGATTCTCCGCCGAAAGTACATAATTGTCCGATATGCAGCGCACTCGCGCAAAAAACATCGTATGTACTGACAATATACTTCGTGCATCCATATTTTACCTTTAAAAGTGATGGTGTTTATCGGAGGAGTAGTCGTAGGAAGTGCTCGAATCGAATACATTGTGGGCAGCCAATTTGAAAGTAAAACATTTCGTCCAGTAATGATGCAGCCGACTCAAAGTCAAATAAAATTCCAGAAAATCTTAACGTAGATCTATCTCCTTCAGGTTCAGATGTGACTTCCTAAAAATGTTGTTTTACTTTTTGTGCCCCATCCCGCATTTCACGTAGTAAGATCAGAGTTATGGCCCTTGACAGTCAAATTGTACAAAAAGGTTCTAAACATTTGTGTCGCATGTACCTCAAAAGTATATGCGCCAGGAGTCATGAACCACACAAAAATTAAATTCAGCATGCGAAATTGTGCACCAATGATTTTGATTTGAGGTTTCACTCAGTGAAAACAGATTTATGTCCCTTGACGTGGTCAAATATATACGTAAATGGCATGTGAAAGCTTGTGTAGCACGTATCTCAAAAAGTATTTGACCTAGAGGCATGCAACCTCAAAGGAGCATCATTCCGATTATTCCGCATGTGAGTAAGAAAATTGGTTAAGAAACTGATAATAACATTGTGCAATTTGTTTTGTAAGAAAAAAATGTTCATAATTTGTAGGTGGGTGGGGTAATGAAAAAATTCTTTTGTGGGTGGAGTAAATATTTTTTAATTTCTCTTGAAAACAAGCACGGGTTGGTATTATTTTTTTGGTTTAGATTTTTTTGTCTTAGTTCTAACTTACATAATATAAAATTTGGTAAAATTCTGTCCGCTAGATTTTTCATATCATTAAGAAATACTTTTTCTCAGTTTCAGATACTTTCGACATCTGTCAAGAATAATTTTTCTGAGTTAATATATCTATATGTTGACATTTTATGCATAGTTATAGTGGTTTCATTAATTGTGATGCATAAACATTAACATCAGAGTGAAATTTGAATAAATAATTGTTTGCAGTAGTTTTATTATAACATGTATGTATTGTTTCTTCAGACAAAAATACCGATTTGGTGTTCTTAATAAACTTTAAATATTGAAAAAAGAAGCATAGGTACCTATCATTTTTATTTTCTATTTTAACTTGTCATACATCAATCTATAAATATGCAAAGTTACAAAAAATTCTGTCCGCTAGAAATAATTGTGAAAAACATCTTTAAGTGCAGTTTTACCGTCAATCCTATGGAAAAGTACCATATAGATGTTTACCTCGATTATGAAATTGTCAATCAAGCAGTAGCTTTCCATCTGACCAAGCTTTTCTTTTTTATTATTTTTACAAAATAATAAAGAAAAGTAAGACTTACGGTAATGATAAGTACAAAAATCCTTTTGCTGCTTTATTGTGAAAAATGTCCTATATTTTGCACTTTGGTTCAGGCACGTTTAAACACCGTAGCATAATAATGATTTAATGTTTTGTTCGTCTAACCGATGATAGGCACTGCAAAATTATGGCACAGGTTTCCGTGAAAGCGTCACGGTGCCAGCACAGGGATTTGTAGTAAGTTATACGTAGAATTTACTAATTCCTACGTATGACAATACCTGGGGACAACGCACGTCTTACTATCTCGTACTACGATTTAGTAACTTCAACGTACAACTTAGTAACTCCTAGTTAGGACCGAGTAACTCCTTAATAGGACCTAGTAACTGCTAGGTAGGATCGAGTAACTCCTAGGTAGGACCTAGTAACTCCTACCTAAGTTTGCGTTGTCCGTCAAGTGTTAGATGGGCCAAACATGAAATCAATATCTGCTTAGATTTTAACCCGTATCTGGAACAATATAGTGCATAAGTAAAAAATACTACAATTTGTTACTCCTTTATCTCTCTCTCTCTCTCTCTCTCTCTCTCTACTCTCTCTATGTCTCTCTCTCTCTCTATCTCTCTCCCTATCTCTCTCTCTCTCTATCTCTCTCTCTCTCTCCCTCTAGTTGATCTATTTTCAAAATTGTCAGATTTCAATGTCAGTAGTTATATAAGACTTATTATTTTATTAATATTAAATAATAACATTTATTTTGGCGCATCAAGCTTGGTGTGTATCCACGGTTACCAAATTAAATTTGGTATTTGGATACACTCGGCATTTTCCGTATCCAGTAATCATTAGCGTGTGACCACTGGTCAGTCAATAGTCGGCAGGTGTACAACCAACAGAAAATGAAATGGTTTCAAAATCCCACCCACCACTCCCATTTAGGTGCCATGCCATTTACTTGCCATATTGTTAGTGGTACATGTCAGTGAATATCTAGTAGATCACCATTTGCAACCTATAATATTATATATATATATATATAAAAAAGATGCAAAATTGATCTGTTTTAAATGGTTCGGGATTGCAGGTGTTTGGCAGTTACATGTCTCTGTATAGTATGGAGCATAGTTTAAATTATTCGAGATCAGTTTAACAAGTTTGTTTTTAGTAGAGTAGCTGGTACATGTATGGTGACATATTTTGTTATTTACAATGTTTAATATCCATGCATTTTGCAGTATACTGCCGGTGGAGTTTTATATATTTTCAGGCTGTTTATGCAGTAAGGAAGGAAAGTTGTGAACAGTCAGTAAATAAAAATGGACAATATACCAAGCACAAATGGTATACCAAGCACAAATGGAAGGAGTACAAACAATATTTAAAACCATTACGTGATGCCTGTTTAACACGGATATACATACAAGCTAAATTACTAAGCTAGTCAAGTGGATTTTATAAATCAAATTTATCCAGAGCCTCTGGGAATGTGGAATAGAAACTTGAAAGCAACAAGTTTAGAAACTAGAATGACTTTAATTAACAACAGCTACAAATGTCACAATAATTGTTTTAACATGAACTTTCCATTTGATCCATCACAAAGCAGGAAAATTCACAAACGCTGGAATCCTAAAACTTATATACAAATTAGACACACCTTGTCTATTGGGACAGGCCTTGTCACAAACAAACAGTAATTGCCTGTAACAAAACTAGGAGACATACAAAAGGAATTGTTCAAAAAATATCAGCTGCGTGGCACTTACCAGGACATTAGCTTATTATGTCATGACAGGACAGTGAGTAAGATGACAATATTACAATAGCAAGAGGAGAAATATAAATATACTCTCTTATAGTAATATGTATTACTTATTGTTTGCAAAAGTGTTTTAATAACTTGTAACACTAACATGTGTAACAGAAAACACTAATATATGTAATATAAGTAATTAAGCCGAGACTGGAAAGATGTTTGTTCAAATGTAGTTTTATCAATAGACTTACGCAAATGGAAACCAAGAAGCGGTCAGCTCCTTAATATCGAAGAACAATTAATCAAGGGATGTCTCAGTAATGGTATTCACATAAACATAAAATACTTTTTCAGCAGTGACAATATTATTCCATGCTTCATTTCTGGGATGTTCAGTTGCAATGATACTGATTATATTGTGTGAATTAGCCATATTTTGTTTTTACATGTTGAAAGTTGCATAAATAGTGCAATGAACTTTGGGCAGTATGAACTTTGAGCAATCAATGTTTCCTAAATTCAACTGATGTACTTTTATATGTTATATAAATTGCATAGTCAGCCAGGTCATGTAATCCAACGCTTTCCCGTACTTTTCTCTCAAAGAGTTTTTAGGGTTTTGGTGCGCGGATTACAAATAAAACTTGTACATGATTTTATTTTGCTTAATCTCTGTTCATTGCACTATTTACTGTTTATGCCACGAAGAACTAACTTGTTCATAATAAGTTATTCTGATTCATGTCATTCACATTACCGTCTATGTTACATATTTTGGATGGACTTTTACATATTTATGTTTTAGGACCATGTTAGACTGGCTGTAGCCAAATATGCTATTCTACTTTATAAAAAAAAAAAAGTTACTGATTTGAATATGAAATCATTCTGATATTTATCTTTTTCCTGGAAAAATGTTTTACGAAGTTTCAGTTCTATATATAATTGGAAACATTATTTCTTATGATTCTGTTGTTACCTCTGAATGTATTGAGTAGAAAATGAAAAGATAAATGCAATGATTTAACTTTTAAGATTAAGTAAACTATTATATACATTAATTAAGGATTCTGTCGCATTGATAAGATCTCCAACTGAAATCGAGTAAGCATGTGTATTTACCATCACTTATCCAATTCAAGCCTAAATTCATCTCATTGATACGTTGAATCTTGTAGATTTTAACTTTAGTCTACTACGGGTGACTACGGTCGCAATGCTCCTTGTCCTTGGTAACTTGGGTGGCTGTGGTCACAATGCTCCTTAAGTAGTTTAAGTTTTGGCGTCTACATGCTAAATTTGCCAGGAGTTAATTGATCTAAATCAAACATTTGAGTGGATAAGGCAGTTTTTGCAGTGATAATTGAGATCTTGTAGATTTCAACTTGCTGTACTATGGGTGACTATGGTCACAATGCTCCTTAGGTATTTTGGGTTGTCGTCTACACCCTTAAATTATCCTAACTGCTTTTGCCTAAATCCGATTAACATTTTGTTAATAAGGTGTATGTTATTGTCATAATACAACTAAACGGGGATAATGTTACAACACACGGGTTAGTTTCATAGCAGGAGAGATGTATGCTACTATGGCAGTTTTAAGTGTGACAACTTTTTCTACGGTTGTATGTTGTTGTTGTTGTGATGTATTCTGCTAGGTCGGTTGACAGTATATCGAACCATTGGTTGCTTGTCTGTTGTTAAAGTGATACTAACAGCTAGCTCTGTTAACACTTTAGTGTGTTAACCGCTAGGTCAGTTAAATTGTGTTTACCGCTAGGTCGGTTAAAGTGTGTTAACCGCTAGGTCGGTTTAAAGTGTGTTAACCGCTAGGTCGGTTTAAAGTATTAACCGCTAGGTCGGTTTAAAGTGTTAACCGCTAGGTCGGTTAAAGTGTGTTAACCGCTAGTCGGTTATAGTGTGTTAACAGCTGTGTCGATTTAAAGTGTGTTACCGCTATGTCGGTTAACGGATAGGTCAGTTTACAGTGTGAACTAGGTTTTGCCCATTACTACGTAGCGTAATTCCTAGTTTCACAAGTCCGCAGTCTGCAGTTGCTATTTTAATCAATTTATTGAAAACATGCGCTTGCTTGCTCGCCAGTCAGTGGGCCTGATATCATGCGGCCTTTTCTGCCACTTATTAATATGACTGATATACAATTTTGTTCAATACCCTTTGGTGTAACTTGTTTGTATGTTGAAGTGTTGACCTGGAATAAAGTATTATCGCTTATATAATGTTGCTAGTTATTTCCTTGAGAAGTCCTAAAATAAATAGTGGTAACACGCTTGACTGTCAATCCAGAGGTTCGAATCCCGGTCCAGGCACTGGAAATTTCTGAGATGCTGTCGAGTGTTGAGTGTCTCCCACCTACCTAGAGGCCTGTACTGGTTCTTCCCGGGAAAGACGGCTTTGCGTGTATCGGCGCTATACACCGGGCACGTTAAAGAACCAGGCTGTCTATTCGCAAAGAGCTAGGCTAAGTTAGCTGGACAAGTCTTATCTAAAAAGGATTCTCTCTGTGTTCTGGGGGCTCTATCTTACTCTGTCCCTCTGGTCAGATCGCTCTGTGTCTGTACTAGAAGAGGATGAATTTCGCGCCCTGTGTGGCTGCGTTTGCTATATGTAAAGTGCCTTTGAACGTGTTTATCATGAAAAGGGCGCTATATAAATCTGGTATAATAATAATAATAATAATAATAATAATAATAATAATAATAATAATAAATAATAATATTACTAAAAAGATAATACGTAGGGTTAGATTTTCTGGAAGCACAGAGCACCCCTTGGAGCCATGCATCGCAAAGCAGGCCCGCAACAAAGAGAAAATTGTAACGGAAAAATAAAGTAGACGGGTTGCTTCAAAAATCCAACACGTACTTTTAAAATTATATGCAAAATATAAAAAAGGGGAAAGGGGTAGATAAAAGGGTGGTGGTTTTTGCGTACTCCGTAGAAAAATCTAACGATGTGACTTGGTAAAGACTATCAGGTGATTCACTAAATTTTTCAATCTATCCCAAATATTTGAAAAAACACACAACACTAAATAGGTGAACAAATCTATGTTATTAATTCCTTTAGTGTTACAAACAGAAAGTTGGCGAAACACCCTTATGCAGCCGAAATACATGGAACAAAGCAAATGTGGAGAATTTTCCTCTTAAGTACGAATGTAATATCACTGATCGTAACACATAGCAAATGAACAAAACAATCGTTCGGCATTGTCCGTACATAACTAGATTATTGAATTCATTTTAACAAAAGCGCTACTGTTAGACTGGACGTTACCTCAGCACGATCCAATGAAATAAAGTTTAACATAACCTGAATTCTAGATAGCATTGCAAACCATGTCTATAATTGCCAAACGTACCGTACTTTTCAAGTTCGGCAACATAAAAATTGCTTAGTTATTTCAGGATTTTGTTGATATTGCAGCTTAACCCATATTTAAAGCTATTTTATTGTTTATTTTGATATCATGACATAAAAAGTGTTTGTAATCTATGTGTCCAATTTGTAAAATGAAAAGGAAACCAGATCTAACATATTTCTTCTACAAAACAGAAATAGATATAACTATGCGTATAACTTTGTCCGTTTGATAATGTCATAATGTCATATGTCCATGTTATGGGCTATTTCTCCGTATGTCAGATCCAGGTTCTCCTCTATGTTGCCCGGGTAAATATTTACATTCACCATGTACACATGTATTTCTTATAGAAAAAAAACGTTTATTTTTGTAAAAATAACATTGGTGCAATAATATCAAGGGCAATCTTTTTCCGCGATACTTAACATGTGATCTGACTTCGATCACAAGCAGATCAAAGAACATGTCGTTAAAAAAATCATTAAAAATCGGCGATAAATTTTTTTAAAGAAGCAGTTAGTGATAGCTAAGACAGTTTATCAAAACTGAATCCTTTTCCCTTGGATTTCAGGTATTTTTTTACCAAAATCAGGAACTGTATTTTATCGGTAGGCGAATTAAAATTAAGCGTGGTCGCGACTGTTTTGCTTTTTTATCTATCTATTGTAAAGGTCTACAGTCGAAGTTTTATTGTGTGATTTTCTTGGAAAGAAGCCTTTTATTTTTGTACTCAGCTGCTGTAAAAATGTAAATATAAGGTCCTAGAGCGTTCATACTGGTATAAACCACATCCTCCAAGAATCGCTAGCGCGATAAATGGATTTGCCAGAAGTTTCAATGTGGGACGCGCAAGAAATAACGTTCAATCCTTAATTAAAAACCTGGAAGTTCGGCTAGCATTTCTTTCCCTTGTCTAAACGGCGAATGAATATCGAAACAAAAACAACTGTGAGTATGGCATCCTTTCAAATATTCATCTGTTCAATCTGGTGCGAATGTGTGATATTGGCGTCATTTCTTTAGTTCTTGCAACACAAAAAGGCGAAGTCGTTGCATACTCTGTGTATTTCCATCCATCCGTCCGTCCATCAGTAAGGTATATTTAATTATTGCATGATCGTTTTACTGTCATTGCCTTCTGAGTCTAAATTATTTTTAGTCATAAAGTCAAGTGTGTTCCAAGTCGTAAACTCCAAAACTGCGAGATAAGTCTTAACACTTTAAGTTCATCTACATGCGAGTTTAAATCTTATCAAGGTCAGGCTATTTTTAGATTTAATAAGATGTTTAAAGTTTTGCACATAACTTTTCATTTTAGGGAGAGATTTATCTAATTCATGGAGGTAAAAGAACGTGTGGATGAAATATTTCGGCTGTATGAAGATGCTGGACAGTCGCAGTATCTTGGAGAGGATGTAACAAAAACACAGCATTCAATACAATGCGCCATGTGTGCTGAACGGGATGGCGCAACTAGCGAAGTAAGAAATTACAATTTTACCACAGTCATTTACAAATGTTTCATTAACTGATGTGATTGAATTGTAAGCGCTTATTGTACAACATATGGATAGTAAAATGTACAAATATATGTTTTAGTTGTGGTATAATTCTTTCCATTTAACGATATGTTAGGTCACCATCACGTGGTTGCTTTTTTTTATTTCATTATTTGTAGGAAGTAGTAGCTGCCTTTCTCCACGACGTTGGCCACTTGATTGGAATGGACAAAGGTTTACCTGAAATGGTGACAGATGGAAGGAATATTGGGACAAAAGATCATGATATAGTCGGCGGACAGTATCTCCTCAATAAAGGATTCCCGAAATTCATTTGTGATATCGTTGCCGGTCATGTTCAAGCAAAAAGATACCTCGTTTATAAGTATACGGACTACTACGAAAGTAAATATATCGCATTTTTGCTGAAAATTAGTAAATTCAAGTTGAGATATTCTTACGCCTCTTTTTTGGTAATTGAAATAATTTTTTGGTAAGAAAAACATATATCTGCCACTCACAACACAATTTATTATGACTATTCCATGGTGTAAATGAAAATTTGCAGCTTGTTTTATAGTTCTAAGGTACAGCATATACGAACGCTTGTAATAAGAGTCATTTACTGGTAATAAAGTGGAGATATTTTATATTTATCCAAAGAGATGCTGTACCTATTTATTAGCACTTGCTTAATGAAGAATTCCTTTTGAAAGTGTTCACAATCATTCTGAAAGTGTTTTAGATGGCAAAGAAACATTAAAATGAAAACACAAATTCAAAATGCATATCTCTGTCGCTAACATAAGCTTCAACGCATAATACTTTATTAACAGATTTTTTGTAACATCCAGTAAAACATTATGTTTCAGAACTATCTGAGGCTAGTAAGCAAACACTGGTTCACCAAGGTGGGACAATGTCAGAGGAAGAAGCTAATACCTTTGAGCAATCAAAAGCCTTCCAAACTATACTAAGAATGAGAAACTGGGACGAGAAAGCTAAGGACCCCACAGCAAAAATGGAACATTTAGACAAATATCGACAAATGTGCATCGACGTTCTGTCAAAACAGCGAGAAAACTAACTTAGATATGACAAATATATATTGCTTTTCTTCAATCTATTGTCATTTTACTCTTTTTGTAGAACTATTTGATGTATGTCTGTATTAAGTATTTCACATTTCAAGACATTAGACAACGGGTATTACGTAATCTGTCCACGTTCACTACTGATATTACTTATGATTTATCAAACTAATGCTTCGTCGGAAATCGTGATAAATCATTTATAACTTAAAATCAAGATGTAACTTTTACTCCAAAATAATCAATCTATGTATTCAACAATTCAACCACACAACCAGGAATTATTTTGCAAGCTGTGAAAAAAATAAAAACATTTGTAACTATAGTATTGTTGAATAGCCTTTTCACGATTAATAGGACTTACCATCATATTAGCCATCTTGATACATAAGGAGAAGTCGACCAATACTGTCATGGACATCCTGGACGACATCAGCTATATTGACAAGCCGCAAAAGCAGATCTACCATCAATAGCTCATTAAACACAAAATATATTTAAGTGTTTACATTGTTTATGTAACAAACTTGGTGCATTGTTCCGTCATCAAAATCATCGCGAAATCATCACCAAATATGCGCTCTTTTACAAAGGACCTTCTAATGTTCGTTTGCCTGGAAAGTCGTTGATTAAATGTTTTGGGACTTTAACGTCGCACCGATACAATTATATGTCGATCATATATAGCAACTTTCCAGCTTTTAATGATGGAGGAAGACGCGAATTAAGTGCACCGCGTGCACTATTTCAGGCATGAGCAGGCACCAGGGTAGAACATCGGCTTTCTTCACATGAGCGAAGTCTACATCCAAGCGAGGTTTTGAACCCGAAGTGTTGAAGTGCTAGTAATACTACCAATTCAAATGTAAGTCTAAAAAGTCATACTCTTTCTTCCTTTCCTCGTGCCCTTTCTTAATAGCATTGTGTTTTCTTTTACTCTACTGCATTTCAGTATGTATGTGAAATCGGCATGCTTCTATATCATACTAGATTAAAATGGCGTGGTAAGTCTCAAAAAAGAGATATTGAAAGAAATGAAAAGGTGTAAATTCAGGGGTTGTAACTTTCTTATAAAAGCTAACATCCCCCTTTCTCCTTTTCTATAGTTGCGATGAAGGCTCTGAAAATTTTATATTGTAGAAAATGCTGAAATAACGTTATTAAGTAAGTGGATTTTATATGGAAAAAAATAGAACAGCCGGATTTAGTGATGTCCAACAATGACAACCGCGTTGCAGTATGTATGTGTAGCGTTCTATCGAAATCGGTATGTGTAGCGTTCTATCGAAATCGGTATGAATCTCATGTTAGGAAAAATGGCGGTGCAGTTGTATGCCTAGAAAATAGACTCTTCCATGCGTTTATACTACACATTAACATTGCAAGAAGGAAAAGAAGTAACATCTGAGGGTTGTGTTTAATGAACTGTAGGGAAAGGAACCCGAAGGGGAAAGTTGAACAAGGACGAATATACAAAGGGAATGCCACGTTCCTTAATAACAGTCACACTACAACGTAAACCACAATAGCGCAGACACTCATGTACCAAAGATAAACAGACAACCACGACTAACTGAATAACATAGGAAAACGAACAAGCAACACATAAAAAAACAGTAGGGCAACGTTATAGACTCACAAGCATACAAACGCACCCACACAAGTAGGAAAACCGTGTACCGTTTTAGGATTCCGGCTGTCAAAACAAAGGGGACCCACGAAAACTTACTCAAAGTAAAGGGGTAGGGGATGCACAAAGTAGCGTAAATGCAAGGGAAATGAGGGTGCTATGGGGGGGGGACGCTTACAACAAACAAGAAAACATACACAACAGATAATACAAGACAGACAAAACAACCAGTTGAAAATAGGGGCACCGCCTTGGAACGGTCAGCAACCTATATAAAGGAAACTGGGGATTTAAACGCGTTTAGGGCATGCCAACCTCGCACTTACCCTATTTTCAACAAGTTAGACAACACAATGCAAATAAAATCCCCGCTGAGAAAGGCTCTAACATTAGTGCAAAAATAACAGATAAATAAAGCAAAACCTAAAATTAAGGTAAATCTAAGGTATAATTACACCAAAGTACTCAACAACATGTCTGAAGTCAGAGCAACAAAAGCCTAACTTTTAAGGGCCCTTCACTTCTGAGTTTCCTTAATTCATCGAAAATATCATACATGTTTTGTTCTGAAGAATTAGAGATAAATGAACTGTCACTTTCAAAACAAATCCGGTAATAAAATCTTTTCAAATTGACAATAATGAATTATGTGAAAATGAAGTTAAACTTTTAGAATTTAATCTTGATTACCTCTTAAATTTTAACAGTCCGGTTTACTTACTAATTTATGTCAAAAGGCAGCAAAACAACTTAATGTCTTGATTAAGTAAATTCTTACATTTTGATACTAGACTAGAATAGTATTTTTTAAACCATTCATTAAATCAAGCTTTAATTATTGTCCTCTAATTTGTCACTTTTGTAGCAAAAGTTATTAAAAAAAATGGAAAAAATTCAATACAGAGCACTTAGGAGGATAGTTTTTGATGATTATTCTTCCTCATACGACATATAATTTAACGAAGTTCATATGACATCACTTCATTTAGGTAGGCTCAGAACTATTGCCACTGAAACATTTAAAATAATTCATAATAATAGACCTTTCTAAAGTAAACGTAAATCGGAAACGGATTACTGAATCCGTAAATGTTATTTGCAAAAAATGGTCTAAGGGAGGTTACTATTGCATTACTATTGGATGAAATTGTCTCCCATAGACCACAAATTAGCCTAAAATTTTACGGATTCAGTATTCCGTTTCGTAATTACGTTTACGTTAGAAAGGTCTAATAGTATGTGACCAGAAGATTTAAGACCTCTAATCAATGTTAAAGACTTTTCTTACAAAGTTCAGGTTTGTAAATACATTAGAATTACACAAGGTGAAGACTGTCAGGTATGGCAAAAAAATCATTAAGGTTTGAGCTTGTCAGGGTGTGGAACAGTCTGCCAAATAATATTAGGATCATTGATAATTTCGAGCACTTTGTCAGATTTGTCCGCACCTGCATTAGCCCCAAATGTAAATGTGCCATGTGTTTATAGTTTCTGTTTTAGTTGTTTTTCCCTTTGTTACATTTTTTTTTAGTTTTTATTATGCTTTGCTTGCTTTGTTGTCGCAATGCATATTGAAACGTACACGGGGTCTGCTAGCCCGCGCACACATTAATATCCAAACGTGGGTTCTTCTCAAACACACGTGGGGGAAAATAGGGAGATAATGAGTAAATTACACGGACAACTGAAATAAAGTTAAAACACAGTGATTTATTTATATGTCATTTCACAAACAATAAATTCGGATATGGTCTATCTTATTATGGCTCGATCTGGTTCCTCGTCTACCTCTTGGTCTGGAATGCTCGCCTACGCCAGTCAAAAGTTCCTCATCTAGATGTAGTTCAGAAAATTCTAAAGAGTATAGAAAAGGCTTGACAAAAACAGTGTCACGTCTTGCCTTGGTAATATTTGAGGCTTGACAAAAAACGGTGTCAAGTCTTGCTTATAGATCTTGTCAGGAAATCCGGTTGATGATTCCGGCTCTCGGATGGATGAATAGAGTTAAGCTATATAGTTGAAAGGAATCTGTGTTAAGTCAAAATAATGGTAGTCTTGTATTGGTAGTATAGTAGATAGTAATCAGTTTATTTGGCATACGATGCCTAGCTTGGCAGGGTTGTCATGGCATAGTTGCCATCTAGTATATATTGCCAACTGATGTATGGTATGAACTTTAGCCCTTGCCAGAAATGGCATAGATGATAGGCAACAGATGGTATGAATATTTCAATGTCTCTAGCATGATGTATGTATAATGGATATCATAAGCATGAAAATACGCAGAAAAAAGTATAAATTTCCATGCAAACCGGTATCGGACTAGGAATGTGATATGTGTGAATTTAAAGCTTTCTACATTCTACATGCATTTATATCTGGAGTTAAAATGATAATGGCTAGATCGTTACTATATGTTATATTATCCCAAACAAAAAAGGCCCAATAAACACTGTCAATAAACGCCATGAACCGCAAGTGAGTTGTTAATCCAATAAACACCATCAAAACCGTGTTCCAATTTCACATGCAAATGAGCTAATGGATCGCTAATTAACATAAATATGTCATTTAACAACACGCTAATGGAGCGCAAAATAGATCACTCAATGGAACGCATAATAGATCGTATAATGGATCGCATAATAGATCGTATAATGGATCGCTTAATGGATCGCATAATGGAACGCTTAACGGAACGCATATATAATAGATGTGTTTCATCAAACTGATACATTCCTAATATTAATTTAATTGTATTTAATTGAAACCATGCATTCAGTTTTGGCAAATCGTTTATGTTACTGGGTGTAGCCTGGATTTGCAGAGATATGCAGTAACTGTTGAAAAGGCCTTTCTGTTAAAATTATTCAAATATTAATTTGTTACAATAATGTTAACTATATATATATAATACAAATTTAGCAATCATTCAACATTTTCATGATCATTTGGTTGCAGTCTTATACAAATCATTTGATAAATCATGCAGCTAACAGAAATTCCATCTTTGTGAAATATGGATAGACAAAGAAAAACAATTTTTTATAAACTAGTTTCCATATACAGGTCATTTGAATCAGCATTTCAAAAACTACTGCGTTATATTTAATAAATCTTTGAATTCTAACATACACTTATTTTTATTGAAATCGGATATTTTAGCATCACAATGTAAACATGCATTTATTTATATATTAAGAAAACACCTTCAGTTGTAAATCATAGAAAATAAATGAAATAACAATCACCATTTTCTCTTCAAATGCACCGATTTATGTCCCTCTATATTATACCTTAGATGAGATTACATAACATAACTATAGCAACTAGAAGATCTGCTGTATTGGTACATTGGATGGATTAAAACAATATGTTTCCTGATAAAAGAGGAGAAAGCCTTCTGAATGGCTCTGTAAAGTTAATAACTCGCTTCAAAATCGCGATCCATTTAATGGAACACGTTCCGTTAGCGATCCATTGCAACCATTTCTTGATTGTTTCAATGGATTCACTAATGGAACGCACTAACAAACACCAAAAAAGCGGTTTTGATAGTGTTTATAAGGTGTTTTTATAGTGTTTATTAAGAAATTTTTTTGTTTGGGATATCAGTGCTCTTAAATGTACTTATTTTTATTTTTGTGTGTGTAATCCTTGTTCTTGTTCTTACTTTTAGCTTCATTATTTTGGCTTTCTGTATGCTAATGCTAATGTTTTCTCATTTATATTTTATGTTGCTTAAGGTGATTTAATATGTATATGATTTCTTCTTATTTTCTTAGTGTCAGCTATGTTTTTGTTGCTTTAGATGTGCTTTAACATGTATGTAATTTCTTACAGCTGTTTTACTTAATATGTTGATCTTATATTTACTTCTGTTTGTCGGAAATGGCTTTAAGCTTATAAGATTCTTTCACTGGTTGTAGGTGCAGATGGGAATTTCCGGCCTCGAGGGTAACTGTTTAGGCGGTAACGAGGTTCCTACCGAGTTCCCAGTAGGCATTTGACGTCAGTTAGACGTCGTATAGACGTCGGACCCCGACGTCTGATTAACGTTGGATTTTGGTTGGATTTGCAAACCGTTTAGACGTCGGATCCCGACGTTGGCTAGACGTCGCAATCCGACCATTTTCCAACCAAACTCTAACCACTTTCCAACCAAAATCTGACCAAATTTTCAACAGAATTTGCAATCAAACAAGTAATCAACATATGTATTTTATCATCTTTATTTCACATGATAGCGACATAAGTCTAATATCATAAATTCCAAAAAGGTTATCCAGTAATTGAAACTTTCAAGTTTAGTCATGTCTGCATGATTCTTCAACTCCGCTAAAATTCCCATCTGAAATGTATAAAATTTGACAGTTTCATCATTTCATAAAATTTGAAAACTTATACAAGTATGCTAGAGCTATTACTAAAGAACATAATTGCTACGTGCAAAACAAACATGTTTTATTTTAAACTCCAAAAGAAATCTCTATAATCTCACAAAATGTAATGAAGTTTTATGTTAAATGCAATTGACTTTTTAAGTAAAAAACACAATGCATCAATCTTTGAAAGAATACGTAACACTAAAAAGAATAACTATTAAACTAAGTACAATTTTCAAAAATCTGCTACTCACGTTGCGGGTCCCTTTGTGTAAAGTATTTAACTTGCTCTATCTTATCCCACAAAATATCAAATTACCGGAAGACTTGTGTAAACCGATGCAGGCTTATCTCGCAAAGGCACGACTAATAAACAACATGTGTAGAAGAAGATCCTTAGGTGAATTTAGAATAATTTATACATGTGTATAGAATGCAATTTTTTCCTGAACAGTTTTAAATTGGTAAAAAAAAAGAAATCCGTTTCCGAAAATAGACAATCTCATGCGATTTTGTAACATAATTAATGATCATGTTTGATATGCGAATGACTTATTATTTATAAGCGCATGTTCAGGCATAACTATCTTTAAACTATTCTAGCAAAATTACACCAGTTGATTTCATAAATGAAAACATTTAAACAGACTTTCTAACCAACCTAATTCCAACGTCTCCTAGACGTCTAAGTCTGACGTCTATTAGACGTCGTGATAATGACGTTGGTTAGACGTTGGATTCAGGTCGCCGACGTCGCAACCAAAATCCAACGTCTAACCAACGTCGGTACGACGTCAGGTGTTTACTGGGTTACCGCCTAAACAGTTACCCGAGAGCCGGATATTCCCATCTGCACCTATAACCAGTGACAGAATCTTTTTCTTGCATACCGATATCAAGATATAATAATAAAAATAAAATCAGTCGAACGGCTTTCTTTTTAGAACTATTTCTTATAGCAGCGTATTTAAATAAAGCGCGGGAAAGCAACGTCCGTAAACAGGAAAGACGTGATGACGTTTCAAAGACAAATAACAATGTTTAGTTCTGGTTTTGTTTGATCAGATGCAGAGTAACGTTATGGATTTTTGATAAAATAACGTGTTTTGAATCGAGAAATATACTATCAGGAATAAAGAGGAACTGTCAAGGTACTGGATTTTTATTCCATTTTTCGAAATAAAATATAAATAACTACATAAATCTTCTACATATATGTAGTTCGTAATACGTCATTTAAAGCACGAGAGTCATCTTACACCCCGGGGTGTAAGATGGATTTTTCCAGCACCGGTAAAAATACCGGAAATCCCCGTCTGGTATGCAAGAAAATGTTATATATGTTGTACTTATCCGACGTTAAGAGACAAGCATATTAGAATATTTGATATTTTTATAACACTGTTATATAGAACTTGCTTATTCGTGAATCGGATACATTAAATCAAAGAAGTATAAAATTTGTTTTTATAGCTGTTTGATTAAATATTTTTTCTTATAGGAATAAGGTCAGTATTCGGTCGAAAATGTGCTTCCGTGGTGTATTTCACAATGAAACTTGGCAATATGTTTGGTATTACATCTTTCTTGAAAATAGAAATGAAAATTGTGTGATATATGAAAAGAAACATTTCTTATAGGAATAAGGTCAGTAATTCGGTCGAAAATGTGCTTCCGTGGTGTAGTCGAAAGAAGTCCATAATAAATAGATCCTAATTTTCCCATTTTTTGCGCAAATTCGTGTAGAACGAGTGCTTTAATCACCATTTTTCACTACTAGAAGACATTCTGCATGAAATGAGATGGTTTTCATGTTCATACACCCCACATGGCAAGTTTTGCAAATCGAAACCGGAAGTAGGTGTTTATTGCGCGGACGAGAGCAAATATGCGCCATTTTTAGGGTAGCAGACCACAACTGACTGGCATTTCACTAGGAACTACATAACCCCCTATTTTCTTTTCATTTTTTCGTTAATTTGTGATAGAACTTTCATGAAAGATAGGTGTAGGAAAAAGTGATGTTCTCTAAAGATACGTAAAGACTACCTGAAGTTGTCGTTTTTTATATGAAACAAAGAAGGATTTGAATTACTGACCTTTAACCTTGTATCTTGAATTGTATCTCTTAGTGGTCTTCAGCCTAAGTTAATTGTAGTTTCAGACCTTACATAAGCGGAAACACACGAACATTGTCGACTGTTTCCGATTGGTGTTGTCAATATAAATAACCCATAATGCTTTGCGAAATTTTTTTCCACAAGTAAACGTCAACTCTGGGAATGCTAATTTTTCCATTGATAACTTAGAGTTTACGGAGTAAATCATAATATTGTATTATTAGGTTTCAATTTAAATAAGGTAAGAAATGATCAGTATGTTAGATGGCTCTGTGTTTACTCCAGTAGGCGAGATAGGTGTGAATGTTTTCAATGTTCGTACCTAAATAAATTCGTACCCGTACCATAGGCATAGCATGCTACATTTCTAACAAATGATTTTATAAACATGTGATTATGAAATTTCTTGAACAGAGATTCTTTAAAGGCAGGATTTATTCCAGCAGACCTGTAAAATCATATTGGTAAATCTACAAGCATAGCCATTTATAAGTATTCAGGGTTCTAGCCAGGCTATTATCGCCTGTCGCGTGCGACATGCCTTCAGGCTTTGAGTTGTATATTCGACATCCCTTATTTCCCCCGTCATCCCTTAATGGCCAAAGCGACATGTCTTACATGCATTCCAATAAACACCTCGATTAATCCGATAGTGTATTCCAAAGTTTACCACGTGCTCACCCGATAGTTCAGGCAGGCCTTTTTTTCATCAATTTGGGAATGCCACCGGCACCGGTGGAATTGGGAAAATGTTCTCGGAAATTGTCTTAATTGGGACAATTTGCAAATTACCAAAATCTACATAAATATGTTTTTGTGTGAAAAATTAATGAATTGCATTTCAGTAATTGTTCAACAGTATTATAATTTACCTAAATATACATACAAATTAGCAAAACTATCTTAAAACAGCAAAAACCCTAAAAGGTATAATCATTTGGGAATTTTGAATTCAACTTTGGGGAAAAAATATACTTTTTTGCATTGGGATTACTTCCTTTTATCGGAGGTAGATTTATAGGGGAAAAAAGCCCTGTCAGGTAAAGCGATGTCAGTTAAGATATACGATAAACCAATGACAGCTTCCTATGTAGAAACGTGTGAGGTAAATTTCATCGTAGCTCCGCCTTTAAATCCTTTGACAGACGGTATCTTGTGATGTGTACATGAAAGTGTTTTAAGATTTTTTATGTAATCAGAAATAATGACAGATGACTTTCAACAATAATTGTCCGAATGTTTTTCGCAATCAAGGAAAGACAATGGAAGGTACTAAGTCAAAAATTGTGCAACACGTTAAAATGATTTTGAACAATTCTCGGCGTAATATTAATGTTTTTTGACATGTAAAAATTGTGTTTTCTCGGGTGGAATATCGAAAAGACAATGCCAGAATTAATGTTTCTGTCGTCACTTTCAAAATAGAACTTGACAGTCTACAAGTTATAGAGAAAAGTTTGAAATATTGTTGATCTATTACTTAATTATTGATGATGCCTGGAAATAAACGTAAATCAGAGAGTGGGACATTGTTAAATATGAACTATTTCAAGAAGCTCCGGAAGGAGAACAATGTTAGTGACTCAGTAATAGAGGAGACAGTGCGATGTAAAAAGTGAGACAATCTGTGAATGACAGTCTTCCTGAACCAGGTACACCTGGGAAAACGGTCACAAATTCAGAATCCAACCCAGTCACGCCAGATGGCCAACGGAAATCAAGCATTGATCCAAAATAGAAACAAGCGTTTCCCTGGATGACAGTCTCAGAGAATGGTAATTTAAATCATTTTTAAGTAATCCCAAAACTACTGAACGGTCTATTGAATGTATCATATCATATGTATCAAGCGATCAGTTAACGTATTTTAAAAAACAAGAGCACCGCCTTGCGGGTGCTGACGCTCATCTGATTTTTTTTGTATAAAAGAAATATTGTCCTACCCATGATTTTCTAAGTCTAAAAAGGGCCATCATTCTTGCAAAAAGCAGGATAGAGTTATGTTTCTTGATGTACAGTGTCCACTTATGATTGTGAAAAACTGTTGCAAGTTTTAAGTTGCAATAGCTTTGATAGTTTATGAGAAAAGTTGCCTTAAACATAATACTCAACCAAGAAAATGATTTTCTAAGTCCAAAAGGGGCAATAATTATTGCAAAAAGCAGGATGGAGTTACGTTGCTTGCTGTACAGGGTCAGCTTATGATGGTGAACAAGTGTTGCAAGTTTCAAAGCAATAGCTTTGATAGTTTAAGAGAAAAAGTTGACCTGAACATAAAACTTAACCAAGAAATCTGATATTTTCTAAGTCCAAAAGGGGCCATAAATCTTGCAAAAAGCAGGATGGAGTTATGTTTCTTGCTGTACAGGGTCAGCTTATGATGGTGAACAAGTGTTGCAAGTTTTAAAGCAATAGCTTTGATAGTTTAGGATAAAAGCTGACCTAAACATAAAACTTAACCAAGAAAACTGATTTTCTAAGTCCAAAAGGGGCAATAATTCTTGCAAAAAGCAAGATGGAGTTACGTTGCTTGATGTACAGGGTCTGCTTATGATGGTGAACAAGTATTCCAAGTTTCAAAGCAATAGCTTTGATAGTTTAGGAGAAAAGTTGACCTAAACATAAAACTTAACCAAGAAATCTGATATTTTCTAAGTACAAAAGGGGCCATAAATCTTGCAAAAAGCAAGATGGAGTTATGTTTCTTGCTATACAGGGTCAGCTTATGATGGTGAACAAGTCTTCCAAGTTTCAAAGCAATAGCTTTGATAGTTTAGGAGAAAAGCTGACCTAAACATAAAACTTAACCAGGCAACGCCGACGCAGACGCCGACACCGACGCCGACGCCGACAACCGCTCAAGTGATGACAATAACTCATCATTTTTTTTCAAAAAATCAGATGAGCTAAAAAGTGCAAACTATCAGTTGTTAAACAAATTATAAGAAGACCACATTTTATATTTCAAATCTGATTCCTTTGGGGAAAAAATATTGGACATGCATACTTAGAAAATAGGGAGGAAGAGTTGATGACTACAGTACAGTACGTTTTATGTGTTTGTGTCTTTTTTTTTTACATATATATAAGTTCTTGAAATTCATTAAAAACATTTAGATCTCTTATCATAGCAGTGACGGATCCCTTTGGCTACGTAAATAACAAAATTGTTTTAAATTCTTTACTTCAGGCCAAGGTATGTTGTGTTCAGTATGTGTAAAGCACCAGAGAAGGCCAAAGAAGTGTGTTCCTGGTAGATTTGTGTGGGTTGACATTCCATGTACCTCAATAAGGCGATCATCTTTAGTATTTCATAAGGACTGAGACTCACACAAGAAAGCATTGTTATTTGACGTTGCGGAAGCAAAAACAGGTGGTGGGATCGAGGCTTGTTTTCTGAGGGAAGAACATGTGAACCGTGAGGCAATGACAGCATCTATGACACTTCTTTACTTTCCGTGTAAGGAGGAAATTCCCCACACTACCAAACACAAACCTTTAGTTGATGTAGCTAAGACATTAGGAGTGGATGTTCTAAATAGTTTGGAGAAGGGGGATAACACCAAGTACACAAAATTGATAAGTTTACGTTGTCATTCAGCAAATAAATTCCACAGGAATAGAAGACTGAAACTTTAATGTGCAGTGCTAAAATTGTGTTGTTTTACGTAAAATAAATAGTGAACATTTTCAGAAACTTATATATTAACTGGATAAGTTTACATTGTCATTCAGCACATAAACTCTAGAGGAATTTTTTATGACACATTATCTCTATTTGTTCTTGTTGAGCATGTAAATGATGCTTATTAAACATTGAAAGTAACACTGTGTTTTTCACTCTGAAATGCACCAGAATGCACCAAAATGAGTTGTAGTAATACATCAGAAAATCCTGACTAGAACCCTGGTATTTATATAGTCCAACTAATTGTTTGTAAGTTGCGATATATAGTAATAATTTTTGCACAGGTCAGTATCTCTCCATCAGGGCTCCGGAAATTTTGATAACTCAATCGGTCCGAAACGAAAATCCTGACATCAGCGCTACCCCACCCACCGCATTCCCAATATTACATATTTTGTAAAATGTGATAGGGTAAAGAGTTACCAGTCACCGCGCGTTACCATACAATGAAGACAGTTATTCAGTGTCATGTGTGATCGTTACTTTGTTTAAATTTCGATGTTTTTCCGAGATAAGGGATATGGTCAGTTATTCGGTCGAAAAATGTGCTTCTGTGGTGTAGTCGAAAGAAGTCCATAATAAATAGATCCTAATTTTTCCATTTTTTGCGCAAATTCGTGTAGAACGAGTGCTTTAATCACCATTTTTCACTAATAGAATACATTCTGCATGAAATGAGACGGTTTTCATGTTCATACATCCCACATGGCAAGTTTTGCAGATCGAAACCAGAAGTAGGTGTTTATTGCGCGGACGAGAGCAAATATGCGCCATTTTTAGGGTAGCAGACCACAACTGACTGGCATTTCACTAGGAACTACATAACCCCCTATTTTCTTTTCATTTTTTCGTTAATTTGTGATAGAACTTTCATGAAAAATAGGTGTAGGAAAAAGTGATGTTCTCTAAAGATACGTAAAGACGATCTGAAGTTGTCGTTTTTTATATGAAACAAAGAAGGATTTGAATTACTGACCTTTAACCTATAAGAGCTGAAATAAGACTTTTTCGAAACACATCGCAATTAGTCTTAATAGTCATAGATCGGTTGTATATGATATAAAAGTGTGTTTCCAATGCAAAATAATAGTGAAATTTGAAAAAGTTTGAATTTTGTCCATATTTTGAGTAAATGTGCCTATTCAGCAGCAATTTTTGGGATTAAAAAGCCAATATTTTGTCTGCAGAATGTCAGAAATTGCACAAAATGCATCCTTCTTGGTCGTATTCATGACGGAATGAATGATATTTCAGAATCCAAGTGAAAAATAATGCAAACGAATGAAACTTTTACCAAAATATACAATAAAAGGACCATAGGGCCAAAATTTAGCCCAGTAAATTGGTAGGGGGTGGCTTCTATTAAATGTCTGTATTTCTACAAAATCTCGAAATTTCACAATGAAACTTGGCAATATGTTTGGTATTACATCTTTCTTGAAAATAGAGATGAAGATTGTGTGAAATTTGATAAGAAACATTTCTTATAGGGATAAGGTCAGTAATTCGGTCGAAAAATGTGCTTTCGGTCGAAAAATGTGCTTCCGTGGTGTAGTCGAAAGAAGTCCATAATAAATAGATCCTAGTTTTTCCATTTTTTGCGCAAATTCGTGTAGAAAGAGTGCTTTAATCACCATTTTTCACTACTAGAATACATTCTGCATGAAATGAGACGGTTTTCATGTTCATACATCCCACATGGCAAGTTTTGCAGATTGAAACCGGAAGTAGGTGTTTATTGCGCGGACGAGAGCAAATATGCGCCATTTTTAGGGTAGCAGACCACAACTGACTGGCATTTCACTAGGAACTACAAAACCCCCTATTTTCTTTTCATTTTTTCGTTAATTTGTGATAGAACTTTCATGAAAAATAGGTGTAGGAAAAAGTGATGTCCTCTAAAGATACGTAAAGACGATCTGAAGTTGTCGTTTTTTATATGAAACAAAGAAGGATTTGAATTACTGACCTTTAACCATAATACGAGGCATTGACACCGTGTGCGTAACTAGTCTAAAAGCCAACGCACGTGACTTCGATACCGTATACACGGCAGATACTTTGTAATGTTTCCTCATTCTTTGACGGAATTCTATAAAATACAATGCGTCAAAGTGAGTTACACGACACATATTCTCTGCTAAACAGCCTCAGTATTTAAGGAATACCCTGCCGCGGACCGAATGTGTACGTTATTTGAACGCTGAGATCGAATTTCCCGCATGTATAGTACCAAAACGTCACGCGGGTTGGCCACGGATATTTCATTTCACTTACGTTGTACTTCAATAAGCAACTACATTTTATAAAGTTATATGTTCTCTTCTGATGTAAACAAAAATTTCATTTTGAAACGTTTTTTAAAAGACCGATTTGATAAACAGTGCCACTCCGGTTTTCTTTATCATTCGTGGTTGCCCGTCCATTTTTTTCTTTTTTTTACAGTCTGGTTTCAACTGGAGCCCCAACAAATGAATCATGTAATTTTTTCAAATCAAGTAATTATAAAAATTATTTTTATCGGTTTTCCGTGTGATGTCTCATTAAATCAAAGACCTATAATATAGTTTTTTGATTAAATGCAGCGACCATTTGTTTGTTACCGTGATCAAACATAGCCTTTTAAAATAAACCATCCGTCGGATTCTAAATAAAAGAAGTGGATCCCCGTCGAAATGATTTGGATCCAGTCAGAAACGTTAGGAAACCAGTCAAAAATGTTTAATACACCGCAGTCGGCTGTCTGCAAACATTAAAGGATGTGCCGCGCGAGCACTGATTGCGTCACGCGCTAATTACGGACCAATTATCAAAGTGACAATCAGACCAATTGACACGTTTATTGATTATCTGAAGGTGCGACCAACAATTTCCTACTTGGCAGGTGATCGTGTATTGAGATATCAGACCGAAATTTATACTTTTCTCCATTTTTACGGGACCGATATTTTTCGTTTTTTCACTTCACGAATCGGTCTGAAAAGTCAAAAATCGGTCCAAAACCGAAAAACCGGCAAATTTCCGAAGCCCTGCTCTCCATGTACACCCCTCTTACCATTCGAAACGATGTGGAAAGTTTTCCTTCTATGTGTAGGCTTCATATTTCAACACAGTTTTTCACACTAAAAATTACATGTCTGGAAAGCTCATTCCAAATACAATCATTATATGTCCTAACTAATGAGAAACCCTCCATTTTGTAGGCAAACATCTCTGTATGTCAGTGTGTTTTCCGCTTACACCGTTAAATTTCGACCTCATTCAGGGTTGGCAAAATGCAGGCATTTAAGAGTATTTGACATGTCAGTGGCATTTACTGACATATACAGAGCGCCTAAAAACTATTTTTTTAACCCTTCATCAATATTAGAACAGCCATTAATGAAAATCTGTGACATGTTGATATCACGTACTGACACCATTAACATTAAAACACAATGATATCTAATATTCCAGTTACCGGACCGCTTAGCCACTTCCATTTTTACTTAAAGGTGTTTGCCCACTAGGAATTGGTTTAACCAGTAGATTAGCCCCTCTTCCAGATACCACACCAGCTTGCTGAGGTTTTTATATGCATCCAGTAGTCAATTAGTAATGAGTATTATGCATAGTTTAATTGTTAAGTGATGTATTTGTTAATTTATCATATGGACGTTTTCTAAAAGCATCATGATTTAAATCCCACTAAAAATGAAATCGAATGAAATATCAAAACATTTGTTGATATTATGTTCAATATAATTTTTCAATGACTTTATAAAAAAAAAGAGAAATATCTAAGCATACTAGTTGCAGGAGATTGCTGCTTAGATAAAATGACATAAATTTGTAATTATTATAAAATAGATTAAAAATTTTTTGCTTAAAATCAAGTTAGCCATTGGGCAAAACCATTCAAACTCCATTACAACTGAAAATTTTGTCAAACTTGGTAAGTATGTAAGGCTACATTTAAAAAAGTATTTGTTTGCTGTCTCCCAACCCTACTAAATTTTTAAAGTTGGGTAGGTAGGTAGGCCATTTTTTTTTGTTTTTGGTGGGGGTATTATACTTTTACCAGTAGATACATGATTGTTTCTTTAATACAGAATATTTCTTCTGCATATGTTGTATAAAATGATGAAATTAAATAATGCAATTTAAACTTTCTCTGTATTTATTTAATATTTTGCTTAACTGTACTTGAAATATGCGGCACTTGTCATATCGCAACTTAGAAAAAAAATTGACCAGTATTGTCCAGTAAAAACTTTTGGGGCGCAGCATTTTAAGCAGGTAGGTAGGGAGACTGCAAACAAACATATTTTAATTTTGGCCTAATGTATTTACAAGGACTTGGAAATCACGATCAAAATAACTGATGGGATTCTGCTTCCGCCCCGCCCGGGCCGCCCGTCCCTAGATTTGCCACTATAATGCCACCCTTTCCAATGGTGGAGTATTTAGACAATTTTCCACCAAAATGCCACCTAAAATTGCCACCAAAATGGTGAAAAAATGAACAGGACAGTGGCAAACCTGTTTTCCACTAAATTCCACCTTTTTCCACTTGTGTACACCTTTAGGTGGCAATAAGTGGAGTATTTAGACAGTTTTACACCATTATGCCACCATTATGGTGGAAAATTTGTTTGCCACTTAATTCCACCAAAAGCCACCTTCATGGTGGCAGTAAGTGGAGTATTTAGACAAATTACCACTAAAATGCCACCATTATGGTGTAAAATCTATTTTCCACTAAACGCCACTTGTTTCCACCAATCGCCACCTAACAGGTGGCAGTAAGTGGACAAAATTTCACCAAAATATTTCATCATAATATGCCAGGAAATTCTATTAATCGGTGTATTTCTTTAAAAAATTAAGGGTTATTAAACATTAGCTTTTATAAAAACATATAATATTTACCTGGTTCAGAATCATCTTGATATGTTTCTTTTATGCAGTAATAAGCTGTATGCTGCTCAGGTATATACAGTCAGGCAGATCATGTCACAAAGTTGCACTTTTTTTCACAGAAGGTTCCTGGTATGAACAGTTTAAAGTACATATTGTATCCTTAGTGCTAAAATAATGTAAATAATTACAAAATAATTACAAAATGATACAATTTTACAAGCAGTATTATAAACATGATTGAGCTATATTTCAGAAAATATATCTGGGATTTATCCATCTGCCAAACTTCCTAAGACATAAAAGGAGATTTGTTGATTTTAATTTAAAGCAGTTTTGTAAATGTTGTTTCAAATTCAAGTATTTGTTAAGAGTAAGTAACTAAGACAATGTTAAAGACAGTAATAATTAAAAAAAATAAATAAACAGTATAATATTGTTACCTCTCACAATGTATTTCCATTTTCTCCTTGACTGACTCATCAAATGCCAGATTTCAAATTTTGGTATTACTACACAGATAAATTGATTCCACACATGCACTTTTTTGGTCAGCTAAAGAAGGTGTCAAATACTAAGTTGAAAAGCTATGTAAAAACATCCTTTTTATATACACTTCTTTTTTTCAATTAATGAACAGAAAAGACAAGAACTATTTCTTTGCTTCTGACCTCATGTTTGCCTGCATATAAAAATCTTAACTGACCCAAATTCCACCTGGGGTTGTTTCTATACATTAGTGTGGGAGCTTGTAACTTGATCATTCATTAATCTTATCTTTAACCAACTTTCACTCATGCAGAAATAATACACTGTAGACACATTCAAAGATGATCTTTTCAGATTCAGCTTGTACAGCCAATTTCCACTAGTTGCCACCTATTTACCACCTTTTTCTGTCTTTCAGAATTGTTGATTGAAAAAGTGACTCATTTATATTTACGTTGAATATAATACAAAGATATAATAAATTATAAATATTCTGTCTCACAAAATAACCAAATTTCAAATTTTCTGTATACCACTCTGAATATTATTTTTGTCCAGCTAGAGTCAACATAGACTTATTCTCATTTTAATGAAACCCTTTGAAGAAGGAGCCTGGGTATACTGTTTTGCAGATGTCGGTCAGTCTCTAGGTTGTTCGGTATGTAGACAAATCGGTTTCCGGATGACAGTTAAGCTGTTTCCAGATGTTGATTTGAGAACTCTTTGACCTAGGATCATGAAACTAAATAGGGAGGTTGATCATGACCGGCAGACGACCCCTATTGATTTTGAGGTCAGTTGGTCAAAGGTCAAGGTCACATTGACCCAGAACACTAGAACTTTTTTTGCCTAAATACTAGAGAATGTTTTGGTCTAAGATCACATTTGATACAGAAGTCACAAATGACCCATAGTTATTGATTTGAGGGCAGTACATCAAACGTCCAGTGCACAGTGACCAAATGATTTCTGTTTCTTGTACAGTTACTGAATGCATCAAGGGTGGGGGGCTTGTGGGGGGGGGGGGGGGGGGAAGGTGCATTTTATGTTCTGTGAGCTGTTGTCAATGTGGAGTTTTAGCAAAGTCAGGTTCGGTGTCAGTTAGGCCTGAAGTTTGGTGTCCATTACACCTTGATTCCAACCTGAGTCCATGTGAAGATTTTTGTACAGGGTAATCCAATGTCTTACAGTTTGCTTTTAAATCAAACATCGCAAAAAATTCTAAGTTTTATTTTCCACCCATTCGCCACCAAGAAAATTTTCTAAGTCCCTATTTTCCACTAAACGCCACTCATTTTCCACCATGAAAAAAAACTATGTTCTACTTTCCACCAATTTCCACCTTTTTTGCCACCAAAAAGAAAAACTGTGTTCAAATTTACACCTAATGCCACCTAAATGCCACCAAAATAAAGTGGCTTTTGGTGACAAATTTACCACTTATGTGGAAAAAGAGTTGAATTACACCAAACGCCAGCTAATGCCACCTATTTCCACCAATTGCCACCCTTTTTTCATGGAAATAAGTGACAAAGAGTGGCATTAGGTGGCAAATCTAGGGACGGGGGTGTGCAAAATTTAAGACTGTCTTGTGAGGGCACCCACGGGTTTCTAAAATACATGTGTTTCAAACTCAGCATAGAGTGGTAAGAAACAAACATAGCCATGCTTTAAGTGATACCTATGAAATTTAAATAGCATTTTTCAGTCTGTTGTTTTCCCATCTGACACAGTTACCTGGTGTCCGAGTGTTAGTATGTCAATAGATACACTGACATTACAAGTAAATACATTGGCTCTCATACTGGGTTCAAATATATACAAAACAATTGTCATTGTTGACTTGACTTGACTTGTCAAGAAGTTGCAAAATATTAACAGTACTTAACCTTTAATGTAAAAAAAATATTAGGTGGCAAAGTTATCCACATACAGTGATTCAAGAAGCTAGACCACTTATAGGTACATGTACCCTTTTCTGGGCCTTTTGATAATTCATTTTATCCTTTTTCTAAATATAACTGTAGTCTTTTCACCAAAAAAGCAACAGGTGAAGTGAGTTTCAATGTGCAGAACTGTGAAATATTTTCACAGAAAAGTAAATGAGCATTGCGAAAAAACTTCAATTTAGTTATCTCGTCAACCAATTCATATGATACAAGGGCCATAGCTCTTTCTCTTATATTTCATGAATTGTCATTCATTTCAATTTGATTTTGATGCTTTAATTTACACCATATCTCTGTTGTTACTTAATGGATTTGATTAAAACTTAAAAAGGTTGAACATTCCATATCATCATCATCAAATGACACAAGGTCCATAACTGTAGCAACAGTATTTTATGAATTATGGCATTTATGCCCCCTTTTTAGTTAGAATTTCAGGATAAGGTTGTGATGCACTTTTTCTCTACCTCAGTTATTACTTGATTGATTCAAATTTAAAATAGTTATTCCACAATATTAGCTGCATGATATGACACAATCATGGTGCTTTATTTTTTACTTGAATTATGTCCCTTTTTTCTGGAATCATTAATCAGTCCAGTGATAGCTCCAGTTTCTGCAGATGTGCCCTATTGCACTATCCAGCATTGAAAAATACCAGCATGAAATCTTTAAAAATTAAGAATAACATGTTAATTCAAAACAAGCTACATGTGATATAAACAGAATATTAAATAAATACTGCTCTATCATTAATAATAAAGACATTCATGATTAATTGATAATGAACATTTAAAGATTTTTTTCATCAGACAGACACAATTTCACTTTATGTCTGATGATTTTTTAATTTTCAAGTGTTGTGGTCCATGATACAAAATGTAGGCTGGTAATCATAAAGCAAATTCTCTCTCTATTGACATAATATTGATTCTTTTGATGAAAGGTTATGTCTCAAAGGTAGTTTATGTATTACAATGGAAAACTTTGGTATTGTATCTGAATAATGTTAATATATTAAACATATTAATATACAATGTGTGATATTTTGTTGCTTGTCGTATAAAAGTGCAGCGATATCAATTTTTGATGCAACTGTGATATACATGTTAAGTATAAATTGAGAAATAAACAAGTGAACCTAAAGACTGAGTAACAATTTTTTTAACATTTGAAGAGGGGCCCCATTGACTGAGTGGTTAAAGTCACTGACTTTGAATCATTTACCCCTCATTGCTGTGGGTTGGAAATCTCCCGTGGGGTGTTGAATTCTTCCATTTGAGGGAGCCAGCTAGCTTACTGAAGGTAGGTGGTTCTACCCAGGTGCCTGTTCATGCCTGAGATAATACCCAGAGGGGCACCTGGGGTCTCCCTCCAGTTTCAAAAGCTGGAAAGTCACCATGTGACCAATAATTGTGTTGATGTGACATTAAAACCAACAAAAATAAACAACAGCAGCATTTAAAGAATACACAATCAGTTTAGTTTATTGTATTCTGAATTTCTGTTAATACATTGATTTTACCAAATTTTTAAATTTGGATATAGTTTGATTAGTTATTGAAGCATTTTTGAGTTTACATTTGAATGTTTGAAGAATTTGTTTTTATTCTGTGATTTGTTCAGGACTGTTTCTTACCTAATGGTTCAAAAGTTGATATGTACATCTTTCATTTTACTTTCAGCATTGGTCATCGTAACAAGAAGTATAAAACATGGCAACAGGGGAGTGTGTAAAGGTCATCGTAAGATGTCGGCCAATGAATGCAAGGGAAAATGACCTGAAATGTAAATGTGTACTACAGATGGATGGTAACAGGGCCCAGTGCGCCATAACAAACCCACATGATGCTAAGGCACCACCAAAAAGTTTTACATTTGATGGATCGTATTTTGTTGATTCAACGACAGAAAATATCTACAATGAGATAGCATATCCACTTGTCGAGGTGAGTTCTCTAACTAACGAACCAGTTTGTTATCAGTCCATTGAAAGGAAAAAGGCATTATCTTGACAATCAAAAACATCTTTAAATTGCCAGTTAGTAAAATATGCATATAAGAAAAAGACATGTCTTGAAAATGAAAGAAAGGTTTAACTAGTTAGTGGCCTTTAAAACATTAAAGAAAAAGATGTGGAAATTTTCTTTAGCAGTTACTAGTCTATTATAAGATACTGCAATTTATTTTGTAAGACTGGTAAAATGTTTACAATAATTTTTCAGTAACGATGTTTCAGTGCTTAATATATATATAAACATTCAAATAAAACAGAAGTTACATAACATCAAGACAATATTAATGTTGAATGGCAGATTCATGTGATAAATACAGCCTAAAAATGCCAAAACAGACATATACAAAAATATAGTATTGGATCTGAGATACAAATATTTTCCACAGAAAATATCTATTTGTACATAGATGTAAGAAAAGACTTTGGCTAGAAAGCAAAAGAAGAATTTATCAGTTAAAGGTCCAATACTAAGGAAAGTGAACATTTTAATTTCTTTTAAAAAGCACAGAAACTATTTCATTTTATTGGAAAATGAAAGTTGGTATGTAAAAATTCGAAATAAATCGCAGTATATGTACAATTATTTTTCTATGAAGTATGAAGAAAGTTAAAAAGACCTGGGGCGTCATTCTGTCGATTCATTGAAATTTCAACATAATACACATACATTTCTTTGAGTTCCAAAGACCTTCTGTAAATTTTGACCTGCCAATCTTCATTATTTAGTGTCTTGCAGAAGTCTATGCACTGGCTATGAAAAAAATTGCCAACTCACTTTCCCTTAGTAATGGACCTTTAAGGTCTTACATATGTTAAAAAAAGATGTGGCTTGAAAATCAAAAGAAAAAATGAGTATAATCAATACTAGAAATATGCAACAAGCAGGTATTGTAGTATCCTTATATGTGAGTATCATTTGATTCATCCTTTTGGGATCCAGAAAATGCTCCAATGCCTCTACCAAAATTGTACCAAATTATTGAAAAAACCCACGAAAGAAACATGTAGGTACAACAAATTTGCATGCTATTCATTTGTCATGCACATAAACCAGAAAGGTAATATCTACCAGATTTCAGAAGTTTACATAATTTTCTGAATCCACATTTTAAATTTAATTTCAGTAAGGTGGAAAAAACTGATCTGTCTTAGCAGACATATGTTTTTTTATGTGTTTTTTGCTCACTTTATAGAGAAAATACAGAATTAGAAGTATAGAATAGATAAAACATTTTTTTCTTGTTTTGTCTCTGAATTTAATCAGGAGGAAAAGATTGCTTTACAATATTATGAGATTTTTGTCTTCCTGGTTGGTCGACACAGGTTTATATTCAAGTATTGAAATGCATTGTGAAAATCTATAAATATGATATATCAAGTACAATTGCAGATAATCTATCATACCCCTTTGAAGAAGTGACGTTTTTATTAGTATGAGGAAAAAATCAATCTATTTCCATTGATATGTTATCTGTAAGTTTTGTTGAAACAATTTCATTGAAAGGTATTAGATGATTATTTAAACCATTGAAACTGGTTTTAATACCATTGTCTAGCTAAATAATGAAATAAGATGGTCTGAAAATTCTTAAGGCAGCTTGTTTCTGAAATAGAAGTCATAATTATGTTTTGTAAGTTCAAATCTGCCTCCTGAAATGCTCAAGTGAGATATTTTTATTGAAAATTTCAGTCTTGAGATGTTGCTTCCAATATGTTTCTTCAAAACAGGTTGTTTTTCCTATAGATAAAGATACCTCCATTTAAAGGATAAAAACTAGCGAACTAAATACAAGGGCTGTCATCCTAAATTGGCAAAATTGGTACAGAATTTTGGAATATTGATACAAAAAGTAATCAATGGCAAATAGAAAAGATATGAAAAAAATAAATGATACTAAAACATTGCAACAGTGGTATCTTATTTTGAAAAGTTTTGATAGTTGTAATTTCAATCTGCCATAACTTCTGTGGAAGAGTCCATTGAAATTTTGATGTATTGTTGAAACTAAATGCCAGCAGAATATTTTCAATCAAAGACTGCCCTGTTCTAAATACTAGTGATTTTTTTATCCAGATATGTCAAGTGTTATATAGTAAAGATATTTTACAAGCAGTAATTTATTAACAAATCTTCTGATAAAAATGTGCAAGAATCATAGAGATCAATAGTACATAGAGTTAATCTTAAGTTGTGATTTGACATAGGGCATAACAGAAGTAATTTACAAGTTGAGTAAGGTCATAATTATTCTTTAGTGTTGAAATCATATATTGAAAAATGATGTTTCATGAACTTTTTCTCTTCTGTTAATTGACAGGTTTTCCTTACTTGCAGGGTGTCACAGAAGGTTATAATGGAACAATATTTGCCTATGGACAGACTGGTTGTGGCAAGTCATTCACGATGCAGGGTATTCCAGATCCACCAACTCAACGAGGTATTATTCCCAGGTAAGTTACTGACAGTCAAGAAAATTCACAGATAATTTGAGTAGGTGTAATTTCAGTGTTACTGACAGAGCTCTATCCCACACAGTAGTGTTACTGACAGAGCTCTGACCCACACAGTAGTGTTATTCTGACAGAGCTCTGACCCACACAGTAGTGTTCTTCTGACAGAGCTCTGACCCACACAGTAGTGTTATTCTGACAGAGCTCTAACCCACACAGTAGTGTTATTCTGACAGAGCTCTAACCCACACAGTAGTGTTATTCTGACAGAGCTCTGACCCACACAGTAGTGTTATTCTGACAGAGCTCTAACCCACACAGTAGTGTTATTCTGACAGAGCTCTAACCCACACAGTAGTGTTATTGCAAGGAAAGTTACTTAAGGTAGTGGGCCGGTAATGATAATTTCAATTTCTGTTCTAGTTATTAGTATAAGCAGTTTTTTCAAAGAGTGTCAGTAAGTTTGGAGGTTAGCGCAAGATTTAGGAGAAACTTGAATTGCAAAAGCCTGTCGTGGTTTTTATAGTGCTAGGTATGAAGCATCCACATATAACCTTGATTGAGAGTCTTCTCTGCAAAAAGATATAAGTTATGTTTGGAAGTGTGGGGGATCTAGTTCTTTGGAATAGAAATTTAGCAGGGTAAGGGTTAAGCATACATGTTTGCCTCAGGATTACAAGTACCGTATTTTGGTGTGTATAGGTCGCGGTAATGTATAGTCCGCATCTAAGTTTTGCTCTGGAAATGGTCGGAAAATTTAACTTCCAGCGTATTAGTCGCAGTTAAATTTCGGATTTTTTCCCCAGCAATATTTAATATTTACCGGCAAAAAAGTTATGGCGGCGGCCATATTGATGCCGCGGACTGAATTATTATCAGAACCTGATTGGTGGAAATCGGACAGTGTTATTTTCCTTCCCAACCGTTTCGTACCAACAGTAGTATCGGTAACAGACTACATCAAAGAAAAGCGGCTTTTTGACACTAATTGGCAGCAGACGGTTTGCGTTTTCATTCTGTTATCATGCAAGTTTAAGTGTGAATTGTTTGCACAGCAATTATAGCACCTTTCCGTGTCATGTAATTAACAGCGTTCTTTTGATTCTGAGTAAAAAGATTAACAAAATATCTCTGTTTGGATTTTTTTCTTTTATTTAAAAATCAAAAGTAAAAAATTATCTTTCAAGTGGTAGTGGAATAAGGACTTACATAGATGGAGATAAATAGAAATAGACATGACCTCGAAAAGATTAATAGAAATAAAAACATAGCACATCCAATTTTGTATTTTCACAGAGCATTTGATCATGTATTTGAGACTGTATCCTGTGCAGACCAGACAAAGTTTCTGATCCATGCCTCATACTGTGAAATTTACAATGAAGAGATACGTGATCTTCTTGGCAAGGACATCAAGGCAAAGCTAGATCTTCATGAACATCCAGAGAAAGGAGTCTATGTCAATGGTAATATTTTCTTTATTTATATCTCCTCAGAGCATTCATTCTGATCTACGTTAAAAAAAAACAATGTCTTCAAAATTTGAATGTAGTTTTCATCTAGCAAGACTGTAGGTCTGTAGTCAGGCCTCTGCATGTTTCAAAGAAACAGCTCTGTGAGTCATAATTCTAAGGAAAGTGTTACTTAATGTTAAATTTTTTTAATTTGATAGCCTATTAACCTGTCAGACTTATATATCTGCACATTTAAGATAAAGGCATTAAGAGCCTATAAAGAAAATCTAGAATGATACAATATTTAATATTGATAATCTCTACACAATTCTATAATTTTCATTTAAAGGTCTTTCAACACATCCGGTACATAATGTTGTTGAATGTAACAAAATCATGGAAAAGGGTTGGAAGAACAGATCAACCGGAGCCACATTGATGAACGCTGATTCCTCGCGAAGTCATTCCATATTTACCATCATGTTAGAGATGATGTCGGCTGATGAAGCTGGTGAGGAACATATACGAGCAGGAAAGCTAAATCTTGTAGATTTAGCGGGTAGTGAAAGACAAGCAAAAACAGGTAATTCATATCATTTATCTGTACATGACTTAACTGTTTTACCTTAAGTTTGTTTGTCTGGTTGAAACGCTGTAAGTCTCGGTTTTAATTCAAGGGGTTTCAAGGAAAATTTACACATATTTTAAGCATGAGAAAAAGGTATGCCATTTGCAAAGTTAGGATCTGTACCTACAAGGTCAAGGTCACAGGCAAGGGGACACCTCTTAAGGGGACATTTGCCAATTACTATGTTGGTGACATTTTTTCTTTTATATTTTTTGACTACTTTAATACACACCTACATATATTTATACCATGACTTACACTGGGCTGTAAGAGATATTGCCAATTTTCAGGGTGTTAAGTAAGAAAAAGATAGAAATATTCTTTGTCCTAATGTTTAGGCGTGTGTAAGAAATATTTATGCACATATTTAAAAAAAAACTCATCTTGTGAATATAGTTAATTTTATCTGCATGAAAGTAAAAAGTTAATGTCCATTTTTCTATTCATTTTCAGTTCAAATTGTCTTTGTATACATTTTGTCAGTACCTATATTTTGTAGTGTTTAAGTGGGCATTTTAACTTGTGTTGAACAAAGCTAGTTTCTGTGGTGGTCAAATGTTTTGATATTATGTAGAAGCAATAACCTTTGCCGGTGGTCTTTATCATAGTTGAATGGCATTTTCTTATGCATGCATGTTATTTATTGTAGGGGCTACCGGAGATCGTCTGAAGGAAGCCACCAAAATCAATTTGTCTCTATCGGCTTTGGGTAATGTAATTTCTGCATTAGTCGATGGAAAATCCAAACATATACCATACAGAGACTCGAAACTTACTCGTCTTTTACAAGATTCTCTTGGCGGGAACACAAAAACACTGATGGTTGCTTGTCTGTCGCCGGCCGACAATAATTACGATGAAACATTAAGTACGTTGAGATATGCTAATCGTGCGAAGAACATTAAGAACAAGCCCAAGATCAATGAGGATCCAAAAGATGCTCTGCTCAGACAATATCAGGAGGAGATAGAGAGGTTGAAGGCCATGTTGATGGGGCAGATACCTATGCCAGAGGGGGGATTTACAGGTATGACAGTGGTATCAAAATTTTTCCCCCTAATACTTTAAAATCAATTAATTTGTGGACACAAAATTTGGCAGTTGTAAAAAAAAAAAATGGCAACTTTGTTTGAACACTAATTTTGTAGACATCACACTGTATAGGTAAATAAACATGAATTTTACATGTTGCTTGATTTTAATACTTTTTATGTCAGAAGCCAAGAACTTCACAAAAAATAGTTTTGGGCACATAATAATGATTTCAAATATTCATAAACAGGCTACATGACCAATGGAAGTTTATCCTATACTCCATAAATAGAACTTTTTAGACTTTTTTATGAATTCTTGATAAGATTTTCCTCCTCACTCCATTATTCATAGGATATTCACTCCCCAACCCCATCCTATATATCCATAAGCAGGATTTTGACACATTTCCTGAAACTAATAAATTCAGATTGTTGGGAATATTACAGATGATTATTGCACATTCTAGCATAAAACTTCTGTTATTGTCACGTTTCGGGGGTGTTTTAACAGGAGAGAAAACGTGTGTTAACAGAGAGATTCTCGCGCTCACGTGCTGTTATAACACCATTTTTATATTTGCGAGTTCCGTGGCAAAGCGTAAACATCATTCGGCCCCAAAACGGATAATTCAAAACGAAATGACGTCAACGTAAAAAACAGCTCAGACATTCCCGTGCATTTCATGAAAATTTAATGACGTTGAGATAGGATGTATTCATTTATTAGTATTTTTTCCGTGTTTTATGCTAGAATAGCGTTAGCGCATGTTCATTTCGTGTTATAACATCTGCAGAATCCCTCGGGATACGTTGGTACCCTGGCCCTACGGGCTCGGGCACCAACCAATCCCTCGTGATTCTGCAGACGTTATAACACAAAAAAACATGCGTTATCCCTACATAAAAAAAACCAACGAGATAATGGTAATGCAAATGATATGATGTTGGTGATTTAAACATTATAAATTGTGGAAACATATTCCAATAGCTGACATAATAAAGTATTTTACAGATGTTATGGCTGGTGACACCAGTCAGATGTCAAGTCGGTCAAAGGGATCAGATGACTCAGCTCGTCTGGAATTAGAAGAAGAAAAGAAGAAGATAAAAGAGGTTTGAGAAACTTGATCTGACTTTGTCAGTAATTTATATTTTACTGTTGTTTTTTGTTATAGATGAAGGAGATATATTCTGTCAGAGTTTCATTGAAGCTGTGCCAGATTAACAACAAATAAAGGAAAAAAGAAACTTTTCCATTTTAGAGAACTGAATTATTAATTCCTTCTAAGTTAACACTCTGAACGTTAGACCATTTCGAATTAATTATTAGATTATCATCCATTTTTTTGTGTAAAAATGGAATTTAAGGAGAATAGGCATGAAATTGAAGTGTCCACTCTAACTTGAGCAGTTCTTATCCAATAATCACCAGTCTTGGTCACAGTGTTAATTGGCATGATATCTCAGCCAAGTAAGATAACCAGTTGAATCCTCTAAGTCTCAAAGTTACTGCCCTTGAATTACTTAAAATTGCTAAAGTTTACAGTTGTCTGCTTTCTGTCTTGAGCAGTTCTTATCTAATGTTCGCCAGACTGGGTTAGAATGCTTATTGGCATAATATGTCAGCCATGTTTGATAACCATTCAGATTTTCTTAGTGGTTTTGGATTTATGGCCCTTGAATTGATAAAAATTGCAAAAATGGACATTGTCTGCTCTCTTACTTGAGGTGATCTTGTCTAATGTTCATCAGACTGGATCACAACAATAATAAATATAATATCTCAGTAACCAGCCAGACTGTCCAAGTTCTTCTTTGAGTTATGGTCCTTGAATGGCTTGAAATTACAAAAGTGATAGTGTCTACTTATTAGCTTATGCAGTTCCTATCCAGTATTTAACAAACTTACGAAGAATGTTTATGGGCATATTATCTTGGCCAGTTAGATTTTCTTTGTTGATCTTCAATTATGACCCTTGAATTAGTTGAAATCGAGAAAATTGGCCGCAACATGTAGCCTGTCTGTAAGTAGCATATTTTTTATAAGTCAAAAGTAACTTTCTTTGATGAGCATATATTGTGACAGTTTGGTACTCTTGTTATGTTAGAAAGATGAAAAAAGGTCAGGGTGGCATTGGGATGGTGGCAGGAGAGGATGATCCAGTTATTCATTTATTGCGGCCTCAATAAATTTGGGCCCACCTTATTGTTTTTATGTACTTAAAAATGTAAATTTTCTATAGGACTATGACAGGAAGTTGGAGGAAATGCAACAACAATATGAAACAGAGAAAATAAGCAAAGCAAAACTTGAACAGGACATGATGAAATTACGGCAGTTTTATGACAGCCGACTGGCAAATGTTGACGGACAAATTGAGAAACTTCCCACAACCGCCGAAAGTAAGTTTCTGTAAAATGACCACTTTTAATCTGTCTCTTTATAGTTGATCACTTACACATTAATTTCATATTGTTTCAGTTTTTATCTAGGTGTAGTCAACTTATAATTTCATTCATATATTTTTCACTTTTCATAAAAGGCACTCTTGGAAAATGCCTATATACATGTAGATAAATAACTCAATTATAAGGCAAACAAAATACAAATGTACATATAATATTATATTGTATGCCTATTACCAGTTTCTGTGTGTTTTCCTACCTTTTCTAGATCAGTTCAGTTGATCTTACCATACTCTTAGACAACTATATTTTCTACATATTTAATACCTCTGTTGTAATTTGACACAGTAATTGTTTCCATTAATCAGATGGCAAAGAAAACGATCAGTGTTTTTTGATAATTCAACCAAAAAACCAAAGGAATTTTTACATCGCAACTTGCAATGAAAAAAAATATGACCACCTGAATTTTGTAATGTTGTACATAGAAAATTCAATGGTTTATGTTATCCATACTAGAAAAACGCCAAAACACAAATGATTCTCAACAAATGCGTGTGATGGCATTCCAAAACTTGATGGAAGCTTTCAAGCTTGCCACTGATCAGAAAATGACGTTACCTCCACAAAGTAAAGGTGATTTACATGTACAGGGCCCTAGATTCTACAGTCACTGAACTTCTGACAACAAGACTGGTATCTTATTATAGTCCAACATTAAAGCACTGTCAAAGTGAGGGATAAGAGCTAAAGAGATCTAAGTTCTTCCTTATTTATATCTACTTATATCTGTTTTGCACTGACCCTTAAATAGGAACTCCCAAAAAGTAAGGATTTTCTTTCATATAGAACTGCAATGTTGCGGGTTGGGTAGGGGAACAGTTGACAAGGCAAAATATTTGACTTCTTTTAAAGTTATAATTATTCGGGTAAATTTTTTAGCAGTTTTTTTTTTTTAACAAGCATTAAATTGATCTGTTCCTTAATTTCAAATTTACTAATCCTTTAGGCTTAAATAATAACAAAACCGGCATATTTATATTTATTGTCAAACTTAATTTAAAACTTTTATTTATTTTCAAACCTGGTATTAAAGAATTACCTGGTCCATTTATAAATCAGGAAAGTTTTGAATGGAAACAAACTTAATTTGACAAAGAACTATGATTAAGTTTTGCATAAGCTTCAGTATAATTTTCTAGAATAGTACTGCTATAAATATTTGATTTGCTGGGAGTTTTGTAAACCAGGATATATTGTTTCAGGAAGTTTTTAGTTTTTCATCTTTTAATCAGTCCTGTTCATTGACACTCAGTCATTTTAGCATTTTATGGTAATATTTACTGTTATTATGTCTCCCCTAGGAGACATATTGTTTTTGCCCTGTCCGTCCGTATGTCACACTTCATTTCCGAGCAATAACTGGAGAACCATTTGACCTAGAACCTTCAAACTCCATAGGGTTGTAGGGCTGCTGGAGTAGACGACCCCTATTGTTTTTGGGGTCACTCCGTCAAAGGTCAAGGTCACAGGGGCCTGAACATTGAAAACCATTTCCGATCAATAACTAGAGAACCACTTGACCCAAAATGTTGAAACTTCATAGGGTGATTGGTCATGAAGAGTAGATGACCCCTATTGATTTTGGGGTCACTCCGTCAAAGGTCAAGGTCACAGGGGCCTGAACATTGAAAACCATTTCTGGTCAATAACTAGAGAACCACTTGACCCAGAATGTTGAAACTTCATAGGATGAATGGTCATGAAGAGTAGATGACCCCTATTGATTTTGGGGTCACTCCGTCAAAGGTCAAGGTCACAGGGGCCTGAACATTGAAAACCATTTTCGATCAATAACTAGAGAACCACTTGACACAGAATGTTGAACCTTCATAGGATGATTGGTCATGCAGAGTAGATGACCCCCTAGGAGACATATTGTTTTTGCCCTGTCCGTCCGTCCGTACGTCACACTTCATTTCCGAGCAATAACTGGAGAACCATTTGACCTAGAACATTCAAACTCCATAGGGTTGTAGGGCTGCTGGAGTAGACGACCCCTATTGTTTTTGGGGTCACGCCGTCAAAGGTCAAGGTCACAGGGGCCTGAACATTGAAAACCATTTCCGATCAATAACTAGAGAACCACTTGACCCAGAATGTTGAAACTTCATAGGGTGATTGGTCATGAAGAGTAGATGACCCCTATTGATTTTGGGGTCACTCTATGAAAGGTCAAGGTCACAGGGGCCTGAACATTGAAAACCATTTCTGGTCAGTAACTTGAGAACCACTTGATCAAGAATGATGAAACTTCATAGGATGATTGGTCATGCAGAGTAGATGACCCCTAACAATTTTAGGGTCACTCTGTTAAAGGTCAAGGCCACAGGGGCCTGAACATGGAAAACCATTTCCAATCAATAACTTGAGAACCTCTTGACCCAGAATGTTGAAACTTCATAGGATGATTGTTCTTGCAGAGTAAATGACCCCTATTGTTGTTGGGGTCACTCCGTTAAAGGTCAAGGTCACAGGGGCCTGAACATTGATAACCAGTTCCGATCAATAACTTGAGAACCACTTGACCCAGACTGTTGAAACTTCATAGGATGATTGAACATGCAGAGAAGATGAACCCTATTGATGTTGGGGTCAGTCTTTTAAAGGTCAAGGTCACATTGGCCTGTTCATGTAAAATCATTTTTTGGAAATTACTTGAGAACCACTTGACCTACAATGTTGAAACTTAATAGGATGATTGGACATGCAGAGTAGATGACCCCTATTTATTTTGAGGTCACTTGATCAAAGGTCAAGGTCACAGGAGCCTGAACAGTGACTTGAGAACCACTAGGCCAAGAGTGTTGAAATTTAGCGGGATGACTGGACATGCCAAGTAGATGATCCCTATTGCAGCCAACCATCAGTGTCTCTTTGACTTTCGCTCCTGACCCCTATTGACTTCTTGCCTATAGGACTTTGCATTGGGGGAGACATGCGCTTTTTTACAAAAGCATTTTCTAGTTCAATTAATATTTTCAGTCGAAATGCTGCATTGACTGCCTCTGATTACACATAATACTGATTGCTCCTCATTTAGTGATGTCATTGAATAATGATTGTAACTATTCATGCATACATAGGTTGAATAATTGAAGGGTATTCTGACTGCATACTTAAACTTGATTGCGTAAGATTCGGTACCTTTCAAGTAGGACATTTTTGATATTGTCTGACAGACTTCTGGAAAATAAATTTGATTGTGAATGGTACCATTTATGAGTACCAGTTCTGCTGAAATATACCTGTCTTGTTGTCAGTCAGTTATCAGTAATTAACATAGAGGGCCACTTATATCTTTAGCAATATTAGAATAGCTCAGTTACCATAATTTATCTAATACTCGGCTAGAATTTACTCTTTATTTTATGTTAAAACATTATTTAAGACCAGAAACAGCTAGCTTTACTAGATAACTAGAGCAGTGACATATACCTGAATGTATATTACGAGAAACATTAAAGCTGCACATGTTTCAGTGATGAAAAGCTAGCACAGTTGAAGATGTTTAATCAGTAAGAAATGTTTTATACATTTTCTCGGAATTATACTTTTCGATTGAATGGAAAATTCTCATTAAACTTGAAAGAAAGTTTTCCATTTAGTTCTGGAAATAGATATTGCATTCAATGTTCAAAATAATGTACTACAGGGAGATTTTTAAAAGTTTATTACAAATTGCCTCAAGCAACAACATCAGCATCTTCATCAAAAGTAACTTGTAAATCTTATTAGAAACAGCATAAAAAAGCAAAATGGTTTCAAATTTTCAAACTTTCAAATTTACACATTTTTCGAGTACACAAATGTACCATAAAATCGGAAATATTTGTGACAAATTAATTTCGCTAATTTTGCATTTTTGATTATTCATAGCAAGGACATGGATTTTTATAACAAGATTAAACTTTGCATTTTATGACTGCTTTTGAATTTTGCAAACTTTTGTTCACATGGAAACATTTGCTATTGAAGAGTGTTTTGGGCATAATATTACACTTTCAGCTTTAAGAAAAGGGCCTGTCACATTCAAATATTCATTACAAATTAAACACTTTTAGCCAGTCATATTTTAAAGTGAAAGAGCATAAAATATTTCATCTGCTACAGAGTTTTTGTAATAAGAAAGATTTTATTTTAATGCTGTGAATGAAAACTGTTCATTTAGATTGATTAGTAGGACACTTAAAACAAAAATCTCAAAAATGAAACAAGTGCAGCCATTTTGAGTTAAGATCAGGGAATGTTAGAACTTATGTAGCTGCTTGAACACAGTAAAAGAGGTATGATATGGAACTAATCTAGAATTCAGACACTTTTTGTTTTGTTTTGGCATGATCAGATATAGACTTTAGAATAGCAACCGGAAAAGAAACAGTTTCTTTTGTGTGTGAGAGTTTTTTTATTTTTATGATTTTAACAGTAGAACATTATGGTGTTCAGAATGAATAAAAATCAAGTTAGTCAGATTTAGCTTCATTTTTAGTTTTGTATCATTAAGTTTATAATATTGTGGTAAAAAATCAGGTTGATCAGTTTACCTCCATTTTAATGAGGGTGTTCTAATAAGCTTTTTTGAGCCATTTGTGTTGCAGGGCAATAATCATTTGCTAATCATTTGTTCAGTTCTTCATCTGTTTTTTGTGTGAAGGAGCACTTTATATAATACTTTTAGATGTGTTTGATTGTTTATAATTTTTAATGACGTATTTGATTCTGTTGTTGCAGTAAATTTCAGACATGCCTTTCCTAAGCAGTCATGTATTTTGTGTGCTGTATCAATTAAGATTGTGTATGTCATATATTTCTGTCTAACAGGACGTCATTATTACCACGGGGTTGGTTGTTGAGCTGCTCATGCAGTGCTTTAAGTGAGTGAAAGGTGTGAAAAATTGTGACTTTTTATTCATATAACATCATTCCCTGACTTTGTCCAACAGGTGCCTGGTGTAAATTTTCTTTGAGTTTTCATTTTGTGTTAATATATTAAGGTGCCATAACAAAAAAGGTTGTTGAAAGTAACATTTTGGATAGTTTGTTCGTTTTTGTTAAATTATAAGTGGCTTAGTGGCTGACCCCGTGTATAGCAAAACAGATAAAATTGACTTTAACACTGATGAAATACTGCTTTTTCAGCTTAATAATTATAATGCTTCATATTGACTTTTTCAGGGAAAATTCTTTGGTAGCAACATTTAGAGTACTAACATAATTATGTTTGTGGAAAATGATAGTAATTTCAAGAAAAAAAGATTATTTTTTTATTTATATTTTAAAATCTTACTGTACAGTCAGTCTATAATTGTGTCAGCAACCAAAACAATAAAAATGTACAGTCAGTCAGACTGGAAAGATTACTTATGAAAATGAATATTTTTGTTGTAATAATGAGTTAACTAAAACACGCCCCCATACCTCCCTTCGGATTAGCATCAAAGGAAAGGCCAATGGAAGTTGTACATTTTAAAATGTTTTAAAAACCTGTTTACTACAGGAGACTTTTAAGGCAAATTTTGACTGTTGCAATACTATTGATATTGTGGAAAGTACTGTTGCAATACTATTGATATTGTGGAAAGTACTGTTGCAATACTATTGATATTGTGGAAAGTACTGTTGCAAATTACTATTGATATTGTGGAAAGGACTGTTGCAATACTATTGATATTGTGGAAAATACTGTTGCAATACTATTGTCATTTGATATCACAGAAAGGATTTATTACAGTTCTATTGACTTTGCAGAAAGGACTGTTGCAATACTACTGATAATTAAAATAATTATATTCTTTGAGCAATAGATAATGTGTTAGAGACAAGATTTCTGTACTGTACCAGTTTTACAGAGGGAGCAATATATGGAAAGCCAGATATGCCAGAAGAGAATTATTTTGTGATTTGTTTTTATCATGCTTTCTATAGATCACTAATTTGTATTTTGTTTTAATATAAAATAGTTCTAGGTGAAGATCAAGATGGGAGTGAGTTGCCTTTCAATTTGTCCACCACTTTAATATCACATTTGTGCATGTACTCTATTTGCATCAACAGAAAATTGAGATGGATGTATGTTTTTTATTTCCCCTTTTTTTGATTTTAAATAACCAGACCTGCTTTTTTTTTTTGTGAAACTGTTCATAACTTGACCACCACAAAGGATATGTTTAAAAATGAAGAAAAAGAAGTTTATAAAAAAAGTGAAATTTTGTAGTCACAAAAGTGTAGTTTTACATTATATTGCATCTCAGTTTTCTACAGTGATGTTGCTTTCTTGACAAAAAGACCAATTGCAATGATTCTGCATGAAGGTAGCCATGACTGTGAGTGCCCATGTTCTATCTACCTTTTCTTGTTTGAATCTTCTTCTCAATCTACAGCTTCATACTGGCCGCATTGAATGATTTTTGCTGGAATTGCCACCCTCTTTAAGATCATTTTATAATAAAGCCTGTCCAGAATACTTTGTCCTTTTCTTTGATAGGATTTGAATGAGACTTAATACTGGAAAGACCAGACAGAGTGTTGTTGCACAATGTATTATGGGTTTTACCCTTAAATGAACTTTTGGGGGAGTTATGGGCCTTTGAAATATCAAATAAGTAAATCTTGTCCTGATAGTATTTTCTGCATATCAGTTTTAGGCACTTTTTACCTGTGAGGCTGAGGTTATATAGTATAAATTTTGGAGTTTTCTGCCATTCAGTGGTTTTCAAGGGTTGTTTCGTGACTAAGAGAATTCTAAATTATAAAAAACTACAGTAATATAAATCTTGACCAAAGTAGACATGTCATGTTTGGTGGGCTGAAATTTTAGACACTATAATTATGGACTATGATATTTCTATTTAGTTATCTTCTTATTCTTTGAATGAAGTGTGTCTCAGTCTTTCTGTTTTTAGCTCAGCTGAGCAATACTCAGGTGAGTTATTGTGATCGCTCGATGTCCAACGTCCGGCGTCTGTCGTCCGTCATCTGTTGTCTTACAACATTTAGCTTGTGTATGCGATAGAGGCTGTATTTTTTAATTGATCTTCATGCAATTTGGTCAGAATGATTGCCTTGATGACATCTAGGCCAGGTTTAAATATGGGTCATTTGGGGTCAAAAACTAGGTCACTAGGTCAAATCATAGAAAAACTTTGTGTATGCAATAGAGGCTGTATTTTTCAATTGATCTTCATGAATTTTAGTCAGAATGATTGCCTTGATAAAATCTAGGCCAAGATCGAAAATGGGTCATCTGGGATTAAAAACTAGGTCACTAGGTCAAATCAAAGAAAATCCTAGTGTATGCAATAGAGGCTGTATTTTTCAACTGATCTTCATGAAATTTTGTCAGAATTATTACCTTAATAAAATCTAGGCCAAATTTGAAAATGGGTCATCTGGGGTCAAAAACTAGGTCACTAGGTCAAATCAAATAAAAACCTTGTGTATGCGGTAGAGGCTTTATTTTTCAATTGATCTTCATGAATTTTGGTCAGAATGATAACCTTGATGAAATCTAGGCCAAGTTCGAAAATGGGTCATCTGGGGTCAAAAACTAGGTTACTAGGTCAAATCAAAGAAAAACTGTGTACGCGATAGAGACTATATTTTTCAATTGGTCTTAATGAATTTTGGTCAGAATGATTACCTTGATAAAATCTAGGCCAGGTTCGTAAATGAATTATCTGGGATCAAAAACTAGGCCACTATGTCAAATCAAAGAAAAACCTTGTGTATGCTATAGAGGCTGTATTTTTCAATTGATCTTCATGAAATTTGGTCAGAATAATAGCCTTGATAAAATCTAGGTTGAGTTTGAATATGGGTCATCTTGGATCAAAAAGTAGGTCACTAGGTCAAATCAAAGAAAAACCTTGTGTATGCGATAGAAGCTGTATTTTTCAATTGATCTTCATGAAATTTGGTCAGAATGATTGCCTTGATGAAATTTAGTTCAAGTTTGAATATGGGTCATCTGGGATCAAAAACTAGATCATTAGGTCATATCAAAGAAAATACTTGTTTAAACTCAAGAGACCACATTTTTGGTCCAATCCTAATGAAAATTGGCCAGAATATTTGTTTCCATAAAATCACTAGGTCAAACATGTTTACACTGTTATGGTGTGTTTCTCAGGTGAGCGACCTAGGCCATCTTGGCCCTCTTGTTTTAAATATGTGTAACACATCCTCCTCAAAATATAACTAGGAAACTTCTGTGGAAGCACATTCTGCTTGTACATTGTGCCTGAAAGCAACTTGAATGTTGTTACGGAAACTTTAGCATGTTTTTGTTTAAATATTCAATGAGTTTCTCAACCTATTCTATCTGTTATCTGCCTATCTTACTTGTGATTTCTGCTACATAAATCTTTTGGAATTGAACTGAGTGTGAAAATATATGTATATAGTCCAACCATATAATTATTATGATTATTTCTCCTTTTTAGGAATATAGTCTGATATCAGTTTTATCAATATAAGTGTAAAAAATATTCGTTCAAGTAATTTTAATACTGCCAATATGTTATGTTGGTTAAAGAGAAAGTATGAAAGTTTTAAACATTTTATAGTCAGTAGTAAAATTATAATATTTTTTGCAAGGCAATTGTTCTGCAGTTTGATTAATGCCCAAAGAAACTAATATTGTATTCCCCACTTCTGTTTGGGGAAGATGTCAGTTATGTCAGCGAGCAAAGTGTTGCAGGTAACTAATGCAAAATTTGTCTTAAGTTAACTGTCAAAAATATTTTACTGAAGTATATTTTAACATTAGAAAAAAATGAAACAAAACTAATAAAAGAGATAACATTAAAATATGTAAATAAGTTTTATTTTAATTAGAGAAAAAGCATTTTCTATAACTTAGCGAATTTGTGTTAACAATTAAAAATACATTGTTGTCAGTTATAATTCTATCTGTCTTGCTGCTATCATTGTCAGTAACTATTCGTTTAATTAATGTTAAATATGTCGCCTGTATTCAGAAGTAGATCTGAAAATAAGCCATTATGCTGTAATACCTGTATATTTAAAATAGAGAAGTATGTACCACTAACATTGTGCACATTGTTCTGTCTACTCCTCACCTGCTAAACTGCAATTCCCATGTTTAAAGTTTGCTGAACCCCCCTTGATTCTCCTTCTCATTTTTACCTCCCTTTGTTTGGATGGGAAAAATTTCAAACATCCGCTAATATCACCAGCTGAACTGCCGAGATCCCTTCATTTATATTGGGAATGGAGTTTCAAACAAAAGCAGAGTTGTAGGTATATGCTACATATGCCTTTTTAAGTGTAGTAAGATTTCATTGTTTTGGCTTGATGTGGAAAAAATACGATAGATATTTGTGTTAATGGTACAGTGTTTAAAATCAGATTTTCAAGAAATAAGAATTAAATGCATATGCAGATTTTTTTTTTAAATGAAATTAAACAAAATAAGTTTCAGTGCATCAAAACATAGATCTTTTTACACTTAAATGGCAGTGTTTTTGAATGTATTTTGTTGTTTCAGTATACAGCAAACAGATATTTTGATTAGTATTTAATTAACTTCCATTTGTATATATCATTATTATGTACTAACAATGTGCTATATGCCAGAGAGATATGAAATTATTTAATTTTCTCCATTTTAGCAGTTTACAATGCTGACTATGGGTAGTATGTATATAGCATTAAAACATATATAAGAGAGTTCTGGCTTGTGTTCAGTTAGTCATCTATATGAACCAGAGAATAACAAATATCTGATAGTATGTTTTAAATTTCTTGGGTTCATAAAAGTTATGGATTTCAGGTGTTAAACTTAGTTACATAATCATTGTGAATAAGAAAAAAAAGATAAATAAAATGTATTTTATTGTTCTTTATTTTGCATTTTTTGGAAAACCTTTTTTACAAGAAATTGAAAAGTACTACTTGATCTGGACGTAATTTCTAGCTTAAAAGTATAATAAGATGCATACAGTTTCTAATAAAAGTTGATACAGAGGCGGTATTTTAATTTTTAATGTAGAGGAAGGTTTAAGATTGTGTTAAGGTTTGAAATGGCATCGGTAATAGTATAGTATTTTACAACTTTTCAACCACAAATTGAACTTTGGTTGAGAATAAATATTTTTCTCTTTGATGATGTAGGTGAGGATGTTACAACAGTACCTGGTGTTTCAGCTCAGCAAGCTGGGCAACAGCCACAGGGTGGGTCTCAGCCAGCTGGGAAACAGTCACAGGGTGAGACACAGCAAGTTGTTGTGGTTCCTGTCCTCAATCCAGATGGAACTCCTGCCAAGGATGCAGAAGGACATGTATATACTTTATCATCTACTCATTGAATTTTATGAATAAACAGATAATTATGTTGATTTTGAAATATATCAGTTGAGCCAGTTATTAATGATGCAGTTACCCTTGAGTTTTCCATTCTGTTACTGTAACTGTTTTGCATGCTACCTGTGATGTTTCATATGCATGCATGTGACATGCAAAAATATACTCTTGTGGCCCAGTTTTCAGGAGAACGCAATACAGTTAGGTTTTAGAAAACTGTTTTATATGTCCCCTTTGCATAGGGTATTTTGTTTTATAAATTGTCTGTTGGTTGGTTTGTCTGTCAATAGTTAAGTCAGTTGATCAGTAGAAAACTTTATTTTCAATCAAGAACAAGGGAACACTTTGGTATACAGTGGTCCAACTTCATAGTATGATTGTCTGTGGCGAGTAGATGACCCCTTAAATGTATAGGGTGTATGGAAGTCACAGTGTACTCAAGCTGGAAAACATTTTTATCAATTACTGGAGACAAAACTGTATGAATGATTGTCTTATCCTCAAAGGAAAGAATGTCACAGTTGTTGTTTTGTTTGTCTGTCATGGTCTTCTTTCAATCACATATGTCACAGTTGTCCTGATCATGACTCCCAATGCACTGACTTAAATGCAGTTTTATCACCCAATGCATATGATCATTTTACAAAGCCCTGTAGGGGAGCATCTTTATGTTCCACTGGTAGCCTTGTAAAAAACACAAATAACACAGTCTGACTTTACTCTGTCCTTTTATTGCTTTTTATATTATTATTTATTTTAACAAAGGCAATAGTAATTACCATTTTGGAATTTATTTTTAAGGTTATTACAAAAACAGAGTATGTGACAAAGACAGAATATGTTAATGTTGAACAGAATGGAGAAGTTGGAGGGAGGCCCAGCTCTGTGATGGGAGAACGTCTACCATCAGGCCCAGGTAAGACTTGATTAACCTTATTTACTTAAGCTCAATCGTATGTTCTCCTTTATTTGTAAAGCATCCAACATAAGCAGATAGCCTAGCTGCAACAGTTTTAAGTTTTGTTATGTTTTGAACTTTTGTGCCTTACTAGACTTCTGGCATATTTTCTCATTTAGGATCATAGCATATAAAAATATTTTGGTTTCTCTATTGTTTAAGTTTTCTTAGATGTGTTTTGCAGTACAAACAGATTCTAGTTCCTTAGATTAGACTTTTAGATAAGCTTACAGTGTCGCAGTACATAGATGTGAACTATTTATTTCAATCACACACTTATAGTTATTTTTATTTCTTGCAGATGTCGATGATGTGAGACTCCAGAGTGTTGTAAGTGTTCTGTTTATACTCCCGTCTCTGAAAGAGCGGGGCATATTATGTAAACACCCGTGTCGGCGGGCGGGTGGTGTCCAAAGCATGTCTGCTCACTAAGTCGAACAGTTTTCATTGGATCTTCACAAACTTGCATAATATCTCGGCCAAGTTCGATAACTAGCCAAATCACCCCAGGCACTCTTGGATTATGGCCCTTGAATTACTCAAAAAACAGCGAATTTAGCCTTGTCCGCACTCTAAGTCAAAAAATTTTCATCGGATCTTCACCAAACTTGCTGACAATGTTTATGGGCATAACATCTCAGCCAAGATCGATAACCAGCCAAATCGCCCCTGGCACTCTTGGATTATGTCCCATGAATAAGGCCAAGTTCGATGACGGGTGTATTTTGTGACACTCTTGTTCATTTAATACTGTAATTGAGACATGCATTCCCAGAAACAAGAAATGTAGGACACCTGACTCTTCCACATGTTCTTTTTACAAGTGCACTTATCTCTGATAAATGAAATTGACAAGACTTAGCTTTTATGGACTGTTTTCATGAGACAAAAAGAAGTTAATTTTCACAATGCACCAAGTATTGAGTTTACATATTTATTGTTACCTGCCTGAAACACCTCTCAAGTATTGTTTCTTTCTGCCTTTTGTTTGTCTCGGATGTTTTCAATTGCTTGTATTTTGCCATGCCATTGAAATGAAATTTTAGAAGTATACTGACTTTGATGTTGATAATGTGTATTTTAGAGTGGATCTGAAGACCTGCAGGCATCTACAAGCAGTAAGGGTTCAGTTTTTGCCCCTAATGCTCAGGTACCTACACAGGCAAAGGAGAAAACAGCCATACAACACCCTGACCAGGACAAAAAAGTTACCATAGTGAATGGACAGATGGTGATACGGTCTACAACAGCTTCTGGAGATGAGAACATTCTGGTACGACCTACGACTGCAGGAGGTCGCAAGGCTGCACCCGTCACATCTGAAGATGTAGCACCAGGGTCCTTGGCTCCAAGGTCTTCCCCAACTCATTCAAGTATGCAAGAACAGCTGAGATTTCAGCAAAATGAAGCTCTCAAAAGGTCTGTTAATTATTCGCATATTTTAGGATTGTGAACAATGAAATATCTTAAGATTTGAGTATCTTTAACATCACGTTACTTCCTCAGTTTTGTTGGCCAGGGTATATATTAAGTCACAGAAGCCTGTGGTCTAGTCTTCAGATAAGACAGTTCTGTGAGAAAATTGTGTGATTGTATACAGTAAACAGTTCCTGATCTGAGCTGAATTACATTCAAACTTTACAGTAACCTTAACATTGATATGTTGTGTTTATTACAGACTTCAGGAGTTGGAACAGCAGATGGTTGGAGGAGAAAATAGAGAGGACAATGAATTGAAAGAGAGAAGGAAGAAAAGAAAACAATTTGCAGATGAAAGAAAAAGAAAACTAGCAGGTATTTTTTCATCATTTGTACAAATGAAATATCATAGTTGATGCTAGGTTTTTCAGGAAGCACCCAAAACTTTAAGTGAGCTTATTCTTGATGTTCTCTTTCATAGTTAAAAAGAAACTTTAAATGTCGGTACCAGGTTTTCTATCTGTGGTTTCTTTTACATAAATGTGTTTTACACAATGATTACTTAACTACTCCATCCATTTATATCTTAAAAGACTTTTTGAGTTTTACTCATTTTAATAAGATTTTAATTAGGCAGATTTTCTTAAAAATGTGTGGTCCACAGTTTTGCTCATGAGCCTATATTTATTCAGTTACCAAAATAGTAAGTTGTGCATGTAAAATACAAATGTTCGAACAATACAATCCTTAAATTTTCTCTAGATAATTATAAGATCATACCATTTGATGTATCACTCTTAAGAAAGTCAAGGGTGGGTGTAAGAATGTTTTAATATAAGATATCTTTAAAATCAAACAAAATCCTATAACCACTCCTGGAGACCTAAAAAGTGATGTATAGCATTTATCTGGTCATTACAAAATTAAACCACCATTCAGCAAGAAAAGCCTTGTTACAATTTATAAGTAGACCAAACAGTAGCTTGTTATTTTCACAGAGGCTATAGCCAACATGGATGATGATGGTATCATGCTGGATATCTATGACCAGATGGGAGATAAACAGAAAGTTACAGAAAAAAGATTGGAAAAAGAAAAGGAAAAGGTAACCACACTATACTTAAAGATGTAAAAATCATTGTTTAAGAAATAAGTATCAAAATAAGGTTTATTGTACAATAACCCAAGTTTGGAGTTCTTTGCATCCAGATACATTCAGTCGTGTAGAAGTTATGGCCCCTGACTTAGTTAAAAATTAGTCATTTTATTGTTGTGTCGCATGTAGCTCCGAAAGTATTTGACCTAGAGTCACCAAAGTTTACAGGAATTTTGGTCAGCATGTGCAGTTGTGCACCTTGGGTTTCACATCCAGATTCATTCAGTATTGTAGGAGTTATGGCCCCTGACCTAGGAAAAATTTTTTTTTTTTTAAATAGCAACATATTGTTTTCCCAAAGTTGATCTGTGTCCTGTCATGTAGTGGGGGCATCTGTGTCCCATATAAACATTACTAGTTTTATTCTAACCCACCTTACTTCAAATAATGTTAGACGAGCATCAGAGGAGTACATTGTATTTTCATCAAACGTAAATTACAACTTCGTGCTATGCCGCAGCATTAGCCAAAACACAGTGTGCGTGCAGCATAGTTCAAGATAGGTAGATTTTGCTCTACAAGTATATACTAGGTTATTAGCTGTTGGTGTTAGAATAAAAAAATTAATGCATTTGTTTGTAAATAATTGTAGGTTGAAGTATGATATGCCTGCATGATTAATGTCTGTAAAAAATCTAAATGAATGAATATGTTAATAGATCATAAAAATGCAAGCATCTTGCAAAAAGAGATACATATTTGGTCACTATACAAAATGTTGAACTAACATTTTGACATCTTCATATTTGTTTGCATCATTAAGGTAATTCTGCATGTTCAGATCAAAATCTTTTCTACAATGTTGAATTTGATTAAACCCTATTTTTTCAAAACTTCATAATATGCTTAGAAAATTTTGGCAAATAAAAAAAGATTTTTTGCTACACTGATTTGAAAATTTCAAAAGTTGTCATGATGAAAGTCTATGGGAAAATCACAATTTCGATAACATTTTAGGGAATAGGATTTTTTCTGCAATGTAGATTTTAACAAAACTTTTCAGTCATAAATAAACATATGATCTATATATAAAGTATGGTGAAATAAAATATAAAGACATCCACACATTTAAAGCTGATTTTAAGACATTCTTTAAAATTATTTAACATGTAAGATGTTTTAATATGAAATTTAAACTTTAGAAAGATAGTAACGTTGCCGTTGTTATAAATTTAATTCATGAAATGATTTTCATTGCTGTATGCCGAATCCAGGTATAATTCTACGTTTTCCGGTTAAATGATGTTACGCCATCACTTCCGGTTAATTAAATGTGCAGAACTATCTTAAATGTGGGAATTTATAAATTAAGCATATCTTGAGAAAATCACATATTGCTAATCCAATCCGAAAGGCCTGGGTGATTTTTAGCTCATCTGATTTTTTGAAAAAAAATGATGAGTTATTGTCATCACTTGAGCGGTTGTCGGCGTCGGCGTCGGCGTCTGCGTCGGCGTTGCCTGGTTAAGTTTTATGTTTAGGTCAGCTTTTCTCCTAAACTGTCAAAGCTATTGCTTTGAAACTTGGAATACTTGTTCACCATCATAAGCTGACCCTGTATAGCAAGAAACATAACTCCATCTTGCTTTTTGCAAGATTTATGGCCCCTTTTGTACTTAGAAAATATCAGATTTCTTGGTTAAGTTTTATGTTTAGGTCAACTTTTCTCCTAAACTATCAAAGCTTTTGCTTTGAAACTTGGAATACTTGTTCACCATCATAAGCAGACCCTGTACATCAAGAAACATAACTCCATCTTGCTTTTTGCAAGAATTATTGCCCCTTTTGGACTTAGAAAATCAGTTTTCTTGGTTAAGTTTTATGTTTAGGTCAGCTTTTATCCTAAACTATCAAAGCTATTCCTTTAAAACTTGCAACACTTGTTCACCATCATAAGCTGACCCTGTACAGCAAGAAACATAACTCCATCCTGCTTTTTGCAAGATTTATGGCCCCTTTTGGACTTAGAAAATATCAGATTTCTTGGTTAAGTTTTATGTTTAGGTCAACTTTTTCTCTTAAACTATCAAAGCTTTTCCTTTAAAACTTGCAACACTTGTTCACCATCATAAGCTGACCCTGTACAGCAAGAAACATAACTCCATCCTGCTTTTTGCAAGATTTATGGCCCCTTTTGGACTTAGAAAATATCAGATTTCTTGGTTAAGTTTTATGTTTAGGTCAACTTTTTCTCTTAAACTATCAAAGCTATTGCTTTAAAACTTGCAACTCTTGTTCACCATCATAAGCTGACCCTGTACAGCAAGCAACATAACTCCATCCTGCTTTTTGCAATAATTATTGCCCCTTTTGGACTTAGAAAAATCATTTTCTTGGTTGAATATTATGTTTAAGTCAACTTTTCTCATAAACTATCAAAGCTATTGCTTTAAAACTTGCAACAGTTTTTCACCATCATAAGTGGACACTGTACATCAAGAAACATAACTCTATCCTGCTTTTTGCAAGAGTGATGGCCCTTTTTAGACTTAGAAAATCATGGGTAGGACAATATTTCTATTATACAAAAAAAATCAGATGAGCGTCAGCACCCGCAAGGCGGTGCTCTTGTTATATGTCATTTTAAAATAAGTGATACTGTAAAGTGTGAAACACAAGGTTTATCTTCAGAAAAAGCATTTTGATTTAGACATTGTGAAGAGATTGTCTAAGATAGAAATAAAAATCCTTTGTACTTTTGCATGCTATGCCAGGTCATGGATCAAGGTTATCAGGATGAGTTTGGAAACCAGTCTCAAAAATTAGCTTTGTGATTGGTCAGTTTCAGAACTCGGCTAAAAATTAACCAATCAGAAGCTAGAGTTTTGAGACTGCTCCCCAAGTCTCTGTTTTATAACCTGAACCTGGACATACTACACGAGATATTTTTAATGTGTTATAAATTGAACCTGTATTGACACAACTCAATCAAGTAGGAATAACAAATACCTGTACAATTGTTCTGATTAAATTAAAGGCCCTGTGTTCTTTTTTCAGTGTGAGGGGTTGAAGAGAGAAGTTCTGGACTTACAATCAGAGTTCGAGTTTGAGCGCATAGATTATCTTGATTCTATACGCAAACAAGAAAAAGAAATAAAACTTTTACAAAAAATAATAGATGTGATACATCCATGTTTGCGTAAAGATTGTAACTATAGCAACCTGGACAGAATAAAAATGTTAAGTAAGTGGGATGAAGATGAACAGAAGTGGATAATGCCAGGATTGAAGATAGAGAAGACTGCCCTACCAGTTACAGGTAGCTGTGAATTTTTTTCTTTTTCTTTTATTGCTGTAAATCTGTTGTAATAAGGATTGTAAGTCTTACTCCACCAGCTGAAAAAGTCACCAAAAGTGATGGAAAGTGTTTCGATGTGAGTCTTAACCCAACAAAAAATCTATATATTTTTCATAGTATACTAAGTATGCACTCCTGCCCCTTCCCCCTGCATTGTACTAACCACTACCTAAAAGGTCTTGTTTCCGACAATTTCATTTGTAACTTTGTAATATTTCTTCCCAAACTCAACACTTTCATCCTTTCAACAACCCACCATTAAAGCCAATCCCTGCTGAAAGGAAAAGTCTTTTTTTTTGGTATTTTCTATGTTAACCCTTATTGTTTCTCTTTACGTACCCCCATACATACAAGTTCTATCTCTCTCCCATCCATGATTACACTCACCTTCAGTTACAACCTGAATTACATGTACAGGGCTCTCGCGAGTGGGCGACTTGAGCGAAATAGGCGCTCTAAAACTTCAAACTTCGCTCAAATCTAACCTCAAAGCGAAATGCAAGTCGCCCGATTTTCTTTGATTTCTGCACTCGCTAATTACTGCTGCCCGGACTGTTGACAATTTGCACGGTGTCATAATGAGTGTCGAATACACAAACACACGCCGGCAGCATAATTTAAGCTCCGCCTACCTCAGGTACTTGCGAGATTTTCCCGAGAAGTGTGAAAGCGAATCAGATTATCCGATACACCAGAGTACATTGTTTTAAGCCAATCAGAGCCGCGTTTACGTCTTTGACACCTTGCGTAAATTGTCAACATGTTTGAGTGCAAAAAAACAATGTTTTATTAAAGAAACTGCTGATTAACCATGCGATTAGTTGGAATATGGTACACAATTATTTGTTATCTATGATAAAAGAACGACATGTAATGTATTAACTACGTTAAATTGACTTCAGTCGATGAATTTATTTGAATATGTATTTCTAGTTTACACATTTTACTTTCAGTTTTATATTTCGAGTGAGATACTGACATTCCTCGGGGAATGGTTGGTGCAAAGAGCTATAAAAATAAATACACTTCTACTTCTTTGCTTGGTGTTAATAATAAACACTTCATACAAGATATAATCAAAATCGGCGGGTTACATTTATAGCATCGGCTTGAATTTTGAAAACGACTTTTTTCAGAATTTTGTAACAAAACGATAACCACTGTATGGGAAATGATCTAAGAAAATGAATGGTCACATCAATGTTTTTTATCAAGAAACAAGAAAATTACAGCCACCTTTCGAATCACTCAACATCATTGCGGTAGAAAAAGTCTTCCAACTTCTCCCTAAAGTCTCCCCACTTCTCCCTAAATCAGCTTGAGGGAGAAGTGACTTCTCCCAAAAATTTGGACCTAGCTAGACCCCTGATGTATATATACATTCTATATTATATCAGATTTATATAGCACCTTTCACATGATAGACACATTCAAGTCTGCCTTAGATACAAAGGCAACCACTTAGGATTCCCAAATCATCAACCAGTACAGACACAGAGTGATATGATCAGAGGGATAAAGCAAAAGTAAGCTCTCAGAATTGAGAGAGGAATTTTTTAGGTAAAGGCATGTCTGGCTAACTTAGACTAGCTCTTGGTGAATGACAGCCTGGTTCTTTAATGTTTCCATTGATAGCAGCAGGACATGCAAAACTCTCTTTCACAGGAAGAACCAGTTCTGGCCTCTTAGTTTGGAGGACTCACTCAAGAGCATCTCAGAAATTTCCAGTCTGGACCCTGGATCTCTGGGTTTACAGCCAAGCATGTTGTCACTTGGCCACGGAACTACCCCCACATGAAATTATTCCACTTGATGTGTAACATTTTTGTTACGTTTAAATAAAATATAAAACATACTTCTGCTTTGTTATTATTAGTACTTTGACAGCAGGATTTTAAGTTTTTTGTCCATTATTTGACCTGAATTCTCTTTTTATCATTACCACTTTAATTTTCATATAGGTACCACACTACCTACTGGAGTGAATGGTCACAGAAGCCCACGGATGGTAAATGGTGACTATGATGACTTTGAGGACAGATTTAGACATGTAAGTTAATAAACTGTCAGGAATCAAAGAATTGTGATAAAACCCTGTAGAATCCAAATGCATCAATATTTTGCAATTTCATTTGTGCATGTTTATATGAAATAAAAATAAAATGTGACAGTAAACTGCATTTCTTACTTTAATTCTGGACTGATTTATGTCCTCTGTTTATTGCAAGATGCATGTGATTAATTGCAACCCAATAAAATGGTCCTAATGGTAGTAGAGTTGTTGTCCTTGCTGTTTTTGAATCGCTTGCCCCTCGACACTGCAGGTTTGAAATCTTGCTTGATGTGTAGAACTTTTTCACGTGTTGAAGTTTTGCACCTGTCTTATAGAAAGTGTATGGTTCTACCCAGGTGCATTCCCATACCAGAAATAATGTCGGTTAAGGCACATGGGTTTTAAAACACAACAGAAACAGAATGGCAGTGAAGTATCATTCATATGTCTTTATATTTTGATTGTAATATTTGCAGAATCAGATGAATAGTTTTCCATGCACAGTTACAATTTTACATGATAAACTTGCAGTTATAATCAATGCTGCTAATTGACATTATTACAAACAAGCTGTCATCGTGCTTAGTGATAGCACTACCTGATGCTAAATAGTAAGACACTGTTCTTAATTGTTACAGAAAATCATGCGCAGTGAGGACAAGACGGGTAACTATTTCCAGACAAAACGGCCCAGTCAGCTGGTCTCTGAGCCACTTACAAAAGTTGGTTAGTATATGCTTTGTGTTAAGGATGTAGGAGCGAATTTTTTCTAACGTAAAGAATTTTTTCATACTCTGTGAGCTTGAAGAACATTTGTTTCCAAGACAAACAAGAGAAGAAAAAACATAGGTCACCGAACTCATTTTCATTTTATACGGCATTTTCTTCACCCACTACTTAAGCATTTCTGAAATTTTGTAAAATTAGAAAAATGGTGATACTTTATGAAACATATAATATCCCACTTAATGTTATAGGAATTTCAGGTGTTACAGGTTAATATGAATACAAGGTGATGCCAGTATTATATAAGCATAAATGTCACTAACAATTTTCTTTCATTTTCACATATTGACATAATTACCCCACCCACTTTATTGTCAATGGAAAAATGTATTTAGATCTACAAAAAATTTCTGACGTTAAGATTTTCAAAATATTTTGCAGCTTTAATGACCCACAAAAATGCTTCAAAATGGAAAGAAAAACAGTTGGGGTCACCATGCATCTAAGAGATTTATTAAGAAAAAACTGTTAAAAATTGGTGAATTTTGGTATTTTTTGTTCTTTTTGTTTTAATATATGTTTTCTAGAAAATATAATGTGCCATCTTGAAAACTTTTATTTCAGTTATAGCTCATTATTATATGTATCAGTCAGGAAAATTTCAAAACCAGACCTTATTTACTTTAATAAATATTTGACATTACCTACCCCTACCCATTGTATATCTTACATCAATTTTAGGCAAATACCGGTACCAGCCAAACATAAGGGGGAAAACAAATTTTTTCGCAAAAAGTAGAATTTATTTGATTAAATGGTACATTATTAGCCATATATTAATTATCTATCATAATTTTTTGGCAAAACTTTTGTTAGAAAGCACTATTCGGAGAAACATTTTTCAAAATGGCGGATATCCTATAAAAAACGCTCTTACATCCTTAATATAAAATGCAATCCATGTCTGATGTTGAAAATGATTTTAACCACAGAGTTTGATAATTGAAAGAGCATATTTAGAAGACATTTTATGGAAGTTTTGTCATTAGTTGTAAAGTGTGTCAAGCATGATAATCATGGGAATTCTGACAAAGATTTGTCAATGAAGTCTGAGAGAATCCATTGAGTTGCTCTCATATGATTTTGTAAATTCAGTACTGTAGATTTCATGTACCTTTAAATGTCAGATGATTTTATAGCTTTATTACATTTACTTATTTGAGCCACATTTAGCACTTCATAACTGATGTATATATATATATCTATGATGTTCTTGACACAACATCTCTAAATGCTGTTGGAGACTTACTTAAAAGCATTGTAACTTTTGAAATAGTGAAGATAATATTTTCAAATAAGTAGAAGCATTTTTAGCTCGACTATTCAAAGAAAAGTCTAGCTATTCTACTCACCCTGGCGTCAGGGTCGGCGTCACACCTTGGTTAAGTTTTTGCATGCAAGTACATACAGCTATCATTTGAAGGCATATACCTATATTTTTCTAGGTCAATTACCAACCTCACTGGATCAAGTTACATAACTCTAACATGTATTTTGAGCAAATTATGCCCCCTTTTGGACTTAGAAAATTCTGGTTAAAGTTTTACATGCAAGTTACTATCTCCAAAACTAATGCAGATATTGAATTGAAACTGAACATGTGTCTTCGGGGTTATAAAACTAGTTGATAGCACCAAGTCCCATAACTCTGACCTTCATTTTGGTCAAATTATGCCCCCTTTTGGACTTAGAAAATTCTGGTTAAAGTTTTACATGCAAGTTACTATCTCCAAAACTAATGCAGATTGGATTGAAACTGAACATGTGTCTTCGGGGTTATAAAACTAGTTGATAGCACCAAGTCCCATAACTCTGACCTTCATTTTGGCCAAATTATGCCCCCTTTTGGACTTAGAAAATTCTGGTTAAAGTTTTTGCGTGCTGGTTAAAGTTTTGCGTGCAAGTACAAACAGCTATTACTAAAAGGCATATAGATTTGAAACTTATTTTTTCTTTTTCTAGATCAATTACCTACCGCATTGGACCAAGTCCCATAACTCTGACCTTCATTTTGGCCAAATTATGCCCCCTTTTGGACTTAGAAAATTCTGGTTAAAGTTTTTGCGTGCTGGTTAAAGTTTTGCGTGCAAGTACAAACAGCTATTACTAAAAGGCATATAGATTTGAAACTTATTTTTTCTTTTTCTAGATCAATTACCTACCGCATTGGGCCAAGTCCCATAACTCTGACATGTATTTTGGGCAAATTATGCCCCCTTTTGGACTTAGAAAATCCTGGTTAAAGTTTTACATGCAAGTTACTATCTCCAAAATTATTGCAGATATTGAATTGAAACTTCACATGTGTCTTCGGGATTATAAAACTAGTTGATAGAATCAAGTCCCATAACTCTGACATGTATTTTGGGCAAATTATGCCCCCTTTTGGACTTAGAAAATCCTGGTTGAAGTTTTGCATGCAAGTACATACAGCAATTACCAAAAGGCATATAGCTTTGAAACTTATTTATTCTTTTTCTAGGTCAATTACCAACCTCACTGGGTCAAGTTTCATAACTCTAACATGTATTTTGAGCAAATTATGCCCCCTTTTGGACTTAGAAAATTCTGGTCGAAGTTTTACATGCAAGTTACTATCTCCAAAACTAATGCAGATATGGAATTGAAACATAACATGTTTCTTCGGGGTTATAAAACTAGTTGATAGCATCAAGTCCCATAACTCTGATATGCATTTTGGTCAAATTATGTCCCCTTTTGAACTTAAAACTCTTTTGATATTTAACATTTTGGGTAATAGTTTCCTGCTTATGTGACAAAATTTCAAATAGTCGAGCTTGGCTGTCTTATGGACTGCTCTTGTTAAATAATATTTTTTTACCTCCATCTTGTGTTTGACTAACACAGGTTGTGTCATGGAAAAAACCCATATAGAATTCCGGTACTTGGAAATAATCTAAGTTTGTTGAGATAAAATTTTATAGTTTTGGCCATGGTGACTAACTGACATGAATCCATAGACTTCAAATTTTGACCTTTGGACTGATGTATAGTTTTATAACAGGATATTGCAATATAAAGCCATAATTCACAAAAGTCCTGTTACATATTTGGTAGATAAAACAGTAGTTTAAAGATTTACTGTATTTATTGTCCTTGGAGAATGCAATGAAAGAGCAAAAAAGTATCATGCTATTTCAACTATTTCAGACATGTCTGAAGTGAAAAGAAACTATAACATACAGCCACAAAATGTTTTACCAATGAGCAATGGCTTTGGTGGTCGTAATAGTTTAGTGGACATGGATGAGCCCATGAGTAGTGGACTAAAGGCGGCAAAAGTCCATGGGCAGGTCATGAATGATGAGGGAGTTGTCAGAAAACCGACAAGGTTGCAGGCACTAGGGCCTGTAGGGAAAAAGGAGAAAAGGAAGAAGAAAAATAATTACGACGATGGTTATTGATGAAAGGGAACATGTTAGAAAATCTGTTTTTGAACTTTATACTGTTTAGCTACTTTTGTAGAAAAGACAGAAAGTAGGTATTGGTAGCCCAGTATAAAACTATTGTAACTGCTTCATGATTTATGTGCAGTTAGAATAGTTTTGCACTGCGACAATGTATCAGTTGTCTTTCTGTTTCACTGGCAGATTAATTCTAGAGGTTTTCTATGACAGGTAACCAGATAACACTGAGTGTTTTAGAAGTTTGTGTTTATTTTTACAGAATGCAGTTTATTTATTATCTCAGTTTTTTTCCAGGTTAAGCCTGTAACTTTTATTTTGTTAGACATCTGGAATGGAGCAACATCTTTGTTAACATTTTTATGACTTTTTGTGCCCCCCTCCCCCATGAGTGGTGGGGGCATATAGATTTGGTCTTATCCGTGCGTGCGTCCGTCCAAAGTTCGTGATTGCCTACCTCGAAAAGTATTTGATATAAATTGATGAAACCTTGCATGAGTCTTTATCATGATATGAACTTGCACACCTCCTATTTTTGGTCTGGCCCCTATTTTCAGAGTTATGGCCTGTGAAATAGTCAAAAATGCACTTTTTTCACCTAATTATGTGCATAGTTCAAAAAGTATTAGATGTAAATTCAGGAAACCTTACTGGAGTCTTTAATGTGATGTGACCTTGCTAACTTGGCATTCTTCTTGGAATCTTAGCTCTTATTACAGAGTTATAGCCCTTGAAATAGCCAAAATAGTGGATTTTTGTTTGTGATGCTCATAGCTCAAAAAGTGTAGGGACTAGAATAATGAATGCTTTTCATAAAATGTTTGTTGAGGCTATACCCCATTAAGACTGCAAATATTTGAATTATTGCCCCTTATTTGTGACAAATGTACCAGTTGGGGGCACACCCTGTGTCCTACAGACACATTCTAGTTAAATATTACCCCCAATTTTGTAAGTTACTAGTAATGCAGAAAATGTTGAAAACAGTATCAATAAATGAAATGCAAAGCAACTTCAGTCTTTTAAGTTCTTTCATGTTCTAAAATGGCGTAAGTGCAATGAAAAATATAACATTTTACTTTTCATAAAATAATGATAACTGAGTGTGAATTTCATCCAGTACAGAAAGTTATAAAGATTCACATGTCATCATATCAGTAACATGCACATATTTTCTTTTATTATATACCTATAAAAATTCTGTAAAAAAATCAGCTTGTATTTCACAATTAAATATGAACAGACAGACAAAAATTCCGTATTGTTCCTTTTAAATTCTGTATTGTACCTTCCGTATTGTATGCTGCTGGACTATTTTCATTAATATGCATGACCCGGCACATTTCTATAAATAGCGCACATAAAAACTTCTCTATTATTAGTTCCATTTAATATCGATAAACACTGAAGATTTTGTTCAAGAACAAAACAAGAATCAAAATGGTAAAGGTATATAATAAAAGGGTCATTATAACAGTAGCTAGATCTGGGACTTTGTATTCAGCTCTCGTGGATTTTGCAAGGTTGGATCACACCCGGCGCTTGCGCGCCTCGTGAGATCCAATCTGGCAAAATCCACTCGAGCCGAATACTGCATCCCAGATCAAGCTACTGTTATAATAATCCTATTATATTCATTTAAAATGTCAAAGCTTTATTTTTAGAACTGATCAGAATGATATCATGTTATTTTTAGAACTGATATATGTCACTGCATGCTATTTTTAGAACTTGTAATGTGATTGGATGTTATTTTTAGAACTGATTACTATGATTGCATGTTATTTTTAGAAGTGATAGTCAATGTGATTGGGTGATACACATTCACATTTATATTTTGTAATTGTATTTTTATGCTTTTGTTGTCCATCCATATAAGAGAAAAAAAAAGCATTGAAAAAATACAAGCCAAGAGGGTAAATTAAATCTGATATTACAAGACTTAGGTTAAAACTTTCGAGCTTTTTAAGTGTAATAATGTACTGTATTAAGTATGCATGTGTACATAAGGCTCTCGGGCTTAGTCGTATTAGTTTAGGGAGAGGATACAGATCACTGGGTCTTGACTTGATCTCCAGGTGAGGCCTATGTTCACCCTTATGACTTGGTTAAAGACACTGCATCTGAAGTCATTTCGTCCTCCACCTCAGATTCATGTGGAGAAGTTTGCACTTACTGGTGGAGAACAGATTAATACTGGTACAGAATCCAGGAACACTGGTCGGGTTAACTGCCTTCATCTGTATAACTGAAATACTGTTGAAAAACAATGCTAAACCCAAAACAAACAAAAACATTTGTATATACATGTATTTTCACAGTAACTTACATGTATAAGTATGATACAGTCTTGTATGCAGCAACAGCTCAATTTTAGCTCTTTGAATCAGTTTAACAGCAAACTTACCTACATATAGCATTGAAATGGAAAACAGGGTTTCCTTTACTCAGTATAATTTTGTCTCCTGGCTCTAAGCACAATAATAATGTTTATATTTTGTGATTGATACCTTTACTATTAGTATGTTAGAGCAGAAATTTGTTGATCAAATTCTGTGGGTAGTGACTGCTGTTTCACTAGAAATTGTAAAAATTTAATGTTTGTTAACAATCTGCGGTTTTATTATACAAGATATATTTGTACAAAAGTGTGACAGATTAAAATGTATGTGATTATATTATACCAAGACTTTTCACAAATTTGATACCAATTTCACATGTTTGTAACAAATCATATCAAATAGGGTAGTCTGGAAATGTCCGTCCATGTAATTGAATGTCTGTTCCCAAGTACACAATGTACATTTTATTTTCTTTATTTGATTTGGAATATTTTGCATAAAAGTGCTGTAATATATGACTTTATGACTTTATTATTGATTCTTATTTATGATGTGTCTGTGAACAGTAACATATTTATTTTGGTTGTGATTTGCATAATAAATACAACATATTTGAAAACTACATATTGAATATACGTATCACACAAAAGTATATATTTATTCCATGCATGAATGTAGTATTTCACCATCACCAAACAGTTATAAATTTGCAATGACATTATAATTTATAAGTTGCACGACAATGGTACATTGGTGTATGGGAAGTAGTAATTTATTTAGAAAACATTGTTCCAGTTCAAGAAATGATATCCTTATATGTGTTTTTCTTATTTATGCAAGAAGGGTATGTAACAGAATATTTAAGACTTAAAGAGACTTGCTTCTAGATTAACGTAACAGTATGTTATCTTTTCAAAATAGATGAAAATATCGTAGGTGAATGAGATTGAAGTTGTTAATACTTTTAATATACTGTACAAAGTTCACTAAAGCACTACATAATATTTCTAATAATTGTACCCTATTACCAAAGGGGTAAAGAGAATTTTCAGTATGTTCACAATTTAACAAACATGTTTTTGATACAGATATTGGCCATGGAAGTTTTCTTTTTCAGTAGCAATATAAATCATAATGTAGTGCTTTCTTTTTTTACAAAATGTTTAATTAATCTGGAAGTGAGTCCCTTTAAATATTGGACTTGAAAGTAAATACATTACTCTGTGTTTAGGTGACAGTTTTCCAGTTTTCTGAGATCATGTATAATGAGTTTGACATTAGCAGTAAACTTATGCAATGAAACCTTTTAAGAAAATAAATAAAATAATACATTTGTTTAATTTGTTAATGGCTGGAACAAGCTAAGCACCTTTAGAGTTGGAAATAATGTTAGATATTTGCATTCTTTTAATTGTATCTTTACCTTTATTAAGTTCATACTTTTCTTACTTTGTTTGATATGGAAACAACAGAAACAAAATGTTCATGCTGTCTCTTTTGTAACTATTTGCTGCGATCTTACAGCATTTAGTTTGATAACTCTCATGTCATGTTAATGTTTTTGTAATTGTAAAGTAATCATGTGTTTTATTAAATCAAGAGTGTTTTTTCATGTTAAAGCTACATTATACATTGAAGTATAAGTAAAATTTAAGAAAATGAATCATTTCATTTTACATTTTAAATTCAATGCATTTGTATTTTTATCGGATAGCTCTCTAGCTACTTAAATCTTTTGAAAATAATTGACCTTTTTAGCAAAGTTTCTACCAAATTATTGTTCTGTCTCCTTTTTCATTTTTGGCTTGTCGTTTTTGACCAATTTTCATAATTTCTAAATAGGCAAAACGTAAATAAATACCAATAAAATGAATGTTATAGCCACACATTTTTTTTCTAAGGAACACTCTTCATATAAAAAGAACAATATTATCATTCCTTAGTCAACAAAACACCTCAAAATAACACCTACAAGACATATATTGGCAGATGTTCTGTGATATATTGATTTAGTATGTTTTACATGAAAAGCAATTTTCAGGACCAAATCAATCAGTCATATGATTTTTTTTTACAGCTTATTTTGACGACACCATATTCACTTTTTAAATGTTTTAAAATATGTACTTTTATATAAAAGTATCTCAACCAGACACACAGTTTGGCTTCTGTAGTATTCTTTAAGTTTTGACAAATGATTTGTTATGTACATACTTGGGTACATAATGTCATGGTGAAGAAAAATGAATTAAGGGAAATTTTTGGATATTGTCTAAATATAAAAAAAATGAGCTTTACATGTGTGTTACATCAAAAGTCAGTCGAAAATGTTTTTAAATCGAAAATGTTAAGTTTTATTATTAAGTAGGCTGTATTTTTATCGGTCAAATATCAGTATATGCTGTATGTAGATGTAGCATCACGTAGATGTTCCTGTTATAAACTTTATTTTTCTAAAGATTTTTTTTTATGTCCCCCTTTGAAAAAGGAGGGGTATATTGTTTTGCAGATGTCCGTCGGTAGGTTGGTCTGTCGGTCGGTCGGAATGTAGACCTATCCGTTTCCGGATGATAACTCAAGAACGCTTGGGCCTAGGATCATGAAAATTGATAGGGAGGTTGGTCATCACCAGTAGATGACCCTTATTGATTTTGAGGTCTGTATATCAAAGGTCAAGGTCACAGTGACCCTGAATAGTAAAACGGTTTCCGGATGATAACTCAAGAACACTTGGGCCTAGGATCATGAAAGTTGATAGGGAGGTTGGTAATAACCAGCAGATGAACCCTATTGATTTTGAGGTCAGTATGTTAAAGGTCAAGGTCACAGTGACCCTGAACAGTAAAACAGTTTCCGGATGATAACTCAAGAATGCTTAGGCCTAGGGTCACGAAAATTGATAGGGAGGTTGGTCATGACCAGCAGGTGACCCCTATTGATTTTGAGGTCAGTATGTCAAAGGTCAAGGTCACAGTGACCAGGAACAGTAAAATGGTTTCCAGGCAATAACTCAAGAACGCTTGGGTCTAGTGTCAGGAAAATTGATAGTTAGGTTGGCCATGACCAGCAGATGACCCCTATTGATTTTGAGGTCATTAGGTCAAAGGTCAAGGTCACATTGGCCAGGAACAGTTAAATGGTTTCTGATCTTCTTGTCCAAAACCATAGGGCCTAGGGCTTTGATATTTGGTTTGTATCAAAATCTAGTGGTCCTCTACCAAGATTGTTCAGATTATTTCCCTGGGGTCAAATATGGCCCCACCCCTAGGGTCACATGGTTTATATAGACTTATATAGGAAAACACTTTGAAAAACCTCTTGTACAAAACCACAGGGCCTAGGGCTTTGATATTTTGTATATGACATCATCTGGTGATCCTCTACTAAGATTATTCAAATTATTCCCCTAGGGTCAAATATGGCTCCGCCCTGGGGGTCACATGGTTTACATATACTTATACAGGGAAAAACTTTGAAAATCTTCTTGTCCAAACAGCAAAGTCTATGGCTTTGGTATTTTGTAATGTAGCATCATTTAGTGGTTCTCTACCAAGTTTGTTCAAGTTATCCCTCTCCAGTCAAATATGGCCCTGCCTCAGAGGTCAGATGGTTCATATAGACTTATATAGGGAAAAACTTAGAATCTTCATGTCCATAACTTACATCATTCAAATTTTGACCACATGGACCACATGTATAGTTTTGATTGGCAAGATGAACCTTGACATGAGTTGACCTTGATCTTGACCTAGTGACCTACTTTCACATTTTTGTACCTACAGCCTTCAAATTTGGACCACATGCATAGGTTTGTGTACTGAAAAAAACTTTGACCTTGTTATTGACCTAGTGACCTACTTCCACATTTTTGAAGGTACAGGTTTCAAATTTGGACCACATGCATAGTTTTTTGTTCCAAAATAAAGTTTGACCTTGATTTTGACCTAGTGACCTAGTTTCACATTTCTCAAGCTACAGCCTTCAAATTTGAACCACAAGCGTACTTTTGTGTACTGAAATGAACTTTGATCTTGAGATTGACCTAGTGACCTACTTTCACATTTCTGAAGGTACAGACTTCAAATTTGGACCACTTGCATAGTTTTGTGTTCTGAAATAAAATTTGACCTTGATTTTGACCTAGTGACCTACTTTCACATTTCTCAAGCTACAGCCTTCAAATTTGAACCACATGCATAGTTTTGTGTACCGAAATGAACTTTGATCTTAAGATTGACCTAGTGACCTACTTTCACATTTTTGAAGGTACAGGCTTCAAATTTGGACTGCTTGCATATTTTTGTGTTCTGAATTGAAATTTTACATTGATTTTTATCTATTACCTACTTTCACATTTCTCAAGCTACAGCCTCCAAATTTGAAGCATATGCATAGTTCTGTTTACCGAAATGAACTTTACCTTGAAATTGATCTAGTGACCTGCTTTCACATTTCTCAAGCCACCGCTTTCAAATTTGGACCACATACACATTGTTTTGTACCTAAATGAAATTTGACATTGATTTTGACCTTGAGCTAGTATTGAAATTTGGAACATTCAAAAATGGCTCAGTGGCTGGCGCCAAGATCAATCTGTAATCTCTTGTTAGGTTAATAGGTTAAAGGTCAAGGTCAGATTAAACCAGAATGGTAGTACTTTTGTTTACAGTGAGCATATAATTTCTGTTCCTTGTGCAATTACTAAATGCATCAAGGGGGGCATTTCGTGCTCGACGAGCTCTTGTTTATTTTCAGACACTGGTAATGGCAAAAAAAATAATATGTAGAGAAACTACTTGTACTAGATATTTCATTTAAAGGTGTCTTGTTGAAATAACTTGTGTCTTCATATTTTAAAGTCTTGAATGATCTTTGTTTACATTCCGTCCTGATGCAGTATTACATAATTATAATATATTCACCTCTGTGATGATATTTTTGTTGTTGTTAAATTAATTGAAATAAAATTTGCTGTATGAACTTGTTTTATCTGTTTGATGTTTAATTGATACTTGTCTACATTGATTACGTTCATTGAAGTCTTAATTGAAGACTTAAGTAGTAAATCTTATCAACTGAGGAACACAAGACGGGGTGCATCTGCATCATCAATACTGAAACTGAAATCAGTAGGAAGATTGAAAAATATGGTATAAAATATGGTCACCTCACAGACTGCTTTAACACATATCCCACATATCCCTTTGCCTATTTATATGTGCAGAAATAATGCAGTGTTATAGTTAAACTATAACTTAGAAACAGTTTCGCCTAAGCCATGAAATCCTTTGAATGAATTAAACAAACTAGATCACTTCTGGGAAGCAACAGAGCTACCTCTTTCAGAGGTATACGATAAATCGCTCTGTCGCAACTTCCGAGCTAGTACATGTCGCGAGAAAAAACGTAAACAAGGATGAGTGTCATCAGTTATTTTGCATTTTTACAAGCATTGTATCAAATATAAAAAAAAATCGGGGAATGGTAGGCGATGTAGATTTAACTTTCCAGAAAACTTAAAGTTAGCAAATTTATTCTCGATTTGTGGTTGTGGCGATGTTTACCAAATAGCTGATTTATCTGTGAAGAGGGCCATTTCGTCATTGCAGCACTTTCGTGGTCAAATGTTTGCCTTTTAACGGATATCAATAAAGAATCCGAGTAGCCATGAGATAGTTCTTATGAATAAATTACATTTGGATTTAAGATTTGTACCTAAAATCGTTCTGGAGTAGAAATATTTACATGTTGCGAGAGGTAGCTCTGTCGCGAAAGAGATAGTCATGTTACAAAGGAGATAGTTCTGATTTAAAGTTAATTCGACTCAATCGTCTTGGACGTATTAGGACAGTAGTTATATCCAGTTACGAGATACATTTCAGTTATATCTCTTATATTTCGACAACATCTTGCTATATATTTTCTTAGATTGATTTATTCATAATTTTGGACTTAGTGCCGTTTTCCTATAGTATTTCAGTTATTTAACCAAACCAGCGTTCCTGGATTCTGTACCAGCACTAACTTGTTCTCCGCCAGTAATTGCCAGCTAAAACATGAATCATTGTATGAGATGAAGTACGACTGATTTTAGACACAATGTCAAATTGTCATGTAGAACATACGCCTCGCCAGGGGATTAAACTCAGCACGGCCCACACACAGCTCCTTATTGAGTTAAGCGGGCGGGTTATATTTTCTTAGAATCTACATGTGCTACTGTTCCTCTTTAATGAAGAATTTAAACGAGAAATGAATAACGCGAAATTAGCTTGTTGAAAACTAGACAAGTTTACAGGATGCTGGTTAGTCCCTGCGCTTCTAAACCTGAGAAACTCTTTTTTTTCCCTGTCCCCCAGAGCCAAAACGGGTTTGCTGCAGAAATTGAACCAACACCATCGACCTATAACTTAAAGTTTCGTAGCAGTGGCTCTGAATTTTGTTTACATTGCGAATTATACTTGTAAAATCAAATTTAGACCATAATTACTTTTCGTGGAGGACATTGCATGTAAATATATGTATTTTTTTCTATTAACAGACGTTGCGATTTTATCATTTTACGTGAACGTTTAAATGCTCATGTAAATCTAAGATCTGTAGTTTTAAACATTAAGATTTTTCTTTAACGATCGACTAGATAAAATTTATTGCAGTTCTATTGTGTTAACAATATACGCATTCAAATAGCAACCCTTGAATTTACACTTACCATAGCCTTTTTTAAATCATGTAAAATCTAACTTTTAAATAATCATATTTAAACAATTAACAACCATGAATAAACGAAAAGCAACGTTATTTGATGTTTTTTTTTACTACTAACTTAGGAAAACTTAAGAATGCGTCCTTTCATTTCTTAAATAACATCATCAAACTTTATATATTAAATATTAAAAACTGCAATGTTGTCCACACAGTGCCAAATCAGCTTTCATTTTTGTTGTTTAAATATATCGTCATAGATGTCTTTTAACTTGCCCTTTATGTCACAGATCCCGCGAAGGGGTTATAAGAAAGAGAGTTATTTACCATAGACGTTCTTTTTGTCTTAATGGATTAGAACAGTTTATTAGTTTATTATCAGCAGACGAGTCTATAAACTGAACTCTCAAACGTCAAAATCAAACTATACAATACACATCATAATAAAAGTGCATTGCGGATCAAATCTGTGTTACAGGAGACAACATATTTAAAATCAACTCTTAGTCCATACCGGTGCCCGAAACGTTTTTAATAAGTGGTTAATTCACTCTCACAATGGACTATTTGGACCATTTATATTGCCCCGAACATGCTTAGAATGTGCTACTAACACATTAAGGTTTTTCATACAATGCAAACTTCCAGAAGGTGGAAAATAACAGACCTGCCTTATCCAAATACCATTACTTAGTGACCATACTAATTCATAGGGATGCAACCTCGTCAGTTTTGTATTTTGCAGATTGGTGATCATCCACAACGAGAGACAGAACATCTGTCTGCACCATATTCGATATCACTCCAATCAAGAAAGTTCTCTGCACAATTATATATTCAAATGTAAATATTACCCACTTGGCTACAATTGAAAATGAGAAAAGATAACATGTTTTTGCTGTCAGTTTAGCAATATCATTTTTGAGAGAACAAAGTTTAATTTTTCAACATCAGTAAGGTTTACAAAGTCTGGCTTTATCTCAGTTGCTTTCTCTAACAAGGAAAAGGGCTTCCTTAGTCGAGTGAATAAGATCCCTGACTTCAAATCACTTCCTCTCACCGATTTGGGTTCGAGTCCCACTCGGGGCGTTGAATTCTTCATATGAAGAAGCCATTCAGCTGACTTACAGAAGGTCGATGGTTCTACCCAGGTACCCGCCCATGATGAAATACTGTACGGAGGGGCACCTAGGGTCTTCCTCACCATCAAAGCTGGAAAGTCGCCATATTACATAAATTGTGTCGGTGCGACGTTAAACCCAACAAATCAAACAAAACAAAATTCTCTAACAAGAGTAATCGTATCTGTTTTATATACATTGCAAGATAATAAAACATGTTTTCCATATTCCACTGCATTTTTACATTTGGGACAAATTCGGTTGTTAACATCAGTATTTTCATATCTAAATTTGGCAAAAGCAGATTTATGTTTTCGTGGCAAAAATACTTTACAATAATATTATGTTTCTCAGTCCTGTTTTAATAATTTATAGATTCTCAATTTATTCTCACCATTTCCATTACGGCTACCACTTCTATCTAACAGCCCTTTCAGCTCATTTCATACAAACACATATATTTTTGTACAACTTTTTTCACAAAATGACTTAGATGACATTGTTACACAATGCCTTGCACACTCCACTAAATCAATCTTTTCCATATATTTGTTAGTCAAATTGCCAGTTCTTGCACCTAGTACCGCTCTTATTTACACAAGCTGATGATTCCTTTAACATTCATTCCAGTAAATTAATGTTACTGTTGACACTTAGATTTCCATTGTTTTACCTGTGTGGATGTCATATCAATTCGCCATTATAAAGCCGTTGTAAGTGTATACCTCCCTACTCCAAAGTAGAAAAGCGTTGCTCTGTTCTGCATAGAATTTATGCATGAGAAAGACTTGCTACCCCAAATTGCAACGCAATATTTTATTATAGGCCAAACCATTGAATCGTATAGCTCAACAAAGATATTATAAGGCATCGACCCCAACGCTTTCGATTTATCAATAAGCAGCCTAAGCGCCTGGCTCGCACTCTGAGCTACACACTTAGCTGTCTTGTTATACTCCAGAACCTCATCAAGTAAGACATTGACCCACAATATTAAGACTGTGCTCCCCAAATATACATATATTCTTTGAAACCACTTGATAGAAGTTGATGAAACTTTGCCTGGACATTTCTTTGAAGTGTTAAAAATATATACGTACTATAACGATATCCCATACTAAACAGCTGTTCCGATTTTAAGAATATTTTAAAGGAATGTTGTATGGATACTGCTTTGTCAAGGTTATTTAAACATATTGTGATTCATGGAAAAATGTATCCACCACAAGGTGCCAGAAACTACTTGAACGATTTTGAAATAATTGTTCACAAATGCTCCTTGTGTGACACTCTCCTAAAATGCTTCAATATATTGAGAAAACATGTTACTTTGGTGACCCTCTACCTTGTCTATTCATGTTAATCTGAATTGTTAAAATTCTTGCTGCAAGAGCTACAAATAGAAAAAATTCAAACGACATCATTTCTTAATTTTTATATTATTTCACAGAAATGTTTCCCCAAGAGCTGTTCTAATGTTTGTCCGATACGTCAGAAACATGGCAGTCAGGGGGTAAAATCACTTTTCCATTATTTATACTCGATGAAGTAGAAACGTTAGCGAAACATTATCGAGAAATTTTTTGAAGTGACTACACATAAATACATGTATCCCTTATGTAACTCTACCAAAATTGTTCAAATTATTGTGAATCATCAAAAAAGACATGTCCATAAGTACATACTGAACGTATTTGGAAGAAATGTTTCTTTGATGTACTTTTACTATCGTTACCTGTTACAGCTGTAAAAGTCAGGTGAGTGACTTAGTGTCATCATTCCTCTCTTGTTTTCATCTCTTTTTGTGAACATACTTGAGAAAGGACTTTTTTGTTGATAGATGCACCATATAACCATTCGAACGTACCTAACGTAGCATAGATATTACATCTTATCGACTACTTTCAGAGTTATAAAGTGTTTTGTTTTTCAATTTATTTCATATCTCCTCCATAATTACTTCGGGCAGATGAAATGTTTCAATTAGACATGACTAATTGTATTTATCTAAGGGCTAACTGAAAATCAATTACGACATTTAATTGACATATCCTGTAATACTTTAATCTATTATACAGATAATCTATAATCTCCAAGTTACAGGAACGTCTACTCTACCCCCACCGCCATTTAACGTATATTCCCCTAATGATGCAATAAAATACAAGTGAAAGGGTTCATCGACAGTGTATTAAATTTATACAGTCAATGCCGCGACGCACAAGGACAGACATAGCTCTTGGCTGCAATGGTGCTTAAACTCTTGAACAAGAAATTGGTAAATGAAAACCGTTATTGTTTGGTTAAAAGAGTAATATCAGATGCACGTAAACGAGTGAAAGAATTATGTATTGTCCATTTCATATGGTATTTTAATAAACCTAGCAAAATCATTGGTTATATTCCGGATACATATCGCATACTTGGAAAATACAGTCTAAGGCAACATTAACATATGATTTCATCGCGTTGCTAAATGAAAATCAATTGTTAAAAAAATTGTATTATTAGTTTAAGTTAATTTTGGTCCTTGATGAAATAAGAGCATCCACTATTTAATATATGGCGCTTTGGTCAACTTGATAGGGACTATTTCTTGTAGGAGTGTGGTCGAATGTTTACCACAACGTATATTGTATATTGTCCTAAATGTTAGTTGGAAACCGAATCAGTCATTTTATTTTGTCGAACAAGTGATCGTGTAAAACAAAATATGAAGCGCATTTTACACAAATTTCCTGAGTGGGATTAACTTCAACAGTCTATGATATATGCTTTACTTTGATCAGGCTATTGAAATGTTATCATGATTTATCTTGCTGACTATGATGGATAATATAAAGCGGATCAAATATTTCAAGATAATACTGAGATATGTAAATCATCTAGCAAAAATATTGAATTATCAGTTGTAAATATTGATAAATATTTACTCCACATTAGTACTATGTCAACTCCTACGGATTCTGTATTACTTTTGCCACTGCGACAGAGTTTTTTTTTGTACTGGAATAATTGCTAGGGCTATCCGGAACTTATCAGGCCGATCTCGATATAGATTGTCTTTGTAGGGTCATCTATTTAGGCAGAATGGTCAAACTGATGTAATATCAATATTTAAATAGTTTTAACATTGATATATCTAAATATAAAAATAAATCAATAAGGGAAAAAAATAAGCTTTTCTTATGCATCTTATTTACGCCCAAATGTAACAACATATTCAGAAGTTTTCGTTAAAGCCAGTCGATTTCTTATGTTTGCTTATCAAATTTTTTTTAGGACTCACGCAGTCTATTTCCACTGTCTGTTATGTAAAGTTTTTTTCCCCAGTTATATCTGAAAAGGACCATTTTCAATATTATCTGTCTGTCTGCCTGTCTGTCTGTCTGTCTGTCCGTATTTGATTTGTTTATTGTATGCGAACTGTAACATAGACGTCAAAAGACGTGAACGCACTTAAAAACAAAAGACGTCATAAACACGTCACAAAAAGACGTCATAACAACCAGTTAGACGTCTTTTGTTTGCTGACTATACAAGGTTTCAGTGACTCTATTCATGAGTGGTAATGAAATGTGCAACATTCCCCATGACAGGTCTTGCACAGGCCTAAGCGGATCTCTGTACGAGGCAACAAACTAACCGCCGCTACGCGACAATTAAAGACTGCTGATGTGATAGCAAATAAAATCTATAGGAAGGTCCTTTGGAAACACAGAAAGCAACCAGTCAATGTAATAGAGCATTTGCTTTCATTGATTCTGTTCATTAGGCGTAATGAATTGTGCAACACTCTCGCGACCTCTAGCATCGACACAAGTGGAACTACAGATGCATTATCTTCTCAGAAATGATAACAATACTTGAGTCGAAGTACGCTCCCTATGATTTTAGATTAAGACATGTAAATAATTTGTCAAACAAAAATAGTTTATAATACTTGGAATAAGCAAATATCAGTGCTAATGTCATTAACTTTTGTTTTTGTTTTCTTGATGCTGCTGATTCTTGTGGGTACTAACGTCAACATTGCAGATTGTAGTATTAGCATTTTTAACGTATCGAGCAGTTGTCCATATCACAAACCACTTTAACCAGTTTGCCCAGCTGGTATCTAAGGTAGACACGTGGTCCGAGAGCTCACGGACTTTTATTGCAACAATTGAGGCCAAAAGAAGTTTATACATTTTTGGAAACAATATTTCATATCCTCCATGAAAACCTGTTTCTTAAGTGTCAAAGCCGTGCCTATCTATATTTTGTTCACTTATGTTTGTGATAGGGGAGGTAAAACTCACTTGTTAAAATTTAGGGGGTAGGGTAAAGTTTACGTCTGTTCAATTAAAGTAGCTATATGATTGTCAGTAAATGTATATATGTCAACCAATGTCAACAAAAAGAAATTCATCAAAAAGGAATGAAGGGCAAACTTGATATTTAAGGTCAAAGGTCAAATTTATGTACAAATCACAAAAATTGGCATATCTGAAATTTATTTTTATTCTTAAAAAATAGTTTGTTATCATAAGTAACTCAGCTTTATATATGTAATGTGTATATATCAGTCAAAGTCAGAAATGCAAATATTATTGCAAAACGTCAAGGTCAACCTTGATAATTAAAGGTCAAAGTTCATTTTCATGCAAAAATATGAAAAATGTTACATTTACTTTTTCTAACGTTTTTAATATGTATTCACATTGTTAGTCACTAAAGTTAAATCGTTTTAATGTCTGTTTGTCAGGCAAAGTCAGCAGTGCAAAGGTAACCCAAAAACTGCCAAGGGTAAAGCTTATATCAAAGGTCAAAGGTCAAATTTGTGTGAAAAATTGCATGAATAATTTCCTGTTTGAAATATAACAGCTATTCCTGATCATTATTTGTAATTGCTCGTGATTTATATTAATGTATATATGTCCCACAATGTCAGTAATAAAGATATCGTCTGAAATCAGACAAGTTCAAATGTGATATTAAGGGTCAAAGGTCATTTTCAAGTAAAAGAATGAAAAAAAAAATAGCTCTTTAACTTTTCTTCTTGGTAACGATATTTTGTCGATATTAATCAATAATATCAATTCATTTTAATTTATAAAAAGTAGGCAATGTTTGGTATGCACATATTATTTCAAAACATTCAAGGTCAAGCATAATTTCAAAGGTCAAAGGTCAAAACAGTGAGTAAAATGTTGCAATAATATCACCTGTCTGTAATAATTTTTATTGTTTAAAAGTATTTGTTTTGTCATTTTAGTAACTAATCGTTGTTCATTTTACTGTATATATGTCAAACGATGTCGTGGAACAGAAAATAAGTCAAGGTCGAATCTGGTATTAAAGGTCAGGGGTTATTTTTGTGTAAAAGATCAAATTGTAGCATACTTACTCATTACTTTGTTCAAAAATGATAGCGCTTGTTAGAATTTTCCGTTAGCAATTTATTTTAATGTATACATGTCAAGCAAGGCCAGGAATGTAGGTCTTATCCAAATAAGGCAAAGCCAAACCTATTATCAAAGGTTAAAGGTCAAATTTGCGTGAAAATTAGCCATGAAAGCAGTATTTTTGCAATGATTTTTCATTATTGTTTGAGGGTATTTCAAAACTATTAACTAATTATTTTTCATTTTAAAGTATATTTAACAGATGATATCATTCTTGAAATAATAATGAAAAATTAGTCAAGGTCAAATCTGACATTAAAGGTCAAAGGAGAGGTTCTTAAAAACTCGCCATTCTAAAAAGACTGGCTGGATTAAGTTGGGGAGCAAATGCAAAGATCCTCTGCAAGTCTACACAGGCAACCTACGGCCCATAGCAGAGTACGCATCAACCTCATTGGTACCTGCTTCCAAAATCAGTAAAGATAAACTGGACAAGGTTAAATTTCAGGTCTGAGGATAATCCTGGGGCAATGAAAACAACTCCAATATAATAAATGGAAAAGACAGCCAACCCTGAGCCATAAGAGACGAGAGTACAAAGCTTTTGTGCATGCAGAGAAGGCAAAGAGACTACCATCCCACCCACCCCACTCAAAACTCAAGAGCAGAACCAAGAACAGACTGAAAAGACAGAGTCTTAACCACATCGTCAAAGAACTGCAAAAAGGGAAAGCAGCAGCACTGGATACAGAGGCAGAGCCGCTCGAGGCCAATGAATGGGTTCCCAGACAATGTTCTCCCAAGATCAAATTGGAGGTGCCAGGAGTAGGAGAAAAGGGAAAGCAACATTAGGCTTACCAACAATCACTTACGCTTGAAATGATCAATAACTGCTATCCAACACACTCTTGGATCCAAGCTTATACCGATGGATCAGTGGAAAAGGCAGTTCAGAAAGCTGGGAGTGGTGCCTACATCAAATATTCAGACAGCTCCTTCTTCATACTCTCTCATCCAGTCAGCAAGAGATGCTCCAACTACAGATCCAGATGCAAGCCCTCACATCGACGACACTCAAACTATTTGAGCGAGGAGAAAAGGGACAATATATTCCTCACAGACCCCAAGTCAGCTCTTCAGGCTGTCTCAGCAGGTCCATCAGACAACTTAATCAGACAGCTGTTGGAAAACATCAATCTCCTGCCTGAGAGCAACAATTTAGCATTTCGATGGATTCCTGCACATATGGGCATAGCTGGAAATGAAGCTGCGCACAAACTTGCAAAGACAGCAACCAGGCAAATAAAGCCCCAACCTCCAACTTCATACAGAGAAGTTCAGACTCTGTGGAAGAACAGCTTTGCGTCAGACTGGAAGAACATAAATGAAGGTTACCTGCCAAATCAGGACTGTCTACACAAGCTAAACAGCCAATTAACTGTCTTCCGTCTGCGCACTGGTGACTGTGGCCTGAGAAAACATATGAAGAAGCTGGGAGTTGCAGAGAAAGCTAAATGTCAGTGCGGATCAGAGGAACAAACACCGTTTCACATTCTACAGAGCTGTTCCTATCGGGAAGCACGCCAGAAAGTTTGACCAACAGACTTCCCATTTGAGACCAAGCCGTGGAGAGATGCCAGCGACCTGCAGTATACGGTGCAGTTCATTGCCGCATCTAATCATAAGATATAAAACGGCCATAAGAAGATGGAAGGCAGTAAGGAAGTAAATAAGTAAAGGCTAACTTTAAAATGAATTAACATCAAGTTATAACAAGTTACGTTTAAATAAAGAAATAAAATAAGAGTGCTATCTTTTGAATTTATTACCCGAAAATGAATTTAAAACTTTAATATCAGGGCTGATCTAGAGTCTTATGATATCTTCATTGTTGAGATTGACCCATATATATACATGTATGAAACTTCAAGGAATAACCATAAGATATTAATAATGAAAGAATACCTTAAAACAATGAAAATTATTGCAAAAATGGTTTTTTTTTTCGATCTTTCACTCAAATTTCAACTTTTACCTTTGATATAAGCTTTACCAATCACTGTTTTTGAAATTAGATCTGTATTGCTGACATTGATTTACAAATAAACATAAGACAAAATTATTTTAATGAACAAAATGACAAGATAATTTGTAACGAAGAAGAAATTAAAAATGCTGTATTTGAATTTTTATATGAAAATGACCTTTGAGGATGTGAGGTTTGACCTTGACTTATGACTTATTTTTCATTATTATTTCAACAGTAATACTGTCAGTTGTATATACTTTAAAATGAATATTGATCAGTTTTTACTAGTAGTGACAAAAAAAAAATCCTACACAATAAAGAAAAATCATTGCAAAATTCTAGTTATTTTGCGAATTCTTACAAACATTTGACCTTTGACCTTTGATAATAGGTTTGCATTTGACTTATAAGAAAAAGACCTACATTGCTGACCTTGCTTGACATGTATACATTAAAGTAAATTGCTAACAGTAAATTATAACAACAAGTTATTTTTGATCAAAGTAATGAGTAAGTATGGTAAATTTTGTGATTTTTTTATACAAAAGTGACCCCTGACCTCCAATACCAGGTTTGACCTTGACTTATTTTCTCTTCCATGACATCGTCTGACATATATACAGTAAAATGAACAACGATTAGTTACTAAAATGACAAAACAAATACTTTTAAACAATAAAACATATTACAAATAGGTGATATTACTGCAATATTTTACTCACTTTCTTGACCTTTGACCTTTGATATTATGGTTGACCTTGAATGTTTTGAAATTATATGTGCATACTAGACATCGCCTAACATTTATACATTAAAATGAACTGATATCGTTGGCTAATATCGACGAAATATTATCATCAAGAAGAAAAGTTAAAGAACCATTTTTCCATTCTTTTACATGAAAATGACCTTTGACCCTTAATATCACATTTGAACTTGTCTGATTTCAGACGATATCTTTATTACTGACATTGTGGGACATATATACATTAAAATAAATCACGAGCAATTACTACTAATAATTAGAAATAGCATTTATATTTCAAACAGGAAGCTATTCATGCAATTTTTGACACAAATTTGACCTTTGACCTTTGATATAAGCTTTACCCTTGGCAGTTTTGGGGTTACATCTGCACTGCTGACTTTGCCTGGCATACAGACATTAAAACAAATTAACGTCAGTGACTAATAATGTGAATAAAATCTTAAAAGTAGATCCATATTAACAGATTAAAAAAGTAAAGGTAACATTTTTCACATTTTTGCATGAAAATGAACTTTGACCTTCAATTATCAGGGTTGACTTTGGCGTTTTGCAAAAAGGTTTGCATTTCTGACTTTGGCTGATATATACACATTACATATATAAAGCTGAGTGACTTATGATAACAAACTAATTTTTAAGAATAAAAATTAATTTCAAATATGCCAATTTTTGTGATTTGTACATAAATTTGACCTTTGACCTTAAATATCAAGTTTGCCCTTCATTCCTTTTTGATGAATTTCTTTTTGCTGACATTGGTTGACATATATACATTTACTGACAATAAGATAGTTACAGTAATTAAACAGTAAAAAACTGGTAGTCGTAAACTTTACCCTAACCCCTAAATTTTAACAAGTGAGTTTTACCTCCCCTATTACAAACATAAGTGAACAAAATATAGATAGGCACGGCTTTGGCATTTAAGAAATGGGTTTTCATAGAAGATATGTAATATTGTTTACAAAAATGTATAAACTTCTTTTGGCCTCAATTGTTGCAAAAAAAGTCCATGAGCTCTCGGACCAATGGTGTGCACCAACCTTATCTGTTAGTTAATCACGTGATCATATCCAATCCTTTTAAAAGTGTGTTCCGGGGATACCTGCAGAGGCATGATAGAGTTTAAATTCATTTAGTATTGTTAAATTTAACATTAAATTAGGTGAATCTTGATATTTATTTTTTCGTAAATTGCTTGTTGTTGAATTTTTCTCCGGATCTTTGATAAAAATATTATGTATAATTTTCAGAGAATGTGTAAAGTGGTAGTGTTTCTTGTCATCGGATTAGTCAGCCAATTTTCTGAGGCGTCAGGTAATAACCAACATGCTATTGTAGCATATCTATTAATTATTGTGTTATTGTGCACATTTGCAACTAAAATCTGCTTTTACTGAATTCGCTGTTTTAAATGCTTAAGGATGTAGGATCGTTCTTTTAAGATTTTTTTCATACTCTGCGAGCTTGAAGAACATTAGTTTATAAGACAAATAAGAGAAGAAAAAGCACAGTGTCACAGACCTCGTTTTAATTTTATAGCGCATTTTCTTCACCCACTGTCTTAGTATTTCTGAAACTTTGTAAAACTGAAAAAAAAATGTTGGTACTTTATAAAACATATGATATCCCACTAAATGTTATAGGGATTTCAGGTCGTACCGATTACTATGAAAACAAGATGATATCAGTATTTCATAAGCATAAATGCCACTAACAAATCTCTTTCATCTTTACATGCTGACATAATTATCCCACCCATTTTATTTTCAATGGAATAAATGTACTTAAAGCTACAAAAAATCTGACGTTAAGGTTTTAAAAATATTTTGCAGCTTTAATGACACCCAAAAATGCTTCAAAATGAAAAGAAAAAAGTTAGGGTCACCGTGCATCTAAGAGATTTATTTAGAAAAAAAAAATGTAAAAAAAACTGGTGAATTTTCATATTTTTAGTTCTTTTGTTTAAATCATATTTTCTGGAAAATATAAAGTGCTATGTTGAAAACTTTTATTTCAGGTGTAGTTTATCACTATCAGTCAGAAAAATATCAGAACCAAATCTGATCTATTAATTTAGGCAAATGCCAGCCACTATAAAGGGTGAACTTTTTTATTTCGCAACAAGTAGAATCTGTTTTAAAATAAGTAAAATGGTACATTATTAGCCATATTTTGATTATTTAGCACTAATTTTTGGAAAACCAATTTGTTAGAAAGAAATATTCGAAGAAACATTCTTCAAAATGGCGGATATCCTAAAAAAACACGCTCGTACATCCTCAGTATCAATTACTTAGACCGTTTAAAACATCATATACTCCTTTTTTGTGTAATAGCTGCTTATTTCGTAAGTTAATTGTTAAAAAAATGCTGACAGTATTTATTATCTACAGAACAAAACATGTTCATTCAATATGATTACAATACATTCTTTTAACGGCAATGGCGGACTTAAAGTGGTTATTAGCACAACTTAACCTATATTTGCGTGACGACATAGACAGTATAGGCTTTGGAGTGCTAATAAACATGAAAGAACGCCAATGCAGTTTAATGAACTATTTTTTATATTCATAAACACAATAACAATTGATCGGTTATTTAAATCTTGTAGGTGCAGATGTACATATCTGGCTCGAGGATATCTGTGTAGGCAGTAACGAGACTCTGCTACACGGGGACCGGATATTCCCATTTGCACATACAAATAGTGATATAATTGTTTTCTTGCAAACCATATTCAACAAATAATAGTCAAAATAAAATCAAACAAATGCCTTTCGTATTATATAACACTTTTGAAATGAATGATAAGGAGAAAAGAGGAACTATCAAGATATTTTATCTTTATCTGGTAAAATTAATTATATCATATGTCACATATCTCTGACGATTAACTAAACGGTTTTTGTGCCCGCCTGGGTTACGTTCTGACCTGTGCAATTTTGTCACTACTTATTGTAAGGTATATAGTAATTATTTTCATATCCGCGATGAAGTAAAATATTTCCCACATCTATACTACATTTATATACATTTTGCAAGTCATATTTACAATCAATTACGAAAGACCTGATTTTTTTTTCAGCATCGGTCTCACAGACTGCTTGTACTAATAATGGAACTAAATGTAGTTCTATAGAACACTCTACTTGTGTCTCGGTTAAATGCAGATGTAATGCAGGCTTCAAAGAAACCGGAAATACTTGCATTAAAGGTTTGTATCTGAGAGACCAAACAGCAATTGATTTCTTTACGCAACCTGGAATTCGCATCTCCGTACGCGATTGTAAGACTGAGTTCAAGTAAATGGTATCGTAAATTTTACAGAGAATTGTCTTTCTATTACATTTCATGTTTCCACTGTACGTGCTTACGTGCTTGCGTGCGTGCGTGTGTACGTGTGTGTGTGCGTGTGCGCCCAACTTTATAGTTCTATTCTCTGTTTTCATGATATTTTTTAGTTCATGAAAACTAACAGTTAAGGGGTGTCAATTTTATGCCACTATAAATTTATTTCTTTCATTCATAGTACTTGGAGGAGGATGTAAAGCAAATGGCAATTGTACAACAACGCTAAACAACTCTGTGTGTGCAAACTCAAAATGTGCATGTGCTGCTGGTTACAAGGAGTCAAAAGATGTATGCGCAAAAAGTAAGTGTCATCCTTAGATTTATGTAAAAGGAAGATGTTTGATTTTTAACCGCTTTTACGTAATATTAACAATTATACTACACAATGTAGTTCGTTATATGCCACAAGTGTCATCTTTCACACTAGAGTGATAACAGATTTTATTGCGACTACAAATGTAAAATGACGTCACATATCTCTGGCGGTCCAATATTCGGTTATTTGCCTGGGTTAAATGTCGTGTGCAATTTTTGTTAGGCTACTATTTATTGTTTGTTATATAGTAACTACTTTTATTTTATATTGTAGAAAATGGATATTCTAATTAAGGAAGTAAAATGTTTCTTTTATAACCATGCTTTTTCTCATTGTACACTAATATTTAATTTGTTTCTTTCATTCATAGTTCTTGGAGGAGCATGCAGTGCAAATGACAATTGTACAGCCAAGGTAAATAACTCTGTGTGTGCAAACTCAAAAACATGTGCATGTGCTACTGGTTACATGGAGTCAGATAATGTCTGCGCAAGAAGTAAGTGTGGTCATAGGATTTATATAAAGGCATATGAGTTTTGTGAAACATAATTTAAGAACTCCCAAAATAAGAAGTAAAATGAATTAATGTGATTTCTAGTTATGATTAATTCACCGATAAAACGATCATTTTGTTAAATGATGTCAAATATTACTAGAAGTTATATAGTTATCACTGAATCTCAATACTGTGAGCCTCCAATGTTAAAAACACTTTAGGTTTCAGAAGATTTTGAAATATCTTGATTTTCATAAACTCAAAATATTACTTAAAAAACTGTAAATTTCAAATAATAATGTATGAAACTATTAGTGGACTAAATATTTCAAAGCGGTCTTTTCTATGAAAACTACATGTTTGGCTAGATGCTTTTTTAATCAATACGTTTTTTTACCACTCGTGGAGAACGTAAGAATGATGTTGTCTTACTTGTGCTGTCTGTAAGTGCCGCTGGGCGACTGTAAAGAAGTCTCCATATACTTGGACACATTGTTGTTATATTTTCTTGTTCTTTGGAATCAAGTACGTTCAATTTATATGTGTAAAAAATTCCGCTAAAGCCGGTGCTAGGATGCAAAAGAAGTGTAGCGCATTTCATTACCTCTCATAAACAGACTCCATCAAACCGAGTCTGCTATTATTTTGCTTGGTTTCAATTATGTGCTTCCAAGCGTTTTTCCTGTAGAGTATATTATATTTCATTTAAGGATGTAGGAGCGAATTTTTTCTAATGTTAAGAATTTTTTCATACTCTGTGAGCTTGAAGAACATTAGTTTCTAAGACAAACAAGAGAAGAAAAAACACAGGTCATCGAACTCGTTTTATTTTTATAGGGCATTTTCTTCACCCATTGTTTAAGCATTTCTGAAATTTTGTAAAATTGAGAAAATGGTGGTACTTTATAAAACATACAATATCCCATTTAATATTAGAGGGATTTCATGTCTTACTGGTTAATATGAATACAAGCTGATGTCAGTATTATATAAGCATTAATGTCACACACAAATCTCTTTCATTTTTACATGTTGACATAATTACCCCACCCACTTTATTTTCAATGGAAAAATGTATTTAGATCTACAAAAAAAATCTGACGGTAAGATTTTCAAAATATTTTGCAGCTTTAATGACACTCAAAGATGCTTTAAAACGGAAAGAAAAAAGGTTGGGGTCACCGTGCATCTAAGAGATTTATTAAGAAAAAACTGTTAAAAACTGGTGAATTTTGATATTTTTTGTTCTTTTTGTTTTAATCTATATTTTCTAGCTAAAATAAAGTGTTATCTTGGAAACGTTTATTTCAATTATAGCTGATCGTTATATGTATCAGTCAGAAAAATTTCAAAACCAAAAGTGGTCTACTTTCATAGATATTTGAAATTACCTACCCCTACCCCATTGTAAATCTTACGTCAATTGTAGGCAAATGCCAACCAAAAATAAAGGTGAAATTTTTTTTTTTTTACAAAAAGTAGAATATATTTGATTAAATGGTACATTATTAGTCATATTTTGATTATTTAGCGTTAATTTTGGCAAAACTTTTGTTAGAAAGCAATATTCGAAGAAACATTTTTCAAAATGGCAGATATCCTGAAAAAGGCGCTCGTACATCCTTAATAGGTTTTACATTTGTTGATGTCTTTGGTATAATTTTGATACAACTGGTCAGACTTACTTGTTCAGTGACGTTAATATTTGAAGCTATGTCTTTATGGTAGAACAGGTTTGCAGAGCAAATTCTGCTTAATGGACATAATGCTTACTAGGCTCAAATTGTCCTATGATGGCTTTTAAATGGCAACGTAAGGACTAAGTATACACAGTTTATTGAACTTTATTATATTATTATCGGAAATGAATTAAACAGTTGTAACAAGTCCTTGTCGAAAACATTAAAAAAATTAAAGCTCTCTTAATGTATTTCGACATCGCATACATTTAAAGGACAATTGTTTCGTTTTTACCATAGCTGTCTCAGGCACACCGTGTACAGCAACTGGAAAAGAATGCAAGTCGATCATCCATTCTGCCTGTGATGTAACAAACAAAAAATGCAAATGTGATGCCGGCTTCAAAGAAATAGTAAACAAATGCAGAGCCGGTTAGTTTCATATAATTTATACATTCCGTCAAACTTAATGACACGAATGTTTGCTCTGAGACTTACTTTAAATTCTGAGAAATTAGTTATTAATCTGACATATGTTACCACTTATTTGTTAGATGAAGACTGTTCAAACCATTATACATGGGCTTTTAATCCTGCATAACAGGGCCATAAAATTACGAGGAAAAAAGAAAATGTACAGAGTTGAAAAATAGTTTTTTCATAACTACTGCTTTGATAAAAGATATTTGTGAATTAAAAAGTGCACATACTTTTATTAATGACTATGATTGCGCTTAATGATATTACATATGAACAGCACATTTTTAGAAGACAATTATTCCTATCGGTTTAAGCAAACACATTTACACGTTATCACCATTTTTTTCTATTTTCTAAATGTCACGTTTTTAGACGAAAGTAGTGAAATGTTAAAGAAATTTATTGATTATTAGATATGCTGGTAACGTGATTCATATTGTATATATGAAATAAACTTTGTTTTATCCAATTTTACAGAATCGAATGCCTCCTCAGTATCTCCTACAATAACTACCGTGTTGGCAGCTGCGTTGCTTCTATGGTTTCGTTTTTAAACATTCTTTAGGCAGGTAAGATGAAGACGATGTAGCATAAAACAATTTTCAAATTGAGGCTTTTATTACCTAATTTCTAGTGTTTTCTTGGAGGAAGTTTTAATTTGTAAATGGTTATAACATTTTGTTGTGAGAAGTATATATAATAGATACAGAGGCTTCGTATTTTCTTTTATATCTTTCACTGAGCCTTCGGCACAGCATCTGTACAATAATAAGAGCTTAGGTTAACGTAGAAGTGGTGACATTGGAGAGGTAAAACTATATGTCATAATTATTATACCGCTCTTGGTAAGATGTACTTACGTTGAGTGTCTGCGGTTCTTGTATACAGAAAATGTATATATACTGACGTTGTTCATATTATCGTTATTTTTTTATATATATTTATTGAACTTGAGGACTTCGGTTTACTACTGCTTATATTTCTTTTATTTGTAAGCAATTATATACATAGTGAACACCGTATGCAATTATTTTTTTCAGACATTGTGATGACGACAAGGAAACCAATGTGTAACTAAAGACATCTTTCGCATACATTCTGATGATTTGTACTGGCACTAATTGTACAGACATTTTGTTTTTATTATTAGTGTATGGTTTAGGCGTGTTATAAAATAATGAAAATATGTACAAATTCTATGGTGAATGATTTATATACGCACTACTTTCAAACTGACACTTTATTCAGTCTATCCACAAAAAATTGTTATGAAGAAACAGCTTGCTTCTAATTTCAAGTTCACATCAATTCCTTTACAATTATCATTTATATGACTTCTTATATAGATTGTCGGTCAATAGTCTGTGCTATTGACTGGTCTGTAGTTCAATACTTAATTCTGCTGGACTAAGTATTATATTAAAGAAAAAAAAAGAACTTTTACATCTGAGGTTATGAAACAAAACACTTCGAATCTCGAGTAATGGTTGTAACTATTGACTGACAAGCCATTTATTAACTGTATAATTTATAACACTTAACTTTGGCGGAACCAAGGTAGATGTATGGCACAGTTTTGAGTTTCTGTAAATTTAAAATTAAAAGTATTCAAAGAATCTTGCAAAAATGAACTTTCGAAGGCTATGTGTGATTAAAAAATAAATTGTAGTAACGTACAAGCAGTGTGTTGTCTGAAGTAGTGTTTGGTGTGTCAAAAAAGTAAGATTTTTTTTTGTGTTTCAATGTTTCAGAGAGGAAGACATTCAGTTTACTCTTTATTTTATTTTGCTAACCTCAAAACAACGCAGTTAATTTTCTGAAGCAGTGTTTTACGTGACAATTTACTAGCACTACATTCTAAAAATATGTCTTTGAATAGTTTCAGTTAATATAAAGAAATGCTTGCATAAACCATTACAAAGTTTGTATCTGCGTTTTTCTTTTTTCCCAATTTCTTTTCTAAACTATGACGGTTTTTATCCCCTACGAAATGCAGAAGGACAAAGCTTCTTATCAGCAACTACTTTTTAAAAGGTTAATCACATTGGGTTTATATTTGGAGCGAATGTTTGTATGTGCTTATAGCTGCTATCTTGTGTGTTTTGTAAAACTCTATTTAGTATTGCCAGAGTTATTTCTCCTCATTAGGTTAAAGTGATGAATTTTGCTGATATAATTTATTTATGTTATATGTAAATGTTTGTCTTAACCTATATATTATTATCAGTTTTATTGCCTTTAAGTTAATTGGAAATTTTGTCCACTCGATGCATTATCTTTGTATTGCAATTGAGCAGAGGCGTAGCTTCCTGTACGCAAAATACACAGATGCGTACACATGGTCCTCAAAAATTGGAAAAAGAAAAGTCTTAAAATGCAGTTCAAATAGGGATGTTGATACGATTTTCACATTATTTGTCGTTTTTTTGATACTGTGTTTGGTTGACCGTCTCCATACCGGCGAGCATTAAATGTGACTTTGAGTTAGTCGTTCATCGAATCTTATTGGCATAGACTCTGAGTAAATGCAAAGGTGTTAACTGGACAAGCCCGAAATGGCCGTATCTGTAGGAATATTTCCCTGTCTTCTACAACTTTGTACAACTACACTCTTCCTAACGTCAATTCAAAACTTGAAACTTCACCGCTCATAGCAGATGGTTTGCTAACGTTTAACAAAATGTAAGAATCTGTTAGTATTGTAAGGTATTGTATGGTAAAATCTATTTTCTTTTAGACAATAATGCCATTAACAATGAGTTTTGATTTGTTCTTCTAAAATTAAGCGGACTTGTGAAATAGGAGTGGTTGTCCCATGAAATAATAATTGACATAACTGAATTTTAAGTACATGGGTTATTCTTGCCTAACTTGCTCGGAATTTCTCTAACATGTGCATTTTCCTCTAGCAAATTTGCTGAATGCTGTAATGCCATTGCCACTGTAGATGTTATCAAAGTATTTCATTCATGAGTATTAAAGTAAAAATTCAAAATCATTAAAAAAGCACTCCGGGTAATATATGTATATTTATCTACATTCTAAGTTTATGGAAATGTTTTGTAATATAGCAATATTTATATAATCTGCATTAGAGATCTAAAAGAAAAAAGAATTACGCGTATTTGATTGTTCAAAATTTCTCAATTTTATTGAGGGGAATTCTTCTAGTTTACTCCACAGACGTTCAAGAAAACAAAAAGGTAATCCCGGGGGAGCTTGCCTATTGACCCCTCAAGATGAATTGCGTACACATATTCTCAAAGTCCTAGCTACGGGGCCCTGTTGGAAATCATATTGAGTCGATATTTGGTTTGAAAGGCTTCCTGGCAAATGCTGTGAAAATCAGCTTCCGCCGGAGAACACTTCAGAGCAAATGTTTTCTTACACGTACCAATAACATGACAGTTATTGTCCCTTAGTGAGATAAACAACAATACTTTTTAGATTAGATCAATTTACGTGGTGTCTCTTTACAGGCGATTATAAGTCATTAATTGAATTTGTTTGTGACATACACCTGAAATCTGACCCTTTCAGATATATCGTATACATATTTGCTTAGTTTATATCTAATCAATGGATTATATCTGTTTCTAAACATTTCTTAAACTCTTTGTACAGTAGGAAGTACATTTATTTTGTTTGTGTTACTATTTTCATGATATCAAAATTGTACCAACTGATTTATTTATCAATGAGCACCATTTATATTCACCATGCAATCATGTTTCTTTATAATTTAATAAAACTGAAGCTAGCTTGCATATACAGGTGAAATAGAGACTCAGCTGTGATTTAACTTTGTATAATTTATTGTTGTATTTCGAGTGCATTGTCTATTGAAATAGTTAGAAAAAGATGCGATGATAATGAAGTTAATATTTCATCGAATGCTTCATGAGCATTGACTGATGTAACGAAGTCCTTATTTAGTAATACTGTAACAATATCATTACTTATACTGACAAATCTAGATAAGATCTATTAAGGAAACTCTCGCAAACAAATTGCATTTTGCTACATTCTATACATGCGTTTACCACTTCAGTTTAAAGTATGACGTTAAATGTTATTGTTTTATCTGATATTTGAAACAAATATTTTACAAAATCAATGCACACAAATATGTTCAAAAAAATAAACAGTTGGTAAGACATTTCTTTGTGTTTTCTGTTTCTAAAAGTATTATTCAGGTATTATTTCATTTGATAAAGCCACGGTTGCCCTCTGTCCGCGAAATCCGTATCCTGCATTAACTTGAAAAGTATAAATAAGGTATATTAATGACACCTAGTATTGTGAAGAAAAACCATAAGAATATCTTACATGCCCTTCTAAGCTGAAGGAATGCCAAACATTGAATTTGTTTCCTTGAAAGACATAGTCCAGCAAGGCAACTTTGATATGGCTCAATTAAATATATAAAAATGAATTAAACCTGCCGTTTCATTTAACGATGCCATTGAAACAAAGTGAGTGACATTTTGATCAAATGTTGAATTGTTCATAACTTTATTTTCAATTATAATTTTATTGAATCATACCAAAGAATTACCTATTGTAACTGCTAAACAATATTTGTACGGTACGGTCGTAAGTTTCAAGTGAAATTAAATCAATATAGTAGACTACAATTACATTGCTTATGAGGGTTTATCAAAATACCCAAACCCTTAAATATCAGTTTGAACATTACTACTTTTAACTGCATGTGAACAATTCTGATTGTGCTTTAGGTGTATGGGAATTTCTGTTCGTTTTTAATTGTAAATGTAAGTGTTATTTAAAACTCTGCAATTTTAAATATGTCGAGACTGACTGAAGTCCAAATTATTTATTCTAAGATTATTTTACATGCCCGCTTTTACAATCTAATCATTTTCTCGATATTTTTTTATCGACCAATATTTTACAGACATTCCGCCCCATATTGTAGAGCAATAATCTAAATACGGTTACTCATGAAGACAATCTTTAATTCTGCATAATAACAAACATGGAAAGATAACTCTAAAGTGATCACTCTGTAAATAAAAGGACTTTGTTCTGGTATTACATTTTTTTCATATAAAACTGTTATTTCAACGTTTTCTAGAAAGCGCCGTCTTTATTGCGCAGTAATCGATTTAACTTTGGTTTATTTCGGCCCGTCTCGACCGGTCGGTATTACGATCGGATTTTTCTTTAAAAAAAACAACGAAAAAGCCCGAAGCTTTCGAATCCCATGGAAATGGTTTTACCTTGTTTTCTCTACGAGTAATTGCAAATGCATTGGCAAGCTAGGAACCTGTGCAATATATAAACCCAAAGAGACTCCTTTTAAACGAAAGTTGTTTAGTAAATGTACTTTGCAGATAATTCAGTCTCAGTTATGTTGAACATTAACATAATTAAAGGGCACTGACTGGTTTTATACAACCTTGAATAGTATAAATTCGCATGCTATTTATGTACACGAACAACGCAGAACTAAGGTTATCTGCATATAAAATACTTTTGTCACTTTGCATACTACAAAATGTTGTGTTATAAGCATAAATATATGTGGACAATACTACAAAACTGTTCGTGTAAGAGTTAGAGTAAGACATAAAGAAGTCATGGACATGTTTTTCAATAATGGAGTGAGCAAAATAGATATTGGACTATAGTTATTTACATGATCTTAAACACCTGCTTTATGTAAAACTTGCGTTGGCTCTATCGGAGCACCGTACTTCTTCAAAAGTGCCCGACTTTTCCAAAATGTAGCTTTCGTTTATCGTTATAAACTTTTATTATAAAGTAAGCATGTCTAAAAAATCCTTTCTTGATAAGTAATAACACAACAAGATAAAATACCATTTAGTTATTTCAGCACGGAAGAGTCACCATATGCTTAAATGTTGTCACGACTTGTACAACAGCAGTCGGCAGTTTGAATTCATTAATATAATAATTGCTTCCTTCTTGCAGGATAAAGAAACGACCTTTTTCTTGTCTACCACGCGGATAAAGACCAAAATAAAGATTCAGAAGATAATTTTCAAAATATTTATATAGGGAGAACTAAACCAGCCCTAAAACTGCATATATTTGAGATGGCTTTAACAATTTAGGTAGAATGACTTTCAGGGAACAGGAACATACCAATGCAATTATTTCAAATTCAGACCAGTAGTTTTAGAGGAAATAGCGTTTTAAGAGTTGACAAATAATAATAATAATAATAATAATAAACAGAATAAAATAATAATGATAATAATAATAATAGATCCCTATAAGCCAAAGATTTTCTGCAATATAAAGTACTAGATTTTGGTTCTTAATTAAGTAGCTTTTGCTCCATGATCTGTTTTCAGTATAAGTAAAAAGTTTTTACATATAATCAGGGAGTAGGTTGTTGATGGATAATTGGACTAAAATGGATCTTTTGTTATTGATTCATCCAGTGTATTTGTAAAATTAAGCCGTGAGTTGGCATATCGAAATCTTTATCTAGAATGTCTTGAGCTGATTGTTTTTGAACTTTTACATGTTATTAAGAAGTTCAGTTTCCACAAACAGTAAAGCATTAATTTTTGTCCGCTTGAGGAAGACTGTATGCTTTGAAAAACATTTTGCTTTTATGTAAATTTAAAAGCTGTTTTATTCTCATAAGTAAGTAAAGCAAGCATTTATTAAGAATCATTTGTACTTGAGTTTTCAAGTTAAGTGTATGGTCAAACATGAATGCCTTAGAGCTTTCCTGTCCTTAAATCTGTATATTTTTATCATGGAGATAAATCATTAAGTTTTCAGAATTGACGATACTTTTATATGTATTATATGTAGGAGAGAAGAACATAAAATGTATTTTTTGGGCATTGTCAGAATAAGTTTTATATCTGATATATTGGTAACGTAACACATAAGCACAGATAGTGCTTGACTCAATTTTCATGGTGCCATTGCTATAAGTATTGTTGAATTGCTGTTAACAATATGATTTGGGTCATTTGTGGCTGATTTGGGTTCATTATGTTGATAGCTGGATCCCAGCATCACACATTATGTCATATACAATAGTTAAAGGGAACCAGATATTTGTTAGAGCAAGTACCCGCTGTGAAATACTATGTACAGATTTGGACCAATCAGAAACAAGTTCTATAAATAGCACCAATCAAAGCTCACCTCTGCTAGGGTATAAATAGGTTGATGAATGACAGAGAGATCATTCTGTATCCAGCAATAGAAGAAGACACATCGAGGATTCAACTAATAACTTATCCCAGTACCTTGATAAGGAAGTTATTGCAACTACCCTGTCAGGGCGGATTATTAAAAAGAAGACGTTTGAGGTTCATTGACTAAAGAAAAGTTGCAGAATTTCAACAAGGTTTCGAGCTGAAGGGCCATGTCATAGGAGTTTTACCTTAACGGTAGTTGAAGCAAATAGGCTGAGCATCGGAAAGCTGAGATAGAGGCCCAGAGTTTGGTAATCTGCTGAGATAGTAGAAGACTTCCAGCTTATAGACGGTTCAGCGTTATTGGCGCACTACAGCCAAGGCATCGGGGATATACCTACTTAGCCGCTGAATACTACATATAATAGCATATAGGCGCTGAGCATCAATGAGTCAGGACAATCATATTGCGTTGCAACTTCAATTGAGGACAGAGGCCGAGCATCTGTGCGATAGGACTCGTATGTTGTTGATTCAAAGACATTGTCTGACGGGAAATTCAACAAAAAGACCAGTCAAGTATAGAATCTCCGGCCTATAGGAGTTTGAGCTAATTATTATTAATTGAAAATTGTTAATTTGAAGTATTTAGTGATTTGCCTGATCCCTGAAATTATATAGCTCATAATGTACGAATCATTGGTATACGAATCATTTACACAAGGTAGCCGGAGGAAAATTTATGTATGAGATATTTGGTCTCACCAGCTATACGTTTTAACAAAGGACATTCTATATCATTTGTCAGCTAGTCTAAGACATAGTCACCTAAGCGATTGGACCCATTTCATTGTTCAAGATACTAAAGGCGTAGGAACTTCCCTTGGTCATATAACTCGTATAATTGAATTTCTGTCACTCCAGTTTTACCTTGATTCACGATTAAATTGTAAATTGTGACAGATGCAATCCACTTTTCTACCAGAATAGTGATAGTGGTGTCAACAGCATGTCTGATGTAAAATTTGTAAAAAGTGTAAAAAAGATCATTGATATAAATGATACATTTCAAAAACGGAACAGAGGTTTCAAATGAGATGTGAAGAAGTTTCAGAATCTAATGAGATTAAGCTGTAGTTCAAAGTATTTTTTAGTCTTGCCTAACTATTGCCCAAACCAAGGAAACGATTTGATTATGAATCGTGATATAATTTACGTAAAAGTACATTTCACATTCTAAATCTGGCTAAGAAAAAAAAACAACCAAGCTCCAAGTGCTGGTGCACTAACATTATAATCAAGAAAACCCATAAAAACATTACACAGTCCTTGATATTAAATGTATATTACACTGGCCTTGAATTACATACGAGGGTTGTCCCAATAAATATGCTCGGAATAAATCATTCTTATTGACATCAGATTATTGCAATTATATGTATACACATGTTTGTCGATTTCCAATAATTTATAAATGATTTTTAATCAAAAAGTGATTTGCAAAAAAAAAGAAAATAAAAAGAGTTTTTATTTATGTCCGACACATGAGAGCTGCGCGACACGTAAGGTACAACATCGTATACTGTCAGCATGTAAGCTTAATGTTCATATATACGTTGCCAAATTCAAGTATTTGACATTATTAGTTGTTTTTAAACACATTTAGTTCCATGCATACAAGTATGTAAAAATAGCGACGCTCGAAGATGTTGCGGCGCACTGGAAAGTCGCCCCATTTTCTGTTGAATACGGAATTACTCCTCGATAGAACTGTTGTAATGTGTTGAAAGGTGTCAGAATGAATACATATTATGCCCGCCGTTCAAAAAGTGTGAACGGACGGATGGGACACGACGGGCGGTTTGTGTTCAAATTGCACATCCGGGCAATTTGTGCTCACACGAGTTAAGAAAACCTTCTTTAAAAGCAAGCAAAATTAGCAAATAAAATCACTGACTGATTTCATATACACTAACACGATTTTTCTGACATTTGTTGAAGCATTCATTATTCAGAACTCAGTTTTATATATTTGTTACAATGTAGACAATTTGCTTAAAGAAATTACAATTTTGTTTGCTTTCTCATTGATTGTTTCCGAACAAACATGCAATATAGCAAAACATATTTGTGATTATTTTGAGTGTCTTTAAAGTAGCAATTATTATCTGTCACTACACCCGACTGAAAAAATCGATCTGCAGCAACAAAACATAACAATGACAGATTTCCTTTATTTCTAATAACGCATCCAACATACCCAACTATTATTACAAAACAAGAAAAATGTTATCTTTACACTTGCCATTGACATATGCCATTTACACTTGAGTCGATATAGTGGACTATAATGCATAACTGTTAATTATAGCTATCATTTGACCTTGAAAACCATATTGCATTTCAGACAATTAAATATGCACACGCATGAAACACACTTGTCGATATTTTAGCTAGTGTCCTCGAGGAATACAGAAGTTTTGGTTAAAGCAAAAGTAAGTCATTTCTTTTAAACTTGTAGTTAAAAATAAATGCATGTAAAATCTATAAAGTTAAACACATGATACTGTAATGATACTGTACAATAGCGACATTACAGGCATAGTATTTTTGTGTGTATTAACTTCTGCAGTCAGAGGGATGTTTGTGACCAACACCGAACGTGAAATGTCTCTATTCCTAAACAGAATAATGAACTTTGGTGAACGGTGTCTAAATTTAAAAAAAATAGATTAGTTTTAACTATTTTGCAATTACAAGGAACAAAACTTAAAAATTATTATGTCAAAACATTATATCTAGAAGACATGTTAAGAGTTATATAATATGACGATTCCAAGAATAATGTATAGAAATCCAAAATAAGAAATATCAGAGATTGAGAATGTCGGAAATACATACTCTAAAGAAGGGCAGGACTCGGCTAATAAGTATAGCTAGTTACGTATGATGATCTTCGATCAGTATAATATTTATTTAATACACGTTTATATGCTATTTCAAAATGAGATACATTCATTTTCGAAAGCTAACTGCATTTATCACTTTACCGTGTTATATTCAGTTTTACTCGCCTGTTAAAGCGAGAGGGGTTTAATCATCCAATTATTAGCAAAATGGAATAAACAACTAATATTTATGCAACGATCCACAACGTTATTGAGACCGAACCTACACGATTTATGTAAGAACAGCAAACAAAAAGTGAATTGGGAAAGGTCTCTCCTTTAAGATGATTTTTTAACTGGACCAAACATGAACCCCTTACGAATAATTATTCTTGCAACAACATGGCAAACTCGCTACAGATATTGTGAGAGAAAAAGACACTTGCTTTAAAATTTGAAATGTTTCTTAAAAACATGGCAACACATTTTTGCCATTTTACACCGGGAAACACACTTTTACGTCTAAACCGCTTATACATACCCTTCAAGTCCTACACTTTGACATGGTTAATAAATTATAAAAAAGGTAGATGTATTTTCTTTACGCATATACCGTTTTGTTAATGCTATGGTATAAAGGTATAGGTATACAATTTGCGGTTATCATTATCATGCAAATAATTTTAGCATCCACTGCACAGTTTATGCATTTAAGTAGTATATACTAAATATACAATTAAGTTTGTCCCATCTTTGAAAATACATATATTGCATGTGCAATTTTTTTATGCAAGAATAGCGAAATTCACATTTATTTTGAGCATTGACTTCTGTCGGAAATAAACTAGGTTGATGAGATGATAGATAATGTCAATATTACAAACAACGTATTTGCTTTTACGTGAAGTATCTTTATTTTTCACTATATGAGCCGTGCCATGACAAAACCAACATAGTGGGTCTGCGACCAGCATGGATCCAGACCAGCCTGCGCATCCGCGCAGTCTGGTCAGGCTCCATGCTGTTCGCTTTTAAAGCCTATTGGAATTGGAGAAACTGTTAGCGAACAGCATGGATCCTGACCAGACTGCGCGGATGCGCAGGCTGGTCTGGATCCATGCTGGTCGCAAAGCCACTATGTTGGTTTTCCCATGGCACGGCTCATATATTCTATCTATTCTTATGACTGTAAGTCGGTCTAAAAGAAAGCAGTTACGGCACAAAAGAAATGTACTTGTCTAAGATACAAATATCCACTGCAAACAAAGTGTTATTTTTTAAGTACCAATATGCCAGTAAAGGCATTATAAAAACATGATTTATAAGTACATTAAATACAAAAAATGTATATAGAACAAATGTAGATAGCCTTTAAAACGAAGAATGTAATGTTTTAAAGCAAAACATATATACAAGCATGAACAAATTTTTGGTTAACATAAAAGTAAGGCATTTTAAAGTTGTAGCTTTATTTTGTTTCAAGATTAAAAATGTAACTCTTTAAGTCTAGCTATCTTATATTTTCAATGATGCAAATTCATTATATTTCGGAATGATACTTAGCATCTAGAGATGATACGATGGAAACTGGGAGACAGTTGTTTCTTTGAGAAGACCAGTAACATTTTCACTTGAAACGAATAGAACATAATTTAACGTATTTGAATAGCTTTTCAACTTTTGTAAGATCCACAAATAATACACCTGTGTATATAGGTCTAAAGTCCCTGCTTTGCATCAGTATTGACCGAAGCGCGAAAATGACAAACACTAAATATGCAAGCACACGGGCAATCAAGAACTCGGCAGTTTGCAAACAGTATTTCATTTTAGCTTTCTTTTGCTCATTTTGAAGTTCATTCTGCTTGAAACAATGTTTTATAATGTCTTAGATATCGATGCAAACGTTTTTAAATTTACGCATTTTCAAAGATCAGAATAAAATAAATTGCATTTTAGTGCGTATCCTTGATGGCGTTGATATCGATCGCATTTTTTATACCTTATCAAGATATTAATGTTAATCTATGAGAGTCCTTAAAGAGATATGTCACACTTAAACTGACCTTTTAACTTTATTATCTAAAAGATACAACGTGGACCGATACTTTGATTTTCACTTAAGATTAAAATGAAATTGACATGAATACATTATGGTCATTTATAAAATCTGCGTGATCCAAGTAATGTAAGATCAACTGTTTTCAGAGCGGCCATTAATGACTCTGTTAATGAACAGTTCCCCGTTTGTCCATGATAATCCTATCAATGTTTTTTTTTCAATGCGATGGAAAAGTAATTTATCTATGTTGCCTGCAATACAGGATAACACAGCCATGCATCTACCAGTCCTCAAATGTTTCTCATATTTCTAGATGTTTGTCACACACACACACACGCACGCACGCACTCACGCACGCACGCATCCACGCATATACAGCAAAGAATATTTTCTTTCCATCAGTAGCTTTATCAATATATTTCACCTTGTGACATTCTGCTGGTTTGTTGATAAATTTCACTACAGAAAATGTCACAATAAAAAGAGAAAAATGCATAGCTTGCAGGAAATGAAAAGTAACTATTCACCTAAGCCTATAAAAAGGTTTTAGCGGGGTTGACTACATATTTTCTAAATATTTATCCAGGACCATTTTAGTCGGCTCAAATAGAGCCAACACTTTTTCAGAAAATGATTCTTCATTGTGAACTTTTATGCATATAACTACACATATACCTAAAATACGTTGGCCTGCTTGAAGTTTGTATTTTTAGATCCATTGCCTAGATTTTGTTATTGTTGCTGTGGGTCCAGAAAGGTTATCACTTCCCCCCTTAGGGCGCTCATATTTAATAACCGATACCAATGCGCTGCACAATACATGCACAGTATAGTTTAAATATTTGCTGTTACTTTATTACTAATGTCAAGCATTTCCATATGTACCAAGTCCTAAAACCATGACCATTTATTTTGCAAATTGGATGCAAGATCTTGCAATTAATATAAATACACCATTTCTTCTGTTATATAGATTTAATGACTAAGGTTTATTTTATCACATGTTTGTAAATTAATGTTGAGGTAGTAGCACGGAATACATTACGTTACCTGAATTTTCGGAGAAAGCCATGTTTTCCTAAAATGATACCATTAATCAAATGTCAATCTTTAATAGGAATCTTTTGTTTAATTCCACAGGCGTCTTTAATGATTTTCAAAAGGAAATAGAAACTTGTAGTGAATATGATATTAAAAAAATATCAGCGCGGTCACATGATCTGACAGTCACATTCGCTTGGTCACGTGTCAAAAAGGTTGAAAATGTTTTTGATAGTCAAAATATCTCTTTCTCGGGTAATGGGATTTTATCATTGTAAACAAAAGAGAGGTTTCATTCTGGATTAAAATTTGAATGCCAATATGATTCTAAAAAAGCACATAGTAAGTTTCACGACATCCCCACCCTTTTATGCTGACCGAAAGATGGGCCAATGCAGTGCGATAGAAAACGACATGATAATTCTATGTGTCCTGTATATCAATACTTGCTTACATATGATCGGTAACTTTACTGCGTATACAAAATGTATGAGTTTTATCTAATCCGGGACAAAACAGGAAGTATCTAGCTTAACCTGATAAGAGAAAGGGTTTAAAAAGATATAATAAGGAAGTAATATGTTTATTATTTTGCATTATACACTGGACATTCTGTATACATGCAATGTGATCATTTTTACATGATTTGAACTTGTACTTTCATCGGATCAAATAGATTTTTATACCATCGACATGTTGCAAATGTAATGACGTCATATGCAGTGTTCATCTTACCGAGCAAACAGCAACCTTTTTTGTATGTTGCTTCTTATTTCAGTGTATAGCTTCGTGGTTTTTCGTTGAAGGTTAAATAGTTATAAAAGGATGCTTCTTTTTAGAAGCGTTGATTCAAACCAAACGAGTAAGCCTTGTTTTCATATATTGCAAACGCGACGTCCATGTCACGACTATTGCAACACCCCGGTCATAAATGCAATATGTAAATATGTATCACTTGTTAACGAATTTTGACAATATGTTCAGGTCTTGTGTAATTTTTTTATTGCTGGTATACAGCTGTACATGATGGATAGGTTTTATAGCCTAAAATAAGACCTTCATAGAAACTTTCTTACCTCCCTTGTAAAAGAAAATTTAATATGAAATTATTCCAATGTCTGAAAATTTAAGCAATTTGATTTGTTTAGCCGAGACGTTCACATATTGATGAAACCTTTGTTTATCATTTTAACTAGCAGCATAATCCGAAAAAAAACCAGGCGAAAACTTTCTTATTTCTAAGCGAATCACATGTGTGAGCACAAATTTTGTATACATGTATTTTGTATGTTAGTCAATATCCAGTCCGATGGCCATGGTATCGATTCAAAATTTGATAAAAAAGTTATTTTCAAAATTTTTAATGCGGAGAGAAAAAACATTAAAAAATGAAAAATCGATGCGGAAACTTAGAATTATAAGGATTCTGGTGTTCATGCATGCGCAAGTCATTCGGGGCTTTCTTCAATGTATGTGTTATCCGAAAGGTTTTACACATGTTTGAACACCAAAAGAAAATTTAATCCTATAATTGTTTAGAAACACAAAATGTATTTGTCGACTATACAACATATGTTGTAGAAGAAATTAGGTTTAGGTTGTCCTCGAACTATATAGTTTTATTTCTGATAATGATAGCAGCAGTAATAGTAAAAGTAATATTTATAAAGATTGTTTCATTTGAAATTAAGCAGCGATGTATTAAATTGCTTAGAAGTTTTAATAATTTTTTTTTGTACACAAAGGTGACATTCTACCCTCGGGTTGACAATATCAATATCACACACGCTGCCATATGTTATTTATATAATATGATATTAAATACATAGTATTTAACACTAAACTAAATTGAGTGGCCTTGTTAGTTGCTGCATTTATATATACAGTACATTTACATGTAAGATAACAGCAAAAATGTATTTCATTAGGATTGAAACAAAAAATAAAAAAAATAAAAATAAAAACGAACTCACTCCTGCTTGAGACACAAAACTAAGCCATCATATTACAAACAGTTCATGTTATTTTGAAATATGTCCCGATTGTACAATTAGTAAAAGATAAAACAGTTTTTAACCTTTAGCTTTTACACTTTTATTTCAGCTGCAATTATGTCTGACAATATTTATGACAAGGAAACACGAAATTGGGTAAAGGGAATACTTGCTCTAAACGAAACAAGGACGGCATTATGTGGGTGTATAGATGATAAACTCGAACAATTCATAAGCGAGGTTCCAAACCAGCAGAAGAACCACTTGGAACAATTTTTCCTATGTTTAGAGAAGCACAATATTCAACAACTGAAACAGCTTAAGCTGCCAAACCAATCGAGAATAAAGAAGAAAAAGAAGAATTTCAGTTGTGAACACGAACTCTGTAGCATTCTGATGAAGCGTTTCATCAAAATACATGACGATAATCAGATATTATGTGATTCTTATCAGTGGATAACTGTTCCCTCACAGACTGGTTCGACTACTATAGAAAGGCCAATCAGAGATAAATCGAAAAAAGAAGAAACAAAAGAAAGAATATGGAAAATAACATCTTTGTATATGGTTATCGACAAGGGTGACAATATACAACAATATCAAGGTTTGGACGATCTTGATATATCGAAAGTTGTTAAAATCATGAAGAGCTGCACAATATTTGTTCCTGACAGATCGTTGAAGCTGTATGATGCAGTAAGTATGTAGTAACTGATCATCTCTCTATAATAATTTTCGACCCAGTTTCATACGGATATCATATTATGAAATGTTTATTTTTTCACAATTGTTTCTAACTATGATTTAATGCAAGTATAGGAAGAGATATCACAAATCGGCCCCCAATGATGTAAAACGTATAATTTAGTCTATGTAAATTATACAAAAATAATTTTCACAGTGTATTAAAAACCAGACAGGCATACAATCTCTTTTATTGTTTTGCTTGTCTAAATTAATGAAACCATAAACATTTTGCATAATTATTAACAGTTGAGTGATTTTATTTGCATTTGCATTGAAAATATGACTGACTTGTAAATATATCAAGAGTCTGACCAAGTTGATGAAAAATAAAAATAAATATAGCGGGTAGAAAACACCAAACTTTGGATTTTGTAAGCTAGATATAACACCGAAAAGGTAACCTCAACCCTTGCGTTTGAATATTTTTACCTACTCCACCCGTCTTGAATAAAAACGAACACAATTGTCTTTTGTGTTTCTTGCAAAACACTTCCATCAGATACACCAGCTTATTTCCGGTATTTCACCTCTGTTACATCTTTCTAGTATTTTCCCTAACAGGCATATCAAAGTTTGGTGAATTTGGAAAAAGAATCTATTATAGGTTACAATCATATACTTTGTACTTGAGACAAGTAAACCATAACGAGCACATATTCAATATTCTACCAATCAGAATTGAAACAATAACATATTCAACTCGCCATGAGAACATTGTACCGAAACTGTTTACTCTTGAAATGTTTGGAAAACAGATATTTTTTATAGATACAAAGTTATGTAATAAGGGCCAATGACTATTTAAAGGATGCATTCATACACTGATATATTCAGCGCTTTTTAACACGAACGTAGCAATAAACATTTGGCATTTATTTTTCGCATTTATTAATTGGCAATTACCGTTTGGTTGTCAATATTAGACATTTAGCATTTGGCAAATAGCAATTTACATTAACTATTTGTCATATATCATTTGGCAATTAGCATGGCGCCCCGGCCTCCCATAGCTATACATGTCTAGAGGAGGCTTATCCTTTATTTTAGCCGCTTCGGACTATATCATGGATAGACTGTCAGGTACCTGTGATACATGTTCAGAGGCTATTTGTTCAGCATGGTTGTATTTATTTCTTCTGTGTTTATTTAAAATAATTGCGATGGATATAATCGGTCTGTAGTGAGTATATTATCTTATCATGTCACCCTGCATTTACACGACAGGTGCTGACATACCATCTGTCTGCCTCTTACGCTACTTTAAATGTTAATCTATTTATATTACCGTTACACACACTCGTCATATCAGTAAAATGCCATCTCATCATCTGAATTGATGTTTGAACAAAGGTAAATGACAGTTTACACTTTTTCATGTTTACATTGATTTTAGAATTCATAGATACACGAGACTACAACTCCCAAGTTCGATCAGTCAGTTTCATCCACCGACAGCTAGCAAAGCTGGCCGAAGAGAATCGCAGGATTCTAGACAGGCCTATTTTGTAACTATAATTAGCATTTCTTCCCTTACAGTATACATTTCGCAGTATCAACGTCTTTAAATGTGATGAAAACAATCGACTAAGATTGCGATAAATTCGCATATGATTTATAAGACCTAAATTTACCGATTAAGTACCTCCCGTTTATCAAATGTTCAACAGCAATTGAATAAATCCTTCAACAATCAAAGTGTACTACTGATACTCCTTCAGCGTCATGTAATAGTTTGACATCACACAACTAGCTTAAATGTAGAATAGACATATACGTCTATATGAATATTTAGACTAGGCTTAAAATTTAGAATATAAACATTCTATATCAATATTCATTTAGATAACGACATTATATCTTTGGTGTTTCTTTATTATTTTGTAGGACTAAATCGCGACGTGTAAACTTATTTTAAAACCGAACGACGCAGAGTAGTACGCCGCATGTCAGTAGTTCAGTAATATGGGACACTTTGACCTCATTTTGACCCCTTACCCTTAACCTAAACTGACCAATGTTGACCCAGTACCCTTGATACTGTGCAAACCTTCGGTTTGACCAATTCAAAAAACCTTCGGTTTGATGGACGTGAGTCCCTGGGAAAGAAAACCTTTAGTTTGAACCAAATGAAAAACCATAAGTTTTAACAAAGTGAAGAAATTATAAATTCAAAAATAAATGTATAGTTTTAGTTCAAAATATTTAATTAAAAACCCGGAAGGAAACTTAACACTTAAGACTTGTCATCGATTTGTGACGCGCGATGTACATTAGTAAACAACCACAGTTAAACGTATAGCAGACGAATAATCCTATTGATTTTCGCTTCCGCATCTAGAACATTCGCGACGTGTTCAAACTATTATAAAAAGGAAAATCAGTTAGTAGTACAGTTAAACTTGCGTTTACATTCGCCTGTGCCTCAAGTGTTTTATACAAGGAAATAACATTATTACGGCTAACTTATTTGACGGAAAGAAGTTTGTTTGTTTGTTTGTTTTGGGTTTAACGCCATTTTTCAACAGTATTTCAGTTATGTAACCGCGGGCAGTTAACCTAACCAGTTTTTATGGATTCTGTACCAGTACAAACCTGTTCTCCGCAAGTAACTGCCAACTTCCCCACATGAATCAGAGGTGGAGGACTAATGATGTCAGACACAATGTCGTTTATCAAATAGTCACGGAGAACATACGCCCCGCCCGAGGATCGAACTCACGATCCCGCGATTCGTAGACCAACGCTCTTACCTACTGAGCTAAGCGGGCGGGCTGTACGGAAAGAAGTAGAATTAAAATGGATAACATTACAGCAACAGAACTTTTGGGAGATTTGATAAATTTGACCACCCATCTTGAGAATAATCACAAACAAGATGAAATGTGTGTAAAACGGGCTGAATTATTTTATACAAAATATTACATCAAACTAACGGATGCAACTCGACATCGACGTAAACAACATACAAGAAGTGATTTGAAGAAAGAATTAACAGAAGAAATTACACAATCATTTGGACAAGGAGAAGTTATAAAAATTTTGATGTGGACATTTCAAATATTGATAAAGGTGTTGAAAGTATTAAAAATTTAGATATGCAGAAATAACGAAATATTGTGTTATGTATATATAAACTTGGATTCAACTTGCCCAAAGCATTGTGCTATAGGACTTTATCTTCATAACAAAGGTATACCTTACACAGATTCATATTGTCGACACCTTGTTCTAGTTTATGATTTGATTGTAAAACATCAAAATTTACTAAACTGTAGTATAAATATTGGAACTTTAATAAAAAAAAAGGAAACTGATTGAGGAAATATGTAAAGAATTAAATTGGTAACTGTTTTAAGTACACCACTTTCGTGTACAATGTTCACGTGTATTTTTAGCATTAGTGGAATTTCTATGTATAACGTCACTTCCGTGTACAATGTTCACGTTTATTTCTAGCATTAGTGGAATTTATATGTATTACGTCACTTCCGTGTACAATTTTCACGTTTATTTTTAGATCACCTTTTGTATTGAGATGTGAAATAGGAAATAATTATTTGTTCATTTGCTCTTTGATTGTTAACTTTTAGTATTTTATACAATAAATCATAAATGATTATACCATCTTGTAACATTTTTATGAAAAATAAACAATGGTAACCACATAATACACTTGTTTTGTCTTGATATTGTATGTTGTTATACTTTACTCCAGGTATATATTTGATTACTTCTTTTGGTGGTGGTAAACCGAACGGGTCAATGTATATTTTATTTACATAACAAACCCAATGTGTTCCGGGTCCGATAGAATTATCTAAATTGATTATTCCGCATTCGACCTTTGGTCCTTTTGTTTTTGGTAGATTATTTCTACTAAATACACCCCTAATGTTTTTAATTTTCAATTGTTTTACCTATTGTTCAATTTCAAAGTTAGAAATTAGTTTGTTTATAATTTTTTTTACAATTTTACAATGGGAATTCGTCTGTAATGTCTTCTTTGAGAATCAATCTGTATACACTTTCCACTAAGAAGGGAGGTAATGAAAGGTATCCCGAGACTAGCAAGAACAGTACCAATAAAACCGCCATCTTGCTTTTGTTTTTGAGTTAGTTTTATTACACTAGTTTCCCGTAATTGTTTTCTTTGATTAAGTGTAAGATATGGTGATATCGTATTTCTTTTATCATTAGCTACCGAAATCATACCATTTCCAAGTATTTTACTAACACCAGTACAGGCAAGACCGGACAGGGCTCCGATGCCTAACGGTCCTAATATGTTTAGAACCATTTTTGCAGCTACCGGAATTACTGTTCGACCTTATAGACCAGCCAAGGCTCCTAAAAATCCGCCATTTTGACCTTGACTGACCATTTGTTTTTTTGAAATTGTAATTTCTAATCCCTTCTTATTCCTAATAGACTTTTCAATTTGATTAATCTGTGTTTTCGTTAAAAGTAAAGGAAAGTTTCCACGCAATTGTTTATATTTCAATCTAAAAGTATATGGGATTTTATTATTATAGGCTCTTGCTAAAAAGTTTTTCTGTCCATCTGTTAAATTTACTTTATACTCAATATAATTTGATGCCATTATATATTTTATATATGTTTTATTTAAACAATAACAATTTCATTTTTTATAGTATTTATTTCAACTGTTTCTTCATACAATACAATTGCGTAAACACGGATATTAGCTGCTGGCGGAATATTTAATTAAGTTGTTGCTAAGGATATTCTGCAATTCCTTCCTTTTTAAATTCTAAGTTAAAATGAACAAATCCAAACAAACTTTGACAATTTCATAAATTTAAAAGACTTCCAGTAGTTTTATTAATTTGTTTATAAGAATAATTAAGAACATCATCATAAATTCTTGCTATACTTGTATATTCCGTTTCGGGATAAAAAAATAAAACACCATTACCAACTTCAAGACGGCAAGATTCCAACGTGCAATTATTATTTGCTGCATTAACTTTAAATGTATCCAACAAATGTGTATTATGTTCTTGTTAATTACATTTATCAGGTCGTTGTAAATAAACAAACACATGTTCGGGTTTTGTTACACCAGCTGTTATTCTAAAAGTTATATTACTCTGTAAAATGTAAGATATCTTCTGTTCTATTCTGCTCTGACCTGTGTCTTTGATAGGTCAGTTAATGTTTTATGATATTGTATTTTTGTTTCATGTTTTGATCTGCCTACCTTCCAATTTAAAATGCTTGGTATCTTATTACCGTAATGTAATTTTAATTTCTTCTATAATAGTTCAATTCCCATTTTTTTATTGAACATTATATGAATGTTTTCATGTAAAGCACTTTTGAACGTATTTTTATATGAAAAGAGTGCTATATAAATGTGGTATATAATAATAATAATAATAATAATAATAATACTCTGTTGTGTTTCTGTTGACTGTGTTATCATTTCTCTGAGATATTTTCATCTTGCTTTGTATATCTTTCAGAAATTAAATTATGTTCAAATTCATTAAAAATTAAACGTTGAACCCACAAAATTAATTTAGTTACAATTACCCTACCTGCATTGGCAACATTAGCTCTGTAAATTAATTCGTCATCATTTGTTAATTGAAGCGTTATTTGAATTTGACTTGGGGGTAACATGTTTTGTTCCAAACCCTGAAAAAATTAATAATTATTTAATGGAATGTTAGCATTTACATTATTACCAACCTGGATTAATTCCTTTCTAACAGCAAAACCTTTATTATATCCGGCTTGGTCATCCCTGCTTTCAGCGCTAGTGGTATGATCTAAATAAATAAATTCATTTGTTCCAGTTGATTCTGCATAATCCTTAGATAGCTCAACTATTTTTTTTACATTTATTACCTTATATAAATTATTACAATCATAGACAATTTTTCCTTTTTATTTAACTATTAGCTGATCAATTATTGAAGCTGCATTATTAATAAAAGCAATTTGATCTCCGTCAGCATAATAATTACCATTAGCAAGTTTATTATTTTTTTTACTTTTTATAAATTAATCTGTTAATACGTTTACGCTGAGCTGAAGCTGCCGCAGACATCAGGGGACCAATGTCAACTCCAGATCCTAACAATAATTTATTTATTCTTATATCAATATCCTCTTCATTATTCGAATTTGTTTTTTGTAATTCCTTAGCAATTAAATTACCAAGAGGGGTTGCTTGCACAACAGGCGTTACAGGTTTTTTTATAACTTTTATTTTTTTCTGTAATTTTATTAGCAGTTAAATTCCCGACTTCCGTTCCAATCTTTTTTGTTCCACTTTCAATCGCAGTTTTTCCTGCAGTTTCCAGAGCTTTTTTCCCAGCACAACCAATTGAAGATGTAACAGAAAATGAAAACAATTTTGTTAAAGTGTCAAAGATACCTGAACCTTGTATAATTTCTTCTCCGGTCTGAGCATCAACATAAATAAATATTCCTTTATTTTTGTCATAAACGTTTTTGCACATTATATATTTATATTTCTTTTAAAATTAATGTGAAACTTGTTTCAACTCCATTAAAATTGATTACTCTACCAAATACATCTGTAATATATATTCTTATTGAATCTGTAACGTTTTTTATTAATTTCAGAATATCCGTCTCTTTTTGGCTCTTTTGTAAATGGATAAGCTCTTGTTAAATCTGCAGTACTTAAAGCATAGATAATATCACTAAAATTACCACCAACCAGCGAATTATCAATAAGATCAAAATAAATGTAAATTGTATCCACAGAGTTAGTCATATTTGGTGTCGTAGTTCCCTATTCGGCATTTCTCAAAGCTTTTTTCTCAAATCCAAATAATGTATGAAAACTTGACATTCTTAAATCCAACATAAAATTATCATGAATTGAAATTAGGATTTTAAACTACTTTAATCAAATTCCAAACTTATTTGGGCAATGTCAGATTTATCAAATTCAAAATCACCATTGCTTATTAGTGTTTACCTGATATAATTATTGATGTCCGTATAACTGTAAGAACCATTTGTAAATATGATATCTTTCCATTCTTTACCATTATTATAACAAATTCTTTAATTGTCATATTCATCACTAATATTATGCCAAGAGTAAGTCATAATGTTAATACTATCCAAAAACCAACAATATATGTTTTATTTTTTATCTAAAATTAATGAACGACTGAATCTGACTGTAAAATCACTTGGAGTATTTTTATTATCATTTTTAACTGCTTCAGAACTTAACACTATTCCATTTATATTTAAGAAAAATATTTTTTTATATAACATTTCATGTTGTTTTGGTAACAATTTATTCATTTTTTATAATTCATCAATTATGCTAATACCTTCATTTGTAGAAAGTATTGAATGTTTTTTTATTATTGTTATATCTTTTATTAATTAGATCAATTAAATCTACCTTAACGTTAATAACTTCTTTTCCAGTTTTTTTTATCCTTAGCAATCAATTTGTTTTGACCATAAAGTTTATTAAGAGCAATCAATAAATTACCATATTGTCCATTTGGTGAAACTTTATACGGATTATGATGTTTTATTACGTGTCCATATGTAGGAGCCATATCAAGAATACCCATCAACCGACCTTTGTACTTTATCAGTTCGACTTGTTCATGTTTTAATTATTTTGCTTCTTTTTGTTCATTTGGATCTTTCGATTTTGATTTGCTAGTTATTGGACCGTTTAGCTTTTTAACAACTTCATTAACGTCATCTATTGTACTCTGGACTGTGTTTTTATCTATTTTAGCAGGATTAGATTCATCTGCAGTAAAAAAGCCAAATATTTCGGAAGGTTTGTAATATTCACATTCTTTTAAAACAGTATTATTCAAATTAACATCTAAATTGACTCTACATTCTTTTGACCTTGCCCCCAATTCTCCTTCATAATCTTCCAGTGTTTTTTTCTCAATTTCTTCAGTAGGTTCTTTGCTTATTTCTGTAATTTTCCCTTCCTAGTATTTTCTAAATTCCCTAAACAGTTATTTGGTTTCTTCAGGAGACAATGTAATTGGTTGTTGTTCTTGGAATAGCTGTGGTAAGCCTTGATATGTTTGTATGTCTTTTATTTCATCACCGAGTGACTCTATTTGTTGTTTTATTGCAGGTAAAGCTTTTAACTGACTTGATAATTTTTCTTTTTGACTTTCTATTCCTTCTGTAATTGGTTTATAAATTTCACTATACATTTCTCGGCCAGTAGCTTTTCTTATTTTTTTCTCTAATTATTTCATTTTTAAAATCTCTTATCTTTTGCCCGACTTAGTGTTTTCTTATTCTTATTTCATCAAGTTTTGATTGCATTTATATAATAATGTAAGATAATGTAAGATAATGTAATATAATTATATAATGGAAATTCCTAATTATGATACAAAAAGTGATATATCTAATAACTTTAAGCAAATGAAGCAATATCCTTTTATGCCAGATTCATGTTTTAGAATGTTAATATGTGGATCTTCCGGATAAAGAAAAACAAACACATTAATGCATATGCTTCGAAAACCTCTTATATATTATGATAAATTATACCTGTATGCTAAAAACCTAGAACAATCTTAATATCAGGATTAAATTAACCACTAAAATGAAAGTGCGAAAAGAATTAAAGTAGAACCAAATGAAATACTCGAATACTCTAATAATGAAATTGAACCTTGTGAGAATCTTGAATCGGAAAAACAAAAAGTAGTATTATTTGATGATTTTATATGTGAAGAAAAAAATCTTCAAAATGAAGTAACAAAATATTTTATTCATGGACACCACAAAACTGTTCTGTTATTTATTTAAGTCAGTCTTACCATAAAACACCAAAAGATATTCGAATTAACTGTTCACATTATATTTTGTTTGAAAGCCTAGGTAAAAAGGAAAATGATATGACTTTTAATGAACAAAATATAAATCGTGATTCTTTTAATAATGCAACAAAACAAAAATATGATTTCTTATATGCTGACAATCCAAGGAAGTTTTTAAGAAAAAATCTTTACGGGAATGATATAGATGGGTGTTTTAATGATGTCAAACAAATAAGTGAACCCAACAGTATAAGTAAAGTTAAATTTGATATTGATGTAAGTGATTATGCTACTAAAAACAATTCAAAAAGCTTAAAAGGACATGGACTCGTCTCTTCATAAAAATAAGGAACTTGATAACACAATGAACAGACCATTAGATATGGGAGGTAATGGAATAATCAACCTAGGAAATCCAGATAAACCCGGTGATGCAGTTTTAAGACGGTTTGTGTTTAAAAAAAATTCAAAGTGTAATAGAAGAGTATAATCTTGAAGACATTAAAAGTATAAAACAGACACTAGAAGAAGAAGTAAAGAATATTGAAGAATTAGAAAAAGATTTTAAAAACAATAAAAAAGCAATAGTTGAGGTATAAGGTAAAATTGAAGAAGAAAAAAAGCTAAGGTTGATTCTATTAAAGAACTTGAAGAGAAATCTAATTTGACAGATAGTAAGATAAAAGATGTATTCAGAACCAATTTTGAAATGTTATACAATCAAATAGAAATGGAAATTCCACAGGTCGCTCAACACAACAAAAACGAAAATGTTGCAGGCTCGGTTTGATTGAACCTGTTCATAAACGGTAGTTAAAATGCATGCTACCGTCCACGCCCTCTAGCCTCGGGTTGAGCAGAACTCAATATCAACACATGCTGAAAGTACAAAAAACAATTTAGAGACATCCGCAGATGTGTTCATACGGCGGTGCACATGGAACCTTCAATGTTACACAGGCGTGTAATTCCATGAAAATCGGCGTATGGTCCCCAGTTAAAATAATGGGGGTGCCCTAAACGAGAAAACAATGAGCAGAACTAAACAAACTGGGGATCTGAGGTTATGAAGCCTGCATATCACAGGAACTGCCAAAAGACAAAATTAAAATGCAGGCACCATATCCAAGGGGTGATTAAACAATACCTAAAGCTATGAAAGTGGGAGTATTGGAACCACCCAGGCCGAAATGTTCATGCTGAGAAACTAAACACGACAGTAACACGACATAAAAGCCGTGCTGAACGATCTGAGAAGATCGAAATATAACAGCCCTGATTAAATGTTCGGGGAGACTTTTTACGGCCGCCACACGGCACAAAGTTCAGGAATTAAAAGATAGTATGATTAAACATGAAGAAGTAAAAGAGAAGAATATTGAAGCCGAAAAAAAGTTACAAAATATGTATCAGTTAGAAATCAGAACAGAAATAAACACAATTAATTCTGACTTTACAAAAAAGTATCAAGATTTGTTAGACAAATTTTCAAATAAATTTGCAGAATATATATCTGAACTTGAAAAGGCAGCTTCACAAACAGGTGATGATCAAGCATTAAATAACCTCAGAAAAGAGTTTAATTCTAACTTAAATTCAAACTCAGAAAATTTGAAGAAACAACTTCAGGACTTGATTAGTATTGTCGACACACGTCACAATGTAAAGTACGCGGACTTTATCAAACTTAAATATTTATTACAAAGAGATATAGCGCAGTTTAATGCTAAAATTGAAAAAAAAAAAAAAAAAAAAAAAGAAAAAAAATGAACTGGACTCTGTAGTTGAAAAATCAGTTAAACAAGGAGAATCAATTACCTCTAATGCTGAAGCAATTACCACTAATGCCGAAGAAATTACAGAAGTAAAATATGCTTTTTTTAAAACAAGAAACACGATTAGCTAGAACAAAAAATACTGTTGACAATTTGTTTGCTTCTGATGTTGCTACAACAAAACGAGTTAATGATTTAGCTGAAGTAATTCTTAAACTTAATGAAAATTATAAAGCAGTAGAAGAAGAAATAGAAAAAGTAAAACGTGAAGTGTTTATTTTTAATATTATAATAGCAGACAACTATTTGTAAAGAATTATTTTGGAGGAAGATTTGATTTTGAAGATAAACAGCTATCACAAAAAGTGACAAATACCAAAGATTTTTATGCATTTTTTGGAATACGAGCTAATAAGATAGCAGATTATAAAAGTTTTATTCAAGCAGAAGAGGGAATCCAACAAGATGGAGATTACATAATTGAAATGAATATTATCTTTGAATACTCTGGTGAAAGTTTTAATTTTCTTTTTAACTGGAATAGTGATCGCGCAAACGGACTTAAGTTAACACCGAGTTAAATCAACACTGGTTTTAAGAATAATTGAAATTAATTTAAGAAAAGAACAATATTTTACAATTGCCAATTAAACACACCGATTGGTATACTATAGAACCAGGAATTATGTTAGATTCATTGGTAATCTAGTACTTGATTTATTTCATGTTTTTTTGTATATACGACATCGATAATATAAATGAAAAGTAAGTAATAGAATACCGTCAAATAAAAAGAAACTCCTTGATTTTAACATCGCAACAGAACAACTGCTTCAGTATTATTTTAATGGAAATTTGTAATGCAGTCCTTTATGTCCAAATGGATAATGTAACAATAAACAAAATTATCATCTATAGATGCATTAAAAATACAACAAAGGAGTATCCAATTAAAAACAAAAAATAAATCACAAGTTACAATTAAAATAACAGAAAAAAAGATCAATTTCGATTAATTATGCTGATCAATTTAAAATGAATGATATAATTTATATAGATGGTTTAAATGTTAAGAATATTCAATTAACAATTTATGGTTCTGTGACCGAAGGCTAATGTATTTTTATCAAGAATATATCTTTTATTGTCATAACATGATAAAGATATTTTATTAATAACATAACTGGAAATATTGTGCTTTTCAGAACGAATAACTTTAAAGGTGTGGTTACTTTGGGTTGAATTAAAGAATATTCAATTAAGAATTTATGGTTCTGAGACCGTAGGCTAATGTATTTTACCATTATGAAGAATATATCTTTTATTGTCATAACATGATAAAGATATTTTATTAATAACATAACTGGAAAGATTATTTTTTTTAGAACGAATAACTTTAAAGGTGTGGTTACTATGGGTTGAATTATTCAAAGTATCTTTGTAATTTTTATGTACTATTTCTTTCTTAACAACATATTTTTTTTATTCCTTTATATTTTTTAATGTTAACTTCAGTTTTTAATAAATATGAATACATTTTACTTCCTAATCCAACAAATTCAATAATGGGAAAACCTGCAGCCTCATTTTTGAATTTTCCATTACTTTTTTGTTGAAATTAAAATAAAACTCTGAATCTGTACTGTAATCACTATTATCAAACTTTTCTGAATCTTTATAAAAATTCTTAAATGCATCTTCGGTTTTTATTTCATAACATAATGTATCAGTGTCAGTGAATAATAATTTACAAATCCCTTTATACTTTTCCTTAATATATTCATAACGAAAATCATACATCAAATATTTAGATAAATCTAGAATACACATTCCAACATAGCTAGGTCTGTTTAATAATAAACTTTCTTTTATTTTATGAATACCAAACAAATTCTTATTAAACATTGTTGAACTAACAAAAGAAGGTTTTGCTATATACTTCAATAAAAGATTTTCATCATATGTGTTAATATAATATTGATTCTTTAGCGTAGATTTTCCATAGTCTTACCGAATACACTGTTGTTCATGAGTTTAAAAAAGTTTTTTTTCAAAAGAATTCTTTGCTTTAGATCTTTTTTGAGTATTAAAATCAATATATCCTTTTAACCAAGAACTTTCGTCAAAAGTTAATAGTCTGTGTTTTTTGTTACTTTTTATCCTAATTGTTTATATAGTTCAAGATTTTTTATAATGAACAACATAATTTTGTTTTTTTCATTAAAGTTGGAATTAATTTTTTTACATTACTTTTTTCTATTTCAAATTCCTTTCTTAATATTTTTACTGTATTTTGAAAGCCATTGATCTTGAATGAGTATTTTTCAGGAGGGATAATCATTGTGAAGAACATGCAGTTTTTTTTGGATATTCCAAATCACACTCAGTTATAAAGTTAGTTTTATCTTTTGCAATTAACTTATTATATTGTTTTTGGGTGACCCATTTAAAATTTCCAGAGGGTTAAGGTTGAGACATTGCCCATTCGTAAAGATTATTGGCGTCGAGGTACATAATGTATTTACTGTCTAATTTTGAATTATAGTTTTTCATATATTTATTGTTTGCTTTGCTATAACGATTAGCTATGTAACTAATTCCTCCTCTAGGTCCTTTTTCAATAAAAAGATGCATATCAATGTCAGATATTAAATTCAGAGCTACTCCAGTCGTTTTTAACATTAATGATAAGGGTCAAGTTTATAATATTCTAAACACAGTTTCCTGAAATTTTCAAAAACATCAGCTAAAAGTAATACGTCAGTTTTTAAATATACATCATGGTTTTCTCCCATTGTTTTAATTTTAAATTTATTCCAAACATTTTTAGCATGCTCATATTCATTGTCACTGATTTCACTAGAATTTAAAATTGAATAAAATTCTTCTTTAGGAGGTTTTTTTTTTCTTTGAATAAATACCTTTTGTTTTTAATAATTGAGTTTTACCGCTGTCAAATTCTTGAGAAGTGTACATAAATTCTGGAATATTTTTTACTAAGTTATCTGATGATTGAGACATTAATTGAAAACTATTTATAAAATTCAAGTCACTTACCATAATTGCCATATATATTTCCATATTGTTAGGAATATCATTTATTTTCTTTTTAAATTTTCCTATTTGTTACATAAAAAATGACCACCATAACCGCTTAAATTATGAAAAATAACAGGAATTTTGTGTGTTAGTCTAAAATTAATATTACATTCTGAATGAGAATTCCTTTAAATTTTCCTGTTATATGACAATGGCATCTAAGAGGATTTTCATTTTTGTTATATTCTTTTCCACAAATATGACAAGAGGTTTGTTTTTTAAATAAAGCTTCATCTTTTTTAGACATTTTTAAATCTTTGTTAAAGTTTTTATTAAATATTTTCTTACAATATTCTTCTTCCTCAAACATTTTCTCAAGAAACTTATAAACTGCATCAGGACCTCTGTAAACATGTGTTGGTTTAGTATATTGAGGCCCGCCAGGCAAGAGCTTTAGTTCATCGTCATAACAACAAAAAACTTTATAACCGTAACCACAATCTATATGTTTTTGACATGCTTCAGTAAATGAAGATTCAGGTGATGGTAAAGCAGTTGATATTTTTCTAGTTATTGGTTCAAAGTCAGCATAAATTACAAAAGGTATCTTTAATTGTTTGTGATATTTTTAAAATATATTTTATCTCCATTTCCCCCCTTTTTTTGGCATTTTTACAGCTTGAACACCATTGATAGCTTAGCAATTTGGAATATGTTCATTTAATATTCTATCTTCAGGAAAACATTGTAAACATGATTAATTTTACAAAAATGCTTTTTATTTTTACATTTTGTTTTGCCAAACATTAATCTATTAAAGTCTTTTATCCAAACATAATGATGGATCAAGGTCCCTGGTGACTTACAGTCGCCATTTATCTTATCTTTACTGATTAACAACATGTCACATTGTTCATCATATTGATATTTTGAAATGTATAATGGATAAACATTATCATCTTCATAACCAAATATATTAAATGAAATATTATTCTGGGTTTCTAGTTTAGGTATTTGATTTAGTGTACACGAAATTTTATTCCTTTATAATTAAGTTTTTCTATATGCTTTTTGTAATTTGAAACTCTTTCGGAATGTTTTGTTACAGGAAATTTGTAAGCTAAATGACACCATCTAAAACATTCATTATCATTATCATTCTTTATATTTATTAATCCTTTCTTTGGATTCTGTAATGGTTCGGGTAATTTTAAATGTTTTGAAGCAGCCAGCGGTATATATTTATATCTATTTATATAATGAACATCAACTGACTCTATTCTCCAGCCGCTTCCTTCTGAAATCCAATTACCAATTCTATTTATTATTTCATCAAAGGCTTGGCGTAAAGTGTCTTTTATCTCGTCTGTATTAAAATTAATTAAAATCTTTAATTGAAAATAACCTGGTTTATATTTGTATCTGTATCTGGTTTACTCATTTTTGCGAAAGTTATTTTTAAAACAACATTTATTTTTATACCTTTTAAAGTCTCAAGTTCAGATTCAAGAATATCAATGGAATCTTCTATAGTTAAATATAATTGATTTTTTTTTGATCATTTCTATATTCAATTTCAATTTCAAATTTCTTAAAATATCGCTTTGAAGACCTTTCATTTTCTCTAACAGCCATCTATATGTTATATTTAGAAAATAAATCTTTAAGCAAAAATTTAGAAAAAAAATTTTAAGAAGAAATAAAATATTTAAATTGATACTTTCTCCCATTTGTTTTCGAATTTTCACTTTTTACTCAGTTCTTCCCCTCACAGCACATTTTTATTAACCTAGAATTAATATCATGGCCTTGAGATGCTGTGTAAATACTTTTATATGTTTTTTTTTCATTAGTGCCACAATCGGTTGCAATAACTCTTTTAGAATTGTTTCGATGATTATTTGGTCTGGGGCAATCACATAATCTTTTAAAACTAGAGGTGTAAGTACCCGAGGGTACATTACTTTCCTCTTCTGACGAAGTACTGACATTAAACAACCACAATCCCATTCAAATAAGTCTATATTCTTTTCAAAAAGATAAGGATCTATAACATTTTGTAATTTGTCAATAACATGTCTTTTATATTTATCGCTAACTATTTGATCAAGTTTTGATTTAATAACGTTTCTTCTTTTTAGTACCTTTTTATATGAATTTCTATCTTCATTTATTATTTCTCCTAAAGTGCTAGATAGTTTCGGCATAATCATTTTATCTACCTTTCTATTAACCATTTATATAATATACTTACAGAAAAAATCTTTAAAAAAACGCACTTAAAAAAATTCAGCAATCTAATTTTAATACAACCCTTCTTCTTTTTCATTTCTGTATCCGTTCAGTTTGAATTCCTTCATATGCATTTCAAGACGCATTGAATAGTTGTTTTCTTTCTGCATTTCTAACAGTATTGTAAAATATCCTGAATTAATTTTTTCTCAGCTTCTTTATTTACTTTTTCAATTCGTGCTTTTGTTATTAGTTGCTCTATTTTGTGATGATGTAATTTTAAAATAGCTTTTTGTCTTCACCTTTTAGTCTATTAATAAATATAGTAATTACTGATGGAACTGCGCCAGCAAATGCTACAAATATAGGAATAGCAGGAACAAGTGCTAATGCAGCCGAGCAACCAAAGATACCTGCTGTAATTTGTAATCCTGTATTTACTCTTCCGCAAAACATTTTCTGTAAGCAGCAGCAAGTTTAGTCAAGTGGATAAATAATTGATCTTTTGTTTTTATTCCATATTAAATTAGATTTTTATTACTCATTTATATAATTTATTATTTAGATTTAAATTTCTTCTAATTCATTAAATGGAGCCCAACTATTAAATTTTTCACTATAACGTTTCCACTTTACTAAAGCTTTTTTTTTGTTATAGTCTCGTCTTCTAACTTTTTCTATTCTAAAAACCTCTTGTTTAGTAGGTAAAAGTTCTTGCTCATAAAAAGAACCCTGAATTATTTCATTATTCAAATCTTTAATATAGTATGTTCTGGGATTTGTGTTATTTATTCCATAAATTATAAATATTTCCTCTGTCCAGTTTGGTGTATATCCTTTTTCAAAATGTCGTTTGCCTAAGCGAACTCGATCAACAATTTTAAATTTTGGTTTACTCTTTGGTATCTTTAAGTTACCATATAAATTAAAGTAAACAGTACATTTATTTAAGTTTTTACTCGCTTCAGTCGGTGTCATTTTTATACTAGAATGTTTTGTTTTGTTATATTTATCAACCATATCCTGTAATTTGTCTAAATAAGTGTAAGTATTATTTGCTGTAAAATATTTCCACATTATTTTTTTTTAACTTCTATTAAATCTTTCGATTACTACAGCTTTTCCTTCATTAAATCTGTGATACATGTTAATCTTATTTTTATTAAAAAATGATTCAAACATTTTATTATAAAATTCTTTTCCTTCATCTACCCATAAATTTTTAGGTGTTCTACCTTTAGACCGAGCATGAAGAGGAGCTAAAGCTCCGTCTGAAGCTGTCGCAGGCGTCAGGGGACCAAGGTCCACTCCAGAAACTATTTTATCAAATGCTTCAGTAACAGATTCTCCGGTTTTATTTTTTAATGGAATAACCCAAGCATATTTGATAAACACGTCAATAACGGTGATAAAGTACTTCATACCTTTATTATATTTTGAGAAAGCTTGCATATCAACTAAATCAGCAGACCAAGTATCATCAATATCACTAACTATCACTCTTCGTTTAAGAAACTTTCGTTTAATTGGTTTATGTAATTCTTCTGCTAATTCATCACTCCATGTTATTTCGGGGGACTTTTTGAGTATATACTCTACCCCCTTTTCCCGTTTTTGAAGACTTTTTTCCTAGTCCAAGTTTGTATTTCGTTTTAATTGCTGGTTTTACAACTACATGTTTTGCAATTTTCTCTCCAAATGTTTTTGATTGAGTGTTATTTAAGTTAGAAAGCATTTGCTTGTCACATATACCCTTTTTTACACCACTGCCGTAGCAAAAGTCATGGTCCATACATACTGCGTCCAGTCCATGAACAGGAGGTCCATTATCCAAAGGATTTCCTGGTCCACAACAGTTATATCCTGGAAGTGTTAAACCTTTCATAGGTAGTAAAGGTAACATTGCTTTATGAATATCAGTTGCTCCTCCGGCGAGCTTCGCTGCTCCCCCAGTACGTTTCACAAACTGTGTTTTTATATTACCGCAGGATGCACATTGGGCTCTTAACATAAGTCTACCGTTTTTAGTTGTAACATATATAGGATTTATACTATCAGTAAATTTCCTTTCTTTGACACAATATGTTTTTGACTCATTTATATTATATGTATTTAAAACGTTTTGTTTTTTCATCGAGTAAACCAAAGGTTTTCTTTCCCAGGGACTCACGTCCATCAAACCGAATCTTTTTTGAATTGGTCAAACCGAAGTTTTTCACAGTATCAAGGGTACTTGGTCATAATTGGTCAGTTTAAGTTAAGGGTAAGGGGTCAAAATGAGGTCAAAGTGTCCCAGAACCCTTATATTGCTATACTACTCGTGTCAGTTTTAGGAGCTTGATAAATGATACTTTTTATAGAATGGCAGATTACAACATTTCGAAAGTCTCGTACCTTTTTGGCTTTAACATTTTTTTTGTTTAAATTTTGACCCAGAAGAGCATATAAAAACCGTTCATTACCAGCGCCCACTTCGTTCTGTTTGTGAACTCCCCCAAACCGACAGTAAACAACAAAACAAACAAACAAAGTTATTCGAGAAAACTGAACAAACTACTTTTTTATTAACTGTAAATATGAATTGATATGACTTCAGATTATAAGTCTAAGAAATGATCTGATGCATTCGCCACATAACCACATGGAAGATGGTAACGTTAAGAAGGTGATAAAGTCTTCGAAACAGCTTTTAGACTGCCTACAAATCTCTGAAGCTCCATACTGCAAGGTTTCTATGCAGGAACTACGAAAAGTAAGATAGTTATAATGTGCAGGTATATTAAATAGATTTTAAGGACGTACGAGCGTTTTTTTTTTCAGGATATCCGCCATTTTGAAAAATGTTTCTTCGAATATTGCTTTCTAACAAAAGTTTTGCCAAAACTTAATGCTAAATAATTAAAATATGGCTAATAATGTACCATTTACCAATAATATATCCTACTTTTGCAGAAAAAAAATTCACGCTAATTTTTGGTTGGCATTTGCCTAAAATTGACGTAAGATTTACAATGGGGTATGGGTAGGTAATTTCAAATATCTATTAAAGTAGACCAGGTTTGGTTCTGAAATTTTTGCGACTGATACATATAATGATAAACTATAATTGAAATAAAAGTTTTCAAGATAACACTTTATATTATCTAGAAAATGTAAATTAAAACAAAAAGAACAAAAAATATCAAAATTCACCAGTTTTTAACAGTTGTTTCCTTAATAAATCTCTTAGATGCATGGCGACCCCAACTTTTCTCTTTCCATTTTGAAGCATTTTTGTGTGTTATTAAAACTGCAAAATATTTTGAAAATCTTAACGTCAGAATTTTTTTGTAGATCTAAATACGTTTTTTTTTCATTGAAAATAAAGTGGATGGGGTAATTATGTCAACATGTAAAACTGAAAGAGATTTGTTAGTGACATTTATACTTTTACAATACTGATATCACCTTGTATTCATATTAATCTGTAAGATCTGAAATCCCTATAACATTAAGTGGGATATTATTTGTTTTATAAAGTTTCACCATTTTTTCAGTTTTACAAAATTTCAGAAATGCTTAAACAGCGGGTGAAGAAAATGCCCTATAAAATTAAAACGAGCTCTTGTTTGTCTTGGAAACAAATGTTCTTCAGGCTCACAGAGTATGAAAAAAATCCTAACGTTGGAAAAAATTCGTTCCTACATCCTTAAAGCTAATACACTTCCAGGAAAGAAACTGTAAAGCTATAGACAGATGAAAAAAAAAAACAGAATGATTGCCAATAGACCGGTATCTGAGAAATGAACAAAACATTTGTGCTTGCTTGAGTCATCGTATGATTAAGCTGTGTGGGTAAGCTGATGGTTATACCAAGGTGTTTTACCTCGAAATTAAAATTTTAATTAACATTATCATTTCCGTAACCGTTACGCAAGTAGCCTGTCTATTCATAAGTTGTAACAATTCAATATTTTTTTATCATAATGGTAGACTATTTCTGCCAGTCACGTATCCACTTTTAATCTTTTAAACCTTCACGTATTCAGATACTAGTATATAATCTGGCAATATTATCCACATAACTATTTCTACGGGACAAACTTGCCTATTTGTGGCTGTGATAGCATGTTTAATTGTATATTATATGTATATTATGATGTACTATGTACAAGTCAAAATAAAACGTACGTTCTGTTCTGTTCCATATTCATAACATATTTTTATTTCCTTTAGTCAGATATGATATGAGGATAATAAGAATTAATTTCAGCCAACACTGTCACACATATTAGGTATGTGAGTTTGTCTTTGACTCCCCCCACTCCCTCCTCAAATCAATATAATTTTAGCTAATTGGCTGTCAGCAAAATACGGAATTCCGTTAGGGCCATCACCTTTGAATGTGTCCAACTAAAACGCGATACTCGATAGTACCAGGATGAAAACGCGAAATCACGAAACTACGATAACGAAAACGCGACAACACGATGATGATAACGCGATACTACGATAACAAAATACGCGATGATACGATAGTTCGATGATGATAATGCGATATACTATCGCGTTTTCACCATCGTACTGTCGCGTTTTCGTTATCGTAGTATCGTGATTTCGCGTTATCATCATCGTACTATCGCAATATCACCATCGTACTGTAGCATTATCACCATCGTACTGTCGCGTTATCATCATCGTACTATCGCAATATCGTCATCGTACTGTCCCGTTGTCACCATCGTACCGTCGCGTTATCATTATCGCACCATCGCCTTCCGGTGAGCATGTGCATGCTCAAAATTAAAAGATTAGAAGTTATGCTTTTAGAACTACAGCTCCCGCTCTCACGATAGGGCGATATGCAGATTCGAACGCGGGTCCTCGTGTGTGAAAATCATGATTTTTATTGATGATCTTCCAATAGCTACAGCTGCCAGTTAGCCAAAAGCAACATAATTAACTATTCATTTTGTATCGGCAACTTAAGAGACATTTACAGAGAAAGAATTTAAGGAGGCGAAGCGTGTGGGATGTTTAACAAGTTCTAAAGGCTGTGAAAATATAATTTGACTGCATTTCTCATTCATGTAAAATCATAAATAAAATTTCTGATTAAAGGGGTGTTATTTCTGTCACTTTTGGATGTAAACCGCATTACTTTTATTTTGACATGTGAAAATTGAAAATGAAATGCTATATATTTTTGCGAAATCACGATACTACGATAACGAAAACGCGATAATACGATATTACGATGGTGAAAACGCGACTGTACGATGTGAAAACGCGATAGTACATCGCAGTTATCATCATCGTCTTATCGCATTATGGCGTTTTCGTTATCGTAGTATCGCGTTATCGTCATCGTGTTGTTGCGTTTTCGTTATCGTAGTTTCGTGATTTCGCGTTTTCATCATCGTACTATCGAGTATCGCGTTTCAGATGAACACATTCAAAGGCGATGGCCTTAACGGAATTCCGTAGTAAAACATTTTTAGAAACATTTATGTACAGAAATAAGTAGATATAAGGTTGGCAGAAATGTGTTACCATAACTTTTATCAAAGCACTGGTCACGACTGATTTAGGAGAACTGGATTATGCAACTTTTTTTTTATTCACATGAAGTTATTGTCCTCCATTTAGAATACCCTTTGTCTCTTTTAACAATCTATACAATGTCTTCAAAAGCGTATAATTCATGGAAGGTTACCCAATGTATAAGCAAATATGTTTAGGAATGTTACATGCAACTGAACATATTGCCGGTCTCCACTTTATTCGAGCAGTTGCAAACCATGGTTCTTGGAACAAAGCATATTCATAATCCGAAAAACATTTTTTATATTCTTTTTCCCAAAATGTTTCACTAAAAGTTCATTTTAATAACAATTTGATTTGGTTTAAAACACATTTGGTACTATTCAATACTCGTAAAGTATGTTTTGAATACAATATTTCTTTTAGTTTTATCTCATAATGTTCAGGTAAATCTAGTTATATGTCAGTACTTGTACATATATAATATAGTCCTGCAGTGATTTTATGTTTTCAAAACGATAACTGTATCTTTTTCTTAACCCTTTCCACCAGAACGTTAAATATTTAGTAGTTTTAACATAGCTAGATCTTATTCTTGACAGCCTGATACAATAAATATGTGTTTATATACATATGCTGATTCAAACATATTTTCAGATAGTATGCTTTATATCTCATAAAAGTGACTACATACTCATGGAAGGTCGTTAGTTATACCCATGTGTACGCTATTGTCTGAAACAATGCTTGGAGGGGCGCCTGCACGCCTGGTAAACTATAGAGCTACCTCTTTAAGAGGTATACGGTAAACTGCTCTGTCGCAACTTCCGAGGTAGTGCACGTCGCGATAAAAGAACATCAACAAAGGTGAGTGTCTTCATATTATTTGCATTTTTGCAAGCAGTGTATCGAATACAAAAATCGGGGAATGGTAGGCGATGTAGATATGATTTAACTTTACAGAGAACTTTGAAGTTTGCTAATTCATTCTTAATATGTTGTCGTGGTGATGTTTACCAACAAGCTGATTTTGTAGTAAATTTGGCCATTTCGTCATGAAAGCACTTTCATTGTCAAATATTTACATTATAACTAATATTAAGAAGCAAACCGAGTAGGCGTGAGATAGCTGTAAAATATACAATGCATTTGGAAATAAAATATGTACCGAAAACGGTTCGGGAGTAAAATTATTCACTTTTTATTGAGAGAGACAGCTCTGTCGTGAAGGAGATAGTCGTGTCGCTAAGGAGATAGCTCTGTGTTGCATTAACAGTTTTGAGCTATGTTGAATGTATCCGGATGTCCACTTACGAGATACAATTCAATTATCTCATTTTTATATTTATACATCATTTGTATAATACACATTGCTTATATTTTCTTATAATTATTTTGCTTGTTTTGTATTTAGTGCCGTTTTAACAAGTACTTCTGGATTCAGCACCAGTAAGTCCTCATACAGACACATTGCAAAATAGTCAGGGGGTTCAAACTCAAAGCCCATGATCAATAGACCTTCACTTTCACTATTGATCTAAGCGAGCGGGCTATATTTCCTTAGAATCGGCATGTGCTATTTTTCTATAAAAAGATAAATTCAGTTAGAGAATAATTAGTGCGTGAAATTATCGTGTGAAAAGCAAGGGTTGCCTGTAACTTTAGTGGAAGTGACTCTGATACTTGTTTACACTACCTGTTACATTATATTACACTCAGACATGATTTTATAAGGCTTGTAAAATCATATCTTGCTTTTCGTTGAGGACACAACCAGTTTGTTTGTAAGGGTCAAAATCAGCTTGTTGGTAAACATCACCACGACCACATATTAAGAATGAATTAGCAAACTTAAAGTTCTCTGTAAAGTTAAATCATATCTACATCGCCTACCATTCCCCGATTTTTGATATTCGATACAATTTTTGTAAAAATGCAAAAAAATATGAAGACACTCGCATTTGTTGATGTTTTTTTTATCGCGACGTGCCCTACCTCGGAAGTTGCGACAGAGCAGTTTACCGTATACCTCTTAAAGAGGTAGCTCTATAGTTTACCAGACGTGACCTGGGGTCTATTCCTCTATCAAATGCTGGAAAAGTCGCATACGATCTAAATTGTGTCGGTGTGACTCTCAATCATAAATACGTCTTACATAATCACCAATTTACTGATTACAATCTATGTTTTTTTTTATTTTACTCTACCTTGAACAAAAGTGTAATGGTAACGTTATAAAATTGCCTTTACAGTCAACAAACTAATCTGCAAACTTGCAACATCTTAATCCTTAATCTATCAGTTGTATAAACTTCATAGAAATTCATGAAGCAGACCAAGGAAATGAAAACGATAAACTTATGGTTATTTTTTCACACTGAATTTCTTTTTAGCTTGAAGAAAATAAGATCTATGTTGGATACAGATCGATAGAGACCAAAGACATTTTGGTAAAAGTTGGCGCTGCAAAGGAAATTGCTGCTAAATTAGACGAAGCTATTGACGTTTTGAACAAGGATTGCAAAAGTAAAAGCAAAGAGTTACACGACCTTTTAGAAAAGATTTGCCAGACGGGGTACGTATCTCTCTTGTTTAATTTTATAAATTCTACATAACATTGCTTCTGATGTTCAAACAGTAATCATAATGACGTACTCAAATTCAACTTGTGTATTTTAAACTAAATAATTCACATATCTGAATCAATTAACATAATACAAAAAGTACATTAAGTTTTGTAACAATACATTGTCATTTTACAAATGATACTGTGATTTCAATTTAAAAAAAATCTGTGCAAGCTGTAGAAGTTATAATAGTTGAACGGAAATTGATATTGATTTTCAAGATTCATTCTGCAGTTAATTGTCTTTTGTATAATAATGGGTAGTTTTAATTAAAATATGCAAAAGCAGAGAGAATACTAAAGCTACAATCGATTTTAAAGAGACAGGTTTGTCGATTCTGGCCTTAACATTTCAGTGATTATGTGGGGGTCATACATCTAACTATAGAGTTTATCAGAGTATTACAAATTTATCTCTATGTTTTATTGTATGCTGTCTACGCAAAACAAATTAATTCGCAAATGAAACATTTTTTATTAAAGGAAATTTCAACATTTTTCACTGGAGAGAAAAAATGTCGATACTTTTGCACTGACGTTTTCTCTAGACAATTCTGTTAGTAAATTACTTGTATGCCAGACAGTATTTTCCTATGTCTTTGCCGGTGCTTAAAATATCGTCAAAATCCCTGAAATGACTCTTGTGTGTAATTTTTGAATAAATGCGTACATTCATACGCTAATGTATCAAAATATTGCTATAAAGAGAAAAAAAACGTTTTATTTTATTTCTTCTATAAGATGAGGAATACGCTATGAAAGAAAAAGAATCTATCAATAATTGAAGGTGCGGATAAATATATCTGGTTCTCCCTTAACTGTTTTCGGTAACTTGGAAAAGCCTCGTTACCGCCTTAACAGATACCCTGGAGGCAGATTTTTCCATTCGCATTATCAGCCAGCGAAAAAGTCTTATAGTGTTCAGAATAACGTTTATTTTTATGCCCCCCGAAGGGAGGCATATAGTTTTTGAACCGTCTGTCCGTCTGTCGGTCTGTCAGCAATTTTCGTGTCCGGTCCATATCTTTGTCATCGATGGATGGATTTTCAAATAACTTGGCATGAATGTGTACCACAGTAAGACGACGTGTCGCGCGCAAGACCCAGGCCCGTAGCTCAAAGGTCAAGGTCACACTTAGACATTAAAGGATAGTGCATTGATGGGCGTGTCCGGTCCATATCTTTGTCATCCATGAATGGATTTTCAAATAACTTGGCAAGAATGTATACCACAGTAAGACGATGTGTCGCGCGCAAGACCCAGGTCCGTAGCTCAAAGGTCAAGGTCACACTTAGACGTTAAAGGTCATATTTCATGATAGTGCATTGATGGGCGTGTCCGGTCCATATCTTTGTCATTCATGCATGGATTTTAAAATTATTGGGCATGAATGTGTACCACAGTAAGACGACGTGTCATGCGCAAGACCCAGGTCCGTAGGTCAAAGGTCCTAAACTCTAACATCGGCCATAACTATTCATTCAAAGTGTCATCGGGGGCATGTGTCATCCTATGGAGACAGCTCTTGTTTCAGCTAGTACGTATAAACATTCGACCTATGATAGTGTATAAACTAAATAACATAATAGTTTATTTAACAAATAATCAAGGCCTTCGAGTGGTTTATCGTCTAGTTTACCACGGTTCAGAGTTCAGATGCGTAGGAATTGAACCACGAGGGCGTTAGCCCGAGTGGTTAAATACTGAAGCATCTGAACGATGAACCGTGTTAAATTAGACGATAAATCATAAGAAGGCATTGATTGTTTTCATTCTGACATGCTCATTGACATATTTTAATAAATATTATGCTGGACTTCATTTACCCGAGGAGTAATGTATAGGACGTCATGCGGCAATTTGACGTCATAATTGACGTCATAATGCTCTCTTACCGGTCTGCGCGCGTCAACCGTTGTTTATCGCAGAATATACAGAGCTTGATTCCTTCTTTGTTTAACTGGAAATCAAGTCGAGTCATGTTAGAATATTTATTCTAATATGGCTAACAATGCTTTAATCATCACAACGATTTTATGTTGACGTCACGTCAACATGGTATTTAGCGCCATTTACGCATCAAGAAATAGCGCTTTTAAATTTTATGAAATATTTTATTTAATTCGCTTTGCTGAATAATTCGCAGTAATTTTCGCTCGAACTGAATTCTGCCGCAAGACCTATTACCGTTTCCGGTCCTGGTGTGTTTTAACAAATACCTACTATTGGCGCCATGCTTGAGCGAAGAAACAGTTCCATCATATTTGATATAAATTTTACAATAAAGAACATATTAGAATCGAAATAATTTATAGCAAAACAGTGCTTTATCACTATTTATACACTCGGGCGGTTATACGTCGTCCGAAATACGTCGTCGCCCTCGTGAAATTATTACGCCCGACGTATAACCGCCCATCGTGTATAAAAAGTGATAAAACACTGTTTTGCTATAAATTATTTCTTAATTATACCCTTTTTAGATCATGATGCAAGTGTGTAATGAATTAACAGATGACAGGCCCATTGGCCGGGTTTTCTACAGAATGATCATATATTGTAAAATGTATGTAGTGTGTGTGTTCGGGTTTAACGTCTTTTTCAACAATTTTTCAATCATATAAACGACGGTGTCTACGGGTAGCAGTGAGCACAATGCCCAACTTTATAGTGCTGCCTCACTGGAATATCACGCCGTAGACACGTGGCATGATACCCCACCCTGTCACATTATAATGACACCGGGCTGACCAGTCCTAGCACTATCCTCGTAATGCTGAGCGCCAAGCGAGGAAGCTACTATAACTATTTTTTACGTCTTTGGTATGACGCAGTCGGGGATCGAACCCACGACCTCCCGCACTCGAAGCGGACGCTCTACCACTAGGCTACCGAGGCGGTATGTAATATGTATGTATATCTATTGTATATATAACACATGTTACGTCAACAATTTACTTATGTAAGACGTTTAAATGATTTTGTATCTTCCAGATGCAGCCAATGTTATCACCAAGACAATACAAAATCATAGTTGAAGAATGCATGGAAAAACAAGTTAAAGCAATAGACTGTGATATAGCATCATGTAATGAAGGGAGCCGGACATACAGGGACTTAAAGCGAATACGTCAATCAATAGAGCAAAAGAGGAAGGTTGTAGTTCAAAAGATTTATTTTACGGTGCTGTAAGCAATAACTTACAAATGAAATAAGAAACGACTGAAGATTTCAACTAATAGAATTTAATTGTGAGGCATAATCTTACAACTAGTGATCTGCTCTGTTTGAACTGCGGTTTAAATAAATGGCAGCCCCTAGAATACGAATGCAGATAGAAACCAGTAATGCTAGCAACCATTAATGTTATCTGAATGATGGTCAGCAACCATTTAGCAACAAATATCATGTAACAACAATTACCTACCGGCTCCTTTGTTTGGAAGAGGTCTATAAATAATCTATAGACCGCTTAAGGAGGTAGGTTACCTTTATATTTGTATGTGCGCATGTCCAACCGGAAGCTAGCGTGACGATTTACGACGACGTTTACGACAAACTAAATGTGTTTGTATATTCATTCTTCTGAAAACAAATCATAGACCTGTCTTCGATCTGACGCTTTATGGTTTAATAATGCAGAAATAATGAATAAATTGCCGCAGAAACGCTTCAAAACAATGTTGCCTTAAAATGACGTCATTGACGTCATGACGTTACGTGTCAGTTACCGCGCAAAATTAATAGCTTTTATCTTGAAAGTAAGTAATTCTGTGCATTTTCTTTATTCAAACTATTTTCAAATAACCATTATTTGCTGAAATATTTTTTACGAGTCTTTTGCTCTGAATAATAATCAATATTTTGCTTCTTTTATGTAGTTATATTGAAACGTTATGCGGAATGTAAGAAAATGGATGATGGTAACCAATGTTATTTGGAATATAGTTGGGTGAAAGGTTACTTGTTACGGCCATTTTCAAATAAAAAATCTAGCAGTTTGATTTGTAATACCTATTTTACAGGTTCCGTTGATAATTTGTTACTTATATACTAAAACGAAGATCTAAAATTGTTCAAATTTCAGTAGAAAATTGTGGTTTCTTGAATTGAATTGATGTTTCCATGGAAACGAAGCCCGTGACCTATGTATCTAAATGTAAAATTCAAAAGCGTTGACACTAGTCTATTTAAGAAACACAGCTTCGGCTTTTTATTTTCATTTCAACAATATCCATGAAAATAAAAGTAGCATGCTGAACGATTTTTCCATGAAAAATGCCAGACGAGGGGTACTGCTGTAAGTATTCTAAGCTTAGAAATTTGTTTGAATAAATGCAGACAACACGAAAATATAACTTACGTTAGAAATAATATGTTTTAAAGCTACATCAACTAGAAAGATAATCTTATTCAATATTATTTTATAAGAAATTACGACAAAAAGCAAGATATAAACCATTTTAAACATCTCTGTTGCCATGGTTACTTTAAACTTTAAGAAAAATAGGGTACCATGTATAGTGCTTGGCATTTTGCTAATAATATTACCCAAATATTCCATGTTAGTCATTAACAGAACGGCACTGAAGCCGTCGAAAACCCACATTTTTATACATAGTTGTTTGAAACTGAGAGAAAATGCGTTACCATGGAAACACGAGCCCCGCGACATATACATTTTAAGCTTATATTAGAAAGCTAACGTGCATACTAGTGAAATTATAGATTATGCTGACCTCTACGGATATCAATGAAACTAAAATACTCTGAAAAGTGTTAAATATCCGTATTTTCCTTCTTCTTTCAATATGAAATACCTTCGGAGGGTCATGTTCTTCAAACCTGGATAAAAATTGAACTTGAAGGGACAGAGACAAAGAAACTGAGATTTTAACTGTTAAAACTTCATATTACACGAAATACAAAAGATGCTGCGGTTCAACTAATTTGAATTTACCCTTGTAACAAGGTAACCTACCTCCTTAAGAGGTCTGTTATAATTACCAGACCTGTCCTGCTTCTATTGTTTAAAAATAATACAATAGAAGCATGAGAAATTCCTATATCACATTTAAAAGACAAACCTAATATAAATGTGCGCGCGTGAGTGACTGGGTAAATAAGACTATCACCTGTTTCAAAAAAAAGTCTTTTAGATATAATATTCGATCAGTTTTACATAAAAATATATTGAAATTGTTCTAATTACTGATTTTGCAGTAAAATTTTACCATTTAAATTATTTTTTACAAAATATGCTGGGATTTATCTGAATGTTAAAACGGGACTATTCAGTATAATTTTCATGAGGTATCTTCGAATGCTTCATGAAACTGGACCATTTATTTTACAGAAATAATATTGACAAATGATAAAATCGCAAAACTTCAGTTGAGTAACGATTTTCCGTAAAATTTACATGGAACGTAAATTTCCATCATGTATTTTAGGAAGTATCGAACTTTATTAATCCGGATATATTTTATAACGTTACCGGGAAGTTTTTAAGTAGTTGAAATGGGTGGGATATTTAAGAACATATATTTCCATTTTTCACAATCCCAAATGTTTTTTTCAAGATATGATCCATGATGCAACATTAAGAAAAGCGCATTGACGAGTTTCAAAGGGTATTGAATATAGCAAAACACTCATTCAGTTTATACAATGAACAGAAAACTATACATAATGATCTTTGCAGATATAAAGCCCTCTATAAATGCCAAATATTTAAGCTATTGCATTGTCTTAGAGATTCCTGGGTTGATCAATTCAAAAGGGAGATATAACCAAAATTTCCTTGGAAAAGCTAATTTCAGTGACACATTTAATAACAGGGGCCTATTTTAAATGGGATTGTAACACAATTACATAAATATAGAATATTTGAGTGAAAGAGCCTTTCTTATGTGATAAAATGTGCCATCATAGTGAGCTTAAAATATGAACCCATGCTTTTCAAAAAGATATTGTTCTTTTCTAATGTTACTGCTAATCTCGATCAAGTTACAAACCCTATCCAGCTGAATTTACATGGCCAAGACGTGTGACTACTAGAATACAGAATGGGCACATCTCCCGATCGTGGTATATTACATCGATCGAATTATTTTACCCCGATCGGAGTAATCAGTAAGGGTAACTTCCCGTTCTCGAAGTCATCCACTGGGGTTTTCCATACTCCCTGAACAGGAAACGTGATATCAACTTTTGATAGAAACAATCCGAAAAATGATGATACTGCTTCCCGAAGGGGAAACAAATTAGTAAATACTATATTTAGTAACAAGTTTCCATAAATGGATTCCCCGAAAGGGGAAATTCCCCTACTGGTATACAATGTGCAACTACAACAGGATAAATAAAAGTTTAAGAATCTCTAAAAAAGTATTAATACCATTTATATTTTATGTAGCTAATATTTTTGATACATCATCATATAGGCAGTGGAACTAAAAATACAAATTTCAAGTAGGAAGTGCCTATTTTAAATATATATTTAGTTAACTATATCAAAGTAAAGTCTGAAAAAAATAACATAGTAGTATCATTTTCTGAAAAGGAGCTATTTGAGCTAAAACATATGATCCTGGGTAAAATATTTGGAAAAAAGGAGTCAACTCCGCTAATACTTTATTGTAGGGTTATGTGATTATTGACATAGTATCTCGAGAAAACCATGCATCTTTTACCTCTAGGTAAGAAAACAATTATGCGTAATTAATACAAGGATTAGCCGTCTGAAAAGAAATTTATGTAAAGGTTAAATCAGTTTAATGCCTTGGAGAAAGTGTGACATTTTTTGTGGTGAAATTTATCAACAAAAGACGATTATTTTGAAAAAGTCAAAACCCACGAAAAAACTGTTGCTGGAAAGAGAACAGTCTCTGCTTCCAATATATATCTGCGTCAAAGTATGGGAAAATATCTAGAAATACAAGAAATTCAAAGACATCGATTTCAGGACTGTTAGATGCATGACTGCGTTATTATGCATAGCATTTAACATAGACAGCTTACTTTTTCATTGCACTGATATCCATAGACCGGATTAGGATTGACAAATGGTGTTCACTCAATAATTTCACTCTATAAACTGATTGTTACCCTTGTGATAAAAGGGCTTAGCGTAAATCCCTAGATCATCATCAGCACAAACAGTGATATATTTCTCCTCTTACCCAAATCGGTGTATACTCATCCATTGGCTTAAGAGCGATCGCAGTGTTGGGGGCCAATAAGGGACCGGTCGGCTAAACCTATCCAAATTTTCTTTGAACATTTTTGACAGCCAAGACAGCCAAAAGAAATTGACAATACACTTCACATCAAATTCTTATCAGTACTAAACGCTGTCTCAGGTGGCTACTTCCCCATTTATCTACTGTTATTTCTGACAAAAATATCAGTTATTTGGGTCAAAAGTTGAGGGGGAGGGGCAAAGCGCAAGTTGGCCATCACTCTAAAAAATAGGGGATCCCCAGGATCCCGTTGTACATACGCCTATGTCATACGTGTATATAAGATACCCTGATTCAAATGATATACCTGAGGGAGTTGTGTCAATCCTGCTTCAATTATCCTACCTTAAAATAGCCCTGTCTCTTTCTGGCTTACATTAATGACCTACCAGATTCTATTAGAAGTAAGGCAAGACTGTTTGCAGATGATACCATAGTATACCTTACAGTCAAGTCCTCATCTGATGCCAAACACTACAAAAGATTTGTACGCCTTGAAAAGTGGAACAGGAATGGTCAAGGAATTCAATCCAGACAAGTGTGAGGTGCTGAAATTACTCGCAACGAAACCCAGTCATGTTCCTTACACCTGCATGACAAGGAACTGAAATCCGATACCGCTAAATACTAGGTGTTACACTTACTAAAGACCTTAAACTGGTCTGAACATATTAACTACTATTTCTCTAAAGCAAACAACTCTCCTTAATTCATCAAAAGAAATATAAAAGGTCAAGGAAAGCTATAACACCTATGGCCGTCCACAACTCGAGTATTGTCATCCATCTGCACCCCTGGCAAAAGTCCCTCATACAAAGTCGAAAAAGTGCAAAGATCAGCTGCACGTTTACTTTAACGACTATAACTATACAAGCAGTGTAACCCAGATATTAACACCCTAAATGGCAAACTTAGAACAACGGCGCATACAAATCTTCTCTCATCTATTTTACAAAATCGAACAAATCATGTATGCGTCGACCATAACCATCTAACTCCGACAGAACTGAAACTACCTAATTCCACAGTCCCGTACTCATACCACATGAAATTCCTTCTTCCCCGTAACAATCAACTATGATGCCTTCCATATGTACAGTCCAGCCCAGCCTCAACATTTGCTGAGCGGCTGGCCACTGATACATCTGCAGTAACTTCCTTCACTAGTTTTTTAACTTAGCACCTGTAGTAATTTTATTCTTTGCACCTAATGAGTTTTCTCATTTTAAACACGGGCCAGACAAGCGCCTTCCAGTCATAATCGTTAATGATTGTTGGAAGTATCATGTAGATGTAGATGTAGATGTAGATGTAGAATATACAAGACAGTTGCGCGATTTATATGTCACGTCATGGACACGTGCTGTCCGGATAGACAGCTTACTGGATTACGGATGTCAAGCATTTCATATAGTAATACATGTATAATGATAAATCTATAAAAATACATGTATACGTTAGCGTTATATGAGTAGCAAACAAAGTAAATTTACAGTTTCTTGAAAGGTTTCCGAAACCTGATAAAATACACAGCTGATACAATCCATGTCAAATCCATGGCATGAATGAACGTTTTCACTATTGACAAGACACACATTGCTGACTTCAGAAAGAGACTATAATTTTCTCAACAAAGTTCAAATGTGCACGGATTTTTCATGCAATACAAAATGTTATGTCCTAATTGCTGACAAGCATATTAACAGGTGAACAGTAAGTTGGGCATTTTGCTATATTAATAGTACCCGAAAATTTAAGCATATGGTGTTGTATATTCTTTTATTTATTTGTTTATTAATCATACATACATAACGTTTTACAAACCCGAAACCAAACTTTATTGTTTAAAACAAAGGAGCATGTAAGTAAGTCGGTTATCATTCTCGAAATAGGACTGCATGATATTTATAGACCAGTGAGGATATTTGAAAACCTCGCTCGCTTCGCTCGCTCGGTTCACAAATCCCTCACAGGTCTATAAACACAATGCGGGCCTATTCCTCGAACAATAAATATAACATATTTGCAACAAAAATATTTCGTATTTATTTTGGAAGCAAATAGAAATTCTGCAAAAACTACTTGCAACCAGCAATAATCGTTTAATTTTCAACAATTATACTGGTTTATTCAAAGATTAGATCTGTAGATTATTAAGTGGGTAAGTAGGTGAATGAACAATGGTAAGGACGGTAAAACTGCTTCCTAATTCTAAAACAACCAGCAATCGTATAGCAACGAAGCAATTCCACCGGAAATGCAACCAAACAAATTCATTATTAATTTAACAAGCAAATTCGATGAATTGGTATCCCCCGCCGAATGGGTATGTGGTGAGGAATGGCAAAGAAATATACCCGGCAAAAAGTTTAAGATGTTACTAAGAAGCAAATAATGTCATGACATTTGAACTTTAAAGAACAGATTCTTTAAAAGAGCACAATCAAGTAAGCAAGATGTTACTAAGAAGCAAATAATTGCATGACATTTGAACTTTAAAGAACAGATGTCTTTAAAAGAGCACAATCAAGTAAGCAATCTGGAACGTAGGTGGTGACCGGGAAGTGTTGATAACTATTCATGGAGGGTTTAAAAATTTAGAAAATAAGAATGATTTTTGTGGGGGTGGGGGTTGATGGTACAAAACTTCACATGTTGTTAAATATTGGTGGAAAATAAAAAATAAAAAAAAGAGTTGTGTGTGTGGGGGGAGTGGGGGTGTACGGTCGGGGTAGTGGGGTGACTGGATGAAGGAGCGAGATGGGGATAGGGTACAACTGTGCATGTTGATAAATATTCATGGAAAAAATGTGTGTGGTGGGGATTGGGGGAGGGGGAAAGGGTGACCAGGGAGATATGGGTAACCGGCTGTGGCACAACTCCACATGTTGATAACAAATGTTCATAGAAAAAAATGAAAGAAGTTTAATTAAATTCAACCAATTGACGAGTTTGTTATGTACAGATATGTGGATTTTTAAACAATTATAAAAAATATTATTTACAATTTTCATAAAAGTATGTTTGCCATGCAGGAATTGATAAGTGAAAGTGTAAATGACGAACAGGCGGCATTCCAGAGGTCAATGGAGGAAACAACAGAACAACCCAAGGAAGAAAGTGAGACTACAGACACGAAAGCAAGTACTTTATCTTTAGTCTCGAACAACCCTAATGAAAAAATTAAAACGCTTGTTAATTTTAAGTCTGAATTCGACAGGTGTGTAGTCAGTACAAAACAACAACAAACAGTCATAGCAAACGTTAACGAAGGCAAATAATCCATGGTATATGCAATACAAACAGAAACATGTATACAGGGTATAGCACTTTGTCACAACATTCCTTTCTCTAAAAGCAAGAATCGGTCAGTTTGTCAATGACAAACTTTGTTTTTGTAAAAGAACTCGAGGTATTTACATACATTTTTCACAACAAAATATAAACCAGGTTCAGGAGTAAAGTTAAATAAAGAAAATTGAACGACCGGAATTTTTTCAGACAGTCGGAAAGGCGGATGAACGGACAACGCAAAACCTAAATCACTCCGCCTTCTGCGGGGGATATAACAATATTTCTAGAAGCAAGTTTATTCGAGTCACCAAGATGTTAGCAATACTTTAAGGAGTTAAAAAGACATGACGGACATATAAGAGTTTTTGCCTCTGTAGTTTTGTCTTTTCGAGTGCATAACACTTGATTAGTTTTCTTTGATAAAAACTGATTAAGTTATTAAAACTTCGTTTCGCATATTTTTCAAAATATTATTTTATAAATGCAATTATTCAAAAAGTAAATAATTTATGTTTTTCATGAAAGTACGTTTGCCATGCAGGAATTATTAAGTGAAAGTGAAAATGACGAACGGGCGGCATTCCAGAGGTCAATGGAGGAAACAACAGAACAGCCCTAAGAAGAAAGTGAGAATACAGAAACGAAAGCAAGTAATTTATCTTTAGTCTTTAATTTCTCTATTAAAAGATTTAAAATACTTGTTAATTTTAAGTCTGAATCCGACAGTAATGTATTAATGTTGAAAAGTTATCTAGTATAATCCGAAATCGGTTAGAAAATAGAATCAAGAGATATTCCAGAAAGATTTATCAACATACTAGAAGGCTTTTGTTACGGTAAAAGACTTTAATATTAAACGGGGAGAAAGTGTTGAGGCGGCCGGGCAGCTCAGTCGCTATAACATCGGAACGGTATTCCAAGGCCCCGGATTCGAGTCTGGCTGCACATCTTTCTCAACCTGTGAAATTTGGCACGCAACTTGGGGCCGTGACGGCATTACACTGGCTAGTCTACAACGCCTGTTATTGCTTATATATCAAATACCCGCTGATATTGGAGGACGCATTTCAAAATTGGAGGACGAATTTCAAAATTGGTGGGGAAATATGTCACGATATAGGACTTGAATATTAAACGGGGAGAAAGTATCTAGGCAGCCGGGTAGCTCAGTCGGTAGAGCATCAGAACGGTAGTCTGGCTGCACATTTTTCTCAATGTTTATTATTCAAGTCCTATACCGTTACACTTTCAGAAGATAATAAAAATAATCCTCTAGTACATTAAAAAATCTGTAACGATTACTGAATGCATAAAGGGAAGTAATTCCATTAATATGCAAATTTGTAAACCTGTCAATTGTCATTGGAGTAAAATGACAGTATATAGGCGCAATAAATCACCTTTGGTGATGAGCTAGCTTTTCACCGACGGGATTTGTGTGTGGATGCCAGTACATGGCACTAAAACGTTACAAATCTATTTGTTTTGTCTTTTTTTCTGAGCTTAACAATTGATTGATTTTCTTTGATGAAAACCTATTATTTTACTTAAGTTCGTCCCGAATATTTTTCAACATAATATTTTGTAAATATAAATAGTGAACAATTTACGTTATTCACGACAGTATCTTTCCAATGCAGGAATTATTATATGAAAGTAAAACTGACGAACGGGCGGCATTTCAGGAGTCATTGGAGAAAACAGGACAACTCAAGAGAGAAAATAAGATTACAGAAACTGAAGTAAGTACTTTACCTTAAGTCTCGACTATCTCTGATTGAAAAAATCAAAATATAATGCTTTTACGACCGAATTATTATAAGGTAAAATTATAAAGACAGTAGTAAGTGGACCAAATCTTTGTTAAAACAACCAGCCACGGATACAGCATTGAAGATGGTGCAAAGTATTAAGTTTGAAAAGTTATATAGTATCTTAATTCGGCTACGAAAAAGAATCAAATAATATCCCAGAAAGATGTATTAGCTACTAGAAGGTTTTACAAAAATAAAAAAAAAAATCTGTTACATAAAATACCAGTGATACGCAATATCGCCAACAATCATTTTTAGGAAAATTAAAAAGTGAGATAACATCTTTAAAAATTCGGGCTATGTTATTCTCCACATAAATACTATCGTAGTTGAAACAAAATAGCATATCTGGAATAAAATGCCACACAACTTAAATAAATATGTTTGTATGAAAATTATACGTATCTTTCTTTCCAGTATATATTCTGTGCTAAATCATTTTCTATGATACTTTTGTGAACAATACTTTCTTTACTTATAAGGGGAGACTACAAAATCTAATATAGAAATCGACTGTATTCCTTGGGTTTATACTCGAGTAAGAGGTTTTAAATATGTGACTAACAACAGAAACTTTGAAAATACTGTCTTAACCTTTACTGGTTTGCTAGGGAATTTTTAATGTAAAATCATTATCTTAGAATCTTTATAACGAAATAACGGGGTCACCTAATTTTGAGTGCAAAGGAAAAATAATAGAAACGTGCTTCACTTTTCTATACCAAGTAAGACATTTACTAATTTTTATTATTTTCAAAAGTGTTAATGTTAACTCTCGTACACACTTATGTTAATATAATTCTTAGTAATTAGTACGACTTTTTGATACTCAAATTCAGTCGTCAAAAGCAGTTGGTCTATATTTGCAGTTGTCCGGAATGGTTAGTAGTTTCAAATGTATTAACTTAAAGTCACCATTCTGAAAATAAAACTATATTTTAATTAGATATATTTCAACCCCGACTAACCAAATGCATCAAACATAATTATAAACTTGAATACATGCACGGAGGGGCACCTGGGGTCTTCCTCCACCATCAAAACTGGTAAGCCGCCGTATGACCTATAACTTTGTCTGTGTGAGGTTAAACTAAACCAAATCAAAAACAAATAACAGAAAAAAAACCTTTGAAAACCACTTAAAATCTTTTTGCGAAAACAAATAATATTTATGTAATACCTGCCTAAGACACAAAATCAAGGTATTAAACATGTCAAAACATACTAGTATAATGTATGTTTTCCAAACTTGCCCAGTGACAACATGTAACAGTAATGAATAATGGAATGAAGGCTATTCGTTCTGGATATATGATTTTGTTCTTGTTGTAGTTTTGTTACTTTAAGGACGTAATAAGCTCTTCTTTTTTAACTTCAGTTGCAAATCGTTAAGAGTGGAGAAAATCATGAAAAAGATATCGCAAGGTGTTACTGTTGTCGCCGGATACGTTTTCCTTAAAATGACGCTGATTTGTGATTATGCGCGTTGTCTGATAATTATGTTATACGTTAAGAACAATTGATCACGATTCAAAACAAACATGCCATGAACAAAAAAACTATTTATTTAATAATAAATGATTGTAATTTTCCTTATAAAAATACACAAACAGACAAGGCATACACGAAACATAGCGTATATATTTAATATTCTTTCTTTGTTTTTGTGTGGATAATAAGAGACGTGATGAATCAGGTGCTTCAGGGGAAGAAAAAGGGACAGTTGAAACAATTGGTGAGTTTTTGTATTGATTTAATTAATTTTAAATTCTTTGATCTGCAATGATTCGATACTGATTAGCGGAGATAAAATCTCCATGCTCTTTTTCTTTAAGTCACATATGTTCTGTTACATGTTCTTGTATGTTGCGAGTAAAGCTGTGTGCACTTACGAATCTAAAATATTTGCTCCCATGAGAAGTCAGCTAACCTATAATAGAAACTGTAAAAAAGTCACTGTCATTTAAAAAACTATATCCTGACGCTAACAACTGATTGTAATAAGCTGAATTGTATTTGAATCCTGTTGTCCACATTTTATGGAAAAATATCATTCTTAGCACACTTATTTTCTGATAGGAAGATGGCAAACGGTGACAGTTATTTGAAACTAGTCGAGAGGTAGTGAATATTTCATGTGATTTTAACTGTTTTTAAGATTTTAAATATTAAAAATAAAACCTTTTTGAATGTACTAAAGTGTCACAAATTCTTGAATGACCCTCAGAACAGCCAATTGCAAAGTTAACTTACATATGGAGAAGAAATGTCAGAGTTTCCACTAAATATAACTAAAAGCTTGGACATATTATGAGCATTCGAGTATGAGTTTTTGTTTAAAAACTATCTTAAAAACGCCAAACCAAGAAACAAAAGATGCCCGTGTCGGGAATCGAACCCGGGTCGCATTGGCAATAAAATCTTTCCCACTGTCTGTACCAATACACAGTATTGTGTATTTATCGATTGTTAAATCTGGATATTTATAATTATGACAATTTACCTCGAGTAAAGCTTTACAAACTCTTTTCAGATTTTAACGTAAACATTCTCATGCGTTTCCATAACATATAGTCTGTTAGTAATTAAGTTTCAAAGCCTCCTGGAATATAGCATTGATTTCCTGATACCTAAATATTTCTCTTTTTTGTTGTCGAACGACCTGACGACTAAGTAGATAATAGGAATAAATATCGTTCAGTACTTCTGTATACCTGCGGCACAGTTACTTTTACAAACGTGTGAATTAGAAAGGCAATCTGTAATACATCAAAGCTTTTGCTATACTGTTTCTATATTCTGTGTGAATACAGACAAAAACTGCAGTTCTGGTAAATCATGTTATGGGAACATGTGTTTGTAACAAAGATGTTTTCTTTCTTTATGCAAATCGGCGAGAAACAAAAGCATTGCAGAGATAGCATTCATTTAGGGTTGTGTAAATCCTCCATCATACTGTAAGCTTCAGAGAGACAAATTATGATCTTTTCAGATGCTGTCATTAGCCTCAATAACATCAAGTACTCGTTGCTTTTCCTGAGTATTTTTGTAATTCATGGTGATATAATGCTGTTTATTTTTTATTTAGGTAATCTTAAGATCATTTCTTCCAATGATAGTGACTCCACTGAAGAAAACTTCGATGACGTAAAACTGCCGGGGAGTGATAACCAGGAAGATTTTGTAAGATAATATGCTTAAAGTACTTAAAAAGGACTTTTTTTAGATTTAAATAATTACTGCTATATATTTTACAAGAAGAGTTATGATTTATAGGAAAATACTTTACTTCTTGAAAAGCTAAGGATATGCAGACAGTCTTTTTAAAGAGGCTGAACTCAGTTTGATAATTACGTTTGGTCCAATAGGATCATGGAAATCATAGAATGTAACTATGTCAAAGATGAGAAATGTTGCGTATTTTCCTCAGTCAATGCAAGTAGGCAGTTATTTTGCTTTGCTGCTATTTGTATTTCTGAAGTATCTTCTGTAAAATATGATAAATAATTAATCTGTATTGGAATTAGCATACATAAAGCATTATTATGCCACCCTTCCCTTCGAAGAAGAGATATATATTTTTATCTCCTCCCGTCGGTAAACCATTTGGTTTCCGATCAACAACTTGAGAATGCTAAGCTACACAATGGTAAAACTTCAAAGGATGCTTATATGTGGCCAGTAGATGATTTAGAATTTACAAGTAGGTCAAAGGTCAGAGTTACCGTGACCTTACCACTTGAAACGGTTTCCGCCCAAAAACATAATAACGCTTTTGCTTACAGTCGCCATACGTCACAGGATGAATGTCTGTGGCAAGTAGAAATGATCCCTGTTTTTTCGTTATTTATTAACAATATAGATATTGTTTATCATTTTCCGGAATATCAGAAATGCCACACAACCCGAAAAAAATCTGAGCGAAAACCATGTATAAAGTTCTTTTACAAATTATATGCTAAATATATTTTTATGGAAAAAGGAAGATAACAGAATCTAATATAAAAATAGATAGCGTACATTCCTTGGGTTTACGTTCCAGTAACAAGTATTTAAATCAGAGTGACAGTAGTAATTTTGCAAACTGCTGTCTTAACTTGCACTGTGGTTTGATAAGGACTTATTAATGTATGTTCACGGGATTAGAATCTTAATAACGAAAGAAACGGCGTCACCTCATTTTGAGCGCATCAAAAAAGGCAAAAGAATAGAACAAATTATCACACTATGTGACTAGAGAGCAGAAGAATTGTAATAAACGTCTTGCATTTTTCTAAATTAAGTCCACTGTGCGACATTTACTGATTATCGTTTAGTCCAAAAATATTAATGTTGCCTTTCTGACACACTTATGTTAGTATAATTTATGGTAATAAGTAAGTCTATGTGATTCTCACAATCAGTCTTTAACAGGAGTCAGTCTGTTTTCAAACGTATTGCATTAAAGTCACCATTCTGAAAACAACAACAACAAAAAACAACAAAACAAGGCATTAAACAAGTCAGAAAATACTATAACACGCTTATTTTTTTAAACGTGCTCAATGAAAAGACAACAATAACAAGATATGGAATGAAGGCTCTTCGTACTGTATTTAGTCTTGCTTTGTAGTAGTTTTGTTACTTTAAGGACGTAGTAACTTTTCGTCTTATTTTAATGGTGAATTTCTTTTCAGGAGATACAATTAGGAGAGACGGAATTGCAAAAGCACAAACACCAAAGCAGCAAAACTGTAAATGAAAAAGCTATAACGTCTAGCAAATCTGCTGTGAAGGAAGTGAATGTACGGGTTTCTCTTTTCTCTTCTTTTAAATAATTTAAGTTCAGTTTCAAAGAGGCAAGAGCGTATCAAATACAAGGTGTTATGGGCCGTCGCCGGATAAGTATTTCTTAAAATGACGCTTATGTGTGTTTATGCTTTGTCCCATAATTAGGGATGAACGTTAAGAACAATTTATCACAGTTCAAAACAAACATGTACTACACAAAAATGTCTTTTCAATAATTGATAGCAGCCCGCCCGCTTAGCTCATTAGGGAGAGCGCAGATCTACGGATCGCGGGGTCGCGAGTTCGATTCCTGGGCGAGGCGTATGTTCTCCGTGACGATTTGATAAAAGACATTGTGTCTTTAATCATTTGTTTTCTACCGCTGATTTATGTGGAGAAGTTGGCAGTTACTTGCAGAGAACAGGTTTGTACTGGTACAGAATCCAGGAACACTGGTTAGGTTAACTGCCCGCCGTTACATAACGGAAATACTTTTGAAAAACGGCGTTAAACCCGAAACAAACAAACAAAATTACAATAGAGACTGTCTTAGTGACCCCCTGTTTTCAGCGACCATCTGTCTACAGTGACCGTTTTAATTTCCTCCCAAAGAAATTCGCATTAAAATTGGCTTGTTTGTAGCGCCTCCTTGTCTGATGTGTATAGTGGCCATGATTTTCTCCCCCAAAACGGTATTTTGGACCTTAATAATGATCTTTTACCGAAGGACAACCAGCAAGCATACATGGTCTTTTGTTGTATTTTGTGGCCGTTGCTGTGCAAACTGTCATCATTTCAGTTGCAAACAATATTGTCATTGTGCAAACTAACCTTTTAAAATTTGCATTTAATATCCTAATTACACAACTGTAGAAAATGGATGCATAGAAATTATTATGATCCAATCAAAGTATTTGTTAGTAACTTACAAATGTTTGGATTGATTGGATTCTATGCTACTTTCAACAGTATTTTAGTATCACAGTGGCCAGTACATCTTTCCTGGGTATGCATAGCCCAGCCTACCTTTTTGTCTATGGATCAGTGTACATATATGTGAAATTAGGGATAATAATGTGCTATTAGATTTTTCCACCAGAGCATGTCCGACATTACGACCTTTGACAGCTAGATTGTACATAGTGACTCCCTGTCTCTAGTGACCTTTTTGAAATTCTCCGAAGATTGGTCACTGTAGACAGTCTTTACTGTAATTAATATCGTGAAATTTTAAATATTCTTTCTTTGTTTTGTGTGGTTCAAAAAGAGACGTGACGAATCAGGAGCTTCAGAGGAAAAAAACAAGCACGTCGAAAAGATTGGTGAGTCTTTGTATTGTTTTAATAATTTAAAATTGACTGTCAGTTGATATTTGATCTGCCATGTTTCGATGTAAACACTTGATAAGCAGAGACAAAAGCTTCATGCGCTTTTGATTTTAGTAATATATGTTGATATTACATGTTCTTGTATGTTGTATGTACGAGGGTCATGTACGATTTATGACAATTGTGCAATATCTAAGAAAGTAATAAGTGACATAAAACTATGGCTTTTTTCCTTCTTGTGGGCAAGGCTCTGTACATTCACGGATCTAAAATATTTGCTCTTATGAGAGGACAGCCTGTAATAGAAACTGTAGAAAAGAAATGTCATTAAAATGCTATATCCTGACGCTCACAATTAGTTATTAACAAACTTAATTGTATAAGAATTCTGTTGTCCATATTTGTACGGAGAAAACATCTTGGTGGACGTATTTCCTGATTCGGAAATGGCAATCGGAATAGTTATTCAGATTAACTCCTTGTTTCAAAGGATGTGTGTAATCATAGCTTAATTAAGTTTCTTCCGTAAAACAACATTTGCAATAAAGTAAATTTACATACGACGTAGGCTCAATGGTACAAAGTAATACTGTATTAAATTGATTCTGTGACAAACTTAAATGTAAGAGGATCACAACTCACAGAGAACGTAATTACGCGCAAACGCGAGGATTGGCACATTTCATTATAATTGATAAAACAAACTTACAATTTTGGCAAAAATGTATAAAAAGAACATTATCCGTCGAAGTTTCGGATTTACAGTGCAAACACTCTGTTGAACATGAATGATGATGGTTAATGCCTTACTTTAAAGATATTGTGTCATTGGTTCGAAATGTTTAGGTTTTACTAAGCTGCATAAATGATGAACGCCGCATGTTTTATAAATTGGTGAAAAACAAAATAAATGCAAAACATATGTGTAAGAGGTAGCATTCCATAGCTGAATAGGGAGGTGTACACAATCCATTTTACTGTAGACGTTACAGAAATAAATTTTCATGTTAACTACTGCTGCCTTAAGCTTTAATAGCATTAAAATAGTTTCTTCACAACCGCCTCGGTAGCCTAGTGGTAGAGCGCCCGCTTCGAGTGCGGGAGGTCGTGGATTCGATTCCCGGTCGCGTCATTTCAAACACGTAAAAATGGTACTAGTAACTTCCTCGCTTGGCGCTCAGCATTAAAGACGCTCGCTACAGTTTCGTATTTTTTTTTCTCAATAATAGATTTTGATGAAATGTTTTGTATTAAAAGATCATGTTAAGATGTATTGAAAAATGAAATAAAAATACTAGGTCACCAGCTTTGTTTCAATTTAATTTTCCCCTAGATATGGTGCTATTTTAAACATTTTTCAAAATTTCTGTAATCCTAAAATATCTTTCAGTAAAGTACAATAATCAGCATAAATTTGATTATCTAAGCATTTTTATAACGGAAAACAAAATATCTATTAGAAACATGCTCAGAGAAATCAAAAGAACATGATTTTGTAAAGAAAGGAATACTTGTTTGCAGACCCAATGGCTATTTTTGCATATTTTGTCAGTTTTAAGTTGGTACTTTGCTATTTTATCGAGTTTCACATAATAGAATTTAATCAAACTCTGCACATACCTTTGGTTATGTCTACCTAATCTAAAACAAAAAGAAAATTGATAGGTCACCATATTAGATTTCGCTTAAATCAAATTACAACGAGGTGGGGTGTGGCGGGCATTTATACAACGCAGGTTGGTACGAAATACTCTTTCAGTGTTTGAGCAAATGACTTAGAAATATATATATGAAATTATCAAACGGCAGATTTCTTAATAAGCGGATTTTAAGTTGTTTCTGAAGCATTTTGATGGCATAGAACGATGAAAGTTTCCGCCTTTTTTTTAACAAAACCTGTAGTTTACGAATGTACGGTACAGGTACGGTACGGGATTAGAAACAGCTGTGACTCAATGCAGAGTTTGAACGCTGGTAATAAATAACAGACTCCAGTATATGTCGGATTGAAGCAATTTGAACTAAAAGTACTTTAAATGTATATATTTTGTAATCATGGTGATACTTACCCTAACCTTTTGTCAATATATTTAACATTTTGTACATTAAATGCATGCGAACATACAATAATTTGCCGTACGCGACATTAGATAATCACTTCCGGGCATGCGCAGAAGACCGCACCAAGTCTGCAGTGAGCTACATCGAAACCAAATTGGCACGGTGTTGGGGTAAATATCGACCCGTCTGGAAAAACTGTAGCGAGTGCCTTTAAGAGGATAGCGCTAGGACTGGTCAGCCCTGTCAGTATATTGTGACTGGGTGGGGTATCATGTCACGTGTCTACGGCGGGATATTCCAGTGAGGCAGCTCTATAAAATGGGCACTGTACCCACCCAAGTAGACACCGTCGTTTATATGACTGAAAAGTTGTTGAATAAGACGTTAAACCCGAACACACACACACACGCACGCACGCACGCACGCATATAGTTGCTTCACATTTTGTAATTCCTTGTGATATGATAATTATTATTTTTGTTCAGGTAATCTTCAGACCATTTCTTTCAAAGATTCTGACTCCTCTATAGAAAACATCGATGACGTTGAACCGCAGAGTGATAACCAGGAAGATTCTGTAAGACAACATGCTTGAAGTACTTTCAAAATGATTTTTTTTAGATTCAGATAATATTATTATTTTTTTATTATTATTAGATTATGCTTCAAAGAAGGAAAATACTTTACTTCATGGAAAGATCGATATTATTTGAAATTGAACTCAAGTATGCTGTCATTTTGCTTGGTTGTTGAAGTATCTTCTGTAGAATTTGATGAATGATAAATTAGTATTGGAATAAACCATACATTAAACATTATGCAAACATCCCTCTCCCTTCGAAGTTTGGCTCATTGTCTGTCAGACGGTCGGTCGGTCCGCCCTTCCGTCAGTAAACCATTTGGATTACGATCAACCACTAGAAAGAGCTTAGTTGCACAATGATGAAATTTCAAAGGATGATTAAATGTGGTCAGTAGATAATTTAGATTGTTCAATAGTTAGTAGGTCAAAGGTAAAAATCGCATTGGCTTTGACACTGGAAACGGTTTCCGCCCTATAACATAAAACGCATTTGTTTATAGTCGACAAATTATACATAGTGATATATATTTACCCATACATATTGTAAATATGTATTTTATAATGTCATTGTAACGTTGTACATGCATATATTTGTACTTTTTGTAAATAGCATGCTCTTCTTATTAGAAGAAATAAAGAATATCTATCGACATTTTGTATCTATCTACCTGTAAGGTATTACAAGACTTGTTAAAAAATGTGACATTTTAATAATATAATTCTTTTAGCATAACGTAATATTTATCACTATTTCATTTTCTTTACAATTTTATCAAGATGAAACAATCTTATTACCTATTTATTGCATATATTTCTTTAATCACGTTGTTATCGTACACTTAGGACACACAATAAAGCTAATTTGATCAGTTTTGGTCACAACAGTCACTAAACGTTAACAGTCAAACATCATATACGTTACAAGGTGAATTGGTCAGTACACCAAACATACGATTCCCTGATACGGGAGATAATCGAAGGTATACAGAGGAAAGAAATGAGCGCAGCTCTCAGGAAATGTATTCGGAACTAAAAGGTAGATCATCGTATGGAATGTCGTTAAATAGGCACGCCTTTTCTTCTGATGAGGAATATAATGAAAATGGGGAATTTAACAAGAAACAAGCGCATGCGAAAACGTACAACGCCTCATCGCGAGAAGGCGATCAAGAAAGTTCGGGGAATTGGCAAAGCAGAGCCTATGTAGAAAACTTCGATGGAGATGATGAAATCGAAGACGAGTTTCCTGAAGATGTTTCGTCTCAAAAACGAGATCACAAAATAGCATGCGAAACATTTGTGTACTTCAGTAAGAGCAGTGACATTTATAGTCAATGGTATGCATCTAAATTTACAATTGATGATCAGGAATTCAACTGCGGTCAGCAGTTTATGACGTACAGGAAAGCAGGTATGGCTTTTTTGAAATATATCTTTATATCTACGTACTTTTCCATATCTGAAAGAACATATTCTGATAAAGTTTGTGTTTAAAAAGGTTTAAACGATTAATATGCAAATATTAACATTGCTATATGACATTCCAAAAAACGATATTTGTTTTTTTTGCACTGTTCAGTTCTCTTCGAAGATTTAGAAATTGCGGGCGAGGTACTAAAATGTACAGATCCAGGAAGGATCAGAGAGATTGGAAAGAAAGTAAAAGGATTTGACCTAAACACATGGAAGCAAAATTGTATACAAATTGCTAAAGAAGGAAACAGAGCAAAGGTATAATACTATAGAAAAACATAATTTCAAATATATTGGTTACGTCTTTATATTCATTTGGTGTTTGGATAAATAAGTATGTGAATCTATGATTCAGAGATGTTTTATTTGAAAAGACTTTCTTAAGTTGAAAAGTTTTAGTTGCTATAAATGAACCGACCTCTTTTCTAAATGTAATTAATGAATCGTTTAATAAAACAATCTACGAGTATAACCTAAAGCTTTAAACAGAGATGATATTTTCAAACCTGGGGGAAATGGTATTAATAATGAACTTTTAAAATGTGAGAGACGCGGACACATTGCAGATTCTAGACTACATTACATGTTGTCGGTATCACGTATCTTCTCATTAAAGTGTATACATGTAAATAAGTGAACAATTAAGTCTTTTTACGCTTCTTGATCTGCTTTTTTATTTTCATTTCAGTTTTCCCAAAATAAGAAAATACTGGAAGAGCTAATCGCCACACATCCCAAAATTTTGGTTGAAGCGAGCCCTTCTAACAAAACATGGGGTATAGGACTGAAAGAAACCTCGCCTCGTGCATGGGACGAATCTACCTGGAAGGGAAAAAACTACTTAGGATATGTTTTGACGGAGGTCAGAGATGACATTTTGGTTGAACGTGGCACAATTGACGGAAGAGGTAGAAAAGTAAGTAGTATAAGTAAGACATCAGGCGAATTGGAATGAAATAAAGACAAAAATGTTCAGTTATGATCATTTTACATGAAAGCGAGTGTATGAAAGACCAATCACAGCCAACAGACTACTTTAAGGCCTGTGTTTCGGTACACCATCAACGTAAACTACCTAATATATCAATTTTGTTAACAATGTACATGCATAAGTAAACACTACTCGCATCAAAAGACGTCCATAGAATGCCTTTGAATTGAAATTTAAACCAAGCTACATTACCAAATCTAGAAATCCTGTCACGTACATACTTTCATTTCTACACGTAGAAGGTATACCGTTAAAGGGCAAGGAACGCCAGACAATAAGTTAGTTTTATATTAAAGCCATCTTCAAGCCTTTCATAATTCTGAAAGAATTTTCAAAACTCGGACCACATTTGAAAAATATATGGCAGTTTGAATTTTCAGAAAATAGAAGCAGCCACTTAGTGTGTTAATGACGTCATTTACAAACTATTGAAGTTTTTATTTGACAAATACCTTTTTATATAGTTGAACTTCCAATGTTTCTTGAGGGTAAGATGTAAAACATTGTAATTTCTTCCATTGAAGCTGGAAAAAGTAGAGACATTTTATTTCAGAAATAAGTAAATACAATTCAAATATATACTAGAAATTTAATAAATCTGCCATGTTGTTTAACATTGTCATTGAAAACATATGGCCACCACTTCGATCAAATATTGAAATATCAATAACTTTCTCATTTTTACCCCGATATTAAAACTTCTTTCACTTCTTTAAATAATATAAAATGATCTAGCAGATGGAATTAACATACGAACATCGTTGCCTTTGCCTTTACTACCATAAGGAAGCGAAGTTATTCCGTCTGTGATGATACTTTAAGGAACAGTTCTGTGCATTTATTTTGATATATTTATTTCAATGTACGCATTTTCTTTAAAGATCAGTTAAATAAATTTTATACAGATGTATACTGATAAGCTGTCGAAAGATGCTGCCAATCCAAATACGAGAGAGAGAAGGGGCACAAGAGGTCATAAATACGACAGTAACAAACATGAAAACTACTTATATTTTGAGAGTGGAATTTACTCTATGAGCCGTAGGTCCGACTTCTGGTCTGATGGTCAAATATTTCGGAGTGTGCAACAGTATCTGATGTTCAAGAAAGCAGGTATGACAATAAACTGGCGAAATATGTGCTTGTGTAAGGATGATAATACATTGTAACTACATATACTGTATATGTTTTTAATTCAAGTTGTCTAAATATTTTATAAACTATGATTACATTTTGAATGAGAGTCCGGTCCGAGCAAAAATGAATGACAAAACATTCCATCCTTTTATATTTATAGACATAAAATGTTGTGGCTGCTACAGCAATTACTTAAATGTTTTAAAGCAAAGATCACTTTTTCTTCAACGTCTTATGATATGTTCGAATGTTCACTCAAATTTCAGACAACTTATGCTGTTGAATACACTATCTTAGGATAGTTTCATAGGAAAACATAATCACTAATTCCAGAATTGTTCAAAGACTTTGAGAAAGCGGAGGAGATTTTAACAAGTGTAGATCCTAAGTTTTTACAACAAAAGGGAAGAGAAGTAAAAGGATTCAAAGAGGACGTATGGAAAAGTCACCGCCTCCAGATTGCAAAAGATGGAAATATGGCTAAGGTTATCTTCCTGTTATAATTGCACTTAGATTTAGGAATGTACAAACATGCACTGGTGTGTTTTAAGTATAAATGGCATTTGTTAAATTGAAATATAACTTCAGTGGCCGGGTGATTTAGGCGTGTGACTTCTTATTACTTGCCACTCACTCACAACTATGGCTAATTGTTACTTTCAACGCATCGCTCGGAAATTTTTTAGATGTCAGTAACCATAAGTTTTATTACGTTTTCACTAATTCAACATTTAGAAATATGATAATGAAGAAATAATAACCTGTACGAAAATAGGACCTGATTTACAGCTGTAAAACGTCTGTAAAAGACCTGTATTTTGAAACTACAGCCGTAAAAGACCTGTAAGTGAATAAATAACAGAAATACAGTTGAAATGTAAAACATGCAGGTCTCAAAAATACAGCTGTAAAAATTAGATGGAAGTTACAGCTGTAAAATGGTCATGTCTCAAAATAAGTTTAAAAGTCATAATGACAAGATTGTCATGTGTTTTCATGACAAAGAAAGTTTTAAAAACAAGATCTGATGCATAGTTTCTACCTTGTTTCATACTCTTGAATTTTGCAATTGCTATACTGTAAACAGAATAAATTTTGTTCTTTACTTACTATGTTATTTATTTTGCCATTTTTTGTAATAATTGCTACCCTTTATAGAGAATTTATAGAATATATATATTATATATAGAATTTATTTGCTTTATGAGAACACAATACTACATAAATTATAAAAATCGGCAGGTTCAAAGTAAAAATATAATCATTTTAGTGAGGTGTACTCAGGTATACTGGACCATAATTATAATTTAGGTTTGTCCTGGGCATCCAGAGTCTAGAAAAATAGAATTACTTGTAAAATCACAAAATTCTATCATTTTTCTACGAGGTACAGCAATTTATGATGCGTTTGCGTTTGTTTTAAACTATTTATTGCATTTTTAATTTTACAACACAACTAAACATCTAAACTCGAGGTTGATTTCATCTGGAATGGGTGTTGAGAGCGATTAATCAAAGTTGTAAGAACTACTCTCGCAATCGAGAATTAAGATACTAGTATCAGCTTAAAATACAAGAATTTTTTAAACGATGATTATCGCGCCTGACAAAATTGCAGAGGCTTATTGCACTCACCTTATCATTTTTCGAGTAAAAATATACACACTCAATTTAAAACTGTTATAAACTTTTTTAGTTTAGTTTTCATATGTTTTTGTGAATATCATGATTTGTTTTATCTGTAAAAACTGAAAATTGAACTATAGTTCTAGTTGTTGAAGAGTAGAATCAAGGAACTGCACATTACAATCTCAGTATTTTGGACATAAAGTTGTCCAGTATACCCGAGTACACATCACTCAAATGATTATATTTTTACTTTGAATTTACCAATCTTTATAATTTATATAACATTGTGTTGCCAATAAATTGTTCTATAATGTGCTGAAAACCGCATCTAAAAACTAGAAGATCCTTTTGCAAAAAGGCGCATGTCTCCCCCAATGCAAAGTGGTATAGGCAAGAAGTCAGTAGGGGTCAGGAGCAAAAGTCAAAGAGACACTGATGGTTGGCTGCAATAGGGATCATCTACTTGGCATGTCCAGTCATCCTGCTAAGTTTCAACACTCTTGGCCTAGTGGTTCTCAAGTCACTGTTCAGGCTCCTGTGACCTTGACCTTTATCAAGTGACCCCAAAATAAATAGGGGTCATCTACTCTGCATGTCCAATCATCCTATTAAGTTTCAACATTCTAGGTCAAGTGGTTCTCAAGTTATTTTCCGGAAATTATTTCACATGACCAGGCACCTGTGACCTTGAACTTTAATAGACTGACCCAAAAATCAATAGGGGTCATCTACTCTGCCTGTTCAATTATCCTATGAAGTTTCAACATTCTGGATCAAGAGGTTCTCAAGTTACTGATCGGAAATGGTTATCAATGTTCAGGCCCCTGTGACCTTGACCTTTAATGGAGTGACCCCAAAATCGATAGGGGTCATCTACTCTGCATGAGCAATCATCCTATGAAGTTTCAACATTCTGGGTTGAGTGGTTCTCAAGTTACTGACCGGAAATTGTTTTCCATGTTCAGGCCCCTGTGACCTTGACCTTTAATAGAGTGACCCCAAAATTAATTAGGGTCATTTACTCTGCATGTCCAATTATCCTATAAAGTTTTAACATTCTGGGTCAAGAGGTTCTCAAGTTATTGATAGGAAACTGTTTTCCATGTTCAGGCCCCTGTGACCTTGACCTTTGATAGAGTGATCCCAAAATTGATAGGGGTCATCTACTCTGCATGACCAATCATCCTATGAAGTTTCAACATTCTGGGTCATGTTGTTCTCAAGTTATTGACCGGAAATGTTTTTCAATGTTCAGGCCCCTGTGACCTTGACCTTTAATGGAGTGACCCCAAAAACAATAGGGTCCATCTACCCTACATGACCAATCATTCTATGAAGTTTCAACATTTTGAGTCAAGTGGTTCTCTCGTTATTGATCGGAAATGGTTTTCAATGTTCAGGCCCCTGTGACCTTGACATTTGAGGAGTGACACCAAAAAACAATAGGGGTCATCTATTCTTCATGACCAATAATCCTATGAAGTTTCAACTTTCTGGGTCAAGTGGTTCTCTAGTTATTGATCAGAAATGGTTTTCAATGTTCAGGCCCCTTTGACCTTGACTTTTGACCAAGTGACCCCAAAATCAATAGGGGTCATTTACTCTTCATGACCAATCATCCTATGAAGTTTCAACTTTCTGGGTCAAGTTGTTCTCTAGTTACTGATCTGAAATGGTTTTCAATGTTCAGGCCCCTGTGTCCTTAACCGTTGATGGAGTGACCCCAAAATCAATAGGGGTCATTTACTCTTCATGACCAATCATCCTATTAAGTTTCAACATTCTGGGTCAAGTGGTTCTCTAGTTATTGATCGGAAATGGTTTTCAATGTTCAGACCCCTGTGACCTTGACCTTTGACAGAGTGACCCCAAAAACAATAGGGATCGTCTACTCCAGCAGCCCTACAATCCTATCAAGTTTGAAGGTTCTAGGTCAAATGATTCTCCAGTTATTGCTCGGAAATGAAGTGTGACGTACGGACGGACGGAAGGACGAACGGACAGGGCAAAAACAATTTGTTTCCCCCAGAAGGGGGGAGACATAATAACAAGCGGTTACGGAACTACATATCGAGTAACATTACATATTGAACGTCCCTCGTAATATCAGTCTCGCTTTGATCGAAGCCATCTAGAGCTCTACAAACTATCAACACCTTATTAAAAAGTGTATATTATCTTTTTAGTTTTCACAGAATGAAGACTTGCGAAGCCAGATTATCTTAACACATCCAAAGAAGTTTGTGATGGCAAGTCCCATCGGTAAGATATGGGGAATAGGGCTTGCGGAGCAAGACCCAAAGTCTAGAGACAAAAATGTATGGAACGGAAAAAATGACTTAGGAAATGTTTTGACAGAAGTGCGAAATACACTTAGTAGTGAATATGCCCAGGCAGACCAGAGGTATGTACATTTATGAAGGATCCATTAACAAAAGATTTATAGATATGTGATAGTGTTTGATTATCCAATGCTACTAGAATGCCCCGAGGGCAATTCTTTTCTCATCGTAGGTGTACTCAAAATAGTCTAGGTTGCATATATCAAATTATTCAGTTATTTACTAAACATACATACCATTAGATTGCGACTAAAATGTAATACTTTAAATAGTAATGAAGTATATACATTTACTTAGTGTTTTTGGACAAAGTGTAATTTCTAAATGGTTCTTTGGGATCATGGAGTCGATTAATACATTTGTGTAAACTTGTAATAGAATTCCGCTTCAACCGGAAATAAGTGGTGACAGGAGTGTCGTACATTTTAGTTCTCTCTTACACAGTAGAACCAGGTCTGATATTATTTAGCATTGTAATTTCCTGTGATACTTGTTTAAGTCTACTAAAAATGGCACGTATCGATATTTCTATATAACGAAATAAACGAATATAACGCACCGGAAGTGACCGTTGTGGTATATAATTGTAATGTGTATTTGTGTGTTTACAGAGAAAGACGGACAAACGAAGGGGATACATCAGACTAAACCAGTTCCTTTTTTGGAAGAATTTTGTACATACTGTAACCATATATGACGCCTCGGATAGTGCTTTACACATGTCATTAATAGTAAGGGTGAATGATCACCGGATGTGGCTGTGTAATGTTTGAATATTTCTAGGATGATATAAGTCAGTACCACTGTAAAAATTATTAAATCAAAACGGATGACCAGCAATAAGTGTAACAGATCTGCAACCCAGGGTACATTTTACAAAACTGGGATTACATACTTGCTTCAAAATTGCAGCATCTGAAGAGTGCTTTCAGAGTTCAATTCGAAACTGATGCAAATGCAGGTTCGTAGACTGATCTCAAAACTAGTTTTCATGAAAATTATAACAATGACTCCTAAGATTTGGCACAATCATACATCATGTCACATCATGAAAAAAGTACACAGTAAAGATTTTTTTTGTACTGTTCATGTACAGAAGGACAATATATTTTTCTTTCAAAACGCTACAATTTTTGCACAACTTCGCTATGAACTTTTTAAATATTTTTTGAAAACATCATATGTAAACTATTCAACATGTTTAACGCGTACCTGTACGTGTTATGAGAAACTAAGGCATTGCATCCATTTTCGGCAGTATTAAGGCTACTAGAACTACCCGTCTCAAAAGTTTACTACGTAGCGATTTGTCTCATTTTTGTGCCCCCCATGAGTGGTGGGGGGATATAGATTTGGTCTTGTCCGTGCGTCCGTCCGAAGTTCGTGACGCGCCTAGCTCAAAAAGTATTTGATATAAATTAATGAAACCTTGCACGAGTCTTTATCATGATATAAACTTGCGCACCTCCTACTTTCCGTCTGGCTCCGCCCCCTATTTCCAGAGTTATAGTAAAAAATGAACATTTTCACCTGGTGACACGCCTAGCTCAAAAAGTATTTGATATAGATTCATGAAACTTTGCATGAGTCTTAATCATGATATGATCTTGCGCACCTCCTATTTTTTGTCTGGCTCCGTCCCCTATTTTCTGAGTTATGGCCCCTGAAATAGTCAGAAATGCACATTTTCACCTTGTGGCGCACCTAGCTCAAAAAGTATTAGATATAGATTAATGAAACCTTACATGAGTCTTTATCATGATATGAACTTGCGCACTTCCTATTTTTCGTCTGTCTCCGCCCCTATTTTCTGAGTTATGGCCCCTGAAATAGTAAAAAATGCACATTTTAACCTTGTGATGCGCCTAGCTCAAAAAGTATTTGACATAAATTGATGAAACCTTGAAGTTATGGCCCCTGAAATAGTAAAAATGCAAAATTTTACCTAATTATGTGCCTAGCTTAAAAAGTATTTAATGTAAATTTATGAAACCTTGCTTGGATCTTTATCATGATATGAACTTGCGCACTTCCTATTTTTCGTCTGTCTCCGCCCCTATTTTCTGAGTAATGGCCCCTGAAATAGTCAAAAATGCACATTTTAACCTTGTGACGCGCCTAGCTCAAATGTATTTGACATAAATTGATGAAACCTTGCATGACTCTGTATCATGATATGAACTTGAGCACTTCCTATTTTTCGTCTGGCTCCTCCCCCTATTTTCAGAGTTATGGCCCCTGAAAAAATGCACATTTTCATCCTGTGACACGCCTAGATCAAAAAGTGTTTGATATAGATTCATGAAACCTTGCATGAGTCTTAATCATGATATGAACTTGCGCATCTCCTATTTTTCATCGTGGTCAGCCCCCTATATCCAGAGTTATGGCCCCTGAAATAGTCAATAGTCAAAAATGCACATTTTCACCTTGTGACACGTCTAACTCAAAAAGTATTTAATATAAATGATTGAAAACTTGCATAAGTCTTTATCATGATATAAACCTGCACACCTTTTATATTTTGGCTGGCTCCACCCCCTATTTTTGAAGTTATGGCCCCTGAAATAGTAAAAATGCACATTTTTACCTAATTATGTGCCTAGCTCAAAAAGTATTTGATGTAAATTTACGAAACCTTGCTTGGGTCTTTATCATGATGTGTTCTTTCACACTTGGCATTCTCCCTGAGAATCTTGGCATTTATTACAAAGTTATGGCCCTTGAAATAGCCAAAATAGTGGATTTTTTGTTTGTGATGCTCATAGCTCAAAAAGTATATGGCCTAGAATAATGAATCCTTTTCATAAAATGTTTGTTTAGGCTATACCCCATTAAGACTGCAAACATTTGAATTATTTCCCCTTATTTGTGACAAATGTACCAGTGGGGGCACACCCTGTGTCCTACAGACACATTCTAGTTAAATTATGTTCACAAAGAAGAGCATATACTATCTTTGCAAAGGAAGATTGATTTTGCTCTATGTATTCTTTAGATAAGCTTAAGCGATACATCATTCAGAAAGTTAATATTTAACATAATTTATTTGTCCTTAATTCTACCCAAGATGCGTAAAAATGTTAAACAGCATCAAACATAAAACAACTCGTTTTGCTTGTAACTGATGCACCATAATATAAACCAAGTGTATTAATCAATGGATAAAGTCATATCAAGTAGGTAAAGCTTGTCTTGATCTTCAAAATTCCATAAATAAATAATAAAATTCGCGCAAAGAAATGTTTGAATTCTTCAGCTTTTTGAAGCATTTGAGTATATATTTTTAGCTCACCTGTCACATAGTGACAAGGTGAGCTTTTGTGATCGCGCAGCGTCCGTCGTCCGTGCGTCAGTCCGTGCGTGCGTGCGTGCGTGCGTAAACTTTTGCTTGTGACCACTCTAGAGGTCACATTTTTCATGGGATCTTTATGAAAATTGGTCAGAATGTTCACCTTGATGATATCTAGGTCAAGTTCGAAATTGGGTTATGTGCGGTCAAAAACTAGGTCAGTAGGTCTAAAAATAGAAAAACCTTGTGACCTCTCTAGAGGCCATATTTTTCAATGGATCTTCATGAAAATTAGTGAGAATGTTCACCTTGATGATATCTAGGTCAAGTTTGAAACTGGGTCAACTGTTGTTAAAAACTAGGTCAGTAGGTCTAAACATAGAAAATCCTTGTGACCTCTCTAGAGGTCATATTTTTCATGGGATCTGCATGAAAATTGGTGAAAATGTTCATCTTAATGATATCTAGGTCAAGTTTTAAAGTGGGTCACGTCCGTTTCAAAACTAGGTCAGTAGGTCAAATAATACAAAAAACATTGTGACCTCTGTAGAGGCCGTATTTTTCATGGGATCTGCATGAGAATTAATCAGAATGTTCATCTTGATGATATCTAGGACAAGTTAGAAACTGGGTCACGTCCGTTTCAAAACTAGGTCAGTAGGTCAAATAATAGAAAAACCTTTTGACCTCTCTAGAGGTCATATTTTTCATGGGATCTGCATGAAAATTGGTCAGAATGTTCATCTTGATAATATCTAGGTCAAGTTTGAAACTGGGTCACATGCGATCAAAAACTAGGTCAGTAGGTCAAATAATAGAAAAACCTTTTGACCACTTTAGAGGCCATATTGGTGAGAATGTTCATCTTAATGATATATAGGTCAAATTCGAAAGTGGGTCACGTCCGTTTCAAAACTAGGTCAGTAGGTCAAATAATAGAAAAAACCTTGTGACCTCTGTAGAGGCCGTATTTTTTATGGGATCTGCATGACAATTGATCAGAGTGTTCATCTTGATGATATCTAGGTCAAGTTAGAAACTGGGTCACGTCCGTTTCAAAACTAGGTCAGTAGGTCAAATAATAGAAAAACCTTTTGACCTCTCTAGAGGTCATATTTTTCATGGGATCTGCATGAAAATTGGTCAGAATGTTTATCTTGATAATATCTAGGTCAAGTTTGAAACTGGGTCACATGCGATCAAAAACTAGGTCAGTAGGTCAAATAATAGAAAAACCTTTTGACCACTCTAGAGGCCATATTTTTCATGGGATCTGTATGAAAGTTGGTCTGAAAATTCATCTTGATGATATCTAGGTCAGGTTTGAAACCGGGTCAACTGCGGTCAAAAACTAGGTCACTAGGTCTAAACATAGAAAAACCTTTTGACCTATCTAGAGGCCATATTTTTCAATGGATCTTCATAAAAATTGGTCAGAATTTTTATCTTGATGATATCTAGGTCAAGTTTAGAACTAGGTCACATGAGCTCAAAACTAGGTCACTATGTGAAATAATAGAAAAAACGACGTCACACTCAGTTCATGTGGGAACAGGTGAGCGATTCAGGACCATCATGGTCCTCTTGTTTTCAGTCACACAGTATTTATGTCACATTTTGGATTCAAACTATTTCGGAGTTTATTTCGTGTGAAAGGGTTTTCTTTAATGAGATGCTATATGCTTTAACTTTCATAACAGGAATAGTCTGAGGTAGTACAAAATTTTGATCAGATATTTTCCCGACAAAAAAACATGATCTGTCTTTAATATGATATTTTTCTCAGCTTGGATCAGGTGCGCATCAGCCACATACAAAAAGGGTTATATTATGCTTCCCGCTATTTAATTTTTTATATTTATTATATAAGAATTAAGGATCAATAAACCCTATCAAATGTTCGCGATTTACATGTACATATGCTGTAAGATTTAAACTCATCTAGTACAATCTCTAAAGCAAAATATCCGGTTTCTTTTGCAATAATAATATATACGTTTAGGGTTATACGAAGAATTATGAGACAAATTCGCTTTGCAGTTAAATATTTAGATGGACCTGTACATATGTATAGCACATATATATCATTGTCTTCTATGCTTCCAAAGGTCTTCTTACAGGTTATATGAACTATCACAATATTAGTTTATAAGTGCCGTCCATGGACTAAGTGTTATTATATTTTCTTGTTCTATGATATCATGGATTCCATTCAATTTTAATATGATATAGTTCTGCTTAAGCAGGTTCTGTGGGATGGGATGTGAGAAGTGTTGCATATTTCATTACCTATCATAAATAGACAGAGTCTGCTGTTATTTTGCTTTGTTGCGTTCTTGCTTCCAATTTATATCTTAATGTATTGTACTGGTTTAAACAGAAATCAAAACTTATAGAATGCAATGGTAAGATGCCATTCGTTACTTCAAATTTTGCGGTTTGGATAGTGTTATTTGGACATGGTGTCGCCTAAAGTTTGACAGAAGTCAGCCTAGTTAGGTCTGTCATAACAAAATCCTATCATATCCAAAACGATCATTTGGTGTTAAGTGAGAAATGAATTATACAATTTGCATTTTCAGAATTCATTTTTTTATGAAACTTATAATTGAATGTTTCTGTTGTATACAAAACAATATCAAACTTAATTCGAAAATGCTAATATTTTATCCTTTTTGATTGGTTATTTGTCTAAGATGATATTCGTAGTTATATATATATTAAAATCATTCGCATTTACTTTTTGTTTGTATTTTTGCCTGCGTATCTTCACATCTGGCAATTCAAATTTCTTCCCGTACTTGAATTTAGTGTTGTTAAATTTTCCGGACCTTTGGAATCATGTAGTCCATTTAATACCTGTGTAACGGAGTGCCGTAACTAAGGGGTAAAAGTGTTGTTGTACATTTCATTACCTGTCATGAACAGACTCAAACCAAGCCTGCTATAACGTTGCTTGGTTGCATTCTATGCTTGCAAAGGATCTTTCTATACATTTTATTCATTATTATTTATATTTATGAACATGTTCAAATTAATTTTTCTTCTATATATTGCATGTAAATGTTATATTAATAGGTGTACGAGCTGAGGTATGTTTATATACACTTTTCATTAGACTTTGACCATGTCCTGAAATTTTTCGAGGTTTTTGAAAATCTTCATTACAGTTGGGTTTAACTTAAAGTTTGCCTAACACGTTTCTTTCTTTATTTCTCTTAAATTATAAGACACTACGTTCATATTATAATGGTTTATTATTGAAATAAACCAGAAGAAGCACTGGGGATATAATGATAAAGCAGTGCGTGGCGTCTGCATATTTCTACTACAAGATTAATGAACATTATGTATACCCTTGGACCTGGTACCAGTCCCTCGGGTAAACTGTATTTCATCAGCATAGGCGCTTACCACTTATGTAGACCGTCTGACAGCGAGCGTTCAGTTTCACGCAATGATGCGTTACGTCTGTAACTCCGCACGCAGACACTTTGGGTCAGGACACTCTATTCCGCCCATGGTTACGTTTAGCGTATATGTTTTAACATGTATTGAGCATATGTGACGATCATAAAACGCATTTTGTAACAATTTCAGCGTGTTTTAAAACTGCATTTTTACCATTGGCAATTACAGTACAGATGGAGGTGTTTAACGTATAACGATTTCATTTCCAGCTCTTGACGTTCATACCTGGTTACAACACTTGCGAAGTTTATTATTTCAGCAACATTCAATATCAACGAAAACTACAGAGGGTATTTGTTTGTTTTAAGTATGATATCGAAATATTTCATCACCAATAAGGGAGACAATTCAATGTTGGAGCCAGAGTGAAAATATTGGAATAGTCTCCCTTATCGGTGACACTCGCAAATTTTCTTTTTATTTTATGTTAATTTGTAAAGATCAACAACTTTTTCTCTTTATTACATGCTTACAGATTCAAATAAGGCCGGTACATCGTGACTAAATTCGGATTTGTTTAGCCTACCATGTAACACATAATGTATCAGCTAAATAACCGAAAGGCCTAGGTGAATCAACCTGCATACTTAAATATAATCATAGATTCAATAGAAATAGCTAGGAAATGTTGATCTAGGAGCTGCTTAGTGTAACAAATTATGTTGGCTCAACTAAAACAAGTTAAAGCATAGCAAATGTTCCTTCTAGGGCACATGTATATAAATATATAATCATCATCTTGTAAAATTTTGGTTGCAATGTCTGTTTTAAATATTGGTCATCAGTATGTAGAACCCCAGGATTGGACGTTTGCGCCTTTACCTATAAGGTCTCTGACCATTTTTAACTAAAATATTTAGATATAGATGATTACTCCCCCAATCGATTCCAGACCAGAGTTATACCCAAACCAACTCTAGCTGACTCAAGTTTACTAGTTAAATACTAAATTTATAAAACGCTTATTACAATGTCGTCAAATTACGTTTGAAAAACATTTGAAACCTCACGCTAATAATATTACAAAAATACAACTTTCAAAATAACTAACAACTTTCAAGAAAAATGAGAAATGAAACAGGGTTTCGAACCCAGATCGCAATGTTGGTAGTCCAATGCCTTAACCACTCGGCTTCTAAATTTCAGTTGCGCTAAAATATATATAAACACTAAATGCCCAGACGGTATCGTAGGTATTTCCCCGTCAATTTTTGGTTACCATTTGTAATCGATAATTTAAGCAGGAGTTCGATTTTTTTCTGACTTTCACCGTTTTATTGTATTACTGAGAGGATATTTTTTACCATATCGTCTGCAAATGGGAGCAGCAATTGACTGGGGGCCTCAATTTTTGCGCACGCGCACTGTATATCTAACTGGAATTCCCCGGCACAAAGAAAAATATCTTAACCGGGACAATGAGAGGGTCTCAATCGGGTTTGTTTTCACACATTGACCATGCATCCGAAGATAACGACGTATGTTAACCGTTGTGACAAATAAGATGTTTGACATGTTTCAACAACGCTATTTTTCAATCCTCGGGTTTAGTAATATGTAATCCGCGGAGCGCGCTCAACCAGAGAGTCGCCTTAATTTGGAAAGAATAATTTTAACGTAAGAGGTTATTTCTAAGGTCACGGAGTTTGATTGGACAGTTTGTAATGTCAACAGTTTTTGCGATCATATGCTCAGTCATGTGTGTCTTACAAATTCTAAGTGTTTTTTCTCAAGAAAAGGAACAACAAACCTGGTCCTGGCTGGGAAACAAGACGAAGTTAGACACAGTTAGCGAGACAGAGAAATGTGTCACTGATGATTTTCGGTATCTTACCAGTTAGCATAAAATAAACTCACTTTACTTTATTCTTTATACAGTGATAACCCAAGATCCGTTGTGTTGTACGTAAAGCGTAGAAGTATCTGAAGCAAATCGTTTTGTCAGGTAAACACTTGTGCTAAAAATATTCAATTTCTGAAAAATATACTCCCTTTTGTAGAGGGTTTGATTTATGCGGAAATATGTATGACAATGTTGTAAACTGATTTATTACATACTCAATTATAAACCCCGTTAATGTATAGTAGAACATGAAATGTCAATGTATTTCTTATGGTTGCATATTTCTGCCAACCACATATCTACTTATTTATGAACAGTTTTCTCTAAAAATGTCACATATCCAGTTATTATCTGGCAAGTGGCAAAATTGCGTGTTATCCAGATAATTATGTTAACTGGACAAAACTGCCTGTTAGTGCCCTTTCCTGCCATCCACATATTCACATAAATAAGTGGTTATTGTGAACGTTTTCTTGATATCCAGTTAATATTCATACCCAATTTGGCGATTAGACTTTTCCTATACGGAATTGTCATGGCATAGAACTTGAATATTGAAACAGGGAGAAAATGTATCTAGGCGGCCGCGTAGCTCAGTCGGTACAACATTGGAACGGTATTCCGAGGCCCCGGGTTCGAGTTCCGGTCTAGCAGCACATTTTTCTCAAAAAATGTGACATTTGGCGCCCAACGTGGGGCCATGACGGTATTATACTGGCTAGTCTCCGACGCCTGTTATTGCTTGATTTATAAAGTACCCACTGAAATTCGAGGACGAATTTCAAAATGGTGGGTAAATATGTCGCGGTATAGAACTTGAATATTGATACGGGGAGAAAATGTGTAGGCGGTCGGGTAGCTCAGTCCGTAGAATATCAAAACGGTATTCCGAGGCCCCGGGTTCGAGTCACAGTCTGGCTTCACAGTTGTCTCACCCTGTGACAGAATGAATGAGTGTATATCCACCTCAACCCCTACCACCCCCCCACCTAATGATTTGTGCCCCTAGATAGGATTTGGAATGATAAATTTGCATAATTGTAATGCCCCTTTATGTATTTTCATTTATTCCGTAATGATAGGGGACGCGATTACGGGATATTGCCAATCATAACTGACTAACTGACAAAATCAAGATACCTAGTTAACGTAAGTGAATATGTGGATGGCAGTAGTGGGCACTAACAAGCAGTTTTGTCCTGTTAAAGTACTTAAGTGGATAACAAGCAGCTCAGTGGTTTGCACACTGGCCTTGCAATCCTGAGGTCGGGGGTTCGATCCCCGGCAGCTACTCGGGAATTTTCAGAAACGCTTTTCAGTGTTTCCCACCTAACTAGAGGTGTACTGGTCAGGAACCCAGGCAATCCTTGCGTGTATCAGTGCTATACACTGGGCACGTTAAAGAACCAGGCTGTCTATTTGCAACGAGCTAGGCTAAGTTAGCCGGACAAGCCTGTATCTGATTTCTAATCTCTCTGTCGTGGGGGCTTTGTCTCACTCTGTCCCTCTGGTCAGATCGCTCTGTGTCTGTACTAGTAGAGGATGAATTATGCGCCCTGTGTGGCTGCATTTGAACTATGTAAAGCGCCTTTGAACGTGAAATTGATCATGAAAAGGGCGCTATATAAATCTGGTATAATAATAATATAGTTTTGTCACTTGCCAGATAATAACTGAATTAGTGACATTTTTACGAAAAATTTCGAGATAAGTGGATATGTGGTTGGCAGAAATATGCCACCATAATTTCCATATTGACGGTCTCATTTCATTTCGGGTGCGGGACGGCATTTGTGACGTCATTTTCATGCGTGTCAGCGATTTTAGAAGTTATTTAACGACGATATTTTCAACTTATCTCAGACTTAATAACTTTATTCATTTATAAAAGTGTATCAGTGTAATATGTATATGTGATAAAAAGAGTATCAGATTTGTATCGAAAAATATGCACCAGTTCTTTCGCGAAGTAATATCTCGCAATATTTCCGCTGCAGAACTCGTGCAAATTTCACGATGCAAATCTAAAACCTATAAATATTCCATTAAATTAATATATTTTAATAATAATTTCTCCAATTGACCTCACGCTTTAAAGTTTTTTATTTTGAGAATATTTCAAGGGTTTCAATGCATTTAGATATGACAAGTTAGTTATAGGACCGATTATATAAAACAGTATGGAGAAATACTGTGGAAATTTAAATTATAAAAATCTATTAACAAACGCAAATATAAACTGTAGAATAAAAGTCCATGCATTATCATGTCCTATCAATGAAGTAGAGACAAACAAGATAATATGCCTTTGTTCAGTACCAATAATATGAAGAATAAAAAACATTCTGTTTGCATTAGATAAAACTTGAAATATCTGAGGAAAAAACTCGTCAAAGGATGCACTCAGAACACAGTTTTGATCTTTTTTGTGCCTTTTTATCACAGCTAGAAAGACTTGTTTTACTGAAATTTGTCATATTGAGACATGTCTTACTGTTTTGGGTTTTAAGATGAAGTTTTTTATCAAGTCAATATTTAATCGCTATTAATGTATTTCATGACATCATGCTTAGATTTTCAGTCAAACTGACAAATCTTACAGTTTTAAACAAAGGCTAGGGACCGTGGGGTTGTTGCACATTTCATTACCTCACCAAAATACTCAATCACACCAAGTTTGATATATTTTTATTGGTTTCGTTCTACGATTCAAAAGTATTTTAGTTTTTTATTAATCTCGCGTGGTTTACTTAGGGCGTGCAAAATTATTTTCCGCATTCCAGTGTTATGACATGTCTGTTGTTTAACAAAGTTACCGTGAGTGGTGAAATTACATCCCTCACCTGACTGCGACTTCTGGATCAGATGTCTGTCATCAAACAGAATTTACCTTTTATTGATAGTGCAGTATCATAAACTCACATGCTATGTTATATAAAAGTATAAATATGTATGCGTATTGTTTTTTGTCGCCTTTATTTTGGCTATATTGGCGATCGACAACGAAATCTTAAATTTAAATATGATGTAGACAGCGTATGCATATTTTATGAAGCTTGTACTCGTAATGAAATCTATGTTATATATGATGAAAAGACAATCCATGACAGTTACCATTATTTGAGATCTGAAATTTAACCTGATATTTCCTGAATGGAATACTGTTTCCCTTTCGCAAATGGAGTAGTCACAGACGTTAGGGATGCAATATTGCGTTTAAAATCGTCTTTTACATTAGATAAGAATTTTTCCAATTGACCACATGCTTTAATGATTTTTATTTTGAGAATATAACAAGGGTGTGAATGCATTTAAATATTAACAAGAGCTCGTCGAACACGAAATGCCCCCCTTGATGCATTCAGTAATTGCACAAGGAACAGAAATTATAAACTCACAGTAAACAAAAGTTCTACTGTTCTGATCCAATCTGACCTTGACTTTTAACCTATTAACCTAACAAGAGATCACAGAGTGACCTTGGTTTCTGACCACTGAGCCATTTTTTAATGTTCCAAATTTTAAGACTAGCTCAAGATCAAAATCAAGGTTAAATTTCATTTCGGTACAAAACACTGTACATGTGGTCCAAATTTGAAAACTGTGGCTTGAGAAGTGTGAAATAGGTCATTAGATAATTTTCAAGGTCAAAGTTCATTTCGGTAGACAGAACTATGCATGTGCTTCAAATTTGGAGGCTGTAGTTTGAGAAATGTGAAAGTAGATACTAGGTAAAAATCAATGTCAAATTTCAAAAATATGCACGCAGTCCACAGTTGAAGCCTGTAGCTTCAGAAATGTCAAAGTAGGTCAGTAGGTCAATCTCAAGATCAAAAATCATTTCGGTACACAAAGCTATGCATGTGGTCCGAATTTGAAGGCTGTAGCTTGAGAAATGTGAAAGTAGGTCACTAGGTCAAAATTAAGGTCAAATATCTTATTTCGAAACACAAAACTATGCATGTGGTCCAAATTTGAAGCCTGTACCTTCAAAAATGAGAAAGTAGGTCACTAAGTCAACAACAAGGTCAAAGTTTGTTTCGGTACACAAAGCTATGCATGTGGTCCAAATTTGAAGGCTGTAGCTTGAGAAATGTGAAAGTAGGTCACTAGGTCAAAATCAAGGTCAAATTTTATTTCGGAACACAAAACTATGCATGTGGTCCAAATTTGAAGGATGTAGCTACAGAAATGTGAAAGTAGGTCACTAGGTCAAAATCAAGATCAACTCACATCAAGGTTCATCTTGCCACTTAAAACAATACATGTGATCCAAATTTGAATAATGTAAGTTGTAGACATGAAGATTCTAAGTTTTCCCCTGTATAAGTCTATATGAACCATGTGACCCCCGAGGTTGAGCCATATTTGACCCTAGAAGGATAATTTGAACAAACTTGGTAGAGAACCACTAGATGATGCTACATTACAAATATCAAAGCCCTAGTCTTTGTGGTTTGGACAAGAAGATTTTCAAAGTTTTTCCCTATATAAGTCTATGTAAACCATGTGACCACCAGGGCGGGGCCATATTTAACCCTAGGGGAATAATTTGGACAAACTAAGTAGAGGACCACTAGATGATGTCATATACAAAATATCAAAGCCCTAGGCTCTGTGGTTTTGGACAAGAGGTTTTTCAAAGTTTTTTCCTACAAGTCTATAAACACAATGTGACCCCCGGGGTGGGGCCATATTTGACCCCAGGGAAATAATCTGAACAATCTTGGTAGAGGACCACTAGATTTTGCTACATACCAAATATCAAAGCCCTAGGCCCTGTTGTTTTGACAAGATGATCAGAAACCGGTTAACTGTTCCTGGCAAATGTGACCTTGACCTTTGACCTAATGACCTCAAAATCAATAGGAGCCATCTACTGGTCATGACCAATCTCGCTATCAATTTTCTTGACAATAGGCGTAAGCGTTCTTGAGTTATTGCCTGGAAACCATTTTATTGTTCCTGGTCACTGTGACCTTGAACTTTGACACACTGACCTCAAAATCAATAGAGGTCATCTGCTGATCATGACCAATCTTCCTATCAACATTCATGATCCTAGACCCACGCGTTCTTGAGTAATATTATCCGGAAACCGTTTTACTGTTCAGGGTCACTGTGACCTTGACCTTTGACATACTGACCTCAAAATCAATAGTAGTCATTTGCTGATCATGACCAACCTCTCTATCAACTTTCATGATCCTAGGCCCAAGCGTTCTTGTGTTATCATCCGGAAACCGTTTTACTAATCAGGATCACTGTGACCTTGACCTTTGACATACAGATCTCAAAATCAATAGGGGTCATCTGCTGGTGATGTCCAACCTTCCTATCAACTTTCATGATTCTAGGCCCAAGCGTTCTTGAGTTATCATCCGGAAACGGATTGGTCTACATACAAACCGACCGACCGACCGACCGACCGACCGACATACAGACCGACAGACTGACCGACATCTGCAAAACAATATACCCCTCCTTCTTCGAAGGGGGCATAATAAGGTGGTTAAAGAGCTGACTATATAAAAATAAATTCTTTGAAAATCTAAATGATCAAAATCTACTAACAAACGCAAAAAAGCAGAATAAAAGTCCATACATGATCATGTCCTATCAAGGAAGAAGAGACAATCAAGATAATATGCCTTAGTCATTGATAGACGAAACAAAACATGTTTGCATTAGATAAAACTTGAAAGATCTGGAGAAGGAAACCTCGCTGAAGGATCCACTCAAAACACAGATTTGATATTTTGTGTTCCTTTTTATCACACCAGGGGCAATTTGTTATGCTTAAATCTTTCACTGAGATAAATATGTGTTCAAATGGAAACACGTCTTACTTTTTTAGTTTTAAAAGATGTGTTGTATATGACGAAAATACAATTCATGATAATTACCATTATTTGTGATCTGAAGTTTATCATGATATTTCCTGAACGGATTTTAAAATAACTTAGATAAATGTTAGCCATAATAAGACAATGCGGAAAACGCCAGCAACCTTTAGTGGCATAAGATGAGCCGTGTCAAGCATTTTCGTTTTAAACGTTGTGCCTGTAACAGCAGCAAAAATATGATGTAACTCGATTTTCCAGTTTGCACGTTTCAATTGAACAACGAGATAAGACCTAATAATGTCCTATATCTTCCTAATGCAGATAGCCGCTGTTTTACTTCTCTTTTGGCTTATCATATCATATTGCTTTTGTTTCCGTAGTAACCAAGTAAATATTTGTTTCAACTTTTCATAAAGATAAAATTGAGCAAATAACCCGCAGTTTTGTGCTTAGTTTTCAAATACGGATTAAAACTGACACATGGATCAATACCATGCAAGACAACGTAGAGTTTACGTTGTCTGTTTTACAGGGTTAGTGTTGCATTTGTGCATAACAAATAATCTGCTTATTTTTTATGAACTCCTTTAAACTTTTTTTAATTTATTAAGGTCGGGACGATAACAATATCTTTGCATTCATTCGTGTTAGAAAGTTATGTAGTGGGTTTCCTTTGCATTTGTTTAAAAAAAAAGCGCATGAACTTCGTTTCTTTGGATTTTGGGATATATATTTTGCCATTGCAATCTTGGTCAGTAATGGGACAACATAAAATATCACCGAATTTATCACACCCGCCTATCCCCATTTTAGCAGATATTGTATATAAACTTTATCATGAATCAGAACTCTTTGCTGTTTTCAGGCTCCTGTATAGTAACTTATGCTAATTTATTTTAGGTCCATTGTGACTTATATCAATCACCCTCGGGGCCTCATTCCTGATGGAATCCATTGCCACAAGGGTATAAGAGAAGAGAAGCCAGTGTCCCATGTAATGCTGAGCTCCAAGAAAGGGAGCTACTGGCACCATATTTTAGGTCTATGTTATGATGCGACCGGGGATCAAACCCTCGGCCTCCCGCACTGGAATAGTGCCCTCTGCTACTTGGCTATTGAGGCGGATGCTCTTGTACGGTAGATCTGTTTAAGACCACAGCATACCGTATTAGGGAACAGTACAGTAGCAGAATGTTTTCCTACCAACAATATACAAGGCTATAAAATAACTTCTCAATTATTTTTTGCGTCTTAAATTATATATTTATTCTTAGGAAGCATGAATGTAAAATGCAACTAGTCATATTAATAGCATGTTTTTTTTTAAATTAATGTGAATATAAACTAGGTAGTCTAAGAAATGAAATGAAATGCTTACAGGCACAAACATGCTACGTGTAAAATCTGTTAGGAAATGTTGTGTTACATTGCCAGAAACTCAAACTGGAAGGTAAAAGACATAAACAAGAGGGCCAAGATGGCCCTAGGTCGCTCACCTGAGAAACACACCATAACACACCATAACAGTGTAAACATAGTTGACCTAGTGATTTCATGGAAAAAAATATTCTGACCAATTATCATTAAAATTGGAGCAAAAATCTTGAGTATAAATAAGTATTTTCTTTGATTTGACGTAGTGACCTACTTTTTGACCCAGATGACCCATATTGGAATATTTAGATTTCATCAAGGCAATCATTCTGACCAAATTTCATGAAGATCAATTGAAAAATACAGCCTCATTGCATACAGAAGGTTTTTCTTTGATTTGACCTAGTGACCTACTTTTTGATTCTAGATGACCCATATTCAAATTTGACCTAGATGTCATCAAAGCAATTATTCTGACTTAATTTCAAGAAGATCAATTGGAAAATATAGCCTCTATTGCATACACAATGTTTTTCTTTGATTTGACCTAGTGACCTTATTTTTGACCCCAGATAACCCATTTTCAAACTCGGGCTAGATTTGATTTAGATTATCATTTTGACTTAATTTCAGGAAGATCAATTGAAAAATACAGCCTCTATCGCATATACAAGCTTTTCCTTTGATTTAACCTATGACCTACTTTCTGATCCCAGATGACCCATATTAAAACTTGACCTAGATTTTATTAAGGCAATCATTCTGACCAAAATTCATGAAGATTAGTGGAAAAATACAGCCTCTATCGCATACACAAGGGTTTTCTTTGATTTGACCTAGTGTCCTAGTTTTTGACCCCAGATAACCCATTTTCATACTCATTCTAGATTTCAACAAGGTAATCATTCTGACCAAACTTCCTGAAGAATAATTGAAAAATACAGTCTATATCGCATACACAAGGTTTTTCTTTGATTTGACCTAGTGACTTAGTTTTTGACCCCAGATGACCCGTTTTCAAATTCGGCCTAGATTTCATCAAGGTTATCATTCTGACCAAATTTCATGCAGATCAGTTGAAAAATACAGCCTCTATCGCATACACAAGCTAAATGTTGACAGACTTTTCCCCTTGAAACTTGTCCCTATCATCCCCGCTGTTAGGGCATTTATTTGAATTGGATCATGGTTACCGGGAATATATGAGGTTTGTAATGTTATAATTAGAATAAGAAGTTTAATATTGATACATGCTGATAACAAAAATTTAGACTACATTCAACTGAAAAAGACATCACATGTCCATATTGTCAATTACTAAGTGCTAATTGTTTATATAGGACTTTTAAAATGATTAATTACGTTATTTACAATATATATTTTGCACAAAAGCCTAGTTTTGTATATCAACGTAAAAATGCAAATAACATTTATATGCCACTAAAAGATTTTCCCACACAGTCGTTTGGTGGATATGGAACGACGTCACTGTCTTGCCTAAACCGTATTATTTCATGATAAACTTAATTTGGTGCAGTACACCATTTCATCAATTCTTTTCTTTAAATTCTGGTGAGAATAAGTTATTTGGTGCTTTATCGTCTGAAATATTGCTGTACAAGCTTCTTTCCTATTGATTTCATCAATGGTCAAGCGGGATGCAATGTCTTAATATTTGGTACATAAGAAACTGTTATGAAGTTAAGATGTATTTATTCCATTGATATGGATAATCATACTTTACCTATTTTTCTCTTTCGATCAGCGCTACGAATTCTTAAAACGTGACTGTCCAATATAGTATGGATGCACAACATACCATACTGGACGATGCTTTAACTTTGGTTAGATATTCCATATTAACTAAACTTAAAAAAAGTCTTCATTGATAAAAGTATCCGGATGAAAGTAAGAAGATATTTTAATGTCCATAACTCTACATCATGGGATTTTATTGATTCTGAAAATATTGAGCCATTATCTTAGAATTATTTTAATGCGCATATTCGAATTTTGTTTGATCCTAATAACATCTTTTCTATTTCATTGATATTTCACATCCATATTTTTCTAAAACAATTTTCTAGGTAATCTATTATTTTGCTTTCAAGGTAGCTCGGACCTATGTACATTAAGAATGCATGTATCACTACAGAACTGAACAAAATTAATACCATGTAAAAACTGAAATTTTCCTCTTGCATGTTCGTAGTACGAATCAAATGTCCATTGGCAGTGAAAGAAATCATAGATATCAATATCTCGAACTTCATGAAATTCATCATGATAATTTATATTTTAAATCTATGGAGACGGTAAGAAATAAACATGTTACACATTTTTACAGATGCTTTTTCAACACTGTGCTTACGCTATCCTCAGGAACAGATCGACTGTCATTTTTATTTTGAATTTTACACTGGTTTCTAAACCAGGACAACATACTCAAAAAGAATTTCGTTTTGGACTTCAACCAGTAATTAAGATATCAATTAAGCAAACCAACATTTACTTCCAGACATAGAGGACATACTTACCAACAAGAAAAAGAAATAATAAATATTGAAAAGATTTGTGGTATACTTAACAGTGAAAACATTATATTTCACAAGAAGCAGGGTCTTATCTGACATTTATAGTTATAATGTACTAACATTTACACGGCTACTAAACGCTAGCGCCACCACCAAATTGTGGTGATAAGGAAAAGAGCTATTGACATTTCCGTGGTGCAGCTATCGCCCGTTTCTACTTGTAAACACGTGAGTAAAATTTATATTTTATCTTATATTTTTATTGATAAAACTTTTTTCGAAAATCGGAGAATGTAGTTCCGTGTAACAACACTTTTACTAGAGGTTGGCTGTAATTTCATTAAAATATTATGCAAATTGTGGTGCCAGGAGCTTTTCTCCCGAATTTGACAGCGGCATATTTTCATATCGGCTAGTTTGTGAACACCATTCCGATGATAAGACACACTGTAAAAATATACCTGCGCATGCAAATCGTGTAGAACTGAATAACACGTATTCCCATACACCAAAGAATTACGAAAAATACAGTAAAAAGTAACAACACGACTATTTTTGAAAATGATGGCGCTATCACCCAAGTGGTGGCGCTATACAGTAGTGGTGGCGCTGTTGTATATGATTAGTGGCTGATATATTCAATTTAAAAATATGAACATTTCTACAATAATTGATGTTATCAACCTATCCCACACTACACCCAAATTACGTTACTCAACAAAATATATGTAGTAACCTGTACATGATCGCAAAATAATCTACATGTATATGGATTCAGATTGTGCATCTAAGCTGTATTGATTAATCATATTTAATCGACTGGAATTGAAAATGTACTGTACTTTTTTCAGAAAGAATTGTGAAAGTAGGGTCTTTTGTTTACAATGCATGCAAACGACGTAAAAATACAAAGGCAAGTAACTTTCTGAATCTTGATATAACAAATAAATTCTACACACATCTTTGTTTGAAATAAAAGTATTGCTACTATTTTTCATGACCTGAATTTAAAGTACACTTACGTTTGTATTTAGGTAGAATATTTAAAGGTTAGAAATAATACTACATTAACATTTTAAACAAAGGAAATTTACTTTGACTACAAGAGTCCCAAGGGTCTGTGAGTATTTTGTTCTTTTTTTCTTGGGTAGAGAATGTTTCATAAAGGTAAATAAACTATGGTCGTGTTTTTCTTTCTTTAATTACATGATTCCTTGCAGGAATATTATCGGTTAGAGAATGTTGTTGTTAGTTTTGTTCCGGATGCGTCAGCAGTTCGTATTACTGAATGCCGTAACAGCGCCACCACTACTGTATAGCGCCATCACTAGAGTTATAGCGCCACCACTTTTAAAAATCCTGGAATATTTCTTCTAACCCGAGATTCTATTATTCATGGTGTGTGCCTATATAGTTATTTATCATTTCTACACCATTTGCATGCGCAGGTATGTTCTTACAGTGTGTCCATTAGTCGGAATGGTGTTCGAATACTGGCCGATATGAAAATGTGCCACTGTCAGACTCGGGAGAAAAGCTCCTGACACCACAATTTGCATATGATTTTAATGAAATTACAGCCAACTGCTAGTTAAAGTGTTGTTACACGGAACTACATTCTCCGATTTTTGAAAAAAAGTTCTATCAATAAAAATATAAGATAAAATATAAATCTTACTCACGTGTTTACATTTTCAAACGGGCGATAGCTGCACCACGGAAATGTCGATAGCTCTTTTCCTTATCACCACAATTTGGTGGTGGCGCTAGCGTTTAGTAGCCGTGATTTAGGGAAAGGAAAATACGTTAAATATGCACAAAAGATAGATTCAATATTAATGACACTTGGATTAATTATCAGTTTTCACTAAAATTAGCAATATGTTATACATGCTAAATGTAACGTAATTCTCTTCAGTGACTAATTCAAGGATTTAGAAACGCTCAATTGTTCACAGGAATTAACCATTTATTTAACAAAGGTGCATACCTTTACCTCATGCTGTATCTAAAATTGTAAGATATTTGCTTTGATATATGTGTCTCTAATACTCCCGATAGGGATTGTATATTTGCAATGCCTCCTACAGTCCGGACAAAGATGGGTATAAGATATTGACATAAAGTGATTATAAGTCTTAAGAACAACATCGACAGAAAGAGTTATCGTGCGCATTTATATTCTGTCGCTGGGATATTTTTAGTTGCTCTATGCTAAATGTGTTTATTTAGGGATCATTGTAAAAAGATAGATACTTTAACATATTTAATTATATATAGTTTGCACAACAGTTCATTTGTTTTTCAACAGTAAACCGGGCAGAAAAAATACTGTAATTTCGTTCAATAATTGCATAACGACAAGCTGTCCGGAACTATGTTAATCAAAACTTACAGGTTGGAAAAGTGACCGGTTCGTTCGAAACTTTAACATGTGATCACTTACATTTTTTGTTTGTGTTCACTGAACAAATAACAGAACAAAAGAACAGAACAAAGAATTCCAGATTAAAGCATTACAGCTTAATATATATATATATATCATAAATAAAATAAATAGCATGCACATAAGTGGCTGAAATGAGTATTATCAAAATCACGAAAGGGTAAAAACAATAGTTAGATCTTCACAGATGGTGCTACTAAAAATGATTGTCCTATTTCAGATGGAGATTATATAGCAACATACTTTAAAGAAAAACACGACATATGACCCAAGTTCACGATTTACATATTACATTGTTTTAGCACGTGGAAAAAGGTAAAAATATACAAAATCATATAAATAAAATTTGGAATTAAACAATGAAATACGAATTAGTAAAATATTATGTTTGTGCAGGTCGTCAGTCAGTAGACATCAAACAATAATCTACATTTTATCTACATTTATCTAAAAGAACAACATAACATAATGTGAATAGCAATTTAGAAACAAAAATGGACGATAAAAGAGATGATTTCAATTTAGATATTTTCAGTTTTCTACACCTGGACGGAAAACATCATACGATGTATCTATGTCACAGTTTGTTTTGCAAGACCTTGATAAAAAATTTCATCATGTAAGAAATGTTCAAAAAGCCATAACAACAGGGTTACAGATATCATAGTTCTAAGGCTTTTACTGAATTTACCACAGCTCGTATAAACTATGGAACAGATCCTTATTTTAATGAAACATCAATGTTGTAAAATGTGTTAGCAAGCTGATCAAAGGAGAATACAATGCGAAAATCAATCATAAAGCAAAAGTGTATGTTTGGTGATTCACTTGCTGCGATTTCCTAATTAATTTTGAGATGACTAATTAAGTGTAAAAATCCGTGATGTTTTTCCTAAAACCTATGAAAACTGACGAAGTGAGTGGAATTTGGTTTTACATCTTGTCTTACACTTGAATATTAGGCTCTTGGTACATATGAGTTGTTGTACCTCAGACTAACCTAAATTATATATTCTGCTATTTTGTTGCTATGTTAGAGCTTTTTCTCAACGGTGGTTATTCTATTTACACTGCCTTGTCTTACTTGTTGAGAAAAGGGTATTAGCGAGGATGGCATTCCCTAAAGCGTTTAAACCCCTAATTTCTTTTATACAAGTTAATGTTTGTTATTAAAATTATAATATCAGATTTATATAGCGCCCTTTTCACGTTCAAAGGTGCTTTACATATAGCAAACGCAGCCACACAGGGCGCGAAATTCATCTAGCTTCTACTAGCACAGACAAAGAGCGATCTGACCAGAGGGACAGAGTGAGATAAAGCCCCTAGAACAGATAGAGGGACATCCTTTTTAGTTAAGACTTGTCCGGTTAACTTAGCCTAGCTTTTTGCGAACAGACAGTCGGGTTCTTTAACGTGTCCGGTGTATGGCACCGATACACGCGAAACCGTCTTTCCTGGGAGAACGAGTACATGCCTCTAAATTAGGTGGCAGACACTCAATAGGATTTCAGAAATATTCAGTGCTTAGACCGGGATTCGAACCCCGGACCTCTGGAATGACAGTCAAGCGTGTTACAACTAGACCACCGGCCCACTTTTTTCACGATTGTGCCCTTATTTTCGACTGCTTTTTATCTGTTTCATGTAAATTATGTTAATATGTATAATTATTGTATTGTGTTTTGGTGATGTTGCTTCTCCATCCCCTACTTTTATGCCCCCTCTCTTTTAACTATAAGTAAGGTTGTATTCTTTCATGTTTACACTATTGTGATTTGCCCACGTGGAAAGATACTGCGAGAAAGTATACGAAAACTCTGGTAAACACTTATTTTGGTCGATTAAAAATTCTGGCGAAATCCTGGATAAGTTTAAAATTAATAATTACAAGGTATCTACAGTCAGTACATACGATATTTCTACTTTGTATACCACTTTACCACATAACTTAATAAATGACAAACTAACTGCCCTAATTCAAACGACTTTTGCCAGAGAGAATGCTACAGTTCTCGCTTGCAATTTTGATAAAGCTTCTTTTACTAGCAATATTATTAAACATTATACTATGTGGACCTGTGTCGAAGTTTGTAAAGCCCTTTCCTTTTTATTGAACAACATTTACATCAGGTTTGGGAATGCAGTTTTTAGACAAGTAGTTGGTATTCCCATGGGAACAAATTGTGCACCCCTTGTCGCAGATTTGTTTTTATATTGTTATGAAAGAGACTTTATGTTGAGCCTTTCTCCTGATACGCAGGCAGATATTATAACTGCATTTAATAATACATCACGCTATCTGGATGATATTCTTAATATGGATAATCCGTTTTTTAAATCGGTGTTATTGTTTGTTTGCTTAGAGCCATAACTTGGGTCCCGTGCGATTGGAAAAAGATTAATGAAGATATATAGGAGATTGTTCCGTAATGTCTGAAGTTTATTCTAAACCATGTCACCTGTCTGATTTCTGCGAGTGGACCGTGGTATGAGGTCATAAAAAAGGCAGTCATTTTTTAAATTAAATATATCCTCTTTTTCAAAGGATTGATCGGAATTGTTTGTTTTTGATGCTAATTTGTTTTTGTTTGTAGTTTAAATCGTAGACATGCATAATTATCTTGCATTATGTTATTTTGAATAAAAAGAACGTCATTTATACAATAATAAATATATATTATGCCCACATTTCATATTTGAATATACGAACAATCACCGCATATTATACATATAATGGAATAATAAACAAATAAGCATGTGTTGAGTATGAACAGTAGTGTGTAAGGTTTATTACTACATGCTAAACAAAGTGAAAGATAAAACAGCATGAATACGTTACGCCACTACAAATCTGAAAGTTTGGTCGGAATAAGTGGTTATTTCTATATAGACACGTAAGTGTGATTGCAGCATTAAGATACACAAAGATATTTTTACAAACATGACCGCCATTTTGATGACGTCATAGATCTGTCCGAGTGGAACTCGGGCTGGCGACATCTCTTTTTGTGACCTTCAGATATTGTTGAACAATTTCGTAATTGTCGCCATTAATCTTTCTTTTTCGATCGCACATGGTTCCCGGTCTGCAAACACTATTACTTTGGGATCTAAGATTCATACTCCCGTGTGATAATATATAAAACTATCTCGTTACTATTCTTATAAAGACAAATGTCACTATAAATATGTTTGCGTTCGAAATAATACCAAATAATGTCAACTTTAATCATAGCCAAATTTCTACAAAGATGTGCACACGAGCATACTCTCTGTAATTGATCATTTGATAGAAAAAAAAATCTTGCAAGACCCTATATTTTCGTTTGCTGAACCTTCTTTACACTTCTAAAAATCAGTGTTAAATCAGATTCTGCATTTCAAAAAACGTTCTGCTTGAACGTGCAGATATACATTTACTCCTTAAATTAAGGTTCACAATAGGCGTAATATTAAGATGAATAAATGAAACAGCTTCAAATTTGCTATATTGTACCTCACAATTTCAAGGTCCCGATAAAATGTGCAGATCAATGCATACAGGCCGTAATGACAAACATGAACCGCTGCTAGCGAGCGGAGACATCACGTGACTGATAAGATATCAGGAGTCCATACAACAGAAAACATGGTAAGATCTATTTTCGATAATTTTATTTTACAGGAAAGGTAGAACAAAATCTGTTAGTAACAGTTCAACTTAAATTTTTTAAATCAATACAAATGTCTGAAGAATGATAATAGCCTTTTTCTAAAAAATGTTAATGCGTCATCAAATAGCAAAAGAGTTTATCAACAAGCAAGTGCGAAGGCTTTCCATTGCATTGCAAATGAAATAAGACCAGTAAATATCTAAAGTTCCTACTGCTTTTAACAAATAAGACGGCAATAGAAACGAGAAATTGAACGGTTAAAAGTTAAAACTGTTAGATTTACTAAGGCCATAACAATGCAACAATTGAAATTAATTGGTATTTCTTTCATCATTTTATGATCATGTCATAAATGTAATCATGACTGAGGATAGAACTTTTGTAAGTGGAAATACACGGCAATTGAATGGAGGTCTTAAGGAAGTCTTACAGAAAAAGCTCCAGTGCATACCAACATTAATGAGTAGAGATTAATCCTCAACACACTTAAATAATTTTTATTCTATTTTTAAATAAGTTCATTATTGATGTTATGTTTACGTTTCAACAATATATCAGTATTTTTATATTCTGAAAACTAAAGCTTAATTACGGTTGAAACAATGCATGTGCTATGATTATGAGAAAAGTATTCACGATAAAAGAATTTGCAACACATGGAAGAATTTCAAACCCTATTACCTTTATGTGATATTTATTTGTTCACGCGCCACATATCACTTATGCAAATACAATGTATTGATAAAAATGCAAAATAAACCTAGCTAATGACTGAAGTTTCTAGCTTTTATTGTGGACTGAAATTACAGCATACAGAACCTGTTGTATAATGTGTTAAGAGTGTGCGCAAATGATTCAATTAATACAAAGGAAACGAGTTGTTTAATATCCAAAACATTCTAAATTCAAATTTTAGTTTCGACGCAAATTCAAACTTGTAGGAAATATTTCACATAATAAAGTATAAAAGACGTACAAAGATTGTACACTTTGACTGAATATGTATATAAATTGACTATATTTATACAGATTTTGAATTTCTTTGTCAAGCAGGTTTCTTTTCGTGGTCTAAACTGAATTATTCTGATAAGATGTGCTTATGTTGCTATATCCATCAACAAAGAAGAAGTCTTGTGCTGTTCTGCGTTTGATTACTTTGTCATTTTATTCTTATCTACAAATAAATGCATGATGCTGTGTATTTAACAGGACTTTGCAAGAGTTTGTGTGCTGGTATTTGCACTATGTAACACTGTTCACGTTCTGAGAGCGGCAACACAGACTGCTACAAGCGGTATATCTAAAGTTTACTGTTATCTTTATCATAAAATGATAAGGAATATGTTGCTTTAAATATATCTTAATTTCAAATTTTAATTTCTGTATAAAAGGCCACAAAGGTTAAAATCAACACCTCAAAATTAAATCAAAGTTAAATTAAAAAAATTCTACTTTGTTTTATTATGCTGCCAATCCAATAATTGGGCCATACAGGGCAGATAATTCCTGTTCACAAGTGGTCTTCCAGATGTAAAAGATCTTAAAACTATTTGTTAAAGTTTTGTCACGACCAAATTTGTATAGAATGATCATTGGGTTTGTTTTTGGTATCCTTTTAAAATCAAATGCCAAGTAGATTTTTTCTGTTTCATGATTGGCAATAATCCATTTTAAAACTGCACAAATTCTTACTAGATTTAACGATCTTTTAATTTAATTGACAGCAAGTCTTTATAACTCTATTCATATTTTACCTTCAGGGGTCGGTAAATACTGCAACGCAACAATGGATTGTTCCAGTGTAGCTAATGCTACATGCTCTAATAACAAATGTGATTGTTCACCAGCCTTCAAAGTTAACGGCATAAAATGCTCTCCTAAAGGTAAATGAAAATATTTTAGCTTGAATGATCAAATTATTTGACAAAGGGAAAAATGAAAAGATACACAAAAACAAAAAAAGGTTAGAAATAGGTAATCAGTTGTAAATGATATGCTAATCTTACACTCTGTCAGCGGATGGATATGGTTGTGGCATTGTCAGTCCGTCAATCCGTCTTTCTAACTGTCAATCTATCCGAAACCATATGTATGGCATGGTATGGAGGTAGTAGAAATGTTAACTGCTGTAAGGAAATGCCATCCTTCAAGTTTTGGTCAGATCACATGAGAAAGATTCATGTCTCTTTGTACATGTTATATACATAGTGTTTTATTTCATTCTCTGTCTGTCTGGCGAAAAAATAAATAAGTGGAAAGAGACCCGGCAATTACGGAATGAATCTTATTGGAGACCCAGTTAGTTGTTGAAAAGAAATATATATGTATATATGTACATGTCTCCGATATGGTTTGAAAAACGTCGCAATAATGCTAATTGTAGTTGAGAAATGTGGCTTTGCAAGATGCAGGAGTGCGTGAGTTATGGTCCTTGTTACTTATAAAATGCTTTGTTTGCATGAAGGAAAAGGTTTTAAATGTATTTTAGGGTTGTCTAAGTCAAGGTCAATACCATTTTTATTAAAAGTAGAAAAGTGGTTTTCTCAGGATAACTTCAGTTAGGAAGTAGACCAAACCTTGTAAATAGGTAACTTTTATTGCCACCATTGTTTTTGTTACTGTTTAAGTTTGTTTGTTTGTTTGTTTTGGGTTTAACGCCGTTTTTCAACAGTATTTCAGTTATGTAACGGCGGACAGTTAACCTAACCAGTGTTCCTGGATTCTGTACCAGTACAAACCTGTTCTCCGCAAGTAACTGCCAACTTCCCCACATGAATCAGAGGTGGAGGACTAATGATTTCAGACACAATGTCGTTTATCAAATAGTCACGGAGAACACACGCCCCGCCCGAGGATCGAACTCGCAACCCTGCGATCCGTAGACCGACGCTCTACCTACTGAGCTAAGCGGGCGGGTTTACTGTTTAAGTAGCTTGGGTAGCTTGGGTCAAGGTCATTGTTACTAAATATAGAAGAATGTTTTTTTTTATCAGTTATTTAGAATGAGTAGAAACAAATTCAATTGCATTGAAGTGCTTTTTATAGGCAGAAAATAAATGTTTCTTCTAGTTTTATTTATCTGCGAACAAACAAACAGATTTGTGTTCGTCGGAAAGTTTTCATAATATTATATAATTTAGAAAATTATCAGCGGGAATTTTTATGATATTTATTGAAAACACTACTACGATTAAATATTGAAGTTTCAAATAACTATGTGGTGCTGATTGTGTACTGTCTTATAACGCGTTGTGTTAATATAAACAGTTATCAAACTGTTTAGCACATATATACAATATTATTATTATTATACCAGATTTATATAGCGCCCTTTTCATGATCAATTTCACGTTCAAAGGCGCTTTACATAGTTCAAATGCAGCCACACAGGGCGCATAATTCATCCTCTACTAGTACAGACACAGAGCGATCTGACCAGAGGGACAGAGTGAGACAAAGCCCCCACGACAGAGAGAACAGAAATCAGATACAGGCATGTCCGGCTAATTTAGCCTAGCTCGTTGCGAATAGAAAGCCTGGTTCTTTAACGTGCCCAATGTATAGCACTGATACACGCAAGGATTACCTGGGTTCCTGACCAGTACGCCTCTAGTTGGGTGGGAAACACTGAAAAGCGTTTCTGAAAATTCCCGAGTAGCTGCCGGGTATCGAACCCCCGACCTCAGGATTGGAAGGACAGTGTGCAAACCACTGAGCCAGCCGTCCACAATATGATGCTACTTATGATGATGATACATGAATGTTTCAAATATATATATATATATAACATAATGTAAAAAGGCTATCTGTTAAATCAAACAGAATGCATCTAGGTTTGTTCTTGTTGTGAAATGAATAGGATGAAAGCCGCATTGTTTCTTCCTTTTCGCTCCGCCGCAGACATTCTGTTGATTTACGAAGGCAGCAAATGGAGAAATATAACCGTTTTGTTTGTCAGTTATCATAAGTTAGAAACATTTGATCTCATCCGGCTAACGGTTTTACTCAGGAACTCGCCCATGCCTGCAACAATGTCTGTAGAGGCATGTGGGGCCTTCCAGCACCATGAAAAGCTGAAAAAGTCGCTATCAAACCTAAAATGTGTCAGTGTGAAATTAAACAATAAAATAGCATTGAATATACTGCATACTTTAAACGGATCTTAAAAGCAAAAGCAGAACTAGCTTTAGGTACCCATAGTGTTTATTTGACATATCATCGAACGTGGTATTGCCGTAATCACTCCGGGAGAATTCCAACGTAAGTCGTGTCTCAACGATATCATGTGACATATCTCAACGATGTCTGGTTACGGTATCGCTCAATATCACGCGGTTTATATAATTTTCATATATAATAATTACTTTGATTATATTTTCTTGTGTCTTTGCATGAACATGTAGGTTTTAAAAGTAATCGCATAAATTGATTAAAACATTTAGATTTAAAAAACAGTCGCCTGTTGCTTGAGAAAATAGAAGTATTTTGCTATTTTCCAGAATAAAATATATACTACACGTTTTCAAAAACAATACTTACAGACAGTAAATGGTCGATTGAACGCAATGTCAGTTTTAAGCTTAGAAATATATTTCTGCAACTGCTTTATCATAAACAGGCAATGTTTATTTAATATCACGTTCCTCACTCTAATCGATGATGTTACTAACTCTAAACGCGACATAGGCAAGCGTTACTGAAACTCATCGAAGTCTTGCGGCTAAACACATTACTTATATTCGAGTAAAATATACCAGCAAGTCTAAATGTGACTGAAAATCATATTTTGTTCAAAGTATGTAGTATTTTCTATCCGGTTTTCCATGTAGCGAAATGATCACGAATAAATACTTGAGTCACTGCGAACATAGATTGGAGGGAAGAAATAAATAATGATTTAATGAGATTGCTGAAAAGCAAGTTTATTTTGTTGTTTTTTTTGAGAAAGGGACGCAGTAAAATGCAAATTTGTCTGAGATTAAAATTATATTTGCATGACTTTCAATTCAAAGAAAGGAAAAATGGGAGAGCAGGTTGTATTTGGTGAAGTGAAGCTCAATTTTAGTATGAGTAATACTTGCAGGTCACAGCAGTGTGATTTTGAAGTTATTTTACAGTATACAAATGTGACCAGAGAAATCTCTCTTAGAAGATGCATGACCCCTACTTTTCTCTTCATTTTATATCAGTTTTATCATAACTCTTTAAAATGAGGTAAGGATTTGTTCTCTGAAATGGGTCTAGCTATGTTTGGTAGCTCTTTAAAAAATGTCAGTTTTATATAGAATATATAGGGAAAACTATTTACCTGTTTGTGACCTATAAGAAAATGTGGGCAAAAGTTGAGATTTGTCCAGATATTGATATAAATGGACTAGTTTGGTCAGAGTTTGGTAAAAAATGAGCATTTCATTGAAATTTTGCTGCAAAAATTGATAAAAACCAAAAAAAGTCACATTTTCACTGTTTTGGGTGTATTTCTTTTTAAAAATACACATTTACACTCTAAATTTTGCCTATTTATAGCTTTCAGAGGGGACATTTGTTATATTTCAAAGTGTTAGTGTTTTACTTGCTTGCAAATTATAGTGAAAATTTATAAAATAGGGCAAAAACCAACTCGGGCTAGAAGAACTGGTTAAAGATTTTGTCGCTACATCAATTTTGAAGGAAAATTGGCGCAGAGACCCGCGATACTGAAAATGCCATAAAATAGAAAAGTGGAAACTTCACAGGTCGCCCAACACGACAAAAACGAAAATGTTGCAGGCTCGGTTTGATTGAAACCTTGAAAACTGATTTAATCAAGCTGAAACTTGGTATTTTTCATGCAGATATGTTACTGGTACTATACAAATGAAATTGAGACTGTTACAGAAAACCAGTGTTTCTTATATGCCTAATTAAAGTAAAGGAACCAGCGTGGGAGCCATCTGGTCTAGTCGCGTAATGGTTGCCAGGTATTTGAACACTAAGTTTTCACTTGGCATGGCAACAGAGGTCTAAATTAAAGCTAGTTTCTGTTTAAATTTCATTGTGAATGTATATTTGACATTTTGGTAGGAAAAATGGGAGAGCAGGTTGTATTTGGTGAAGTGAAGCTCAATTTTAGTATGAGTAGTACTTGCAGGTCACAGCAGTGTGATTTTGATGTGATTTTACAGTGTACAAATGTGACCACAGAAATCTCTCTTAGAAGGTCACAGCAGTGTGATTTTGAAGTGATTTTACAGTATACAAATGTGACCAGAGAAATCTCTCTTAGAAGATACATGACCCCTACTTTTCTCTTCATTTTATATCAGTTTTATCATAACTCTTTAAAATGAGGTAAGGATTTGTTTTTTGGAATGGGTCTAGCTATGTTTGGTAGCTCTTTAAAAAATGAAATGTCAGTTTTATATAGAATATATAGGGAAAACTATTTACCTGTTTGTGACCTAAATGAATCAAGAAGGTCAAACGGAGCGACACCGTTACATTGTCGTTGAGATATGTCACATGTTATCGATAATACTTGACTTACGTTGGAACGTAGTTCTCCTGGAGTGGTAATAAAGCCAGTTAACCATAGATTAAAAATATTAATTCCAAACGTTCTTTGAAGTCCATTTTCACTTTAAAGTCACATAAATTCTTAGCAATTTCCTTTAAATAGACAGGTTGGTTTTACATCATATGACTTTTCAAACGGCAGACAAAATATAGAGACTCAAAAAGGCTATTAGCGGTCGCGTCAGGGGGTTCCGTCCGTGTCAGATACCACCAATTTAATATACAGCTAGTAATATTTTTGTTGAAAAGCATTTTCAGATGTTCGTCTTACGTTTTGAATAAATGAAAATAAAAAATCAAACGACATGTCCAGTAAAAAGCTGATTCCATTATCTTTGCTATCCAAAAGCTACAAGTACAAAACGTAAATTTATACAAACGATTTTAGCAAAAATCTATTGTATGTTTCTATTGCACTGTTGCATAACGTACAAAAGATCTAACATCTAGCCTCCTTTCAATATATCGGGAATCAAAGTTGTAAAATAATGGTTTAGGTAGCCAGTTTGGATCCTTAACTTAACCACTTCTTTTTTAGACTTCTGTTAAGTATGTTTATGGTTCTTTAGGCTTTTCTGTTATATAATTTGTAGCGCATTTCTATATTTTACTTGCTATGCATTCTTTTACCATTGCGTGTTTTAGGGCTTCCGACGGATAGTACACTGTCCTTGGAGAGTGAAATGAGGTGCGCACCATAAAACGGTTTAAATTACCTACCCAGTGATGTTTTAGACACTGACCATTCTGGATTAAACTAAAATTGTAGAACTACATTTACATTTATATCAACGATAATGTCTGATTGGAGACACATCCCATGTTTGGTGTTCAGTCCTATAACAGCTGTACGCTTTCTTCCCTAATTGTTGGAAGACTTTATAAAGGCAGTTCTCAAAGTCAACTGGGATAAATCTGCGTAAATGCCTCTTTAGATTTGAATAAGCAATCTTGCGGTTTATATATTTTCCTTTTGCATGTGTTAATGATTAACCTGGCGCGAATACTTTTAATTTAGGTTGTTCTGCTTGTGCTGCGAGTTCAGATCGAAATTTTTATACAATGTAGAATTTGATTAAATCCTGATATTTCAAAACTTCAGAAAGTTTAGCAAATAAATAAGATAGTCTCGTGTGCTTGAAGATTTGTTAGACTGATTGAAAGCACCTCACGCATTTTTCATAATGGGAGTCAATCGGAAAATCATAACTTTTGCGCGAATAGAAATATTTCTACAATGTAGATTTTCATGAATCTTTGTAAATAAATATAAGATCTATATGTGGTAAAATAAAATGTATAGGTCTGTGTGCTTTTTTGTTGATAATTATTCGACCATGATTAAAGTGAGCCTCACATTTCAAGCTAACTTTAAGACATTTTTTTGAATTATCTAACGTGTCAGATGTTTTAATATCAAATTTAGAAAGATATAGTAACAATTACATTGTATAAATCTACTCCTGGGTCACTGGCACCAGATCAGAAAGAAAATGCCTCCGTACGTGTTATACCCTATCCCTAGGTATTCTATAAGAACCATGGTCGTGAACGGGAAAATATACTAACCCGTTTCAATCGCGCATTTCATACCTAAAACACGCAGTGGGGTAAATGTGTACTATGGATATCAAACAAATGGTAATTTATCTTCCATTGTGTACCGGTCACATTTTTCAATACATCTTGTCTTAAAGAAACAACGCGTAGTTTATAGTAATTTCAACATTACACAAAAAACTTGCTTGAACTTCCCTGGTGAAGTTCCGTTCTAGATTACAAAACCATTCTGATTGGCTGTTGTAAAAATGTATGTCAATCGTCATTTTACTACACGTGTTCGCTAAAATGTGAAAATGCAGCAAAATGTGCAAAATGAATAAAATATATAGAACAGATGCAGACCAATGTACGATTTCAAATTAAAGATCATATACAAGATGAATTTCATTCATCATTTCGAGTTTTAGTGTAAAACTATGTTTTTTTTAAAACCTGTTTTTGTTTGTTTACGTTTCGCCAAACATGTGCGCTCTGCCGTGACCTCTAGACCGGATGTTCATTAGGGAAGTTCAAGCAAGTTTTTTCTGTAACGTTGACGAAAGCATAAAATATGTTGATAATCTCAACAATATGGAATATTGAGACAATGTGACTGGTGCACGATGGAAGATAAATTATCGCTTGTTCAATATACTAGGTACCCATTCGCCGAACTGCGCGTTTAAGTTGAGAAATGTACGATTGAAACGGGTTAGTGCACTTTCCCGTTCATGACCATGATTCTTATAGAATACCTAGGGGTAGGGTAAAACACGTACGGAGGCATTTTCTTTCTGATCTGGTGCCAGTGTCCTGGGTTGCCCTAAATTCATAAAATTATTTTCATTACCGTACGCCGAATCCAGGCTTTATTCTATGTTTTCAGAATAAATGAAGTTACGCCATCACTTTCGGTTTATCAAACGTGTAGAACTATCTAAATACTGACTAATAATGTTAAAGCACTGTGTTTATCTGCTTTTTAGTCCTTTTCGTCTGTTTGTTTTGCTTTGTCTATTAATTGCATGCTAATTCTATCGTTTACACACCCATATATATGTACATATGCTGTTGTAGGGCTTCGTTCTGTGGATAATGTTTTCTTGGAATGTGATTATTGGGACTTAAGCCTTGTCTTTTCAAGACCGCCGGTTTATAGTACTGACGAATGCAGCTTTTAAACATTAAAATAGAAATATATTATGTCACATATAATTGGCTTTCAATTTAGTACTGTTGTTCAAGAAACTCCGTTGTGTGATATAATAAATTGATTGCGTCGAATGTGTTATCCCTTTAACGATTATTAAAATGGAAGGCAGTTATGAGCTGAATGAACGTGAACTGAAAGTAAATATGAGTACTGATTTATGAGTTTATATGTTTTAGTCAATATTATAAAGATGATGTTGTATTTTCTCATTTAATATTCTTTTGTTTTATCCTAATTCACACGCGGACAGAAGGTTGTTCAAGAGACTTTATGATTTCAGGATTAGGAGATAATTGTACAAATGATGCACATTGTATTGCTGTGAATCATTCAACTTGTGATACTCCCACCAACAATAAATGTATATGTTCTGCGACACACAAAGCGGTCAGTGGTCAATGTATAATAAAGGGTAAGTATTAAATACTGGTTTGTTGAAAATGTTCAAGCGTCTGTTATTATAAGAGTATATTCAAGGTTTCCGTGTATATTTTAATACGTTTTAACGTAAAGTATACATTACAAATAATGCTATAAATTTAGGAAATTTTTGCTATGCAAAGCGGTAAGACAGTATGCCTTTTAATACTAGAGAAACAATTTCCGTAGGAAGACAAGGTAATAAAACATATTTTCACTAACTGAAGCCAAATCCACTTTAAATAATTTGTAGGATTACAGTATAACCGAAACTATTTTGCTTAAGTTTAATTTGCTATTATAATTGCAGTCATTGGTGCAACTTGTAGTGCGGGTAGTAAAGTTTGCAGTTTACAACATTCAGAATGTGCTTCTCCCGGCAATAAGTGTGCATGCAAGGTGGGCTATTACAATAGCAACGACCAATGTTTGAAAGGTAATATTGGATTAATATAAATTTCTTTGAATATTGAAATGATTACTAATGGAAATATGGTATGTTCTTCACTTGTTGATACAAAACATAAAGCTAAACAAATTTAAAGCTGTGTCTAATTTTCAGCTCTTGGTTCTGCATGCGGAAGTGGCAATGCATCAACAGTTTGTACAACCCCAAACGCGGCATGTAACACGACGACAAAACTATGTGCTTGCACAGCTGGATTTGTGGCGGAAGACGTAGCTTGTCCGATAGGTTAATATCTTAAAATTATTTTACATTACAAAAACAAGCAGGGCGACACTATTTATGTAACACATTTTATTCGTTATAGTCGATACCGACAACCTAATCTTTTATAAAACATAATTGACAAATTCTACCGTTATATTGTTTACTTTTTGTGTTAATTGTCATGTTATTAATTTTGTCATATACATTGCATGTTCATTGTTTTAGCCGTTGGTCAAACTTGCAAATCAGCGACAGAATGTACTTCAAACGCAGATTGCGATGATAATAAAAAATGTACATGTAAAGATGGACTCGAGAATGTAAACGGGCTGTGTGCACGTATGTTTTTACCAGTCTTCAAAACTTTGTGGGATATTATACAAAAGTGAAACTTTAGTTTCGATAAAACTGTCATTAGAATTCACATGTAACTAATTTAGTTGAAATAGAAATACTATTACAATTATTTTTAAAACAAAGTAAATTTTCAATTTTTCTTAAATGTTTTGTCACTATGCCATTTAATGAAATAAAAAATTGCATAGCAATCTCTGTATTTCGGAAGGGTAAATACTAGTTAGATAACAAAATAGTATAAATTTCAGTTTTTTGTCATCCTGCATGTTCATTATTTCAATCATATTTGATATAGCTTCATCTGCCGCCAGGGAGCACAGACTTGCAGTTAGCATCTTTGGTGCATCTCTGTTGCTGACAATTTTGAAATTATTCTAAGGGTAAGTCTTGATGAGTAATGTTATATTTTATCAGTTATCAGTTTTTCACATTCCAAATAATTGGCGTTGAAAGACGTTCAGGTTTCAATTGTTTCTTATAATATTCTACCATTTGAACATACTATAGTAAATGCAACAGTGGCTTTTATTTTAGTGGCAAAGATAATGGTCGAGAAACGAAAACTATAATTGAAATTGATGTCTTTTGCTTAATGAGTATTATTGCAGGACTCTTTACATAAATTTCTTGTCCATAGTGTGTACTATTTAACAGTATAGTTCAGCCCTGGAAAATAATATGGAAATGTACGTCTCGTGTAATAATTAACTGAACTATTGAGCCTCGGTCTCTTGGACCTCGGAAAGTTGTTTTGACACTTGACCGATAAGCCATTTAGTAAGTGGTTTAATAATGTAGATGATTGATATGTAATTATTGGCGGATAAATCAATGTTTATTTGTTTTCTTATGTCTCACTGTTGCCTTAATTAAGAAATATCTACCCACATCGTATTCGATAGATATTTGATTACTACTATAATAGAATAAGTCTGTTAAAATATCCAAAAGATTTCTAAGTTGCAAAGCAAACTCAGCCAGAAAAAAATACGTAGTCTGGTCAGTCAGCTGACAAAGTGGCAAATGTTTTAAATTATGTACCTTATGCATTGTTTTAATTTTCAGATTACTACTGGAAGAGAAAACATTTAAACAAAGAGAGACATTTGGAAAAACTGATGTCTAGCAGAATGTTTGCCTATTTTGAAAATGATACGAAATTGCTTTGATGCCTGTCCCTATATATCTGAAAATAATTAATATTTATAGCCGTATTAACTGAAGTGTTAAACCTTGCTTTGTCACTGTGCACACTACTGGACTTCTATTCATGAAAATGCTTATGTACTATCAAGTCTTCTAGGTGCAAAACCTTGAAATCTCCTTGCCTATGGATGGTTATATGCACATTGTGTAAAACTGTACTGTTTCAAGGTTACATCTGGAGACCACTAATCTGGCTTCCACACAGAAATTTAGGTCATCTTTGATTATATTGTTATAAAAGCATTCGCTAAGTCAGTCAAATAATCCTTCTACAGCGTCAGTCACGCAAAAAAAAAAATATGAAAATTTAAAGAAGCTACGCTTTGTAACATATTCAGATAACGTCTTTGCTAAGTTTGTGCTTATTCAAGGTGTCTTATTTTTCTAAGATATTCGTTTTTGTTACAAATCTGTTACACAACTGGAACTACATACTTTCCTGCTTCATTTTGTATTAAAACTTAGTTTTAATAGTGTTTTATGGAACAATATTTGAAGTAAATGAATGTTTTTAGCCTTTATTGATTTTTTCAAGTAGACATTAATGATGTTTTCCATATATTATTTTAAACAAGAATTGGTAATACACTGAGTAGGGTTAACACATAATTCATTACAGATATTGTAATATTGTAATTGCTATACCATGCAACAATATTTAAATCAAGAAATATCAAGATTTTTTCAGGATTTTTGTATTTTGTATATTTGTTTGTAAAAGTAGTCTTGAACAACTGTTTTGCTTTCAAATGAGTCTCTTGTTTAAATATGTGAATGCGTTTCATGCACTGAATTGCGCTCCTGGTTCAAATGGTCCTTCTACTGTGTGAAACTGGCCTGTAGATGGTTGTTGAGTAATACGCACAATGTGGTGCAAGCTAAAGATAAATATCATATAACCAATATTTTTCCGGACTTGAACCGGCTTTATGATCTAGCAATAAAACTGGTAAGGTCTTGGTAACCGGAAAATTCGAAGAAAATTTCACCCCTAGAACAAACTATAAAAATGATTCATATAATTATGATTTATAAATTGAAGTTTAATTTAAAAACGAGGCTCATATGCACTGTGGGTATTATTCCCATCGAAAGCCTAATGAACATGATTAAACAATGTTGCTCATTTGAAAATAGATCTATATCTAGTTATTAATCGTTTATGGAATTGCCAACAAATGCAAAATCACGAAACTTTCGAACTACTTATGAAATCTACAAATCGAATATCCATGGTATCGTTAATATAAAGGGTTTTTTTCTATCAAAGGAAGAAAAATTTGTATTCAATATATTTTAAGATCAATAAACGGTTGTTTTAATTTTTTTTTGTTTGTTTTGATATATTCCCCCAACTTTTCATCTTGTTATAAAAAAAACCCTTCGCAATTTGATATTTCAAGATTTAATCTATACTATTGGTTAACTAGCCTAAACAACCAATCTGCAGCCGGATATTTTTGTCTTACATTTTTGTATGTAATGTCTTGTTACCCAGAGCCTATATTGACTGCATCATTTAGTAGATTATTTAGATGGCCAATATGGATTCGCTTATAGTTGCCTAAAGTTTTCCTTGTTGAACTATAGGACATGATACATATTTTAATTGCCCTTCGTATCATAAGAAAGACCTACCTCGTCGCTAGCTGCGTTTCGTAATTTCATATGAAGGTCAACCAAGGATCTATAGCATATACAAAAACGAAACAAAATGTATTGTGAATCACATGTAATTACAACACTCGTGTACTAAAATTATTGAATAAAGCTTATTTAATGCAAACAATTAATTATTGCGTAATAATTTACACACAACTGCATGAATATGTAAAGAATACAGCTAATGCCGTTTGATTAGTTCCATTCTATAACATCTTTGTGAAAAATAAAATGATGATGCTTGGTTAAATCGAGGACAAATTATAGATTTTTGATTTATTGTACATCAAACAGCCTGTCCAATACGAGGGGGGAAATAAAACGAAGATCATGGTCTGCAAAATACACCTCGATTAGATTATGATTGAATAAAGGTTATGACTTGTTTGTTGTGTAAAACTGAAATTCAAAAGAAGGGAACATCTTTTATGTACATTTATTATATCACAAATTGACAGAATAACCTACTGGTTTATATCCTAATAAATGAGGACGCAATTAATAACAGATTGAACAATTTTCAGGTGTGAGAGGTTCAAGTTATCACATTTGCTAACAAAAGTTTAAAATAAACTAGGTGGATCAATATACCGATCTATCAGTACGTGTATGCATGTAAGTTTATGCACAGCTGCCATCGTTTGCCCTCATGGGTGAATCCTCCAGAAGAGACCTATGTGCAATATCTATAATATCTATAAGACTTTCTCGAAGCTTCCCTGGTTCTATTATGTGCTAACTGTCAGGCACACATACATGAAAATATTATCAAAAGTAGGTTCACTTAAAGGAGCAGTGTGATTAATATCTCAGTTAGATTGTTCATGTTAATAAATAATTACAGACAGTCAATACATATTTTTTCAAAGTGTAACGAGGCTGCTGATTGGATAACGCGTTTATAGAAACAACATATAATTTGCTGTTATTTGGCAGATCTATATTTAGTACAGCAAGTGAGTTTATTTTGGAGAATAGTTACTCGTTCAAGTTTATTTACAAGAATATCATTTACTTTCGATGGACCTCCAAGTGATCATTAGGACTAATAATTCCTACCATAATTACCATTTTATTAACAGGAATGCTGAAACAATCATACTGTTTTTAAATGTTTTCTGCTCTTCCTTGTCAGCGAAATTTATTTTTAATAGTTATTTCAGGGTTGATACAAATACAGACCCCATTTTCAACCTAATTCAACGAATGATTTTCTAAATGACATCTACTTCGAGTTTTTAACTGGTTAATGAGGGTTTACAAACTAGATCAATCATAGAAAACTTTATACCCATGGTGAAAATCTGTAATTCTATCTGCTCTACATGAAGCCATGGTAGTTTTTAATTTTATGAAATCTATGTGCTGTTCGAAACCGTATGATCTTGGATAAAATAGATCTAGATACCTCATCACTTTCTTCCCAGTATTTTGCAAATTGATTGGTAGAAATAATAGCTATCATCAGTTGCTGGTGACGGTGTAGGACATTACATTTCGGAAGTTTTATCGTTAAGGCGACTTATTTTTCCGCTGATGACGTTCACGTCTGGTTACACATTTTGCGAAGTTTATTATTTGAGCACAAGTCAGTATTGCCGCAAACAAAAGAACAAAATACAGAGGATACTTTTTTTTTTATTTTTAGTGTAATATCGAAATATATCGTCACCGATTAGGGAGAGAAATAAATATGTTCACGAAGGCGGAGCCCGAGTGAAAATATTTGAATAGTTTCACTTATCTCACCGAAAACAAACATTTTAGGGTTATTTGTGAAAATCAACGAATATTTTGTTTATCACATTTTTTTTCGCGATCCGCGGCTAACAGATATATTGAACGATGTCAGTCGTTAGGTATGCATATTTAAAACGTTTCATGTCAATGCCGTAAACAGTTGAATAATAACCGAAAGATCTAGGTAAGTCATGCTACAGAATTACATAGTACCAAGAATTCAACAGAAATAGCTATAAAAAACTGATCTAAGACCTGCTAAGCGTAACAAATAATGTTGCGAAATTGGCGTAACTGACAACTGAAACAAACCTGGTCCTGGTTAGGAAACTACTTCGACGGAAATCTTTGCATATTACGGAAAGTTGAGTTCATCGTACCTCAACGCACGGACATATCCGTATGTGTGACTGTAGCTTAAATGTGCTGTCGCAAGTATAATCTACCAAACTGTAGTACATAGATCTTAAGAAAAAACGTCGCTGAAGGATCAAATCAAATTCTTTTTGTTCCTTATTATCACATCAAGAACAATTTGCTATGCTTAATTCTTTCATTGTGATAAATATGCGTTCAAATTGAAACCTGTCTTACAGTTATTAGTTTAAAGATGACGTTTTATTATCAAGTCAATAGTAAGTCGCTATGAACGTATTTCATGACATCATACTTAGATTTAAAGTCAAATCGATAGACTTTTATTACATCTCATGTACATACTCAATCAATCCGAGTTTGCTATTATTTTTTATCATGCACCTATTATGCAAAGTGCCTGATATCACTTGCCTGGTATATCTTTTGATATCAGGTCATTGACCTGATTGACCTGATGTCAAAATTAAGCTCACCCCATACTGACACACTAGTTTTTACATCAGTTTCCTTCCAGATTGAATTTTATTACAGAGTCCAGTTTTTTTTTAGTTTTGCATGGCTCTTTTTCTTCTAAAGTTTTTTCTGGTAGTTTTTATTAATGATGGAAAAAATCTCAATTGATTTACTTTGGGCGTTCAACACTAGTTTCATTTACCAAATGTATATGACATGTATGTTGTTGAACAGCGTTACTGTGAGTAGTGAAATGTGTATACGTATTGCTTTTGTGTCGGTTTTATTTTTACTATACTGGCGATCAACGACAATCCCACCAAAGCTAAACATTCAGTTAAATTATCATGTAGACGGCTTATGCATTATCTTCTGAAACAAAATTGTAATAAAATCTATGTTATATATGACAGAAAGACAGTGCATGACAGTTACCATTACTTGTGACCTAAATTTTATCATGATATGTCCTGAACATACTTTAGAATAACTTGGCAAAATGTTATCTATAATAAGTCAATTTGGTAAATGCAACTGTTATGCAGGTCAGTCCAAGGCCAAAGTCGTATAAACAGTTTTTCTCTTTGGCTGTGTATGGTATTCAAACAGCAAATGATTTTGAGTGGTATTGACTGCATTATATGAGCAGTGTCAATCATTAGGCTAAATGCGCTTTTACGCTCAGGAAGTAACATGTGCTTTCTTTGTCCAGTAAAATTATGATGTAACTCGATAAATCTTACCGGTTTGCACGTTAAAACTGAAAATATCATGACGAGATAAGACCCTAACAATGTTCTGTATCTTCCAAAAGCAGATAGCTACACGTCCTTACTTCCTTATCATATCATATTGATTGTGCTTCCATAGTAATCAAACCATTTGCTTCAATTTTTTATCAAGATAAGCCGCAGTTTATTTATTTTTCGATAATGGATTAAAACTGACACATGCACGAAATAACATGTACAGATAACCTAGATTTTATATTGTTTGTTTTGTTAGAAATCTATTGGGAATAAATGTTGCATTTGTATGGTGGCATATTTCTGCCACGAGATAGCTAGGTAGCTATCACGATAATATCTTACCCTTGCATGATCGTAAGAGGCGACTAATAGGGTCTTAACACTTGGTTTTGCTGTAACTCTGTGATTCCAGCAGGTATGCAAATTTGGTTCCATACCTCATGTTTTTATTTCGATGTAAATGAGATGTGAAACCAAAATTTGTAGTCCTGTTTGGCGCCATATAACCTATACTGTGTTGTAGCGCCGTAAAACCCAAATAAATAAATAAATGTAAACTTTTCAGCAAAACATAATACTTTCTAGATTTATTATTTGTTTATTTATTATCAAGACAAATAATTTTTTCTAGATATGCTTTTCATTTCCAGAATACTTGAGGCTGTTCAGAGAAGCGTTTCAGAAAATTTCAAAATATTAAGATAATAGTTAAAAGTATCGAAATAGCTGTCTAGCTAATAAATGGCAACGGTGGACACGCAAAAATATCGAGATACTTATGTAAATTATTGTATTAATATTTCCTGGAAACCTTCAACTATTGAGATAATCTTTTCAGAAAACTTCGCTTTATCAATATAACTTTTTCAAATATCGCGATAGCTACCTAGCTATCTCGTAGCAGAAATATGCTACCATAAATTGGTGCAATATAAATCCGCTTATTTTTCATGGACTCCTTTAAACTTGTTCCATTTAGAAAGGTCGTGACGACAGTAGAAAGTATGTAGTTGTTTCCTTCAGCATTTTGGGCGTGCTTTGAAATGAAACAAAAATCGTGAATTTCGTTTTTCGGATTCAGTATGTTTTTTCCCCAGCAATAGAACAAGATAGAATTTCACCGAATTTTACCCACCCATCCATCCCCATATTTGCAGATATTATATATAAACTTTTACATTAATCAAATTTTGATTATACGAGGGTCATTTGGTCTACACTCACTCATATACTGATATACGTAGTCTTCAGAACGTTTCTGTAAACACATAGATGGATATTTAAGTGTAACCTTTTATTAATGGTTTAAGGTCGGGTTCAATTAAGGACCGTTATAACACTCATCATGGAGGGAAAATAGCACGAAACTATGCCTCAATGATGGTTGCAACTCGTTGTTTAATTTTGTATGTTTGAAAAAATGACTTCAAAAACGAGGGAACATGAACTGACTGGTAGCAACCAGCCCTGCAGTATTGACAGCCACAGGCTTAAGATTTACCCAGTAAGTAATCAGGGAACGTTTTCACTCTCAAAGTTACTGTGACATAAACCCTTGATCTACTGGCCCCAAAACAATAGGGGTTATCCTCTGACCACAGGCAATCATTCCATGAAATTAACAAGCCCAAAAGTGCTTAAGATATTAACCGGAAACTGTTTTCAATTTAAACCGTGACCTTGATCTTTGACCTGTTAACCCGCAAAACAATTTGGTCATCTGCTGACCAATTTAAATAAATCTATGAAGTTATAAATCTAAATGCTCTTTACTTATTAGGTGGAAATGTGTTTTTGTTATCAAGATCAATGTGACCTTGACCCTTGATCTATTGATCGACAAAACAAAAGGTGTTTTCTATTGACCTCAGGAAATCATCGTATGATTTTTTACGACTGTGTGTTCGTTAATTGTTTAGCGGAAACCGTTTTCAGTAACCTTTACTTTTGTTCTACTAACATCCAAAACAACAGTGGGCAGCAACCGACTACAGCAATCATTCTGTGAGGTTTGATGATTGTAGGCAAACTGATTCTATACCTATTACCCGGAAGTCGGTTTCACTCTCAATGCCACTGTGACGTTATTTGACCAACTTACTCAAAAACAAAAGGGGTCGTTGACTGATCACACACAATCACCTTTTCCTTTCTGATAAATAACTAGAGACTGCTTGCTTTAACAAAAGTCAAACTTTATAAGGTGGTTGTGTGTGATCAGTCAAATAAAACGGAAAGCAAAAGTTTTAAATTCCCTTTAACAAAACTTGTTTTATACCAATTATCAAATTAAATGTTCAAGGTTTAGGTCCTTTCCTTAACCTTATAACGTATCTAGTATCTATTAGATAAATTTAAAATAATACATTTTCTCTTGACACGTGTCTCTGTAACTCCTGTTGTTGGGGGCATTTATTTGCATTGCCTCATGGTTACCGGACAAATATGAGGTTTGTGATGTTACAGTTAGTATAAGAAATTTAATATTGATAAATAATGATAACAAAACTTCAGAATATCTTCGACTGAAAAAGTTATCGCACGGACATATTTTCAATTACTCAGTGCTTATTGTTTATACAGGACTTGTAAAAAGATTGATAACGTAATTCACAATATATATTTTGCACAACAGATTAGTTTTCTATATCGACGTAAAAATGCAAATAACTTTTATATGCCACAATAAGATTTTTGCTGTAATAAGTAATTTCGTGTAACACACAGTCCTTTGCTGTAATAAGTAATTTCGTGCTTCATCGTCTGAAATCTTGCTGTACAAACTTTTAATACCGTAACGGCTGTTTCGAAAAAAGTACCTATTATATGATGGCGCGTGCGGACGTCCTTCTGTCAGTCTGTCCGCCTGTCCGTCTTACTTCGTGTCATTAGCATAACTCAATAACCATTTAAGGTATTGATTTTAAACTTGGCATATTAGTAGATGGCATTGAGTCAATGTACAGAGCACAGAAACAGGCCAGTAGAACTAAAGGGCAGGGTGACAAATTGAACTTAAAGGTCAAATTGACCCTCGTATTTTGTGTTCGGAGCATAACCTAATATTTAGTCAAGGTATTTACTTTAAACTTGGCAAACCGAAAGATGGCGATAAAAAATGTGTATAGCATATGAAACATGTCGGCACGTCAAGATCAAGGTAACAAATGGAGCTGAGACCTCCCGCACTCGAACATTCGAATATTGATTTCTGTATTCATTCCCATCCCTAGTAATAATATAAAAATTATGTTAAATTACTTAAAATTGTCGAGGAAATTCATACATCTTAATGTAAAATTTGATGTATAAAGTTAAATATTGGGCTATATACACGAAAAACGTTAATTTAATTTGTAATTTCGCCCACAGTGTAAAATATGAAAAATATTGAATTGAACCAAAGTAACTGACATCATTTTGTGTCCTCATTAATTGCTTTGAATTTTTTATGAATTACAGAGAAAATTACTTTTCTGTAAGAATTTTCTATGATTAAGTTTACTCATCACTTGGTAAAAGTACTTAAGCTAAAATGGGGAAATGATATTTCAAACAATAGTTTGTTGAACCAACGTAATTTTAGGTTAACTTTCCATGGGGGTTAAGATTTTCAAATCCCAGGCATTATTACAGACATATTATAGGCGTAGAGCTGCCGGCCGCCTGTGATCAAGATGGATTGATTCCTAACAATTTGATAACTGTAATCCTCAAGCGAGATTTCTAGCATACACGGATGAGGATTAATTGATTCAAAGTCAGAGATCTGAACCACAAGTCCACATAGGCATCTTTCAAAATAGAAAAAATATCTAAAGAGAAATAAAACTATAATATTTTATATTTATAATTTGTTGGTTACCAATAATAAATCTGAGAAAAAAGCTTCTTTAAAATTTTATATTGTGCTCAATCAGCTGTCTGTCTATTCGTACTTTTGTTATTGTATTTTAAAGCATATTTCAACCGTTTGAGTTATTAGTAGGTTGTTGGTTGTTTTTGGCAATACACTTGAAATATTTTCATTTGATAACTTGAAATATTCATTTGATGTAATCCGTGTATTTAATGCTTTTGATGTATATCGCTTGATTCTTTGCTTGAAATTTTCAGATACAAGTGTGTATGATTTATAACACAATGACACAAGAGCAAAATAATCACACTTCTTTTGATTTTGAATTCACATGTGTGTCTAGTGACATTCATGAATAATTTGTTGTTTTAATTTACAAAGTGAGAACGTATAACGATAAATAAACGGTTTGTGTCCCTACTGTTTCTCCTTTTTGTATGTGAAGGAGAGTTGGGCGTTGTAGTTTAAGTCAACACTCGAGTTTTACAACTTAAGTACAAAAATAAGCAAGAGGGACGTGATATCGATCATCTGTTAAACTTAGCCCTGGAATCATCAAGATAAACATTCTGACCAAGTTTCATGAAGATAGGGTTGTAAATATGGCCTCAAAAGTGATAACAAGATTTGCCTTTGATATGACCGGGTGACCTAGTTTTTGATCCCATATCACCCAGTTTTGAACTTGGCTTAGAGATCCGTCATTTTATGGGTATAGGACTACCCTGCAGCAAATGTTAACAATTTTGAGGTAATTCTGAAAAACCGGAACAGATGGCGGGACGTCAATTTTCGGCAAATCATAGAATACAGCACGGAACGTAAGTCAAATCACGAATAAATAGCAATGTTTTCGTTAACTGATAAAACCGGCAAAGTTTCTTTCTTTCTAAGGATCAAATGTATAAACAGAAAGTTGTCATGTAAAAAGTCCAGAGTCGGTCAACAATCAATTTGAAATTTGCGAGTCCGTTTAATTATGGGCAGATATCTAAAAATAAGTAGAAAATTTCTGTACGCAAAAACTTCTTAAAATGTGTTTTTCCGTAGATTCTCGTTATGAAAACTTGATATATGTTAATATTTTTCAAATAAATGCTGCCAAAAAGCTTGCACAATACATTATGTTTTATTACTGACTGGATCTGTAAGAAATCTTAGTGTTTTGAAATGTCGTGTTTAAACAAATTCTACAGAGTGCAAAAAGGATCAAATAAACAATCATTTTTTAAAGAAAAAAATGGACTGATTAACATGTCTTCAATGTCACCCTGTTTTTGTCTAGATTATTTCAATATGGATGTCAATTAATCTGTTTTTCCTACAGACATAAAATGATGGAAAAAAAGATTTCATACTTGTACCACCCCCAAAAAATGCAGTCAGTGGAGCGGAGCATCTCATATTATTAAGTAAGTTATATCTGTTTATACTTTAGACATTTTATCCTTTGACAATTCTGTTCTAGAGCTAAATCAAAGACAACACTGAATAACAAAAATATATTGTTCGATCAATTTTGTTTAATAGCATTTTAGTAATGCTGATTTTAAGAAATCATTGTGCTTGCGCATGCATTATCTGCATTTTTGTTTGTTTTCATATATATATATATAATATCAATCAAAATAATGCAGCAACTTTGAAAGGGGGAAAAAGAGTTTTTAGCATAGATTTTTAAATGATACATTTTTTTTTACTTTTATATTTAAGAACGCTTTTACATTTGAACGTCTGGTGCACATCTTGAGGCAAACAAGAACTTTATCCAAAATGCTGAATTTAAAAAATCCGTTTTAGAGTATATTTTAAGATACATTTATTAAGTGACGTATCTAATATATTGAACTTAGAAAAAAAATACGTATTTGCAGGATTAAACTTTTTTCTTCTTCAAATTAACAGTGAATATGTTAATCATAGTGGCGATAAAATAAAAATAGAAGAGAAAATAATTTCAGCTTCGTTGATCTGTAATTAAATGCATTATGCATTTATTTGATATATTTACAGAAATAATTTAAAATAGCCGTTTGAGTATTAATACAACTTTATACATCAACATAATGATAGACAAAACACCTTAACGTGATTCAACTGTTGAGTAGTACCGTGAATTCCCATATGGCTGTTTATGAAAGCGAAACCTTTTTTTATCAAGAACTTGTTTATCAGTCAATTGATCAATGTAATAAATGCACATACTTGTTGCCGAAAAAATCTGTATGTAAGTTTCATTGATTGACGATATCGGGATGTCTGACTGGTTACTCGCGTATGTCCATTCGCTGCTCAAGTTCACAATCTTTTGAAGGCAATTCCGTCTTGGCTAATTTAGTCGTAGTTTCTTTTTAAATTTGTTCTATTATATTTCTTTTCAATATTAAGTTTTGAGTAATCTTTTTCTCAAGCTTTCTTTTAAAATAAAACGGTATTACTTTTAAGTAAATCGTCTGTGCCGAATTCATTATAAATCAATGGAGCAACACAAAGAACCTAGCAAACATATCAAAACTTACTTTTAAACTGCTCTGTTGTTAAGTATGGAGTAAGCTATATGAACCATTACTGTTTGTGCGTTAGTTTTTTTGCGATAACTACATTGCTAAAGCAAATTGAATATATCACTTGCCCAAACTTATAGATATGTATCACTGTAAATTGAACTTGAATATCAAAGAAAATTTGCGATTTAAAGATGACAGATACACGATGTGTGTATAAATATATTCAAAATATATTCAAAACTTTCTAAACTCATAGACATAACTAACGTGTAACTTACATCTGTAACTGATAGACCACGTACAAAAGGTTTAAAAATCACTACTACAACACATTCTTATTAGTACAATATGTACAGTACAAATAAAAACTAAATACTAAAAATACATCTCGTTAGATATTTCTAAGTGTATTTAGAAATTTAACTACGATTAAAAGATGAAATGAAACACAATTTCTAAACACTCAGAATTATCCCACTATATTACAAATATTATCTGCTCGAAAAGCACTTGTTTCAAATGATGTTTTCAACTACACTGAAGTATTGAACGTTGACCTCATAATGATACTACCTATGATCTGCAAAAGCCTCATATGTTAAAAATGTTTGAGAACATACATATACGTAACAGAATCAAGACAGATATAACATGATTTGTGCAAGTTACTTGAAATAAATCATGATTAACATGGTTTTATAACGCATAATAAATGGTTTGACAGAACGTCACTGTCTTTTACATAAAAAGGATAACTCCAGGGCAGAATCTCGCTTACGTTACATAGAAAAACGAGTTCAGATAATGCTAGGTATAGCAAGAAGGCGTTTTTGTTTACCAACAAGTTCAAAAACGGTATATTTTTACATGTATACCAGTTATTTTAAGATTTAACCCTATCTTCTCTTTTCTTTTGACACAAATTAAAATGCATCTCTTTACTGGAAAGGATGCATTTTAAAAGAATGGCGTGGTTAAAACATGTAAATCATTTCCTAAATTTGCGATCATCAAGAGATATTTTGCATTATATGACTCAGTAATTAACATTTGGACTGAGCTGCTTTGTTATCTGTCTTCTGACCTGTTTCTTCCGACCCTTAGTGTTATTTATGAGTTACATAACATGAACGTTTTATATAAATTTATATGAGCCTTTTTTTTTACATACCATGCTAACTTTTATTGACGCTAAATACTGTATATTTATGGCACAGCAATACTTATTTGAAAAACGCAAATAACAATAACAAATTGTAGTAAAACACAACAACAACCCCCACACATACTATAAAGGTGCCAGGTCACAGACTGGATAATCAGACCAATAATGCTGTATATAGATAGTAGCGGAGTTAAATGAAAGAATATTTTGAAATAAAAGTTTGATGTCCTTTTCTAAATAAATAATTCACAGTAAAATTTCATGATTAAGTTACACGGAATAAGACATTAAATTTCCTAACACAAAACCTTTGCGTTCCTTCATCTTCTAAAACATTTAATAAGCAATTAGACGAAATTAAAATGCTTACCATGATTCCAGTTCTATTCGCACTAGACTGTACAACAAGAAGTTGTCAAGGCTATATATACGTGGTCATACTCTGCCACGTGAACTTGTTTTGTAGAAATACTAAAGCTCCTTTTTTGAAGGATAAAGAATGCCAGATATTTATGTACGTGTCAGGATTATTTTTATCATCGGAAAATTGATATATGATATCTTAAAGTAAAACACTTTAAAAAAGCTATATCATGGTGTAAAAAAATCCAAAGTTTTAAAACTCGTCTGTTTTAAATTTTCATATCGTCTTTCTTCTTTTTTTCAATAAGCGCTTTTGCACGCACAATATAAATCGATGCACGTTTGCAATGATACCCCTTTTTGATTGGTTATTATTATAACATAACATAACAGAACAGAACAGAACAGTATTTTATTGATTTAACTTGAACATGTACAGTTCATCGTTATAAGTATAAAATATACTAAAACATGCATAACAATGCGAGAGTGAACAAAACAAAAGAATATTCTGTTAAAATTCATTCAATATTGGTTGCAATGTGACCTATATAACATGATTCCTTAAATAAATTGCCGGTTCATAGGTTGTGCTAAATTATATGACCGGTCTATTGTCAATACCTGGCTACTTAGCTAATACGCCAAAATATAAAACTCTGAAAATCAATGTAATAAACCCTTAGGACCTCGGGCAGTAGTTTTGACTATTGACAGGCAAGGCATTCTATAATTGTATATTATTAAATGACACCTTGTATAAATCAACGGTCCATAATTTGTACTATATGACATGTCTATATTCAATATTTGTTTACTGTCTTAATAAATAAAAAATAATAAAAAACTGCGCAGATTAATTTCTGGTGTCATTTAAGAAAACTTTTATAGAATGGCTTGCTGTTCAATAGTCAAAAATAGTAAAAATAGTCCTTCATACCTCTGTTAAAAGATTTTATAGTTTGTGCTATTGACCGGTCAATAGTTCAAAACGTGTTTGCTTGGATAAATTAAAACAAACTAAAAAAGAAATGTAATAAAAGACTCATTGAATGGATTCCGGTCACAAGTCAAATCTGTTTACTTATGGCTTCGACTTTTGACCGGCAAGCTATTCCATAAGTGTGTAATGTCTGGCCAATAAATGTATAGCGGTCTCGATAAAAGTATGTAGTTTATAATATTTTAGGAGACTGAGTAGGCGGTGACAATACTGTTTTGAACGGTGAAGAATTTCGATGTTCACATCTTTGTTCGTTTTAATTTTAGATTCTTTCACTCATTTTCTTTAATTCAAATATAGCTATAAAACTAAAAACACTTTTTGCATAATATTCAATTAATTAATTTTTACGTTGTTTAAAAGATCCGCTTTACGTAACGAAAATACGCCTCATCCATATAATGATAAGAAAAACTTGAAACTTCATTTGAATTATTTAACCTCAAAGAAACGTAGTTTTGCCCTTCTTTAGTTTTATATGTATTGTATCACATTGGCACAAACGATTGTTATACATGTCACCATGTCAAAGTTTAGCCAGTCTCTATTATAATTTTGTTACAGAAGACAAGTTTTTGCGAACATGCAAAATAACGGGAAAGTCATGTAAGTCAACTCTTACGGAGGGAGAACAGTCATCTCGGCCCGGGATCGAGTTGGAGGTACACACAGTTGTCTAAAATGTGATATCTTAGATTAATTTGGTGCCTAATTACCAGCATAGTAAACATACATAATTTAATGATATAAATATTGTATTTCAATGTGTAGTTTCTAAAATCCCCTGTCTAAGTCCTTTTCTCATAAGTATATACATGTATACCGTTACAATGCAAAATCTATACATCTGATTGCAACTGTTAATGCAAATACTACATTTCAAGAAGTACTTGGAACGACGAATGGATAATATTTCACAGATACCATGTTATTATTGTCAAACTTAATCTTAAATACTAAATTAAGATAAATTTGTGCTACAGCACCATAAAACGCATGCTACGTTCCACTTAAAATGCACTTAGATGCTATATATTTTTCAGACATGTCATTTAAGGATTTTCTTTATTTGCATTTAAGGCGTCTTGTGGTAAATTTAATTTTAATTTAATTTTAAGTACTTGTTTTAAGATGTTACAAAACACTTCAAATCTAAAATTTGCTTGTTCAAAAATAAAAAAATAATAATATACAACATTTTAAAATACAATCCAGTATTAACGAATAGATTTTTTTTTTGTATTCATCACGAAAACACAACTTTTTTTAATACAAGATCGGGGCAAATTAACATACCAAGTCGAAGAAGCAAATAGTGTTGAAATACATGTATCTATGTAACGGTTTCCCTTTGTTATCGGAATAGTTACATCTAAATTAAAGATAGATTTATATGTTAAGTTACTATATTAATAAAGCTTTAGAATATTTCTAATTATATCAGAAACAAAGAAAGCTGGAAAATCATCCCTTGACTTATGAATAAAAGCAACAAGCATCCCCACCTCTCCAATTCCTTTTTGATTTCAATGCGTGACTTACGCAGAATAAAAGCTTTTCTCAGTTTGTTAGTCTACACCACTGTTATTTAGATAAAATATACATAGAATGCACGGATTTACTCCGTTTTTCATGTTATTTACATTCACTAATACATTTAATTGTTTCTCAATTCGAAAAGATATGACATAAATCAAGGACCCCTTAGACAGTTGGCGAACTATGAAAACAGACCTGCTTAACAAATCCGTAAGCGTCGCCTAGTAAAATATGGTGTCATATCTCAAAACGTTTGTTATTGCTTCTTCTATTCAACCAGAGTAGTTAACAGGCTCAAAATGCCATTTTTAAATTTTTATGAGGCCCGAAAAGAGGAAAAGTATTTTTACTCTATTTTAAGTGTAATTATGAATGATTTAAATTTATCATCACTTGATAAAAATGTGTATCTTTTTTTGATAAAATTTATTGTAATATGAATGTTTTTGTTCATCACATTGATTATTGTAGAAATTTAGGCCCGTGCAGGGATGAAATAAATTTAAACCATTAAGAGTTATACAATAAAACTGGAAGTTCATCCATTTTTTTCCTGTTACGTTGATGAAAGTATAAACTACGCGATTTGTCTCTGCGATAAGAAATACTAAGGCAATGTGACCGGTGTACGGTGGAAGATAAATTATCACTTATTCAATATGCATGGTACCCATTTGCCAGACTGCGCCTTTTTAGGTGAGAAATGCGCGATTGAAATGGGTAAGTACATTTTCTCGTTCATGACCAGGTTTTTTAATAGTATACATAGGGTTAGGGTATAACATGTACTGTGGCATCTTTCTGGTCTGGTGCCAGTGATTTAACCGACATATACCCTCAAAGAAGTAACAACCACAACGTGAAGTTGAGGCAAATATTTCATTCTTGTTTGCAAATATTTTGATATACATTTATCAATATTCAATAAATCTGATCAAATATGGTGGCTCTTTGTTTCACAGCATGACCAGGTGGAACGTGTGTTGTAATTCATGTTAATACAAAATCCATAAGATTTAACAAACAGCCAACTCGCGAACTACCATGCCTTCAATATTGTCCAACTTTTAAAACATTCAGGGCAATTTAGCTTTACTTTTCAAAGAATAGAGAGAACTGTTCTACCCAGCCGGATGATAGCATCACCGTCGCTGGCGTCACGCCTTTGTCAAAACTTTGCATGCAGGTATAATCTCAGTTACCATTGTATGTGTTAGACTATAACTTCACATAAGGCCTTTTTGTGACCGTTTTAGATAACTCCTGATTGAATTTAGTACAAATTATGGCCCTTTTTGACTTAGAAAATTCTTAAAATTTTCTGTGCACCAGGATCATCTGTATCTCAAAAATAACTATATGTATCGGACTAAATTAAACTTCAAAAAGTGCTTCCAGTCATTAAACCTACTGGAGTAACATATTGTATATACATCATTTGACAAATATCAGATCATTAAGTTATACTGCAGTTGAGATATTCAGACACTTTCAGTGCGGGAGTTTATATTGCATGACCATACTTCATTCACTTGTTTTTTTCTTATCCTTTTGGGATCATAGGATTCATTTTGCTCTCTAAAACTCTAGTAATAAATTTCAGTATTTGCTAATATATATCATATATTAATATAATTTTTTACTGACTTACAGATTGTTTAGAAGTAAGTGTAGGAAACGTTCAGTACAGTTACAAATGAACTTCACTAGGCACAACCACCGATATATTAGCTTTTCTGAGAATTTTAGGAAATGCAACTTTCGTCATGTATGCAATTATTTTATGCATCTTTGGTCCGTTATTTCAGGTAAAAATGAAATAATTATCCTAACAAACGATATCATTCTGTTAAACTTTGAATAACTAAACATCCATAAAAAGTTTGATGTATTTAGCAGGGTTATCTTCATAGCACAAGTAGTTTGGCAGCTGTACCTGTGCCAACTGTACCTGTGTGAATAAACTAACACTTATAATGTATGTGAGAATGTAGCTTTTGTCAATATACAGGACCCATTAGGAAAACTTGACTGCGCCATCTGGTGCCAGTTCTTTTGACATTCCAGAATAATTTAGAAAACTTTCGTATACTGCAGGCATATTTTTGTTAAATTATTTCCAGATCGGACAAGCAGAATAAGAGACGATGACATTCGAAGCTTTTTTCTATATTTAGCTGTGGCAGCAATCTTTTCTTTGACAAAAAATAAAGATCTTATACAACCATGAAGGAGGATCCCTGAGAAACCTTTCTGTGAGATTATTAAAGTATCGAACCACCGATCTAGAAGACCACGTCCTTTGAAGATACTTTTATTTCTATGGTGACCGTATTTTTTTAAGAATCAGAAAACACTGAATACTGTTAGGACGGTCTTCCAAAAATATGTTCTTGAAATTATTTCAAAATCGGATGGCTGGTTAAAGGATAAGATGTCGCTTGTAGAGTTTTCTATTTTTAGCTATTTATTTGCACAGACTGACCGGCGAAACTGTAGTCCATGTTTACACCTACCATTCGGATTACTCCGGGCATATACACTTGTAGCTGTCTTGCAACGAAAAATTCCGAGAATTCCGACTGGCTAGAATTTGCATATTCATTAGCTTATGCACACACAAGATTTAAGGGGCAGATAATGACCGATAATAAAAATGTGTAACATTTGTGTGTTAACAGACTTGATATTGCCTCTTTATGAGGACTAAAAGTTTTTTGCATAATCAAGAAGTGGTCCTCAAGAAGACTCCATATCTTGAAAAACAACTAGAGGACCCGTGTGCAAGTCCTCGAATCAGAGGAGGGTTCTCGCACCGTTGGTGTGTATACAATAATCACGCCTCGCAACGTCTGCTATACAAACGCGCGCACACACACACACACAAAGCAAACACACAAGGACAAAACAAACAAATAAAGGAACAAACTTGTTTTATACCAAATATCCAATTAAATTTTCAAGATTCAGGTGCATACCTTTACCTTATAACGTATCTAGTATCCAGTATCTATTTCATAAATTTAAATTAATACATTTTCTCTTGACACGTGTCCCTAAAACTCCTGCTGTTGAGGGCATTTATTTGCATTGCCTCATAGTTACCGGGCAAATATGAGGCTTCAGAATAAAAAGTTTAATATTGATACATAATAATAATAAAACTTTAGATTACCTTCGACTGAAAAAGTTATCGCACGGACATATTTTCAATTACTCAATGCTAATTGTTTATATAGGACTTGTAAAAAGATTAATGACGTAATTTACATTATGTAGTTTGCACAACAGATTAGTCTTCTATATCAAGGTAAATGCAAATAATTTTTATACGCCACAATAAGATTTTTCTGCACAGTCCTTTGATAGTTGTGGAACGAGAAAACTGTCTAATGTGTTAAATCTCAGCTTTTATTGTTTCTTAAAGTATTAAGCTTTTATCTTAGAATTAATTTAATGCGCATATTCGAATTTGGTTTGATCGTAATTATGTCTTTTCTATTTCAATTGTATTTCACATCCATATTTTTCTAAAAGATTTTTCTATGTAATCAACTATTGTGCTTTCAAGGTAGCTATGTACATTAAGAATTCATGTATCACTACAGAACTAATAAAATTGAAGCCATGCAAATATTTATTTTACAAAACTTTAATTTTCCTCTAGCATGTTCGTAGATAAAATCAAATGTCTATCGGTGGGATCAGCTCATGGTTGAAAATCAGAGATATTAAGATCTCAAACTTCCGAACTTCATGGAATTTATAATGATAATGTTTCTGTTTTGTTGAATTACATCATGTCACAAAATATGTCATATTTCCAAAATTACTGAAGATAGGCAACTGAAACTTCGGTTTCCGGTAAAAAAAACCATAAGGACCCTTTTTGCTTCACGGGGCTTATGTATTTTAAATCTATGGAGATTTTGAGGGATAAACATGTTTGTTTCACGATTTTAACAGATGCTTCTTTAACACTGTGTTTACGTAAATTTTGATTTGGATTGCAACCAGTAATTAAGATATCGCACGATATAATTTATCTTTTTAGCTGAATTTCAAGTTTGTTTCATTGCAAAATAAATATAGCACCAATTATACCACAAGTGATTTCAGTTACGTTTGAAATATGAACAGTTAAGACTTAATTTCATTTTTAACTACCTAGCATAAGGCAACAATTACAATAACAATTGTGTTAAAGAGGTAGTATACCTTGTTATCAGGGTAAATTCAAATTAGTTGAACCGTAGCAATTTATTGTATTTCGTGTAATTTAATGATTTAGCTGCTACAATCTTAAGTTCGTTTATCTCTGTCCCCTCAAGTACAATTTTTATCCAGGTTTGAAGTACATGACCCTCCAAAGGTATTTTATATTGAAGAAAGAAAGAAAATAAAGATATTTAACACTTTTCAGTTTTACTGTAATCGGTAGAAGTCTGCGTAGTTGATATTTTTACTAGTATGCGCGTTAGCTTTCTAACATAAGCTTAAAATGTATATGTCGCGGGGCTTGTTTTTCCCTGGTAATATATTTTCTCTCATTTTTAAACAACTATATATGATAACAGGTTTTTTTTTCCAACGGCTTCAGTGCCATTCTGTTAATGACCAACATAGGACATTAGGGTAATGTTATTAGCAGAATACCAAACACTTTACATAGTACCCAATTTATCTAAAAGTTTACGTTGAAAGTAACCATGAGAACAGAGATGTTTAAAATATCTTATATCTTGCTTTTTATCGTAGATTCTTAGAAAACTATTAAACAATATTATCTTTCACATTTAATGCAAAGCTTTTTATTTCTAAAGTAAGTAATATTTTCTAGTTATTTGCATTTATTTTAACAAATGTCAATGCTTATTAAAATACTTACAGCAGTACCCCTCATCTGATGTTTTTATGGAAACAATCATTGTGCGTGCAATTATTATTCTCATGACCAGTGTTGAAATAGGGATATAAAGCTGAAACTGTGTTCCTTAAATAGACCAGTGTCAACGCTTTTGAATTTTACATTTAGATATATAGGTTACGGTGAAATACTGTTGAAAAACGGCGTTAAACCCAAAACAAACAAACAAACAAACAAATATAGGTTACGGGAATCGTTTTCATGGTAACATTAATTCAATTCAAGAAAGCACTACTTTCTACTGAAATTTGAACAATGTTAGAGCATAGTTTAAGTATATAAGTACCAAATTATCAATGGAAACAGAAAAATAGAAATTACAAATCAAACTGCCCAATTTAATTTGAAAATGACCGGAATAAGTAACCTTTCGCCCAACATATTCCGTTACCATCACCCATTTTATTACATTTTGCATAACATTTTAATATGTAAGTAGATAAAAGCCGCAAAATATTGATCAATATTCAGAGCAAAACGCATAGAAAATAATGGCTGTTTTAAAAATAGTTTAAATAAAAACATTGCTGAGAATTACGCACTTTCAAAATAAAAGCTATTAACTTTGTGCGGTAACTGACACGTAACGTCATGACGTCAATGACGTCATTTTAAGGCAACAATGTTTTGTAGCGCTTCTGCGGTAATTCATTCATTATTTCATCATTATTCAACCATTAAGCATCGGTTCAGAGACAGGTTATTGGATTTGTTCAGAAAAATAAATATACAAACACATTTACTTTGTCGTGAACGTTGTCGTAAATCGTCACGTTAGCTTCCGGTTGGGCATGCGCATATACAAATGTTAAGGTAACATACCGCCTTAATATAAAATCTTATCTTTTTCATTTTCGCTTATTTGGGTTGTCGATACATTACACAGAATGAAAGGCAGCAAATGGGCATGTATCTGTACAAACAATATGATGAAATAAGATGAGATTAATTAGTATAGTTGCAGTGGTGCTGACTTTATAATCAAGCTAATCGCTAGCAATCGTATGCCCTCAGTGAGAAAGTGAGAACCTAATTAACACCTTGGTGTGAGCAGGAAAGAAACTTTGTAGTATTTTTGCTTTCCCCGGGCATATTCCCTGCACTGATAACTACATAAAAGCCGCAATTTTTTTTATCATTATTCAGAGCAGAAGACTCATGAAAATATTTCGACAAAATAATGGCTGTTTAAAAATACATGTAGTTCAATAAAAAAATGCTTAGAATTACGTACTTTAAAGATAGAAGCTAATAAGTTGCGCGGTAACTGACACATAACGCCATGACGTCGATGACGTCGTTTTATTGGCAACAATGTCTTGTAGCGTTTCTGCTGTAATTTATTCACTGTTTCAGCATCATTAAATCATTAAGCTCTGTTATAGCTAGAAGATAACCATATCAGTGTAATTTTGATGGAGTAGGCAGTATAGATAGAGCAGTAAGTGTGAAAGGAAAGAAGATATCAATAAATTTATTCTTTACAAAATTTAAACGAGATGGTATGTTTAAGAACCAGGGATTTACACAATCCGCATGTCATAAAAGAACATTTGTTTTACATGTATCATTATCACTTTTCCAACCGCATGAATTGTATTCATGCAATTTATCTAACTGTAGTACAGAAAATGGCAGTATGTTATCGTTAAGCATAATGAACGCAACAAGAGCAACAGCGAACAAAACCGGCATGTCCTATATTGATACTATAGTAAAAAGATATAGCAGATGATGCGCCTAAAATACCAATATAACACATGATATCAATTGTAAAACATGGTGGGAGTAGGAGAAAAGAAAATGGATCAAGGCGTTAATACCATTCACAAGCAAAACACCATTCGATTCCATATATAGAGAGGACATAATCCTTGATATTTACTTATCGACAAGAAAAAGAAATAATGAAAAGTGAATAGATTTGTGGTATACTTCACAGTGAAAAATGTTATTGGTTTAAATGAAGCTCACAGGAAGCAGACTCTTATCTGACATTTATACTGCTAATGTACCCACAGAGATTTATGTATTTAGTTATTTAGTAAAAGGAAAAACAACAATAATTGTATGGCAAATGTATTTAACGTTAAATTTGCGTAAAACATAGATTCCAAATTAATGACAACTGGATGAATTATCAAATTTCAATAAAACTAGCAAAATGATATACATGGTAAATGTAACGTAATTCACTTTAGTGATTGTTCACAGGAATTTACCATTTATTTAACAAAGGTGCATACCTTTACCTCACGCTGTATCTAATCTTGTCAAATATTTGGCTTGATATATGTGTCTCTAAAACTCCCGCTAGGGGGTGTATATTTGCAATGCTTCCTGGTGTCCAGACAAAGATGGGTATAAAATATTGACATAAAGTAATTATAAGACTTAAGAACAGCATCGACCGAAAGGGTTGTCGTGCGCATTAATATTCTACCACTGGGACATTTTTAATTGCTCTATGCTAAATGTGTTTAGTTAGGGTTTGTAAAAAGATATATATTGCACAACAGTTCATTTATTTTGCCAAAAGCAACGGTAAAATGCATAAAAATAAACTGTTTTGACGACCGATAATTACGGAACGACTGTACGGTATGTTCATCAAAACTTAAAGGTGGTTAATCAGTTTGGTCAAATAACTGATATGTTCGAAATTGTAACATATGATCACTTATATTTTCGTGTTCATTTAGCGCTTAATACAAGTTAGATTTTCACAGATGGTATTTTCAAAAAAAAAAAAAAAAAATAATAAAATAAAAGATTTTCCTATCCTGGAGATATTTTAGAATAAGTTTGAATTTGATAAACATACTTTGCCTAAGGAGTGATATAAATATAAGACCTATTGTATTTTACCTGTCAAAGTTTTGCGTTAAAAGCTGTACTTATTATCATGTCACATATTTATGTTTAAGAATCACCTAAAGTGTTTCTGACCACCCATCAGGTTAATTTTCATTTTGAAAGATATACCACATAGACCATTACTATTTATAATATATTTGTACTTATTTTTATTTTAGAAGAAGAAGTACAAAATTTTCTATGCTCCTGAAAAGACTCAATCAAACCGAGTCTGCAGTTTTCACTGTTTGCCTTGTTCTCGGTGCTTCCGATGGATCTACTTTCCAGATTTTATTTGTAACATTTTCATCACCTGGAGTACATTTAGAGAAACATGTTAGGCACGAAATAATTAGAGACATAAGAATAGCTTTTATAAAAGCTAAAAAGTGGCTTGCTTAGCTCTTGTTATGAGAGGGCAGGGATTGAGCCTAAAGTGATATGCTACTGAAAAGGACCCGGTCTACGAAAGTTTATAGTACTACCTCAATATTAGAGAAGTGTCCATATAGTCTCAATGCAAATCATTCTACCTAAAATGAATATAAACCTATATTCAGTCTCTGAAATATTTCCAGTGTTAAGATAAGGCATTCGTTTCAAATACGCAAGCTTCTAAATGCTCAACTACCCCAGTTACCCAAAGTTTCCCTAACTGTTAGCTCTTTTCTGCAATAAAGAAGAAGCGATTGATGCAATATTCTACTCGCGATAGATTGGTCCTTTGCATGTCATTGAGCTCTTTTCGTTCATTAAAGATGGCCGCGGCCTAGTAGTGCACTATGGCTTTTGTACGCCAGCTTTCAATTGGTCACTTTTCATAAACGAACCCGACATTTTGTTTTAGGTTGCTGACTTGCTCTTTGTAATTGAAGGGAAAAGCCGGGAGCCAGGAATTTGGAGATGTTCGGCGTTTTAGGTAGTGTTTATAGTAAAATTCTATCGTAATACTGTCTCGCCGGGTTGAGCAAGCATAATGATAAAATAATGTATAACCTTGAATAACAGCTGACAGTGTGAGACATACCAAGATGTTAAACATGCAAGCAATTGATCACAGCCCCTGTGTTAATAGACAGAACTAGCATGATGATCACTATATATATTCTTATAAAGACAATATATTTCCATAAAATAAATATTTACATTCGCCTTATTCTTTTCAATTGAAAAGATAACGTTCATTTCGTATGAACAGCAAAAGTAAAGGCGCGAAAATAACGCTGCTTAGCGATAACGGGCCGATGTTTTGGCGACGTCCGCGTATAGTCAGTGAGAACATTCTTTAGATGACGTCGCGGTTGATCCGTCTGGTGGACAGAATTGCCGAAAAGCCGATTTTAATGTTAGATGCAACAAATGTGAACAATATTTAATATAATCTTGTTTACAAATGGAAAGGAAATATAATGTAAATATAAGAAATGAAATGTATTTTTTTCCGGTGTTCATGCGAAATGAACAATAGAATAAGATCGGCAAATTAAAATGAATCGCTAGCTAAAAATGTCGATATAGCAGAAGATAGGACATTGAGTTACTGCGTAAGACATGTTCTTTATTCAACAAACTTTCTTATTTTTCGGCGTAGCTGTATAACATGGATTTTGACCTACATTTTGACGGTACAGGTGCGCGCCGAAAACATAAACCGTATATTATTGTCTTAAATGACATTAAATATCAGAAGGCACATATTAAAAGGAAGCTATCTAGTAGTTTTGTTTCCAAAAACTAAAATGATTTATTCGAAGTTTAAAGTCTTTAATAGTTTATCATCGCAAGAGAAATCGAAAGTAAACTTCTTCCCCCGTTGCGTACCTCGCATACAGACGAGTGGTGGCTGGTTGTAACTGTAGAGTCTGTGTACCCCGTTTCGCAATGTACGCGGTTTCACACATCCAGCAAATTTATGTTCTCCGTGAAAATAAAACAGAAAATTTTACAATTCTTTGTTATTATTTCACGACTCTGTGTTTATTCCTTACATAATTTGATACCAGGTGTCGTTCCCAGCTGGAGCCTCGCTCTGGTAAGTGCCGACGAAAATAACAACAACACCAACAGAGGCCAGTAGGTCAGCTGAAAAGTCTTAAATTTCATAAGAACAGTGACTATGCAAACAACTGCAATGTGCAAATTCAGTTGAAAAATCACTTTTCCATCATATATGTAAGTATTTACCTAATACTATATCCAAATAAAGAAGAGCTAAAAACAGCTATTGAAGTACTCCCAACCTGCAAATGTTCAACTGATTTCAACTTCAACAAAGTGTGGGGGTCACTAGTGAATCAAAAGCTTCAAGGGTGTTATTTTTTATTTCAGGTATTCAGCTGCTTAAACCGTTTTTACTTTTATGTATAAAACAGGGCTTTAGTACCTGGCTTTTACTTTTTAAGAACTGCTTTTGAATCTCGCTTTCAGGCAGGTATTTCGACTTCAGAATAAATTGTCTCTAAAGACAGTACAGTAAAGACGATTTAGATACAGCAGTTGGTAAAGTAAAAACCAATCACGTGCAGGTCGAGATATTGTGCTAGTGGGTTACTTATGGGGGATTCTGACATAGCGTGAAATTATTTCAGAATCAGCACAGGACTTCATGTCATTTTGACCTTCTGTCACTCACAGGACATCTTTTGTAAATTTTAAAGTTTGCTACTTAGTTGAAAACTTTTCTGTCTGTAGATCCTGTTTTGTTTTAAATGCGCCGATTATTACCTCTACGCTTTTGTCATATTTAAAGACATTTCTTGTTTATCACGCTCCTGGGCATATAGCGACTGACCTGTCCGTTTGTCTGTACATCCGTACGAACAGATTTTACTGTTTCGCCTACAGTCCACATTATTGATCCGATTAAATTTATACTCTCACTCAACAATCCTTGTGGCAAGACATACAAACTGACCTATATATAAATGATCTTGATTCTCAAATTGTCACAAATTGACATACGGGCCTTATTTTATCTGTATTATAAATGCAGGTATTGCATCATCTTTTTGTAAATTTTTGAGTTATTGAGGTAAATGTCAGATTTCACGCATGAAATACCTCTCATGTTTTTCTGTATTTCATAACTTAAATTTCCATGTAAATTTCATTAAATTCTGTTCAGTAATAAGAAAGTTGATATTTTATAAACTTCAGTAATTTATGTTTTTATCCCCAAAACCACTATAATGGGCCTCAAATTGTCAATTTAAATTCGCGCCAAAGTAGTTAGATTTCCCGGCTATTTCGTGAATCCCGTGAAAATGACAATAGTCATAGCTCACGGCTTAGCCGTGAATCCCATGAAATTTAGTATTTGGCGGGACATTATCCTTTAAATAGACTGGACTAGATATGCCTTGCGCACACCACCTTACGACTTTATAGACGAATCTATGTCTGAATTATTTTCTTGCTAGAAATTTATGCTCGATCGAGGTAAAAAATTTATTTGTTAGATTTTTGTATGATTTTTGCATTACGATTTTTTTTGGGTAAATTTTTGTTCATTCTACAGAATTCTGTAACATTTACTTTTCGGCATATGATTTTAGCTAGTTTCGGTATGTCAGGATGATTTATTAAATTTTTCAGACTTTTGTAAATTATTTCGAAAGAGAATCTAAAATGTTTCATTTATATAAGATGTAAAATTTGTACTGAAATTTGTAACATGATATTTATAAAGTACTTTGTTTCAAAAACTTATGTCAAACATTTCGTTATTATGGAACGCCATTACTGCATTGTATTGTTATGTATAAATCTATATGGCAAGTCTAGTACCATGTATATTTTATTGTAATATGAAATTGTGTGACAGTCTATTGCATACACATACAATGTCCGTTTTAGTATATGGCATTAGATATTATATGGATGCCAACTATCATATAACGTTTGATTTATATTGAATTTTGTTAATTTGTAGTTGTAAATATTAGCTGTAGTTTATCATTTCCGTATCTATAATGTTTCATCATAAACTTTTCATATCTTTTTCATACTTTAACTTTAGTCTTTTAAGTAAGTAATTAATTTTGGTAATAATGGAAGTAATAAGTGACGTATTTTAATCATGTGACGTTTGAACTTAGTAGCACATATATTTTGTATAAGTAGCACGTATTATTTATGGGAGCCTACGGAGGTATGGTGTACCCAAAGGAGCAGTTTTATGCCCTGACTTATTTGTTTTGCTATGGTGCTTACCATATGTTATATATTTTAGCTTCTTCCGCCAGACGATTTTTCCTGGTGATGTCATAACCCGGAAGTACAATGCCCGAGGTTCACTTGTCTTCACTCGCCTGGATGTGATATTCCCAGCGCAGAGTTTTTGTCCCATGGTTGTGCCGAAAACCGCAAAGACGATGATTTTTGTTATCCTCTGAAGTCAGCTCAGGGATGCAATCACCTACCACCATAGGGAGCCCAACACGGAATCAACGTATTCACGGTTTAAAGGCACTGATTTAGAAGCTATTTTTTTTGTTTGTGCTACTTAAAGTTCACAATTGAATTAAAGACCTGTGTCACGTCAGATTAGAATGGACTATAAGAACTTTTGTATCTAGAGATACTGAACTTTCTTTTCTTTTTTTTCTTATAATCAGTTTTTTTTTCTTTTCATATCTATTCATTGTTAATAATCATCTTATGTAAATAAATTTGTAAATATTGTAAAGGGTTTGATTTGTTTTGATGGTTACTGTCGCCGGTACGGCCTTTCCTGTCACAATGGTGTCAGAAGTGGGATTGGTCGACCAGATACAGTAGCTATTCGAACTTATTAACACCCATTTAATTTGCAGCAATAATTTGTAAAGATTCCTCTTTTTTTTGTTTTTATTGTTACACATAAAAATAGTTTTATTCATTTTCAGAGTGACGTTTACCTCAGACAAGACAGATCCGTAGCTTCAGCTAACCACTTTTTGTGGTCACGGGACTGATAGACAGTTGCTTACGACACTTGGATTCGGGGGTGAGTTCGTTCCTTTTATTTTTTTTTTGGGTTTTATTTTGTGTCACTCTATGATTAAGCCACCATATATCTGTGCTGAGAGTGACCGCCCTTGACAAGGAGAGTTATCCTACTCACTCTTAATTGTGCGTCCCCTACTTCCCCCAGTGATCCTATTTTGTTTTAGTGTACTGTATACATACTAGATACAGTATTTTAATTTGTGTTTTTTTAGCAAGCTTGTTTACTTGCATATATTTTTAAACCCTACTCTTATGTTTTAGTGCTACACTGTTGTGTTATACCTATACTTTATCTTAGGATAAAACACTTTGATTTTATTTTTGTTTATTTGTTACACTAAAGTGTTAAAACACCAGTTACAGTTGATTGATATTTGAAAGGCTAGGGTATTGTTACAGCCTACTGCCCACTGTACTTTGTTGATTGTTGCCTATGCAACCTTGATTGACACATAGTACTGTTGCGCAACTTAGTGTATTATTTTAGTGAGGACGTTTTGTGTAGTATATACGTAGAGTATAGTATTTTGTTTTGGCTTCAGTGGTAACTGTAGAGCCTTAGTGTAAACTAGTGTAGTCTGTATTCCCTCACGATTGTTTATTTAGTGTCTCAGGTTGTTATAGTAGCTGTAGTGCGTAGTGTTATATAGTGTTAACGTAGGGGTAATCAAACATGACTGTGTAGTAAGTTAACGAAGGTAGGACAGGATTAGGTTATGAAGGAGATGAGTGACGTAACTTTGAAAGGGAAAGAGCAGGCTAGGGAACGTGAGGAAAGACATAGTAGATTAGAGGCAGAGAAAGATAATTAGAGGCAGAAAAATTTAAAGAGCAGAGGCAGAGAAAGATAGAATTAGAGTTGGAGGCTAGGTTGCAGAAAGAAAAGATAGAATATAAAAAAACAAAGTGTTTAAAAAGGCAGAGAGTTAAGAGTAGAAGCAAAAAAGAATAGATTAGAAGCAGATAGGGAAAGATTAGAGTTAAAAAGCTAGATTGCAGAAGGAAAAGATAGAGTATAAACGTAAGTTAGAATTAGATAATTTTAGAATACGGACGTAAGTTAGAACAGGATAAGTTAGAAATGGAAAGGAGAAGTTAATGTTAGCTAGGAAGTTTAGAAACAGAGAAGGAGGAAAGCAGAAAGTAGGAGATTAGAAACGAGCATAAGTTTAAGACGACTTAGAAAAGATGAGTAAGAAAAGGGTAAAGGTTAAGATGTCTCCCTTTGATAAAGAAAATTGATTCCATGGAGCGTCTTGAATGTGTACAAAACGTACGCTGTTGCGCAGGTTTTGGGGATAAAGAGATGGGGGCCCACTTAACTTACCGTTCCTTCTAAAGGGTACGGCAAGAGAGGTTTTTGATAGGCTTCCGTTGGAAGATAGGAAGGATTATGAAAAACTGAAAGCCGCTTTGCTACGTCAGTTCGAACTCACTGACGAGGGCTAAAAGGGAAAAAAGTTTAGAACTGAGAGGCCTCGTGATAATGAGACCTTTGTGATGTTTCTAGCCAGAATAATTTGATATTTAGATGGTTGCTTAGATTTGAGTAAGGTAGATAAAACGTACGAAGGTTTGTTAGATTTTTTCTTAGGGACCAATTTTAGATGTTGTAATAGAGAACTATACCAGAATTTGAGTAGTAAGAAGTTAGTTAAAGCTAGGGATGTAGCAGAAGATGCAGTTTTGTTTGCAAAGACTCGAGGAGGTCCCAAGTATGTCGTGAAATCGAACCAATAAGGACCGGAGCTATAAACCATATGAAATACCTCAGAGACACTATCCTAGTAGTCGTAATTTTAGGCACTAGTAATAGAGGTAGTAGCAATGTTGCTAATAGAGGAGAGGTTATCAACCTTTGGTGTACTGAAGTGTTATAAGTGTGGTCGAATAGGGCTAGTTCATATTACTGTAGGAGTGGAAAGTACGGCGGTAACAGTGCTAATGCAGCAGCAGAGTTGAATTAGAGCAGGAACAGGAAAGTAGTAAAGGGAGAATAGAATAGTAAGGAAAGTAGAAATAGAGGTAGAGGCCGTGACCGATCTAGGAGTAGAGGTAGGGGAGAAATTAGAAAGAGATAGGAGTAATCAAGTAGGTCAGAGAGTGGAAATAGCATTATAGAACTAAGTGATTTTTGAGGAGTTGGGTATGCTTAGTGTAAGTACATGTCCTACAAAACCCGGTACTTGTAATGGTAGGGATGTAATCGCTATGGCGAGATACGGGCTGTACATGTGTGATATTTGAAACGGAACTTAGTAGAAGCAAGTCAGTTTTTAGAGAAAACCCGTAGATGTAAGTACATAGATGGGAGTGAACATGGGCTAGATGTAGCTAGAATGATATTGATTGTCCGTTTTTCAAGGGTACTTTAGAGGCGTTGGTTGTAGATAATCCTACCAATGATGTTATAATTGGTAATGTAAGGGAGCTGTAGAACCTCAGTTTAGTATTTTTAGCGTCAGCATAGAAACTAGGGCGCAAGCCAAATTTAAAGAAGCAAGTAAGCTTAAGTTCCGTCTCAGATTTTAGATGTATCTAGAGAGGAATTCTTAGAAAAGCAACAGAAAGATAGCACGTTAGATCTGTGGTAAAGAAGGCTGGGGAAGGTACGATTAAGCAGTGTAGAGGTAAAGGTTCAGTTAGGTTTGAGATAAGGAAAAAGATTGTTATATAGAGAGTATACCGCCAGAATTTAGAAAAAAGTAGACAGCTGATTGTACCTAAATGTCTTAGAGAACTGTGATGAAGTTTGCACATAAATTCGTTACTGTCAGGCCATTTAGGTATAAGGAAACTAGTGATGGGTATTAGGCGAATTTTACTGGCCAGGAGTAATGGCAGGGGTTAGGAGGTATTGTCAGTCATGTAGTATTTGTAAACGTACTATAGCTAAGGGTAGGTAAGTAAAGTTCCGTTAGGAAAAATGCCTTTGATTGATACTCCGTTTAAGAGAGTTGCTGTCGATATCGTTGGTCCGATCGAACCTATGACTGATAGGAAAAACAGGTACATTTTGACTATGGTAGATTATGCTATTTGATATCCAGAAGCTATAGCACTACCTAGTATTGAAACTGAGAGAGTAGCAGAGGCATTAGTAGATATGTACAGTAGATTAGGAGTGCCAGAGGAAATGCTTACCGATTGTGGATCGCAGTTTACGTCAGCCTTATGGCAGAAGTTAGTAGGTTATTGTCATTAAGGCAGTTAACTACAACACCGTAATCACCCTTTTGTGTAACGGTTTAGTAGAGAAGTTTAAGGGTAGTTTGAAGCAAATGTTGAAGCGTATGTGTAGTGAGAGACCTAGAGATTGGGATAGGTATTTGAATGCTATGTTGTTGCTTACCGTGAAGTTCCGCAGAAAAGTTTGGGATTTTCTCCCTTTGGGGTTTACTTTACGGGAGAACAATCCGTGGACCGATAACTGTTTCTAAGAGAGTTATGGGCTGGTAAGACGGAGAATGATGAGGTTAAAACCACTTACCAGTATGTTATGGATTTGCAAGAAAAGTTGGAGGATACGTGTAAGATAGCTCAGCAAAAAGTTTAGCAAAAAATAGTGCTAGATACAAGAAGTATTACAATAGGAAGGCTAGAGATGGAGGTTTAAGGCGGTAGTAAGGTACTTGTATTGTTACCTACGAAACATAATAAGTTGTTGTTACATTGGAAGGGGTCCTTACGTAGTAGTAAAGGGATAAATAGACAGATTACAGGATAGATGTAGACGGAAAGTTGAAAACGTTTCATGCAAACATGCTGAAACAGTACTGTGAAAGGAAGGATGATAGTAAGTCTATACCAGAATAAGGGTTTTTTTAAGTAAGGTTGGAGCGCTATTGTAGAGGAGGATCAGAGAGATTATGACAGATTAGATCCGAATGAAAGTAGTGATAGTTTTCGAGTAGAGTAGAAAAGGGTATAGTTTTGTGTCCTATAAAGCAGGGTACAGAAACGTACAAAGATGTAGAGGTAATCCAGAGTTACCCCGTAGCATGTAAACAGGGGAAATAGTAGATTTGTTAGAAAATTTCTCAGATGTACTGACAGATATTCCTGAAATACTAACTTAGTTGAACATGATATTCAGTTGTTTAACTACAGATCCGATAAGAGTAAAGGGTTATCTATTCCTTTTTATTTTGCAGCCAGTAGTGAAAGAGGAAGTAGATAAAATGTTGGAGTTGGGAGTAATCGAACCATCCAATGCTCCATTTCCTCCCCTATCGTCCTCATAAGGAAAAAGATAACAGTATTAGGTTCTGTATAGATTTTCGTCAGGGCAACAAATGACGGTTTTCGATGCTGAAACTATGCCAAACATGGAGAAATGTTTTCAAAGCTATCTAAGTATAGATATTTTTCTAAACTAGACTTGAGCAAAATTACTGGCAGGTTCCTTTGTCTGAAAAGGCAAAACCCATGACTGCTTTTGAAACCCCGGAAGGTTTGTTCCAGTTCCGTAAGATGCCCTTTGGATTAGTTAAAAGCACCAGCAACGTTTTGTAGACTGATGCGGAAGGTTTTTAAGGACCTAGGGCACTCAGATAGCTTCATAGATGATATCCTGGTGTATACAATCACATGCCAGAACATGTAGTACCCTTACTGAGTTGTTAACCAGACTAAGAGAGGCTAAGTTAAAAGCAAAAACCGACTAAGTTTTTTTATAGGTTTTCAGAAGTTAGAATGTTTAGGGCACATGATAGGAGATGTTCAGACCCTTGAACCCTTCCCAAAAAAGGGAAAAGGCTATACAGGATGCCGAAAGACCGAAAACCAAGAAGCAATACGTTCATTCTTAGGTGTAGTTTTAATTTTACAGAAAGTTTATCCCAATTTTGCCCCCCATTGCAGTTCCGCTCACAGGGTTTGACGAAAAGGGTCAGCCAAATCTTGTAGGGTGGGGGTGAAAGTCAAGAAAAGGCTTTCCAGACTTTGAAGGTAGCTAAATGGGTCCGCCTTTTTGAAGTTGCCAGATTTAGATTCAGACTTTTATATTGGAGTAGATGCTTCAGATTTAGGTTTAGGCTCAGTATTACTTCAGGAAAGTGATGGAGAGAAATTACCTGTAGCGTATGCTAGTAGAAAATTGCTACCCAGGGAGCAAAAGTACTCAGTGATAGAGAAGGAGTGTTTAGCGATAGTATGGGCATAGCTAAGTTTCACCGGTATTTGTTCGGTAAAAACTTTGTATTAGAGACAGATCATCAGCCGCTCACTTATTTGAATAAAGCGAAAATTAGCACTCCAGGCCTGATGAGATGGGCCCTTGGCATGGGAGCCATATAGGATCAGTTTAGAAACAATTCCTGGTAGAGAAAATGTAGGCGCAGATTATTTGGTAGGTGTAGACAGGTGGCTAATTATATGGTGTACAGATAGTGGGCAGTGTTTTTTTTTTTTTTTTTTTGTGTTTGCTATGTGCAGTAGGGCCCAAATTTTTTTTCATTTAAGAAATTATAAATTGTCTTTTTAAGGGGGGACGTGTGTCACAAATTGACATACGGGCCTTATTTTATCTGTATTATAAATGCAGGTATTGCATCATCTTTTTGTAAATTTTTGAGTTATTGAGGTAAATGTCAGATTTCACGCATGAAATACCTCTCATGTTTTTCTGTATTTCATAACTTAAATTTCCATGTAAATTTCATTAAATTCTGTTCAGTAATAAGAAAGTTGAATTTTTATAAACTTCAGTAATTTATGTTTTTATCCCAAAACCTATAATGGGCCTCAAATTGTCAAATTTTAAAATTTGCGCCAAAGTAGTTAGATTTCCCGGCTATTTCGTGAATCCCGTGAAAATGACAAAAGTCATAGCTCACGGCTTAGGGCCCCTGAATCCCATGAAATTTAGTATTTGGGCGGGCATTATCCTTTAAATAGACTGGACTAGATATGCCTTGCGCACACCACCTTACACTTTATAGACGAATCTATGTCTGAATTATTTTCTTGCTAGAAATTTATGCTCGATCGAGGTAAGAAATTTATTTGTTAGATTTTTGTATGATTTTTGCATTACGATTTTTTTTGGGTTAAATTTTTGTTTTATTCTACAGAATTCTGTAACATTTACTTTTCGGCATATGATTTAGCTAGTTTCGGTATGTCCAGGATGATTTATTAATTTTTCAGACTTTTGTAAATTATTTCGAAAGAGGAATCTAAAATGTTTCATTTATTTTAAGAAAGTAAAAATTTTTACTGAAATTTGTAACATGATTTTTTTATAAAGTACTTTGTTTCAAAAACTTATGTCAAAATTTCGTTATTTATGGAACGCCATTACTGCATTGTATTGTTATTGATAAATCTATATGGCAAGTCTAGTACCATGTATATTTTATTGTAATATGAAATTGTGTGACAGTCTAATTGCATACACATACAATGTCGTTTTAGTATATGGCATTAGATATTATATGGATGCCAACTTCATATAACGTTTGATTTATATTGAATTTTGTTAATTTTGTAGTTGTAAATAATACTGCAGTTTATTTATTTCCGTATCTATAATGTTTCATCATAAACTTTTCATATCTTTTTTCAACTTTACTTAGTCCTTTAAAAGAAGTAATTAATTTTGGTAATAAAGGAAGTAATAAGGACGTATTTTAAAACATGTGACGTTTGAACTTAGTAGCACATATATTTTGTATAAGTAGCACGTATTATTTATGGGAGCCTACGGAGGTATGGTGTACCCAAAGGAGCAGTTTTATGCCCCGACTTATTTGTTTTGCTATGGTTTCTTACCATATGTTATATATTTTAGCTTCTTCCGCCAGACATTTTTTCCCGGTGATGGGCCCTACCCGAAAATACAAGCCCGAGGTTCACTTGTCTTCACTCGCCTGGATGTGATATTCCCAGCGCAGAGCTTTCGTCCCCTGGTTGTGCCGTAAAACCCCAAAGACGATGATTTTTGTTATCCTCTGAAGTCAGCTCAGGATGCAATTTAACCTACCACCCTAGGGAGCCAACACGGGAATCAACGTATTCACGGTTTAAAAGGGGCTGGAAATTTTGAAGCTATGTTTTGTTTGTGCTACTTAAAGTTCACAATTGAAATTTAAAAACCTGTGGGCACGTCAGATTAGAATGGACTATAAGAACTTTGTATCTAGAGATACTGAACTTCTTTTTTTTTTCTTTCCCTTTTAATCAGTTTTTTTTTTCTTTTCATTATTCATTGTTAATAATCATCTTATTTTAAATAAATTTGTATATATTGTAAAGGGGTGTTGATTTGTTTTGATGGTTACTGTCGCCGGTACGGCCTTTCCTGTCACACATATGACCTTCACCTTCAAACTTAAATCCTTAATAAAAGACATTTGTGGTCCTAAAGCCCAGAAAAATGACCAATTCATCCTCACATTAAACAAACCTTGTGGCTAGACCAACAAACTGATCCATATGTTATAGATGACCTTGACCTTTATATGATCTTCATCTTTAAACTTAAAACCTTTAAAAACAGTATCTTCGGTCATACACCAGGTGGCAGGATTTTGCATTTTGAGAACGCAGCTCTTTGTTTAATTTTACAGTATGTGTAGAACAGTCAATCAACAGTAGTTCAACTAAAATTTGTAAAGTCAATAAAACTATCTGGAAAATAATTTAATTATTTCTAAAAAAAATAATACATAATCGAACAGCAAAAGTGTTTATTAATAGTCAAGAACAGTGTATGTTTTCCATTACATTGCAATGGAAGTATTTATAGTACAATATTTATAAAATATTTAATATTCTTTTTGAAAACAAGATATATGCGGTATTAATATGAGAAAGGTAGTCATACACAAATACATTGTAGTACATGAATTTCAAACATTCATATAATCATAATTTGATATATGTTTGACTTCGCGAGGTAGAATAAGTATTGACAATGATTACATATTCCTAGCTCTTCCTACGGAAGAACATTAGTGCCAGGTGCGTTTTAGGTAATTTATTCGACATTTTGAGATACTAACTCGAAATTTCGATTTACGAACTCAAAATTTATTATCTCGAAATTTTGACTTAGGTAACTCGAAATTTCGACTTACTAATTCGAAATTTTGGGTTACTAACTCTAACTGGTTCAATGGCCTTTGGGCTTAAAATAGATATTCTGTCAGTTAATTGAGATTTTTGGACTTGCAGAAGTGAAACTGTAAATAAAATCTTTAGAACTTCAGTTGCCGATGGGTTTAGATTGCTGGTTTCAAATCACATCCACCTCACTACCATGGACTTCAAATGTCATTTTGGTAGCAGAACTCTTTCATGTGAAGAAACATCTTGTTGGCTTGTGAAAGGTCAGCAGTTCCTGTCCATGTCTGAAATTATGCACGAAGGGGCACCTGGGGTCTTTCTCAACCATAAAAATCTGGAAAGTAATCAATGACCTATAAATATTTGGGTGTGATGTACAACTCAACCAAACTACCCACCATGGATAAATTATTTGATATTATGTGCTCAGCAGATGACTTTCACTTTCATGAGGTCAAAGGCAAAGTTCACCACATACTTAATAACTGGAGTACATCAGATAGGCTATATCATACTGTGAAATTATTATACCTCCACAAACGAAGTTTGGGGTATATAGGAGTGAGCTTGATGGTCAGTCTGTGCGTCGGTCGGTCGGTTTAAACCAAAATTATGAGTTAGTATCCCAAAATTTCGAGTTAGTAAGTCGAAATTTTGAGTTACGTAAGTCGAAATTTCGAGTTACGTAACTCGAAATTTAGACTTACGAGTAAGATTTAATTTATTTAATGTAAAAGATAATTGTTTTTTACAAAAACGTTTTGCTCAAATTTTAGTGATTTGTTTTTCAAGTATCTTCAAAATTTCCATTCGTAGACCAAACGGTGGAAAACGAATGTGTGTCTGTCAAATTATCAAGGAGGACATTCATCAACTCACAGTCTCAAGATTCATAGTGGTGAGCTATTCGGGCGGGCTTTAATTGTATACTTTGTGACCGAACTAGTAATTTTATAAAAAGCAAAGGAAAAATGACATGCACAACATTTAAAGATTTATATGATAAGACTGTTCTTCGGATTATTTAAGAAAGGAAAACTTGAATTATTTTTGCATTTATCTTTGTTGAATTATTGATTCGAACCCATTATCTCTTTTTATGCATTTTGTATAAAAATGATCAAGACTTTACCAGAAGAACCAAGTGTAATTTTCAAAGAAGCAACACGATAAGTCTGTGTACAAAACCAGTAAAGTTTGGACTATATAGAGAAGTATTGGATTAAATCACTTAAATTTGAGTGACAACTCTTTTTTTGCAAAAGGACTGAATATGCCAAACGTTTGCAATGCTTTAAGCTCATTGTCACCGTTTGTGTTTGTTTGTTTTAATCGCTGTGTGCAATATTTCAATGTTATAATATAAATTGATATGGTCTGCAAGATAGTGTTTATCATCATTCTCACGTGACATGCCAGACAGTTTAAAAGAAACGAGATAGCACGCAATTTTGTATTTTCGGAAGATAAACCTGGATGTGACAACTGGTAACTATTTTCTTTTGGAGGTTTTAAAAATGTAATTTTTAATAAAGTTAATTTCGCGTTAATTTCGATTGCACTGAAGAAAGTTAAAAATTGAAACTGTGGTGGTTATCATATAGTAAAACCTTACGTGTCGTTTATTGAAATAAATTAAATAATGTTAAATTGATGGTGCAGCTATACATTTGCAACTGGAATTTCAGGACGAAGCAACTGGCAAATCAGCAAGAAATGGATCTCACTGTTATTTTAATATTTGGAATGATGATTCACGTATGTGCAACAGGTAATGAAAAGTATTTTCTATATTTTAAACTATTAATACTTCTTCATTTATGCTTGTTCATTTCAAAATGTATAGAAAAAATAACTAACGTTCTCACTTCCTTACATTTGTTCTTTCCATTTTGAAATACTTTACATTTTCTATCAAAATTTTTACATGCTAAGAAAAATGTGGTTAAAGCGTATACCCTTAGGACTGGGTAGTATCGAGTCTGTCAGTTTCACGAACACTTTTCTATCTTATAAAACCTATTTCAAAGAACAATAGCCATTCCAGGATAAAGTGATCACCACTCGCATCTAATCTATATGTTATGTATCAGACATTGCGACATAGAGGTCTAGCTGTGTTCCTTTGTATATCAATAGATATTTCCATTTAAAGAAGTAACATACAAAAGCGTTTTTTATACAGGTATATTCATTCTTTATTAAGAACTGTTCAGAATTAAAAGAATACCTTTATTTCTTAAACTAATATATATGTGTATATTTGCTGTAGCAAAAGTGTCAGAAACAAACTGCACAACCAGCGGTTCTGAATGCAACGCTATAAAAAATTCCACTTGTGATAAAACCGCCTTGAAGTGAAAATGTTCTGATGGTTATGGAGAGGATCTTACTAATGGCAACACTTGTGTTCTAAGTAAGTAGTAGGCATAGTTTCAAACATAAAATAATAACTAAGAAAGGTAAATATTTACTTTAATCGGTTAATTAAAGAATGTATAAAAGGTGTAATTTCATTAAATTGGTGTAAATTTTAATGGCCTGTTTCCTCCGTAAAGTTCAGTGTTATCTTTTACGATTGCCTGTGATAGAAATAGTCATGTACCTTTCCAAATTCAAAAGTAATATATGAATAAATGTTTGGAAATCGATTTCTTAGTCTTTAGAATTGGTAAACTTGATTTCAATATGAATTTTATTTGTGCATCCAAAATTACTCTTATTTAATTTATTATCACAATGGATGACAGTGCCTGAGGCACCCAAAGGGAAAATATATCTAATTAAGTCCAAACTAGAGTACTGAAAAATATATTTGATATCATTCACCTTGAATTTATTAGATTTTTTTAGTTAAGGTTCATGTAAAGTCTTTTGAAACAACCCCTCGGGTGAATTTTTGTTTTAGTTTTTTAAGGCACATAGGCCTTGGTCTATCATAAAGAATACACCAAAATGTTCAAAATAAGTAGAAGAAACTTTCAAGACAGGTTATTCCATTTTGAACAACACATTTTGTCTTATATCACATGTGCTTTGACTGTTCATGTTCTATTTTGTAGAGGGTATCAAGCTTCTTTTTAAAAAGTATTTTGTCATTTCTTTTATAATCAATGTGTGTCTAACATATTTGTCCAGGTACTCCGGGAGTTGAAAGTGTTACAAACCATGTACATTTCAAAACAATGCTAAAATTGCAAAATGAAAGTGAAAGTAGAGCTGCCAAATTGACAAAACTTTGCAGTATTTTAACAAATATAAAATTAAACTATTTTTCATTTCCTGGAGTACCTAGATAAGTATGTTAGACACACAACAAAAACAAACTTAGAGAAAAAATATGTTTGAAAAAGAAGTTTGATATTTTGTACAAAATAGAATGTTGACAGCTGATATACATGTTTTGTAAGACAAAATACATATTACCAAACAAGGTGACCTCTATAGAAAGTATTTTCTACTTCTTCTAAACAACTCCGTATATGTATGTTATGAATATTATGAGTATGTCCGGTATAATTTCCAAAATGAAAATTTACCTAAGGGGTGGTCTCAAACGCTTTACGTGAACCTTAAATCTCAATATTTCATCCGAAATCATAAAATGAAATAGTATATACGAGTTCAAAATTGATAAACATTGAGACAAAACTAAGGTTCATGTAAGTACATGTGTCCCTTATTTGCAATTGTTTTTCTTTTCCAATAGGCAGTCTCACAGACTGAACAAATGTGAGCAAATGCTTCACACTGGCTTCAAACACAAGAAATGAAGGCAATCTGTTATACGTGGGGTGCTATAAACGTTTTTATTTTGAAAGGAACACTCTTTTTTTGCAGTTTTTTTCAATACGAATAACGCCAAGGTTTTCAACGGAAATTTAGTGTATTGGATAAAATATGTTAGTAGGATCTAGAATATTCACTTATAATTAATAGGCATTTATCGTTCTGAATGGTATATTTAGAAATTAGACTGACATTCCCTAAAAAAACACATTGTGTTTCACTTTGTGTTTCAGTATTTTGCTTGAAGGTACACTGGAAGTAATGCTCAGATAAACATGAACTGTAAATTCCTATGGTTAATGCTACAAATTACTGTCAATACCGCAACAAAAATATCATTTGCAGGCGTTTAAATGAACAGTCAGAAACGTGTAAGCATTCAGTTAGGTTTTTTCTATGCACAGATGCACGGATAAATTCGGAAAATGTGGATTGTGACATAACAAAATATGGGCTATGTATGAGGATGCAATTATTCACTTAACTTTCATAAATCGTAAATTATTACTATTATTTTTATGCTCCTCGAAGGGCGGCATAATTGCCACTTTGTCTGTCTTTCTGGAGTATAACTTGAAAGCATTAACGGCATTTTATTGGAATTTCACATAATTATAGAGGCCATTGAGACAAAGAGCACTGTCAAAGAACCATAACTCTACCTTACCTAGCTTTTGAATTATCTCCCTTTATTATACAAAATAAGGCTTATCCGGAGCATTACTTGAAGCGTATTAATGACATTTCATTGAAACTTCACAAAATTATAGACCATTGAATGAAAGTTCAGTGTCAAAGAACCATAACTCTACCTAGTTTTTGAACCATCTCCCTTTAAATACAAATAAAGCTTGTTCGGAGCATTAGTTTCACAAAGTATTAAGGCATTTCATTGACACTTGACAAAAATGATAGAGGCCATTGATGGGCATTGCAGTGTCAAAGAACTATAACTCTACCTTACTTAGTTTTTTAATTATCTTCCTCAAGCACATGCATCGGGGAGCATCATTCGGTTTTACCGATTCCTTGTTGCGACTGAAATACTGTTAAAAAGGTAGTTAAACGTAAAACAAGCACTACCGAATTATTATGGTTGATTTGTACTGTATTTAATCTTTTAGTTTCAAAGTTAATGCAAGCAGTAGATAACCGTTTTGTTAAATATAGAGGACTTGAGACTGTATGACTAGTAGGCCCTCAGCCTCAAAGAACTATCATGATTGGTCTTATAAAACTGCTTTTTAAACAGAAAGGGATAAATTCTTGCACAATTTTTAAAACTGGAAACGTAAACAGTATTGAGTAATCGTTGCTCTAGCAAGTTGTCGTTTAGGGAGTAAGACTACATCGACGCATGCAAAAAATGTATAAAGTTATTTTTAAAATTTTGCGATTTTGTCCATATTTATTACGCATCTATACATAAAACTGAGTTTTGATATTAATTTTCCTTTTTATTATCAATACTGTGTTATAATATTGGACTGCTTTCATTTGGTTACACTATTTTTATATGGAATTCGCTATTGCTAAATACTGGACTGCACGAGTACATTGATTCTGTATATTAATCGTTTTTCTCGTGCAGTCCAATATTAAATAAACAGTCCAATGTTAAAATAATATTGGATTCCACGTAGGAAATACTGTACTGAGTCCCACTGAAAGCAGTCTAATATTGAAAATACAGTACTGCGAGTACAAAGGAGTGACGTCATGACAATGTTTTAATGCACGTTACCACGAGTTCAAAAACATCTGAGACCAATTTCTTTTAAAATTTCCTAGTATTTTTATGTTATCGTTATTGCTGTTATTCTTACAATATTTACGTACCATATTTCACAAATTCTGACTGTTTTTTCATGTATTATTGATTTTCTTGAAACGCTGGTGACAAGTACTTTGTCTTTTTATCTGAGAAACTTCTAAAGATTTTTTATTCATTTTGTTCTACAACGGTTAACTCGACTCATGACAAGTGTATTTCTTTCAAGAAATGGACCATAAAGTTTAATCAGATAAGTGTGGCAATTTTTCTACTTGCAAAATTTGCAGATAAAATTTGAAAAAAAAAAAGGGTCAGATGCATGACTCGAACCAACAACCCCGAGATTGGCAGGCAAACGTTTTGTCCGCACAGTTACTTGCACATGCGATATTAATTAAATTTTAAAAAATATATATGCAAGAGTTATATCGCTATTAAGCTTCGGACACAGAGAAATAATTTATGCAAAGATAAGGAATATTCATGAGTGCAAGGTCAATACTTACAGACAATAGTGCATTGACTTCTTTTTATATTATTGTTTTATTTGGTTACATTTTCAAAACGCTTTAACACTACGCGATACCTATACATGTGCGCTCTATTGATTATCACGTTCTCACTGTCACTTGATATTTGCAAGGTACTCGTAAGGTGCTTATAAACCGAAAAACCCTTATCAGAAATAGTAGACGAGTGTTTTTATTTTTGATTTATTAGGAAAACAACGATTTTGGACAGAATGCGATGAAAAATACATCGTTAGAACATAAAATATGCAACATAAAGATGAATTAAGGTGTGGATAAGTCGCTTTAAGAAATTTAGCAGGCTAAAGGTTAAGCACAGCACAATTCCATGGTTGCCGAGCAATTTGTTTATTTGGGTTTTTACGCCGTTTTTCAACAGTATTTCAGTTATGTAACGGCGGGAAGTTAACCTAACTAGTGTTCATGGATTCTGTACCAGAATAAACCTATTTTCCGCAAGTAACTGCCAACTGATCTGACAAATACCGGTTTAACATTTACTTGTTCTATTTGAATTTTATCGGACGCTTTAGGGTATTATTAAAACCTACACGGCTTTTATAGTCACGTTTGATAAAATTTGAAATTAATAAAATAATTACTGTGTAACTGTTTTTACTGTTTTTGCCTAAATGTAGTCCTTTAAAATCTTTATTTTGTTTCGAAGCTGTTTCTGTGATGAATTGTACTGCACAAGGGACAGAATGTAAACAAATCGCCAATTCAGCTTGTGATACACCGAGTTTGAAGTGCAAATGTTTTGCAAATACTACAGAGCATGTGAACAAATGCATTACAGGTATTTCCAATCATGTATATAAAATATGAAATCAAACATATATAACTAGAAAAAAGTAAAATTTAATCCTTCATTAATATAGTTATTATATATATTCGCAAAACAGTTACCTGCAATTTACTAGATTGCATAAAACTTTGGATCAGAGTAAATATTACCAATGGGTTGTATTGGTTACTTTGTGTGTGATTTTAATATACATTAACGAGATGAGCTACGATATCATACCGCAATGTTTTGATGCTTTTCAATTCACCCCTGTTAAGCAAATCGCCGAATGATGTGTGTTTTGGCGAAAAACATGTACATGTATATATGTTTATGCCAATAAATATTTTGACTTTTATTTGACTTGTGTTCAAAGTGCGTACATGAAACACATTGAATCCAGTTTATCCTTTGGAAGATCTTAAAATGTTGAACTGCTTATTAAAATATTAGTTACGAAATTGATATCTCTATGAAATATTGTTTCTCATACTTACATGATACATTACAAACAGAACTTTTCGAATTGTAGAATAAATTGCCAATATTTCAATAATATTGATATATGTGACAATGTCACATATTAAAACTATGATGTATGATTAATGCTTAATTATATTTTTGCCGTACATTTTTTCAGCCGTGTCTCAGACTAAATGCACCACCAGTGGAAATGAATGTACGGGCCTTACGCATTCTGTCTGTGATGGAACAAAGTGCAAATGTAAGGCAGGGTATAAAGAACAAATCAACACATGTTTAAAAAGTTAGTATAATATATCAAATACATTCATTTTTCTCCATCTTACAAGAGTAATAAACAGGTCAAGTATGTTTGCCAGATGGTGTATAAAGACACACAATGACTAGTGACTATATAGAAATTTATATACTGAAAGAAATATACATGTAATTGCTTTTATTGAAGGCCGGTGCGTCATGCTATCAATTAAATACCGAATTTCAAATGTTTATCGCTAAATGATAAATACAAGTTTTTAAGTGCAAAATACGGGACAATAAATACAGAATGCTTAGTGTTGAGTGCGTATTTGACATTATTTTTCCTTATTTTGCAATGAGCAGTTAGCATTTATCAATTGAAATTTACCGTTTGACATGTATGGCATTTAGCATTTGGCATCGGCCATCCATAGCATAGTGCATCGGTTTTCCATAGCATGGCGCACCGACCTCCAACAATCTCATTAAAATCATCCTTAGTAAGATCGTGTATTTCAGTGTGTTTGATCTTCCATATTTTCCAGACACATTAATCTACATTACTCCACACTACTTCAACAAATTCAAATGTGACGTGTCATATAAATATAAATGTGCAAACTTCTGTATACAAGTGCATTTTTGTGTTTACATTACATGCCTTCTGTTGCGTATGTTAGGGTTTCACCTGGCGGGGATTACTTTTATTTACTCTGTCCTGTGACTTTGGAACATGGTGGGGGTTAGAGTGAGATTAGGTGCACCATAAACCGGTTTAAGCTTCCCAGTGGTGGTTTTACCACTGACCGTTCCAAGGTGGCACCCCATTGTGTTCCTTTATTTGTTTGTTTTGTCCTTGTGTGTTTGCTTTGTGTGTGTGGTGCGCGTGTGTTGATCGTGTGCGCGTTTGGGGAGGCTGCGTGTTTAGAACGTGGCTTTCCCTGTTGGATTTTCTTCCTTGTTTTTTTTGTAGTCTTAAGTGCCCCTTACACAGAGAACAGCGGGTGCTCAGTAGCAAACTCTATATGCTCACGTAAGGCCCTGTACCTGTACGGCTGGCTATAGTGAAGTCAATGACGCAGATTAATAGATTACTTATAGTTACCGGTATAAAGAGGAGATACTTTTTTCGTGAATATTGAATAAGTTGGAAAATTGACACAATTTTAAATAGCTTCTAGAGCGCCTAGCTCAAATTTTATATTATGCTAATTGAAGAAAGGCAAGCAAAACCATATCTTTTACTGTGTGAGTAATATGGATATTATTTCATAAATAAACAAAGTTCAAGATTCAACGAATTTCAAACATAGTTCTTGTAGCAACGATAATTTTACTTTAATTGAACGTTTGCTGACCTGCTTACTGTTTTGATTTTAATATAACATATATGGTAGTTATGGACAAAGTAGCAGTAAGTATTTTGTCCATCGTGTGAGTCCGGGGTCATAGCACTAACACTTTTACTTTCTCCATTTCTTGCCGACGGAAAATACCAGACACAGATATTTATAAGTTCATGTTTGTTAATCATTATATAGGAGCAACACAACTGGAAAGAACAGACACTTTTAACCAGTAGAAGTGTGCTGACTTTGCTTTGAAAAGTAATTATCATTTTTACAAAGAAAACATAATCATTATGATGGCCTTTGTACGGATAATATATTTTGTTTTAAAGTTTTGGGACACGCCTGTTCAACTACAACAGATTGCACAACGCTTATGGCTAGTACCACTTGTCAAACAAGTTCAAACCCTAACGCTTGCGCATGTGCAAATAAATTTATTAACGACAACAACGTCTGTAAAGCAGGTATTGAAAGTTCTTACTTTTTAATGAATTTTAATTCATAAAGGTAAATTAGATTAAATTAGTTAAACTTGACAAATCTTCTAACACAACACTTAGCTTTTTGCAATTACCTCCCAAATCGTTTAATGAACAGTGTTTTAATTTCAAACACATTTTTAAAAATCGATTTGTAATAACGTGTCAAAATAACACCAGAATTGAAAACTTTAGTGACATAGTTTATTAATTTTGTTACCTCATCCAATTTAAGATGTCGTAAAATGCAAATCTAAATAAAGTGCTTTTATTTTAAGTGAAATGCTGGAATATATCAGTGAAATAAAATTCATATTTTCACTGTCTTATAGCTACATCTGAATGCGTAAGAATATTGATTATGAATAACCAGAAATTCTTTACAAAATGTACTTCGTTGAGATATAAATGTATAAAATACCTACCCGAAAATAAAGACATACGATCCACCGTAATAATTTGTAAAAGAAATCTGGAAATTCCATAGAATTATTTGAAAATATTTCAGCAAAATTATCATGACCTCACATTATTGTGACGACAAGGCGCAATGCACATGACATTGCGCGTGTAAAATTTGTAAAATATGGTTAAAACCATTGAAAATCATAGAATAAAAAGGGCAATTTTATTTTACAGGTAAAATCGAAATACATTTCACTCGAGAATACTATAGGTTACATTATCACTCATGGCTACGCCACTCTTGAAAATATTACATAGGTTTTCGCTCGGTGAAACATATTTCGATGTTAGAAAACAAATATCCCTAGTTAGTTCGCTCACGTTTTTATTGTTAATTGGGGTTATCTAAACCAACAATCAGGGTGATCTTAACCATCTGGTTCAAACTGTATTTTTAAAAGTGGTATGCGATGTCATTATTTCGATATGAACTTCTACAAGTAATATTAACTCTATTCAGATCAAATATTTTTCGGAAATGGGGTTACCTCAACCAAAGACACGTTTGATAGCATAAACAAAATGAACATTTCTGTTTGTTTGACAAGAATTTATGACGGGATTTCACTTCCTTTTTTATTTTGCAATGTCCGAGATACTTTCTATATCAGTCCATCAGTATATGGAAAGTTCGACAAAGGTAACTGAATGTGTGTGCGAATAGCTTTAAACGAGCAAACTACTGTTACATGGATACAAAGGAGTAGATACCTACTAGTCAAAAATGCTCAAAACGTTTACCTTTTTTCAAGCATAGACAAACCAATGGCGTTAGGGTACGGTTTTTTGTGTTAAAATGGAATTTTTGTGTTTAAAAATGTTCAATTAGATAATGTATTTTCGTGACTTTTAAAACCTGGGCGTTGTCGTAAAATGAGAACATGTATGGAATTATATGATGACTTAATCTATTTCATTGAAATTTCGCAATGATATTTCCAGTACAAAGATGAACAAAAAACTATACGCTGAATTTCAGGAAGGTTCCACAAAGAACATGTAAAATAACTTACTGTTTTGTTAGAAGACGTGTTAAGTATATACTGTAAAATTAGATAATAATAAAAGATATTGTGACAATTTATTTCACGACTCAAATAATTGAAATATAAAAAATACATGTATTTGTGCTTCATTTCCGATATTTAAGTAACTAATTTCACATGATAAATAAACATCAATTTGTTTGAAAAGAACTTGGACAGACGTGTAGTAAAGACTCGGATTGTGTTACAAACGCCAAATGTGGAACTGACAAGAAATGCAGCTGTAAATCCGGATACAGTGATATGAGTGGGCTGTGCGGTAAGTCATTTAAGGAATACAGTTGATATATCTTTTTATAGGTGCATAACTCCAGATGCTTGTCGAATCATTAGAACTTTTGGAACAGATATGAACGTTTACAAACATCAACTATCATAATATAATTATAACCTGAAGCAAAATGCCTACCATTTTACTTAACACTTTTACTGTGTGACTGACTCCGCTTTCAGACTTTATAAACGCCAATCGTTTACTTTCACTTTTTATGTGTTTACTTTTATTTTGTATTCTTTTATTATTAACAAATGAATACATTTCGTAAAATTTGGCATTAATATGTTGGTAGACGAAAACGAAGTTACAGGGACGATTTATGGCAGTAATCCTTGTTATTGGAGAGGCAGACAGTCAGGAAAACAGACACAGTACGATCAGTACAGACGTACTTGTATTTTTCAAACCAATAACCCGACATATATTCGTGATTACAGAACATTTATTATTATTCTTATAAATAATATTCGATCATTTATTTAAAGTTTTGGATTTTCAATTTGACACGGCTCCATTATTAAACGTGGGTCGCCAGCTAAATGGCTTGACCCTGACTGTCACTTTACACATATAAAGAAGTACATATTTGAGTATGGTTGCTAGCAACGGGTGTGGCGACTACTTGCAACCCAAATGTCTATTTGACAAATTACACCGTGTGACATTATTGATATAGTCTGACGCTGTTTGTCATATGGCAGCCAACATGGCAACTCCCATGCCTCAAAATACTCAATCGGACCCAACACCAACTTCTTCAGACACATGAGAATTGACGTGCTGGCAGCCACTGCCAAACAATGTTCGGCAAACACATAGATAATTAATCTTGAAAGAGACCTAAACTTTATTATAATTCACTTTGAAAATTGATGACAATTGTCTAATATTCAAATTGAATGCTTATCTTTTCTCTCAGGATCCAACAGTGCTGGTTCTGTCACAGTGACGATAACTACGTTTATTGCTGCAATGGTCGCCGTCAAACGTTGGCTGTAAAGAAGCTTATGACAATTGTCCTTAATATCCTGCATATATTCTGTTAACTTTAGACTTTATTTTAGTTTAGCCAGGTTTCCAAACTTAATAACTGACACTTATCTGTGTGCTCTGACTTCTTTTTTATGTTAATTTAGCGAAGAAAGTTTTGGCTTACGTAATTTATAACTGTACTGTGACTAAACCTTAAAACTACATATCAAGAAATCTTATCAACTGGAGTTCTGAACATTACATATTTTCAGCACGGTTCTGTCTGCTAACATTAACAACCTCTGCTTATGGCACATCTTTTTTTTTTTGTGTAAATTGTATGGTTTATAAAGATTCATTTACCATTCTCATTACAAGCATACACGGTATTTTTTAATTGCTCAATCAAAGTCCGTCCTACGTTTGTAATGTATATTCCTCATTTTCTATTATAGCTCCTGCCTTTAATTATTTTGTATTTTCGTTTGTTTCTTATAAAATGAAATGACTGTTTAGTTTCCAAATGTGTTGTATAAATAAGCTATGTGAAAAGGTTTCAACATGCGGACGGAACATGGATAGCTACTTGTCTGAAACATGTGTTGGAACTGGCTGATAACGGTTTTGAGTAGCAGCAACTTAACGGGGATCATTACACGTATATCACAAGTATAGCAATCGGTAATTATTTCCTCTCACGAGACATTAAAGATTAAAAGGTAATCAATTCCGCACAAAATGCACTACAAATTGAACAGTGATCATTTCAACACACGAGGCATTACAGATTAAAAAATGTAATCATGTCCAAACACGAAGGATGAAGTACCGAAAATCTAGTCTTTATTAAAATTAGTTATGTGATTACATGTCCCTACTTTATCCCTCTGTATCATTTAAACTTGTTTTTCTCATATTTAAGAGTAAGACGGATACCAACTTTAACAAAGAGAATGCCATACCAAATACTCATTCATGTTTATACTTTTATCTAGCTTTCGCTTCGGTCAAATGTTATGTCTGTATTTTCTATCACTTACACGTGGTGCAACCAATTCAAAAGTGAAACTGAAGTCTGCAAAGACGTTGTGTTTTCTCGCATGAAACATTTAATGTTATCAACACATGCATATGGGATTTCAAAAGTAAAGCGATACGGTTAGCTTAAACTCCCGTTAAAGGCTTTATGAGCATTGACTTAATTTACCACACATTTGGAAATATATATACATCAATTTAAAGTTTACGAATGCTGCGTCAAATAACATAACGGTTCACGTTAATAATATTTCCTCAATTTCCAACATAATAAACAGTTATTACAACATCGACTTTGTTTGTTATTATCTCCTTTGTTGTGAAGTGATGTTAACAATAAAATATAATTTGCATGCTTATTTGAAATACTCAAGTCGTATTGTCTGTAATTGCTGTGCGTCATTATTAAATTTTTAGTAATCACAAAATATGCACAGTGTTCTAAATGTTGTTGGTACTTTTATTAAATGAAAAAGTAGACATGTTTAAAAACTACAGACTCCAATGTTGGTGTTTCTAAAACGTGACAAGTGTTAAAATAATAAGTCATCATTAAGTTATACATACTGGACATTGAATAGACTAGAGATTGAACTCTAAGTGTTTAAATAAAGTGGTATCTTGTGATAAAGAATGAGGATGGCAGCATTTTCAGAGTATTACTACATCAGCTGTTGGATGTTTTGATAGTACTATGAAAATGAATCTATTAAAGTCATATAATCTACATATTTATCCTTCTGTCAATAGATTTAAGGGTATCTTTAAAGTTTGTCATGTCCATTTTAACTATGTTGGTGAGTATAAATATCTTAGTATGTTAATTGTGAGTATCCACCTTTACTTGACATTCATCGCTAGAACTAATTTTCTAAATATCACTGGAGGGCTGTCATATGAAGCATTATCAATAGAATTTGTAAAAAAGATCATTTGGAAGCAAAGAATGCAGCCAAGAATAATAATAGCAGACTCGGTTTGACTTAATCTATTCATAAGAGGTAATAAAATCTGCAACACCTCTCATGCCCCCCCTAGCACCGGTTTAAGCGGAGCTCTATTACACATATGTTGAATGGACTGGACTCCATTATCCCAAAGGACCAGAAAATGTAACAACTCATATCAATCATTAGTGATGTGCACACACACTATGATAGTAGGTTATATTCTAGATTTTCAAAGATATACACAAAATGGCTCAGTTTGTTGGAGAAATAGGTTAGAAACCAGCCATAGGTCATTGCTAGAAATGATGTTTAAAGTTATGTTAAGTGTTTGGGACAAGAACGATAATTTAGGAGAAAAAAATGTAAGAATTTAACAATTGATAAAAAAGCTCTATCCCAGTCTGTTTAAACGTATTAAAAGTTAGTAGGTTCCTTTTGCAATTTTCTTCAACGAACCTGTTTAAGGATCAAATTAAAATACTTACACTCTTCTGAAACGTAATCTAATTTCGCACGGAAAATAATTTCTGGTTTTAAAAACTATTATAATTTAAACTTACTGGAGTAGAAACTATCAGTTCAACTAGGTCATGTACAAATGCCATCATTTTAGCTGCAACAATGATAAGTTAACGTTAACACGTATACCTATAACGTGTGTTAAAACAAATACTAACAATATAACGTTCTTGAATCTCTCTGAAGTTCATGAATTTAAATGCTAAAAAAATAAAATGAAATCAGTAGAAAGTTATCGACCAATATTAATTATTCAGACATAAGTATGAACTATTTTTGTCAGTCCAAAATCATTTTCAACAACAAAGAAAGATTTTTGGAAAGAAATTTACATAAGCTATCAGCTTGTTTTCCAATCCATGTATTTGACATGTAAAAAATTGTTGTACATGTTATGTGTATGTTGCTTAAAAATAATAAAATATTGTTAAAACTAAAGAAAGATTTCTTAACTATCAGAAGCATTTGCAGCTAAACCGTTAAAACTTAGAGTGTGGAAACTTTAGTACAGCTAACTTGTTCTGTACTGTTACTCATGCAATACCAAGACTATAAAAATAAATATGAGACTATGTCTAGAATATTTGTGTGATTCCGTCTCATAGAAATAGAAGGAAAACTCAAACGACGCGAGGTTGAAACTTGGTAGTTGATTTTAGCTGATTTAGAGCTATAGCCACTTGCTATTGCACTGGCTAAAAGCAGTATGGAGAAATACTTTAAATTATAAAAACATACATACAAAATGCGAATAAAAGTCCATACATGATCATGTCCTATCAATAATGAAGAGATGCATTTGTTCAGTGAATTAAGAAACAAAAAATATGTTTTGAAAGAGCCGAAGAAGAAAACGTCTCTGAAGCATCCATTTAAAACACGTCAGTTTTTTTTTTGTTCAAGAAAAAAACTGTTTTAAAATGTTTTATTATCAAATCAATAGTTAGTCGCTATGAATTCATTTCATGACATCATACTTAGATTTTGTGTCAGATTGACAGACTTTATAGGTTTTAAACGAAGGCTAGGGAGCGTGAGGTGTGTTGCACATTTCATAACCTCACCAAGAGACCCAATCAAACCGCGTTTGCTATTTCTTTATTGGTTGCATTCTATCCTTTCAAAGGATCGTTGGTTTTATTATTAGTGAAAATAATCTCGCATGGTTTACTTGGGGCGTGTAACACTGTTTTCAGCACTCAAGTTATATGACATGTCTGTTGTTGCAAAGCGTTACCGTGAGTGGTGAAATTATATCCCTCACCTGATCATTTCTGCGACTTCTAGATCAGATGTCAGTCATCAAAGACATTACCTCTTATTGATATTACAGTTTATCACATGTTTAACGTCGCTGGAGTGTAATAAAGCCAATACACAAAAATGATAATACACTAGTGTAATAAAGCTTTGACGTCGTGGAAATCACAACCTTTATTCAGGTCAGTTCAATGTCAAACCCGTATAACTAAAAGAAAACAACAACAATCAATGGACAGTTGTGGTATTTACGTCATTCTTTTTGACGTGTGATTCAAACACCACACGGTTTTGGAGTGGCATTCACAGCATTAGATGAGCCGTGTCAAGCATTTGCGGTAGGCTAAAAAATGTCCTTTATCCTCCTGCTATTTTACTTCCTTATCATATCTTATTGATTGTGTTCCCATAGAAACTAAGTAAACATTTGCTTCTACTTTTAGAGAAAAGCTGCAGTTTTATGTGTGAAGTATTTTATAATGGATTAAAAATGACACATGCATGGAATACCATGTACAGATAACGTAGAGTTTACGATGTTTGTTTTGTTAGAAATCTATTGGGGGATAAATGTTGCATTTATGCATAACAAATCTGCTTATTTTTCATGGACTCTTTTAAATTTGTTCGATTTAGAAGGTCGTAATGACAAGGATATTTTGCATTCGTTCGTGTTAAAACGTTATGTTGATTTGAAAAGATAAAAAGATCGTGAAAATCTTTTTCGGATTTGACAAGTTTTTAGTCCAGCAATGGAACAGCATAGAATTTCATCGAATTTATCCCACCCACCAATCCTCTTAATTGCAGATATTGTATATAAACTTTAACATGAATCAGATGTCTATGATGTTTCTGTTCATCTGTTTTTCAGGCTCCTATACGGTATATCTGTTAGGGCCACAACGTATCGCATTAGTATGGTGGCTGATTTCTGCCAGTTCTGGTGTCCCGACAAAACGAATGAACGACGTTTTCACATTTGGCGTTGTCGTTCTTTTATTCTGTCGTTTCGTTCAGACAGAACGAAAGAACAACACTTATAAACGGCGCCCCAAAAAAAGGGTCGTCTTAGCGTTCCGCCGTTCTGGCGTCCCCGTCAAAACGACGGAACGAAACAACGCCAAATGTGAAAATATCGTTCGGCCACGCTAACATGTAGCGAGTCGTAATATTGCACTTCCCTAATGAGCAGAATCAGGGTGGCCATTTTATAAATTGTGTGCATTTTTTGTGCTTTTAATTAAGATCAGGACTCTCATACAAGAATACAGAAAGTTATCAAAACGAAATTTCACACCATCCATTAAAAATAACATGCCAAAATCATCAATTTTGCACTTTTTGAACAGGCTGCAATGATCCCGTTGCAGGAACAATGTCCAATTTTATTGCATTTCTCAATTTAATAGTCCCTACTGAACTACAGGATATTAATGGAATGGGGGCCCATCCATCTCGTTTTTTCACAAAATAGCAAATATATACCTGAGTATCAATCAACAAGCATGGAACCCTTCTAGGATTTAAATTTCCCGCGCCAAGGTGACTCATCGATTCATACAAAGATAGCAGCAGTAAGTTTTACAACTGACATCAGAATTTTACATGTATCAGCTTTTTAAATTTTCTAAAGAATTAACAGTCATTATCTCTCACTTTAATTTACAGACATCCAAAATCACTGGGTTCTAATTATTACAAATATTCACGGGGGCCAAAATTCGAAGTGAACCCTACTACCATAGGTTATATAGCAGTAATTCGGCCAAAAATGTGCTTCCGTGATGTAGAAAGAAGTTTCTAATAAATAGATCCTATTTGTTTCCCAATTTTCGCGCATGTGCGCGTACACCGGGGACCAAATAGGCATTATTTCACTCATGGAATGGATTTTACATAAAATAAGACACTTTTCATGCTAATATTCGCATGTTTTCGAGTTGTTACTTGAAAACGAAAGTAGGATGTTTATTCTGCGGATACTTTCTGAAATGCGGCAATATGAGGGTACCTGACTGCAGTTGACTTGCATTTACTGCATATTATTCAACACCCCTTTTTCTTTTCATTTTCTTCACGCAAATGTATGGATATCTTGTGGAAACTAAAAATTTAAAAAATGTATCAAAATTGTTCTGAAGTAACTGAATTTTATATGAAACAAAGAAAAATTTCTTTTATTGGTATATAGCAAATGAGTAGCAAATCAGGTATTTTTCTCAAAGTGGAAGCAGATAGAGCGGAATTTCATAATTCTATTTCTAATCACATATAACGGCATTTGGGCAAAAAACATTTTTTATTTTTGACCAAATTTTCACACATGGGGTGATAATTTTGCTAAATCTGGTGCAGATCAAATCCCGTATTTGTATGATTTAGACATGAAATCACGATGGATTTGGAAAGTTAAACATGTATACAAATATAGCTAGGCCAAGGTTAGTACCCGGACGCCATCAAATACTACAGTAAGGAAACATAATGTTTATTTAAATTCTCATGCCTACTTATGAATATATTCTTTCGCTCGAAATTCTTTTGGAATTATGTTGTATTCTTCGTTCTGTAGACACCCTTTATCAGTGGCCGGAGAGAGAGAAAAAGAGGACAGTGAAGAGGAAAATTTATCTGCCTTTCATTTTATTACTTTTATCACATGTTTGACGTCGCGGGAGTGTAATAAAGCCATTGAATAAAAATGATAATACACTAGTGTAATAAAGCTTTGACGTCGACGTCATTTATACTATAGGCGACGTCGGTCAAATTGTCTTGTTTATATAGTAAAAGAAAGTCGATTTTTTTATTTTTCGACAAGAAAGGCTAACATGTGATAAAAAGAATATTACATTTGTGACTTTCCATATTGAATTTATCAAACCCGTTGAATAAAATTGATAAAATGCTCGGCAGAGCCTCGCATTTTATTATTTTATTCAACTCGTTTGATAAATTCAATATGAAAAAACACTCATGTAATATCCTCAATTTATTGTTATTTCGTATTACTATTTCTCCTCTTTCTCCATCTCCTTTGATTTATTTCCATTGGGTTGGCCTTGCATACGGAGGCACGCACGAGCATACATAAAGAAAATGAAAAGGATGGCGAAAACATTGAAAGCTCGAAAAAAATGCTTTAACAACCTATCGTGGGATAGAGTGGGTAAGACAATGTCACCTCTACGATACGACAACAGTGCTTACTTTCGATCTGGCTCTAGCTACGCCCCTGATCTGGTATATTTCTATGGACTTTCAATATTTTTAATGTAGTTGACAGATCAATTTGAGAGTACAAACCGATTTAAAAAGAACTGAATACATCACAAACCGATTTAAAAATAACTGACTAGTAACATTTAGAGCTATATGCATATTTATGCAACCTACAGCACATGCACTTTTCTTGCGTGTACAATTGCTGGAGTATGACATAGGGCTCATTATAATATCGATGCTAAATGACAGATCACTTTCAATATTTAGACACTTTACTGTGCTTTAAAACATGAATTTACCCCCAGAATCAATACTTCTTTCATTCAGATTTGTTTACTAACACTGCGCATGCTTTACCGGAACGCGCCAGAACGATATTTTCACATTTGGCCTTGTTTCGTTCCGCCAGAACGCCAAGACGACGTTATTTGGGGCGCCGTTTTTAAGTGTTGTTTTTTCGTTCTGTCGCGTTGCATTCTTCGTTATGTCGTTTTGGCGCGGATGCCAGAACGAGGGAACGAAACAACGCCAAAAGAGGAAAACGTCGTTCTATCGACCTGGCGGGGGAGCCAGAACGAAAGAACGACACTGGCTGAAATCAACCATCATACATTAGGAATCAGTTGCAGAATGTCCAGCGATAAAATAATCATTTTGTTTACTGAATCTAAGCATGTGTTCGTGCTTGGAACCTGGGTGCATCCTCCGGGATTATAGCTAGAACACGGTCATGACTATATACTTGTATAGAAGTGACATAGAAATAAGACCTTGCATACGTCAGATGCAACGTTTCTATCCTTTAATAACACTTAATTGACAAAAGGTAAAACTACGTTTGCGATTAAATTATAAATGTGCAATTGTGTAGTACTTACCAACATATTATGCATTTTATATCATCGTCACATGTAGTCTTGATGCCTCACTGCATTGTTATACGAGAGGCATTTGTACTAGTGACTTGTGATTATATACTCTCGCTGCTGCACCATGTGCATTTAGAAGGGGTCATAAATGCTCTGCTCCAAATCAACTGGACCTCTTCATGTAAATTATGGTTTAAAGCAGTGACATTTTGACAATTACTATTAATTTTGTAAACTGGTTAATTTAGAAAATAATTTATTACTGTATTCTTATCCAATAGAAATTAAATGTTTTTATGTAGACAGAGCTGTAAATGTATATATTTTGTATTCATGGAAACTCTTTGAAAATAGCTGTATCATTGTTAAACTTTTTTTTATCATAAATGACATTGTACCTTTATTCCATTCCGAAATGCAATTTACTGATATATGTAGTCTGCAGAACGTTTCTATAAACACACAAATAGATTTTTTAGTGTAACCTTTTATTGATGGTTTAAGGTCGTGTTCAATTTAAGATCGTTATAGCGCTCATCATGGAAGGAAAATAGCACAAAAATATGCCTCAATAATGGACTGTTGGGGGCAACTAGTTGTTTAATTTTGTATGCAGAAATAAAAATCACAGCCATAGGCTTAAATTTTACCCAAGTAAGTAATCAGGGAAAGTTTCACTCTCGAAGCTACTGTTACATAAACCCTTCATGTACTGGCCCCAAAACAAAAGGAGATATACCACAGGCAATCATTCCATGAAATGCGAAAGCCAAAATGTGCTTAAGATATTGACCGAAAACTATTTTCAAAGTAACCGTGATCGACAAAACAAAAGGTGTTATGAATTGTTACGATTAGGGGCCGAAGCGTTCGTTTATCTTTTTAGCGGAAACCGTTTCCAGTAACCTTTAAGTTTGTTCTAATAATATTCAAAACACGGACTAAAGCAATCATTCTGTGAGGTCTGACGATTGTAAGCAAACTGATTCTTTACCTATTAACCGGAAGTCGTTTTCGCTCTGAATGCCGCTGTGATGTTATTTTACCAACACATTTAAAACAATAGGGGTAGTTGGCTGATCACACACAATCACCTTATAAAGTTTGAGTTTTGTTAAATCAAGCAGTCTCTCGTTATTTATCAGAAAGGAAATGGTCTACCGACCGACTGACAGGCAGAGAGAGAAACGTATTCATTCTTTTAATATATCACAGAAATATGACATTTAGTGATTAAATAAAACGGAAAGCAAAAGTTTTAAATTCCCTGTACAAATAAAATCTTTAAAAAGATCCTTTGGAAGTATAGAATGCAAACAAGAAGAATAATAGCAGACTCGGTTTTGCTGAGTCTGTTCATGAGAGGTAATGAAATGTGCAACACCTCTCACGCCCCTAACACAGGCTTAAGCGGAACCCTATTACACACATGTTGTACGGACTCCATAATCCCAAAAGAAAACTTGTTTTATATCAAATATGCAATTAAAATTTCAAAGATTGAGTGCATACCTTAACCTTACGATATATCTAGTATCTATTAAATGAATTTAAATTAATTTTCTGTTGACACGTGTTCCTATAACTCCTGCTGTTGGAGGCATTTATTTGCATTGCATCATGGTTACCGGGCAAATATGAGGTTTGTAATGTTGCAATCAGAATAAGAAGTTTAATAGTAATATATAATGATAATAATTAAAATCTGGAAAGTAGAAAAAACTTTAGAATACCTTGTCGCACGGACATATTTTCAATTATTCAGAGTTAAATGTTTATATAGGAGTTGTAAAAAGATTAATGACGTAATTTACATTATATAGTTTGCACAACAGATTAGTCTTCTATATCAACGTAAAAATGCAAATACATTTTATATACCACAATAAGATTTTTCTGCACAGTCCTTTGATAGATGTGGCACGACAAAACTGTCTGATATATTAAATTACTGCTCTAACCTTACTTTGATATTCATAATAATCCTACCTTTGTTGTAGTGCACCATTTCGACATTTTCTCTCAAAAGTTTGGTGAGAATAAGTAATTTCGTGCTTCATCGTCTGAAATCTTGCTCTACAAGCTGAAAATACGCACGTATAAGAAAAAAACCATATCTTTTATATGATGGTGCGTGCAGACGTCCGTCCGTCCGCCCGTCCGTCATACTTCGTATCCTTAGCATAACTTAATAACCATTTAAGGTATTGACTTTAAACTTGACATATTAGTAGATGGCGATGAGACGATGTGCAGAGAACACAAACCAGGTCCTTAAAGATTAAAGGTCAAGGTTCCAAATGGAACTCAAAGGTCAAATTGACCCTCATTTTTTGTCTTCGGAGCATAACTTAACATTTATTCAAGGTAATGACTTTAAACTTGGCATACAGGTAGGTGCCGATAAAAAAAGTGTATAGCATACAAAACATGTCGGTACGTCAAAGATTAAGGTCACAAATTGAGCTCAAAGATCAACGTTGTCCTTCATTTTTAGTGTCTGGAGCATAACTTAATTACCATTCAAGGTATTGACTTCAGTCTTGTTATATAGGTAGGAGACATTAAGAGGATGTACAGAAAGCATAAACCAAGTCTGTGGGTCACAGATTAAGGTCACAGCAAGGTCGAACCTGTTTGTCAAATTTTGTTTCTAGAGCTTAACTTGATAACCATTCAATGTATTGACTTCAAACTTGGCACATAGGTAGGAAGCGATGAGTTGGTGTGCATGGCACATGAACTTGGACTATAGGTCAAAAGTCAAGGTCACAAATTTAGTTTAAATATATTTTGTACTTTGTATCTAGAGCAAAACTTAAAACCTTTCCAAGAGTTTGACTTTAAACTTGGAACACAGTTGGGCGTTAATGAGGCAGCAATCCACAATACTCCCCCACCTAAATATCACTCCCATTTTATTGCTTTAGTAATCGAGTACATACAATTGGTCGGTAAGTCAAAGGTCAAGGTCACAAATTAAGTCAAACTGTTCTTTGTATTTTGTGTATGGGGCACAGCTTTAATACTATTCAAGGTAATGACTTTATACTTGAAATATAGGTAGGTGGTGAAGAAGTGCTTGATGAATACAATAATTCATATTACTCACCACAGTACTTCCCCCTTCCCCCCCCCCCTACACACGCATATTAACCCCCCCCCCCCCAGCCCAAAATCATTCACTTTCAGTTTCTTGTGCCTCAGTATTCCATAACCGCTGTAGCGCAAAAACCCATTCCCCAGCTTGTGCCACCTGTCATATTACAACCTCCACAAACACATATCATATAAAAAATAAGAAAATAATTTTTCACCCTCCTTTGATCTAGGACGTATATTGCCCGACTTTGTGGAAATCTTGTTTAATATTGATTTCATCAAAGGTCCACTGGGATGCAATGTATCCATTTTGGAGAGATAATCAACCTTCTGTTAAAATGTTAAAGTTATATTTGATCCATTAATTTGTACAATAATGTTTCTACATATTTCTTCTGTTTCGAACAGGGCTGCGCATTTTGTAAATGTAAAAGATCTCAAAACAGATAAAACAAAACAGATCATGGAGCTAATATCTACAACAACATACATATGTCACTAAAGGCAAAAAGCAAACAATCTTACAGATTTTGTTACCTATCATCAATATTAAACTAGTCAAACAAGAAACGGTAACCACATATACCTTACCAATAGTAATGTTTAACTGCATTTATGCACCGTTCTCTGCTTGCCACAAATGTTTATTTGTACAAAAGTTTTATGTGGTTAAAGTGGCATAGTCCTATCCCACAGCTCATATAAGGGCGTACAATTAAACTGAGCTCTTTGACACGGTTCTCTAAAAAGGGAATACTGTATTCTAAATATATATGTTATATGTAACAGATACAAATCTTTGTGGATTTTAGTGAATACTAGTGATAGTTTTAAAGCGGTATACTTATCTTTAAATTAGTGTAGTGGAAAGGGTGCAAAATTATTTGGAAATGTTAACAATTAGTCAGAAGAGTATAAGTTAAAATGCCTGAATTTTGACAGTTTTCTGAGGAAAGACGGCTAAAGAATTCCTGCATACTTTCGTAAAAAAACGCGGTTGATGATTTATCTAATTAAAAAGTAAAAAATGTGTACGTATGATTGATAATAAGAAATAACTATTTGTTTTTGTAAATCGCCATCTTAGTTCTGTATCGTTTGCGAATACTTTAACCTCTCATGATAGTGAGAAAATACTTCAGTTTTATCTTTCAGCCGTCCATTTCTTGTCTGTCTTCAAGCTTGTGATAGCTTTATACACTTTTTTCTCGAAAAGTATTTAACAAATGTGTTCTTTTTTCAATTGCGTTTCGATGGAAAACATTGAACATGTCATAAAAATCAGATTTTTTACTTTTGATAAAGAAAACGTTTGCAATTTGATTATGCACGATATCCAAACTAAAACATTTCCCCCAATTTATAGTAGAAAAAGATATGAATGTATTAATGCATTCATTATTAGAAAGCTCAATAGTTCAACAGCGTGAAAAGTGACTGATTTTATTCTACCTGCAGAATGCATATTTTGTAAAAAGAATTTAATATAAATGTTACAATGTTCTATAAATGTGATTACCGGCTCCGAATTTCAGACTTATTATCTTATCAATGATGTAGTATGGTAATTTTCTAGCGCCCGTTCTCTGTTTTGCGTCTTTTTTTTCTATTTGTCAGCGGCAAATATGTTAGTGCTTGCAATTGTCTATTAAATATAAGTTATTACCATTTAACCTAATGAGTTGATATAGTAAAACAATTGTTTACTTTTCAGACATTGAACATGATGCGATACTCACCAGAAGACAATATTGATAGATGTCAGAGTCAGTATGTATAATGACCCTTCGATTTTTTTATGAATATATGTACTTAGAGGTTCTTGTCCGTATTTGAGCTAAAATATCTTGCCTGATTTTGATTGAATTTCCAAACAGCAATTGGTATCAAACTTAACTGTGCATGTTTACATACATCACGTTCTGCTTCGGGCGATTTATTTCGGTGTAACTTTGTTCCGGCTTCGTCTACAAAAATCCTTGCAGGAGTTGAAGGCCTGTTAATTCCATTGTACCATATTGCTTGTGCCGGATGGAGAGTGTAACGTTTTTTTCTCTCGAAAAAAAAAAAAAACAAAACAAAAGGGTCATGATGACCCTGCATCGATCAACTTAGTAATATTAGCTACATGTTTCAAATGTCAAACTGATGCTAAAATATTCGGAAAGTAGACCAGCAGGTCACATTTATAGCCACTGAAAGTCATTGGTAAGATCGGTGTGAAAACCTGTATATGTCATCCAAATTTCAAGGCTGTATCTTAAAAAAAACACAAGAAATAGGTCAGTAGATCAATATGAACAACTTTCAAATTGGTAGAAGATCACTAGGCAATGCAACATACCAAATATCAAAAGCCTAGGCCTGCAGCTTCAGACAAGAAGATTAAATGAAATTCCTCTAGAAGTCTATGCAAAACGTCAGACTCCCGGGGTGGGGTCTCTTTTCACTCCAGGGTAATACTTTGAATAATCTTGGTAGAGGACTACAAGGCAATGCTACGTACCAAATATCAAGGGCCTATGTTTTGTGGTTTCAGACAAGAAGATATTTCTATAAAAGTCTATATAAAACTTGGGGCCCCTGGGCGGGGCCTCTTTTCACTCCAGGGTAATAATTTAAACAAGTTGGTATATACCAAATATCAAAGGCCTAGGTCTTGTTGTTTCAGACAAGAAGATTTTTAAAGTTTTTTTCTATATAAGTCCATGTAAAACTTGGGATCCCAAGGCCGGGGCCTCTGTTCATTCCAGGGCATAATTTGGACAATCGAACATTCGAATATTGATTTCAGTACATCTTTAGGTAAAATTTGATGTATAAAGTTCAATATTTGGCTAAAGACATTAAAAACGTCAAATTTAATTTGCAATTTCGCCCACAGTGTGAAATATGAAAAGTACTGAATTTAGTTTAGTAACTGACAATAGATTGGTTATCATTTTGTTACCTCATTAATAGCTTTGAATTTTTATGAATAACAGAGGAAATTTCTTTTCTGTTAGAATTTTCTATGATTACGTTTACTCATCACTGGTTAAAAGTACTTAAAACGGGGAAATGAAATTTCAATTAATAGTTTGTTGAACCAACGTAATTTTAGGTTAGCTTTCCATGAGAGTTGAAATTTTCAAATCCCCGGCATTATCACATAGTATAGGCGTAGAGCTGCCAGCCGCCTTTGATCCAGATGAATTGATTCCTAACATTTGATAACTGTAATCCTCAAGCGATATTTCTAACATACACGGATGAGGGACAATAGATTCAAAGTCAGAGATCTGAACCACAAGTCCACATAGGCATATTTAAAATTAGAAAAAAATATCTAAAGAGAAATAAAACTATAGTATTTAATATTTATGATTTTTGATTACCAATAATAAATCTGTGAAACAAGCTTCTTTAAAATTCTATATTGTGCTCAATCAGCTGTCTGTCTATTCGTACTTTTGTTATTGTATTTTAAGGCATATTTCAACCGTTTGAGTTATTAGTAGGGTGCTGGTTGTTTTTGGCAATACACTTGAAATATTTTCCTTTGATAACTTGAAATATTCATTTGGTGTAATCCATGTATTCAATGCTTTTGATGTATATCGCTTGATTCTTTTCTTGAAATTTTCAGATACAAGTATGTATGATTTATAACACAAAGACACAAGAGTAAAGTAATAACACTTCTTTTGATTTTGAATTCATATGTGTGTCTAGTGACATTTATGAATAATTTGTTGTTTTAATTTTGCAAAGTGAGAACGTATAACGATAAATAAACGATTTGTGTCCCTATTGTTTCTCCTTTTTGTATGTGAAGGAGAGGTGGGCGTTGTAGTTTAAGTCAACACTCGGGTTTTACAAATTAAGTACAAACAAAAAAAAAAACAAGAGGGTCATGATATCGCTCATCTGTTAAACTTGGCCCTGGAATCATCAAGATAAACATTCTGACCAAGTTTCATAAAGATAGGGTTGTAAATATGGCCTCAAAAGTGATAACAAGATTTTTCTTTGATTTGACCGGGTGACCTAGATTTGATTCCATATCACCCAGTTTTGAACTTGGCCTTGAGATCATCAAGATAAACGTTCTGTGCAAATTCGTATTAAATAAAAGCATAAATGAAACCTCCATATGGCTGAAAGTGCAAAAATAAAAAAATGTGCACCTTTCAGTGACAGTAACTCCAGAACCCATGATGGAATGTAGCCGGGTTTTGAAAGGAACCGAGATCTTATTGTGACTTAAGTTGTATGTGGTTATGATCAAATGTAAAATGTCACTTTTATCGTATTCATAGAGTAACAATTAACAAATTTTGGCTCTTTCAGGGGTCAATCAGGGGCCGTAACTCCGAAATCTATGATCTGATCTGACGGATTCATCATGGAATCCAAGATCTGTGGTTGCTTAAGCTATTCTGCAAGTTTGTATCAAATCAAATTATAAAAGAAGTTTTTATATGGCTGCAAAAGTTTTGGACCTTTAAGGGGCCATAACACTGGAACCCATGATTGGATCTGGCCGGTTTCGACGGGAACCGAGATATTATGCCGATACAAGTTGTGTGCACGTTTGATTTAAGCTGACGGCAAAATGTGGTCTTTATCGTGTTCACAGGCCAAAATAGCAAATTTTAGCCCTTTAAGAGGCCATAACTCTAGAACCCACGATGGGATCTGGCCAGCTTCCAAAAGGAACCAAGAAATTATGCCAGTACAAGTCGTGTGCAAGTTTGGCTAAACTCGATTGCAAAATGGTGTCTCTATCGTGGTCACAAAAAATTGTGGACGTACGACGGATGAAGGACGATCACAAAAGCTCACCTTGTCACTACGTGACCGATGAGCTAACAAGAATAAATATCAAACAGGTAATGCCACGTTCCAAAAACGCAGCTTCTCCAAAACGAAACGATGTGCACACTGCCAAACACACACGTTCACTTACAAGGCAAACACACTAGGACAAAACGAACAAACAAAGAAACACAGTTGGGCACCGCCTTTTGAACGATCTGTGGCAAAAACACCACTGGGGAACTTAAACCGGTTTATGGTGCGCACCCAACCTCATTCTTAGACACACACTTCGAAAGAGTATGATACATAGAACCTAAACGTGTCATTCATTTTTGTCAAAGTCTAAACCCATGTAGACGTTTAAAATAGAATAAACGGTGGCGGTTTTCAACAAAACCCGAAGTTATTTAAAGTTTACGGGAGTTCTAACGTAATCATTGATAAGTACGCACGATAAAAATTGAATAACTTAGTTCGGACAAATTTGATATATGAATTTTGTTGTGGCTATGGAAAAGAACCCAATTGTTTTTTACAGCTGTATTTTGCCATGTATTTTTAAGCCATATAGATTATCATTGAAGAACAAAAAACTTACACCGGAGTTGTTGACATGTTATTACTTTAGTTTTTATGTGTTTTTTATGTACGATGTTTTATCGTAGTTTGATGGGAATATGTGTAAATCCATCGGCCGTAGTATTTTAAAAACATGTCCCAATTTAAAAATTCTTTGCCCAGATTCCAATATATACCTGGAGGAATTTTCTGTCACCGGAACCGCTTTTCTAGACTTTCGGTGTAGATATTTGCTTTCATCAAGCAAGAGGACATATGTAGATTACATCTTTATGAAAATGGGGTACTCCACTAAACAGTTATGAACAGAAAGCCCGATGCAGATAAAATGCTAATGTATCATATCAGAAAATGTTTGTCCGTAGTCTAGTGTTAAAGCGCACGGCATCGAGTGCGGGAGGTCTCAAATTCGTTCATTTGCCACGACATAACAAAGACGTAAAAATAGTACTTTCACATTTAAAATACGAGTTAAGCAGGCAGTGTGTGTGTGTTGTAGCACATCTCATTGCTTTTGTCAATCTTAGCCTGCTAATATATAACTTGTTTGAGTAAAATATTTCAAAACGATCCTTAAAAATAGATTGGATTGTCATCATATATTATTTTGAAGTGCATTTTATCGAAACTTGTGGTGATCTCCATAATCTCAGCGTGGGATTATCATAAACAAGAACATGTGGTCTATAAATAACAATTAAACAGATAGAAACTGACATTCCTTTATTATGTGTTTTCATGTTTCGTCAATATTTCATCGTCGTTTTAAGCTGGCTTAAAAATAAATTTACGGTCTTATTTGGTGATACCGCTCTGCGTTTATATACACGAATCTCAAGAGAAGAGTAAATATTCAAAAAATCCCTAAATAACTTTACTGAAACTTGTTACACTTGGTGACACCAACATGTTCTTTTATAAACAGCTTGAGATATTACCGCGAAGAGTGCCACTTTAATATATCTATCACAAAGACGAACGTGATGAATCACCTTTTTTTTTGTTTCAGACATAATAATAGAAAGTTCCACTAAATCACAACATGACCAAACAGAAGCATCAAATTGTATTTTACTTGTATCGCACCTGTTTTCCCATCTGGTTCTTGAGACTATAATCAGAAATGTTGCACTTTATCTGAGTTGCCTGTTACAGAATAAATATTATGGGAAATGAGAACAGCAAACAAAGGCAGGATAAAGAAACTAACTACTTCCACAAAGGATGTGAACAAAAAGGATATGTTGAAAATTTTTAAGGATTACACTGCAAAGTCAAAATTCGAGACGAAATACGGTCACGGGGTGAAAAACAAATAATGATAGATAGGGATAAAATCATGTTGATTATTTAAGATACAGAAGTCAGACCTTTCGCATCAAAATATTGTTGATGATTTTTATAGCATGTTTAGTATGAACATTAAAGAAGAAATGAGTAAGAAGTTACCAAAAAAATTTATAAATATTGTATTTGGTGGTAGTAAGAAAAGATATAGATCATCGAAGCCTTGGTGGAATGATATATTGCAAGAATTATGGTATGGTATGTGTGAGGCTGAAAAAAAAATGGGTTAAAGCAAAAGGTAGTGAGAAGTGGAAGTAGAAATCTAACCTGAAGAAGGTATATGTCGATAAACGAAAACGTTTTGATAAAAAGGTACAAAATTGTAAGCGTCAGTATTGGCTTAAATTGCAATTGGACCTTGCATCAGATGCGGAAAATAATAAACCTGATTTTTGGAAAAACATTGGTAGACTCGGTGTAAGAGATAACAGACAAAATTCTGTACCATTTGAAGTTTTAGATGACTCTGGTAATGTTATTTATGATCCTGTTTTGGTTCTTAATAAGTGGAAAACATTTTTGTAACTTATTGAATACTGACACACTTGTGGATAATAGCCCCAGTAATGAAAGAAATGTATATACAGATAATAGTTCCGACCAAGAAATATTCACATTGGTTGATGTAAAGACTGCCATTCTGAATGTTAAAAATAATCGAGCAATGGGTTATGATGAATTACCTAGTACTGTTTTTAAAAATGATGTAGTGTCCCATTACCAACATTTGTTATTTAATTTCTGTTATAACACTGGTAAAATACCAAAGGTATGGGGCAAGAGTATTGTCAACTCAATACCAAAAGGGTCAACGTCTAACATTAGGGATCCACTGTCATACAGAGGTATTTCCATTACTCCAGTTGTGTACAAAATATATTGTTCCTTGTTAAATAAGAAACTCACCTCTTTTGTTGAAAGTAATACCATGCTTTTTGAAGGCCAAAATGGTTTCCGTAAAGGTCGAAGTACCATAGATCACCTATCATCTCTAACAAGTATTGTCGATACACGTCGTAAAAAGAAGTTGTCCACATATTGCTCTTTTATTGACCTAAGGAAGGCGTATGATTGTATAGATAGAACAATTTTGTGGAGTAAATTAGATAGTATTTTAGAATAAAAGTTACTGAATGCCATTTAAAGTTTGTACAACAATGTTATGTGCACGGTGAGAGTGAATAGTTTTCTTACAGAGTGGTTTTATGTGAACACAGGTTTAAAACAAGGATGTACACAGTCGCCTATGCTATTTAATTTGTATATAAACGATCTGGCAGTTAAAATAGATGCACTTAATAAGGGTATTGATATTGATGGCACAAACTGTTCAGTCTTGTTATTTGCTGATGATATAGTATTAATAACAGATAGTCCTGAAAATCTACAATGTTTGTTGAATGTATTTGATAATTGGTGTGTGGAGAATGTTGATAAATCAAAGATTGTTCAGTTTAGGAATCCATCAGTTAATATAAGTAAAGTGGTGTTTAGATGTGGAGATTCAGTAATTGAGTATGCCTCTCAGTATTAGTACCTTGATCTTGTTTTGACTGAACACTTTTTTCAGTTACAGCCAAATATGTTGCAAAATCGGCTGGTAGAGCCCTTGGTTTGCTTATAGCGAGAGCACGGTCAGTTGGTGGATTTCCATACCAGGCATTTACCAAGTTGTATGAGTCAACCATTGTACCAATCATCACTTATGGTTCTGGTATTTGGGCAATTGAAGAGTTTAAGTGTATTAATGCTATACAACATAGAGCAGCTAGATATTTTTTGAATGTAGGCAAATATGCACCAAATGCTGCTGTTAATGGTGATATTGGCTGGCAACCAATGACATGTAAAGTTAAGAAAAGTGTAGTACAGTTATGGTCAAAATTAGTGAATATGTAGTGAATAGTGACTAATAGAATGAATAGAAAGATATTTGCTTGGTCACATAGCGCTAGTTTTAGAAATTGTAAAAAATGGAATTTTAAAGTTGTAAAATTGTTTTTAAGATTCAATTTGAATGAACATGTACATATTGACCAGTTTTCTTCTAAACATGCTATATGTGAAAATTTGATTCCTAGGCTGTTTGAAGAGTATGTTAATTTATGGCATGCAGAAGTAAACAGGATAAATGCACAAAGAGGAAATGGTAGAAATAAACTAAGATTTTACAGATCTTTTAAAACTAATTTTCAAGTTGAACCATATTGTAAATCAGTGTTGAACAGGTCTCACAGAGGTGCGTTGGCAAAGTTTCGTAGTGGTACAGCACCAATTAATGTTGAAATTGGGAGATATAACAATGTTTTACTAGAAAATAGAAAATGTACTTATTGTAATATTGGCATCAATGTCATAGAAGTTGAAACTCATGTTTTACTCCATTGTTCTTTATATAATGATGTAAGACTACAAATGATGCTCAAAGCTAGTCAGCAGTTCTCCGGATTGTAGTTTTAAATGATGTAGAGCAGATAAAAATACTTCTAACTGAGGAGTCTGTTGTTAATGTCAGTGCCAAAACCTGCTATCAAATGTTGGAAAGGCGGCGTGCTACACTATATGAATCACATGTGTAAATGTATATGTGTTTTAGTTTTTCTTTTTAGAGTAGAACAGTATGCTTGCTTTTGTGGGCCATTTGATTTGTCGTATGGCTATTATTTTTTGTTGTTTTTTTGGTCAGCCAGAATCTTTTATTCCCTCTAATGGGTAATTCAGTTGGTAGACTAATGATTTGGCCAGTTTGAACTCGTAAGAAACATACACACTCAGAAATTCTTTGGAATCTGTCAGGAATCTAATGTAACAAGTATTATTAGACAGTTCAGATTACCCACCCACATAAATCATGCATATTATATATAGGTGAAAATTTTTAATTGAGTCTTTTAATTGAATTGATAAAATATAATGTACATGATCTGAGTAAGAAAGTTTGCCAAAAGTATGTTGAAGTAAGATCTATAAACTATTGGTAACCTAATGCCAAGTTTAGACTACTTGCGAAATTTTCCATTTTATATCACAGTTGGCTGTATGTGTACTGGTTTGAAACAAATAGTAATCATGTGATGTTTTTGATAAAATATGTAAGATTAAATTGATATTATATTTAATTAAAATGAGGTAACTTTTTGGCAAATATTCTTGGTTACACTTGATAGATGTTTTATTATTATTATTTTAAATGCTGTGATTGATATGTATATGTGTATATATAAGTCTCATATAACTCTATATTGAGTGGCAGAGCTTATTGTGTTTTTCGGCGACGCCGTCTAAATTCGTTTTCGTTGGCTATGCCACGTGACTTCAGTTTGCAAATCAAACTACTAGATAACGCATTATAGATAATTTATCAAAATGGAAGATTTATGCAACACTCTGCCTGATTGGACGAAAGTGTCAATTTCTTTCACTCTATTGATTGTGCTACGCTGAGTGAAATGTAGACAAAGCGTTTATCCTAAACGACGCTGTTCACAGTTTTAAGCTAACTTTGGCTCAGTATATTTAGCAAGAATATTGATATATCTCAAAATGATAAGTAAGTTTAATAAATATGATAAAAACCTGTTCAAATACCAACATATATCAAATTAAAGAAAGAGCTGAATACGGTCTGCGTATCACATGAATAAGGGTGTAGAGAAGTGCTTTTTAAAAGAGTTTCCTTGTTACAATTGTCGTCTGTATATGAAAAGGTTTCTTGCTTTGGTGACTTATTCAGATTGCATATTAAAATGAGTACTTGTTTGCTTTGATATATTTGTTATTAATCATTTAACTGATTTATTATATATGAATATTTTTCTTTAGTATGGTATGCAAATATTGAACTCAGTTGAAATCTGTTTTATTATATATATGCTATATAATGACTGAATCTCATTACACTGAAATGAAGGTACGCTGCATACAGTTTATCTATGTGATATGACTACGGTCAAACTTTAATTATAAAACAGAACTATTGAAATAATTACAGTTGTATGTTTTGCTTGACCTTCATTTTTTTATAGGTGTGACGTCATTGTCCAAAGATTCATGAATAGCGAATATGCATTTGTTAAAGCGGGATCAGTTGGCCTATTTTAGAAATAAATAAAAATAATAAATAAAAAAATCCTTTAATTGATTTGTTCTCATGTAATCAAACTTGATTTGTAGCATCTTTATTAGGCCCGTAGCCAACTTTGTTCAGGTGGGACATTTAACCCTTTTAGGGGCTGCTAGAGCTAAAACTAGAAATGCCTTTATACAGCGTCTCATGAACAGCTTGGTGGATCTTTGTCATACTTGGTCTGGAGCATCATTATAAGGTCCGATTCCAAATTCATTTATATAGGAACTTGGGTCCTATTAGGGACCACTATAGCTAAAAGTAGATATGCCTTTCTTCGCATTAACCACTAAAATGTAATGAATTTTGATCAAACTCGATGTGTAACAATTTTGTAAGGTCTCCTGATATTTTGTTACAAATGGGTACAGGGACCAATTTAGTTAAAAATATAAACACGTTTAATGACCTCTTCTCATGAACCGCTTCATGAATCTTCATCAAACTATTGCTGTAATTATTCGTCTAAGGATAAACGAAACAAAATTGCAACCCTACGAAACCTTTGCTAAAAATTAAAAGGGAACCATTTAAATTGTTAAAGTGCGGTGTTTAGTTTTGCAATTTGAAAAATGAATGTTAGATGAAAATTCATAAACTTCTTACCTTATTACAATTCGCCGACCATCATTTTTAAAGATATTTCTTGTTATACATAATATTATATGCTGATGAGACTATAATAAATAAATAAATATACAAAATGGCAAGGTCACAGAGCGGAAATATCCTAGTTAGCACTCGTTTTTGTCGCGCTTTCGCTGCATGATCGCGGTAATTATCGTGTACCCAACTCTGAAACTATTTTATTGACTTGGATTTGCTCGATGGAGAGGCAGGGCGATGTTTAAAATGTTCAATTAGCGGAAATTTGGGGGGAAATACGCTTACACACGAAAGCGCGGAAAGATTACGACGGAGATCGCGAAGCGAAAAGACACTAATTAGCGTTCAATTGTTTACATATCAAGATTTCGACGCATGATCTCGCATTTTGAGTTTTTAAATCTCGACGTTTCACCCCGCGTACCGCTGATTCGCAGGTTTTCGGTCTGTGATCTTTTTAATCAACGAGGTTTCACTCTGCTTCCCCACTATTTTAACATCTTAAATCTTGATTGTGTCGCGGGAAGGAAAGAATAATTGGCAGATATCAGCCATCATAGAGGGTTGCTTTGCTTTTTGTTGTTGTTTCAATTCAATGTTGCACCAACTCAGTTATAGGTCTGATAGTTGAGGAAGAACCCAGGTGCCCCTCCGTGCATTATTTCATCACGGGCGGGCATGTGGCTAGAACCACCGGTTAGCGACCTTAAACTTTCCGCAACGGAGGTTCCGCAATCATAGAGGTGCAATTGCTTAATCTAGAATATAAATATGCTTGTCCTGGCAGAAATCAGGCAGTTAACTCGAAATTTAAAAAAAAAAGTCATATTCTAGTAGCTTGTAAGATTTCAACTTCTTCATCCATTTCAGATATGCAAATAAATTTCAACCTTCGGTCTCGGTCACAAACATTCCCACGGGCTTCAATGTCAGTCACAAACATTCCCGCGGGCTTCTGCAGACATTAATACACAAAAAACGTGTATTATCCCTATAATATTGGCAAACATTACATCGTATAGCGGAGACCATTTGTCTCAACTTGTGCATCTACCGTGCAAATACAATACCCGGTTGTAAATTTAGACTGTGACTATTCAAACTGGGAATTCTGAAGGATAGCCAGTTCTACGCAAATCGCTCTTTGCTATACTTTGTATAAAAAATTTTTCAAAATATTTAAAACATAGTTATAGTATTCAAACTCGTGTATATACATAATGTTAGATTAAAACATATGTTCCTGTCTGGATTAAAATTAGGGAGAGTTTTTTTCATTGGCGGCTCATATTCAGTTTGATGTTCTAACTGTATTGTTTAATATATAGATATAACTGTGGTATTTATCTTTTTAGATATGATGACCGCATCTCTTATAACATCATCAGTGAGTGAAAATAGGTCTTAACTTATAGATACCGCACTAAAATATGCCTCAATGATGACCTATCGGGGGCAACTTCGTGTGTAATTTTGTATGAAGTGACCTTGACATTTGAAAAATGACCTAAACAACTGGGGTTATCTACTGAATACTGGCAACAAACCTTGAAATATTGACTACTGTAAGCTTAAGATTTTTCGATAAGTGATCAGAGACCGTTTCCAATCTCGAAGTTACTAAGATATAATCCCCTGCGGTACTGGCCCCAAAACAATAGGTGTCATCTTCTGACCACAGGCAATGACATTTAAAAGCCCAAAAGTGCTTCAGATATTGAACGGTAACTGTTTTCAGTTTTAAGGTCACCGTGATCTTGACCTTCGGTCTATTGACCCTCAAAACCATAGGCTCCATATGCTGACCAATGGCAATAATTCTATGAAATTATAAAGCACAGATGCTCTTGAAGTATTTCGTAAAAATGTTATTTTATTCTCAATGTCAATATGACCTTAACCCTTTGATCTACTGACAGGCTAAACAAAAGTAGTTATCTGTTTGGAGCAAAACTTAATAACTTTTCGAGGTATTGGCTTTAAACTTGTGTGTGTTTGAGGAGTACAATAATTAACATCCGCCCCCTCCACCACTCCCTCAACTCCTCCAAATTCACTTTCAGTTTCTTGTGGCTTAGTATCCTTTAACAACCGCGGCGCAAAAAATATAATATTCTCACCCTCTGCCACATTAATCCCGCTCCAACACACATAATAATTATAAAACTTTTTTTTAATATTTAATCCATCAATATAAGGAGTTATCTCTTATGTATTTTTTTCTCTTTCAATCAGTGCTTCGCATTTTATAATATGACCTTCCAGTATATTTCCGCACTGGATGCAAAATATACCATACTGCACGACGCTTCAATTTTGGTCGGAATCTCCATGTTAACTAAATGACAAAACCGTTCACTGATAAAATCATCCATATGAAAGGCAGCATCAATAAACGCTTGACGAGATTCTAACGTCCATGAATATACAAAATGAGAATGATTTTGTAATTTTTGTGTAAGTTTTGTGTAAGTTTAATACATAAACTCGGGCCAGTCTGTTCTGATTTTATTTTACGATAATATATATATAGATATTTTCTAACATTGTTAATGCGGGATATAATTGAACTCGTACCCATCGGCTCTGTAAATATGTTTTGAGGGGTATCTCTGTTTAGTACAGAACTATATCAAATGACCTAATAATATGGTGCAATTGAGAACATTAAACATTTCTCAAATATCTTCATGCAACATACATCTTAGAAGTCAATATCCACCAATGCCCATGCACTTTCTAACATGCGAAAATTCAATAATATAATGACACTAGTGTTTCTGTTTGCTTAAGAAAAAAAGTAAGAAGGTTTGTGAGAAAAAAGCATGACTTATCTTATGAGGAACACCATTTACACGTCTTTAATAACTCTGTAATTAAAACAAATAAAGGGCTTCTTAAGTATGTTCTTGCAAAAGAGAAATTATAAGCAGCTTTTTTCAATAAATTACACGAGTACTTGAAATGATTATAAAGAAAAGCACTGCATGACCTTACAAATGTGGTACAAACAAGAAATTAATTAAGAAACAATTTACAGCAAACCAGTACTCTCGTGAAATTATTACGCCCGACGTATAACCGCCCATTGTGTATAAATAGTGTTTAAACACGGGTTTATATAAACTATTTCGATTCTTTTATTGTAAAATTTGTATCAAAATGATAGAACTGTTCCTTCGCGCATACATGACGCCAAATGGTAGGTCGTCGCGCTCTTTTGTTTATACACGCCAGGACCGGCAATGGTAATACGTCTTGCGGAAGAGTTCAAGTTGGGCGAAAATGATGGCGAATTATTATTACAAAGCGAATAACCAAATTAGTATGTGTGTAAATTAACCAAGACAGTTGTGCAATGTGACATTTTGTTTTAAACATGCTATTAAGCAGAATATTTGAACAAATTTGAAAGGCCCTATTTCTCAACGCATACATGGCACTAAATATCACGTCGGCGTGACGTCAAAATAATATCGTTGTGATGATTTAAGCATTGCTTGTCATATTAGAATTAGAATTATCAGTACATAACATTACACTCTAAATTACATTCATATATGACTAACAATGTTTCAGTCATCACAGTGGTATTATGTTTACGCTACTTCGACGTGATATTTAGCGTCATTTACGCATCCAAAAGTAGCGCTTTCAAATTTGATCAAATATTTTACTTGTTTAACACGAAAATGTCAAACAGCATAACCGCTTTAATCAATTTACACACACGCGGAGTTGGTTATTAGCTGTGCAGAATAATTCGCCATCATTTGCACGATAATGGAACTATTCCGCAAGACGTATGAACATGTTCGGTCCTGGCGTGTATAAACAAATGAGCGTGACGATCTACCATTTGGCACCATACATGCGCCAATAAACAGTTCTATCATATTTTATCTACAATTTACAATAAAAGATATATTAGAATCGAAATGATTTATAGCATGAACACTTTTCATATACTCGAGCGGTTATACGTCGTACGAAATAATCTCACGAGGGCGCAACAGGCTCGACGTATAACCGCCCATCGTGCATTAATAGTGTTAAAACACCTTTTTGCTATAAATTATTTCTTAAATAATACATGCATTAATTCAATGTTTATAACTTATAAAAGTTACTTAATTTTTAAAACAAAATACATTTGAACGTTAACCTGAGTATTCTCAATTTAGAAAACTCCAGTTTAGATTTACAGTAAGTAACCATCAAAAAATATGCGTTAAGTGTATATAAAAATAACCTGCGACCACCTATAGATTCGTCCTCTGACATTTTAGCTATAACGTAACAATATTAGATTATTTATGCTGTTGTCGTTTCAGTTCAATAAGACTAACTGTTTTGACTTATTTTTAACTTTTTGAACTAAAAATATTATGGAATCTTTCCGTATATGTTTTATGAAACTATTTAGATTAAAATGTTTGATAACCAGGGGCCAGTTGTTCGAAACTTGAACCGGCTGCTAAACTAACCGCTGGTTAAATTTTGATTCAAAACACTAGTCTTGGTGGGAAACACTAGTACGATGTTTTGATTTTATTGTAAAGAATTTTCAAATTTCATAATTCTTAACTCGTACATTTGTTTTTCTAAGTCTTCTAAAATGTCGAAAACTAAACCTAAAAGTTAATCAACTGTTAGGTTAATCCCCTGTTAAAGTTTCGAACAACATTTTTTTATACTAGGTGTTCTACCAATGGGCGTTCGCTTCGTAAGCAGAAAGAGACATGTGAATACAGTAAAAATGACAACCTACCAAACGTTATCACTTTCTATCTTGATATCAGGTTTGCCTCTTTCATAAACAAAGAATCATGTCTTTGACAAAAAGTGATTTTGAGGAGTTTTGGCCAATTATTTACCCCTTAAACTAGAATCAAACCTAGGTCTGGCAAAACTGCTAAGTAAATCATGCGACAGATAAATGGCAAACCATGTATTAACTGATAAAACTAGCAACGTTACAATTAAGGATTAACTATTATTGCAAACATATTTGCATAAGAAATAATTATTAATATTGTATATATACATATTAAAGCCATTCTGTTTCTAGTTCTCTTTAACCATGGTTCTTCAAATTAAGCGAATAGAGTTTCTATAACTCGAATAGGCATATGTGAGTTTTCATTACAATTTACAGATGAAGATTTATTCTTTATTCGAAAATGTCAAAATTGTGAATTCTTAATATGTGCATGAGGTCCATTTTGTTATATGGGCAGTCCTGCAAAACTAACAAACCAAGTAAACATCCCTTTTGTTTTAATTGTCCGTAAGGGTTGATTAAAATGCTATACTTGCAGAACATGTTTTGATCCGAATATGCAAAACACCTTATATCTGCAATAACATCATGCTTAAGAGAAATAAAAGTTTGTTAACTTACGGAAATTACCACAGCTTACCATTATTTTTTGTAATATTTAAAGCTACCCGTTTATAGTAATGGTGAAATTTGCAACATGTTCGTTTCCACCAAGTTTGGATTAGAATGTATATATGCCATTAAAACGATACAGTGGGTGAAAATAAAAGTTAACTATTGGCAAAAATTGAAAAAGAATGTAAATGTTCCATATTATTTCAAAATCTTTGCAACGGTTTCCTGCCTTTGTACCACTAGTCACTTTCAGAGTACTCACTTTATTGAATTTTGAGATAAATTATTTTTCGCCTAAATGTGTGGGTTAATCCCTTTAAAATGCTTTCCACACACGTGACGGGTCTAGATAAAATGTGCTGATCAATGAAGCAAGCACAAACATTTTTGCCGCAAATAGATAGAAGGAACGCAAAACCCAGACGGTTGCTAGCAATAAAACATGTCACATGACTGATAAGGAAACGGGTCTCTATATATTTGTAAAATCGCCGACGATCATAGAAGAACGGATAATTACATAGATAGAACATGGTAAGATATACTATATTAACTTGATTATGAGAAAATATGCATTTTGTTTTATAATGCATGTAGAATAAAATCAGCCATTTTATACTGTTTAACTATTAAGATGTTTAGATGCTTTAATACATGAGTGAGTGAGTGAGTTGGGTTTTACGGCGAATCGACACAAACACATACTTTTACAATTATTTAGAGAATATGTAGTTTGAATCGTGTGCATAATCAAACAGCAAACGTTTTTCATCAAAAGTAATTCATCCACATACTTCATTTCATGTTTAAAAATGTTTTCTTTTGCAAAGACGCTAAAAATTATATAAACCCGTGGATAGTTAAAACAGTTATCATGACTGCGTTTAAGCAACTGGGTCATTTAATGAACGGAGCAAATCAACGTTGTAATAAATATTTTTGAAATTGTCGCACAAAGACTTTGTCACAGTTGTATTTCCTCACTATCGTGATAAGTAAGACTGTTTGTAAGAGGAACAACAACACAGAAAGGAAACAGGGAATTAAAAAATAGTCTTTTTATTTTATTTTACTGAAGTTAGGGATATCACGACTTTTAAGAATATACATTTAAAAAGCGTATCATGGCAAAGTTTTCTATTGTTTCTTTTTAGAACAACATAATATTTGTTTATTTGTATAATACTTAATTACCTAAGTACTAAACATGCATTCATATCATGTAAAATCTACATATCTGACTTCTCCTCTGATACATACATCTAGTTTATTTTTCACAGACCAGCTGACGCGGAAACTCCACTTTCCGTTTTTCCTCGTAGGAAAAATATTGCAAAACGAGTTTCTCCGGGTACTGCATAACTCTGACTTCGAGTGCTGACTTCTGTTGTTTTATTACTTTACACATTACTCTTATTTATCAGAATGTTGTTGTCTATAATTTTTTTTGCATATAATTAACACCCTTTTTGTATAACACACTTTTGATGAATACATTAGATGAAAAGATAAGATGAAAGGACATCACAACCGTAACAGGGTGAGAAATGTGTTTATTGCAAGCAATCAAGTTGATAAGAAAAGTAATTGTTATCCGAAATTATTTGAATTAAATATTTCTTCCCATTTAATATTCATTTACCGGCATACTATTTCTCAAGTTCGGGTACTACAAGATACATATTTCGGTTCTGACTCTAAATCCGACCTATGGGTAATTCCATGGTAATGGTAATGTCCGAAAGCAGTTATTTCTATACAATAACCAGAGAACAACAAAGTTGGTTTTTTCTTGTTGTATTTTCATTGAATTATTTATCAAATTATATACAGCAGAATATTAAGTCCTGAAAATTGTACAGCTAGAATTGCCGAAATAGCTAAACAATTAAGCGGAACATAATTACTTTATAGGTAACTAAAACGACCCTTAGGGTAAAAAAGATAATAAAATCCTAGTGGTCTATAGCATGTCACACTCTTATGACATCTTTTATTGCAATACGCGGGGAATTAAAATTCGTTATCAATCAAATTGAATAAACATGTAGATTTATGATTATTTGTTAAATTATTTTATTTCATTTGTTACTCTTCCCAGCGTTGATTTGGTTTTACCCACAGGTCGGATTTGGAGTCAAAGATTGTTGATTTGATCGTTCACAAATCAGAAAGGACAAGTAATTTGTTTATACATTTTATTTTTTTTTAGTGAAAAATATTAGATCCGCGGTAAACTGCTTTAGTTATAAATATCTATATCTTACGCGCATCAAAAACAAAAAGCCTCCATAGTGGTATTGGTATAGGGAGCGAAAACGTTTTTTTATTGCCATATGGTGGCCCGGTTTCGATTCCCGACGCGGACATCTTTTCTTCTTGATTTAGCATTCTTAGATAGTTTAGAAACAAAAACTCATGTGAAACTCTAATGTTGATATTGTGACAATACATCAATTTTAAAGAAAGATCATTTTTACCTGAACTCTGGAAGTCAGTGCCTTTAAGGTTATGAATTGAAGAAGGTTCGGATATGGAATATCTGCAATACTTTTACATTTATCGTAGACAGTTTTCAGGTTAAGAATGCCAATGGCAGTTGGCTCTACCTACATATATTCATGTAGGTATCATTACGTTCATGGAATATGTTCGTCCTCTAAAATGTTATCCGTATCGGTTTAAATGTGACAGTGGTATTTTAACTCAGCAGGAAAGATATCGATACATTTTATTCCTCACAAAATCAAACCGAAATAGCATATAACTGTGCTCAAGAGCTAGTAATTTACCTAATCCGCATGACATAAAAGAATACTTATTTTACATGTACCATACCGGTTTTCTAACCGCATGAGTTATATTTATGCAATTTATCTAACTGAAGTCCAGAATCACACCTGTTAGACAAATGTGGTCAAATGTAAAACGTGGTGAAAGTGGAGACAAGAAAAATGGACCTAAACGTTCACATCACCAACTTGATCATTTTGATATACAACAAACAATATCAGACAGGAGGACATAATTCCTGATATTTACTTACCAACAGAAAATAGATATAATAAAAGGTGAACAGATTTGCGGTATACTTTACACTGAAAAAATTATAAAAATTAGATTAACTGTACCAAGAAGCATGGTCTTATCAGAAGATAATGCTTGAAATCTAATCATAGAGATTTTGTATTTAGCCATTTAGTGAAAGGAAAAGCAACAATTTTCAGTTTCCTGTAAATACGATGAGACATTTTACGTCCGCCACACTGAAACTAGCAATTTATTACATGTTTTTCAGTGAATTATTGAAACTGAAATATCGCAATGGAATATATCTGGTATTTTCACAGTGAAAAATATCAAATTGATTTTGCATTGGAAAGAAACTATAAAATCGGTAAATCTAGTAAAAACATGAAATAAAAAGGACATTCTTTTGTTTTACATGTAAGATCAAAATTGGCATATTGAATCTGGTGTGAAAGAGTACATGCTAAATGTAACGTAATTCATTTTTAGTGATTAATTCAAAGATACAAATACGCTTTATTGTTCACATGAATTTACAATGTGAATATCTTTACCTCATGCTGTATCTAAAATTTCAAATATTTGCCCGGAATATGTGTTCCTAAACTTCCCATTATAGGGCATACATTTGCATTGCTTCCTGGTGTCCGGGTAATGATGAGTATAAGATATCGACATAATGTAATTATAAGTCTTCAGCGCCGACCAAAAAGTGTTATCTTGCGCATTAATATTCTATCAACCGGATATTTTTCATTTCAATTACTTTATGGTAATTGTGTCTATTTAGGGTTTGTAAAAAGATTAATAGTTTAGCGTTATTGATTATATATATTTTATCTATGTTTTTTATATTTTTATTTTGCACAACATTTCATCATTTTCCTGATCAACGGTAAAATGCACAGAAAAAAGTTATTGAAATGTTCTTGTTCGATAAGTACTTAATGACAAGTGGTCTGGCATGTTGTTAAAAACCTAAAGGTGGGTAATCAGATTTTCGTCAAGTAACCAATTCCTTTGAAACTTGAAGATAATGATCACTAACACTATTTTGTGTTCACTACGCGCTTAATACAAGACAGATTTTCACTGGGGTGTTTTCCTAAGAGCTATTGTATTACAATGGAGAAAGTTTTGCATTAAAAACTCGACAAGAAATACAAGTCTGTAACAGTACCACCTTTTGCCTATCCTTTTTAAGCTTGGAAACAACTTGACAACTTGGAGAAAATGAACTCAAAAGCAAACTTGCCATACGATTCAGATTGTTGAAATATCCTGCAACTGTAAAGCTAGAAATTATATTAATATAAAAAGGAATACTCAGGTTTTAGAAGGATTTCATATTAAAGGGGTAATTACAAAATTTAAAGAAGTCGGTGTAACATATATATGTATGGCTCATTGTGTTCTTTAAATAAATCTCTAACCTAATACAGTGTTACATAATGATGCTAAAGGGTCACGTTAAGTGTTCTGACAACCCGTCAGGTGAGTTTTAATTCCTAATATATTATTGCTACTCGTAACATATTTATACTGAATTTTTCGGGAAGAAGTAGGAAATACTTTAAATAAAGGTAAGCTTGTTTGGATTATACATTGTGTCGCGTATCACATGTACTGGGATCAGGTAGTTTTGATAACTATTCCCAGTCAGGCAGTGACAAAAGATTTTATTCATATATTAAACAATACAAGACTGAAAACTGTGGTGTAGTTATACCAGCCCTGACGGGAAAGCAAACATACTAAACAAGCAAATCTCAACCACTCAGTCTAAAACAGACGAAGGGTTACATCAGAGAATGGCAGCACAATTTAAAGAACTTGACTGTTGAAGCCCAAAGGACAGGAACAACAAAGGGAAGAAACTTACCAGGTACAGCTATTTCAAAAAACACCTAAAAATTGGAGGTACTATCCATGTTATACCACAGAAAAGTGGTTTCGGTTTTTCTACAGCCAATAATAAACAAGTTTCAAAATAAGCTATTTATAGTAACATAAAAGGGAAGTAATTAAAAAAAGAATTTATTGTAAGAGAACAAAAAAGGGATATGGCAAATAAAAACAACAGCACTGCAGTGCAGAGCAATAAACACAAAGCAAAGTCATATATGACATTTAACCCTTAAGTGTGACTTTGATCTTGAAGTGAGACATCCAAAACATGCGCTCTGCACGTCGTCTTGGTATAGTGAACATTTGTGTCAAGTTTCTTTAAAATCCTTCAAGGGGTTCAAGAGTTGCAGAACGGACACGAAATTGCTAACGGACGGACGGACGGACATCGGGGGTATAACATAATACGTCCCTTCGGGCGTATAAAAATTGCTTGTCCCACATCAACACCCAGAGTGCCAGAGATTTCAGTATCTGTCCAACTTGTTGACAAATTACTACTTGGGCAATCAATCACATGATAAATACCTTACTGGCAAAGCTTAGAACAACGCCACGCCAAATTTTTCTGACCGTATTTTACAAAATCAAAACCATTACCTTGTCATCAAGAAGTTTACATCTACTTTAGTAAAATTAAAAGAGGTGTTTTATGGAAGAAATTTGCGCTTCATTAGCTACAACTCCCCAAAATGAACTCTTTCTTGCTTCTTTCAGCGACACTTTTATTTATCTAAAACTCTAACGCTGTCATTTGTATCTAGCATGAGGAAGGTGCATGTAGATTTCGACACACTACTACATATACATACTAAAAAGCAGCAGTGTTTCAGAAGCAGGACGGGGAAAGGAAGAAAAACTTGGACTCATTATATCTGGACTGCTTTAAATTGGCATATTTCATCTGGTAGGGAATAACGGCATGACATTTCGTCATATTTTCGTATTACATATGAGTAAAACCTTGGTCCGGCAAACGGAAACAAATGATACAAGGAATAACTGGCAGCCTTAGTGATAAAGATAAACTGAGCGGTGGTCTAATGGATAATGTTTGGACCGCTCAATCCAGGGGTCGTGGGTTCGAGTCTCACTGGGACCACGACCAAGACTTCTTATATGACACCAGTACTGGTTTTTCCAAGAAGCGGACTCGAGAGTGGTTCCTATAAGCTCGAGGCTGTCATCACAATCGAGCTAAAACAAGTTTAGACTAAAGATAAATTAGCACGTTACTATTCTTGTAAAGACAAATCGTAACATTACATTTGTTTGTGTTCTAAGTAATTCCAAGTATTATTCTTAAAATAGCCACATATTAGGAGCTATACTAATTAACAGGTCAAAGTGTGTACACGGGCATATTGTTACAATTGATCATTTGATAGAAAATGTTTTAGACGTAGGCCCATATATATTTTTCTAAATCTTTTCTTATTCCTTCTAAAAATCAGTTATAAATCAGATTCTGCTTTGCGGAAAATGTTTTGCCCGAATGTGCAGATATACATTTACTCCTTAAACTTAGGTCCACAAAAGGCGAAACATTTAGATAAATAAGGCACACCTCAATTTTAATAAGATTTACTTCACTACTTCAAGGTCCAGATAAGATATGCATATCAAGGCATGCATGCCGGAACGATAAAAACAAACATTTGCTAGCTAGCGGCCAAATCACGTGATTGATAAAATATCACATGTCAAAATATTTCTTAAACAGGTATTGCGGACATTAACGCACTGGATAAAAGATGGTACGACCTATATTCAATATATTTTTCTTATTTCTCATTATTTTACAGTGTAGGTAGAACAGAATCTGTCAATAATTTAATAGTTCAAATCAGAGTGTTGAAGACATTACAACTATCTAAAAATAATTGTAATCTTTTTCTGGCTAAACGTAATTCATATTATTGTGATATATATTGTTCACGAGCGCCATATTGCTATTGTAAACATATTTAAATACAAAGAATAAAGATTAACAGTGATTAAAACTTCCTAGCTGTTTTGATATTATAGTGTTTTTTTCTTACAAATGAATCAATCGAAAACGAGCATCATTTAATAACAAATACTTTTTATGTTCAGCTTTCAGTTTTAATACGAAATACAAATTGTATGAAATATATTGCAAAATTAAGTATAAAAGACGTACAATGGTTATACACTACGACTTAATGAGTATATCAGTGTAATATATTTATTCAGACTTCAAATTACTTTGTCAAGCCGATTTTTGCTTGTGTGTAGACTGAATTATTCTGATCAGATGACCACATGTGCCGCTATACTATCAACTAATAAGAAGACATGTACTGTTCTACGTTTGATAATTTTGTCATTTCCTTCTAATCTACAAATAAATGCGTGAATTTGTGTATTTTACAGGACTTTGCAAGAGATTGTTTGCTGGTCTTTGCACTATTTATCACTGTTTATGCTCAAGGAGCTGCAACAGGAACTGGAAAAGGTGGTATATTTAGACTTTACTATTATCATTAATATTTTTATCATTTAGGGAACTGTTGCTTTGTATCTTAATTTCAAATTTTAGTTTCTGCATAATACCACAATGCTTCAACTCTACACGTCATTATTAGTAAACATATTCTAATCTGTTTGTTATTATGTAGTCATTCCCTTCAACGGAAACAAAAATACTACATGGCCAGTTAACGTATATGGTCTTCGTTGATGTAACAGGTTTTAAAATTATTTGTTTAATTTTTCTCACAACTGAATTTGTTTAAAAATTATACTTATTGGTTTTTTGTTTGTTTTTAAAGGCAGTTGCCAAGTAGTTTTTGAAGCTTCGTGTCCGAGAATAAGCCACCAAAATCTTTAGTATCCATCAATATATCGGGTACATGACTTGTAAAAATGATTTGGGTAGCCGATTTTAGATTTGTAACCACTTCTTTTCTTACAAATCCTGTCCATAATACCTCGTATTGGGTATCTCTCGAATTCAGGTGATACAGTAAATCTGTCACTTGTATGCGTTCATATCAAAATGAAAAAACTTAGGAAATATTTTTTTACTTTCCAAGTCTTATATATGTATATTTGTATAAATGTTCCGTTGGAAAATTGATTAATTGTATTTATGCAATTTGTTTTGTGTGATTGATATAACATTTTTAGCGACTGCTTTGTCATACTTTATTATTATGAACTTGACCGGTGTATTTAACAATTCAAACACCATTACTGCCCAAGGGCATGTCGGCAAATAATCCAGCCCCCTGTCCGATTATACCCTGATAAACTTTACCGCATAATAACCACTGTTAAGAACAAAATATCTTTACAGCATATTATTTTAGTTGATGCTCTGTCTTTTGCAAAGGCATTGAGTTCATGCATTTTGTTCTTTAGGTCTGCTTGTTATATAAGTTATTAAGAGCATTTCTCTGTTTAACTTTGCATGTCTTCTTTTACCATTGCGTGTTAAGGGCACACTGTCCTGGGACTAAGAAACATGGTGAAGTTTAAAGAGAGGTTAGGTGCGCACCATAAACCGGTTTAAACTTCCCAGTGATGTTTTTGACATTGACCGTTATTGAAATAACTTTTACAGAACTGTATTTGATTAATCCAAATACCAGTTTGATGTCATTACAACGAGTTACGAGTGTGTCATATTTTGAGATACATCTTAAGATTTTGTTAAGTTCTATTACAGATAGACGTTACGCTTTCCTCTCTAAATTTATCTAATGGAACAAATAAATTACTTAAATACTGAAGTACTACTGCATTTCAATTTAACTGTTATTTCTCTAGTTTGTCTTTTTGTTTTACTTTGTCAATGTATGTGTGTGTTAATTCACGCGTTTAGACAGCCATATATACATACACGGCTGCAAAGCTGCGTTTTGTGGAGCGTATTTTTCTTCGAATGTGGCTATTTCTATTGGGTCATAAGCTTTGTTTGCGTAATTATAATAAATTAATTGCATCACAATTTAGTTTATTCAGTTGCCTCTACTAACTTTCCGGTTAATGTGTTATGCCATTAACGATGGGTTAAATCACAGTTCTGAGTTGAATGAAAGTGAACAGAAAATAATCATGGGTTCTGATTAATTATTTTGTATGTTTCGGGTTTTTTTCTGTCAATATTATAAATCTTTATTTCATCTTTAAGTATTCTTTTAGTATTCTAATCCAAAATCAGGTAGAATGTTATTTAAAAGAATATATAGTGAAGGATTTATATTAGCAGATAGCTGTGCAGATACCGCACAATATGTGTGTCCGAATCATTAAATCTGTGATACACCAGATATGGAAAGAGGACAATAAATGTGAAAATATAACAAATTTGCGTTGATACCAGTGCGAAAAAAAAAAATCATAAAAAAACATTTTGAGAAATGTCAGGGAAGTGCAGGGCAGATGTATTGAATATATTTTAGCACTTCATCCTTTGACATTTTAGCCTGTCGATTCAATTGTTTTTATGATAAAAACGGGTAAAACTCCGGTTCCAGGACACCTAAATAATATGTATATTTTTAAAGCATGTGACCAGACAAAACATGATCGAAGAGAAGTGTTTTATAGCCGTTCATTTTTTTCGCAAATTTGAGCTGTATCTAGATGAGTGAATGACCGGTACCCTAGGTAATATTCTAGACCAGTCTACATGGAGGTAGGAAAATGGATTCAAGTGTTTACTTAATTTACACAAAAACTACTCGTCCGCAGGACTTAATATTGAAATTGTTTATGCAAATTCTGTGTTATAAATATGATTCATCTTCCTGGTTCCTGTGTATAATTATGTTTTAACAGTAATATTGTAAATTTGGGAAATGTTTGCAACCTAAAACATTAAGACAGAAGGGTCTTTTATACTAGAGAATCAATCTCCTTAAGAAAAAAAATAATCAAATGAGTTATTTTAAAACAGAAGCAAATCGACATAATATAATTTGTAGGGTTACAATGTAACCAAAATTATTTTGCTTTTAAGTTTTATTTGTTATTATAATTGCAGTCATTGGTGTAACCTGCAGTGCCTCAAATGCGGCTACAGTATGCAGTTTACCACATTAAGAATGTCCTTCTTCCGGCAATGTGTGTGCATGCAAAGCGGGTTATTACAATAAAAACGACAAGTGCTTGAAAGGTACAGTGGGATTAATATTAAATAAGTTAAATTGTATATTAATGTGAGTACTACCGAAGACAGACAATGTCATTGTCTATCCCTCTCATTTTGAAACAAAACTTTAAGCTGTGTAATATTTTTCAGCTCTTGGTTCTGCATGTGGAAGTGGCAATGCATCATCTGTTTGCACAACCCCAAACGCGGAGAGTAACAAGGCCAGAAAACTATGCGCTTGCAAAGCTGGATTTATGGCTGAAGACACAGCTTTTCCGAAAGGTTAATATTTTAAAATTATTTTACAACACAAAAAATAAGTCGAACAACACTTGTCGTTTTCCATTATAAGTAGAACACAGTATTAATCGTTATTGTCTTTGCTAATTTATTTCCTGGCAGTTATTAAAGTTACACTGTATGCCTTTTCTGGTAATTGCCATATTATTATAAGTTGTGCTCCATATATATATTGCTTGTTGATTGTTTTAGCCGTTGGTCAAAATTGCAAATCAGCGACAGAATGTACTTCAAATGCAGATTGCGATACAACTGAAAAATGTGCATGTAAAGATGGCCTCAAGAATGTAAACGGGTTATGTGCACGTATGTTATAATAGTCCTTCATAACTTTGTGACGCACTTCAAAAAATGATACTTTAGCTTCGGTAAAACGGACATTATAATTAATATTTAACTCATTCAATTGAATATTTATATAACTGGTTTTAGGACTAACAAAGTTAACGGTCAGTTGTAGTATGTCTCCCCCACGCAGTGTTGTGGGAGACATATTGATTTACTCCTGTCTGTCTGTCTGTCTGTCTGTCACATATCCTGTCCGCTCCTCTCTCTTAGTCGAACATTTCTCATCCGATTTTCAACAAACTTGAACAAAATGTGTTTGCCAATATGTCCTCGGTAAAATTCGATAACTAGCCAAATCGGCATAGGATCTTCGGAATTATGACCCTTTACCATAATTACTGAACCATTCATGTTAATCACATAGACTCATTAAAATGCTGAACCACTCATTCTAAAACTTTCTCCAAAAGCCATTCATCTTTATCACCTAGACTCATAAAAATACTGAACCATTCATCCTAAAACTTGCTCCAAAAACTATTGAACCATTCATCTTAGTCCACGTAGACTCACTAAACACTGAACCTTTCATCCTAAAACTTACTTCTGAAGTGTACATTTTTACTATTCAGATGATTAGGCAGTTGTGGGAGACATGCGCTTTTCTCAAAAGCAGCTCTAGTTGCAAAATATTTCGCCACTATTGCATTTGATTTACTGTTCAAAAATACAGTCATATATGCACTGGCATAGTATAATCTCGGTGTTTCTGGCGTGTAAATACTAGTTTCATAGCTACATAGCATAAATTTCTTTCATCCTACATGTACATTACTTCAATCATATTTGCAATAGCTTCATCTGCCGGGATTCACAGACTTGCATTTACCATCTTTGGCGCATCTCTATTGGTGACTATCTTGATTTTCCTCTAAAGGTAAGACTTGATAAATAATGTTTTACCTGTTTTTCATGTTGCAAATAATTGGCGCTCAAAGAAATTCAACATATTTTGTCCTATTGTATATTACTTTAACTGTTACTTTAAATCTTCTACCGGTTGAACATTATTGAACTTTGTTACTGCAACTGCAGATTTTATTTTCGTGGTCAGAAATGCTGTAAGTTAGATAGATTGTTGGCTTGTGCTTAATGAGTATTACTACATGACTTCTTCTATAACTTTCCTATCCATAATTTGTATTTTTGAACAGTCTATAGTTCAACCCTAGAAAAACAACAAGGACATTTATTTCTAATGTAATAAAATATCAACTGAATGGCTTGATGGTCAATAATTAAAACTACTGACTCTCAGTCCCTTGGATCTTGGGAAGTAGTTTTGACACTTGACTGATAAGCCATTCAGTCAGTAGTTTATTTTATTTATTTATTTATTTGTTTTTTTTTTTTTTTTTTTTTTTTTTGTTTTTTTTTTTTTTGGTGGGAGGTTTGGGGGTTAACGTTGCCTATATTTTATATTCGATAGGTATTTAATTAAACCCTTGTTAGACATATTCTATTGAAAAAAGGATTAAAGCAAACTCAGCAAGAAAATGTCTTAATATGGTTAACCTACTGACCAAATGACAAATGATTATAATCATGTACATAATATATAGTATGTAATTTTCAGGTTACTGTTGGAGCAGAAGAAAACAGACATTTCAAAAAAATTGATGTCTAGCAAAATCTCGAAATATTAACTTGTTTTGGTGTCTGTGTCTCCGTCCCTGTATATCTGGAAAAAAAATTATGACCTAACTAACTGAAGTTTTAAAACTTGCTTTTAAATTATGCACACTAAAATACTTCTATTCAAGATATGATAGTTCGCTATGAAGCCTTCCAAATGCAGCAAAACGCTGACATCTTCTTGCCGATAGGTGTTTGTTCGTGCATTTTTAATGGACTGTTTCAAGATAATTATATTTGGAGACAACTGGTCTGGCTTCCGACAAATCTTTATGTCATCATCGAAAATTTATTTGTTAAACTATTTGCTTGGTCTATCAAATATGCAGAAATTACTTCTACTGCGCCAGGCAATAAATGATTTCTAAAAATTCATGTAACATACTCAGAGAACGTCTTCTTCAGTTATGCTGATAAATAATGTTTTATTTTTCTAAGCCATTCCTATTTGCTGAAAATCTGCTACACATCTGGAAGCTACGTACTGTCCTGTTTCATTTTATATCTGTTATAAATTTAGTAGGGTTTACACATAATTGATAACACATACTGAAATTTCATTAACCTGCAACACAGCTATAAGAATTCTTTGGAAGCATAGAATGCCACGCTACATTTAAAGCAGACTTGGTTTGACAGATTATATTCTTGAAAGGCATTGAATTATGTCACACCTCTTTTGCTCCAACAGTAAGCAATAGATGTTTTACGAGTTCTAAATCATCTATTCTTTCGTAAAGGTAGTCTTGAACAATTGTTTTAATTTCAAATGAGTATTTTTCATAGATTTGTGATTGTGTATCATGGACTTGAATATGCCCCTGGTTCATACTGTCCTTCTTATGTATGAAACTGGACAAGTAATACACAAAAATTGAATATAAATGGCTAAACACCATATCCTTATTCCTTTCGGCCTAAAAGTTTGTACTTGATCTAGCAATAAAATTGGTAGGACCTTAATAACCTGGACATCTTAAGAAAACTTCACCACATGATTGTCTCAACAGACAAATATCTTTGTTGTAACAATTCGTATAATTATGATTTATATCTGAAAGTTTAATCTACAATCGAGGCTCATAGGCGCTTTGGGTATTATTCCCATCGCAAGCCTAATAAACATGATTAAACAATGTTGCTCATTTGAAAGTAGATCGAAGTTAAGTTATAAAATCGTTTACAAAATTGTCACTTAATGTAGCAACAACTGACCCTAGAACTATTTATGAACAGAAATCTGTATTACTGAATATCCGTGTTAATTTTAATATAACGAATGTTTCTATTAAATGAAAACAATATGTGCTGAATCAATAAAATGTTGATTTGTTTGTTTTGTATTGCATTGATCTGTCACAAAACATTAAACTTCAAGTCGTTCAATGCATAACGCCATTAGCAGTTAAATCTTCAGATTTAATCTTTATTAGTCCCCTACTGATTGAAAACCAGTTTCGGGGACTACAGGAATGCGACTTTCCGTCATTCCGTCCGTCCGTCCGTCGGTCCGTCCGTCCGGGCTAACGAATTGGTACTTGAGTGTCTAGCAGGTTAGGGTTTGGACTCTTTGTTTATATAACAGTCACTTTAAAAAGTGTCCGAAAGTGGGTTTATGTGACTAAATTTTGGGTTTATGTGGCTAAAATATTTAACGTTGTAAAGTCACTTAAGTATCATATCGTGAGTACTTCCGTCCGTCCGTCCGCAATTTTGTGTCCGGTCCATAACTCTGTCATCCATGAAGGGATTTTAATATTACTTGGCACAAATGTTTCCCATGATAAGACGACATGTCATGCGCAAAACCCCGACCTCTAGCTCAAAGGTCAAGGTCAAAGTCGGAAGTCAAAGGTCAACAGAGTTTTTTTCAAGTCCAGTCCATAACTCTCCCATCCATGAAGGGATTTTAATATTACTTGGCACAAATTTTCCCATGATGAGACGACGTGTTATGCGCAAAACCCCGATCCCTAGCTTAAAGGTCAAGATCACAATTGGAGGTCAAAAGTCAACAGGGCTTTCTTCCTGTCCGGTCCATAACTCTCCAATCCATGAAGGGATTTTAATATTACTTAGCACAAATGTTCCCTATGATAAGACGACATGTCATGCACAAAAGCTGGACCCCTAGCTTAAAGGTCAAGGTCACATTTGGAGGTCAAAAGTCAATAAGGTTTTTTTCCTGTCCGATCCAGAACTCTGTCATCCATCAAGGGATTACAATATTACTTGGCATAAATGTTTCCCATGATAAGATGACGTGTCATGCGCAACACCCAATAACCTAGCTTAAAGGTCAAGGTCACACTTTGAGATCAAAGGTAAATAGGATTTTTTCCTGTCCAGTCTATAACTTTGTCATGCAAAACAGGATTTAGATATCAGTTGGCACAAATATTCCCCAGGATGAGACAACATGTCATGCACAAAACCCAGGCCCAAGGTCTAATCTCAAGGTCACACTTAGAGACCAAAGGTCTGACGCAAGAATTACTTTGTCTGGAGCATTTCTTCTTCATACATGGAGGGATTTTGAAGTAACTTGGCACAAATGTTCACCAACATAAGACGGATTGTCATGCACAAGGACCAGGTCCCTAGGTTTAAGGTCAAGGTCATATTTAGAGGTCAAATGTCATATTCAAGAATGACTTTGTCCGGAGCATTTCTTCTTCATGCATTGAGGGACTCTGATGTAACTTGGACCAAATTTTTACCAACATGAGGCACCCTTGTTTTTAGAATTACGTCCCTTTGTTGTTACTATAAATAGATTTTATTGTAACCTTTTTTATTAATGGCCGTAGAGAAAAATCGAGACCACTTTTCTGTGGTACAACATGACAGGTAGAGAGTTTCTTGTGGACTTATATTATATAGATTGTTTTCTTTTTAAGATTAATTTCCCTTTGTTCGTACTATAAATAACCTATATGATAACTTTTTATAATCGGCCAAAACAATTCAATATGAAAACAACCGTGGGTTTTATATATGCACATTTTAATCCAAGTGTGTTGTTATAACATAGTGTATATATAGTACAATTTTGTTAATACATCATTGCCATATATCAGTTCATTATGTTATACTGCAGTAGAGAAAATTAGGTGCCTTCCAATAGGGGACTTTGTATTGCATGGCAATACTTCATTCACTTGCTATATATAGTTTAACTACCGGTAGTCTATATAATCAATCTGCAACCTTTGATTTTCAGATTTTTATCTTAGTAATTAAAACGCCACGTTAAATAGTGCCTATTAAGAGAATCAATTATTATAGTAAGTAAATGATTTAGTTTGCAAATATGAGATTTTTATCGTTTAATATGTATATTTTTCTACGAACTACGAACATGATATAAATCACGTATTGACCTTTTAAAAAAGATAACAAGAAATAAACAGTAGTTAATGTTTTCATTTTGCTGCACTTTGATACAGCTAAACATAAATATCAATGATCTAGAGCCTAAATTGCGAATTGAATAAAATACGAAGCAAGTCATATTTTAAATCAGACGCCCGGGAATTGAATTTAAGGGGTCCTAGTAAATCTGAGGTAAGCAGACGAAACCTTTCAAAAATAGTAATATTTGTAAATATAGCAATTTACATTGACAGCTAAATTTCAGATTACCATAAAAAGCGATATTATGTCATCAGAATAATTAAATTTGAAAAAGAAAAAAAATATGGGAGGATTACGCAAATATTTTAATCTAAGAGAGGCAACTCGTACAATACTACAACTTAATATGAACATGAATTGCCTCACAAGGTTTGTTGAACACTGAAAGTGCACTTATCATAATATTGATCAGTATTTGGTATTTTTCTTTTATTATTTCATTCTTTCACTCTCTTTAAGCCCGCACGCTTAGCTCAGTAGGTAGAGCTCCACCTCTGATTCATGTGGAGAAGTTGGCAGTTACTTGCGGAGAACAGGTTTGTACTGATACAGAATCCAGGAAAACTGGTTAGGTTAACTGCCCGTCGTTACATGACTGAAATACTGTTGAAAAACGGCGTTAAACCCAAAACAAACAAAAACCTCTCTTCAAACCATGAAACATGCAGGGCAGGATTTATACAGCAGAATGCATGAATAAGGTACTTTCTGTCGTAAGGCAGCGGAAGCAAAAAGTACTAATGTTTGCAAAAAAGTTCGACATTCCTAACAGTACTCTACACGACCGATTGAAAAAGAAGACTTCGTCTGCAGAAAAGAAGAAGCCGCGCCTATTGACAACCGAAGAAATGTCAGCACTGGTTTCCTTCATTATGCACATGTCTGGACAAGGGTTCCCAATGACGAAGGTGATAAGGTGTTACGTTCGAGAAGTTCGCTGATTGTTCCCTCCATCTTAAAGGACGCTTACCAAATCACATTAGATTTAATATCCTATGAGAAATAAGCACTTCAGTGTTCAGTCGATTCAGTGTTGTTATATTTTCTGGTCCTTTGGGATCATAGAGTCCATTCGACATATGTGTAATAGAGTTCCGCTTAAGCCGGTGCTAGGGGGCGTGTGAGATGTTGCACATTTCATTACCTTTCATGAACAGACTTAATCAAACCGAGTCAGCTATTATTCTTCTTGGTTGCATTCTTTGCTTCTAAAGGATCTTTTTACTGATTTTATTAACTATCACAACAGCAATCTTAAAGTGCCGTGTGGCGGCTGTAAAAAGTCTGTCCGTACATGGATTCAGTGTTGTTATATTTTCTGGTCCTTTGGGATCATGGAGTCCATTCAACATATGTGTAATAGAGTTCCGCTTAAGCCGGTGCTATGGGGCGTGAGAGGTGTTGCACATTTCATTACCTCTCATGAACAGACTCAATCAAACCGAGTCTGTTATTATTCTTCTTGGTTACATTCTTTGCTTCCAAAGGATCTTTTTTACAGATTTTATTTCATATGAGGAGTTGTAGATTTGTTGATGTGGTTGCGACAATCTGAGTTTTAATGCATGTTTACAAACTTCGACAAATTCTTTAACATACCCATTTCAGGCCATTATTATTTAAAACTACTAAATGTTTTATTGCAAGATGCTCTAAGATACACTACATCTTAAGTGTTCTGTCCTTTTACAGTTAGTCACTACGATTTTCTTTTGGGCGGGACAGGCCTATAGCTTTACGGTAATTATACATATCGATACGGTACATGAATATTTATTTTGATACACTTAACTATACCAATAAGCCTACATAAGTGTTAATGTCTATCTGAAATATTATATAAAATGGAAAATAATATGATATGAAAGATGACAAAGTTACTGGTATAAAGCCTACTAGTCCATATCGACAACATATCACGCTTGAATTACAGGGTATTACTGGACTATCTGAACCACAAGCTCACCGAGGCATCATTCAAAATAGAAAAGCTATCTAAAGGGAAATAAAACTATAGTATCTTATATTTATAACTTGTTGGTTACCGATAATAACTCTGTGAAACAAGCTTCTTTACAAACTTTAATTGTGCTTATTCAGCAGTATGTCTATTCGTATCTTTAAAATTGTATGTAAGGGATATTTAAACATTTTGAATTTTCAATATGCAATTATTTGTCGGTAGCTTGTTTCTGTCAAAAGACTTGAAATATTTCTCTTTGAAAACTTGCTATATTCATTTGATGAATTTTATGTAAATCCATGCTTTTGATAGATATCTCTTCATTCTTTGCTTGAAATTCTCAAATACAAATATGTAAGATTTATAACGGAAAGACACAAGAGTAAAATAATCACATGTCTTTTGATTTTGATTTTATATGTGTATCTATTGACATTCATGAATAATTTGTTGTTTTAATTTTGCAAAGTGAGAACGTACAACGATGAAGAAACGATTTGCACCTGTACATTGTTTCTCTTTTTTGTGTGTGCGGGAGATATGGGTGTTGTAGTTTAAGTCAACACTCGGGTTTAGCAAATTAAGTACAAATAAGACATACATTTTAAAAGAATATGATAGATAGGACCTAAAATGTAATTATTTTTGTCAAAGTCTAAATCCTTGTAGACGTTTACAATAGATTGTGTGTTTTCATGTTTCATTATTTCTCATTAATTTGTTTTATTGTCGTTTAAATCTACCTTAAAAATAAATTTACGGTCTCTTTTTGGTGATACTTTTTTAAGTTTACATACAAGTATCTTAAGAGGGGGATTAATATTCAAAATAATCTAAATATATTTATTGAAACTTAATTCACTTGGTGATACCAACATGTTCTTTTAAAACACTTTGAGATATTACCATTAATGCATCTATCACAAAGACGAACGTGACGAAGTACATTTTTTGTTTCAGATACAATAACAGAAAAAATGCTAATTACTTGTACCGCGCATGTATATTCCGTCTGGTTTCTTGCGACTATGATCAGACAGGTTGCTCTTTATCTCAGTTGGCTATTACGGAATAAGTATTATGGGACTTAAAAACAACCAAAAATAGGATAAAGAACCTATAAGTACTTCCGCATTTGAACAAAACTGAACAGACTGAGAATGTTCATAATAGTTTTAGAATTTAAATTTATAGGAATACAATAGAAATTCGACATTTCAGACGTAATAAGGTCATAGGGTGAAAAATCAACACATGCGTGAGACAAAATTATGTTGATTAGCGGGACGCGAGACAATATTTAAGATACATAATGGCAGGGTCGCGGAGTGGAAGCATGCTAGTTTGCACCCTCTTTTCATAGCGGTTTTGCTTGTGACCGCGGTAATTATCACGTTCCCAACATTGAGACTATCTTATTGTCGTGAATTTGCTAGGTGAGGCCGTAGGGCAAAATCACGAGATTCAAGATGTTTTAACTCGGGCGTGTGGGGCAAAAACAAACTCCAATATGCGGAAGATTAGAGCGAAAAGTCGAAATTTAAGAGAGATAGAGATGATTGCGAAATATACTAATTAATCTTCAGTTTACATATCCAGTTGTCAACCTATGACTCCCCCTGTTGAGTTCTAAACTCGACCTTTCACCCCGTGCCCCGCTGATTAGCAGGATTTCAGTCTGCGATCCTTCTGATCAGGAAGGCTTTGCCCCCTCGTTTCTCTACCAATTAAACATCTTAAAATCTTGATTGGATCGCGGGACGGAGATATCAGCCATCAATGTAGTTTTATGTGATCAGAGGTCATATGGTGGCTTTCCAGTTTTTACACTGGAAGAAGAGCCTGGGTGACTCTCGGTGCATTGTTTTATCGGGGCCGTGCGTCTGGCTAGATCGAACCACCGGTGAAGGGCAAGTGATTCTAAGTTATCAACTATTACTACTCGGCCATGGAGGCCCTGGCATCATAGAGGTGCACTTACCTCATCTAGATTTTAAATATGTTAGTCCAGAGAGAAATCATGCAGTTTATGCGAAATATGAAATAAAGTTATATTCTAGTAGCTGGTGAGTTATCAACTTCTACATTCATTTCAGGTATGCAAATAAATTTTAAAGGCCCCTGCCTCCAGATCGTACAACAACAAAAAAGAGATTTTTAGGTATCAGGAAATCAATGTTATATCTCTTAAGAAAGCTTTGAAACATAATTACTGACAAACTATTTGTTATGGGAACACTATACGTTACAAGCATTTTACTCTAGGTAAACTTCCTTACTTATAATTATAAATACATATTCTTCCCTGCTGTATTGATAAAGTCCGGGGAGAACGTTTCTATTGCCGCCGCGGCCCGGGTTCGATTCCAGACATGGTTATCTTTGTTATCTTGATTTGGCATTTTTAGATAGTTAAGAAACAAAAATTCTTATTCTTAATGTTCGTAATTCTAATTTTGAAGAAAGATCATTTCAGTTTTCGATATATCGGCAGCCAGCATATTTCCATTCATGGTATCTAATATTTTGTAGAGAACACTGTTTACTTTCAAATATTATAAATTTCCATCGAAAGAGAATCATAATTGAAAATCTCTGACAAATGTTCAACTACATATCATCAATAATTGTTGTAATGTCTTAAGAACTGTGATTTGTTAGTTTAGACGTATTAGATCTCCAAAAACGTCCGTGCTGTACACATTTCATCTCGACTTAACAAGAATTTATAAGACTTCTGATTAAGAGTATGATTGGTATTTTACGGGGATATTTTTTGTTTCGAATCCTCACAGGGTAACTCTGATATGAAACAAGTTTTCAATGTTTTACGGCAAAATCTATTTACTTTAGCTTTACAAAAGATTGATGATGTCAACAGGTACACTCTTTTGTAGGAAGGTTCTGCTTTTAATACAAGATTTAGTTTTAAAATCATTTTGCTTTTCATTTTGTCAATTGTACAGTTTTCGTAGATATAAAAACAATTCTTACCAAATAAATTATGCTTTACATAACAGTTTTACCACCATTGTCACATACTGTTTAGTGACAGTAAACAAACATTTTGTAATTTATGCTATAAAATAATGGGACAAATACAGGTTCAAGTAACTTGTTAAATATACTCTGGCTATTTATACTTATTTTCATGCTAAATAGATATTGTTTGTATTATTGACTGGTTGTCTATTTTGCATCCGATTATATCTGTATTTTGACATTAAATATCATAAGATATTAATCTTCTATCCTACATTATATTTGTATTAAAGAAGTTTTGCCTTGAGATCTTTTTAAATTATTGAACTTTTTGTTCTTACTTTTGCAGCTTTGACGAATCTAAACATATTTTAATGATAGCTGGACACAGTGTTTAATAAATTGCCTTGTTCAAAGACACGTAAAATGCTTTATGTAATTTAATTCGCTGCGCTTTTTTACCTTATTTGAATCAACAATAAACCAAACAAATCTAAACATGTAGTTGAAATATCATGATGTCTACATCTGCCTTGTTTTATGAAAATGTTTTCGGAGTAAAATCTAAACGGAGAATAAAAAAGAACAGATTGACAGTTAGCATTATTTGTATTGATATTTCATAAACAGATATCAAAATAAATTAGCTAAGTGTTAGCCATGACAGGATACTTGGCGAAAACGCAAATTTTATTCAGGTTAGTTCAAGGTCAAAGTCGTACACTTGAGAGACAATCGACGGTTTTGTTACTTACACTGTTTTCTTTTGCTGTGTGTGTGAAACAGTATCAAACAGTACTTGATTTTAGTGATATTAACTGCATTTTATGGACAGTGTCAATTCATATGCATTTTATGCTCGGTAAGTAATGGTGGTTGATTTCAGTCATTTCGTTTGTAGTGTCTGCACGTTTAAAGAGCGCAATCACGCAAAAACGACAAACTAGCGCACTAATACGACAAATACCATATTAGCTGTATAGGCTGCTAATATGTCGTTTGACTGCTTTAATTATTGCACAGAAACTGTTTTCAATTTCAAAGCCAACGTGACCTTGACTTTCGACCCTTAAGTCATTTAGGGCCATGTCTTGACCAAAGGCAATATCTAATTATTAGTTACAGAGGACAATTGCCTTTACTTTGAAATTGAAAATTGTTTTCATTCCAAAGGTCATTATAACCTTGACGTTTGATCCATTAGTACACAAAACAATACGGGTCATATTATGACGACAGGAAATCATAAAGTTTGATGACCGTAGACCAAACCGTTGTTTACTTACAGAACGGAAACCGTTTCCAGTGACTTTTACTTTTGATCTACTAACACCAAAAACAATTGTGGGCAGTCAGTCTATGCTGTTTTGTAAGCAAATGCATCCTTTTTTATTGGGCAGCGGAAATAGTTTTCAGTCTCACTGTCACTCTGACCTTAACCTTTGACTTAATAAAAGTGGTCTTCTACTAACCAAAAGCAATTATCCTATGTAGTTTCACTATTGTAAAACCAAGCATTCTCTAGTTATTTTTCATAAAGCAAATGGTCTACCAACTGAATTTTGAACGCGCCAACACGCAAGAATGACAAATTAGCCCGCCGATGCATTTATCGTATTGGAGCGTTAATTTGAGGTTTAGGCACATTTACATGTTGGTATTCTTCAACCTTTTCAACACGCCAGAACGAAACGGCTACCATAGTAAGTAATATATGCGTAAAGAGGCAGCTTTAAGACTGAACAGTAGAAGTTATGACCAAAACGATTTATTTTAGCAGCTTTCGAGCCAAAAGTGAGAATGTCATGACGACGAGATAAGACCCTAACAATGTTATATATCTTCCTAATGTTTTTTCTTCCTTATCAAATCATATTGATTTTGTTCTCGTAGTTACCAAGTAAACAGTTACTTCAACATTTATCAAGATGAAATTGAACAAAATAGCCGCAGTTTTATGTTTAGTTTTAGATTATTGATTAAACTGACACATGCACACATGAACAGATAACGTAGAATTTAAGTTGTTTCTTTTACAGTGTTAAAGGCACTGACCTCCAGATTTTGCATAAAAAAATTATCTTTCTTTCAAGTTGAAATTTAGTCATATTATGAACATGAGTTTTTGTTACATTTTTTGCGACTGTAACTTTCTATAATGTAGATTTTAACAAAGCTCCTCTCAGTTGTAAATAAATATATACCTATAATGTGTTGAAATAAAATGTATAGGTCCGTGTGTTTATTTTAAGATATTTGACCACGATTAAAGTGAACCGGACATTTCACGCTAATTTTAAGATATTGTTTTCAATTATTTAACGTGTCAGATGATTTAGCATTATATTTTAAAGGCACTGACCTCCAGATTTTGGCTAAAAATATTTTTTTTCTTTCATACTGAAGTTTGGTCATATTATGAACATTAAAATATGAGTTTTTGTTTCTAAACTAAACTAGACCTCCAGATTTTGGCTAAAAATATTTTTTCTTTCATATTGAAGTTTGGTCATATTATGAACATTAAAATATGAGTTTTTGTTTCTAAACTATTTTAAAACTGCAAAATTAAGAAAAAAAGGCTGACCGTGTCGGGAATTGAACCCGGACCGCCGCGGCAATAAAGACGTTTTCCGCTGTATTCGCGTTAAATATAGATTTTTATACATGTAATCGAGACTGTTTACCTCAAGTAAAGCGTTAGAAACGCTTTTCGTTTTTAATCGTAAAAAGTAGTAGAAACAACTATTCTCATGTGCCTCATGTGCTCCCATAACATATAGTATGTCAGAGCATACTTCAGAAATATGGCATTAATTTCCAGATATCTAAAAGAAATCTTCTTTTTTGTTGTTGTTGAACGATCTGCTGGTCAGTGCCTTTAACATCTAAACATAGTTTACGTTAACATTAAAACTATTCCTTGGGTTTGCTTAATCTAGGTTCGTGTGCGTGCATCGAACCTGTGTGCGTCTTCCAGCATTATATCTAGAGCGCCGTCTTGTCAGTTTAATCGTGCTGCTGTAACTTGAACGCAGGCTGGGTAGTATTTTAAGTGTTTTAGCATTAAATCTTAAAATGGAACGAAGAACATAAGGTCTGGTCTGTAAGAGCGTTGGTCTTCTTACACAATGCCGTAAACTGTGCATTCAAAACTGAAACGGATATTGTAATCATTTATCAAGGCAAATAGTTTGTAACAGTGACCTTGATACTAGTACATGGACACAGACCATACAAAAGAATGATACAATCTAGATACGTCTCCAAATCAATGTCAATGATTTGTGTTTGCACGGGTTTGTAATTGTAAATAAAAAGTATGACATAAAATCACCCATATTGTCTTTAATATTTAGGAAATACTAAATACTAAATAGATTTAGGTTGGTGAAATAAATGGAATCTCCGCTTACTGACGGATTAATATTATCAATGCATCAACTTTGGTTTGAAACTTCATGTTAACTAAACGACAAAACAGTTCGTCGATGAATGTATCCGTATGAAAGGCAGCATCGATAAACCCTTGAAGAGATGTCCGTGACTCTACAATATGAGATTTTATTCTTTCTTAAAATCCGGTGCTAATATCTCAGAATTATTTATATGCGCACATTCGAATTTGGTTTGATCCTAATAATGTCTTTTCTATTTCATTCATATTTAACATCCATGTTTTTCTAAAATAATTTTTTAGTAATCTACTTTTGTGCTTTCAAGGAAGTTCGGACCTATTTCCATTAAGAATGCATATATATCACTACAAAACTGATAAAATTGATGCCATGTTAATATTCATTCAACAAAACATAAAGTTTTCTCTTCAAAGTTGAATAGAAAAAGGTAGACACTCCATGTAACTATTCATTTAACAAAACTTTCATTTTCCTCTTACATGTTCGTACGTATCTAATGTCCATTGATGGGATAAGCTCGTAGTTGCAAATCAGAGAATCAAAATCTCTTACTTGAAATTTATCATGAGGATACATATTTTAAATCTATGGAGACTGTAAGTGTTAAACATGGTTCACAATTTCCACAGATGCTTATTTAACACTATGTTTACGTTATTCTCAGGACCAGAACAGCTTGCATTTTATATAGAAATTTACACTGATTTCTAGACCAGGACAGCATACACAAAAAGAATTTAATTTTGTTTTGGACTGCAACCAGTAACTAAGATATCACACGATTAATTTATCGTTTTACTTGAATTTCAAGTCTGTTTCATTGAAAAACAATTATTGCAAACGTTATACCAGAAGTGACATCAGTTACGTCGGATTCATAAATTTCAAATGTAAACTTGATTGCATTTTAACTGATAAACTACCCAGCATAAGGCAACAGTTAAAGCAACTCTTGTGTTAAATGATAACAACGTTATGAACAATTAAAATGTCATGGGAATGTATGGTGGTGCATATGAAATATATCTAAATACTGTCATTCAGTCAGCCTCAAATAAAGGATTCTCTTTACTTACGGACAAAAGTCGCAAATGATACACACGATCAAAGTTCACTAATATAAAAGGCAAAAGAATAGTTACAAAATTATAACGAGAGAGTGTAGTAATGTGTTCAAGAACTAGGGATTTACACATGTGGTGTCATAAAATAACATTTGTTTTACATGTACCATTATCAGCTTTCAAACCGGATTTATATTTATGCAATTTATCTAACAGTAGTACAGAATATGGCATTATTTTGTCGTTAAGGATAATGACCGCACTCAGAGCAAAAGCGAACAAAACTGGCATGTCCCATATGCAATAGTAAAAAGACAGCAGATGATGCGACTATAATACTAATTTGAAAGGGGATCAATGCGTTAATACTAACAACAAGCAAACCAACATAGAGGATATAATCATTGATATAAACTTACCAACAGGAAAAAGAAATAACACAAATTATACAGATCTGTGGTATACTTTACAGTGAACAAAATGACATTCGTTTAATGAAGCTCCCAAGAAGCAGGGTCTTATCTGACATTTAACTTATAATGTACACACAGATATTTTCGTATTTGGTCATATAGTAAAATGAAAAACAACAATATTCAGTTTCTTGTAAAGGCAAATTTATTTAACGTTAAAATGCATAAAAGATAGATTCCAAATTAGTAACAACTGAATGAAGTACCAAATTTCACTAGAGTTAGCAATATGTTATACATGCTAAATGTAACGTAATTCACCTTATGACTAATTCAAGGATTTAGAAACGCTCTATTGTTCATGGGAATTTATCATTTATTCAACAAAGGTGCATATTTTCAACGCATGCTGTATCATTTATTGTCAAATATTTGCCTTGATATTTGTCCCTAAAACTCCAGCTAGGGGACGTATATTTGCAATGCTTCCTGGTGTCCGGACAAAGATAAGTACATTGTATAAGATATTGACATAAAAAGATTATAAAACTTTAGAAAAGCGATATTTTTAGTTCCTCTATACTCTATACTGTTTATTTAGGATTTGTAAGAATGATTAATAGTTTAACGTAATTGATTTTATATATTTTGCACAAGTTCGTTTATGTTTCAAACGTCAAAACGCATAGAAAAAATACTGTATTGTCGTTCGACAAGCTGTCCGGTATGTTGATCAAAACGTACAGGTGATTAACCAGACTTTGGAAAATTGAACCGATTCGTTCGAAACTTTAAAATTTGATCACTTAGAATCACTGAACACATAATTGTACAGCCAAACCTTATATGTCTATAAAGACCGCCCTTGGGAGAGCCAAAAGGTGGTCTTTATTGGGAGGTGGTCTTTATTCACAGGTTAAATACACTGTAAATGTTAAAAAGGGAAACAAAACATGTCGTCTTAAGTGCTAGGTGGTCTCTGTTCAAAGGTTTGATGTAGTTAGATCTTCACAGATGGTGCTTCTAAAATGATTATCCTATTCTATGTGTAATTATTGCCTTGTTTCTTGGTGATGTTCCTACCTTATTTCTCCCCCCTCCCCCAGCCCCCCACCCCCTACATTTATGCCCCATTTCTTTAACTATAAGTAAGGTGAGGTCCCCACCTGATATTGGCTGGGGCTCAAAACTGGGCTATTCTGCCACTGGCCGTCCATGAGCGGTGCCCTACTGTGTTGTTTTCGTCATACTTGTCTGCTCTGCTTGTTTTGCTTTGTCTGTGTGTGCGCTTGTGTGTGCGGGTGGATGTCACACGTTATTGATATAAATTATATATGATGGTGTTATCCGAACAAAAGGTAAGAACCGAGAGATGATCTTAGTATAAGTATTGTTAATTTCTTTCAAGTAGATTGAAATGTACCTTGTGTAACATCTTGGACTAAAAAAAAGAAATCAGTATATAACGGCATACGTATTATCTCAAGAAGAGTACATTTTGAGAGTGAACAAATAGACGTTCAAGTGGGAACCAAGTTCCTGAAATTTAAAATATTCACGTTTTCTTAAGTATTTACAGACAGTGTGGTCAGCGGGAAGCAACGTGAAGTGACTTTTATTAGAAAACTGAAACCATCACTGAACAGAGACGGTCCAAACTCTAACTAACGTCAAATAGTGACATAAGTTCAACTACATTTGTCAATATATAAGACTACGACATAATTTAAGAGTGACGTCTCTTGTTACCAAAGCAACGTCAAACTTAACCTCCTGGTGATTATAACTGAATGAAACCGATTGAGGATTTAAGTCTTTTCTATCTTATTTTCACAGCAGCCTTGTTGTGCTGTGTGGCGTCCAATAAGAATTCTCCCCGTACATTCAGTCAGAGCTGTTCGTTCAGCACGACTTTTATGTCGTGATACTGGTAGTGTTTAGTGACTCAGGTTGAACATTTCAGCCTGGGTTGTTCCAATCCTCCCACTTTCATAGCTTTAGGTATTGTATAATCAGCCCTTGGCTATGGAGATTTTGTCTTTTGACAGTTTCTTTGAAATGCAGGCTCCATAACTTCAGATCTCCTTTCTAAAGTCCAGTTTGTTTAGTTCTACCCAGTGTTTTCTCGTTTAGGGAATATCCATTATTTCAACTGGGGACTATACGCCGCTTTTCATGGAATAACACGTTAGTGCATCATTGAAGGTTCCATGTGCACCGCCGTATAAACACATATGTGGATGTCTCCAAATTGTTTTTTGTACTTGTAACATGTGTAAAGGTTGCGTTCTGTTCAACCCGGGGCTAGAGAGCGTGAACGGTAGCATGCATTTCCACTTTCGTCCATGAACAGGCTCAACCAAACCGAGCCTGCAACATTTTTTGTTTTTGTCGTGTTAAGCGAACTCTGGGGTTTTCATTTTGTTATTATTTTTAATAAAATAACTACAGAGAAGTCTGCGGTGTCTGGGATACCTGAGATAGACACTTCTTTCGTAAAACGTCTGACCAATGCATGTAGATAACAAAAGCTGTATTTGTGACAAAAAATCAAAATTAAGGTAACAACATATTCATGAAGAAAATTCTATAACTTTCCAGACATAAAAATGTGAAATGGTTATCTTTACTATCCCAGGACTTGAAGTGCTTTGAAGAATGTCACCGCAGAAAGTTGGAGACTGACTTTAAGAACCTCACGAAAACAGCACGATGTCGTCGTACATGGTGTGTAGTTTTCATGTCATTTTTGTGACGATTTTGTGCGTACAGCTAACAACTCATCATACAATAGAATATTTTGAAAAACAGTTTAAAGTAATCTTACTAAGAAATGACTTAACGAGTATTTTTGGTTTCATTACGGCCTTACATCACATCTATATTCTCATGGCGCATGGTTGCTTTGGAATTTCGGTTGCCTTCACAACGTAAGTAACATTTATTTTAAAATATGGTAGAATTATATTTGCCTTAGATAATTGAATTACAATATACTAGTTTCTAGTTTCTGCATTAACACAAATAGAACAAGAGTGCCAGACTGTCACAAAATACGCCCGTCTAAATATTCAGTTACGTATCTTAAAGGTAATAACGTTGATGTTGTATGTCTTGTTAACCCCAAAAAGAGTAAGAAGGAATTAAGGTAGTTGTTAGGTTCCATGTGGGATAAATTGACAATCGGATCATAACTGTAGGAATGGACAAGGTTAATTTCGCAGATAACGGGTAATTCAATGGCCATAATCCATAATTCAAGAGTGCCTTGGGATATTATTCCCAAAAACATTTTCAACAATTTTGGTGAAGATCGGATGAAAACTGTTAGACTTAAAGAGCGGACATAGATGCCGACCTCCCGCCTGCCTGCCACCGAGACAGGCGTATAACAATGACTTTCTTTTATTCTAACTTTTTATCCTGCAATAGTTATATCTTGTCACCATTACAGGTTTTCTCATGGAACGGTCCGTATATAGTGTAAATGAATCTTTGTTAGGACTTAATTTCTAAAACATTTTGCTGGATTTTAGAGTGATTGGCACCAAGCTTAGCAGCATGTTCCGGTAGAATAATATTTTAATAATGAGTAATGACTCTTTGATTTTAATGAATATATTGAACATATCATATCTCTAGGTTTTGTCCAAATTTGATCCATAATATCTTGCCTGATTTTAATGAAACTTCCAAGCAGAGATTTGTATCAAGCCTAGCTGTGCATATTGTCGGCACGTTCTGTTTTGAGTTATTTTCCAAATATGTTACGGTTGCTTTCTTGTGGTATGTTTCTTCCTTCACTCATATTAACCATAAATTTCCAAATGTTTATCCTAATATATTTGGCGAAAATATATGCTTGTCTCGCAAGATAATAGGAAAGGGTAGATTTCTCGGAAGAACAGAGCACCACAAACACAGCCGCATAGCCACGCATGTGCAAAGTAGGCCCACAACAAAAAGAAGCTGTAACGGAAAATATTACAGACGGGTTGCTTCAAAAATCAAACAAATAATTTTTAATTTTATGCAAAATATAGAGGGGAGGAAGGTGTAGAAAGCGGGAGGGGGTTGAAGGGGTAAAGTAGAACAATGAAGAATATACAAAGGGAATGCTACGTTCCTTAATCACAGTTACAGTACAAAGTAAACCACAGTAGCGCAGACATTCATGTACCAAAGACAAACACATACACCCACATACAACTAACTAACATAGATAAACAGACAGCGTTGCTATTAAATGTAGAGGGGTCAATCACCAAAGATGCGCTGTGCTTCACGATTTTCGCATCGTATCCTCTTTTGATAAACGTTTTAACACATTTTACAAATAATTAAAGTAAGGACTATGTTTAGTTTTCCGAATTTTAAAAACTACATCTCCATGGTATTCCGGGTGTGTAAGTCCAATTTTTGAAAGTGCTATAGGTTAGTATTATATTATTAAATTTGAGTCCAAACATGACGATTCTAAATCTGAAGTATTAGCCTTCTTAAGCTGAAACTATTTTGGGTAAATTTGTTTCACCATTTCTAAAAAATATAGGTTGTCCATATCAAAAATATCATCAAGATACCTCGAAGTTCCATTAAAAGCACAATAATTTCAAATTGAGTCTCAGAGGATAAACTAAGCATGAAATCTCGTTCATAACAGTATAAGAATAAATCAGCAATGAGTGGGGAGCAGTTTGTTCCCATCGGGATACTAGTTAATTCCCATCGGGATACTAATTACTTGTCTGTAAGTTTTATTGCAAAATTTGATAAACATGTTATCTAATAGAAACCTTAGAGCTTCACAAACCTGATCACAGGTTGTATCTCTTAAATTTACTGTTAGAAAAGAATGCTCTAGTTTCATTGTATGCCAGATAGTTAACGTTTTCTCTTGCAAATGTTTTCTCAAGACCTGCGTACATCGGCGTTCGCCGGATTGACCCGGGCACTGCCAGGAAATGAAACGAATGCCTAGCCGGTTGCTAGCAGCGAAACGGCGTACACCGCAAATGCGAAACGAATTGATCCTATGTTATTAATCTTGTCATGTGTTCGTTTGCTAGCAACCGTTCGTGATTGGCGTTTTTAGTTTATTTGTAGATGATATAAGAATTATGATGAATTACTTAAATTTGTCGCGGGTAGAGCGTTGGTCTACGGATCGCGGGGTCGTGAGTTCGATCCTCGGGTGGGGCGTATGTTCTCCGTGACTATTTGATAAACGACATTGTGTCTGAAATCATTAGTTCTTCACCTCTGATTCATGTGGGGAAGTTGGCAGTTACTTGCGGAGAACAGGTTTGCACTGGTACAGAATCCAGGAACACCGGTTAGGTTAACTGCCCGCCGTTACATAGAGAATAACAGGTTACTGTCTTTTGAGAAAGGGTTTCGCAGACGAGGCTAGATATCGTCCTGGAAGGAGCGAGGCTTGCCGAGCTCCTTCCGGACCATATCTAGCCGAGTCTGAGAATTCCCTTTCTCAAAAGACAGTAACCTGTTATTCTATTTATCATGTCATAATTTATTAACAACTCTATTGTACCATCATGAGAAATAAAGTGCAAAAGGTAGGGGTGGACCAAATTTTGCTGTTTTGCCGGACTTTTTAATTTTTTTTTCCCTTCAAAATGACGCCATCTTGTTTCTTAGAGTCTGAGAAACCCTTTCTCAAAAGACAGTAACCTGTTATTCTCTATGTAACTGCGGGCAGTTAACCTAACCGGTGTTCCTGGATTCTGTACCAGTACAAACCTGTTTTCCGCAAGTAACTGCCAACTTCCCCACATGAATTATCAGAAGAGGTGGAGGACGAATGATTTCAGACATAATGTCTTTTATTAAATAGTCACAGTGAACATACGCCTCGCCCGGGGATCGAACTCGCGACCCAGCGATCTGTAGACCAACGCTCTCCCTACTGAGCTAAGCGGATGGGCACTGAACTAACTTATATTAATTATACATAATGCTTTTATTTTTGTTGTTGTTGTTTTTTTTTTCAGAACGAAGTTATTCAATTTTTTTCCTGAACTAACTTAAAAATTGAATAACTTCGTTCTGAAAAAGAAAACATTACGTATAAGTTTGCTGTGACTATCAAGAAGAAAATAATTGTTTTCGTATAGCTGTAATTTTCCATGTATTTTTAGTCATAGAGATTATCCTTAAATATCGAAAAAAAAACTGACACTGGACGTAAAAATAGTACTCTTACATGTAATATACGTGTTAATTAGCCTGCTAGTATTTAACTTGTTTGAGTACAATACTTCAAAACGATACTAAAAATAGATTTGATTGTCGTCAAATATTATTTTTTAGTACGCTGTATCGAAAAATGTGGTGATCTCCATAAACTCAGCGTGGGATTGTCATATACAAAAACATAACATTCCTTTATTGTGTGTTTTCATGTTTCGTCATTTCTCATTAATTCATATTTCATCGTCGTTTTTCTTTGCCTGAAAAATAAACTTACGGTCTCCTTCGATGATACCACTGTGAGTTTATATACACGTATCTCAAAAAGAAAGTAAATATTCAAAACTTCCAAAATAAATTTTCTGAAACTTGTTATACTTGGTGACACCAGTATGTTCTTTTAAAAACGGTTTGAGATATTGGCGCAAGAAGTGCCACTTTAATGCATCTACCACAATGACGAACGTGAAGAATCACATTTTTTGTTTCAGATATAATAACAGAAAGTTCTAGTAAATCACAACATGACTAAAGAAAAACATCAAAATGCTTTTTACTTGTACCGCACCTGGTTCTTGAGACTATAATCAGGCATGTTGCACTTTATCTGAGTTGCTTATTATGGAATAAGTATTATTGGAAATAAGAACAACCATAAAGGCAGCATAAAGAAATCATACTACTTCTGCAAAGGATGTGAACAAATCTGAACAGAAAGAATGTTCAGGATATGTTAAGAATTCTAAGAACACTACAATCTGTGATTTGAGACGTAATACAGTCACGGGGTGAAAAAACAGCTCATGCGCAGGATAAAATCATGTTGATTATTTAAGATACAAAATGGCAAGGTCGCGGAGCGGAAACATGCTAGTTAGCGCCCGCTTTTTGTCGCGCTTTCGCTTTATGATAGCATCCCCAACTTTGAAACTATTTTATTGTCGTGGATTTGCTCAGTGTGGCCGCAGAGCGAACACACGAAATTTAAGATATTCAAATAGTGGGAATTGTGGGTGAAAGATACGCTTATATATACGAAAGCACGGAGCTTTAGACGAGATTTAAGAAAGATAACGGCGGAGATCAGTTGTTTACATATCAAGATTTCGACACATGACATCGCATTTTGAGTTTTTAAATCTCGACGTATCACCCCGCGCTCCGCTTATTCGCAGGCTTTCGGTCTGCGATCTTTTTAATCAGAGAGATTTTGCACTGCTTCCCCACTATTTAAACATCTTATATCTTGACTGGTTTGCGGGAAGGAAAGAATAATTGGCTTATATCAGCCATCATAGAGGGTGTCTTTACTTTTTGTTGTCATTTCAATTCAACGTTGCACCAACTCAATCGTATGTCAGATGGCGACTTTCCAGCTCTGATTGTTGAGGAAGAACACAGGTGCCTCTCCGTGCATTATTTCATCACGGACGGGAAGCTGGAAAGAATACCGGTAAGGGGCAAATGTTTGAGGTCAGCGACTTTAACCACTGCCCGCAATCATAGACGTACAATTGCTTAATCTATAATATAAATACGTTTGTCCTGACAGAAATCATGCAATTAAAGCGAAATATGCATTAAAAGCCCTATTCTAGAAGTTTGTAAGTTTCCAACTTTTACACCCATTTCAGATTCGCAAATAAAATTCAACACCGTTTTGAGATATAACGGTTACCGTAGCAGCTCACGCCGTTAATCTTAAATATAAATTTCTGTCGAAAAAGAACCATAATTTAAAGTATCTGACAAACGTTCAGCTATATATTTACAATAATTGTTGTTATGTCGGCAACTGTGATTTGTTAGTTTACACGTATTTGATTTCCAAAATGTTTCGCCCTGTGCACATTTCTTCTCGACTTTACTAGAATGTATGAGACTGCTGATTAAGAGTATATTTGCTATATAACGTTTTCCTTTTGTTTCGAATCTTAACATGCCTACTCTGATCTGAAACAAGTTTTCAAATTTTTACGAAATATCTATTTACTTTAGCCTTACAGTGAGATCGATGATGTCCACAGGTACACTCCTTTTGTATGAAGGGTATAACAGTTCTGCTTTTATTTGTGTAATTTAAGTCTCTCAACAATATTTAACTTTAAAACTATTTTGCTTTGCAACTTGTCAAATGGACAGTTTTCGTTAATATATAAATAGTTCTTATAATAATGCTGTGCTTTATGTAACTGTTTTCGTACCATTTTCACATACTGTGTAGTGACAAGAATCAATGATTTTGTAAACAGTGCTATAAAATAATTGGACAAATACAAACTCAATTACTTGTGTAAGATATTCTAGCTATTAATTGCTTATTTTCTTGCCACAAAAATATTGTTTGTATTACTCACTGTATGTCTATTATGCATCTCTTAACATCCGATGTCCAGACCATAATAGTATGAAATTACTATTATACATTATATTTGTATTTAGTAAGTGTATAGGGCAATAATAGCCTAACTTCCAAGAGCACAATTAAGCAAGATACAAGACTAAATTCAACTCAATCCGTCCCGGTTTTTATAGGATTTAGGATAAAACATCACGGAGTTTTACACTTTATTAGTCATCACAATATCAAATACGAAATGTAGATACATGAACTGTGCTTTACGATTTTTGCATTCTACTCGCTCTTGATAAACTTTTTGACACATTTTACAAATATTTGATTAAAAATAAGTATTTTTTCCGTAATTCATACGATCTGTTGTAAAATTTTGTAAAAGCCTCCGTAGTTTATAATATCTGTAACCATGTTTTAATGATGTTTTTGACGATTTCTTTTGTGATAAAATTATCTAACTTTGATCAAGCTTTTGCAAAGCAAATAAGTTGTGATTTATAGACACCGTTTGAAATTGCCCAACGGAAATGTCCGTCCAGGTTGGGAAAAATTGAAATCGTCTCTTTTATCATAGATATTTGTTTCTAAATAACTACATATCTATTCACAAAATTCCAAAATTTAGGCTTCTAAATTAGAGGTATTAGCTTTATTATTTAATTTTTTTCTTATATTTTGTGTGAGCTAAAGCCATCTTATATGTAAATCGTGGCCAGGGCTGAAATGTCATGTTGCCCTCTGATAAAAATATTACAAAAGTCAAAATTTTCATTACTTGACTGATGGAAGTAGTGTATAAAATACCGATTTTGAGCCACTCTGACCCCATTTAACCTTTAATCCTCGGTCCGAACCAACTAATGCCGGACAATTTAAAATCCACAGGTTTTAACTTTACTTTCGTTTTCCCGTATTTTCGGAAAACCCGGTTATAAATAACTGACATATTTACTTTACTTTCGTTTTCTTGTATTTTCGGAAAACCTGGTTATAAATAACTGACATATTTCCTTTACTTTCGTTTTATCGTTTTTTTTGGAAAATCTGGTTATAAATAACTGACGTATTATCTGAAAATGTTATATGGGATTTACGTGATATTTTCTGAAAAATGGTCGTATTTTGCAACACAAACCTAATCGATTAACACCAGAACATTCTTTGCTGACTTATAATACACACAACGATAGAACAGAAACAAGGAAAACGATTATAATGTAAGTACTTTTCAAAACACATTTACGCCACTATGTTCAAACTTTAGCAGATCTTTGACGGATCTCATTCACTAACTTTAGAAATATTATTTTGTGTTTCTTAGAGATAAATTTATTTTTACCTGCTTATACTTATGTAATTCTTTAGATTGTGTTTCTTTTTAGGGATAAAAATACAACAGCAGACCTGTTAAAACTAAAAGATTTGACGGAATTAACAATTCATTTAAAAGATAATTACAAAGAAGATTTTGTATGCCAAGAATGGGCTACAACATTCAGCTCAAAGTATTACAAGAAATTGGTTGATACATGTAAGCCAACAAAGCGACAAACACGGAGTACGTTAAAAGAAAAGCTTAAAGAAGAAATTACGAAATCATTCGGACAAGAGGAGGTTTTAGAAAATTTTAATGTCCAAATGAATCAAAGTACATATTATTTAAGTAACAAACCCAATGTGTTCCAGACCCAACAGAGTCATCTAAATTGATTATTCCACACTTGTCCTTTACTTTTAATTTTAGTAAATTATTTCTACTAAATACACCCCTAAAGTTTTTAATTTTTAATTGTTTTACCCATTGTTCAATTTCAAAGTTAGAAATAGGTTTGTTTATAAATTTTATTTTTTTTTACTATAGGAATTCGTCTGTAAGGTCTTTTCTGAGAATCAATCTGTATACCCTGACCATGTCCCTTACCACTTAACAAAGATGTAATCAAAGGTATCCCTAGACTAGCAGCCAGCATACCCAGGAAACCACCATTTTGTTTCTGTTTTTGTGTTAATTTAATCACTCCAGATCCTACTAGTTGCTTTCTTTGATTAGGTGTAAGATATGGCGATATTATATTTCTCTTATCATTAGCTACTGAAATCATACCATTTCCAAGTATTTTACTAACACCAGTACTCGCCAGTCCTGAAAGGGCTCCGATGCCTAGAGGGGCTAATATTTTTGGAACTATTTTCGCTGCCATTGGAAGTATTGTTTTTCCTAACAAACCAGCCAAAGCTCCTAAAAATCCGCCATTTTGACCTTGACTGGACATTTGTTTTTTTTTTTTTTGAAATTTTAATTTCTAATCCCTTCTTATTTGCAACAGCTTTTTTAATTTGATTAATTTGTGTTTTTGTTAAAAGTAAAGGGAAGTTTCCATGTAATTGTTCATGTTTTAATCTAAAAGTATGTGGAATTCTATTATTATAAGCTTGTGCTAAATTTTTCTTTTGTCTATCTGTAAGGTTAACTTTATATTCAATATAATTTGATACCATTATATATAATTTATATTTATTTTTTAAACAATAACAAGTTCATTTCCAATAGTATTTATTTCAACTGTTACTTCATACAATACAATTGCGTAAACACGAATATTAGCTGCTGGTGGAATATTTAATTTAGCTGTTAATGTAATATGCTTAGGATCTTCTGTTATTACTTTCTTTCTATATTCCAAGTTAAAATGAACAAATCCAAATAAATTAGAAAAATTTGATCTATTTAGCAGACTTCCAGTAGTCTTATTATTTTGTTTATAATAATAATTAATTACATCATCATATATTCTTGATATACTTGTGTATTCTGTTTCTGGATAAAAAACACCATTACCAACTTCAAGACGACAGGAGCTCAAAGTGCAATTATAATTATTAGCATTTACCTTAAATGTATCTAATAAATGTGGGTTATGTTCTTGTGAATTACTTTTGTCAGGTCGTTGTAAATAAACAAATACATGTTGTGGTTTGTTATACCAGCTGTTATTCTAAAGGTTATATTATTTTGTTGTGTATCAGTTGATTGTGTCACCATTTCCGTAGGTATGACCATCTTGCTTTTGTAAATCATCAGAAATTAAATTAAGTCCAAATTCATTAAAAACCAAACGTGGAACCCATAGAATTAATTTTGTTACAATTTACTCTACCAGCATCAGCAGCATTAGCTCTAAAAATTAATTCATCATCATCTGTCAGCTGCAGTGTTATTTGAATTTGACTTGGAGGTAAATATTAGTTTCTAAACCTGAAAAAATGAATAATTATTAAATGGAATTTTAGCATTTACCTCATTACCACCTTGGATTAATAACTTCCTAGTAGCAAAACCTTTATTATATTCAGCTTGGTCTTCCTACTTTCAGCAACAGCAGTAGTATCTAAGAGATAAATTCATTTGTTCCAGTTGATTCTGCATAATCCTTAGATAGTTCAACTAAATCCTTTACATTTATTACTTTGTATAAATTATTACAATCATAAACAATTTTTCCATTTTGTTTAACCACTAACTGATCAATTAATGAAGCTGCATTATTAATTAAAGCAATTTGGTCTCCATCAGCATAATTATTACCATTAGCAAGCTTATTTACTTTAAAACTTACTTCAAAATAAGCATTAAACCAATCAAAATATGAGCTTCTTTCATTAATTGTAAAGTGATATCCGTTTTTTTGTTGCTTAACATTATTTCCCAAGACAGATATTAAAGCTGTATCTAATTGAATAGGAGTTAATTCATATCTTTCACAATTTTGTTTTGTTCTAAACATGTATATATTATATATTATTTTATTTTTTATAAATTAATCTGTTAATACGTTTACATGTCCCAGATCCTGACAATATTCTATTTATTCTCATATGAATATCCTCCTCCTCCTTATTATTTTTACTGTTATTCTTTTCTTGTAATTCCTTGGCAATTAAATTACCAACTGCCGGAGCAGGTTTCTTTTTAAATTTTTCAACAATTTTATTAGCAGCTAAATTTCCAACTTCTGTTCCAACCTTTTTTGTTCCACTTTCAAGTGCTGCTTTTCCTGCTGTTTCCAGAGCTTTTTTTCCAGCTGTGCTAATTGAAGATGCGGCTGAACTTGAAAGCAATTTCGTTAAAGTGTCAAAGATACCTGTTCCGTGTATGATTTCTTTTCCCGTGTGAGCATCAACATAAATAAATATTCCTTTATTTTTGTCATAAACTTTTTTGTACATTATATAAAACTAAAATTTATTAATTATTTAATTATTTAATTAAAGTTTTAAAACTTTAGTTTTAATTAATTTCTTTTAAAATTAGTGTAAAACTTGTTTCAACCTCATTAAAATTAATTATTCTACCAAATACATCTGTAATATATATTCTAATTGAATTTATAATATATTTATTAATTTCAGAATATCCAACTCTTTGTGGTTCTTTTGTAAATGGATAAGCTCTTGTTAAATCTGCAGTACTTAAAGCATAAATAATATCACTGAAATTACCATCAACAAGTGAATTATCAATAAGATCACAATGAATGTAAATTGTATCCACAAAGTTAGTTATATTTGGTGTTGTAGTTCCCCATTCAGTTTTGTTTACAAATTTTTTCTCAAATCCAAGCAATGTATGAAAATTTGATTTTTCTAAATCCAACATAAAATTATCTTTAATTGAAATCAAAATCTTAAAACTACTTAAATCAAATTCCAAACTTATTGGAGCAATGTCTGATTTATCAAATTCATAATCACCATTACTTATTAATGTTTCCCTAATATAATTATTAATATCTGTGTGACTGTAAGAACCATTTGTAAATATAATGTTTTTCCAATCCTTACCATTATTATAACGAATTTTTTTTATTGTCATATTCATCACTTATATTATGCCAAGAATAGGTCATAGTGTTAATACTATCCAAACCAACAACATAAGTTTTATTTTTATCTAAAATTAAAGAACGACTAAATCTGATTGTAAAATCGCTCGGAGTATTTTTGTTATTATCTTTAACTGTTTCAGAACTTAATACTATTTTTTGTTCCATTTATATATAATTAAAATCTAAATTCAAGAAAAATAATTTTTATATAACATTTCATGTTGTTCTGGTAAGAGTGAATTCATTTTTAATAGTTCATCAATTATGCTAATACCTTCATTTTTTAGTTCTTCATTATTATTTTCAGCATTAATTGAACCACAAATTAACTCCAAGTCATTAACCAATTCTTTTGGATTACATGGACAAACGTCATAACCTTGTCCTCTAATTACTTTTTTAAATTTCATAGATCTTTTATTGATAGGCAATCCTGATTTTTCTGTTAATTCTTTAAATATTTTTCTAGAATGAATTGAATGTTTTTTATTATTGTTATATCTTTTATTAATCAAATCAATCAAATCATTATCTACTTCAGTATTAATTACTTCTTTTCCGGTTATTCTATCTTTAGCAATTAATTTGTTTTGACCATAAAGTTTATTTAAGTTAATAATTATACTACCATATTGTCCATTTGGTAAAGCTTTATATGGATTATGATGTTTTATTCCTTGTCCATATGTAGAAGACATACCAAGAATATGATTTAACCGGTCTTTGTAATTCGCCTTGGGATTGTTTTAATTCTTTTGCTCCTTTTTGCTTATTTGGATCTTTCGATCTTGATTTGCTAGTTATTGGACCATTTAATTTTTTAATATCTTCAGTAACCTCATCTACTGTACTTTTAAGTACATCTTTATCTATTTTATTTGGATTAGATTCATCTGCAGTAAAAAAGTCAAACATTTCAGACGGTTTGTAATATTTATATTCTTCTAAAACATTATTATCCAAAAAAGCATCCAAATCTACTGTAGGTATTTTCTTTTCTTTTGGTCTTGCTCCCAATTCTTCTGATTTTTCAGTTGTATCTTTAGTTGTATCATCAGTTGTTTCAGTTATTCTCATCTTTTTTCTTCCATAATCTTCTAATCTCTTAAGTTCATCTTGAGGAACCCATCCAGCAGGTTCATCTCCCCAATCTATCGATGAAGCCGATTTTAAAGCTTGTTCTTTTCTTATTTTATTTTCATAATCTGCCGATATTTTTTCAAGATTTTTAACACGTTCAGAGGAGTCCGGTAATGATGGTAGCGGTTCTTGGAATATCTGTGGTAAACCCTGATATGTTTGTATGTCTTTCATTTCATCACCTAGTAACGCTAATTGTTGTTTTATTCCAGGTAATGTTTTTAACTGACTTGATAATTTTTCTTTTTGACTTTCTATTCCTTCAGTAATTGGCTTATAAATTTCAGTGTACATATCCCGATTTGTAGCTTTCTTAATTTTTTCTCTCATTATTTCTTCTCTAAGAGCTCTCATCTTTTGCCCGACTAAGTTTTTTCTTATTCTTATTTCATTAAGTTTTGATTGCATTTATATAATAATGTAAGATAATGTAAAATAATGTAAGATAATGTAAGATAATGTAAGATAATGTAAAATAATGTAAGATATTGTAAGATAATGTATTATTATATATAAATGGAAATTCCAAATTATGATACAAAAAGTGATAAATCTAATAACTTTAAACAATTTAAGCAATATCCCTTTATGCCAGATTCATGTTTTAGAATGTTAATATGTGGATCTTCTGGATCTGGAAAAACAAATACATTAATGCATATACTTCGAAAACCTCTTATATATTATGATAAATTATACCTATATGCTAAAAACCTAGAACAATCTAAATATCAAGATTTAATTAACCAATTAAGTCAAATGGCAAAAAAAATTAAAGTAGATCCAAATGAAATACTTGAATATTCGGCCGATTCCAACCAAATTGAACCTTGTGAGAATCTTGAATCAGAAAAACAAAAAGTAGTAATATTTGATGATTTTGTATGTGAAGATAAAAATGTGAAGATAAAAAGGTTCAAAATGAAATAACAAAATACTTTATTCAAGGACGTCACAAAAACTGTTGTGTCATTTATTTAAGTCAGTCTTACTATAAAACACCAAAAGATATCAGTATTAACTGTTCACATTATATTTTATTTGAAAGTCCAGGTAAACGAGAAAATGATATGATTTGTAATGAACAAAATATTAACCCTAAATCTTTTGCTAATGCAACAAATCAAAAATATGATTTCTTATATATTGACAAACCAAGGAAGTTTTTTAGAAAAAACTTTACTGGTAATATATAATGGGAGTTTTTAATAATATAGAGCAAATAAGTGAACCTGACAGTATAAGTAAAGTTAAATTTGATATTGATTTAAGTGATTATGCTACTAAAAAACAATTCAAAAAACTTAAAAAAGGAAACGGAATCGTGTCTTCACAAAAATAAGGAACTTGATAACACAATGAACAGAACATTGGATATGGGAGGTAATGAAATAATCAACCTAGGAGATCCAGATAAACCCAACGATGCAGTTTCAAGACGGTTTATGTATAAAAAAGTTCAAAGTGTAATAGATGACTATAATCTTGAAGATATTAAAAGTATAAAACAGACACTAGAAGCACAAGTAAAGAATATTGAAGAATTATTAAAAGATTTTAAAAAGAATAACGAAGTAATAATTTCACTCCAAGAAAAATTGAAAAAGAAATGGAAACTTTAGATAAAACATTAAAAGAACTTAGAGAGAAATCTGACACAACAGATGAGCAAATAATAGAAGTATTTAAGCAAAACATTGCTATAGTTCATGGTCAAATAAAAGAACTAAAGGACAGTATGATTAAACATGAAGAACTAAAAGACAAGATTATTGAAGCTGAGAAAAAGTTACAAAATATGTATCAGTTAGAAATCAAAACAGAAGTAAATAAACTAAACACTGAAATGACAAAAGGGAATCAAGATTTACTCGATACATTTTCAAATAAATTTGCAGAATATAAATCTGAACTGGAAAAGGCAGCTTCACAAAGAGGTGATGATCATGACACAGCATTAGATAACCTTAAAAAAGAGCTCAATTCTAAAATAGATGGCTTTAAAAAACAACTTCGAATTTGGATTAGTACTATTGACAACCGTCATAATTTAAAGTATGCAGACTTAAGTAATATTACAAAAAAATTACAAGAAGATATTAATGAATTTAATGCTAAAGTTGAAAAACATAAAATAGAACTGGACTTTGTAGTTGAAAAATCAGTTAAACAAGGAGAATCAATTACTGGTAATGCTAAAGCAATAAACACAATTAATGATCAGCTAGAAAATTTTAAGAAACAACTTCGGAACTTGATTAGTACTGTTGACACACGCCACAATTTAAAGTACGCGGAATTAAGTACACTTACAGAAATGTTATAAAAAGATATCAGCGAATTTAATAATAAAATTAAAAAAATAATAAATGATCTGGACTCTATAGTTGAAATATCAACTAAACAAGGAGAATCAATTATTGCTAATACTCAAGAAATTTCTACTAATACCCAAGAAATTACAAAAGTAAAAAATGCTTTTCTAAAACAAGAAACACAATTAGCTAGAACAAAGGGTGTTGTTGACAATTTATCTGCTTCTGAAGCTGCTACAACAAAACGATTTGATAATTTAGCTGAAATAATTCTTAAACTTAAAGGAAAGATAGAAAAGATAGAGAAGAATTGGAAAAAGAACTAGAGAAGTAAGACGTGAAGTGTTTCTTTTGAATATAACAGCGGTTATAATGAAGGAGAATCCATTGTAGTAGCATATTCATACATAAAACTGAAAAAATATTTTGATCGCCACGGTGTCTGGATATATTCATTATATGATAATATAATTAATAGTGGTGCGGGCTATTTTAGTGCATTTAATTTGGTATCTGGAAATATCGTAGATTATACAGATTTTATAAACACAAACCAAGAATATAAACTAGCTGTACCGGATGTACTATTAAAAAATGTGTCCTCAGTAAAAAAATGCCGGAATTTATATAATAGATATCAGGTTTTTTAAGGTGGCGTCCCACCAGTCGACAAAATGCAAAATATCACATTTTCTTTTTAGGTGGTGGCAAGAGGGTTTTACAGGTACATTTCCTGGTGAGAGTGTAAATATAACATCCAAGATCGATGATAGTGGGCCCGAAGCGGGCAGTGTATGTATGTATCAGAAAAAAATCAAAATTTATTTAACAGAAAGGACAATGTTTGACATTCATCCTTATGACGATTCATCATCTACAGAAATACCATTTGTTCTTATGTCGGATAGTTATGTCAAATTCAACATATTGGAGGAATATATAAATTATAAAGAAAGCAAACTTTTGGAGGAATATATAAATTATAAAGAAAGCAAATTTTTGGATTACAACTTTAATTAAAACTTTATTTAATTACTGTGTTTTTATTTAACTGGAATAATTAATATAATGGGAATATTTAATAATATAAATAAAAAAGTAAATAAAATAGAAAAACAAATAGAAAAACAAATAGAAAGACAATTAATAAGAAAACCTCCATTATTTCTAACATGTTATACTCAAGATACCGGTAGTGGATTATTTCAACGGAAAACTGTAAATGCTAGTCCTGGTTTAGTTCAAAATTGTAATAATGTAAGAATCAATTTTAATTGCATTTTAATTATTCTTGTTGATGCAATTAAATTAGATAAAGGAGAAGCTAAAGGACAACTAAAAAATAAAGAAAACGTAATTCTTTAAAGTTACAATGTAAAAAATAACAGAAAAAATGAATCTATTTCTATCAATTATGCTAATAAATTTAAAATAAATGATGTTATTTATATTAATTCTTTAAACGTTATGAATATTCAGTTAACAATTTATGGTTCTATAATTTAAGAGTTAATTTAAGAGTTAATTTAAGAATTAATTTAAGAATAAGCTAATGTATCAATACCATTATCAAGAATATATCTTTTATCGTCATAACATGATAAAGATGTTTTATTTATAACATAGCTGGAAAGATTGTGTTTATCAGAACGAATAACTTTAAAGGTGTGATTAGCTTGGGTTGAATTAAACAAAGTATCTTTGTAATTTTTATGAACTATTGTTTTCTTAACAAGTTTTTTAGTTCCTTTACATTTTTTAATATTAACTTCGTTTTCTAATAAATATGAATACATTTTACTTCTAAATCCAACAAATTCAACAATGGGAATGTCGGCAGCTTCATCTTTAGATTTTCCAATTACTTTTTTATTATTGTCGAAATAAAATTTTGAGTTGTTATCGTAATCACTATTATCAAATAAATATTTGTCCTTATAAAAATCTTCATATGCCTCTTTGGTTTTAATTTCATAGCATAATGAATCAGTGTCAGTGAATAGTAATTTACAATTACCCTCGTACTTTTCCTTAATATAATTATAATGAAAATCATACATTAAATATTTTGATAAATCTAGAATGCACATTCCAACATAACAAGGTCTGTTTAATAACAAACTTTCTTTTATTCTATGAATACCAAACAAATTCTTGTTAAACATCGTTGAACTAACAAATGAAGGTTTGGCTATATATTTTAATAAAATGTTTTCATCATGAGTTAATTTAATATTAACCCTCTTGCGTAAATTCTCCATCGTCTTATCGAATACAGAGTTGTTCATTAACTTAAAAAAGTCCTTTTCAAATGAATTTTTTGCTTTAGATCTTTTTTGAGTATTAAAATCAATATATTGTTTTAACCAAGGAGATGAATCAAAAGTTAATATTTTGTGTATTTTTGTTACTTTTAACCCTAATTGTGTATATTGTTCAAGATTTTTATAATGAACTACATAATTTTGTTTGTTCATTAAAGTTGGAACTAATTTTTTTACATTACTTTTTCCTATTTCAAATTTTTCTTTAATAGTTTTACTATAGTTAGAAAGCCATTCGTCTGGTATTTTAATTTTTTCAGGAGCTAAAGGATAATCATTATGTACAGTATCTAATTCTTTTTGATATTCAAGATCACATTCAACTATAAAGTTAGTTTTACCTTTTGCAATTAATTTCTTAAATTGTTTTTCAGATATAAATTTAAAGTTTCCAGAGGGCAAAGGTTGACACATGGCCCAACCGTAAAGGTTATTGGCGTCGAGGTACATAATGTATTTGCTGTCAAGTTTAGGATCATAGTCTTTCATATATTTATTGTTTGCTTTACTGTATCTGTTTGAAATATAACTTATTCCTCCTCTCAGTCCGTTTTCAATAAAAAGATACATATCAATATCAGTTATTAAATCTAACTTAATTCCAGTCATTTTTAACATTGCATCCCAAGCTAAACCAGGACTACTAAAATAATGACAAGGATCTAACTTGTAGTACTCTAAACATAATTTTCTAAACTTTTCGAATACATCAGCTAAAAGTAATACATCAGTTTTTAAATATAGATCATGATATTCTCCCATTGTTTTAATTTTAAATTTATTCCAAACATTTTTAGCATGTTCATATTCGTTGTCAGATATGTGTGTTTCATTTAAAATTGAATAAAAATCTTCTTTAGAAGGTAATTTTGTTTCTTTGAATTTTTTAAATGAATCCATGTAATCATATGGATAAACACCTTTTGTTTTTAATAATTCAATATTTTTATCAAATTCAGTTGATGTGCATTTAAATTCTGGAATATTTTTTACTAAGTTATCCAATGATTGAGACATAAACTGGAATGAATCAATAAAGACCAAGTCAGAAGTCATAAATGCCATATATCTTTCCATATTGTTAGGAATAACATTAATTTCTTTTTTGAATTTTCCTATTTGTTGCATAATAAAATGACCGTCATAACCTCTTAAATTATGAAAAATTACAGGAATTTTGTGTGTTAGTCTAAAATTAATATTACATTCTGAATGAGCACTTCCTCTGAATTTTCCTGTTATATGACAATGATCCCGGACAGGATTTTCATTTTCCTTATATTCTTTTTCACAGATATGACAAAACTTTTGTTTTTTAAATTCACTTTCATCTTTTTTAGACATTCTCAAATCTTTGTTAAAATGTTCTCTAAATATTTCTTTACAATATTCCTCTTCCTCAAGCATTTTTTCAATAAACTTATAAACTGCGTTAGGACCTCTATAAATCTGGGTTGGTTTAGTATAACTGTTATCATAACAACAAACAACTTTATAACCGTAACCACAATCTATATGATTTTGATATGGTTCAGTAAATGAAGATTCAGTTGATGGTAAAGCAGTTAAAACTTTTTTAGTTATTGATTCAAAATCAGCATAAATTACAAAAGGTACTGCTAAACCGTTATGATAATTTTTAAATTGTACTTTACTTCCCTCTTTTGGCATTTTTATACCTTGAGTACCATTAATAGCTAAACAGTTTGGAATATGTTCATTTAATATTCTTTCTTGTGAAAAATTTTGTAAACATGATTTGCAAAAATGTTTTCTATGTTGGTCTTTGGTTTTGTTAGTCATTAATCTATTAAAGTCTTTTATCCAAACATAATGTTGGACGGTGGCTGAAAGCTCCCGGAGACTGCTGTCTACCGGGGTCTCTGGTGATTTACAGTCGCCATTTATCTTATTTTTATTAATTAATAACATATCACAGTGTTCTTCGTATTGATATTTTGATATGTACAATGGATAAATTCCCGTAGGTTCTTCATAACCAAATATATTAAATGATATTTCATTTAAAACTTCTATTTTAGGTATTTGATTTAATGTTACAGGAAACTTTATTCCAGTATAATCAAGATCGTTTATGATTTTTATAATTTGAAACTCTTTCAGAATGTTTTGTTACAGGAAATTTGTAAGCTAAATGACACCATCTAAAACATTCATTATCATCATTCTTTATATTTATTAATCCTTTCATTGGATGTTGTAATTGTTTTGGTAATTCTAAATAACTTGAAGCAGCCAATGGACTATACTTATATCTATTTATATAATGAGCATCAACTGACTCTATTCTCCAGCCACTTCCTTCAGAAATCCAATTACCAATTCTACTTATTATTTCATCAAAGGCTTGATGTAAAGTGTTTTTTATTTCGTTTGTATTAATTATTTCTAAAGCCTTTGATTGAAAATAAGCTGATTTATATATTGTATCTGTTGAACTCATTTTTACAAAAGTTAATTTCAAAACAACGTTTATTTTTATACGTTTTAAAGTTTTAAGTTCAGATTTAAGTATTTCATAAGAGTCGTTTATAGTTAAATATAATTGATTCTTTGGATCTTGTCTATATGTAATTTTAATTTCAAATTTCTTATAATATTGATTTTTTGATCTCTCAATTTCCATCTATATATTATATTTAGAAAAAAAATCTCTAAGGAAAAAAGGATTAAAAAAATAATAAAATAAATAAAGTTTAAGAAGAACTAAAATATTTAAATTTATATCTTTTTCCGCTGGATTTTGATATTCCACTTTTAACTTGTTTTTTTCCTTTGCAGCACATTGTTATTAACCCTGAATTAATATTAAGGTCTTTGGATGCTGCGTAAGTGCTTCTATGTATTTTTTCTTCATTAGTATCCCAATTGGTTGCAATTACTTTTTTAGGATTGTTTCGAATATTATTTGGTCTTGGACATAATCTTTCAGCATTTTCTTCTTCAGTTAATAGGCAACCGCAGTTCCATTCAAAAAAATTATTTTTTAAAAGATAAGGATCTATAACATTTTGTAATTTATCAATGACATGGTTTTTATATCATCGCTAACTATTTGATTAAGTTTTGATTTATAACATTTCTTCTTTTAAGAACTTTTTTATATGAATTTTTGTCTGGATCATTATTTCTCCTAAAGTGCTAGATAATTTTGGCATAATCATTCTATCTACCTTTCTATTAACCATCTATATATAATTTCTTATAGAAAAAATCTTTAAAAAACGCACCTAAAGAAATTATATTGATTTGAGAAATTTGTTTATATTATCTATATCTTTTGAATAAGATTTTAAAGTCATTTTTTTCTAAATTGTTATCAACTGTTCAAATTTTAATACCTTCTTGAGACATTCTGTTTAACCATTCTTCATGTAATTTGTGTAGTTTTTCTAAATAATCTAAACCAACTCTGTTTTCTTCCGTTCTGTTTCTTTTTTGAAGTCTTTTGAAACATATTTCTGGGTCGGTTTTAACATAAACAAATCCATCAATTGGGTTTTTTCCGTATGGTTTTATAATATGATCAGTTAAGAAAAGATTGTATACTGCCCACTCGGGGTCATTTATAACACCGTTGTCGTGATGTTGTTTTGTAAAAACGTTACTGTTAGTTAAATAACAACGTTCAAGGACAGAAACACCATCAAACTGTTTAGCAGAAGATAACGTTTTTTATATGACTGTTTAAAGTTGTTAGCTGAAAAGGAAATAAATATTTGGAAGGTTCTTGAGCAGCAAGTTCAAAAAGGTTATATGAATTATAATCAGAGTTCATAACATTTTGCCATTCGTGAATTGGTTCTGGAATTATATTAAAATTAGGATTATATTCTTTAATAATATCTAAAAATGTACTTTTTCCTGATGCAATATTACCTTCAACTGATATAATTTTTCTCATTTATATAAAATACTTATAAATCTTTAATAAATCTTAATTAATCTTTAATAATTTTTAATAATCTTTATTAACCTTTAATACAACTCTTCTTCTTTTTTTACTTTTATATCAGTTAAGTTTAAATTCCTTCATATGCATTTCAAGAGGTGTTGAATAATTTTTTTCTTTCTGCATTTCTAATAGTATTGTAAAAATATCTTGAATAACTTTTTTCTCTTCTTCTTTATTTACTTTTCCAGGATCATTAGGGTCATGAACAGCTAAAGCTGCGATCCGTGCTTTTGTTATAAGTTGTTTTATTTTGTGATGATGTGTTTTTAAAATAAATTTCTTGTCGTCAAGTTTTAGTCTATTAGTAAATATGGTAATTATTGTTGGGATATATAGGAATAGCTGGAACAAGTGCTAATGCAGCTGAGCAACCAAAGATACCTGCTGTAATATATAACCCAGTACTTACTCTCCCACAAAATTTATAACTTTTTCTGTAAGCAGCAGCTAGTTTAGTTAAGTGAATAATTAATTGATCTATTGTTTCTATTCCATTATTATTAGAAATTAGATTTTTATTACTCATTTATAATTAATATTAATATTTTTCAACTTAAATTTCTTCCAATTCACTAAACGGTACCCAACTATAAATTTTTCATTGTAACCTTTCCATTTTACTAAAGCTTGTTTTTTCTTATAGTCTCGTCTAATAACTTTTTCTATTCTAAAAACCTCTTGTGTAGTAGGTAAAAGTTCTTGTTCATAAAATGAACCTTGAATTATTTCATCATTTAAATCTTTAATAGTGTATGTTCTGGGATTTGTATTATTAATTTTATAAATTATAAATATTTCCTCTGTCCAGTTTGGTGTATATCCTTTTTCAAAATGTCTTTTAAGTTTACTTAAGCGAACTCGATCACCAATTTTAAATTTTGCTTTGCTCTTTGGTACCTTTAAATTACCATATAAGTTAAAGTAAACAGTACCTTTATTTAAGTTTTTACTGGCTTTGGTTGGTGTCATTTTTATACTAGAGTGTTTTGTTTTGTTATATTTATCAACCATTTCCTGCAAATTATCTAAATAAGTATAAGTATTATTTGCTGTAAAATATTTCCACATTATTCTTTTTAAACTTCTATTACATCTTTCAGTAACTACAGCCTTTCCTTCATTAAATGTATGGTACATGTTAATTTTATTTTTATTCAAAAATGATTCAAACTTTTTATTATAAAATTCTTTTCCTTCGTCTACCCGTAAATTTTGTGGAATCCTTGCAGTCTTCGGGGACTTTCGTCCCTGAATTCTATCTTCAGAAATTATTTTTTCAAATGCTTCAGTAACAGATTCTCCAGTTTTATTCTTTAATGGAATAACCCAAGCATATTTACTGAATATATCAATAACGGTTAACAAGTACTTTACTCCTTTATTATATTTTGAAAAAGCTTGCATGTCAACTAAATCAGCTGACCAAGTATCATCAATGTTATTAACTATCACTCTTCGTTTCCTAAATTTTCTTTTAATTGGTTTGTGTAATTCTTCTGCTAATTCATCGCTCCAGCGGTAGCTCAGAGTTACCGGCTCTGCAGTGATTCCGGGGGTATACTCTACCCCCTTTTCCCGTTTTTTGACTTTTGTCTGGGTGTTAAACCCATAGGGAACTGTTGTTCCTGTCCAAGCCCAAGTTTGTATTTCGCTTTAATTACAGGTTTTACAACTAAATGTTTTGCAATCTTTTCTCCAAATGTTTTTGATTTAGTTTTATTTAAGTTGGAAAGCATTTTTTTGTCGCATATACCCTTTTTTACACCGCTGTCATAGCAAAAGTCGTGGGTCTTACATACTGCGTCCAGTTCGTTGACAGGAGGTCCATTATCTAAAGGATTTCCTGGCCCACAATAATTATAACCTGGAAGTGTTAAGCCTTTTTTAGGCAACATAGGTAATATTGTTTTATGAATATCTGAATTACCTGCTTTGATGGTACTTTTAACAAATTTTGCTTTCATTTTCCCACAAGACGAACAGGTAGCTTTTATCATTTTTTTCCCATTTTTTGCCGTAACATAGTGAGGATTTATATTATCAGTAAATTTTCTTTCTTTCAAACAATATATTTTATTCTGTAAACTCATTAAACTCAATATATCATATGTGTTTAAAACTTTTTAGTTGTTTTTTACTGGGTTTAAACCTGTGGTTTTTGAATTGTCCGGCATTAGTTGGTTCGGACCGAGGATTAAAGGTCAAATGGGGTCAGATTGGCTCAAAATCGGTATTTTATACGCTACTGATGGAAAACCCTTTTCTCTGACCCGATACTGATTCGGTTTTTAAAACGTTGCTTAAACATCCCTATGAATATGTGCTTTTATCGATGTTAACATTAAGCATTTATGGCTATTATCTTTTGACTCAGTTTTTGTTTTATTATTTATCAAACATTAGGTAATTGGAATGAATATTGAGGTATGAAACAAGTAATAATACGTTTTCAAGCTTGCATTTTTAATGAATTTCATCTAACTAAATAGTTGTTAGTGCAAAATTTTGTCATGTTTATTGCAAAATAACAAAATGATATTAATATCACTCCTTGAACAATATATATTTATCAAATTTAACTTAAGCTAAAATCATTTTTATAAATACCACCTGTGAAAATGTAAATTGTATTAAGCACTCAGGGAACACACACAAAAGATCGTAATTGATAATATATCAAAGTTTCGAATGAATCGGCCACTTGATCTAAATCTTATAAAATCCCCTATAAGTTATGATTAACATACCAGACAGCTTGTCGTTACGCAATTTTCGAGCGACAATAAGGTATTTTTTTTCTGCGCGTTTACCGTTGATCTGGAAAACAAATGCACTGATGTACAAAATATATATAATCAATTACATCAAATTATTAATCTCTTTACAAACCCTAAATAAACACATTTAGCATAGAGCAACTAAACCTATCCCAGCATTAGAATATTAATTGGGCGATGCTGTTCTAAAGTCTAATAATCACTCTAAATCAATATCTTATCCTCATTCTTTGTGCTTAAAGCGTAAACGTGTTGAGTCAGGTAAAACACGTAGGCCGAAAATATTCAGTGTCTGAAAATCATATTTTCTTTTGTAGAAGGTAAGATTTATGAAGAAATATGTGCGACACTGTTGTAGATTTGTATATTCCATTCAAATGCATGTATTATTAACGCCATTTTATGATGGTATTAAAGATGTTAGTTTACATTTATAATCAATTTAATTCATTATAACAAAAATAAAACTGACGTTTTAAAAGTCATCGTTTTACAATTGCATGTTTATAACAGTAAGCCTTTTCACATTCACTGGATACAAAAACGTTCGTTCGTTTTAATGTTTTTTGTTGCAGTACGTACCGGATTTTTGAAACATCTCGGTAAGACATTTCGGACTCATCTTTTTTTAAAACCTTGCTGCATATTACATTTTCACTAATTAGAATTTACAGTTTCCCATTTGCCATAGGATTTTATATACAGACTTAATGATTCAGCAACAGAAATAAGGGGCGTATATTTTACATGTTTGATAATAATTTCTCCAAAGGACCACATGCTTTAAATACTTCTATTTTAGGAATATAATAAGGAGTTCAATGCCTTTGAATATAATAAGGTAGCTAAAGACTGTTAAAACCGATTATATAAAGCAGTATAGAGAGATACTTTGAATATTTAAATTATGTAGTGTACTAACAAACGCAGTGTAACTGAAGAATGAAAGTTCAGACATGATCATATCCTATCAAGGAAGAAGAGACAATAAAAGTAATATGAAGAACAAAAAAAATTGTCTGCACTAGAAAAAACTTAAAAGATCTTGAGAAGAAAACTTCGCTGAAGGATCCACATAACACAACATTTTAATCTTTTTATTCCTTTTTATCAAACCAGGAGCAATGGTTATGCTTAAATCTTTCTTTTGGATTAGAGCACTTTCAAACTGGAACATATCTTACTGTTTTCAGTTTAAAGATGAAGTTTTATTATCAGTTAAATAATAAGTTGCTATGAATTTTTTTTCCTGAGACCACACTTAGATTGTAAAGGTAACCGACAGACTGTCGAGGTTTTAGCAGATGCTGAGTGGGGGGGGGGGGGGGGGGGGGGGCATGAGGTGTGTTGCACCTTTCATTACCTCTCATTAACAGATTCAGTCAAACTGACTCTGCTACTATCTTTGCTTTGTTTTGCTCTGTGCTTCCAAATATATTCTAATATATAGATTTTGTTAATAAAAGAAGATTTGAATGTTTTACTTTGGGCGTGAAACAATACTTTTAGCATTCCCCTTACTTGACAGGTTTGTTGTGGAAAAGTGTTTCTGTGAGAAGTGAATTTCTTCACTTACCTGGTCAGTTAAATGATCAGGTAGGCTGCATATGCATTATGTTTTCTTACAAAATGTTTTCGTAATAAAATTATGTTATAAATTACAAAAAGACAATGCATGACAGCTACCATTATTTGTGATCTTATGTTTATCATGATATACCTGAACGGATTTTGAAATAACTTCTCTAACTGCTAGCCATAATAGGACAATGCGGAAAACTCAACATTTATACAAGTCAGTTCAATTTCAAAGTTGTTTACTAGTAATTGAAAAAAAGGACAGTTTTGGTATTTACGAATAATTCTCTTTCGCTGTATGTGTGATTCCAACGGCACATGATTTTGAGTGGTTTTAACAGCATAAAACGAGTTATGTCTGTGCTTTTAAAGATTAGTAAGTAACATATGTCTGAAAAGGCAGCTCTCTTTGTCCAGTAAAAATGATGCTATAACTTGATTTATCTTATCAGTTTGCAAGCTAAATCTGAAAATATCATGACGTCGAGATAAGACCTAATAATGTCCTATATCTTCCTAATGCAGATATCCGCTATTTTACTTCCTTCTTGGCTTATCATATCATATTGATTTTGTTTCCGTAGTAACCAAGTAAATATTTGCTTCAACTTTTGAAACGATAAAACTGAGCAAATAAATAGAAAAAGTGGAAACTCCACAGGTCGCTCAGCACAACAAAAACGAAAATGTTGCAGGCTCGGTTTGATTGAGCCTGTTCATGGACGGTAGTGGAAATGCATGCTACCGTCCACGCCCTCTAGTCCCGGGTTGAGCAGACCTCAACATTTACACATGTTAAAAGTACAAAAAACAATTTAGAGACATCCGCAGATGTGTTCATACGGCGGTGCACATGGAACCTTCAATGCTACACTAGTGTGTAATTCTATGAAAAACGGCATATGGTCCCCAGTTAAAACAAGATTTAGCTTACCAAAAGGTTCCTTCTAGCGCATATTAAATATTCGTTTTAAAGGATCTTTAATAAAATAATTATGAACTATGTGTTTTGCTAGTTTACGTGAATTCTTATCTATTCATTATAAGAATACTTAAAGTTATTTCACACAAACATTTATTTAAATTAAAAAAAACACCTTTTGATGAGCGATCCTTCCGGACAATAATAAATACCATATCTCTGTCAAAATTTCGGGAATCAATGTCGATAGCTGTGCTAGTGGCACAGATCAGAATTTAGTCGTATGTTTCCCTGTTTTAATTAGCAATACAATGGAAGAAAAGATCTGCCATATGCCAGTAACTGCATTGCATGAATGGATACAGCTCCAGAACTACTAAACCAGCAGAAAAAGGGCTTTTATATAAGTCGGCACCAACAAACTGATGGATTTGAAAAAAGTGCGTACAAAAAGTTCACAACTTAAAAATTAGAAAACAATTAATAAAAAGGCATTAAAATTACAAAGTTCGAAATATTTATAGCTCAGTAAAGTGAAGAAATGCATAGTACAGTTCTAGATAAAAACAAGGGAAGTAATTGAAATCTTGTTATCCGTTGATGGTACGTATCGTGCAATAGCATTCACAGACAAGTAAAAAATCTCGAATAACTTTATTAGTACAGTATGTTTTGATGGTTATACTTAAAATGTCAAAATAATAAAGTTGGTATGAAATAAAATCGTAAAAAGAACCTCTGGAAGCAGCAAAGAATGCAACCGAGAAGAATAATAGTAGACGATATTTTTGGGCGGGAGTCTATTTTTTAGATGATGAATATTCATTTAGTTAATCTCGATTCTACAATATGACATGTAAGATTTACGAGTTAGATAGTTTAAACTAAATTATTCTTTTTTGTAGGTCTGTTTATTACGTAGTTGTATTTCACTAAAGATTGACTTAAAGATGCGTAAAAACACATTGGCAAAGAGGCTATTTCTAATGAATATGCATGAGTACAAAATGGCAGCGCCTACTGGAATTCGGATGCCTTTGATGATACCCTTGTATTCATTACCTGCTCAGTCAAGTGTGACATGTTCACCATAAGTGTTCCTTCTCATGAGAAGGAACAATAATGGGTTTGCCCTAAACGAGAAAACAATGAGCAGAACTAAACAAACTGGAATTTAGGAAGGGGAAGCCGCAGTTTTATGTTTAGTTTTCAAATATTGATTAAAACTGATACATGCACGAAATACCATGCAAAGAATTCGTAGAGTTTACGCTGTTTTATAGGTTAATGTTGCATTTGTTCGTTATCTGCTTATTTTTCATGATCTCCTTTCAAACTTTTTCAGTTAAGAAAGGTCAAAGCGACAACAATGTTTTTGCATTTATTCGTGTAAGAACGTTATGTTATTGTTTCCCTTTGTATTTTTGGCTTTTTGAAATAAAAAAATCATGAATTTCGTTTCTTGGTGGGTTTTCGGTATTTTTTCCATTTCAATTTTGGTCAGCAATGGGACATCATAAAATGTCACCGAATTTATCCCACCTGCCCATCCCCATATTTGCAGATATTATACATAAACTTGATCATGAATTAGATATCTTTGCTGTATCTGTTCATCTGTTTTACAGGCTCCTGTACAGTAATTTATTTTATTGTGAAGCAAGTTTTACAACTTATATTAATCACTTTTGGCACCTCATTTCTTACGGAATCTATATACACGAGGGTATAAGAAGAGAAGCCAGTGTCCCTTGTAATGCTAGGCGCCAAGCAAGGGAGCTACTGGTACCATATTTTGCGTCTTTGGTATGACTCCGCCGGGGATAGAACCTACGACCTCCCGCACTCGAAGAGGACGCTTTGCCACTAGGCTATCGAGGCGGGTGCTCCTGTACGGTAGATCTGTTTAAGACCACAGCATACAGCATTAAGGAACAGGACAGTAGCAGAATGTATTCCTACCAACAACATACAAGACTATAAAAAAACTGCTCAATTATTCTTTGCGTAATAAAATCTATATTGATTCTTTGGAAGCATGAAATGCAACTAATTATATTAATAGCAGGTTTATTTTAAATTACTGTGAATATAAACAATCTAAAAATGAAATGAAATGCCTACCGGTACAAACATGTTACGTGTATACGCTGTTAGGAAATGTTGTGTTACATTGCCAGAAACTCAAACTGGAAAATAAAAGACGTAAAAATGGTACTAGTAGATTCCTCTCTTGGCACTCAGCATTAAGTTGATATTGGTAGTACTAGTCAGCCCGGTGTCAGTATAATGTGACTGCGTGGGGTATCATGTCACGTTTCTACGTCGTGATATTCCAGTGAGGAGAGTATTAAGCCTACTGCTACAAGTAGACACCGTCGTTTATATGACTGAAAAACTGTTGAAAAATATGTTTAACCCGAACAAATACACACACACGCACGCACGTACGCACACACACAAACTGGAAGAAGCATGTTAAGTTTACGTCAATTTATGTCGCGACTTTATGACGTTCTCATAGAATAATGATTTTAATTTGAGATTGCAAATCGGGAGTATAGGAGTACTCAAATATATATATTCAAGTTATAGTATTACCTAAAGTAATATATAATTCCGTATGTTATCACGAAAATAGTAATACTCAGTGAAGCGAAGTAAATAGTCTTCTAGCCGTTATTGGCTGTTTTTCCTTTGTTGCTAAAGACCGTCGACAATGGTTTGTATTCGTGTGTCGTCATGAGCCCATAACAGTGTAAGAGGAAGCCTTGACACAGTATGGCAACGTAGTAGTCTCAATTATATGCTTCAAGGATGTTTGCAATCTCTCGATCGGTTTAAGCTGAAAGCCAATACATAATTCTATCGGTGATTGCGTGTTAAATAAGTCGATGAGTGGAATAACTTACAACTTGGTCAAAATCTTCTTTCAACAAAACTAGGAAAGATAAGTTTTATAGAATGCTCTTTTAACATAAGTTCGTTATAACTGTTTTTGTTTTCGAAAGTCATTCTACCATACTTGGGTATGTTTTCAAAGTCATTATTTTGTGTCATTAACGTAGTATTGCCTCAATTCGTATAATTAAGTGACGTCATATTTTGACGGCATTTCCAAGTTGTAACATTATGTAGTGCGGAGACTCAATTTGTTATCAGGTATGTTCCTTTGATTAATAACTGTCTGGTAAACAGTATTTGCTTAACCTCTAACTTCCGGGTCGCAAGGATTGCTCGATCCCCTTGACGCGTGTATTTCACAGGTTGTGCAGACGTATTTTCGGGAGCTTAGAAACATATACGTATATGATTAGTGACGGGAGTAAAAGTTTACCGGTATATCGGCAAGTCAGTGTTGCCCGCCCCTAACACGCATATTTTGCATTTATTCATGATGTGCAATGTTACCTTGGTATATACATGTATAGTGTATGTAAAAACGGATGTGTTTTGGCAGTTCTTCTTCTCCAGCATTTTTCAAAGTTAGGCACGGCAAATATGTGAAATAAAGTATTTTTTAAAGAGATAGTTATAGAATATTGTCAAACATTAAAGCGTATAGCGGAGAAAATTTTTCTCAACTTGTGCATATACAAAACTGTGATGAAAAGTTAGACTGTGACTATTTACACTGGGACTTCTGAAGAATAGGCAGTTCTACGCAGACCGCCCTTTGATTAACCATATACATTTTATAGAAATAAAACAAGTTTTAAAAATATTAAAGTAAGAATTATAGTTTTCAAACACGTGTATATTTCTTACATACATACAAAGGTTAGATTAAAACATAGTGATTAAAACATGTGCAAATTTGGTATATATTTTAGCACTCCTAACTTTGTACAGTGTTTCAATGTGTCATGTATTTGCTACGAAAACACACTTCCTCCTATCTGGGTTAAAATTGGGGAGGGTTTTTTTTCGTGGGCGGCTCATATTCCGATTGAGAAATATTCTATCGAATTTGTTCTGGTAACAAAATGTAGAGGCTCCAACTGCATTGTTTAATAAACATGTGATAAAATAATTTTAATATTTGTATACAAGGTGACTTATAGGTCCATTCGGCCGGATGTTGTGTGAAATTGATTATTTATAATAAGATTTGTGAAACGTTTAACACATGTCACTATTATAATATTTACTTACTTACTTTATTTAGCTATACAGATATATTTGTGGTGTATGTCTTTATAGATATGATGAGTGCATCTCTTATAACAGGAAAATAGGTCTTAACCTATAGATGCACCGCACTAAAATATGCCTCAATAATGGTCTATCGTGGGTGGGGGGGGGGTGGGTGGGGGGGGGGGGCAACTAGTATTAATTTGTATGAAGTGACCTTGACATCTGAAAAAAATGACCTAAAAAAACCAGGGTCATCTACTGACTACTGGCACAAACCTTGCAATATTGACAGCCATGGGCTTAATATTTCTCCAGTAAGTGATCCGAGACCGTTACTAAGATACAACCCCTTTGTTAATGGCCCGAAAGCAATAGGTGTAATGTTCTGACCACAGGCAATCATTCTATGAAATTTGAAAGCCCAATAGTGTTTTAGATATTGCACGGAAACTGCTTTCAATTTCAAGGTCACCGTAATCTTAACCTTCGATCTATTGACCCTTAAAACCATAGCCTATAGGGGTCATCAGTTGACCAATGGCAATAATTATACGAAATTATAAAGCACAAATGCTCCTGAAGTATTACGTAAATTGGGTTTTTATTCTCAAGGTCAATGTGACCTTGACCCTTTGATCTATTGACTGGCAAAACAAAAGGAGTTACCTATTGGCCACCAACAAATAAATTGATCACTGTAGGTGGAAACGTTCATTATTTTTTAACAGAAACCGTTTCCATTGACATTTACCTTTGTTCTACTAACCTCCATTTCAAATGTTTGCATCTACCGACCAAAGCAATCATTCTGTGAGGATAGATGATTGTAGGCAAAGACATTCTTTACTTATTAAAGGAATCAGTTAAATGTGATATTTGTATCATTCGTCAGCCAGTAGATATCAAACAATATAATGATATTTTTTTATCTAACATTTATCTAAAAGAATGGCAACATAACAAAGCTTATATCTCTGATTTAGAAGCCTCATTTTGGACTTAAAAGGGACTTACCCACACATTTTGGGCGAAAAGTAATTTAAAAGTGAGTACTCTGAAAGTTACTAGTGGTACAAAATTGACATAAGATGTTTACAAGATAATATAATAAATAATCAAAAATATTTTGCAGGAGGAAGTAAACCGTTGCAACGCTTTTGAAATAATGCAGACAATTTACAATCTTCTTGCATTTTATCAAACTATCTAACATTTTTAAACTCTTTCACCCACTTCATCATTTTTATCAGAATCATATATCAAATCTATGCCAAACGTGATGGAAACGAACATGTTGAAAATATTCTAGAGAGAGTGCGCTTTTGGAGCGAGGCTTTATCTGCTATGTGGTCATCCTCCCTCTCACTCCACCCCTTTCCCAAACACATTCCCATTTTTGCATCTTGCATGTATAATTTAAATGAATTTGTTGTTAGATTTTTGAAGCACACCGTCTGCCATATCTTTCCTCAACAGTTTATATTTGTTGCGCGCATGGCTCTGTCTGTGTTCTGTTCTTTCGAGAAATCTACCACTATCATTTTTTTTTAATTCTTATATGTGTCTCAATTGTACCGCTTTACTTTCTATGACACTAGTGATTGTAAGTCAGTTCTAATCAAGTCATCTCTTATGGTTGAACACCTCTAATTCAGGCTATTTTTTATTTTACGTAGAATCCACTTACTTGAAAACATTATTTCGACATTTTGTAGAGTATAAGGTTTTCGGGGATGTATATTTTCTTCAAGAAATTTACCTTTAGAGGCAAAATTTTGTTTGCGGAATCCGTTATTATACTTCTAAAATCAGTGTTAAATAATATTCTGCATTGCGAAAACGTATTGCAAGAACGTGCATATAAACATTTACTCCTTATACTGAGGTTCACAATAGGCGTAAAATTAAGACGAATAAATGAGGCACACTTCAAATATGCTGTATTGCACTTTACAACTTCAAGGTCCCGACAAAATGTGCAGATCAATGCATGCGCCGTAATGATAAACACAAACCGTTGCTAGCGAGCGGACACATCACGTGACTGATAAGATATCAGCCCCCTATATATTTTCAAAAACACTGTCGCTATTGCGGAATCTCGGACATTAACACACAACAGAAAACATGGTAAGAGCTTTTTTCGATAATTCTTATAATTTTCTATTTAATTTACAGTAAAGGTCAGTAGCAGTTCATTTTAAATTTTTTAAATCAACACAACTGTCTGAGTAATAATTTTAGCCTTTTTCTAAAACCTGTTAATGCGTAATCAAATACAAAAATGTTCATCAACAATCCAGTGCAAGGCTTTCCATTTCATTGCAAAAGAAATAAGACCAGTAAATATCTTATATTACTACCGAAACATCATTGTTGCTTTTAGCAAATAAAGACAGCATTAGAGACGAGAAACTGAACGGTTAAAAGTTAAAACTTTTAAACAATGCAACAATTTAAACTAATTGGTGCGTTCTTTCTTCATTTTGTGATCCTGTCACAAATGTATTCGTGAATGAGGTTAGAATTTTTGTAAGTGAAACAACACGGCAATGGAATGGAGGTTTTAAGAAAGTCTTACAGACCAAACTTTAAATCATTTTAACCAAACATTTGCTGTCTTAATGGGTTGTTAACACACTTTATTTTATTTTATTTTTAGATAAGTTCAATATTGATGCTATGTTTACGTTTCAGCAATAATCAGTCATTTTTATATTCTGAAAAAAAAAATCTTACGACTGAAACAGTCTATGTGAAAAGGATTCACGACAAAAGAATTTGAAACGATTGAGAGGATTTCAAACTCTGATACTTTATATATATATATATATATATATATATATGCAAAGATTGGTGAAAATATAGAATAAGTATAGCTAATGACTAAACTTCCCATGTATTATTGTGGACTATTCTTAGAAATTACAGCAAAACTTATTATGTAACGTGTTAAAAAGTGTGCTCAAATTCTTCAATTGATACAATGGAAACGAGGATTGTTTTTAACAAAAACTTTTATATTCAAATACATGTATTCATTTCGACACGAACACTAAATATTTAATTTGCATAATAAAGTATAAGAGACGTACAAAGATTGTACATTTCGACTGAATATATAATATAACATCATATTTCAGATTTTGATCTTTTTTGTCAAGCAGGTTTTTATTTTTGTCTGAACTGAATCATGCCGCTACACCCATCAACTAAGAAGAAGTCTTGTACTTTTCAATGTTTGATGACTTTGTCATTTCCGTTTACAAATCTACACTCTTTTTGTATGTACAAAATTGAACCCTGTGCAAAGTGCGTGTCCTTGAAAAGATCTGACAGAAGCTGCTGATCTGAACAATGAGCGCATGCATCTTAACTTTTCGCAAGGAGCCAAACTTCAGCCACTCTTCTTCGGATCCATCTTTCCATCCTAAAATGTCGTTTGCGTCGACTGTATCATTTTTGATGTATTGCCTGAATGATTTGAAGCGAAATGTGTTAGATCTGTATTCTTGTTATGTCGTTTGGGAGCAATTTTTCCCTCAATACGGTTTTGTACTGTGCGTTCACGTTGACATTTCGAACGTCATGCACTAAGCGGCAACAAACCGGCTTTTATTCAATAAACCGTTCGAAGTAAAATACTTTCTAACACAGACTGAAGTACAATTATTTTAACGTAAGAGGCATTATCTCATTTTTTCATCATCTGCTTAAGTTTCCATATAGAACACATTGGATTTTATTAAATGAAAATATTCAATACAGGTAAAAAAGCGATAAAAATATGATACACAATCAGGTTACAACGCGAATTAAAATCTCTATAGAAGGTTATATAATGATATAATAGAAAGAAACACATTGATGTTTTTCTCACCGTTCATGTTCTTTTTTTTTTTATAAAATAGGTATTATATGTTTTGTCTGGAACGCAGTTTCACCGCATTTCGTATCTTGTAACCCTGGAATTCTTTGTTACTCGCCTCTTATCTGCTGCAAAGCATGTGTTTCTGGTACTTGAAAGACTAAAAAGCAATAAGGAATGATGTTACGAAACTGACGTTCAGAGTTGCACTTAAACATTTCAAACAAAATGTAAGATGTTAATCTACAAAATGTCTGTCGTGAAGACCCACCCCCACCCCCACCTTTTTTTTCCTTGTCAAGAAATAATTAAGGACGCTCGCTACAGTTTCGTAATTTTTTTCTCAATAATTGATTTTGATGAAATGTTTTGTATTAAAAGATCATGTTATGATGTATTGAAAAATGAAATAAAATTACTAGGTCACCAGCTTTGTTTCGATTTAATTTGCCCCTAGATATGGTGCTATTTTTAACATTTTTCAAAATTTCTATAATCCTAAAATATATTTCAGTAAAGTACAATAATCAGCATAAATTTGATATCTAAGCATTTTTATAACGGAAAACAACATATCTATTTGAATCATGCTCAGAGAAATCAAAAGAAAATGATTTTGTAGAGAAAGGAATACTTGTTCAGCAGACCCAAGGGCTAATTTTGCACATTTTTGTCAATCTTAAGTTGGTACTTCTGCTATTTTTTCGAGTTTCACATAATAGAATTTAATCAAACTCTGCACATACCTTTGGTTATGTCTACCTAATCTAAAACAAAAAGAAAATTGATAGGTCACCTTATTAGATTTCGCTTCAATCAAATTACAACGAGGTGGGGTGTGGCGGGCATTTATACAACGCAGGTTTGTACGAAATACTCTTTCAGTGTTTCAGCAAATACCTTTGAGATGATCAAATTATCAAACGGCAGATTCCTTAATAAGCGGATTTAAGGTGTTTCTGAAGCATTTTGATGTCATAGAACGATGAAAATTTCCACCTTTCTCCGAACAAAACCTATAGTTTACGAATACGGATGTACGGTATGGGTACGGTACGGGATTAGAAACAGCTGTGACTCAATGCAGAGTTGGAGCGATGGTATAAATTACAGACTCCAGTGTCGGATTGAAGCAGTTTGAACTAAAAGTACTTTCAATGTATATATTTTGTAACCATGGTGATACTTCCCCTAACCTTTAGTCAGTATATTATACATATTTTACATTAAATGCATGCGAACATAGAATAATTTGCGAATTTTTGCCGTACGCGACATTAGATAATCACTTCCGGACATGCGCAGAAGACCGCTTCAACTCTCCAATGAGCTACATCGATTAGAAACACAACCAAATTGGCACGGTGTTGTGGTAAATATCGACCCGTCCGGAAAAACTGTAGCCAGCGCTTTTAAAGATACCTATATTTGAAAATTCAGAATTCTGACCGCTCCGTTTTAATTCATTCATAGAGGCTTAATATTAGTCATAGTCTTATATCTCATACTTCGAAATTTTCGTAGGAAACCCATTAACAACCTTTAAATGTGTCTGGAACTATCCCCAAAACAGATTTGGTATCCGGATAATGCGTGCAAGTTCAAACGTATCTGATTTGCTGTCAATAAAATATGTTTTAAAGGCAAAATCGATTTTGCTGGAGAGCGTGTAAACACATAAGCCACACTATTGTTGGATATGTGTAGTTAACTGTTGACTTTTTGATAGTTTGTCCTTTGTTTTAAATAAATGGCAGAGCACTTCCCGATGAAATGCCAACAGAAAAACATATTTAGGAAACTCTAATCAATATGTATGAAAGCTATCAAAACTTACGAAACGTACAATAATGCTTCAAAACAAAAGCAATAATGTTTTCAGTTGTTTTTTCTGTTCTTTTTTCTGACAAATGAGACTTTAAATCTGAGCGGGGTTTACATTTGTAGATTTAGCTCACTACAATGTCTGCCATTTATTTAAAACAAATAACTGTTTAGGTATAAGAGGAATTCAGAAAAAAATGACAATGCCCATATAAAATATAGAGAAATCTCTTTAAGCTTGTTGCATACACTAGTCCCTCAAAATATCCACCCTTAACAGAATTACATTTTCCATCTGGGCTATCAATGGCCTGAATGCTACAGAGTAGTCTGCCTTTTGTATACTATAGATACACTGATACACTGCGCTACCAAGATCGCTTCTGGAATGGTAGCGACGCCCAGCCAGCATTTTGTTTCAGTAAAAGAAAGAGTTATTGCAAACTATTGCCAAACAGAATTTCAAACGCGGATATCCTAAAAGCTTATTCATTTTGTTATGAACGAGGTCATTTCTGTGTCGTGAATTTCAGTTTTGGTAAAATTTTGTGTCATTCTTTTTTAAATTCTTGCTAATATATAAAAACTTAATTGTATATTATATGTATTTTTACCAATAGAGGACACGGTATGAATTTGATTAACTGGTACAGCCAATATGACTTTATTTGTCAGGTTGTTCGAGGTAAGGAAACAAAGGTTAAGTTGGGACTAGGTCTAATAAGCAAATGATCTCTTTAGTAAGTCATGTGATTAGTGGAATAGGGCATATTTGATGTGTTTGTAAAAGATAGTTGAAAGGGGATAATTCAATTATAAAACATAATAAAAGTACATGTACTAGATGATGACAGTAAATGAAAATATTTAGATATTTAACATAAACATATATGGTTAGAAAAAAAAGGAAAAAGAAGCAAAAACCTTGTGATGACAGCATCAGAAATGAAAACTGCTACAAGGCGAGCAGATTTTTAGATTCACTGGAAGGCATCTTTGTAAGTAACATTTTGAGCCAAGAAAATTCTGGTTTGTTTAAAAATGATGAATACATTATTAAACCGAGATATTGATCAAGTAACAAAAAGTGATTCTAAACCAAGGACATAAAATCGACCCATTCGACATTTGACATGGATACAGTCAAACTGAGTCCATCTCTGGAAAAGAAAGATGGACTGTCAAATATAGACATTTTAGGGTATAGACAGTAAATTAGTAAATTTGAGATATTAAAAGCGAAAATTGGCCATTATGAAAACAAAATTAAATGTGGACTCAAGTAAATGACAAATTGAAATAGACAGACGCATGTATAAATCACGCTGGATGGAGAAAACAGGTATTTCTGTTGATCTAGTACCGTATGGCGGGTTAATTCTGCGAGTATTTATTTCTGTTTATTCTGCGGGTCGAGGTTGTCACGCAGAAATAAATTCCGCACATTTAAACTATAAGCAGAATTTTCTGACGCAGAAATAAACTTTGATATTTCACTTAATATAATGGCCTGTTATTTTTATCTCACGGGTTTTTCGTCTGCTGACAAGTTATTGACACCGTATCAATTGTGGTTGATTGTTTTTGTTATTGTATCAATCCATTGTCCACGAATGAATGGTTACCGTTTCGGGCGTGTAATCTTTACAAGTGTATATCACGCTAGGCTTATGAAAAGTTTTACAAACGTTATATTAATTTGGGATAATAAACATTTTGCGATAACGATATGAATTTGAGTCGTAAATTATGACGTAGAAAAAGCGCTAGCTATTTCCCATGAGCAGAATTAACTTCCGGTTTATGCAAACCGCAAAAATTAATTCCTGCTTTTCTCGAAGGTCGCGGAAATAAAAACGCAGAAATAAACTAGGCCCATTTTAGGACAAAACCGCAGTTTTTTTTTGCCTGCAGAATTAACCCGCTATAGGGTACATGATAAATGTGATGAAATTCGGACGGGGAAGAAGTCACAATTTAAGTTGTTCATCTTCAATTTTGCATTATTACTGGATGATACTGAAAAGACACAGGCAGGTGATGGTGGACGAATCCAATTCAAAAGTGTGCATAGGATAGTTAAAACTGATAGATTCCGCAGGAAAATAGTGGCAGAGTTTTCTCTTTTCAAAGAACAATGTGAATATGTGCGGAAACAATAGAAAATATGAAAGGGCACAAAGAAACCGAAATGAAATGCCAATTTAACTAACTACGTTTGTACACCAACATAGATTGCATATGACATATATGAACTGTTAAAAAATAAGATATATTCTTAAATGATAGATGATGTACAATATACAAGTGAAATAAATTATATGTTCTGTTCTGCTCTTTTACCAAACTTCGCTTAGAAATGTATGTTTTGATTTAGCTCACTATTCATGTGAATAAGCATAAATCAAAGAACGTATTTTTGATTTGTTATTTTCAGGAAATGGAAGTGTCTTTTGGCATGGTGCTGAAGTTGTTAGTGGCCGTTGGACTTTCAGGTCATTTTTATGCAGCGCAAGGTATTTACTTTTATGCTATATAATATATAATTTTAATACTGTTTGATATTGATAGGTGATATAATGAAGGTATTTGTTGAAGAGTTTGCGCAAACAGTGTGATCTTCGAATGGTCATCTGTGAACAAATGTTTCCATACAGTTGCGGTGTTCTTCAGGACATTCAAATTTTGTAAAGCCTGCATGCATACAATTTTTGTTTCTTAATACACGTGATTAGACAATCTTGCTGAACATTTCGAAAAGGGCGTTTGCGTAGAAGATGAAGATGCGTAGAAGATGTGCACCAGTGACCCGAACAGTACTTTACTGGACATTTAAATTTTTAAAAAAGAAGGTTTTTGTGTATAATTATGGTTTGCCTAATTAGATATTTACAAGATCTTTCGGTAGACATAATGATCCCTAATCTCTATTAGGTCAAATGATACACGGTTTCGTTTATTCTTTGAAGCAGCTATAGTTCAAAGGAATTTCAATGTATTTCACCGTAAACGATGTATGTTATTTGAAAACGAGAAGCTTAAAACGATCATTTTTGATACTCACTGAAAAAGATGAAATCATCAGGACATAAATTCTTGAACACGAACACTAGGATTTCAATATTCAGCGTATACTTACTGTTGATGCATGTGTATCTCTGGGTATGGTGATATCAAAAGATTAATAAAGATTGTAACTTCTGTCAGTATGTACTGGATGTTGATCTATTCAGATATATGCAAGAAAGCCAAGACAGTGCAACAAAAGAAGAAAGATCAATGTTGTGTATGAAAGTGTTTCGCTACAGTCGTTGCTACCGGAAGTGAAGGATTTTAAAATTTGTTACCACTCATGAATAAAAATCAATCAGATCGAATCTATTATTATTTTGCTTGATTTCTATGCTTCTGAAGGACCTTCTGCTTATAGATGATAATGACCAGAAACAAAGACTTGTGATTTAACGTCACTTGCAAAAGCTAAAAAGAGTATATTGTTGCTACATTTCATAACTGTTCATTGACACTGTGACAATTAAACCGTGTATATTATTTTCATTCATTAATTTGATGAGTTGAACTTTTTTAGAAATAATAAAAATAAATAATAATGTTTATGTGATTTCAAGAAACGTACACAAATAATATGAAATGAGTAAACAACAATCAAATGCTTGAAGTTATCAGAAATATGTAAAGTAAGTTATATCGATTATAACGAGGTATGAGAAAAAGATCATTTCCGTAATAATTGTTCTTTTCAAATTAAATTCACATTTGTTGATTGAATATTTATCATATTTGCTTAAAGATGTTTCTAATAGTATAATTGTAACAAAAGTTACTTTGAACACGGTTGAATCATATGAACCTTAAAAGAAGACTTTTGAAGGAAGAGTAAGTTTAAAGCGATTTTAAAAAATCAAACATGAACTATATTTACCTACATGCTGCATATTCGATCTACTTACAATGTATTTTTCATCAAATTCTGTTGAAAATCGTTGTTTTTCTAATACATTTAAGATAAAACATTCGTCTACATTTCTGATAAGGGTTTCCCGCTTTATAAAAAACAGAATTCTCGTCAGCAAACATCACGTGATAATCAATAGAGTGACACACATATAGATATCGCACACTGTTGTGACGTTTTGAAATAAATAAAAAAAAAACAATATTAAACATAAAATGAAGTCAGTACACTTAGTACGTTTACGATGCAGTCAGTGATTTTCCGTTGGCCTAGTGCGGTTACAGTATTCGTATTATACTTTTTTGTCGTGAGTTCGATTCCCAGATGCGTTATTTATTTGTCTTTATTTTTTCTTCATAACAATTCAATGAAGACAAAACGAGTAAGTAAATCTAGTTCTAACATGTTCACTAAAATAATATGTCACAACTGACGCGTACTTATGTCTAAATACACTCCACCTTTAATATGATCTAATGCTTTTAAGCTTTCCTGTGATATTTTAAAACCTGTATGGGTAAGTTTTATAAGTTTTTTAACAATCTTACACTTCACTTTAATTAAAAGCATTGCCCGGCCATAATTTTAGGATTGATTGATTTATAGATACTACCAATTTTATACGGAAATAAGAAACAAAACAATAAATTAGAAACCAGAGAAATACTTACACAAAGAATGTAATGTAAAACTGGGGATCGAACTCCCGACGAAAAGATATTATAATACAAATATCGTAACTGCTCGGCCAACGGGGAATCACTGACTAAATGGTAAACTTAGTGTATTGACTAAATGCATTTCCACTACCGTCTATGAACAGGTTCAATCAAACCGAGCCTGCAACATTTTCGTTTTTGTCGTGTTGGGCGACCTGTGAAGTTTCCACTTTTCTCTATTTAATTATATATTAATGTTTTGTTTTCACTTCTAAATGCCATGATACTGTGCGCTACCTATAGCTCGGTTTTGAGGTGAGTGATGTTTGTGTACTTTTAATAATGGAACGGTCCGTTATTTAGGTAGTGTTATTCTGTACGATAAGTGGGTCTTATCTAAATAAGGCAAAGTAAATTGTATTGACTTCCCTCATCGGTAGACAAGTATATAAATTGACCCATCAAACCACATGCGCACTTCTGGTTTGCTGCCCACATGATGATAGCTTCTAAAATTTCTGTCGCATCTCGTTCTATATTTATCAATGTTTACAAAATAAAGCGTTGTAACGGTTTATAAAAGTTCATGAGAAAAACTGCAAATATTCGAATGTTCCCGTAATTCCGGAAACTATAAACTATAGATATATATAAATAAATAAATATGTAAAACAGTGGCGGAATTATGCCTTTCGGTGATGAATTATTTTAAAAATTACAATTCACAATGTGTGGGTTAGTCGCTTTAAATATCTATTTTATTGTTTAACTGCTCTTGCGACACAGTTTGGTTGTCATCATAATTCTAATCACAAAACACACATTTACAGTTATATTGTGGTGAATATTTTAGATCTGTTGTATTTGAAACACTTTCATAGACATTATTTCGGCAGAAACTTACTTTATGAAATTCAGCCGAAAAAATAATGTGGAATGAGTCATGACAATATGTTAAACATACATAACTTTGTTTAAATAACAGAAGCTGACATTAACTATTAAGCTTTTTGAACTTGTTAGTTAATATCATCACACAGTGATAAGTCGCTGCGGGTTACGAAGCAAAATGTTTATCACTACTAATACTAGTTGTTTTATTATTTATTATCACATTAATATAATGATTATCTTGTTTCAAGCGTCTGTCTCACAGACTGCGTGTACTGTTGGCGGAAGTCAATGTAATAGTATAGCCAACTCATCTTGTGTCTCTTCTAAGTGCAAGTGTAATGATGGGTTCAATGAAACCACTAACACATGTACCAAAGGTTTGTTCAACCATTTCATTAAGATTGTGTATCTACTTGTCTGTAACCGATTATGATTCGTACAATCTGCATATGAGTTCGAGTAGATAAATTAGTTTAAATACTAACTTAAATTTGCATTCTTATTTTTATTTCCAGATTTCTATTGTCCATATATGTATCATTTAGCTCTCAACACTGATATATGATTTGTTAAAAATAAATGTAATCTGAAAGCTTACACTATAGAAATAGAATAATTGCAACAACCCTTTACTCAAATAAATCCTTATTGTCATATTTAAACATTTAAGCACGACTGTGTAGATTCATTACTTGAGTATAATTACAACGTTTCATTATGCGTATTTCTTTATTTCTTACTTCAGTTTTAGGTGCAACTTGCACGGTAGCCCCCGATTGCTCAACCCTAGTCCCTAACTCTAACTGTAGCACAACATGTTCATGCTCACCACTGTATAAAGAAAAGATGAATATGTGTGTAAAAGGCAAGTAAAATTATTTTAATTTTCTTCCTCTGTCTTCTCTTGAAAATAACTTATTTGATTTATAATGCTGGAAAGTAATGTACAGTATAAATTATAGTTACGTTACGGAAAAAGGAAGTTTGATATATTTCAGTACAATGTTTAGAATTTAACCCATATATTCTAATAGCCTGAAAATTTTTTATTTATGTATATAACTATTTGTCACAGGTTATACAGTTAGTAAACATATGCTCCTAGGGATATTTATATATATAAACATTTAGATTCTTTTTCCAGACATTATGCTTTTGTGTGTGCGTATAAGTATGTGCTTACGACAAAAACATAATAACTTTGTCATCTGTTTCCAATCAGCCGTGTCACTTACGACATGCACTACGGATGGAAACGAATGCAGTCAGATAGGGAACGCTGCATGTTCTTCAAACAAGTGTAAATGCAATGCCGGTTTTAAAGACACCGTGGATGCTTGCACTAAAGGTTTGTATATGGAATGTCTTGTATTCAATTTCTTGAGAATTCAGTTCATTTTTCAATTTATACAAAACATACTGTCAAATTTATACAAAGTACAAATATCTAAGGAATCTGGTGAAGATTGAACCAGCTTAATCAAAACCTTACATGTGTGTCATGAATTTTACAGTACTCGGTGCAGCATGTACAACAGATGGCAATTGTGCAACTGTTACCAATTCAGCGTGTACAACATTAAAATGTACATGTTCTACAGGTTATGGGGAGTCGGATAATATATGTGCAAAAAGTAAGTGTAATTTTATGGTGTATATAAAACACGTTTAATTAAGCAGATGATTTTTGCAATGAAACTATCAATATGATATATGTAAAAAAGAACGAGTATTTTCCCTGAATTTATGTTTCAAGTTTTCTTGATCATATTGATACCATACATCGTTATGGAGAACTAAATGGATAGTTATAAAAAAAAACATTATTTTGTAAAGCATGTTATGACTGAAAAGTTATTTAGAAATTTGATGGAACAAGTTTAAAAATTCGACATCTTCTTTGAAACTTACAAGTTGGCCTGTATAATTGTTTTCCTTCAAAGTCTTATTAGTTCTGCTGCCGCCCATTAAGAGCTTTAGAAATCTGTATGATACTTTTGAATAAATTAATATGACTTAGTTGAAGTAAAGGATGTTATTCAGTGGAATTTGAATTTAATAAAATATCGTTTACGTTTGGAATCTTTAAATTTTAAAATCACACTTATATGAATATTATTGTTTTGTACATTTCATCAGTGAGATTGTTTTTCAGATTTAGCTTGACGTGATATATGCTTACATCGTTATCCAGTATTCATCAAAAGTAGTGTTCATCAAAAGTTATTAATATAATCTCAAAAGAAATTAGATGAAACAAGCTGACCTTAAACATAATTTCTTTTTCTCTTTAGAATAAATTATCAGAGAATGCTTGCAAAAAATCTTCTACGCAATGGACACAAGTTACCTATGATTAATGCCTTTTGATTGTTTATGATTAATGCCTTTTGATTGTTTATAAAGTGCTTCTATGCAACAAAGTCTTTTAAGTTTAGATACATTTAGCTGACATTTATTTTAGATATTGCTAGTAGAAATGGTACATATTTCTTAAGACGGGTTTTATCGGAATCAATTTAAACAATAATGGCAAGCTTATATCGTATTAGGTGCGTATTTAAACCATTGCCGATAGCCATTGTGCCGACAAAATACACCAAAGGTAACTTGTCATACTTTTATTTATAGGACACGTTTCTTTTTATTTACCTGAAAATAAATTCATATTTTGTTTTACAATAGCTGTCTCGGGAACAACATGTTCCAAGTCTGGAAACGAATGCAGTTCTATCACCAACTCTGCCTGTGATGTGCCAAATACAAAATGCAAATGTGATTCTGGTTTCAAAGAAGCAGTGAATAAATGCACAGCAGGTTAATATAACATTTCTATTTGCCTTTAGGTATATAAAAAGGAGCAGTTAAAACAATCATTTTTCTCCAACCTGTGTAGATTTCTTAAAGATTGGCTGCATTATCTTTACTTATTTCAATACTTCAAGGGTAACAGTAACGTTATCTTACAAAAATATTTCGTTAAATGCAATAGCTTTCTGATTTAAATGGGTGTTTGATTTAGGTCATGAACTCAAACGTTCGAAAGTGCTAAATTTGGAACCCGATCTGTATCGGCAAACACTATGACAAAATGCAAAGTCAAAATGATGTTAAATTTTCGATACCTTTTATTTAGAAAATTGTTAACAAGCATTAATTATTATGTATGATATTATTTTACAGAATCGAAGGCCGTCACAGTATCTACTACAACTACGACTGCACTGTTTGGTGCTACGTTTCTTGTGTTTGCTTTGAAAAAAGATTTTTAGGCTGGTAAAATATTCGACACCACGATTACCAGATCATGACAATTGAATAAGAAAATATGTATTTATATGTTTAGAATAAGACATTAGATTCATTTTAAACAAATCCCGTTATCAAAATTACCCGCGGGAGACGTTTGTAGCTTGTAAATGACCAATATACTTTTCTATGTGGAAAACATTTCTATGCTTTAGTAGTTTAGTAGTTTATCACTTTACTTGCTCATTACACTCTCTCCTCTCTGACTGACTAGAGCACAAAATTCAAACCGCCGATTTTAATAGACGTGCATTAGTGCTTATTTTCATGTTATTGTTAAATTGTTTTAGTACAATGTATATATATTTCATTCTTTTTGTCAGTTCAAAACACCATATAACAAACAGTGGATATTCCTAGTATTTTTGTCAGGAAAATACCTAACTGTTTTAATGCTTTGGCAAAGTTTAATAGAAGCAAATACATAAATATTTTCGATGAATCAAAAACTAATTTCAATTAATCGAAAATGTTTACATACTGAACGAGTCGCTTTGATGTTAATCTTTGAAGTTCATGATGTTCCTTTCTTTACGGAAATAAAATCTAAGCGGAAAGTTAAAGTGGCATTATGCGCATCTTAGTGTTTTGGTGACTGTTGTATAAACGCAAGTTTCAGTTGCTGTACATTTAAAAGTGTTACATTAACGAAAATGTTGCATAAGTATTTGAAGCTGATGTTTTGAAACAAAGAAATCGGACTAATAAAATAATAGTTCCTTCCTTCGCTGTGATATCTCTTATGTTGTTGTTATTGTTGGTAGAGATTTCTGCAGTAAAAGGGAGACAACTCTTGCATACAACTTTTCTTTTCTTAAAACAGTGGACCACTGAAAATAAGAAAAGTCATATTTGGAAAGTTATTATGTCGTACCGCTAGCAGGAAGAGTTTGGTATATTGGGTTAAAAGCTATATTTCTCTACTCTTTTAATAAAATCTGGAAAGTAGATCCCTCGGAAGCACCGAGAACAAGGCAAACAGTGAAAATTGCATTCTCGGTTTGATTGAGTCTGTTCATGGGCAGTAATGGAAAAAGCAACACTGCCCACGCCCCCTAGCACCGGCTTAAGCAGTATTCAATCTTCAAATCCAAATGAGTTGAAATCAATGATCCCGAAGGACCAGAAAATATAACAACACTGAGATGAAGTCGGGGCGACTTTTTACGGCCGTAATGCTCATATATATTTCAGCTGGAGTTTTACTTGAAAAAAAATGCGCATAATTCCACTTTAAATAAAGACCAGTTGTTTCAACACGATCATGACTTTCCTCTTTAGAACGATTTTATACACATATAAAGTGTAAAAGTTCCAAGTGAAATTTGACATTAGAGATAGGTGGTCATATTTGAAACATCCAGCTGGGACAGATACATGACATATTTATATACATGTACCTTGAACGTTTGATGTTTCTCATTCATTCAGTGTTTCTTTATTTTCAGTACATTTCTATTGAGAAGCTTGTCAACATGTTTATTTTGTTATTTTTTATGTTCACATTTTCTTGCATTACATTTCCAGAACAACTGTTTTATTTTCAAATATACCTCTTTGTTTAATTTGTGACTATGTTTCAACAATGGCATTATTGTTTAATGCACTAATGCATTTGCATGAAACTGGCTGATAGATGGTAGATGAGTAATATTCATTCATTTGCGCAGATTAAATACAAATTCATTATAACACGTAATTGATCACCTAAATCAGACATTTTTATACTGTCAGTAATTTAATTTTGCCTTATTGACTAATCGGAACTTTTTACGGTTCCTCAATAACGTTGGCAATATCTTTCATAACACCTGTAGTACATTTATGAAATTCAGACACTAAATCAAGTATGTTGTTAAGATCATACGAAACATTCAACAAATCAAATTGTATAAAGATATTATCTTATTCATTATACGATCTATATCCATGTTTTAAAAACAACAGAAATAAAAAATACATGTTTGGTTTTTATTCAACGAGCAAATATTATTTACAAGGATATAGAGTTGTACATATGATGTTGGATTGTCACTGTTCTCTGGTCAAATATCAAACCTGAATTGAAACATATGTCCAAGATATGGTAGGATAAAGAAGTTATTTTGTTTTTGTCAAGTTTTTCATATCTTATCACGAAATTCGATCAGTAAACATTCTAGACATTTATGTGTATTTTTGTGACTTTTTAAAATTGGGCCGTAAAATACATTAAATGATATCACAGCATTATGCATTATTCATTAATCATTTGTTATTGTTGAGTTTTTTTTTTTTTTGTTTTTTTTTTTTTTTTAAATATCATTAGCAACGCATGTGTTAGAAATTCTATCAATGTACTGTATTATGAAAGAAATTGCCAAACATTTCAAGAGGCATTAGAGCTGAACTTCAGATTAGTATATTGCCTAACGTTGGTGCAATTTCAGTCTAAAGGAATACTGGGATAGCCAATATTAAATGACTTTATATAATTCGTACAATCAATCTATGTACTGTAAATGAAACGAATTTAATAAAACTGTTGCTAAATGTAGGGATTTTATACATAAGGATGATCTGCAATCATGGTATTATTCCACTCTAAAGGCGTATGAACATGATTAAATAACGTTGTTTATTTGAAGGTAGATCTTTGTATACCTAAACAATATGTCATGATTTTTTTTTGACATCGACTGAATTTAATATAACGAACTGTACAGAAAAAACACTTGCACAGAATAAACACTTGCATTATTACTTAACATAATGTTACGAAAAAGTTATTGGAATTAGCTGTACACACCCAATCTGTCCGTTATTACTTATTATGATGTTTAGTTACAGTTTATAAAGTTTATGAAATGGACATATCAGATCAATAAACAGTTGTTTTATGTATTCTGTATTGTTTGATTTAGCTCCCAGCAAGGAAATCTTCGGTTATTTAATGTCAGCAGAACAACTTCCTCCCTGCGAACAGATCTATTTCCTTGGTGCCATTCACCTAAAGTAGGTTTAATTTCACGAAGTATATTGAACGAAGCATTGTTCTATGAGGACTGCCATTTAGTTAAAATGTATTTGTTGATATTTGACCTAAAATCAGTATATGGTAATTTCAATTTAGATTGATTTAATGAAAGTGATTTCTTTGCTGCAGTATCAGCATCTTCATTTCCATAAATACAAACATGACTAGGAATCCAACAGAATATGATGGAATTTTTAAAAGATAGTTCATGAACCCTGAGAAGAATGTTTTGAATGAGAGGATTTTCTGTATTACGGTTGTATATTGATTGTAATACAGAAAGTGAGTCGGAAAAGATGATAAACTTTTCTTCATTATATTCTGAAATAAAATTAAGGGCCAAAAGAAAGCTTTTTATCAAAAATAACACCAAGAAATTTTGCTTCTTCAACAACGGGTATTTTTGTACCATTTAGAAAAAGCTCAGGGTCACAATGTTGTTTCCGTAATTGACAAAAGTGGACACACTGAGTTTTTGATTGGGAAAATTTAAAACCATTTTCCATGGTCCAAGTTTGAACTTTGTTCAAACACTGCTGTAATTGGCGTTCAATCGTACGCATATTTTTTGAACGATAACATATTAGAAAATCATCAACATATAATGAACAATCTATCCCTGGTGACAAACATTTCACAATATTATTAATTTTTGATGCTAAAAAGTGTGACAGATAAAATAGAACCTTGTGAAACTCCCTGTTCTTGCTCAAAAGAGTCAGAAAGGGTAGAACCAACACGTACTTTAAAATTGCGATCTGATAAAAATTGCGATATGAATGTTGGAAGACGACCTTTTAAACCTAAGTCGTTAAGATCATTCATAATACCATATTTCCATGTAGTGTCATAGGCTTTTTCTGAATCAAAAAAAGACAAACACTAAATGCTCTTTTTTAACAAATGCATCACGAATAAAATTTTCAAGTCGAACAAGATGATCAGTTGTGCTGCGCTGCTTGCGAAAACCGCTTTGAAATTTTGTAATAAGGCATTGAGATTCAAGATTCCAAACTAGTCTAGAATTGATCATACGTTCTAGAGTTTTACATAAACAACTGGTAAGGGCAATCGATCTATAATTACTGGGGTTAGTGTTATCTTTCCCAGGTTTTGGTACAGGAATAACTATAGCTTCTCTCCAGGAATCTGGAAAAATGACAGTTTTCCATGTAATATTATAAATTTCAAGTAGGAGGTCTATTGATTCTTGTGGTAAATGTTTTAAAAGTTGATAATGAATTTGGTCTGGGCCAGCTGCAGTATCGTGACATTTGTCTAAAGAGTCAAGCAATTCTGTGAGTGAAAAAGGTTTATTATAATCTTCATCATTAGTTGAATCAAAATTTAAAGGTTTACTTTCTTTAGTTGATTTTATGTTTTGAAATCTTTTATCATAATTGTTTGATGAAGAGTTTTTTGAAAAAGTTTCACCAAGTGTATTGGCAATGTCCTCCTTGCTAGATGCAATAGACTGGTCTGATTTTGTAATATGGGAAACATTTGAAGTTTTTCCTTTTCCACTTATTTTGCGAATCATTTCCCAGACTTTTTTTAACCGATGACCTAGAATTAAGTTTTGAAACGTATGAATGCCATGATCTTTTCTTTGCTTGTTTTATAGTTCTGCGAGCTTTTGCTCTCAGAATCTTAACTGATTGTAGGTTTTCTTTTGTCGGCCGTATATGAATTTTTAATGGCCGCTCTACGTTTTCGAACAGCGGTCTTACAATCATCATTATACAAGGCTTATTTTTATGTTACCATTTCTTGAAGTTTTAGGAATGGACTTGTCAGCAATATCGGACAGAAGAACTGAAAACCGATCAATAGGATCATAAAAATTAGTAAAATTCTCCAAAGTCAAATCATTTTTACATAGCGTTTCAAATTGCTTCCAGTCAGCTTTATTAAATTTGAAATATGAAGGGTGGTTTGATGGCAGATTAGAAGTATTTGAAATAATAATTGGAAAATGGTCACTACCATGCAAGTCATCCAGTACTTTCCATTCAAAATCAAGAAAGATGTTCGGTTGACAAATTGTCAAATCAAGCGAAGAACAGTTACCTGTTGCAGGATGAAGATAAGTTTTGGATTGATCATTTAGTAACAAGAGGGCATTTCTTTCAATAAAAGTTTCAATAATTTGTCCTCTTCTGTTGCTGTCAGAATAGCCCCAAAATTCATGATGACCATTAAAATCTCCCAGAAGCAAAAATGGTTGTGGTAATTGTTTTATAAGATCATCAAGCTCTTCAAGATTTAGTTTAAGTTTGGGAGGTATGTAAATCGAACAGACAGTAATTGGTCGATGCAATGTAACATTAATTGCAACTGACTGAATACTTGTATTTAGAACAATTTGCCTGTGCGGACATGCATTATTAATAATAATAGATGTACCACCAGAAGCTCTATCAGTGTTAGTATTTATGAAATTATACACTGAATAATTTTTGAAAGCTATTTTGTCCGTTTCCTTTAAAAACGTTTCGCTAAGGCACATAAGCGAAGGATTATATTTTGATATTTGAAGGAGAATTTCATTATAATTTGCTTTAAGTCCGCGACAAGGAAGTGGGAATCTTTTGATCTTCCCCTCCTTTGTGCTAGTTACACTGGACGGTGCAGATGATGGCGGATCGTCATCACCTCCCCCCGTCAACCGGTTCATATCAAGGTGTTTGACTCACTCCACGTTGATTAGTGTTTGATGAAACGTTTTGTCGTGACGACGGCGTACCTGAATACTTAGGAACATTTTGTATAGCTGGTGGCAGTGTTGGTTTTGCAGCTGCCTTTTGAAGTTGAGATGCCTCTGAAGGTTTTGCTGGTACTTTAGGCTTTTCATTTGGTACAGAAGTTTGAGTTGGATTTTGTAGAGCAGTCACTGAATCTGTTTGAGTAAAGGCATCAATGCACTGTGTTGATTTGCTAGAGACAGATTTAGTTATTGATGAATAAGTTTGTGCGAGTGTTGGAGATGTAAATTTGGCATTGGCAATTTGTCTTGCTTCTGGAAATCCAATGCCTTGTGTGAATTTGACATGAAGAACCTCCTCTTCGATTTTCCATGTCTTGCAATCACGAGACTTGGCTGAATGTGGCTCGTTGCAGTTCACACAACGCAATGGACGACTACAAGTGTCGTGGTCATGAGAATGTCCTCCCGTCCGCATTTTGGGCAAGTGTAATCGCCTTTGCAGTTTTTCTCATTGTGCCCAAACTTAAAGCAATAATAGCATTGAAGAGGATTAGGAATATATGTTGTAATTTTGTAATGAGGTATCCAACTTTTACGATGAAGGAAGAACGGAGTGCAAAATGTAAGAATAATAGTATTTGTGTGAATTTCTTTTCCTAATCGCTTGATTTTTTACGTCTAGCAGCAGTGACATGTTGATCTGAAAGGCCTTGCACAGTCTCCGTCTCCGAAACCCCTGCAAGGTCAGGACAACGAATGACCCTCCCTTGAGGTGTTCAAAGTACGGTGTGCAATGCACTTACATGGCCGGTTGTAAAATGAAGTTAAGGAAAGTAAATTTCGTGAATGTGAGGCTTTCTCAACTTCAACAAGCAGATCACAAGTTCGCAGTTTTTTAACTGATTTCGGTATACCAGCAATACCTTCGATGGTTTTTTCAGTTATAAATGGCGAGAGGCTTGACATTTTGTAATGTTTCGTCTGTTGACTGGATTAAAAGAAATCGTGGAAATGCCATGTTGGAAGTGTATGGTCGGTGAGGATTCTCACCTTCCGTCCCGTCAGAATCTGTTTCGGTAATGGTCGTTTTTTATTTTGGTTTTCCATATTAAATGTTTAAAATTCGTCACTCGCAGCCCCCAACCGCCGCGGAGTCCAACAAGGAAACATGAAAACAGAGCGGATATCCAGCTCATACATGTTAGGGATACTGTAGTGATATACTCGGCCAGGTATTTTTCAATCTTGTTCAAATCACCAGCTGTAATGCAGAAAAACAAACATGGGATTCAAGGGATTGTTACTCTACCCAACCGATTGGCCCTAAGCCACCGCCTTCTAGGAAACATAGATTGAAGAACATATGAAAATATATTGTTAATACATTTGTGTGAACGTAATATGAAGTTATTGAGCGCAGTAAAATGTGACAATACAGCAGAGTAAAGACAGGTTTTGTGTAACGTATTTTGTTCCAAAGTTGTGTTTGTGAAATATAAAAATTATCACATAAAGATGCAGTTTGAAATAAGCAATAGAAAATGTAAACGTTAAAGGTGAGATTTCCCAGGGCTTGGCATGACTAGCCGATTGATCGTATCGGGCCAATACGACCGCCAGAACGTCTCACCGAATTAGAGGCCAAAGATGTGTATTGGTACCCACATCCCGGGAAGAAGATGCGCATATGCAAACAAGTACGCATCATCTCCCCGGGATGCCATGGGGCACCTCAACATCCAGGACCCTCCTCTCCGGCTTACGGGCCGCCACCCACGGCAAACAGGTTGCTCCATTTTCGGGGGAGTCGTACCCCTCTGCATGGAGATACAGCCAGCATTTTCTATCCCCCCGCCGGCTAGGAGCATATTTTCATGGAAGCCGGAAACCTGATTGATAGGTAAAGGCAGAGAAACTGGAAACATACCTTCTCTCATTTGCCATAACTAAGATATAAGTATGAGATAACAAACCTTATTGCACCAAGCCGCTCGTAATGAGGCCAAACCGCTTAGTAGACATACACGGAATTTGAGCTGCAAGCAAACTGCTAAGAAAGCATTTTGGTACCCTAACGACTAACATCCAAAGTGCATTAAGTAAGTATTTGATTTGTTATAAATGCAAAATTATTTGAATTTTGAAACAGAATAGCTGTAAACATTTACACATATACAGGACCTACTGTTAAAAATAAAAAGGCATAGCTATATGTCTACACAAATCTTAAAAATAGTCTCAGAATCTACCTGTTCTAAGTTTACGAAGTCGGTTCATGATAATTTCTTAATTAATGGCAAACCTAAATAATAGCGTTAGTATGATCAGTTAAGCAAAGATTAATTATACAATTATACCATTGAGCGTAATTATCACGGACAGTGTTAAACTCTGTGAACTAAAAACAGAATATGACATACATCTGTAACTGCATGTAAAATATGATTTTGCAGTTTTGCAGTGTTATTATGTAATCTGTCATTCTTAACCGTATAGCAGGGTAATGGGCGGTGCTAAAAAAGGCGGAGCGGCGAATAAGTACAGCCAGGTGGTGCTAGATTGAACAATTGAACATATTCCTGAATAAATTAACCGATAAAAGTATAAAAAATGCAAAAATATAAACAAGTGATTGGATCAAGTTTCTTTTAGACTTATTTCCTAAACGAGTAACAATTTACTGAGATGGTGACCACTAATCAAAGTATACGAAACTATACAAAAGAAGGAGGTTACTATAAAAACACGTACAAAAAACAGGTCTTCTTTTTACGTACACAAACTTCGATTAAGTTTAAGAAGGCGCATTATATATGATATAATAATGCAGTTACCTTTTGATTAAAATAAAGATTACATTTATTGTTGTATAGGTGGATATCTACATCAAACTAAACGTCAGATCGAGGAAACCGAAAATGTGTGTGAACTAACAGGTTCAGTATCAGTATTGATTTAAGACATATTACCAGCAATGCTAGAGCATGTTCAAAGTTGAAGAAAGGGAGACAATGTTGTAAAAGTAAGTCAGTCTGAGGTAACTGAATTGTCAAGTCAATTTGCTGTATGATACCAGAGGTTTTAATGTGAAGAATATTAACTGGATATCAAGAACACTCTCACAATAACCATTTATTTGTGTAAATATGTGGATGGCAGAAGGGGCCACTAACAGGCAGTTTTTTCCTTTTAACATGATTATCTGGATAACACGCAATTTTGCCACTTACCAGATAATAACTGGATATATGACATTTTTAGAGAAAATGTCTACATAAATAAGTGGATATGTGATTGGTAAAATATGCCACCTCTTTACATGTCTCGTTTCAAAAACATTATTTTACGAAAATAACATTACGTTTCACTGCAGATGATAAAACATATCTGGAACTATACCGTTCATTATGTCTTGGAAACGTCATAACACACTTCCTATTTAAGGACTTCCTGCTCTTTTTAATACGCCACTGTCAGAAAAAAAGTTCTTTAACCCTTACCATGCTAAATTTCAATAATGGACTGGTCAATCTTCCATTTTGGGCAGTATCATGTATTTGTAGGGGTGTTTACTGAAAATTTACTGACTGAATAGCGAACAGTGCAGACCATGATCAGACAGCACGGATGTGCAGGCTGATCTTGGTCTACATTGGTCGTAAAGGCAGAATCAATCGTGTCCGGCATGGTAAGGGATAAGAAAGTCTTTTTTATTTTGTTTCTGTTTTTTTTATAAATCAGTGTTTATAGGTACGGATTTGAATATCCGGCTCTCAAGTAACTGTTTACGCGGTATCGACATTACTGTGCTGTAAGGTAGAGCTTAGCTCGATTATGGGGACGGAGTGCGGCTATTTACTTCCACTGCAATGTGAAAATGTCTAGCCGGAGACAGGTTTGTATTAAACTAAAACTGATTAATTTGATTAAACGCCTATTTTTTTACAATCACATTTTCAAGACGAGGACATTAATTTAAAAAACCTTAAAAAAGAAAATGTGAAAAACCCCCACAACATTCAAAAAAACAAACCCCTGTCGTTATGCAAAATAAAAACTTATAAAAAAAAAAATTTTAAAAATGCCGAAGTCCCAAGCTTTGCCCCACAGTGGAAATTTTATCATTAAATTTCCATTTTTGCATGGAAAAAAACAAACGACATTAAAAATTTTTGACGATCTAAAACCGCTATGGCAACTCTAAAAGAAATTTTTTAAAATACATGGGGGTTCTGAAAATGTGACTGTTTTACATGAAAGAAAGTATTTAAACTCCTCGCAACCAATGTAAGTCATACATTGCTTGTTTGGAAGTGTCTAATTTCCTGTTTTGCACACATGTTTTGAATACGTTGAAACTTACGCAACTCTGTTTTAAAACCTTTTCCCCCACCTTTCATTGATTACATTATATAGTTTATCAAATGAATCGGGTATAGGAGTTTATAAAGCCTTTTTATGCAAAATTGTCGCTTCAAGCAGCAGTGATACGAAGATATATTTATAAATTTTTGCCCGAGTTAACTGTTGTTTTACAAAAAATTTTGTTCTTTGGTGTACTTTTCTTATACTATGTCTTGTTAATATTTGAGAAAGAAAACCAGGTATATAGATGTATTGTGCAAAATTTAAAGTTACCTCAATGTCTACTTTTATCTAGACTAGCGTCCCACAACATTTAAATTGGAAAAGAAAGCTTTTTGTTATTATAATATGTATTTATACTATATAAAATGAAACCCAATTTTCAAATTCGATATAAATCAAATGCCCCGGGGAAAATTTTGGAACTTTCTTATTTTGGGTCTGGCTATCATAAAAAATAAAACGCGGGCTGGTTGTTATTTTAAAGGAAGAAGAGGGGGAAAACACAAGGTGGCACAAGTAAAAAGGGATTTTAGATGCTTTATTTGGGTTTTCTGAGATTTTTTGAAACGAAAAAATTTTGAAAAACAGAAATGCGTTTTTCACCTTCGTTTTTAAGATATTTCAGGCGAGGTGCACTTTTCGCGATAATATCTTAAAGGTGTTTTTAAAGCATGTTGGGATTTTCAAGTGTAATAATACGCGAATTATTTTCGGAGTCTGAATGTTTACACTTCTTTGAGATAGTGTATATAAACTCAGACCCCCCCGCTTAGCTCAGTAGGGAAAGGGGTTTGGGCTCGGATCGCGGGTCGCGAGTTCGACCCGGGCGGGCGAGTTCTCCGTGAAAATTTGATAACGGCATTGTTCGAAATCTTGTCCCCATTTGATAATTAGTGGGGAGTTGGCAGTTACTTGCGGAGAACAGGTTTGTACTGGTACAGAACCCAGGAACACTGGTTAGGTTAACTGCCCGCCGTTACATGACTGAAATACTATTGAAAAACGGCGTTAAACCCAAAACAAACAAACAAACAAAGCAGTATCACCATAAGATACCGTAAATTTATCTAAAGCAAGATTAAAACGACGATAAAATATAAATTAATGAGAATGACGAAACATGAAAACAAACAATAAAGAACTGTATAAACCACATGTACTTGTACCTGGCAACCACATTGAGAAAATGGAGATCTTTACAGTATTGTATTAATCATAGTTTAAAGGATATTTGATGACTGTCAAATCTTCTTGAAGATTGTTTGGAAGCAAAGTACGCAAACAAATTTTATAAAAGCAGACAAATATTGATTTAGGTCATGAATGTGCTACAACCCTCACGTCCCTAGCATCTGCTTAAAGCTGGCTCATCTTATCAACTTTGGTTCACTTCTTTGAGAAACAAGTTGACAAAAGTCGAATCTGTTCTTTTAAACTTCTCTGTCACACCAGGAAACAGAGATATTTCGTGTTTTAAATCTACCCTTATCTTTTATCTTTGGTGGTTTTCTTTAAATTTATTTCCAGATCAATAGATCAAATCGCTACAATATCTCAACATTGTTCAGTATTGCAGTTGATAATTAAGACACTGATATCCTGGCCTCTTACATTTTCGACGGTGTAAGGAAAGCGGATATTTTTTGGCAGAATTTTATTATGCGTAACCTATCGTTCAACGTGTTGGAACTTCTTTAACCTGTATTGAAAATACAGCCTTAGCTACAACCTCTTTTTTCTCTATTAAACGTAATTCAGTTAGAAACGTATAAAACGGTACATTAGTAAATGAATATTACCATTAATGTCTGCATTATTTAATGAAAACAGACACTGTACTTCACAAAGTTCAAGTGTCATTCTATCAAGAGCAATTGATGATTTTGTAATGCCAATGGATCCAGTAGACAAGTTATACGGTGGACAAAGTTATTTTTGAAGAAGGGTGAACGTGAGAATCGATAATTTTATGAATTGTGACAGCACTGATACATTGAGTTTATTTGATCGGTAACATAACCATTTCGCAACAATTAACCGGACTTAAGTCTGTTACTTTACTGAAATAAAAAATGACCAATTTCATTTATCTATGTCATTTGCATATCACTTACTTTGACTAAATTCAACAATTTCATATTTCAGACTTTATGCGTTTTGACAATACAAAATCCTTAATTCTAATCCATCAGATTTTACCACAAGAACTGTGATTTTTCGTAACAATTTAAATGAGTTTTACGTACATCTTATGTAATCTACACATTGGTTATTTCTGACGAAAAATGTCAGTTGAATTAAGCCAAAATCAAGCTTACAATTAATGTTTAGATTAATATTCTATTAAAATTTTACTGATCCCACATATGATTACTCTTTTACGTAATATATCATTCTTGTATCCACTGAATTGATCTTTTTTGTACAATTAATGCAAACTTTACAGATTTTAGTAGACATCAAACTGAAAGTTATGCAATGCAATAGTGAGATGTCAGTTACCTCTTTAAAATTAACAGTTTGACTGAATTATTCGGAGATGGCCTAAATTATCGAAGAAATCTAGCAAAAATTCGGTCTGGTTATCACATGAATAAGGGTGTTATTAGCCGATCGATTAAGATCTTCCAGGTAGAGAAGTGCCTTCTAGACCACTGCTGTAATTATTCGTCATAGAAAAAAAAACGAAACAAAATTGCACCCCTATAAAACCTAAATTGTTAAAGTGTCGTGTTTAGTTTTGCTATTTGCAAAATGTTAGAGAAATGAAATGATATTAAAACCTCATAAACTTCTTGTCTTATTACAATTCGCCGACCATCTTTTTTTAAAGGTATTTCTTGTTTGAATAATGAATATATGATGACATGTATTAGATTTACCTTTGTCATAAATGTCATGAAATTACACGCCTTGCATTGCGACGGCAAAATGCTTTCATGGCCGCCTCAAAAACACGTTTGTTGACTTACTTTATTGTATTCTAACTATTCAATTAAAAGAAAAAATGTCTTGAATTTTTTCAATTTTATGGTAAATAAATATTTTTTACGATTCTTTTGTTTTCTTAATCTTTGTGTTTGCCCAGTAATGCAATTTTCGTCATATTGCGGCCCATAAGGCATGTAAATATTTTATATTAATTAAATATGTTATAAATCAGTGTATTAGGCAGAATTTTACACAGAATAAAGTGCATTTTTGCCCGCTCAAACTATCTTCAATTCAAAACGATCCAACAATGAATGAATGAGTTGGGTTTTACGGCGAATCGACACAAAAAGGTCATATATCGCCGAGAAAAAGTTAAATGGATCACGTTAATTGCAAAGCATAAATAAAACTATTAAAGTAAAAGCGTATATACATAAATAGTGTAAAAAATCAAATGCAAACATCAAAAAGTATAAAAGTGAATACAAATCTAATAAGGTTCAGATTTTATGATATATTCCTATTTGTTTCAAAAATTGTAAAATTTTGTCGGCTGAAATTTGCTCGAACAGCTCTTTTAACGATTCAACATTATAATATGAGTTGCGCTGTGGATCGAAGTCTATACAGTTGATTAAAATATGTTTAATAGTAAGTGGTGTTTGACATGGTATACATTCAGGTTGATCTTCATTGTTCAGCAGATACGAATGAGTCAACCGAGTATGACCTATTCGACAACGAGAAAGAAACAACTTCCTCCCTGCGAACAGATCTATTTCCTTGGTGCCATTCACCTAAAGTAGGTTTAATTTCACGAAGTTTATTGAACGAAGCATTGTTCCATTAGGACTGCCATTTAGTTAAAGTGTATTTGTTGATATTTGACCTAAAATCAGTATATGGTAATTTCAATTTAGATTGATTTAATGAAATTGATTTATTTGCTGCAGTATCAGCATCTTCATTTCCATAAATACCAACATGACTAGGAATCCAACAGAATATAATGGACTTTTTAAAAGATAGTTCATGAACCCTGAGAAGAATGTTTTGAATGAGAGGATTTTCTGTATTAAGGTTGTGTATTGATTGTAATGCAGAAAGTGAGACGGAAAAGATGATAAACTTTTCTTCATTATATTCTGAAATAAAATTAAGGGCCAAATCAATAGCTTTTGCCTCGGCTGAAAAAATTGTAGCGTTATTTGGTAAACGTAATTTTGATTGATGCAGATGGCTAACGGCGGCACATCCAACCTTTGAATCATCTTTTGAACCATCTGTATAAATAGGAAAATGATCTTTGTAAGCCGACTTGATTTCGTTATATTTGGACTTGAATATTTCAGGGTTTGTTTCAGCCTTTTTCAATGCGGTTTCATATCAAAAAGACTGTTGGAGAATTAAGAATCCATGCTGGTGTATTCAGAACTAAATTATCTTTTACATCATCAAATTCAAAATCTGTTTCCTTCATAGAATTATCAATGCGGAATCCAAAAGGTTTAGTTTGTTTTGGTTTTCTGTCATACGAATCGTGGTATTTGGGTTTAAATATGATTTTATGAGAAGGGTTGGATTTGTTGGCAGCTACCCTCAGAGCATATTGCAATGACAGTTTTTCACATCTCGTGTAAAGGGAGGGTTCGTTTGCTTCAACATACAAGCTTTCAACAGGCGATGTTCTAAATGCGCCAAGAGCAATACGAAGACCTTGATTATGGTAGTATCCAAATTTGTAAATACGATTTTCTGGCCGAACCATATACAACACAACCGTAATCTAGCTTGGACCTAATCAAAGCTCTATAAAGTCTTAACAAAACCTTGCGATTGCTCCCCAATCATTATTTGAAATTACCTTTAAAGATTCAACGATTTCAAACACTTGGCTTTCAGGTATTTTATGTGTGGTATAAAAGAAAGCTTTTTATCAAAAATAACACCAAGAAATTTTGCTTCTTCAACACGGGTATTTTTGTACCATTTAGAAAAAGCTCAGGGTCACAATGTTGTTTCCGTAATTGACAAAAGTGGACACACTGAGTTTTGATTGGGAAAATTTAAAACCATTTTCAATGGCCCAAGTTTGAACTTTGTTCAAACACTGCTGTAATTGGCGTTTAAATCGTACGCATATTTTTTGAACGATAAATATTAGAAAGTCATCAACATAAATGAACAATCTATCCCTGGTGACAAACATTTCACAATATTATTAATTTTGATGCTAAAAAGTGTGACAGATAAAATAAGAACCTTGTGGAACTCCCTGTTCTTTCTCAAAAGAGTCAGAAAGGGTAGAACCAACACGTACCTTAAATTGCGATCTGATAAAAATTGCGATATAAATGTTGGAAGACGACCTTTTAAACCTAAGTCGTTAAGATCATTCAAAATACCATATTTCCATGTAGTGTCATAGGCTTTTCTAAATCGAAAAAGACAGACACATAAATGCTTTTTTTTAACAAATGCATCACGAATAAAATTTTCCAGTCGGACAAGATGAACAGTTGTGCTGCGTTGCTGCGAAAACCGCTTTGACAGTTTGTAATTAGGCCTTGAGATCCAAGATACCAACTAGTCTAGATTGATCATACGTCTAGCGTTTTACATAAACAACTGGTAAGTGCAATCGGTCTATAATTACTGGGGTTAGTACTATCTTTCCCGGGTTTTGGTATTGGAATAACTAAAGCTTCTCCCCAGGAATCTGGAAAAATGCCAGTTTTCCATGTAATATTATAAATTTCAAGTAGGAGGTCTAATGATTCTTGTGGTAAATGTTTTAAAAGTTGATAATGAATTTGGTCCGGACCAGCTGCGATATCGTGACATTTATCTAAAGCGTCAAGGAATTCTGTGAGTGAAAATGGTTTATTATAATCTTCATCATTATTTGAATCAAAATTTATAGGTTTACTTTCTTTAGTCGATTTTATGTTTTGAAACCTTTTATCATAATTGTTTGATGAAGAGTTTTTTGAAAAGTTTTACCAAGTGTATTGGCAATGTCCTCCTTGCTAGATGCAATAGACTGGTCTGATTTTTAACCGATGACCTAGAATTAAGTTTTGAAACGTATGAATGCCATGATTTTTTCTTTGCTTGTTTTATAGTTCTCCGAGCTTTTGCTCTCAGAATCTTAACTGATTGTAGGTTTTCTTTCGTCGGCCGTATATTGAACTTTTTAATGGCCGCTCTACGTTTTCGAACAGCGGTCTTACAATCATCATTATACCAAGGCTTATTTTTATGTTTACCATTTCTGAAGTTTTAGGAATGGACTTGTCAGCAATATCGGACTGAAAGAACTGAAAACGATCATTAGGATCAAAAATTAGTAAAAATTCTCCAAGTCAAATCATTTTTACATAGCGTTTCAAATTGCTTCCAGTCAGCTTTATTAAATTTGAAATATGAAGGGTGGTTTGATGGCAGATTAGAAGTATTTGAAATAATAATTGGAAAATGTTCACTACCATGCAAATCATCCAGTACTTTCAATTCAAAATCAAGAAAGATGTTCGGTTGACAAATTGTCAAATCAAGCGAAGAAAAGTTACCTGTTGCAGGATGAAGATAAGTTTTGGATTTATCATTTAATAAACAGAGGGCATTTCTTTCAATAAAAGTTTCAATAATTTGACCTCTAGTGTTGCTGTCAGAACAGCCCCAGAATTCATGATGACCATTAAAATCTCCCAGAAGCAAAAATGGTTGTGGTAATTGTTTTATAAGATCATCAAGATCTTCAAGATTTAATTTAAATTTGGGAGGTATGTAAATCGAACAGATAGTAATCGGTCGCTGTAATGTTACGTTTATTGCAACTGATTGGATACTTGTATTTAGAACAATTTGTCTGTGCGGGACATGCATTATTAATAATATTAGATGTACCACCAGACGCTCTCAGTGTTAGTGTTATGAAGTTATACACTGAATTATTTTTGAAAGCTATTTGTCCGTTTCCTTTAAAAATGTTTCACTAAGGCACATAACTGAAGGATTATATTTTGATAAGAGAAGGAGAATTTCATTATAATTTGCTTTAAGTCCACGGCAACTCCACTGGATAATTTTACTTTCCATTTTCAATGGCAAACAAAAATTTAACGAATGGAAAATTAAAGTATTAGTGTTGCATTGACTCAGGAGGGAACCTTTTGATTTTCCCCTCCTTTGTGCTGGTTTTAAAGGGGCGGAGCAGATAATGGCGGATCGTCATCATCCTCCCCTGTTACCGGTTCATATCATGAGGGAACCGGTTATGGGTTTGTATGGGATCATTTGATCCCTTTCCAAACCCATCAGTTCTCAGTCAATTTTTGTTTGGGTGTTTGACTCACCCCACGTTGATTAGTGTTTGATGAAACGTTTTGTCGTGACGTCGGCGTACCTGATACTTAGGAACATTTTGTATAGCTGGTGGCAGTGTTGGTTTAGCCAGCTGCCCTTTGAAGTTGAGATGCCTCTGAAGGTTTTACTGGTTTTAGGCTTTCATTTGGTACAGAAGTTTGAGTTGGATTTTGTTGAGCAGTCACTGAATCTGTTTGAGTACAGGCATCAATGCACTGTGTTGATTTGCTAGAGACAGATTTAGTTTATTGATGAATAAGTTTGTGCGAGTGTTGGAGATGTAAATTTGGCATTGGCAATTTGTCTTGCTTCTGGAAATCCAATGCCCTCTGTGAATTTGACATGAAGAACCTCCTCTTCGATTTTCCATGTCTTGCAATCACGAGACTTGGCTGAATTGGCTCGTTGCAGTTCACACAACGCAATGGACGACTACAAGTGTCGTGGTCATGAGAATGTCCATCCTGTCCGCATTTTGGGCAAGTGTAATCGCCTTTGCAGTTTTTCTCATTGTGCCCAAACTTAAAGCAATAATAGCATTGAAGAGGATTAGGAATATATGTTGTAACTTTTGTAATGAGGTATCCAACTTTTACGACTGAAGGAAGAAATGGAGTGCAAAATGTAAGAATAATAGTATTTGTGTGAATTTCTTTTCCTAATCGCTTGATTTTTATACGTCTAGCAGCAGTGACATGTTGATCTGAAAGGCCTTGCACAATCTCCGTCTCCGAAACCCTGCAAGGTCAGGACAACGAATGACCCTCCTTGAGGTGTTCAAAGTACGGTGTGCAATGCACTTACATGGCGGTTGTAAAATGAAGTTAAGGAAAGTAAATTTCGTGAATGTGAGGCTTTCTCAACTTCAACAAGCAGTCACCAGTTCGCAGTTTTTGACTGATTTCGGTACACCAGCCATACCTTCGATGGCTTTTTCAATTATAATTGGCGAGAGGCTTGACATTTTGAATGGTTCGTCTGTTGACTGGATTAAAGAAATCGTGGAAATGCATGTTGGAAGTGTATGTTCGGTGAGGATTCTCCCTTCCGTGCCGTCAGAATCTGTTTCGGTATGCGGTCGTTTTTTATTTTGGTTTTCCATATTAAATGTTTATAATTCGTCCACTCGCAGCCCAACCGCGCGGAGTCCAACAAGGGAACATGAAAACAGAGCGGATATTCCAGCTCATACATGTTAGGGATACTGTGTGATATACTCGGCCAGGTATTTTTCAATCTGTTCATATCACCAGTTGCAATGCAGGAAAGCAAACATGGGATTCAAGGGATTGTTACTCTACCCAACCGATTGGCCCTAAGCCACCGCCTTCTAGTAAACATAGATTGAAGTACATATGAAAATATATTGTTAAATGCATTTGTGTGAACGTAATATGAAGTTTATTGAGCGCAGTAAAATATGACAATACAGCAGAGTAAAGACAAGATTTGTGTAGCGTATTTTGTTCCAAAGTTGTGTTTGTGAAAATATAAAAATTATCACATAAAGATGCAGTTTGAAATAAGCAATAGAAAATGTAAACGTAAAGGTGAGATTTCCTAGGGCTTGGCATGACTAGCCGATTGATCGTATCGGGCCAATACGACCGCCAGAACGTCTACACCGAATTAGAGGCCAAAGATGTGTATTGGCACCCACATCCCGGGAAGAAGATGCGCACATGCAAACAAGTACGCATCATCTCCCCAGGATGCCATGGGGCACCTCAACATCCAGGACCCTCCTCTCCGGCTTACGGGCCGCCACCCACGGCAAACAGGTGGCTCCATTTTCGGGGGAGTCGTACCCCTCTGCATGGAGATACAGCCAGCATTTTCTATCCCCCCGCCGGCAAGGGGCCAAACAATCCAACAAAAACCGTGGAAATCTAGAAAGTAATGTGAAAGTTTGCTAGAATTTAACTTTGTAAGAAGTATGCTTGCATTGATATTTCCAAAGTGTAATTGTCTCTTTTGACTTAACTTGTTTGGTTCAGAGTCACACTGACACTGTGTATGTCATATGTAGCCGTTTACAACTTTTGATGGTGGAGGAAGACCCCAGGTGCTCTTCCGGACATTGTTTCATGTTTGGACGGGCACCGTTGTAGAACCATCGGCCGTCCTATATTTTCCTGCGATCCACCACTCCAATGGCAAGTTTTATCTATTTACACTAATACCATATCACATGTATTATGTTTAAATCTTTCATTGTGGTAATGTACCATTGTTTTCAGTTTTAAGGAGGTAATATACCTTGTTACCAGAGTAAATTCAAATTATATAGTTGAACCGAAGTAATTTATTGTATTTCATGTAATTTAATATTTTACCTGCTACAATCTCAAGTTTATCTCTGTCCTCTCACGTAAATTTTTTTCCAGGTTTGAAGTACATGATCCTCCAAATATTTTGTTTATATATTGCAAAAGGAACGAAAATACGGAAACTTTAAGATATGGTCACTTACACTATTTTGAGTTCATTAAGCCCTTAATACAAGACAGATTTTCATTGAGGTGTTTTTAAAACTTGACTTTCCTATCCTTAAAACAGACGTAAAATAGGCATAATTTGCCTAAGGAATGATATAAATATAAGAGCTATTGTATCACAATGGGGAAAGTTTTGCATTAGTAACTCTATTATAAGAAATGCAAGTCTGAAAAATACCACCCTTTGCCTATCCTTTTTGAGCTTGGAAACAACTTGCAGATAATGAACTCAGTAAGATTCAGATCGTTGAAATATCCTGATATCAAATGCGACTGTAAAGCTAGCAATTATATTGATATAAAAAGGAATACTCAGGTTTTAGAACGAATACGTATTAAAGAGGTAACAAGAAGCTGCGTTCAGTAAACGCTTGATGCCTCCGGTGGCATCCCTGTCGATAGATTTTGCACCTAGTCCCAAACGAGGTCAAGGTCAAGGTCAAACTGAGGTCAGGTGATGTTTGAAGATGAGGAATGGTCACAGTTTACATCTGTATTAGTATCAATTCATTCTTGTAAGGGGTATTGATGCTAGACGAAACGGTCCAATTTGGTTAACCAAGAGATGGCCCATATAAAGTAACCTAACTCCAAAATGAGGTCATGGTAAGGGTCAAACTGAGGTCAGGTGAAGATGAGGAATGGTCACAGGTTACATCTGCATTAGTATCAAGTCATTCTAGTAAGGGGTATTGATGCTAGACGAAACGGACCCATTTGGTTAACCTCGTACGGACGAACGAACGGACAGGACAATCACTATATGCCTCTCGCATCAGTAGATGCCGGGGGCATAATTACAAAATTTAAAGAAATCGGTATAACATATATTTGTAACATAGATGCAATACATGCTATGGCTCATTGTGTTCCTTAAATAAATCTCTAACATAAAATGTTAAAGGGTCACACAAAGTGTTTTAATTCCTCATAGATTATTGCTACTCATAACATATTTATACTGCGTATTTTTTCGAATAAAAGTAGTAGGAAATGCTTAAAATAAAGGTACGCTTTTTTGGATTATACATTTTGTCGTCTATCTATGTACCGGGATTTGGTAGTTTTGATGACTATTCCCAGTCAGGGAGTAACAAAAGATTTTATTCATATATTTAACAAAACAAGACGGAAAACTGTGGGTGGTGTAGCACCACTTTTGATAGACAACTATGACTTATATTAGCCCTGTTGGGAAAGCAAACAAACTAAACAAGCAAATTTCCACCACCCAGTCTAAGACAGACGTGTAAAGAATTGCTTGTCCCACACCAACACCCAAAATGCTAGAGATTTCAGTATCAGTCCAAGTTGTTGACGAATTGCTACTTGGGCAATCACTAACATGATAAATACCTTACTTGCAAAGCTTAGAACAACGCGACACCAAATTTTTCTGATCGTATTTTACAAAATCAAAACCATTACCTTATCATTAAGAATTTTACATCTATTTTAGTAAACTTAAAAGGGGTGTTAGCTTTTATGGAAGAAATTTGCGTATCATTCGCTACAACTCCCCAAATGAACTCTTTCTTGTTTTCTTTCAGTGTCACTTTTATTGATCTAAAACTCTAACGCTGTCATTTTTATCTAGCATGAGGTAGCTGCATGCAGATATCGACAGTCTGCTACCAAAACGAACTGAAAAGCAGCAATGTAAAAGAAGCACGATGAGGAAAGGAAGAAATACTTGGACTCATTATATCTGGACTGCTTTAAATTGGCATATTTTATCCAGTAGGGAACAACCGCATGGCATTTCGTCATTTTTTTTTGTATAACATTAGAGTAAAACCTTGGTCCGGCAGACGGAAACAAATCAAACAAGGAATAAATGGCAGCCTTAGCGATGAACTAGCAGGTTACTATTCTTGTAAAGACAAATCGTAACAATAAATTTGTTTGCGTTTTAAATTATTCCAAGTATTATCCTTAAAACAGCCACAGATTAGGAGCTATATTAATTAATAGGCAAATATCTCAAATTGTGAGCATATTGTTACAATTGATCATTTGATAGAAAATATCTTAGACGTAAGCCCCTATATATTTTTCTAAATCTTTTCTTATACCTTCTAAAAATTAGTTATAAATCAGATTCTGCTTTGCGGAAATAGTTTTGCCCGAATGTGCTGATATATCTTTACTCCTTCAACTTAGGTCCACAATAGGCGAAATATTTCGATAAATAAATCAGGCACGCCTCAGTTTTAATTAGTTTTACCTCACTACTTCAAGGTCCAGATAAAATATGCATACCAAGGCATGCAAGTACAAAAATATTTGCCGTAACGACAAACGCAAACATTTGCTAGCGAGTGGACAAATCACGTGATTAATAAGATATCAGATGTCTCAATATTTCTAGAAAAATGCTGTCGGTATTGCGGAAGATCGGACATTAACGCACTGCATAAAAGATGCAAGACCTATATTCAATATAATATTTTCTTATGTTTTATAGTTTACAGTATAGGTAGAACAGAATCTGTCAATAAAGTAATAGTTCAACTCAAAGTCAATTATCTGAAAAATAATGTTAGTCTTTTTCTGGCAAAACTCAATGCATATTAATGTGATATATATTTGTTCACGAGCGTCGTATCGCTAATGTAAACATTTATAAATACGAGAAATAAAGATTGGCAGTGGTTAAAACTCCTCAGCTGTTCCGCTATTATAGCGAGCTTTTCTGACAAATGAATCAATTGATACAAAGAAAACGTGCAAAACTTTTCGTGTTCAAATTTTAGTTTTAACATGAATTCAAGCTCGTAAGAAAAATATTGCAAAGTTAAGTATAAAAGACGTATAAAGTGTGTACACTAGGACTTTATTCAGACTTCGAATTAGTTTGTCAAGCCTATTTTTCCTTGGGTGTAGACATTATTCTGATCAGATGACCCCTTGTGCCGCTATACCATTAACTAATAAGAAAATAGAAAAAAGTGGAAACTTCACAAGTCGCTCAACACGACAAAAACGAAAATGTTGCAGGCTCGGTTTGATTGAGCCTGTTCATGGATGGTAGTGGAAATGCATGCTACCATCCACGCCCTCTAGCACCGGATTGAGCAGAACTCAACATTTACACATGCTTAAAGTACAAAAAGCAATTTAGAGACATCCGCAGATGTATTCAAACGGCGGTGAACATGGAACCTTCAATGATACACGTGTTGAGGCGTGTAATTCCATGAAGAGCGGCGTTTGGTCCCCAGATAAATGTACTGGGGTTCCCATGTACTGTTCTGCGTTTGATATCTTTGTTAGTTCCTTCTACACTACAAATAAATGCATTATGTTGTGTATTTTACAGGACTTTGCCAGAGATTGTTTGCTGGTCTTTGCACTATTTATCACTGTTTATGTCCAAGGATCTGCAACAGGGACTGGAAGAAGTGGTACATTTAAACATTACTATTATCATCACTATTTTATCATTCAAGGAAATGTTGCTTTGTATCACATTTATTGTCCTCTGTCCATATTTGGAGGCATTTTCTGAATTTAGGCATTTTGTATAATACCTGAAACTTTTAGGCATTTTATAAAATGACTGTGTGTTTTAGTCATTTTTCAAAATGACTGAATTTTCAAGGCATTTTGCAGAATGCCTGAAAATATTTGTAGGCATTTTGTAAATTGCCTAATTGAGATAAAATAAATATAACCCAGTTTATTAAACAAGAGTGTTTATTAACACACATTTCTCGACCTTTGGATGCTGTGCTACTAAAGAGTCACTTTTTTTTACATGACAAATTAGGATGACACCTGCTGTTACAAAGCTGTCCTGACTTCCGACACAAACACCGTTTGTGTACCACATCCACATTTAGCAAAACCTTGTCCATCGCATAATGGACCGGACTTAACTGCCTGTCTCAGAGAAATTTCATTGTGCATATTCACAGATGTAGGCGTCAAAAACATACTGTCAGCGACATCAAATTGATTTCTAGTATGCTTTTCAATCAATTGACCTTCTTTCGTTCCAAGTTTATAACCTGTTTCAGATTTTGACAGAATTATAGCCATCACATTCTTTGGATCACCCTTACCGCGAACGACTGAAGGTATTGGAATAAGAACATTTGTACCAATTTCAACGTCTGATAAGATTTTTTTTCTGACATTTTAAGCATTCTATTAGACTGCTGTTCAAGTGAATTTGCAGCTACTGACCTTTCAGATAAAATAATTTGTTCAGCAGCGCAAAGTTGACAAACAACTGAAGAACCGTACCCTTCGTCCCCGTTTATGGTTCCACAAATAGCATGAAAAGTATTGTGAGACACCGAACACTTATGCGCACCATCACTTGAATTATTGCATACTGCACATAAAAGTTTATTCTCTGCATGAATTTCGATTTGTGCTTCATCGTCAGTTGTATGCAACTCAGCTTCTCCTTCACACTCTGATTCTGTCTGAGAGCTAGTGCAAGACTCTGGCTGAGATTCGTCAATCTGTGCCTGATGATGTTCTTCGTTTTCCAGCGAAGACAGAATATCATTAGAAAGTGACGATGTGGTTAAACCCATTTTGGCATCACAACCGAACATAGCTTTGTATGGACTGCGTTTAATTCCGGAATGATAACTGTTGTTTTTCATAAACTGAACAAACTTCAATCCAATAGTCAAGGACTTACTTTGATTTTTTCTGACATCCGCGCTACAAGCATGTCTTTGATATCGGCATTTGCATGTTCAACACTTCATTGTGTCTGTGGATGACGTGGTTTACAATGAATAATACAACTATCTGGCCAGGGATCCTTTAGTTCTGAAATAACTGAAGCTGTAAACTCGCATTCATTGTCAGACTAGAGAATATCTGGAGCATCTATCAATAGAAATATGTCCAGTAGCTGAAACGCAACTTCTGCAGCACGCTTTGATGTTAAAGCTCAAAGAACTGAAAACTTCGTGAGATGGTCTTGATAATGCATAATGAGTTTGTATCAGCCCTGTTTTAATGACTGAATGTCAACAAGATCAACCTGACCTCTACTGTTAAAGTCTGTGCTCAAAATAGGCTTAATGACAAGTCCTTTGCTTGCAAGTTTTCCCTTTTTAAGTTGACACTCTTCACATAATTCCTCGAAAAGGCCTATGACATCTCTAGTATTGTTTGCATACTTTTTTGCCAGTTCTTTCAGCATTTTATCACGACCACCATGTCCAGTAATGATGTGCTTTTTGTATGATGCTATACTTGTCTTCGGCACAGACGTAATACAAAACTGGATCGGATTCCTGATTTCCCTTCTTCACAAGCCACTGTATGTCTCCACATTGAAGAACATTAAACCTGAAGATAACATACATTTGATAGGTTCAAATGCCGTCATCCCACACACACTAACTACTTTACATTTTATCAAATGACTAATGCGATCATCCACACACACTTACTCCTTAACATTTGACCAAGTGACTGAAAAAATACTGCTCTTTAGCAGATAAATTGATGTTAGAGTAGATGTGTTGACAGACGCATAGAAGGACGAACGTATTGACAGACAGACAGACAGTAGGGGCACTGGAAGAAATTATTGAATGTGATTATGTATACTAGTAATGCTATTCAAAGCTTACTCTTATACTTATTTAGGTAAATACAAAATAGTAGCGTACTTACATTTGGCTGTGATAATAACCCGATGCACAAGTTCTCTTTCCAGAGAGAAGTGTTGCTACAACTTCATCATATTTCTGCCTAGACCATACAACACTCTTGTTATTGTTTTTTTTTTTTCGATGTTTTTAAATAAATTAATTCTACACTTTTGTTTATTAAACATGCCAATCTGTGCCTGTGCCATTTTGTCTAGCACTGAACATGTCAGAATGAGAAACTACAGTATAATTTATTATTTAACAGTAAATGTGATTTTACATTATGCACATATTAGGGGAAATCTGCCCTGAAAACATCTCACTCAATGACCAGCCGATATACAAAGGCCATTAAAGGAGGATTAAAATCTTATAATCGATACGAAAAGGGTCATACATACTATCGATACCAATTAATAAGCCTTACTATAATGACAGTCAATCTAACAAAATTTAACAAATTGACGGAGTAGTATCAGGCAATATCTTAAAATGGTCAGTGTTTTTCTAGGCATTATACAAAATACCTTAAATTTTTAGGCAGTTTACATAATGACCAACTACTTTAGTCATTTTTTAAGATTCCTTAAATTTCAGACATTATACAAAATGCCTAAATTTAGAAAATGCCTGTAACATTTCAATTTCAAATTTTAGTTTCTGCAAAGCCACAATGCTTAAACTCTACACGTCATCATCAGCAAACATATTCTAATTTGTTTGTTATTATGTAGTTATTTCCTTCAACGAAATCAAGCATACTACAGGGCCAGGCTTCATTGATGTTACAGGTTTTAAAACTATTTTTTTAAGTTTTGTCACAACTAAATTTGTTTAAAATGGATATTTATTTGTTTTGTTTCTGGAAGTGTTTTTAAAGGCAGATGCCAAGTAGACTTTGCAGTCTCGTGTCCGAGAATAATCCACCAAAATCTCTAGTATCCATTCAATATATCGGGTACATGAAAAAAAAATGGTTCGGGCAGCCAGTTTTGGATTTGCAACCACTTTCTTTCTTAGAAATCCTGTCGATAATACCTCATATTGAGTATCTCTCGGTAGTCAGGTGATAAGCCAGTCTGTCATTTTATATGCGTTCAAAACAAAATAAAAACACTTAGGAAAGATTGGTTACATTCCAGGTCTTATCTTAATATTTGTATAAATGTTCCTTTTTAGCTTTATCATTAATATCAACAAAATTGATTATTTGTATTTATGCAATTTGTTTTGTTCGATTTATATAACATTTTTAAGGGCTGCTTTTATTATTGTTTATTATTATGAACTTGACCGGTGTATTATACAATTCAAACACCAAACCTGCCCAAGGGCATGTCGGCAAATAGCCCAGCCCCCATGTCCAATTATACCCTGATAAACTTTACTGTAATAATAATAACCACTGTTAAGAACAAAATTACCTTTACAGCATATTATTTTAGTTGATGCTCTGTCTTCTGCAAAGGCATTGAGTCCATGCGTTTTATTCTTTAGGTTTGCTTGTTACATAAGTTAACAAGAGCATTTCTCTGTTTTACTTTGCATGTCTTCTTTTACCATTGCCTGTTAAGGGCTTCCAACGGAGGGTACACTGTCCTGGGACTAAGAAACATTGTGGAGCTAAGGGTGATGTTAGGTGCGCAACATAAACCAGTTTAAACTTCCCAGTGACACTGACTGTTACTGAAAAAACATTTACAGAACTATATTTGATTAATCCACACCCCAGTTTGATGCCATTACAACGAGTATGTCATATTTTGAGATACATCGTATGTTTTTGTTAAGTTCTATTACAGACAGACGTTACGCTTTCCTCCCTAAATGTGTCTGATGGAAAAATGAAGTACTTAAGTACTGAAGTACTACTGCATTCAAACTTAACTATTATCTCTCTTGTTTGTTTTTTCGTTTTACTTTGTCAATTTATCTGTGTGTTAAAGGGAATTCCTATAGTTTTTTATGCGCATCTTTCTGCGCAGCCGACACTTTCTATGGAAAACTGAACTGAAGTCAACATTTGTTGAAACATGTTACAGACAATCTTAAATATTAGGAATTTTGAATGAAATAACATTTTTGATAAGTTATATCAGTAATCAAATGTTGATACTGGTTTATGTTGTATTGACAAGTATCATGCCTGACAGGTATCTTGCTATTTTTGCGGTTGTGTTTTCACATCGCATTTTAGTGTTGTTCATATAATGTAAGATAAATGACTTAGTACTGATAAGACAATATCACCTTTCAGATTATTTAGTATTCAAATAAGATTTTTTAAAACTTTTTTTAAAACTTTTAGCAGACATACATGTAATCAATTTGGCCAGGTTCGCGCCATTTCCGTCCGAACAGGTGTTGTATTCTAGCGGTCTTAACATAAAATTTAGCGTGGTGACCCATACATTTTTAGCCATTTTTATGCTCACAATACAATTATCTATACACAAGAAGAAAAAGAAAAAATTCTATGAATGAGTTTTTTCAAAATTTAAAAAAAAATATTCTTCACTATGGGTATTTTTCATTGAAAAAAGTTCACAAAAGCAAATATGAAACAATATTTTTTTTTTCATTTGTACCCATTATTGTAAGGATAGAGTATTACAAATATGACTATGATATCAAATACATATAAAATAAAATCTGTAAAACGAAAAAACCGTATTGTGCTGCCTAGATGTTGTCAATATTATAAATGTTTTTATTTCATCATTTTTTATTATTTTAGTATTCTAATCCAAACGCAGGTAGAATGTTATTTAAAAGAATATATATGACTGAATGATTTATATTAGAAGATACAGTCAAACTCGCTTTATACGAACTCATCCGGACCTAAGAAATATGTTCGTATCAAACGAAATTCGTATTAATGAATGTATGACCAGATAATTTGTCCGAGCAATTTGGGCAGTATCACCGGTATCATCGGTGAATAGATTCCAATATTATGATACATGAAAGTAGTTAATAGTTGTGCAGATAACATTGAAATTACTCAAGAAAAGTCATACTTAAACATGTAAAACTGTATTAATTTAAATTTTAATGTGCGGTCGAGGTCAAGAGCGCCAAATTATATCTACCACCAACATTGAAGCTTGTATTACATAACAAGCATTCTAAGAGGTATAAAAGTTTGTATATTTTGTAAGACACAGCCTACCTGTATCGACACTAAGCATTCTAAGAGGTATAAAAGTTTGTATATTTTGTAAGACACAGCCTACCTGTATCGACACTAGAACGTCAATAATATGTTTACACCTTTTTAAATCTTGACCTGTTAATTGATTAAATTTTTTTATATTGACATGATACACAAAAGACCGAGTGTTTGTTTGTGAATAAGTGTGAACTACTCCATTGTCCAATTACCACGCGGCACAAGCTTGATCATATTATTATTTTCAACACATTTTATAACGGCCCCGACTTCTAAAATTAATTCGTATCAAAAGATGGAAAAGTATAATATTTAAGCTTATTGGGACTTCCAAAATGTGTTCGTATCTACCGATTATTCGTATCAAGCGAGTTCGCTATTACCGAAATAATTTTACAAAGAAAATAGGACTCGGCCGGGGAATTCGGACTTTATTCGTTTAATCCGAAAATTCGTATCAAGCGAGTTCGTATTAAGTGGACTCGACTGTAGCTGTACAGATACCGCACAATGTATGTGTACGAATCATTAAATCTGTGATACTCTAAATATGGACAGAGGACAATAAATGTGAAAATATAACAAATTTGCGTTGATACCAGTGCGAAGAAAAAATCACAAAAAAAACAATTTTGAGAAATGTCAGGGAAGTGCAGGGCAGATGTATTGCATATATTTGGCACTTCATCCTGTGACATTCCATTGTTTTTATGATAAAAACGAGTAAAACTCCGGTTTCAGGACACCTAAAAACCTAAAAGATATGTGTATTTTTAAAGCATGTGACCAGACAAAAAATGATGGTAAGAGAAGTGCCATATAACCGTTTACTTTTTACGTAAATTTGAGCTGAATCTAGATGAGTGGATAACCGTTTCCATTTCGTCTTCCGTTACCCTAGGTAAGATTCTAGACCAGAAGTCCATTTTGTCTTCCGTTACCCTAGGTAAGATTCTAGACCAGAAGTCTACATGGAGCTAGGAAAATCGATTCAAGCATTTACTTAATTTCCACAACAATTACTCGTCCGAAGGACTTAATGTGGAAAATGTTTATGCAAATTCTGTGTTATAAATATGATTCATTTTTCTGAGTATATTCAGTGTATATGTTTTAAAGGTAATATTTTAAATTTGGGAAATGTTTGCAACCTAAAACATTAAGAGAGAAGGGCCTTTTATACTAGAGAAACAATCTCCTTAAGAAAGAAAGATATAAAGGGAGTTCTTTTTAAACAGAAGCAAATCGCCATAATATAATTTGTAGGAATACAATGTAACCGAAACAATTTTGCTTTTAAGGTTTTTTTTTGTTATCATGATTCCATTCATTGGTGCAACTTGCAGTGCCTCAAATGCGGCTACAGTATGCAGTTTACAATGTCCTTCTTCCGGCAACGTGTGCGCATGCAAAGCGGGATATTACAATAAAAACGACAAGTGCTTGAAAGGTACAGTGGGATTAATATTAAATAATTTTAATTGAATATTAATGTGAATACTACCAAAGACAGACAATGTCATTGCCTATCCTTCTCATTTTGAAACAAAACTTTTAGCTCTATATTTTTTTTCAGCTCTTGTTTCCGCATGTGGAAGTGGCAATGAATCATCTGTTTGCACAACCCCAAACGCGGAGTGTAACGCGGCCAGAAAACTATGTGCTTGCAATGCTGGATTTGTGGCAGAAGACATAGTTTGTCCGAAAGGTAAATATTTCAAACTTATTTTGCAACACAAAAATTAGTAGAACAACACTTGTTGTTTTCAATTACAAGTAAAGCACGGTGTTAGTCGTTATTGTCTTTGCTAATTTAACACCTGGCAGTTATTCAAGTTACACTGTATGCTTTTTCTGGTAATTGCCATATTATGAGTTGTGCTCGATATATACATTGCATGTTGATTGTTTTAGCCGTTGGTCAAAATTGCAAATCAGCGACAGAATGTAGTTCAAACGCAAATTGCGATACAACCGAAAAATGTGCATGTAAAGATGGCCTCAAGAATGCAAACGGGTTATGTGCACGTATGTTTTGACAGTCCTTCATAACTTTGTGAGGCATTTCACAAAAATAATACTTTACAATGATATTAATGTAAATTTTAACAAAGCTCCTCTCAGTTGTAAATAAATATATGACCTATAATGTGTTGAAATAAAATGTATAGGTCCGTGTGCTTATTTTAAGATATTTGAACGTGTCAGATGTTTTAGTATTATATTTTAAAGGCACTGACCTCCAGATTTTGGCTAAAAATAATTTATTCTTTCATACTGAAGTCTGGTCATATTATGAACATTAAAATATGAGTTTTTGTTTCTAAACTAAACTAGACCTCCAGATTTTGGCTAAAAATATTTTTTCTTTCATACTGAAGTTTGGTCATATTATAAACATTGGAATATGATTTGTTTGTTTCTAAACTATTTTAAAACTGCAAAATTAAGAAAAAAAGATGACCGCGTCGGGAATCGAACCCGGACCGCCGCGGCAATGAAGACGTTTTCCGCTGTCGTTAACAATATCGTTATGGAGGATTTATTGTTCGATGCGCGTTAAATATAGATTTTAATAATCGAGACTGTTTACCTCAAGTAAAGCGTTAGAAACGCTTTTCGTTTTTAATCGTAGAAAGTAGTAAAAACAACTATTTTCATGTGCTCCCGTAACATACAGCATGTCAGAGCATACTTCAGAAATATGGCATTAAATTCCAGATATCTAAAAGAAATTTTCTTTATTGTTGTTGTTGAACGATCTGCTGGTCAATGCCTTTAACATCTAAACATAGTTTACGTTAACATTTAAACTATCCCTTGGGTTTGCTTAATCTAGGTTCGTGTACGTGCATCGAACCTGGGTGCGTCTTCCAGCATTATATCTAGAATGCCGTCTTGTCAGTTTAATCGTGCTGCTGTAACTTGAACGCAGGCTGGGTAGTATTTTAAGTGTTTTAGCATTAAATCTTAAAATGGAACGAAGACCATAAGGTCTGTAAGAGCGTTGGTCTTCTTACACAATGCCCTAAACTGTGCATTCTAAACTGAAACGGATGTTGTTAAGCATTTATCAAGGCAAATAATTTGTAATTCGACAGTGACCTCGTTTATCATGTACTAGTACATGGACACAGACCATACAATAGAACGATACAATCTAGATACATCTCCAAATCAATGTCAGATTTGTGTTTGCACGGGTTTATAATTGTAAATTAAAAAGTATGACATAAAATCACCCATACTGTCTTTAATATTTAGGAAATACTAAATACTTAATGGATTTAGGTTGGTGAAATAAATGGAATCTAAGCTTACTGAAAGATTTATATCATCTTTTAAAAACACAAGTATGCGTGTGTGTGCGAGAGAGAGAGAGAAAGAGAGAGGGGTGGAAAGATAACATTTATTGATTTATTGATTCCACACACAGTCAGACTATTTTGATCAAGAAGTTAACTGACGGCTTGTCTTAAACAGAGCATTTGTTCTACATTTAGATATCATCAGTTTTCTAACCAAATGAAACCGATTATAAAAAGTTTAACTTTTCCGAGATCTTGGTGCGGTCGAAAGGACACGTATTCCTTTGTAACCCTTATCCAGACTTTAAGAAAATAATATACATTACAGATGCTTTGATTAGGCTTCTGTTACTTACGCTGTTTTTAATATCTGTACAGACTTGACATAGAATAAGGACACAACAGATTTAGCCCTGAATTACACTAAATAGACACAAGGTTAAACTACGTATGAGATGAAATTGTAAATGCTGTTGTTCAGTTCTTTTCAAAATAGTTGTTTACTTTTTATATGATCGTCACACATAGCCCTTATGCCTCACCGCATTGTTAGACTAAGGTTATGTGGGCCAGTATATTCCCGCTGCTTCATTATGCGCATTTATGACAGGTCATAAATCCTCTGCGCAATACAGCTGGACCGCTTCATATATAATAATATTGAAACCAAAAGACATTAGGCAATCACCATTTGAAACTTGGTCAGTTTGAACGTTGTTCAGTTTAGAAAATAATATATTACCTTCTTACAAGTCGAAAACGTATGTTTTCATGTTAACAGTAATGTACATTATGTCTATATTGTGTATTTATGAATACACTTTAAAATATAATTTTACTGTGGATTTATTTTATCAGATATGCCACTCCGAAATGCAACTTTTGGTATGGAAAGCATTGCACTAGCAAACCTCCCATATACCCTATTAATTCCAGTAATCAAATCATATAAATATAGCATTTATAAGTTTTCTGTAACAAAATTGGTTTTACACCATTTATGCAATTAAAATTTCAAAGTTCAGTTAAACAGGTACATACCTTAACTAATGATGTTTCTAGAATTGACGGAATAAATCTAAATAGACTTTGTTCTGCATGACATGTGTCCCTATCATTCCCGGGAGTTTATTTGCAAATGCCTCGTGGTTACCGGGCAAATATTAGGTTTGTAATGCTACAATTAGAGGTTTAATATTGATAGCATCGATTGAAAAATGTTGTTGCACAAACATATTTTCAATTACTCAGTGCTTATGGTTTTAATAGACATGTAAGAAAATTAATTACGTAATTTACATAACATATTTTGCACAACTGTTTTTATGTATCAACGTGAAAACCCAAACAGCATTTATATGCCAGTACAGTCTTTTGCTAGTTATGGAACTGTCTTATATGTTAAATCACTACTTAAACCTGACTATGATATTTTGTATAATCTTACTTTTATGTAGTTCACCTTTGCATCAATGTTTAGCTCTTATACTATAGTTTGGTGAGAATAAGTAGTTTGGTGCTTAGACGTCTGAAATCCTGCTGTACAAGCTTATTTCATACTGATTTCAGTATAGGTCAACCAGGATGCAATACATACATTTTGGAAGAATTTACTTTTATAATGTTAAGATGTATTTAATCCATCAATATGGATTATTATTTTTTACCTACCTTTTCTCTTTCGTATGGAAGAGGGATCATGCGAGTTTTATTTTCATATTATCTCGTGGTCACGAGATAGAAAAAAATATCTCATGGCCACGAGATATAAAAAAGAAAAACAGAAAACGTTAATTCGTGGTCACGAGATATAAAAAGAGAAAACAAGAAACAAAAAGTTATCTCATGGACACGATACACAAAACAGAAATAAACAAAAAAGTTATTTCATGGCCAGGAGATATAAAAATAACAAAAAATAACAAAAGGCTATCTCGTGGCCACGAGATATAAAATAGAAAAATAAAACAATAGAAAAGTTAATTCATGGCCATGAAATATAAAAATAAACATAAAAATAAATGCCATCTCGTGGTCTCGAGACAGTTAGAAAACAACAACAAAAATAACCCAGCTATCTCATGGCAACAAGATAGTTTAAATAGAAAATGGGGTTTTCTTTGTTGTCAAGAAATATAAAAAAATAGAAAAAGAAACAACAACAAAAAAAAATATATAGTTAATTCGTGGTCCCGAGGTAGCCTTTTTGTTTTTGTGTTTTTTATAGATCATGGCCACGAGTTAAAAATTTTGATTTTTGTTTTTATCTTTTTTATATCATGGGCCACGAGGCAACATTTTTTCTTTTTTATATCTCGTGGCCACGATATAATATTGAGATAAAACTCACATTTCTAAGCTTCCGTACTGTCGATCATCGCTTCGAATTTTTAAAACGGGGTTGTCCTACATATTTCTGTACTGGATGCACAATATACCATGCCGAACGATGCATCAACTTTGGTTTGAAACTTCATGTTAACTAAACGACAAAACTGTTCGTCGATGAAAGTATCCGTATGAAAGGCAGCATCGGTAAACCCTTGAAGAGATTCTAATGTCCGTGACTCTACAATATGAGATTTTATTCTTAAGATACTGTGCTAATATCTCAGAATTATTTATATGCGCACATTCGAATTTGGTTTGATCCTAATAAAGTCTTTTCTATTTCATTCATATTTAACATACATATTTTTTCTAAAATAATTTTCTAGTAATCTATTTTTGTGCTTTCAAGGTAGTTCGGACCTATTTCCATTCAGAATGCATATATATCACTACAAAACTGATAAAATTGATGCCATGTTAATATTCATTCAACAAAACATAAAGTTTTCTCTTTAAAATTGAATAGAAAAAGGTAGCCACTCCATGTAACTATTCATTTAACAAAACTTTCATTTTCTTCTTACATGTTCGTACGTATCAAATGTCCATTGATGGGATAAGCTCATAGTTGCAAATCAGAGAATCAAGATCTCTAACTTCGTGAAATTTATCATGATGATACATATTTTAAATCTATGGAGATTGTAAGTGATAAACATGGTTCACAATTTTAACAGATGCTTATTCCACAATATGTTTACGTTATTCTCAGGACCAGAACAGCTAGCATTTTATATAGAATTTTACACTGATTTCTAGACCAGGACATCATACACACAAAAAAAAATAATTTTGTTTTGGACTGCAACCAGTAATTAAGATATCGCACGATTAATTTATCGTTTTACTTGAATTTCAAGTCTGTTTCTTGAAAAACAAATATTGCACAAGTTATACCAGAAGTGACTTCAGTTACGTCGGATTCATAAACTTCAAATGTAAACTTGATTGCATTTTAACTGAAAAACTACCCAGCATAAGGCAACAGTTAAAGCAACTCTTGTGTTGAACGATAACAACGTTATGAACAATTAAAATGTCATGGGAATGTATGGTGCATGGGAAATATATCTGAATACTGTCATTCAGTCAGCCACAAATTAAGGATTCTCTTTACTTACGGGCAAAAGTCGCAAATGATACACACGATCGGAGATCACTAAAATAAAAGGCAAAATAAACCCCCAAAGAAAACTAGATAGCGCCATTTCCATGTTCACAATCTGTCCCCGACGCCTCTAAAATGAATGTCCACAGATGATCATGGAAAACTTCGATAATATGCTTTTGTAATTGTAAGATACTATTTAGAACATATGAAGATTGTAAATTGTTTTTCTTTTCTTTGATTAGGAAGTGATATGTGCGTGAAAATGCATTTTTTTCTAACTAGTCACTGATAATATATTTCCTCGTATGATAAATCTTACCAGAATGCACTCCAAAACTAGAAAAATGTTAAATAGAGACGGCCTCAACTTCCTAATGCAAATAGACGGTAACTTACTTTCTTATAACTCTAAAGGCTGCATGCTATCGTGCTGATACTGTGACAATCGATCAGAGTAAACAGCTGTTTTGTGTTTATTTTGAGATCGATGCATATATGTAACAGTTGCAATACTTTAATTTACAGATAATGCAAATGATTTTCCTGTCTTCCGACATGTTATAGCTAGAAAATAACCATACCAGTTTAATTTTGATGGAGTAGACTGTATAGAACAGTAAGTGTGAATGAAAAGTAGATATAAATAAATTTATTCCTTACAAAATTAAAACGAGATAGTGTAATAATGTGTTCAAGAACTAGGGATTTAAACATGTGGTGTCGTAAAATAACATTTGTTTTACATGTACCATTATCAATTTTTCAAACCGCATGAATTATATTTATGCAATTTATCTAACTGTAGTATAGAGTATGGCATTATTTTGTCGTTAAGGATAATGAACGCAACCAGAGCAACAGCGAACAAAACCGTCATGTCACATATGCTATAGTAAAAAAACAGCAGATGATGTGCCTAAAATACTAATTTGAAAAGGGATCAATGCGTTAATACTACCAACAAGCAAACCAACATAGAGGATATAATCATTGATATTAACTTACCAACATACCAAGAGGAAAAAGAAACAACACAAATTGAACAGATCTGTGGTATACTTTACAGTAAACAAAATGATATTCGTTTAGATGAAGCTCCCAAGAAGCAGGGTCTTATCTGACATTTAACTTATAATGTACATACAGTTATTTTTACGGTGGTATGTTTAGGATTTAACATCTTATCTCGAGCGATCAACATCTTATTTCGTGCGCACGACATCTTATCTTGAGCGATCAACATCTTATCTCGAGCGATCAACATATTATCTTGAGCGATCAACATCTTATCTCGTGCGCACGACATCTTATCTTGAGCGATCAACATCTTATCTCGAGCGATCAACATAATATCTTGAGCGATCAACATATTATCTCGAGCGATCAACATATCATCTTGAGCGATCAACATCTTATCCTGATCGATCAACATATTATCTTGAGCGATCAACATCTTATCTCGATCGACCAACATATTATCTTGAGCGATCCACATTTTATCTCGTGCGCACGACATCTTATCTAGTGAGCACGACATCTTATCTTGAGCGATCAAAATCTTATCTCGAGCGATCAACATATTATCTTGAGCGATCAACATCTTATCTCGAGCGATCAACATATCATCTTGAGCGGTCAACATCTAATCTCGATCGATCAACTTATTATCTTGAGCGATCAACATCTTATCTCGAGCGATCAACATATTATCTTGAGCGATCAACATCTTATCTCGAGCGATCAACATCTTATCTCGTTCGCAAGACATCTTATCTCGAGAGATCAACATATTATCTTGAGCGATCAACTTCATATCTCGAGCGATCAACATCTTATCTCGTGCGCACGACATCTTATCTTGAGCGATCAACATATCATCTTGAGCGATCAACATCTTATCTCGTGCGCACGACGTCTTATCTTGAGCGATCAACACCTTCTCTCGAGCGATCAACATATTATCTTGAGCGATCAACATCTTATCTCGATCGATCAACATTTTATCTTGAGCGATCAACATCTTATCTCGTGCGCACGACATCTTATCTTGAGCGATCAACATCTTATCTGGAGCGATCAATATAACATCTTGAGCGATCAACATCTTATCTCGAACGATCAACATATTATCTTGACCAGTCAACATCTTATCTTGTGCGCACGATATCTTACCTTGAGCGATCAACATATTATCTTAAGCGATCAACATCTTATCTCGTGCGCACGACATCTTATCTTGAGCGATCAACATATTATCTTGAGCGATGAACATCTTATCTCGTGCGCAAGACATCTATTTTGAGCGATCAACATCTTATCTCGAGCGATCAACATATTATCTTGAGCGATCAACATCTTACCTCGAGCAATCAACATCTTACCTCGAGCGATCAACATCTTATCTCGTGCGCACGACATCTTATCTCGAGCGATTAACATCTTATCTCGAGCGATCAACATCTTATCTCGTGCGCCCGACATCTTATCTTGAGCGATCAACATGTTATCTCGAGCGATCAACATAATATTTAAAAATGGCGGACATGCTGTTTAAGTTTTACAGCGAGCAAAATTATAAGATTATGTAGTCGTAGCCAATCTTTGAGGGATGAATACTTGCTAATATGTGCCTCTTTGGAATATGATGTGACTTTGAAATTTTGGATTGTGTATGGACATATAAATAAGCTGATACATAATGTATAGTTGGAATGTTACGTTCGTGAGTTCCGTTCAGTGTCAAGATTGAGGACAGGTGATAACTCTGTGCAAGTCCAAAACTTTTTTTATTATAATCAGAGCGTTATGAGTGTCAGTGCTTCTACACCAGAACCATCTGCAAGCAAAAAGAGAGACTTATCTTCTCCTGAAGATTTATTAGTTCCCAAGAAGAATAAATTAGTAAATCAATCACCAAAAAACATTGATTCTCCAGTGACCACTCCGCCAGTCATGGATACTTCAGTATCGCCTCCAACTACCCTTAGTCTTGATGATGCTGCAATCCAAGCTATAGCCTTAACGTTGAAGGCTTCTATTCAGGACGAATTAAACACTATGTTATCAGCCACAGTTGAGTCTGTGGTTAAAAATGTATAAAGTGGTCTAAAAGCTCAAATTAATTCTTTGCAAGCTGAAAATGAAGCTCTCCGTCATGAGAACTTGGATCTTTCGTACAGGGTCGATATGCTCGAGTTCCAGGCTGACGCGGCTGAGCAGTACAGCAGACGTGATAACGTTAGAATAACAGGTTTTGCTGAGTCTGACAAAGAAGACACTGATCAGCATGTTCTTAACATCAGTTCCGCTGTTGGTGTTCAGTTAACGCTCCAGGATATAGCTGTGTCGCACCGAGTCGGTAAACCAAAAGCTCCTGGCAAGCCACGGGATATACTAGTGAAATTTGTGTCCCGTCGATCATGAAATGCATTCTATCAAAAGAGGGTATCGCTAAAATCTAACGGCTACAAAGGTACCTTCATCAATGAAGATCTGACTAAATACAGGTCACAACTTCTATTCGAAGCCAGACAAATGGTGAAATCCAAGAAAATTATCGGTGCCTGGTCGTCAGATGGAGTTGTGCTTATAAAAGCCTGTAAAAACGGGAAAACCAGCGTTCATAGACTTTTTTTGTAAACGTGACCTTGGACCCTTTATTTCGTATAGTGCTGATGAGTCTAATACCACCTCTGGTGTTGACTTACTTCGAATTGTTCATGCCTTCTGTGTTCCATGTGCGTCTTGTTACACCGTCTGAAATATAAACAAACTTCGTTAAAAGAATCTGACATAGTGACCCACATATTATATTGACATGTTTGCTCACGCAGTATAGACCTGTATTGTGACCGGAGACACACAGATTAACGATTTACTGTTATTTTGTTTTTCACGTATAACCTGTCAAACAGGTTCACGCTTTCCATTGGCGACCTGGAGCTTGGTTCATCCGTGCAATCATTACATTGTATTAAATTGCTATATTTCCCCGGAGTGTTAGATTTCTTTCTTTTTTTAACACGGAGCTTCCTCATTTAAATACGAAATTATATAAAAGCCTATATTTCATTTTCTTAATGTAATAAATACAAACACAAAATAACTTTATCCAGTAACCATCTCACTTTTTACTGATAATGTATAGTTTCAACATCGACAGTAAAATGCAAATTTTTTACCAACACTTGAAACGATTTTTAATCTGTATATGCACCGTACTTATTATTTATTGTTAATTAATAAATGTATATATGTATATGTACTTGTGTAAGCTTATACGATGTGGCACGTTCGAAACAATGTTATTGTCGAATCAGTTTGTAAAATCGTAATTAGCCTATTCTAGTAAAATTTACTTACTGATATTGCGTATTACCAAGTACCATACCATACTAAATGTTTGTATGTTTTGATTCTCTGTTGTTGTTTTGTTGGGTTTTTTTTTTCTGCGTGTCGGCTTTTGTAAAAATCCTCATTACTCAAGTAGCATACACCTATATGATTTCGGTTTTAAAACTACACATGTTCTCTTGTTACTTAAATAAACTAATAAATCTTACGTATGCATGATATTACAAAGGCTAAACACATATATAGATATGTTTGTTAGATTTTTTACTATGCAACTCACGGGTTTTCCTTTTCTCAAATAAATGTTTATTCTAGCATTTATCTTACTAAAACTGATTAATCTTACCTGTAAGATATAGAATGTAATTTCATATTTGTTCATTGTTAAACTTTTCTAGAATGTAATTTCGTATTTGTTCATTGTTAAACACGTCGAATATTGTTCTGTAATTTTGTCTAAAACGTTGTTCAAGCGCTTGCTGAATCATGCTTATTGATTGGCTATGGATTAATGTACTATTTTTAGCGCATCAAAGCCTAACTGAAATACCAAGCGGTCAAAGTTTACACTTGCCAGGTAAACAAGTAAACAATTATCAAAATCCTCTTATCTGATCTATTTGGTACTTGTGCTGTGTGACTTTTTCTCTTTTTACTCTTAGTAGTATTTTACCCATCTTTATATCTTATCTAATTGTGATTTCTTTACTAAATAGAACTATACGGTTTGAAATATGTACTATGCGTAAAACTCTTGATATTCGGTGCTATTTTTAGAATGTAAAAACCAAACTTGAAATATCCAGAGGTCAGATTAGTAGGCGTACCGTATTTACACTAAACTGAACAATTGTTTCATATTTTCATAAGGATTCAGTTGTTTGGTTTCATTTTCTCTTAAGTAGTACTTCACTTTTGCGTGTAATAGATTTTGATTTACTAAATTGCATAGGCACGATTTAGTGATACCCAGTTATTTTTCTTATACATTGCAGTCAATGCGACTATTTCTACGATCAATAGTGACGAAATTCCAGCAAAATTCTAGTGTCGCTTTACAATTCAAATTATTTATGTAATCTACATTTAAAGACTGCCTGGTTTAATTTAGACCTCCTTTTGTTAAACTACCTAGTTAGATATAATTGCACGTAATGACTTTGTTTTTCCTTGTCTTCCATATTCAGTCTTGACAAGTAATGTATGTAGTTTTAACATTCTTGTTTTCATAAGTTGTGCTTTTAAATGAAGTCATTATATTAAAATTATAATTGAATTTTTAAACACCCCAAAACAATCTATATAAAATTATAAACGAAAAACCTAATAGCTAATATTGCGTACAAGTTTTTTAACTATGCTACACACTAATTTGTTACCATTAGGAATATTGACAAATTTTAAAATATATGTTTCCTTTAACTAGCTTATATGATAGCAAAAATTAATGTAAATGTTGATTGTTAGTTACAGTCTTTCTTCACATGAATAAGAATGTTTTCGAGACTGTACGTGGATGTACATATGTTCACTTTTTATTTGTGTAAAACTTTATTTGTACGTTAATTATATATGTTATTTCATAATTTGTCCATAGAATTCTTCTCAATCTAAACGTAGTGCCGAAACAGCATTCACTTTAACAATAAAATTGCGACCAGATAATAAGTCTGAACAAAATTGTCCTTACCATTTTACTAAAACGACCAATGACGTTTTCAAAGAGGCCTGCTTTCAATATTAGAGTTTTCCCTCACTGATTACATCTCATCTACTACTTTTTCCTAAATATGATTCTATTTTTCTGTACACTTTTTCTTACTTGCCTCAGGTACATAACTCCTGTCCCATGCTTCCTTATCCTTTATGTCTCATTCGGGGTTGTAAGCTATAAAAGTATTCCTGATTACATCCACATTCCTATGACGGCTTTTCTTGAATTCATACTATCCACCCTTTCAATCACATAACCACGAAATCATTGCCAAAATATGCCGTCACGTACACGTATCGATATCACGGTTTCCTACCAGTTTTATCCCACTTCCTTCTATTCGTAAGTATTTATAGTTGTCCGGAGTACGTCCTGTCACTGCACAACTCTTTGCTAGCGAATGCCCATATCTGCAACGATATAAAATATCCTTGAAGAACCATGCAGCCGAACATGAACCGACTACATGATAATCGCTTGTTTATTATGCGTATTTTGAGTTCCTTATTTGTTGTCACATTCTCATTATAGTTTGCATGCCTCCTACTTACCGCTGGAGATGTTCACAGGAATTCAGGTCCAGAATCAACTTCTTCTTCTGTATCATCTCAGTCAAATACATCACCGTATGCACAAGCGATATCAAACCATCTTTCTCTCATACATTTAAACGTTCAGAGTATACAACACAAACTCGATATCTTATACGCAGAACTTTCTGAATTTGATATCTTAGCCTTTTCTGAGACATGGTTAAATCGCTCAATTACTTCTGAAGACCTAGTGCTGCACTCATATCATAAACCTGAACGAAAAGATCGTGATTGTGATTCTCATGGAGGAGTTATTTTGTATGTTAGAGAGAATATACATTACTTGCGTAGATCAGACCTTGAGATCAATCGTCTCGAATGTCTATGGGTAGAAATAGTTCTTTGTAATAATAAACATATACTATATGGAGTCTTCTACCGACCTCCTAGTTCTGACACCATATACAATAACCTGATTGAGGATTCTATTGGTCTTGCAATTGATACAAACATCTCGGATATAATAATCACTGGAGATTTCAATTACAATGCTCTATGTCCAACTCCACACAGAAACATTCTTTCCATCACGCAACAATTTAATCTAGAACAGCTTATTGAAGAACCAACCCATTTCACTGAACACTCGACATTCATTTTAGACCTTATTTTCGTGACAAACAGAAATAACATTCTTCTTTCAGGTGTTGGGGAACACTGTCTTGAACAAGACCAACGGTACCGCGTTCCAATCTTCGGGCTTCTCAAATTTAATAAACTGAAACAAAAATGCTTTGACAGACTGATATGGGAATATGATCGGGGTGACTATGACAGCCTAAGAGCAGAAATCGACAATTTCAATTGGAATAGCTGTATCGATGCAGACATCAATATATACGCCTCCAATATAACCAATCAAATCACAGTCATTTCAAAACATCACATTCCTAATAAAAATGTCACAATTAGACCCTCAGACGTCCCTTGGATGAACAATAATATAAGGAAGAACATACGAAAGCGTAAGCGTATCTACAGAAAAGCTAAGAGAACAAACTCACACCACCACTGGCAAAAATTTCGACAAGTCCGAAATGAAACTGTTTTGCTCATTCGTGAAGCCAAATCACAATACTTTATCAAACTTTCAGACAAACTTTAAAACGGATCACTCTCTTCAAAAGATTGGTGGACTACCTTAAAACCCTTCATCTCTAGAACGAACATCAATGTTATTCCCCCGCTAAATAACTCCAACACTTGACAAACTACGTCTTCTGATTTTGAAAAAGCTAACCTTTTAAATGATTACTTCCAAGAACAGACATACATTGATGACGAAAATATAGAGATACCTAATCTTGGTCCAACGAATTCTATTATTATTTTAAATGAAATTCATCTTTCTCCGGCAGAAACTGAAGATGTCTTGAAGTCTCTACCAGTTCACAAGGCCGCAAGTCCTGATGGTATAAGTAACAGAATTCTACTTGAGGCTTCTCATGAACTATCTTTTCCTCTTTGTGACCTTTTCAATGCTTCACTCCAATCTTCTACTGTTCCAGTCACATGGAAAGAAGCCCATGTTAGCGCAATCTTCAAGAAAGATGATGCCACTCTTCCAAATAACTATCGTCCAATATCACTCTTAAACACTATTGAGAAAGTTCTTGAACGCCTTATTTTCAAGCATGTTTATAACCATCTTCATGATTCTCGCTTTCTAACTCCTGTACAGTCTGGTTTCATTCCGGGTGACTCCACAGTTAATGAACTTGTTTTCATATACGATACTCTCTGTAAAGCTCTGGATAACGGTCTAGAGGTTCGCGCGGTATTTTTCGATATAAGTTAGGCCTTTGACAAAGTCTGGCCTAAAGGATTACTATGTAAATTAAAATACGCAGGAATCTCAGATTCTCTTCATATGTGGTTTCAGGATTATCTCTTACATAGACGTCAACGTGTTGTACTGCCAGGTGCCAAATCGAACTGGGCTTTTCTCAAAGCTGGAGTTCCACAGGGTTCAATTCTCGGGCCTCTTCTTTTCCTTATCTTTATCAATGACATCGTTGATGAAATCAGATCATGTATTAACCTGTTTGCTGATGATACAAGTCTTTACAGTATAGTTCAGCAACCGGACATTGCGGCAAATCTTCTCCAGTCTTATATCCAAACAATTTCATCATGGGCAGAAAAATGGCTTGTTAAATTTAATCCCTCCAAATCAGAAGCGCTTTTAATTTCAAGAAAACGAAATTTTCAACCACACCCTCCCCTTTGAATGTTTAACCAGATTATTCCAGAGGTACTCGAACATAAACATCTTGGTGTATTCCTGGCAAATGATTGTTGCTGGCATTCTCATATCAACTACATTGTAGCAAAGGCTTGGAAGAGGGTTAATATAATGCGTAAATTAAAATTCTCACTTGACCGTCGCTCCCTTGAAACTATTTATATTTCTTTTATAAGGCCAATACTCGAATATGCAGACGTGGTGTGGGGTAACTGTACAAAGTATGAAATGGATCAGCTCGACAAAATTCAAAATGAATGTGCTCGAATAGTCTCCGGAGCTACCAAACTTGTTTCCTTAGAAAACCTAAAGAGAGAAGTACCCTCAGCCTCAGAGCCACGCATTTGCAAAGTAGGCCCACAACAAAAAGAAGCTGTAACGGAAAATATTACAGACGGGTTGCTTCAAAAATCAAACAAATACATTTTAATTTTATGCAAAATATAGAGGGGAGGAAGGGGTAGAAAGCGGGAGGGGGTTGAAGGGGTAAAGTAGAACAATGAAGAATATACAAAGGGAATGCTACGTTCCTTAATCACAGTTACAGTACAACGTAAACCACAGTAGCGCAGACATTCATGTACCAAAGACAAACACATACACCCACATACAACTAACTAACATAGATAAACAGACAAGTAAGATATAACAACACTGTATGGCACTGCCCAAGACACAAAGACGCACAAGACCACAAACGCACACATATAGCCAGAAAAAAACAACAATCGGGTACCGCAGCCAAAATAAAGGTGGACACGATTACATACTCATAGTAAAGGGGGAGGGGCTGTTAAAACAAGGGAGCGCAATTGCAAAGGGAAAGGATGAGGGCGATAGGGGGAGTGAGGAGAAAGAGGAAAGAAACGCTTACAATAAACAAGACAACATACGCAACACACAATACAAGACAGACAAAATGTTAGACAACACAGTGTAAATAAAATCCCTGCTGAGAAAGTTTCTAACATTAGCGAAAAAATACCAGATCATATTAAGTAAAACATAACATTAAGGTAAATCTAAGTTATAATTAATCCAATGTACTCAACAACTTGTCTGAAGTCAAAGCACCAAGAGCCTTACTTATAAGCACACGATTAAAAAAGCTGCAAGACAAAATTCCACTCCCTTCGTCCGTTTTATGTAGGATTAGGAGAAAAGCATCATAGAGTCTCTAATTTAAACTATATTAGTCATCGCACCATCAAATAGGAAAGCGTTGCTATTAAATGTAGAGGGGTCAATCACCAAAGATGCGCTGTGCTTCACGATTTTCGCATCGTATCCTCTTTTGATAAACGTTTTAACACATTTTACAAATATCTGATTAAAATAAGGACTATGTTTAGTTTTCCGAATTTTATAAACTACATATCCATGGTATTCCGGGTGTGTAAGTCCAAGTTTTAAAAGTGCTTTAGGTAAGTATTATATTATTAAATTTGAGTCCAAACATGACGATTCTAAATCTGAAGTATTAGCGTTCTTAAGCTGAAACTATTTTGGGTAAATGTGTTTCACCATTTCTGAAAAATATAGGTTGTCCATATCAAAAATATCATCAAGATACCTCGAGGTTCCATTAAAAGCACAATAATTTCAAATTGTGTTTCAGAGGATAAACTAAGCATGAAATCTCGTTCATAACAGTATAAGAATAAATCAGCAATGAGTGGGGAGCAGTTTGTTCCCATCGGGATACTAGTTAATTCCCATCGGGATACTAATTACTTGTCTGTAAGTTTTATTGCAAAATTTGATAAACATGTTATCTAATAGAAACCTTAGAGCTTCACAAACCTGATCACAACTCCATAGGTTGTATCTCTTAAATTTACTGTTAGAAAAGAATGCTCTAGTTTCATTGTATGCCAGATAATTAACGTTTTCTCTTGCAAATGTTTTCTCAAGACCGGCGTACATCGGAGTTCGCCGGATTGACCCGGGCACTGCCAGGAAATGAAACGAATGCCTAGCCGGTTGCTAGCAGCGAAACGGCGTACACAGCAAATGCGAAACGAATTGATCTTATGTTATTAATCATGTTATGTGTTCGTTTGCTGGCAACCGTTCGTTCTTGGCGTTTTTAGTTTATTTGTAGATGATATAAGAATTATGATGAATTACTTAAATTTGTCGCGGGTAGAGCGTTGGCCTACGGATCGCGAGGTCGTGAGTTCGATCCTCGGGTGGGGCGTATGTTCTCCGTGACTATTTGATAAACGACATTGTGTCTGAAATCATTAGTCCTTCACCTCCGATTCATGTGGGGAAGTTGGCAGTTACTTGCGGAGAACAGGTTTGTACTGGTACAGAATCCAGGAACACCGGTTAGGTTAACTGCCCGCCGTTACATAGAGAATAACAGGTTACTGTCTTTTGAGAAAGGGTTTCTCAGACGAGGCTAGATATCGTCCTGGAAGGAGCGAGGTTTGCCGAGCTCCTTCCGGACAATATCTAGCCGAGTCTGAGAAATCCCTTTCTCAAAAGACAGTAACCTGTTATTCTATTAATCATGCCATAATTTATTAACAACTCTATCGTACCATCATGAGAAATAAAGTGCAAAAAGTAGGGGTGGACCAAATTTTGCTGTTTTGTCGGACTTTTTTTTTATTTGTTTTTCTTCAAAATGACGCCATCTTGTTTTTAGAATAACTTCTAAAAGACATATTTACGCGATTATTTTTATAAACGCGCTCTTAATAGGTTCGTGAGACCATGTCACTAACTTCAATGTATAGTGTATGCCTATCATATTTGCAATTACCACAAAAAAGTTTTTATAACGGATACGCTCATAGAAAACGGAAAATGACTCATGCAAAGCGTTTGTTCAGGATTTTAGCTCTCTGCACTTACATCATGGAATATTACATCTGGAATGGACTGTTATGGAATAAAATCAACGGTAGATGAAACGGTACTGCCTATTTTTTCTGCCAAGCGGCGTTATGGCGTGTGTATTTAATTCACTCCAAACGTTTGCTTGGTGAGAATGGGTATCCGTCTAGCAACTGACTTTCGGATAAAATTTCACTTGGCAACAAATTGAAATTATTCTTTAGTGTTCAGCAGAACAGAGATGTCGGTTACAAAACACAATGTTAGCATTTGTTTTTGTTCGCTTTTTTGTATTGTGGGATTTTAAAGACCTACTTCAGTGTCGTATGAGGGCGTAATAATTTTTAAATGCAAAATGGACACAATCTGATGTCTTTGGATTTAATCATAAGTTTAAACAGTGCAAAGTGTTCTCAAGTCACTGACCTGAGAAAGCCTGCTTTTCTCAGACAGGCTTTATCAGGCAGTTGTTATAGTAATGGCATTATAAATGACTGAAATACTGTTGAAAAACGGCGTTAAACCAAAAACGAACTGTCACGGGAATTCACACTGCTTGTGGTAAAACTTGATGTATAAAGTTAAATTTTAGAAGATTTTGTAAAGTTAATATTATCTGGGTAAACGCTTAAAGTTGAAATATGAAAAATATTGAATTTAACCGACAATTTATGTTTGTTTGTTTGTTTTGGGTTAAACGCCGTTTTTTTCACAGTACTTCAGTCATGTAACGGCGGGCAGTTAACCTAACCAGTGTTCCTGGATTCTGTACCAGTACAAACCTGTTTTCCGCAAGTAACTGCCAACTTCCCCACATGAATTATCAGAGGTGGAGGACGAATGATTTCAGACATAATGTCTTTTATCAAATAGCCACGGTGAACATACGCCTCGCCCGGGGATCGAACTGGTGACCCAGCGATCTGTAGACCAACGCTCTCTCTACTGAGCTAAGCGGGCGGGCACTGAAACTAACTTAATAATTAACCATATTGCTTTTTTTGTTGTTGTTGTTGTTTTTTTTTTTTCAGAACGAAGTTATTCAATTTTTTTTCCTGAACTAACTTAAAAATTGAATAACTTCGTTCTGAAAAAGAAAACATTACGTATAATTTTGCTGTGACTATCAAGAAGAAAATAATTGTTTTCATATAGCTGTAATTTTCCATGTATTTTTAGTCATTATCCTTAAATAACGAAAAAAACTGACACTTGACGTAAAAATAGTACTCTTACATGTAATATACGTGTTAAGCAGATACCAGTGGTGTGTGGGTTGTAGCACATCTCATTGCTTTTTTCAATCTTAGCCTGCTAGTATTTAACTTGTTTGAGTACAATACTTCAAAACGATTCTTAAAATAGATTTGATTGTCATCAAATATTATTATTAAGTACGCTGTATCGAAAAATGTAGTGATCTCCATAAACTCAGCACGGGATTGTCGTAAACAATAACATGGCATTCCTTTATTGTGTGTTTTCATGTTTTGTCATTTCTCATTAATTCATATTTCATCGTCGTTTTTCTTTGGCTGAAAAAATAAACTTACGGTCTCTTTTGGTGATACCGCTGTGAGTTTATATACACGTATCTCAAGAAGAGAGTAAATATTCAAAACTTCCTAAATAGATTTTCTGAAACTTGTTACACTTGGTGACACCAAAAACAGTTTGAGATATTGGCGCGAGAAGTGCCACTTCAGTGCATCTACCACAAAAACGAACGTGAAGAATCACATTTTTTGTTTCAGATATAATAACAGAAAGTTCTAGATAACATGACTAAAGAAAAACATCAAAATGCTTTTTACTTGTACCGCACCTGGTTCTTGAGACTATAATCAGACATGTTGCTTACTATGGAATAAGTATTATTGGAAATAAGAACAACCAAAAAGGCAGCATTAAGAAATCAACTACTTCTGCAAAGGATGTGAACAAATCTGAACAGAAAGAATGTTCAGGATATGTTAAGAATTCTAAGAACACTACAATTTGCGATTTGAGACGTTACACAGTCACGGGGTGAAAAATCAGCTCATGCGCGGGATAAAATCATGTTGATTATTTAAGATACAAATTGGCAAGGTCGCAGAGTGGAAACATACTAGTTAGCGCCCGCTTTTTGTCGCGCTTTCGCTACATGTTAGCGTCCCCAACTTTGAAACTATTTAATTGCCGTGGATTTGCTCGGTGTGGTCGCAGGGCGAACACACAAAGTTTAAGATGTTCAAATAGTGAGATTTAAGAAAGATATCGGTGGAGATCAATTGTTTACATATCAAGATTTCGACACATGACATCGCATTTTGAGTTTTTTAAATTTCGACGTATCACCCCGCGTTCCGCTGATTCGCAGGCTTTCGGTCGGTCTGTGATATTTCTAATCAGCGAGATTTAGCACTGCTTTCCAACTATTTAAACATCTTATATCTTGACTGGGGAAGGAAAGAATAATTTGCTTATATCAGCCATCATAGAGGGTTTCTTTGCTTTTTGTTGTCATTTCAATTCAACGTTGCACCAACACAATTATAGGTCAGATGGCGACTTTCCAGCTCTGATTGTTGAGGAAGAACACAGGTGCCTCTCCGTGCATTATTTCATCACAGACGGGCACCTGGAAAGAATACCGAAAAGGGGCAAATGATTTGAGGTCAGCGACTTTAACCACTGCGCCAAGGAGGCCCGCAATCATAGACGTGCAATTGCTTAATCAATAATATAAATACGTGTGTCCTGACAGAAATCATGCAGTTAAAGCGAAATATGCATTAAAAGCCCTATTCCAGTAGTTTGTAAGTTTTTAACTTTTACATCCATTTCAGATTCGCAAGCTTTGTGACTTGCAGGACATATACATTTATCGTATTCTCTTCTACCTATACCGTAAAATAGGATTATGTTTTTAAAAATATATAGACAGCTGATATCTTATCATTCCTGTCAAATGATGTGTCCGCTCGCTAACAACGGTTCGTGTTTGTCATTACGGCAAATATATCGCCGCCTTGGAGCAAAAAGGTACCAGAGCAAAAAGGTACTATAACCTTCTTTGATTATCAGCACTTGGTACCTTTTTGCTCCAAGGGAGCGATATTTGCGCTTGCCTGCATTGATCTGCACGTTTCACTGAGAGGTAAACTATAGCAAAATTGAAGCGTGTCTCATTTATTCATCTTAATATTACACCTACTGTGAACCTCATTAAGGAATAGGTGTATAACTGCACGTTTGGGCAAAACGTTTGTTTTCGCAAAACAGAATTTGATTTAACACTGATTTTTAGAAGTGTAATAAGGGATACAGCAAATGAAATATATAGGGTCAAATGATCACAATGAAAAAATAGAAATATGCCTGTAATTAAAGATTTCTGCTAATCTGGGGCTGTTTTAAGGATATTGTTTGGTATTATTTCGAAGCAAACATAGTAATTTGTGTTTACGATTTGGATTTATAAGAATAGTAACGTGCTAGTTTTAACTATTATCACTAGGGCTGTATATTTTTAATTTTCCGTTTGCCAGACCAAGGTTTTAATATAGGTTATACGAAAAAGTGACGTAACGCCATAAGGCTGAACCATACCAAATCCAATATGCCAATCCAAAGTAGTCCAGATTCCAGATATAAAAAATTCAAACCTTCCTTCCTTTCTTCTTGCCCTTTCTCAATATCATAGTGTTTCCTTTTACACTTCGGTGCTTTACTACGTATTTGTAGCAGTCTGTCGAAATCTATGTGCTTCCCATCTCATGCTAGTTAAATGGCGGCGTATAATTTTTAGATCCCAAAGAAACACTAAAAGAAGCATAAAGGAATAACATAGCCTGAATAAGAGGTGTTTAACCATAAGATATAACTTCGAGTAGAACAGCTTAAAATAACTAGTGGCATACTAGTTAGAAAGTAAAGCGGTACAATGGAGACACATCTAAAAATTAAATGGTAAGGGTAGATTTCTCGGAAGCACAGAGCACAAAAACACTGGCAGAGCCATGTGTCGCATGGTAGGCCCGCAACAAATAGAAACTGTAATGGATTGATATGGCAGACGCGATGCTTCTCAATGCCAACAAAAGTTCATTTAAATCAAAAATGCAAGATGCAAAAATGGGAATTGGTTAGAAAAGGGATGGGTGTGTAGGAGAAAGGACGACCACACAGCAGGGAAAACCATGCTCCAAAAGCGCACTTTCCCTAGACCGCAAACCACGGTAGAGATACATGAACGAGCACAAGATGAACGCGCACGCACGCACACACGGACGCTCGAACATATACAAGCGCACACATTTACAAAGTAAAACAAACTTATAAGTAGGGCGGGGCACAGCTCAGGTACCGCCAAGAACAATATAATCTAGTTTGGAGCTTCAGCCAGTATAATGTGTGGACCTAACCTCAAAGGAGAGGTTGCGTTAAAGTAGGGTATAGGGAAATAAGGGAAGCAACACCACCAAAACACAAGAGCAAAAAGACAATATACACAACATATGTAATACGAAACGGCTAAAAAGCAAGTTCAAAATAGAGGCATCGCCTCGGAACGGACATTAACTTATATTGTAATATAAAGGCAACTGGGGATTCAAACAAGTAAGACAAGACAGTGTAAAAAGAATACCCCTCACTCCCTCCCCCACGGTGTAAAACAGCTCTAACACAGTGACAAGATGCCGGATGATACAAAGTAAAACATGTAAATTTATGTTCTCTTATGAAATAAATTGTTTTAATTTTGGTGGGTATCGTCTTGTCTAACATAACGCCTCACTGCTAATCCGCACCTGTATTTGTATTTATAGTTGTATCAGTTCAAATACTAGTCTGACAAGTTTTAATCCCACGGGATTTTCATGGGCAAAGGGGGGGGGGGGGGTCCCAGTTAGGTGTCTGCGCAAAATGTTTTTTGATTTTATTTATACTTTGTGGTAACATACCTACATGTATTAAGTTTCATTAACAAGTATTGTTGTTACTAGTTTTGACTTACTTTTATAGATATTCACATTTAAAGTGGGTGGGGTAATCTGGCATGTGACCAGCCAGGAACACAATTTTTGTTATTTTTTTAAAACTGGTTCTAACTTTTTACCTGAAACTTTCATGATAAAATAACTATGCAATGGACATTCACACAACATGTTGCATTTTAAATTGTACTGAATACTTTTTTCTTTACAGAGCCACAAAGTGGTCTAATCAAATTTACTGATTTTCAATGGACGAACTTTCCCAAAAAGCTAAAACATTTTTCATTAGTTGAGATATTAAGGTGTTATTTTCAGCAGATATTGTGAACTAAATAAACATTAAAATGACAGTATATCAGTATACTCTGATTAATATTGGAAGAGTGGTACACTCTAAAACTGGGAAAGAGTGGGTGGGGTAAATAAATATTCGAAGCAACACTACAAAAATTGTGTAGTTGTTAAGAAATGGCCTCAGATTGTCTATTACTATCTTAATTTTATTAAATACAGCATTTATTGATAAATTTTAACAAAAAAATCCCATTTTATACATGTGTGTCATGGAAAAAGCATGGACCTTGAACATGACATGTAGACAAACCAAATTAACCCTGAAAGCTCAAAGTATTTAACAAAATGTTTTGCCTGAGGCAGTTTATTTTGAGGAAAGCTATTGTTCAAATTAACATTAAATTTTCTGCATTGATTTTTCCATGGCACACATGTATAAAGTCTTATTAAAGTGAAAAAAAATTGTTAAAATTTATCAACCTAGTCTGTATTTAATAAAACTAGAATGTGTCTGTAGGACACAGGGTGTGTCCCCCTCCCCACCCCGCTACCCCTCGCATGGTACATTTGTCACAAATAAGGGGAAATAATTCAAATGTTTGCAGTCTTAATGGGGTATAGCCTCAAAAAACTATGAAAAGGATTCATTATTCTATACCATATACTTTATGAGCATCACAAACAAAAAATCAACTATTTTAGCTATTTCAAGGGCCATAACTCTGTAATAAATGCTAAAATTCTCAAGAAGTGCCATGTGTGCAAAGGTCACATTATGATAAAGATTCAAGCAAGGTTTCATGAATTTACATTTAAATACTTCTGAGTAAGGCACCGAGAATACTTCTGAGTAAGGCACATAATTAGGTAAAAATATGCATTTATCAGTTACTATTTCAGGGGCCATAACTCTGGAAATAGGGGGCAAACCCAGATAAAAATAGTATATGCGCAAGTTCATATCATGATAAACACTCATCAATTTATATCAAATACTTTTTGAGCTAGGCATGTCACAAGGTGAAAATGTGCATTTTTGACTATTTCAGGGACCATAACTCTAGAAATAGGGCGCGGACCCAGATTAAAAATAGGAGATGCGCAAGTTCATATCATGATTTAAGACTAATGCAAGGTTTCATGAATCTATATCAAATACTTTTTGAGCTAGGCATGTCACTAGGTGAAAATGTGCAATTTTTACTATTTCAGGGGCCATAACTCTAGAAATAGTGGCGGGGCCAGACGAAAAATAGAAAATGTGCAAGTTCATATCATTATAAAGACTCATGCAAGATTTCATCAATTTATATCAAATACTTTTGAAGCCAGGCGTGTCACAAGGTGAAAATGTGCGTTTTTTACTATTCCAGGGGCAGTAACTCTAAAATTAGGGGGCGGAGCCAGACGAAAAATAGAAGGTGTGCAAGTTTAAATCATGATAAAGACTCTTGCAAGGTTTCATCAATTTATATCAAATACTTTTTGATTTAAGCGCGTCACGAACTTCGGACGGACGCACAGACGGATTGACGGACGGACGCATGGACAAATGCAAATCTATATGCCCCCACCACTCTTGGTGGCACAATTAAGATAGTAATAGACAATCTGAGGCCATTTCTTAACAACTGCACAATTTTTGTAGTGTTGCTTCGAATATTTATTTACCCCACCCACTTTTTCCCAGTTTGAGAGTGTACCACTCTACCAATATTAATCAGAGTATACTGATATACTGTCATTTTAATGTTTATTTAGTTTGCAATATCTGCTGAAAATAACACCTTAATATCTCAACTAATGAAAAATGTTTTAGCTTTTTGGTAAAGTTCGTCCATTGAAAATCAGTAAATTTGATTAGACCACTTTGTGGCTCTGCGATTAAAAAAGCATTCAGTACAATTTAAAATGCAACATATTGCGTGAATCTCCATTGCATAGTTATTTTATCATGAAAGTTTCAGGTAAAAAGTTAGAACCATTTTTAAAAGAATAACAGAAATTGTGTTCCTGGCTTGTCACATGTCAGATTACCCCACCCACTTTAAATGTGAATATCTATAGAAGTAAGTAAAAACTGGTAACAATAACACTTGTTAATGAAACTTAATACATGTAGGTATATTACCACAAAATATTAATAAAATCAAAAAACATTTTGCGCAGACACCTAACTGGGACCCCCCCCCCCCCCCCCCCCCCCCGCCCCCCTTTAGTGCAGTGACAAGTACATTCTTTATCGGAAATCCGTAGAGGACAGATCGTTTACAAAAATTTAAAGAAGATTACGACGGAAAACTGCAGCGCTACTGTTTTGAGAATTCACAATTGAGATGAGTATACATTATATATTTTCTTTAGATGTCTGCGCTTATAATTTTGATTGCTGAACTTTCTGTTTATACGGCATTTGAATATGTCCTCTGGAAAGTAATGGAGACACGTGTTCATCGTACAATCAGCAAGATATTGGTTATTTGGTTTTATTCAATCACTGACTGAATCAGTCTGAAGTGAATTTTAGTTATATAAAAAAAATAAATAATAAATAAAATTAACAGACATAGTGAGCTGACAAACACTCACAGGTAAAACATGGGTGTGGTCGAGCGTTTTTTTTTTTTGCATGTACATGCGCAAAAATGCAGTACGTTAGTTCCTGTACATTATTCTCGGTCATTATTATTTATGGACTTTAATCATATGTACAATATGCATGTACTGGTTTCACCCGAGGTGTATTGAGGTTTATGCATTTCTAACGTACATTGTTGTGGAATATTTTGTAACATGATTTAGTATCGCTGGGATTAATCAAAGAATTTTGCTTTTTAGCCTAATACAATTTCAAAAAAAAAAAAAAACAGTTACAAACTATTATGTCATTAAATCAAATAGAAATATACATTTGGTTGTTTCTTACCAATTGTCAAAATTATACTTTAAATATCTTGCTTCAAATGATAAAAAGCATGCTGCATAGTCTAGTTACAGCTTAACAGATCCGATGAGAAAGGAGCGACATACAATTAATTGGTTCCATGCCGTTTTCAACAGTATTTCAGTCAGATGGTTGAAGTGTTCGTAGAGACTGCACATAGGAAAATTGGTATGTAATAAGGCAATGTAAGCTTACGCTTTTTACGTGTCCAGGAACGAAATTGGCTATATTAACTTGATTAGCTATACTGGCAAGAGAGCGTTCCAGTTGGGTTCGTACCATGGCATGAAACATTAACAGCTGACAAGAAAGATACGTGTATATTGGATGTTTTCATAATGTAACATATTGGTTAGCTGCTGTTTGTTAGATATCGAAAGAAATGTAAGATATATTTTCATTTTATACATCAGCAGGTTAACCTAGATCTCAACTGTTGTAATGTATAACAGTAAATGGTAAGTGATGCTTATGAAAATTAATAACATACTGTCACAATTCTAAGTCGTAGAAATATTTCTTAAAGCACGAAAGCGTCATGTTTAAATCAAATACTTCACGGATTTATAGATATATTATTAATTCATTGTAATGAAATTACAAAGCTCTTTCAGAACTGTTAAACAATATAATGCGGACATGTTCGAAGTAAGGTAGGATGTGCTTTTCATACTTAAGTCTGGTTACTGTTTCTGAGAGTATTTTACATAAGAATAAAATCCAGCAAAACAACGAAACTTATGGAGAACGGTGCTATAGAAATAAAAACACAAACATTCTGCACGGGTGGTAAACGCGCAATCCAATTCCCACTGGGAATACGCTAAAAATGGGTTGCGCGACTTCCGGTGCTGGTGTTGCACATCAATATATACAAAATCGAGGTAGGTTGGTTTTTGTTTTTGTAAATAATTACACATTTACGAGTGCTTTCGAAAAAAGCAAAATGCTATTCGACACAAAAATGAATAAGGATCATATGTGTGAAATACCAACTTATTAATTTAAGAATCGGCTCTGTTATCACGAAAACTCTGATGGCTCGATCTGTCAAAAAAGCATGGAATCATGAACAATGCAAATTTTCTAACTCTTGTGCCTTCTTTCTGGAAATGTGACGCTTCGAATGATCAAACACGTGTAAAACAGTCATGAATATTACATGCACTTGAATGAAATGTTGCTTTTGGGGGAAAGATTGGCAAAAAAATAATCGGGAATGGGGTTGCGCCCCGGGAATGGAGTTGCGCGTATACATTATACACATTATGATGTATATGAGCAACTCCATTCCCGGTGCGCAACCCCATTCCCGATGATTATTTTGTCAATTATGTCCCCGTAAGCAGGATTTGAAACAAATAATTTTGATATTCGTTACTTTATAACAGTTGAGTTATCATAAAAAGCATCAGATGTCCTCAGATTAGTCATATGAGGTCAGAAACTGCCATTTTTGTTGATTTCATACTTTTTTCACGTTTCGTGTCGCCAGAGTTTTTGTGATAATAGAGCCGAATCATAAATTACAAACCAGATATTTTACACATATGATGTATTATCATATCTGTGTCGAATAGCATTTTGCTTTTTTCGAGAAAATTTATTCTTGTCTCATACTAAGCAAAATGATAACTTCACATACCTCAATTTCGCCTTTTTTTACGCGCAACACCAGCACCGGACGTTGCGCAACCCATTTTAAGCGTATTCCCGGCGGGAATTGGATTGCGCGTTTACCACCCGTGTTCTGAGCTAAATGGAATAAGCCACACTATACTTAGGAGTGCCACGAGTGATTTCCCATGAACCAAGTTAATCGAACCGAATCTGCTAATACTTTGCATGGTTCCGTTCTGCAAAAGATTATCATATACAAGGACTTATATAAATTAATACAGATTGTTGTTATATTTTGAACAATATACAGCTTTAAATGTATTTCTAAATGACTAAAATATGGATTTGGGTTATCAATTTTGTTACACGCTAATGAAATGCATACACATTAATTTTAGACGCAGTTCTAGCCTGTACGCTTTGATGCGAATAATCCATAACGTCAGCAACTGTAACACCAGCATTAACACGGTCAATCTCTGGTATAAGGGGCTGCAGAAAACTAATGTCGTCAACCGGCTATTCTCCCAATGTCTTTAAACAGTTTAGCTATAGGAGCGGCGTGGCATGGTCGGGATCGGCAGCTATTGGGGCACCTTGTGTTGAAAGGTAACTGCTGTACCTGGTTAATTTTATTAGATCCGATTTATCTAGGTCCGTTGCATGCATTACTTAACTGCCTGCATTTAATAGAATAAGTAATAAAAATGCATTGATTTGGAAAACGAAATAATCAAGAAATATCGAAAATAGGTGTAAAACAGAATTGAATCAATTATGAGAATAATGTTAATGATAATAATAATAATTATAATAACAATAATGATATGAATAATTATTTCAATAATATGAATGCAAAGAAGACGTCACAGGAAACTGTTCAAGCATATTCTGTTTATGACGTAACAAGTCAGTGGCAGTAAGACTCTTCTAATTGAAAGTCTTATGGCTATTGGTTTCCTATTCGTCCGCCCGTCCGTCCGTTCGCCTGATGTTCGTTCAAAATAAATAGATAATACATTTTGACTGAAACCTCAGCAAAAGGTTTCATGATGACTCTGGCTTATAGTAATCGAACTATTGGATAATATGTACATGTACCTGACTGACATTGTAACATTTAAAGATATACAATATGTAAAATATGCAGCGAGTTTCATAGATTTTGATACATATTAAAAATTAAGGTACATAGCAAAAGGCAATTTCTAGCTCTAGACTTTAACTGTTTTTCAATGACCTGCTTTACCTATCGAGTAAACGTGTATTCACTGCATACCTCGTTTTGGCGAATTTTATTTTCATGAAATGTTGAGTGGCCCTCAATACACGTAATGTGCATTTCGGTATGGCATATTGTAATTTTTATTAGTACTAAAATCTAAAATGCATTACATTCGTTGAAATCTATAGTTATCATCTTATATCATAGTGATCGGTGAGAGCATCTTTGCCTCGTTTCTCATTAGTGCGAAGTACTAGAACCTACAATTTCCTATTAGGTCTGGTATGTTCTGCGCTTATTTTCATAGTTTTCTGCACCTTCGCGCTGCTATGTTGCTTCCAGGCATTTAGCTGGAGCTTTGTCTTTCATATTTTCTCATCATTTTCATATATACCATGCTATATATTTACAATATGCCATAATTTTCATTTGAAAATTTACAATAAATTCACGGCCTTACCCACATAATTTTGTTTTGTTTTTGCTATATTACTTGGTACATTCACTTTTGTCTTAGAACCGATGAACTCCCTTATGCAGTCAGACCCGTACTGTAGAAAGCCTCCAAAAAATATAACCTGCTTACTATGGTCACACGTCACCTGTCTTGAGAAAATATATGTTTTCACAAATGCCGGCATTTTTCAGTCCCCAAGGGAGGTTCTGCAGCCGAGTTTGACTGTATATATATATAAATACCCTAGCACCCACCAATAAATTAAATAAATAGGGTCAGTCTGAGGTATAAGTACACCAATAAACTCAACAACTTGTCTGAAGTTAAGGCAATAATAGCCTAACTTCCAAGAGCACGATTAAGGAAGATACAAGACTAAATTCAACTCAATCCGTCCGTTTTTTTTTTATAGGATTTAGGAAAAATCATCACGGAGTTTTTACACTTTTTCAGTCATCGCAATATCAAATAGGAAATGTAGATACAGGAACTGTGCATTACGATTTTTGCATACTACTCTCTCTTGATAAACTTTTTGACACATTTTACAAATATTTGATTAAAAATAAGTTTTTGTTTCCGTAATTTATACGATCTGTACTAAAATTTTGTAAAAACCTCCGTAGTTTATGATATCTGTAACCATGTTTTAATGATGTTTTTGACGATTTCTTTTGTGATAAAATTCTCTAACTTTGATCAAGCTTTTGCAAAGCAAATAAGTTGTGATATATAGACTGAAATTGCCCAAAGGAAATGTCCGTCCAGGTTGGGAAAAATTGAAATCGTCTCTTTTATCATACATATTTGTTTCTAAATAACTACATCTTTTCTATTCTACTTATATTTACAAAATTCCAAAATTAAGGCTTCTAAATTAGAGGTATAAGCTTTATTATTTAATTTTTTACTTATTTTTTGTGTGAGCTAAAGCCATCTTATATGTAAATCGTGACCAGGGCTGAAATGTCATGTTGTCCTCTGATAAAAATATTACAAAAGTCAAAATTTTAATTTCTTGACTGATGGAAGACCTTTTTGTCTGACCTGATAATGATTCGATTTTTAAAACGTTGCTTAAACATCCCTATGAACATGTGTTTTTATCGATGTTAACATAAAGCACTTATGGCTATTATCTTTTGACTCATTTTTTGTTTTTGTTTTATTATTTATCAAACTTTAGGTAATTTGAATGAATATTAAGGTATGAAACAAGTAATAAAACATTTTCAAGCTTGCATTTTTAATGAATTTCATCTACATAAATAGTTGTTAATGCACAATTTTGTCATGTTTATTGCAATATAACAAAATGATATTGATATCACTCCTTGAACAAAATATATTTATCAAATTTAACTTAAGCTAAAATCATTTTTATAAATACCACCTGTGAAAATGTAAACTGTATTAAGCACTCAGGGAACACACAAAAAAAGATCGTAATTGATCATTTATCAAAGTTTCGAATAAATCGGGCACTTGATCATAATCTTATAAAATCCCCTATAAGTTTTGATTAACATACCAGACAGCTTGTTGTTACGCAATTTTCGAGCGACAATACGGTATTTTTTCTGCGCGTTTACCGTTGATCTGGAAAACAAATGCACTGATGTACAAAATATATATAATCAATTACATCAAATTATTAATATCTTTACAAACCCTAAATAAACACATTTAGCATAGAGCAACTAAACCTATCCCAGCATTAGAATATTAATTGGGCGATGCTGTTCTAAAGTCTGATAATCACTCTAAATCAATATCTTATCCTCATTCTTTGTGCTTAAAGCGTAAACGTGTTGAGTCAGGTAAACATGTGGGCCAAAAATATCCAGTGTCTGAAAATCATGTTATCTTTTGTAGAAGGTAAGATTTATGACAAGACATATGTGCGACACTGTTGTAGATTTGTATATTTCATTCAAATGCATGTATTATTAACGCCATTTTTATGATGGTATTGAAGATGTTAGTTTACATTTATAATCAATTTAATTCATTATAACAAAAATAAAACTGACGTTTTAAAAGTCATCGTTTTACAATTGCATGTTTATAACAGTAAACCTTTTCACATTCACTTGATACAAAAACAGCCTATGAGTAAACGTTCGTTTTAATGTTGTATGTTGCAGTAGGTACCGGATTTTTGAAACATCTCGGTAAGATATTTCGGACTCATCTTTTTTTAAAACCTTGCTGCATATTACATTTTCCCCAATTAGAAATTACAGTTTCCCTTTTGCCATAGGATTTTATATACAGACTAAATAATTCAGCAACAGAAATAAGGGGTGCATATTTTATACGTTTGATAATAATTTCTCCAAAGGACTACATGCTTTGTTTGTTTGTTTGTTTGTTTGTTTTGGGTTTAACGCCGTTTTCTACTACATGCTTTAAAGACTTCTATTTTAGGAATATAATAAGTTCAATGCCTTTGAATACAATAAGGTAGCTAAAGACTGTTAAAACCGATTATATAGAGCAGTATGGAGAAGTTTCATTATCAGGTAAATAGTAAGTAGCTATGAATGTTTTTCCTGAGACCATACTTAGATTTTAAAGGTAACTGACAGACTGTCGGGTTTTTAGAAGATGCTGGGGGCGGTGGGGCGGGGGGGGGGGAGGGGTGCATATGGTGTGTTGCACCTTTCATTACCTCTCATTAACAGACTCAGTCAAACTGACTCTGCTGTTATCTTTTCTTTGATGTGCTCTGTGCTTCCCAAAATATTCTGATAGATTTTGTTGATAAAGGAAACGATCTCAAATTGTTTACTCGAGGCGTGTAATACTACTTTTAGTATTCCGCTTAGTTGACAGGTCTGTTGTGGAAAAATGTTACTGTGAGAAGGGAAATTCCATCCCTTACTTGGTCAGTTAAAATATCATGCTGGCTGCATATGAATTATTTATGAAAAAAAAGTTTTTGTAATAAAATCTATGTTATAAATAACAAAAAGACAATGCATGACAGTTACCATTATTTATGATCTGATGTTATCATGATATTCTTCAACGGATTTTAAGATAACTTGGCTAAATGTTAGCCATAATAATACAATGTGGAAAACGCAACTTTTATACAGGTCAGTTCAAGGTCAAAGTCGTATAATTGAAAAATAATGGACAGTATTGGTATTTACAAATTATTCTTTTTTCGCTGTGTTTGATTCCAACAGCACATGGTTTTGAGTTGTTGTAACAGCATGGCAAACATGAGTTATGTCAATCATCTGCGCTTCTAACGCTTAATTAGTAACATATGTCTGAAAAGGCATCTTTCTTTGTCCATTAAAATGATGCTATAACTTGATTTATCTTATCAGTTTGCACGCTAAAACTGAAAATATCATGACGACAAGATAAGACCTATAATGTCCAATATCTTCCTAATGCAGATATTTTACTTCCTTGAAGGCTTATCATATCATACTGATTTTGTTTCCATAGTAACCAAGTAAACATCTTCTTCCACTTTTTATAACGATACAATATGAGCAATAAACCGCAGTTTTGTGTTTAGTTTTCAAATATGGATTAAAAATGACACATGCATCAAATACCATGCAAAGATAACGTAGAGTTTACGTTGTATGTTTTATTAAAAAACTATCGGGGGTAAATGTTGCATTTGTGCATTATCTGCTTATTTTTCATGAACTCCTTTTAAATATTTTTTTCAATTTAGGAAGATAGAGAAAAGTGGAAACTTCACAGGTCGCTCAACACGACAAAAACAAAAATGTTGCAGGCTCGGTTTGATTGAGCCTGTTCATGGACGGTAGTGGACATGCATGCTACCGTCCACGCCCTCTAGCCCCGGGTTGAGCAGAACTCAACATTTACACATGCTAAAAGTACAAAAAGCAATTTAGAGACATCCGCAGATGTATTCAAACGGCGGTGAACATGGAACCTTCAATGATACAAGTGTTGAGGCGTGTAATTCCGTGAAGAGCGGCGTTTGGTCCCCAGATAAAGTAAAGGGTTTGCCCCAAACGAGAAAACAAAGGGCAGAGCTAAACAAACTGGAATTTAGGAAGGGGATCTAAGGTTATGGAGCTTGCGTATCACAGGAACTGTCAAGGACAAAATTAAAAAGCAGGCACCATATCCAAGGGGTGATTATACAATACCCAAGGCTATGAAAGCGGGAGTATTGGAACCACCCAGGCCGAAATGGTCATGTTGTGAAACTAAACAGTACCAAAAACACGACATAAAAGTCGTGCTGAACGATGAGAAGAGACCACAACAATATCGTTGTATCCTTTCGTGTAAGAACGTCCGTTTGCATTTTTGGCGTCTTTGAAATGAAAAAAAAAATCATAAATTTCGTTTTTTTGGGGGGTTTCGGGGTATTTTTTTGTTATTTCAATCTTGGTCAGCAATTGGACAACATAAAATATCACCGAATTTATCCCACCCACCCATTCCCATATTTGCACATATTGTACATAAATTCGATCATGAATTAGAAATCTTTGCTGTATCTGTTCATCTGTTTTACAGGCTCCTGTACAGTAATTTATACTAATTCATTTTAGGTCGATTGTGAAGCAAGTTCTACAACTTAAATTAATCACTCTGACACCTCATTCCTTATGGAATCCATAGACACGAGGGTATAAGAGAAGATAAGCCAGTGCCTCTTGTCATGCTAGGCGCCAAGTAAGGTACCATATAGTACGTCTTTGGTATGAGCGACCGGGAATCGAACCCACGACCTCCTGCACTCGAAGAGGACGCTCTGCCACTAGGCTAAATCTATGCGGGTGCTCCTGTATAGTAGACCTGTTTAAGACCACAGACTACCGCATTAGGGAACAGGACAGTAGCAGAATATTGTATTCCTACCAACAACATACATGGCTATATTCTCAATTTTTTTTCCGTAATAAAAGCTATATTGATTCATTGGAAGCATGTATGTAGAATGCAACCAATCATATAAATGTCAGATTAATTTGAAATTACTGTGAATATGAACTATCTATGAAATGAAGTACCTACAGGGACAAACATGTTACGTGTAAACGCTGTTAGGAAATTGTATTAGATTGCTAGAAACTCAAACTGGAAGAAGCTTGTTTAGTTTACGTCAATTTATGTAGCGGCTTTATAACGTTTTCATAGAATAATGATGACCAATTTTGTCGTATTTGGTCATAGCATGTTCGAGTCACAGAATTAACATGATGGTCCATGTGCATGTTCGAATCAAGCGTAGCACCAAGGTTTCGAACAGTTTTTCATGGTCTTATACACGAATCGCCAACTTTCAGTTCTAGATTTTCAACATGTTTGGAGTGTTTTTGACTCGAAAAAAGAATTATTCAGATTTGTCTGCATTCAATTTTAACATGTTTGAATTCATCCATGGGATGATTTCTTTTAGGCATTGTTCAACTCGAGTGATTGTGGCTGCCTTTGATGCTTGGTCAACTGGTTTAAACGATAGATAGAGTTGGGAGTCATCTGCTTAAAAATGGTGGTTTAGACCGTGGTTCCTACAGATGCCCCCGACTGGCTTTGTGTAAATCGTGTAGAACTGAGAGCCTAGAACAGATCCTTGAGGAACGCTGAATTTCATAAGGACAGGTTCAGAGAGTTTGCCATCGATGCATACTGTTTGGTAGCGGTCTGTTAGATATGATGCCACCCATTGAAGAGGTTTATCAGCGAATCCAAAGTTAAATTCGAGTCTATGAAGAAGGGTGTTATGGTCAATGGTGTGGAATGCAGACGACAGGTCCAACATCACAAGTACTGTGACGTCACCTTTGTCTAGGGATTCGAGAATGTCGTTCTGAACTTTTAACAATGCGGTTTCAGTTGAATGAAATTTTCTGTATGCTGACTGGTTTATTTCATGTAATTGATTGTTTGTCAAATGTTCCTCAATTCTTCTGTTTACCACTTTTTCGAGGATTTTTGAGAGGTATGGCAGATTGGAAACAGGTCTGTAATTTTTGAGTGTGTTTTGGTCAAGACTTGGCTTTTGTAACAATGGTCTTATTCGTGATGATTTAAATGATTTTGGCACGATTGCACTTTGTAGAGAGATGTTAACAATTTTCGTCAATATTGGGAGAAGTTCGTTTAAACACGATTTCAAGAGCCATGTAGGAAGAGGGTCTAACTCACATGAACTATTAGCTGACTGTTGAACAAGTTTTTTCAACTCCTCCTCTGTTGCTGGACTGAAACTAGCCAAACGTGCAGTATCACATAGGTCTATGCGTCCGTCTTCTGGAGTTACTGATTCACTCTGATCCTGGGATGCAATATTAGCTCTGATTGTTTCTATTTTATCTATATAATGATTTAAGCACTGGTATTGGCAATAGGGGTAAAATGACCTCAAGGGGATGGGTGCGGTCATGACTGTTTCTTACAATAAGGCTGTAATTTTTATCATTGCCATTATTAATATTGTTATTATATCTTTTATTATTATTATGTACAACGCCATTGAATATATCATTTATAAAAATAGGCGTTGCATTAAATTATTTAGTTTCAGTTTTATGATTGCATATATCATGTTTTGTGATTTTCCTACATACCTGCGATATGTCACATGTTTAATTGTAAAGCGCCCTTGAACGTATATTTCATATGGGCGCTCAACAAATCTGATATAATGATAATAATCTTTTTTTAACAAAACTAAGAAAGATAGGGTTTGTAGAATATTCTTTTTCACATAAGCTCGTATTAACTGTTTTTGTTTTTAAAAGTCATTCTACCATGGTTGGGTGTGTTTTCAAAGTCATTATTCTGTGTCATTAACAGTGGTCCTAAAAATGTCTCAATTTGTATCATTTAATGACGTCATATTTTGACGGCATTGCCAAGTTGTAGCACTTTGTGGTGCTGAGACTTAGTTTGGTATCAGTTAGCAAGAACTTTGATTAATAAATGGTCTGTATAAAAGTCTTTGCAAAACCTATAACGTCAGGATCGCAAGGTTTGCGCGATCCCCTTGAAGCGTTTTTGCCAGGTTGACTGTGCGTCACTGTACAGACGTATCTTCTGGACCTTAGTTATATACATGATCAATGACGGGAGTAAATGTTTACCACTATATTTATACGTCACTGTTCCCTGTCCCTATCATGCATATTTTGCATTTATTCATGATGAGCAGTGTTATTGTTAATAAAAAACTTTGGTATATATAGTGTATGTAAAAATGCATGTGTTTGGTGTTCTTCTCCTGCATTTTCCAACGTTAGTCATGGCAAATATGTGAAATATTTCTTTTTTAAAAAAGAGATGGTTATAAAATATTGTCAAACATTAAAGCGTATGGCGGAGAACATTTGTCTCAACTTCTGCATATACAATACTTGGTTGAAAAGTTAGACTGTGACTGTTTAAACTGGGACTTCTGAAGAATAATTAGTTCCTCATTTACTGTCATAGCAGAAAAAAATGTATGTGCATATTTTTTACTTTTAAAGTTAAAGTAACTTCCCACTTACGGGCTACGGACGGACTGACATGTAGACATATGGGGGTCAAAACGTAATTGTCGGAAAATGACATTAGTTGATTAATAACTGCATACAATTATAAATTTTTCTCTGTTGGCATTATATAATACAGTAACTTGAAAAGTCTGGAGAAGAAACACATCATATAAGGAGTCATTTTAAACGCATTCAATATTTAATCCCTTTTAGAAACGTTTTTATCGAAAATAGTATGCCATGGAATAGAAATATGTTTTAAAGTTTTCAATTTCGAAATAAAACTTTACCTAAATACATGTTATGTCAGTACGAATACAGTATATTTTTTGTAACCATTAGTTTACTGTTTCGTTTGAAATCAAGGTCTTGTGACTTCTTTCAAGCAATATGCTTTAAATGTGAATACAGATATGAAATAGCTGCAATAGACGTACATATAACAAAGATTGGTTTTTTATTTCTGAAAACTACTCATTGAGCTTGTTGAATGACATTGGCTGAACCTATGAACCCTTAAGTACATGAAATGCCTGGATTCGTCCACTAACATTATAGCTATAACATAGCCATGCTAATTTGTTTTGTTGCGAGTTAAACGCAGTAGTATTAAGTGTCACCTAGACTAAATTTTATTACTTTAAGCGTAAATATGGAACCAACATACAGGTCTGAAAGAAGAGTAATAAAATGTGTATTCTTGGACATTCAGTAATATTACCGCAAATTATTAAGAAAAGACTGCAAAACCTTATAAAAAATGAGGTGTCAAACAGAAATAATTATCTGTCCTTGAAAATACTCTCTAAATTTAAGACATTCTATTCTCCGCAATAGGCGCACTACTAATGGTCTACGTGGATTTTAAATCGCCCCATAAGCAGGAAGAGACGTGTATATTCAGTGAAAAGTAGTCAATGAGAAGATAAAACAACACAAAATAATTTATCACTTTTTATCAGTAATGTTTTAGGTTTGCGTCTATCGTAAAAGCAATCTCCTATCTTTCCTACCTTATTTTGACAGATAAATTGTAAGTGTAGATTACCCGGAAGCACGGAGCACCCCAAACACAGCTATAGAGCCATGCATCGCAAAGTAGGCCCACAGCAAAAAGAAACTGTAACGGAAAAATATAGCACACGGGATGCTTAAAACATTCAGCAAGTACAGTTTAATTGTATAGAAAAGTGGGTAAGGGGCAGACAATATGGTGTGAATTTAAAGGAGGGGAGGAGAAAAGGCAAGGATGAATATTCAACAGGGAAAGTCATGTGCCTAAAACGCAGTCTCCCTACACCATAAAACACAGCAGCGCGAACACCCAACCAAGACTAACGGTCACACACATATACGCACACACACAAATGCACGTACGCACATACGCACGCACGCACAAATAAGAAAAAAAAGTGATTTTAAGGTGATTCAGCGTACGTCAGCGCAACCTGTCATTTATCCGGATAAGGATCTTGGTCTAACGTACCACAAAGAAAAACTTGCGACAGATAAATGGCAAGCCATGTGTTAACTGGTACAAATAGCAACGCCACTTTTCTAATAAGGTTTAGATATGATGCAGTAATGTCAGCCCCGTTTTTGGGGGTTCTCTTTAACATGTATAAATGCTTCCAAGTTAAAAAAACTTTTTTCTTGAGAAAGAAAATAGGTGAATGTGCGAAAAATATGTGAGAAGTTTCATTAAAATCTACAGAATAGGACTGTCATAATTCGAAAATGTGAAATTTGTTATTTCCCCATAAACACCAATAATTATTAAAATTTCGATTTCGACGCTCCTTTCTATTTTACTTTCTGTTTTTTTAGTATATCATAATTTTCTATTTAGTCAGGGTTAAATAAAATTCTATGCTTGTAGAACATGTTTTGATGCGAACACGCAGTAACACCTTATAATCTCAATAACATGCTTAAGAGATTCAAACTACCCACTTAAAGAATAATTAACTAATGCAAAATTCCGCAGCTCACTGTTATTATTTTTTGTAATATCTAAAATGCTTTCCATAAATCTGGAGGGTCCTGATAAAATGGTCAGATCAATACGTGCAAGCACAAACCTATTTGCCGCTGAAAAATAGAAAAAAAAATAGCAAACACAAACGGTTGCTAGCAAATGAACATGTCACATGATTGATAAGATAACGGGCCCCTATATATTTGTGGAAATGCCGTCGATCGTATGGAAGAGCGGATAATCACATAAACAGAACATGGTAAGATTTATATTAAATTATTTTTAGAAAATATGCATTCTGTTTTTTGTACTGCAGGTAGAATAAAATCAGTCATTTTTTCACGCTGTTGAACTATTGAGCTTTCTAATAATGACTGCATTAATACATTCATATTTTTACTACTATTAATTTTGGGGAAATATGTAGCTTGGATATCGTGCATAGTCAAATTGCAAACGTTTTTTTTTGTATCAAAAGTAAAATAACTTTGAATGTTTATACATGTTAAATGTTTTCCATCGGAACGCATTTAATAATATAAAACACACCTTTGATTCATATTTTTCGAAAAGAAAGTGTATAGAATAATCACAAGTTCAAAGACAGACAAGAAATGGGCGGTTGAAAGTTAAAACTGTTAGCATAACTATGTTTAACGGCTGGTGTAATTTAACTATAAGGGGTCTATATCACCATGAGACTATTTCACTGAAGTATTTTCTCACTATTGTGAGAGGTAAAACTGTTCGCAAACTATACAGAACCTAGATGTAGATTTACAAAACAATCGAAACTTCTTATTTTCAGTCACGTCACACGTACACCATTTTTACTTTTTAAATGGATAAATCATCAACTGCGATTTTTATGAAAGTATCCTAGCCTCTTTCCTCAGTAAAACGACATGGTTTCATTTTAGATTTTAGCGTTTTATGTTTTGATTTATATTTTTAAATCAGACAAATTCCTGATGTTGTGTATTTCACAGGACTTTGCAAAATTGTGTTTGTTGGTCCTTGCTCTATTTGTCGCCGTTCACGTTCAAAGTGCTGTCGCAGGTACTAATGGTTTATGTAAACATTTCTATTATGACTATCAGTATCAGTATCATTGGTTTTTTTTTTTTTTGGCAATTAAAAGGAAATCAATCAAGAAAGTTAAGTTGGTTTGACCTTTTTCTTCATCTTAGCTTTTCTGTACAAAGACTCGCAACGTTTTGAAAAAAAAATGTTAACATTAGCGAAAACCTTTCCCAAAGCTGTTTTGCATACATTCATATAAAGAAACATGTGATCTTGATGGTTAGGTAGGTTCTGTTCACAAGTGGATGTCAAATAAATTAAATGTAGTTTTATAAAATGATAAAATTACTTAAAAAGTAATGTTGGTTTGTTTAGTTCAATGGTCTCAAATGTAGTTCCAAATAAGCGGGCAACTAGCTCTATAATAGCATTCTTATGAAACTGTAACACTCGGTAATTTATGTACGAATGCTTCATTATATGTCCTTCAGTGCTCGGTACAAACTGCACGGCGGCTGCAGATTGTTCAAGTATAGCGAATGCTACTTGCACTGGCAACAAATGCGTCTGTACAGCAGCCTTCAAAGTGTCTAGCCAACGATGCGCTCATAAAGGTAATTTATGCTTCCTTTTCTTTGTTATCTTAAAATCCATAATGAATTAAAGTCATAGCATTTTATGTTTGACTTACACACTTGTGTGTATTTTTTTAATATTTCAGAATATTTACACCATCTCGACTACTAGTATACTTTAAAATTTAGGTTAAGTATACCACTAAAATCTTGAAAGATTTCTGTCTGTAACATTCTATTAAGAATGCAATAGCCCTTCCCTCTTGCTTTAGGGAACCCGGTTAAAGACTTTTGTTATAGTGTCAATAAATTTTATGCCCTAATATGGCGGTGACATATGGCTATACCCCTTTTACCACATAAAAAGTTGGGACGGTTTCTAAAGCAGAGAACAGTGCATAAAATGCACTAAAACGTTAGAGAATATGTGGTTACCTCTAATTGTTAGACCAGTTAAATTGGTAATGAAATCTGTAAAGAAATCATTTGCTTATTCACTTTAAAGGCATATACCTTTCTGTAGTCATAGGCTCCATCATGAGTTTGGCTCTGTATACAGAAATGAAAGACATTTAAAAAGAGACGTAGAATTTTTGTACTTTCCTTATTAAAAATGAACAATTCAACCCTTTGAAGATTTCAGCCAATAGATATCATAAAGCGTTATCAAAAGCTTTTATTATCATTTACAGTACAGTCTGCAAATTCACTGCAACCCCTTGAATTGTTTATATTGCGATCATTATTGTATAATTAATCATTACTCTATGACGTACTTTCTATTTAACATTGTTGTTTAACAAAATTTCACCAATCTTTGATAGCTGAAATAAGAAGTTAGAATGATATTTTTAGAATAAGATAATCATTTGCTTATTCTTCCTTGGTAGATTATATTCCTAAATATGATGTTCGGTACGTAATTGTATATAAGAACAACCAAACAGACTGTGTGACAATATTTATTTTTCACTTGTAAACAAATTGCAGAATAAAAAATCTCCACGTGTCTATTCTTAAGATAGATCTTATACCAACCTAGCCATAAACTTAGCGACCCAGGTCTAGCTGGGCCGTATTTAACATGATTTGTCCTCCTATTATACATTATCTGTCATCTCATGTCACTATCATGCATAAATTACGTTCAATCAGAATCGGATATATGTTTTCAGGAATAGGCGATAACTGTACGGCTGATGCAGACTGTGCTGCCGTGAATCTTTCAACGTGCGATACAGCCACAACACATAAATGTGTGTGCCCAGCGACGCAAAAAGCTGTCAACGGACAGTGTAAAACGAAAGGTTAGTATTTGATTAAATACTAGAATGAACAAATCTTAAAATTTTACTTCATATATAAGACCCGTTTTAACTCCCTGAGGCCGATATCATAATATACATGCTGCGGCGAGATAAGAATTACCACCTGACGTCGAAGAACATTATCTGATTTTCTCATAATCACACTCGCAGGCAGTCAATTGAAATAATGCATGGAAATTTTATTAACATTGGTGTAAATTAAACTATACTTATAAAATCTTCGAAGTTTGAACAAATATTTATATTGATCCACTTTCGTCCGTAAGTTATATCCAAATAGAATTATAATTTCTTATTGTTCAAAAATAACGTAGACTGTTTCTGTAACTTTTATATACTTTAATGAAACAAAACAAAAAATATACCATCGTGATTCGCAATCTTTCTGCTCACTGCACTGCAAATTTGACGTGACTCTGATTATACAGTCAGGAGATACGCCACTTCGAAAACAGTCACTTACAAGAACCCGGCGCACGGTGATCATATCTTAACGACGTTAACGACGTCGTGCCTTCATCGAGATGCTTTCAATAGGTCTGCAATATCTAATGTTTGTATTTTTATTATTAATAGTGATGAACAACACCTAAGTCATAATGAGTTGTTTGGTTAGAAGACTGAAAAGTATGAACACTTATGCCAATCATCTCAGACAGTGTGCCAAGTACTTGGTCTTTATCCAAGGCGTCATAAATTGACGGTAACGCGGAAGCACAGGTTTTTTGTTTTCTCCCTTTACCTCCATTTTCTTTAAGCAAGTATGGGACATTTGCGAATCGTTTGTACTACCTGAAAAACAAGACACAGATGACCGAATATTGCTGTGCCGTCTGCTTCGTTAGTTTATAAATTTCAGTTGCTTTTCACCAAAATTTCTACATAACTAAACAACTGCCTGATTATCTATGCGAGTCGATGACGACATAACATGCATTATTAACAGTGAGACTCACTTAGTTTAAAGGTTTACTTTCGCCTCCTACGTCCGAATGATACCATACTCCCGGTGCATGTCGCCCTGACGTGTTGCTGCCACGTATTTTCTGGCGAAAGAGTGTTCTATCAGTGCAAATATTAGCGATAAAGTTCGAATCATACAGACGAAAAAACGACTGCGCCGATAATGCGTAGCCTGAGTAATAAAAACGATCCACACGCTTCGTCTGTAAGCAAAAATTTTACAAAAAATGTATGATCAAATAAGAGAAAGATTGCGAATTACAATAATATATTTCACATTGCTTTTTATACAATATGCGTCCTCTGACACCAAAATACTACGTTATTTTTGAACCGCCCTCGTATATGAAGTACAATTTAATTGTAAAAGTGTGATTATTTAAGATCCTGCTATATCTATTACAAGCTTGTGCGCACGACATCTTATCTCGAGCGATCAACATCTTATTTCGTGCGCACGTCATCTAATCTCGAGCGATCAACATCTTATTTCGTGCGCACGACATCTTATCTCGAGCGATCAACATTTTACCTCGTGCTTACATCTTATCTCGAGCGATCAACATCTTTTCTCGTGCGCATGACATCTTATCTTGAGCGATCAACATCTTATTTCGTGCGCACGACATCTTATCTCGAGCGGTCAATATCTTATCTCGTGCGTACGACATCTTATTTTGAGCGATCATCATATTATCTCGTGCGCACGACATTTTATCTCGAGCGATCAACATCTTATCTCGTGCGCGCGACATCTTATCTCGAGCGATCAACATTTTATCTTGTGCGCATGACATCTTATCTCGAGCGATCAACATTTTATCTCGTGCGCACGACATCTTATCTCGAGCTATCAACAGCTTATCTCGAGTGATCAACATCTTATCCCGTGCGTACGACATCTTATCTTGAGCGATCGACATCTTATTTCGTGCGCACAACATTTTATCTTGAGCGATCAACATTTTATCTCGTGCGCACAACATTTTATCTCGAGCGATCAACATCTTATCTCAGTTTTTTTCCTTCTCACATTTTATTTTGCAAAATCCAGATTACTTCAATGTCCTGAGATAACCTGAGCTAACCACAGAAATTTCTACAGATGTTATCAGTCCCTGAAATTCACACCAAGAAAATGTGTTAACTTTATGGCCTGAACCCACAAAGGGTTAATGATATGTGCCAATCATCCAAAAGTTTTCCGACAACCAAAGTCGGCCTTTAACCCAAATTGTCTCCAGTGACAATACAGTTCAGAAACTTATTTTCATCAAGGTTAAAACGTCCCAAATGTTCTTTTATATGGTCTCCCTGGATGCCTTTTGGTTTTCTATTAGCTGTTTCGGCACCCACCTAGCACTACCGTTGCTCATATCTAATTTTGCATGTAAAATCTGATGTACCGAAGCTTTACCGATCCTAAACTGATTAGCTTCGTCACCATTGTTGGGGTCACTGATTCAGCGTGCCTCCTGGCCTAGGTTTGTCCCTCACGCCTGTCCTACCCTCCCAAAACCGTGAAACCCAGCTATAAAATGTTGAACAGGATGTGCAGGCTTTAGAAATTAACTCTGCAACCTTTGGAAAAACACTTTCTAAAAGCAGAAATTTTATTATAGATCTCTGTTCCTCCAGCTTAAGAGTTCACGTTATCCGTAACACCTACCTTGTTTAATGCTCAAAATCTCGCGTTTACACACTTCTCCTAAAAATAAATTGACTGATTTACAGGCGATAAAATGTAGTTTACGCTCATGTATAATATGTGTAGGTTGCTGCTAGTGGAAAGACCGAAGTATGAAAAATCCGGATATTTTCGCCCCTCGAATAAACTACATGTATAATGCTTATTTTAATCAAATATTTGTAAAATGTGTGATAAGAGAATACAATGTGAATATCGTAAAGCACAGTGCATATTTGGTGATTCACCCGTCTACAGTTTCTTATTACCCCAAGCCGAAGGCGGGGGGATATAGTTTTGGCGTTGTCCGTCCGTCTTTCCATCCGCCCGTCCGGAGCCGTCTGGGAAGTGGTTTAGAATATTTAAATAAAATTTCAAGTGTATGTTCACCTCTATAGGGAAATGCGGCAAGTCCAGTTTCAGTTGGATTGCCCAAGTAACACAGAGTTATGGCCCTGAATAGTTTCTAGTGTTAACTATAAAGGGGACTATAAATATGGCAGTTTCTGCTTCATAACTTGTGTCTTATTTGACCTAGAACTATGAAACCTAAACTGAAATTAGATTATCATAATATGGTAGTGTACACACAATTTTGTCTGGATCTCTTCAGGCACTTCAGAGTTATTGCCCTTTAATTGCATAAAAATCCACATATTTTAACATAACAAACTAACCAATTGGTAGCATTTCACGAAACTTCTTTCATTTTTTCCCATGAATATTTATTATCAACATGCGAAGTTGTGTACCCACACCCGGCCACCCCCACTGCCCTGGTCATATCCCCTCCCCCTGCACCCCATCCCACCCACCCCACCTCACCCCACAATTTATTTTTATACTTTAAACATTAAACCTTCCATGAATATTTAGCAACATGCAAAGTTGTACGCCCCCCCCCCCCCCCCCCCCCCCCCCACGTCTCGCTCCTCCACCCAGTCACTACCACAATCCAGATCATGCACCACCAACACAATATTTTTTAATTTTTTTCTTTCTATCAATATTATCAACATGTGAATTTTTGTTCTCTCACCCGGTCCCCCGACGCACCCTTCCCCAAAAAGTTTAGTTCAGATATAATGAAATTATTCACTTCTCGGTAACATCCTTAACTTTTTGCCGAATATATTTATTTGCCATTCCTCACCACAAACTCATCCGGCGGAGGATATTAATTTATAGAATTTTCTTGTTTGGTGCTGTGAAGACATATAAATGTTTGACTCCGTAATGCTTTTCTCCTAAATCCTACAAAAACGGAGGAAGTGGAATTTGTCCTGCCACTTAATTTGTTTTTTGGTTCCCTTAAAAGTTAGGTCTGTTGCTCCTATTTCAGACAAGTTGTTGAGTGTATTGCTGTAATTATACCTTAGCTGGAACCTATTTATATGTTTTACTTTGTATAATCTGGTATTTTGTCACTTATGTTAGAGCTTTTCTCAACGCAAACTTATTTAATTCACAATATATTATCTAATTTGTTACAATAGGGTAAGTGCGAAGTTGGCATGCCCTAAAATCGTTAACCCCCCCCCCGCCCCCCGCCAACCACACACACCCCAGTTGCCGTTACATAGGTCCCCCTTTTTAACTTGGTTTTTGTCCGTTTCGTATTTTATGTTACGTATATGCGTCTTGTTTGTTGTTGATGTTATTTGCCCCATTCACCCTCTTGCATTTACTAGATGCCTAACATTTTTTGTCCTCCCACTGTCCCTGGGTGGTGCACAACCGTGTTGAGTTTTCCCTGATTGTCTCTTTGTTTGCACTGCACTGTGTGCGTTCGCGCACGTGTTGGTGCGTATGTGCGTGCATTTGTATGTCTCGTGTGCGTCAATGGTTGCGCTGCTGTGGTTTGCGGTGCAGGAAGGGCGTTGAATTTCTTGTCGAATATTCGTCCTTGTTTATACGCCCGAAGGGACGTATTATATTATGACGCCAGTGTTCTTCCGTCCGTCTGTCCGTCCGTCCATTAGCAATTTCATGTCCGCTCTGTAACTCTGTAACATCGAGACGACGTGCAGAGCGCATGTTTTGAATGGCTCGCTTCAAAGTCAAGGTCACATGTAGGGGTCAAAGGTAATCCTCTCTATAACTCTTGAACCCCTTGAAGGATTGTTCAGAAACTTGACAGAAATGTTCACAACATCGAGACGACGTGCAGAGCGCACGTTTTGCATGGCTCGCTTCAAGGTCAAGATCACAATTAATGGTTAAATGTCATACATTCGGGCGTATATTGCTCCGCATTGCAGTGCTCTTGTTTTCTACTTTCATCAAACCCCTTCCCTTTTTCTGCCCGTTGCTCATTTTGTTTCGTAGCGTGAATAAAATGTACTTGTTGTTGGATTTCTTAAAAAAAACCTGTCTTTTTTTATCTTTCCACTGCAATTTCTTATTGTTTCGGGCCTATTTCGCGGTTCATAGCTCTCTAGCTGTGTTTGGGATGATATGTGATATGTGCTTGGGGAAATCTACTCTAACCTTTTATTTTTAATATTACTTCAGGACGCTTTCGGCACAACACATGCTTAAAAAGTAAAGAACCATTTAATCATGTTGCCCTTTGTCCATGTTAAAACTATTAGATCATATTTTATTGTCATGTTTATTTTCATCATAGACTAGATGTTCAGACAATATTTACTTACTCTCATTTCAAAATTATTCAGACACTTTTTTAATCAAAGGGATATGTCTTTCATGACTACGATGTATCTACACGGCTAAGGCAAAAAGTGCTGCTGTAAATCAGTCACTGCGATACATGCCGTGTCGCGTCACACGAAGACAATCGCAGTCTGTGTAAACAGAAAGGTAAATATTTAATTCCCGGACAACAAACTGTCAGAAACGACAAATTGATGCACAACGCTCGAATTTCCTCTAGCGCGTCTTTCTATTCTTATTTCCTGTATTTAGAAATACGTCCCCTCTCCCCACTGTCCATTTGCTATGAGTGAGTTTAGATGCCTAGATGTTTTGGTTCCCGGCCATTCCTGGGCGGTGCCCAACTGTGTCGAATTTTCGTGCTTGTCCGTTTGTTTGCTTTGAATGTGTGCGTGCGTGTATGCGTGCGTGCCTACGTGTGCGTGTTTGTCTGTTGCACCTCTATGTTTACGCTTTTGTGATTTACGGTGAGACTGCGATTTTTTGAGCGTGGTATTTCTTGTCAAATAATCATCCTTGTTTTTTTTTTTTACTTTTATCAACACCCCATTCCCTTTCTTGCCCATTTGTTTGTATACTGAGTACTTCTAGAAACGCAACACTTGGTCTACAGTTAATACTTTTTTTACCGACGCTGTCTTGCATTGGTAAATGCAAATGGTGGTTTTACACGTTATTAACTGTGTGCTTCTTCAAACGTGAATTTAGACCCTTGATATAATTCAGATATACATGTACAAGGAAAATATAAAGGAAAGTATAAAATATTGAGGGTAAAAACGTTGCGTTTCTAGATGTTCTTAGCATATTTTGCATATAGTTAAGATGTACTTGATGCTTGATTTTTTAATCAGCCCTCTGACTGTATTTGGGCTGATCTGTGCTTCAGGGAAATCTACCCTAATCATTTTTAATATTACTGCAGGAAGCCCATAACACAGGTATATGTCTTTAAGGACTAGGAGATAACTGTACAGCTAAGGCACAGTGTGCTGCTGTAAATCAGTCAATTTGCGATACGTCCACAAGTCACCAGTGTGTATGCGCCGCGACACACAAAGCCGTTGGCGGTCTGTGTCAACAGAAAGGTAAATATGTTTTCCCTGAAAACAAATTGTTCATTATGTCATAAACGACAAATTGAGATGCATTGCTCGAATTTCCTCTTCTACGTGAATATTTAATTATTAGTACAAAGGCACAGATAAATAAAGTAAAAGAAAGATAAGGTCCAGCAGAAAATCTCGAAAGTCAGATTTGTATTAAAATTTGTATTAAACTGAACAATATTTACATGTGTATAGAACAGATTTTGTTACAGGTAAAAGATATTGATTTTCGTAAATGCCTAGAACGCGCAGCAACGTTTCTTTCCAAAGCAAATTTCTAGCAGCTGAAAGAATTGTATATGACATGGTAATATGTTCATAAAATATTTATCATTCATTGTAGAAATACAAACGTTTATATGCATACGAGTTAAATGCCACTTTGGCATTAAGACCACATAAAGGCATATTCCAAAAGGCTCACTTGTCATAAAAGACAGGAAACAAATGGACAATATAAGTAGTTGCCTATTTCAAACAAACACTTGTGGACTTTACAGTGATATAAAAAAAAAATGCATATCCCTAAACACAATGCATGCCAAGTTAAAGAAAAGCAGTTGCTTTAAGTTTTTATTATTATTATTATTATTATACCACACTTATATAGCACTCTTTTCATACAAAATATGTACGTTCAAAAGTGCTTTACAAAAACATAAAGAACACATAAATACATATACATACATGTAAATATATTGGTAAAAGATTAAAAGGAATAGTAATTCAAACATGATCATCCATAAATTATGCTCAACATTAAATTACATTACGAGAGCAATCCCTTTCTCAACACGAAACAAACCCTGTCATGGTTTGTTTTGGGTTTAACGCCATTTTCAACAGTTTTTCAGATTTTGTTATTTTATATAACATGTGTGAAAGAGATGCGTTTTCAAAGATTTTTTAAATGCGGACAATGAGCTTGAATCTCTGATGCTTACTGGGAGGGCATTCCAAAGCTTTGGAGCTGCATGCTTGAAACTTCTGTCACCATACTTTACTGTTCGACTCCTCGGTACAACCAAAGACACCGGGCCATTTGCCGTCTTTAAGTCTCTACGAGGCTTGTACATGTCCAGCATATCGACAATATACTTGGGAGATTCATTGTGCATGGCTTTGTATGTAAGTGTCAAGATTTGAAACTCAGTGCGGCGCTGAACCGGAAGCCAATGCAACTTCTTCAAGACCGGCGTGATGTGATCGTATCGTGGAGTCTTGTGTTTTGTACACATTGAAGTTTTTGCAGTGTGTCTTTGGAAATTCCATACAGCGAGTTACAGTAATCTACTTTAGATGTAACCAGAGAGTTCACAAGAGACTTGGTAGCATCAGCTGTGATGTACTGCCAAATGTGGCCTTTATCAGCGATATCATTAGGAAAAAAATATTCAAGTAGCCTAGTAATCATTCCGCTGACTGTCTTTTAAAAATTCAATAATCTGTTAATATTTTTAATCTTCGTTTTAAATATGTAGGAATAAACATGTTAACAACATACTCTGTGTATACACATGGCGTGAACTTTTCTACCTGTTGTGTCCTGGTGTGTTATTACTGAACTGAAAATATATATGAGGACAATACCCAATGGCATCTGACCTGTTGTACCGTTTCGCTTCCGAGTGTGTCAACATACGTATCACTGAGTAATATTTCAATGGAGTCGGACATAAGTAATAAAAAACTATAAAACAGGGCTGGTGTTCCTCAGTAAAATCTGTTAAAAAGATCCTTTGGAAGCACAGAATGCAACCACGCAAAATAATAGCAGACGCGGTTTGATAAAAAATCTGTTCATGAGAGTAATAAAATATGCAACACCCCTCACGCCACCTGACACCGAGTTAAGCGGAATTCTACTACAGTATAATTGAGTACTCTCCATGATCCCAAAGGACTAGAAAATATAACAACACTGATCACAGCTATATATATATATATATATATATATATGGTAGAGAGAATTTATACGAACTAAATCACCACCACAATATACCAGACCAATTACGACAAAGCGCCTAGCAGTACAAACGAACACGCACATGCCACAGCAAGTCCACTAACCCAATAACATTAGTTTCGATGCTGCTTTATATACGAGCTCAAATTGTACTACACATTCGTACTGGTTCAACATTTGCATATATATACTCAAATCTCTGTTTTCATGTCTCACAAATCAGTAGTGACTTTTTAGTCTTTATAACTGATTGGGACCAGAGAAGCTATATTTTCTCTCTCTGAAAGTTAACTGAATCTCGAGGATACATTGAATATATATAGATAATTTGCATTAAGGGATATAATTATATTCAGAACAGTTGACTTTCCCATACGTGAGATCCGCTAGGATACAACTTCGCATTATAAATTATTATATGGTAGAGAGAATTTATACGAACTAAATCACCACCACAATATACCAGACCAATTACGACAAAGCGCCTAGCAGTACAAACGATAACGCACATGCCACAGCAAGTCCACTAACCCAATAACATTAGTTTCGATGCTGCTTTATATACGAGCTCGAATTGTACTACACATTCGTACTGGTTCAACATTTGCATATATATACTCAAATCTCTGTTTTCATGTCTCACAAATCAGTAGTGACTTTTTAGTCTTTATAACTGATTGGGACCAGAGAAGCTATATTTTCTCTCTCTGAAAGTTAACTGAATCTCGAGGATACATTGAATATATATAGATAATTTGCATTAAGGGATATAATTATATTCAGATCAGTTGACTTTCCCATACGTGAGATCCGCTAGGATACAACTTCGCATTATAAATTATTATATGGTAGAGAGAATTTATACGAACTAATCACCACCACAATATACCAGACCAATTACGACAAAGCGCCTAGCAGTACAAACGAACACGCACATGCCACAGCAAGTCCACTAACCCAATAACATTAGTTTCGATGCTGCTTTATATACGAGCTCAAATTGTACTACACATTCGTACTGGTTCAACATTTGCATATATATACTCAAATCTCTGTTTTCATGTCTCACAAATCAGTAGAGACTTTTTAGTCTTTATAACTGATTGGGACCAGAGAAGCTATATTTTCTCTCTCTCTATATATAAGACTATAAAAAAACGCGAGCTGCAGCATCCCAATATCACATTAAAGTACATCAATCTTCAATAGTAATCTCTAAACATCTGACGATTACAGCATGCTTTATACTAAATTAATCCGAAGAATGCCAGTACAAGTGACAGGTACATCGTGTCTTTTCTGCTAGGAAACTGGGGCTAGTGGCGGGGGTTGCACATTTCGTTACCTCTTATTAACAGACTCAATCAAACTACTTTTATAAAGGGGGGACAACTTTTTAGAATATTCTAAATATCCTATGGTACAGGACAGTAAGGTAAAACATGTATTAGACAGGTAGATTGTTGGTAAAAATGTTGTCCCTTTACCAAACATTTCTGTGATATGGTGATTTACTGCTAAACCTTAAATTTATAATTATCGTATCGCACAATACATATGTTTATGTTATATGTGTACGATTCATCCTTGGTATTTATATCCATGAATCCCAAAAATTAACATCCTATATCAGACATGACTTTTCAACATTTTGAACTGGTATTTTCACTTTTGCCTAAACATGTTCGAAAACAACTTTTCACTTTTGACCCGAAACTTTGATCTTAGGATTGAAAATGTTCTATCAAGGAAATAGAATGTTCAAATATCTGTTTTGTTAACATAAAAGAAAGTTCAAAACGTGATATACAAGAGAAGTAATCAAGAATGAGTCTTTGCAGTTAAGAGTCGAAAGAGTTGTCCCAGATCTAGGTGTTTTGGACTCTAGTCCAGTACGAAAACAATAAGGCGATTGTGGACTGTAGGTTTCGGATATTGCTGTATATAATTAAGAGACTGATCATGAGTGCATATCAAATCACGCAGTACACTACTGCATTATATTGCATTCTCACGTGATAGAAAGAAAATATAATGAGGCCAATGACATTAAATTTTTACAATTGAATATTCTCTTGGTTATATTTCAGTATGTGGATTGTAAAAGCATTCGATGTGTTTCAATATATATATATGTCACTTACTCTCATTATAAGATCATGCGTTCTCTTTGTTTATTCAAAGAAACATACCTTTGCAGGTCTAGGAGACAAATGCACAGCTAAAACGGAGTGTGTTGCTGTTGCTAAGTCAATTTGCAATACAACTGTCAGCCATACTTGTGAATGTCCGGCTAAACACAAATTCGTTAGTGGTCAATGTAAACCTAAAGGTAAATATGAAATGTTTCGGTTATAAATAGCTCGAAAATATGTTTGCTCATATATATTGTCCGTATCCATGTTGTTTTAAGTTTATTCCAGACCTGCATATTGATACGTGAAACCATGTATGTCATATATCTGTAAAAGTTCATACAAGTTATAAGGTGGCCCCTGTGAAACATGGAAATATAAACTTTGCAAAGAGTACTTTACAATCAAAATGCCATGAAACTGAAGAAACAACCCAGTTAAAGGAAGAATGATGCGACTTGCATTAACAATCAACGCATTCCAATATTGTGTATATATAGTTGACTGCAATGATTTTATATGACTGACTGTGTAAGACAGGGTTTTCCCAAACCCAAGGGACAGCTCAGGCAGTCATGTTGGATCATTTTTCTTGTCTACCGTTAGCAATATTTTCAAGGATAATGTAAATTAAAAATCGCTTATACAATACAACGTCAAAGTACTTACCTTTCCCTTTTATTATCTTTTAACCTTATTTTTCCAAGCTAGGTAAGCACAGAAAGTTTACTGAAACACTTGCTAAGTGATATTTTACTTTACTTGCAGTCATCGGTGCAGCATGCAGTACTGCAAATGCTACTACAGTATGCAATGTAGTAAATTCAGAATGCAAAAATTCTACCGTCATGACCTGTACATGCGTATCAGGCTTTCACAATGATAATGACCAGTGCCAAGCAGGTAAATTCAATTGTGTGTTTTCGAATGAATTGGAAAACCTTTATAATTGTTAACGATTTAATGAAACTTATGAAGGCAGCATATCCTAGGATGGTCTGAATTGCAGAAGTTAAGAACATCTATTCATTATTATGTATGAAAAATACAATGTTAAATGTTTTGCCATTTATGGACTAGGAACGTCTGAATTGTAGAGCAAATTAAACAACGTGGAAGAAAACTTCCGTAATACAACGAATTGTTTGCATTTAAAACTAGTCTACATATTGGTAGCAGTTTGTTTCAAACGATTAACAATTCTCTTCCTACAAAAGAAGTATGACATAAATTTTCTTATAAATGTGTAATTTGTTGACAATTTAAATAAAACTTCACATAGTAAAAGTAAAAGATAGAATCTAGTAATCACTTTATTTTACAAACTGCTTTGGAAATTGTTATTTGCGTGTACAACTTGAAAATTAAACGAAAACATTGTGCAATGTCACAACACATCACACAGGAAATAAAATCTGTCAACACGTTAACCGTTTCTTTTTCCTAGTTCCACCAAAGTAAACTTTTTTCTTTGAAGCGGCATTAGTTTTGCTTCGGCATATGTTTAATTCTTTCTATACTCAACATTTTATTACAAGTTATTGATTGTCGGGTAAATGTTTTAATCTGAATGTAATGCAGTCAATTTATTCTTTGTCTAGATTCATCGGCTGAGTCTCAACGGATTGCATTTTACATTGTTTGCGCATCCCTACTACTGACCGTCTTTAAGTTACTCTAAAGGTAATGTAACTGAATACATATCATACATGTTCTGTAATTGCATATTCCTTATCCAAGATAAATAAAATAAACTATTTATGATGAAATTTGTTATTTATCAATTTCCTATTGTTTTATTCTAAAAGTAATATTATAGAAAACAGGTAACGGTTAATGTGGTATATTATTAGTTGTTTTCACATTTTTTATCATTAAAGTAAGTGGAATTAAATACTATTGATACATTTGTTCTTCAACCTGTTAACAATTTCGTTCCCACTCAAGTACTTTGTAATGCTTTAATCTATGATTCTCAAAATTGATATGCATATTGGTCTGGACAGTATGTGATCACTATTAATTTTGAGGTCAGCTGGTCAAAGGTCAAGGTCACAGTGACTGTAAGTACCAAACCGTTTCGCGCAATATCTTGAAAATGATTTGATCTAGGACCTCCAAACTTAGCAGGCACATTGCTCATCGGTAGCTGTTAACCTCTAATGAGGTCAGTGAGTGAAAGTGAACATTAATACAAAAAACAACATTCGCATAGACCCATATAGACTTTTGAGGTTTCGTACTCAAAGATCACAGTCACTGTCAATCTTTGTTATTTAATTGACGTAATATGTAATGATGCTTGTCATCCATTTGTTGTTTGCAAATTTGATAGTTTTTCTTTTTGCTACGCACAGTGGTATTCATATTAGCTGATGCTTGTAATGCATTGTTAAGTATTTTTCCAACCGACTGGATATTTTATCAAATAAAACTTTAAACATGTTACGTTTCTGCTTAGCTCAGTAGGGAGAGCGTTGGTCTACGGATCGCGGGGTCGCGAGTTCGGTCCCCGGGCGGGGCGTATGTTCTCCGTGACGATTTGATAAAAGACATTGTGTCTGAAATCATTCGTCCTCCACCTCAGATAATCCATGTGGGGAAGTTGGCAGTTACTTCGGAGAACAGGTTTGTACTGGTACAGAATCCAGGAACACTGGTTAGGTTAACTGCCCGCCGTTATTTGACTGAAATACTGTTGAAAAACGGCGTTAAACCCAAAACAAACAAACAAACGTTTCTGTACGGAATTTCATACTCAGTTATATTATGTTAGACTCTTCAGACTCTACGTATCTGACGAAATTTTTCTGTCTTTCAGGCGAACGCTAATATTGGAAAGAAAACCAAGGATTTCAACAGAAGAAAAATATGTTTGCGAAATATACTGAACTCTACATAAATAAATAACATTTTAAATTTTTAAATACCGTTGCCTAATACCGTTACCCAGGCTCGTTTATATATAATGTTTTTTATGACATTTATTTTTCTTTTTACAAAAAATCAAACTATGCTCCCCGATCATTTTTACGGGTTGTGGTGGTGTCGGGTGCGTATAGACTGACTGTCTGTACCGATATCTTTTCCGAACATTTCAAGTCATTTGACATAAACTTCTGAAAACTGTATTACTATGAAGTAAAGTTAAACATATTGTCAGGACGTGAATATATCATGCTCAGCTTAAAAGGTCTGGGCCTTTAAATATTTACAGAATTCTGTATATTGCGCAATACTGATTAAGCTTTACCTATTCAGTTCCTCTTTCTGTTTCAAAAAGTCTGTTTTAAACACACAGACATATATAATTATAACGTTAACTTGCGTTAGTTGTTAGGACTCTGTTTTAGGAGTAGTAACCCTTTGAAACTATAGAATGCTGTATATTCTCAACACATATATCAACCTAACCCGGTTAACTCCTCACACAGTTTCAAAAGATTTTGCCCAAACTTACAGAAAGGTTTATTGTCAGGACATACATTTACTATGCCTTAGTTATACTCTTTTCGTGTCTTAGTTATACGCTTTGAAATATTAGAAAATGCTGTAGTTTCCTTCCGTGTACATGCTGTTACAGTGGTCATTTCACCTTGGAATCCAGTGACACTGGTTAGGTTAACTGTCCGCCGTTACATGACTGAAATACTGTTGAAAAACGGCGTTAAACATCCCCCCACAAAACAAAAATGCCCAAACGGACAGAAATGCATTGCAATTAAGGTAATTTGAGAATATGGTCGGGATATATATGTAATCAATCTTTATAACGTAGAATAAACGAACGCCCAAACCCCCTACTAAATGCACTAAATCTTCTTTTATGAAATATCTTTAAAAATATTAATCAATTATTGGCACACTCAGCCCTGAATATTTTCGGAAAGCATACATCAGTTTACTGAAAGCACTTGTTAATTAAGGGTCTAGTTTAAGACAACATTTTATTCTTAGTTAATTCAAAGATTTTTGGGTTTGTTTTTGTTTTGCCTTGCAGTGCTTCTAAATATGTTGGACGTGTATACTATTTTTACCGACATTTTACACATTTAGTTTTTATTTCATGTTATATTTTTCACTTAAGCATTTTACCAAATAAGATCACAGTATGTAAACTTAAAATCAAATTAATTATGGAAACTTACCTTTTGCATTTGGATGACATGTAAAACGGAAACATATAAGGCGGGTTATCTTACAGAATTAAAAAAAACATAAATGATTATGTTTGATTGTGCAAATACTTTTTTCCGCCTTTGTAAATACACGAATTGCAATTTGTTCTAGTACCGACTAGAGCGTGTCTTTAATAAGCAGTTTTTCTGTTTTGTATAATAAAGTAATAGTTTGATTAAATATTCTACATCAACTGTTTAACTTTCAAATGAGCTTCTTGTTTAATCTGTGACTATGTTTCTATATTCGAATTCATGTTGAACTTCGGGAACTATTGCGTTACTGATTCAGACAGGAATTCTGTTGAATGAAACTGGCCGGTAGATGGTATTTGAGTAATACCTGGAATTTAGTGCAGACTAAATGATAACACAACATTTGCATTGCCTCTTCAATTTTTCTATATTTCTTTATACATAGAGTTTAGTAAAGGCCAATGTTGTCTTGATCTCAGATGTTACAAAGGAAATCATCTTTAAACTTGTGTTTATTTATTCGTTTAAATACGTATGTACACCATCTTAATGTTTATACGAGCATACTAATATATAAATGAGAGACATTGCGCTTAAGGTATTATTCCCATCGAAAGCCTGATGAACATGATTAAACAGCGTTGCTCATTTGATAGTAGATCTATGTATAGAAAAATAAAATAGATTGTAACTTAACTGTTAGTCTATTTATGAACATAAATCTGCAAATCAAAGATCCGTGTATTAATTGAATGAAAACTACCTATTAAATTAAATAACATACATTGAGTATATGTTTTCAAGATCAATAAACAGTTGTTTTGTATACTTTGGATTGTTGTGATATATAGCCCTGTACTTCTACACAATAACTCAACGGAAACAACTTCAGGTCTCAACACGAAACAGGATCATTTATCTTAAATGTTCTTGAATATCACTGTAACTTACGGTCTATTGTATCCGTGGGCAGATTTCTGTAATCAATTGCAACAGTATACTAGTACATTATTATCATATTACCCGAAATCAAGAACCATAAGAAAGAAGTGCAATATTCTCAATTTTAATTTAATATACTAGATATTTGAATATATATCAATACAACTAAAATAAAGCACTTAAAAGACATTTGTAGTTTTGTCTTAAACACAGGGATATTGTGGAGACTTAAAAGTCTAGCCAGGTAACCAGCTAAACAACCAATATAGCCGGATAACAAGCTAAAATGTAGGGAATAAATCAGCCGACCAAATCAAGGATAGGCGTGCTCTCTAAAATCTAACCGGGTGACAAGATAAATTTAATCATTTACAGAAAAAGCTTATACCGTTGCACAACTTCCATCAATGCTACGGTTCGCTACGACGGACGAGATGGCAGACGAGTGGTATCTTCCATTACTCCACGGGTAACCATAACAATAATGAAAAATATCAAACGTGTCACTAAACCAGACACAGCATTGTAGTGCCCAGCATCAGCAGACATGACAGACGAGTGGTATTCTCAATCATTCTACAGGTAACCATAGTAACAATGAAAGTCTAACCGGGTAACCAGCTAAAACATGTATCCTCCATTATTCTACGGGTAACTATAGTAACAGTGAAGACCTAGCCGGTTAACCAGCTAGAGTCACAAAACAAAGCAAGGCAAAGTACTGTAGTGATTAGCACCACCAAGGCTATGTATCACTTGAGCAAGGATATATAGAGCTAGGCAAGGCTATAACGCAACGCAATGAAGATATTACCATAGTACCTGGGCAATACCTTTTGTACACCACCACTCAACGCCACGTAAGTTAACTTCAAAAATGACCAAACCAAAAGTGAATTGCAATGCTCTGGCCCTAGTCCCACGATTCACGCTGGTAACTCGCGTGAGCCGGAAACCAGGACCAGAGATAAATACAGTTTGAAAACAGTTAATGAAACTGCCAGTATAGAAAAATGCTAAAGTGAACTTCCGATCGGCAGAATTTTTCCCCTTAAGCACATATAGTGACTTATTTAAAATAATTTATAATAATAGCATATCCATAATATCATGTCAATTTTAATCCATAGAAAAAAGTAGTCCACCAGCAATATATATATATATATATATATATATATATATATATATATATCTGTGATAGTTCATTTTTGCTTGTATCAAACTGCATATTTGAAAAATTAGGTAAAATAAACACTGTCATAATGAAAATAAAGCACGAGCCCTAACACTTGGAAATTATCAGTCAGTGTATTAACGCGCACACAAAGAAGTTTATGTTCTAACAATAAGATCACGATTGCATTGATCAGCAATGTTCATCACAACTTTAAGTGATGACCAGAGAGCTTCTACTGTACATAACATCTGCATTGATAGTGCGTGTTAGTCTATGCCGTTAGGAGGGCTGTTCAATAATAACGTAGACTTTTGCTGTCAAATGTTGCATATTGTGTTAATGGTAATGTGAAATATATCTTTGTAATTCAGAACCAATCTGTACTTTGGTCATTTATTTTTTGTAACATTTTTGCTGATAGGCGAAGAGCGTCGAACGTTTTTATTACCATAGCTACGCATAACCGGCGCAGTCTGTCAGGATACGGGTTATATGACCCAGGGAACTGCCTACGCCTTTAGTATGTTGAACAATGAAATGGGTCCAATCGCTAAGGTGACTATGTCTTAGACTAGCTGACAAACGATGTAGAATGTCTTTTGTTAAAACGTATAGCTGGTGAGACAAAATATCTCATACATAAATTTTCCTCTGGCTACCTTGCCTAAATAATTCGTGTACCAATGATTCGTAAATTATTTCAATTATGAGCTAGATAATTTCAGGGATGGGGCAAATCACTAAATGTTTCAAGCTAACAATCTTCAACTAATTATAATTAGCTCAAACTCCTATAGGCTGGAGACTATATACTTGGCTGGTCTTTTTGTCGAAGTTCCCGTCAGACAATGTCTTTGAATCAACAACATACGAGTCCTATCGCATAGATGCTCGGCCTCTGTTCTCTTAATTGAAGTTGCAACTCTAGGATTGCCCCGACTCCTGGATGCTATCACATGTAGCATTCAATTACCGTATAGGTATATCCCCGGTGCCTTGTCTGTGTTTCGCCAATAACACTGAACCGTCTATAAGCTGGAACTCTCCTACTATCTTAGTAGATTACCAAACTCTGGGTCCCTGTCTAAGCTTTCCGATGCTCAGCCTATATTTGCTATTGTCTATAGCATTCAACTACCGTCAAGGTAAAACTCCTATGCGCTGGCCCTATAGCTCGAAACCTTGTTGAAATTCTGCAACGCTTCTTTAGTCTATGAACTTCAAACGTGTTCTTTTTGGTAATTTATCCGCCCTGACAGTGTAGTTGCAATAAATTCCTTAATCAAGGTACTAGGATAAATTATTAGTTGAATTCCCGACGTGTCTTCTTCCATCGCTAGATACATAATAATACCTATTTATACCTTAGCAGACGTGAGCTTTGATTGGTGCTATTTATAGAACTTGTTTCTGATTGGTCCAAATTTGTAATAAAATTTTAGAAAGAATACTAGCTCTAACAAATAGCTAGATCCTTTAACTGTTGTATGTAACATAATGTGCGATGCTGGGATCCAGCTATCACTATAATTAAACCAAATCGTCCATAAATAACCCAAATCCTACTATTTACATAAATTCAACAATAATCATAGCAATGATACCATGAAAAGAGAGTCAAGCACTATCTGTGCTTACGTATAACGTTATCAATATATCAAATATACAAATTATTCTGACACAGTCGGTTTTTTTATTGTTTGCACTAATATTATACTTGTTTGCCCAAAAATACGTAAAAGTGCAGCAACACGTCAGGGCGATATGCACCTAGAGTATGGCGTCATTCCGACGAGGGAGGCGAAAGAAAACAATGTTTAAACTTAGTGAGTATTACTGTTTATAATGTATGAAATATCGCCATCCACTCGCATAGATAATAAGACAGTTGCTTAGTGATGCAGACATTTTGGCGAACAGCAACTGAAATTCATAAACTAACGAAGCAGACGCCACAACAATGTTCAGTCATCTGAGTCTTTATCTTCAAGTGGTACAAACGATTCTCAAATGGTCCAGCATTGCTTAAAGACAGCGAAGATTGGGGGTGTGGGGATGAGGAAACGGAAAATCTACGAATAGACGTCATCGCTAAAGTATGATGCCGTAGATAAAGAATGAGTAATGACGTTGAGTACCCTGTCCGAGATGCGTGCCATAAGTGTTCATACATGTTTAGTATTCTAACCAAACAACATATTATGACTTAAGTAATGCTCTTGAAAGTTTATAAAATAAATTTACAAATATGAATTAATGCAAACTGAATGAAAGCATCACAATGTAGGCACGACGTCGTTGACGTCGTTGAATTATGATCACCGTTCGCTGGGTCCGTGTGACTGTTTTCGAGGAGGCGTAACTCCTTATTGCATGGTCATAATCACGTCAAATTTGCAGTGCAGTTAAAAGAAAGATTGCAAATCATGATGGTATGTTTTGCTTCATTTAAGTGTATAAAAGCTAGAGAAAAATTCTATGTTATTTTTGCGTCAGCTCGGTGGCAGATTGATATGTAACATAAATACTACGAAAAGCAATACGTTTGTCCAAAATCAGTTAAATGTAAACATACCATACAGCTGTATACGAAATAAATGAACTTTATGAATTAATATTACAATTAATCAAAATGTATGCTTAATCGTTTCGATTTGGGGTGTGGTGGTGGGAAAATTTAAGTAGTCAGTATTTTAATAACGGTTTATATTATAAATTGGTTTATTATAAGTAATACAAACAACTTAATACTTATTGTGTATCAAAATCCATTTTTGTATAATTATTAACATCATTTTTATTATGTTCTCTTTAACATAAATGATATACAGACCTTGGTATTCATGTATCAAAATTAACTCAAATATTATTAAAGGTTCTGAATTTATGTTGAATCAACTGTTTTAGAGAACTCATATTTAAATGAATGCATATTTGAGATTATTTTAAATCAGTCAAATTATAAACATACATAAAATCATGTGATTGCACACTATGATTTGTTTGTAATATTGATATCCCTTCATATAGTATACAAATGACATGAATCACAGAAGTTAAATTATAAACAGCAAAGTATAAGTTTGCGTGTATCGCGTTGTTTTTAGTGTTGACATTATCCCACGTTATTGAATTCTCTATTTATTTCAAATAAGCCTTTACATGTTGTTTGTTACCCAAACGTCTTTCAGATATAAAGTAAGATATATCATTTTAAACTGTACAATATCTGAATCAGTTATTTAAGAACAAAGGTAAAAAATGATAAGCAGTGTTTATGTTGTTTATGTGCTTGATGATATTAATAATATGCATTTTATGCTGCAAAATATAAGAGGTACGTATCATTACTTCAGCTATTTTGGTGTACTGGGTAATATTAATACTGAAAGTGTTTCGTTGAATGACTTCATTTGGAGCACATCAGAAAACAAAGTGCTAAATGAACTATTGAGATCACCCTATGTTTGACTCCGACGTGCGTCCTCGTCTTTCGTTTCAAATATTACTTCGCATGTCCAGAATTTAGGTTCATCCCATGTATATATCAAATAAACTATGCTCTGATTCTTTAATTGTGTTTTCGTTCTTTTTAATAGCTGAACTAAGCTGACTTATTGTTTATGGTATGGACGATAGAAAGTATATCTTTAATCAGTATACACATATATATGTTATTTGTTTCGTTTTATTAAGAATTTGTTTAAGTGAAGTAAATTGCTGCGGCAGAGCATTAATACGATGGTTACATTACATAATTCATGTACTTCTTCTTGAATATTTAATATATGTTTTTTTCTATTACAGTGTGTGAATCTCACGTTGTAAACTATCTTTCAGTAACTTGAGGCAAGGTCATGAATGTATAATGATGAGCAATAACAAAGACAGCAATACACTCTGAAAATATATAATTAAAGCATACATTACTAACAAATTGTGTCAGGTGGCTATAGTTAATGCATATTAATTGCATCTATAGATCCATTACATGTAAAGTATCATTAGATTACACACAACTATATATTCTTTTTTTTGTGTCTGAACTAGCTTTCAAACCTTGAATGATTTTTAACAATTATTTCAGTCATTAAATCATGTACCATTCAAACATAAGCAGTACGTATTAAATAAAAGAAACATATTTTATTCAATAAAAGCAGTTAAGTTTGAAATCTACACGCCAGTACTTTGTCCTATTCATTACTATTCTATAAAAACTACAAAATATCAAAACATGTTAATTGACCATAGTTTAACATGAAAAATACATTATATGATGATAATTCTACATAATATAACATCGAAGCATAAAGAGTGCATAGCATATAAATATACGTCTACATAATATAATGAATGAAGACAAACGTACGTCATACACAACAAATGAAACACACAAAGACAGCCCCAGCTTTCCATATTTCAATGTAATTTATATTTTATTCAGTGCATTATATGGTTATCGGATATGCTTTGTTACCTATACATAAATACAGTCTTAAATATGTGCTTAATAAAAAGTTTAGAATTAGTACACTTGTAAATAAAATGTATATTCATATTCGTTACTTTGATACATGTTAATAAATGCAGAAATGTGCACGACAACAAGGAAGTATTTTTGTTCAAACTAGATCACCTCGTTTTGACCTTGTGTAGAAAATTATACAATGTCGGCCTAACGAAGTTGCCCTTGACAAGTTATTGACTTCTGTTTTTTTAAGATATGCATTATTCAAGTGTGGTAGAATATGATTATACAATTATCCAAAAGGTTTTTCTTTACTTTACAAATATAAGTCAGCGGAATTACTATTTGATAAAGTACACGTATCTGCAGAAAAAAGTTAAACGTAAAGGTTGTTTATAATCTTGTTCATGGAACGTTAATTCATGAAGGTAAGTTATTTCAATAATGTAATTATTATTATTATTATTATTATTATTATTATTACTTGTATTTTATTATTATTATTATCATCATTAATATTATCATTATTATTATTGCAGTACCCTTTTACTTAATTACTTCCAAGTTTTGTTGTAATTAAATGTAATGTCAAAGGGCTTGGTTCACTTATAGGTGAAAATGGCACAACATCAAATGTTGTTGAAATATTATTATAATGAATGATCAACAACTCAGAATACAAAATCTCATATTTTAATTCATTTGAAATTGTGCTGTTGCCATGGCAACCGATTGATTTTCTTTATGGAAACACGAAAATCTCTTATAACAATTACATCAGAACGTATAATTAACATTCAGATATGCTAAGATATAACCCTAAGCAACGCCTATAATTTGAGGCAAAAAAATATGTGGTTGCCATGGAAACGGAGATAAAAATGAGAATATTTGCTATGTCTGTTTTTTATGGAATAAAACCAAGTTAGGTCATTCTTTAAGAAAAATAACATATGTAATTTGTTTGTGAAGATCATTATTCACAAAGAATACAATATATTTCTGTTGCTATGGTTACAATGGAGTTGCAGTATATGCTTCAATGAGACAACAATGACGTTTTTGCTAACTTATTGTAGAACACTTTCAGCTTTTACCATTAAATGTAAAAATTTAAAAAAATGCACCTCTGTAAATTGTTCTTCAAAAAAAGTTTTTTTTTTCAAGACATAATAAAACAACAGAAAAATGTTTCCATGGTTACGCAGTTAATTCCGTAAACATAATACTACATAATCTCATTTAACAACAGAAAATAGTTTAAGAAAACTGCCTTATTAAATGTCTTGATCATAATAAAAGAGTTAGATGGTACTAACGGCAATAATAATAATTAGACATACAAAAACAAAATGTTTTCCCACAATAACCAATGTATGTTTTACAAATTATACATATATTGTGTTTTCAAGCCGGGTTAAATTAATTGTTCATGAAAAGGGAAAAAAAACATGATACTGCCTACAGAAAGATACATGCATTTGAATACAGCAGAAAATTTTCGTAGATCTATATAATCCAACTGTCGTAATGAAAAAAATGTACTTACTACCATATATATTACAATTTTTGTTGAAAAATCTTCCAGTGATTTAGAGGAATTTCACATTTATATTGTGTTCAGCCTTACATGATATAGTGAGTCAATATTTAAAAATGCATAGTACTGTTGACACCATAAATTTTTTAATTTCAATATTTACAAAACCCTTATGTATAAATTTTTTCTTTTTCAAATATATGGAATTTGGGTCTAGTACATCTCAAAAAATCAAAAACACTTTTCAAAAAATTTCAAAATTTCAGAGCTCTTTCTCTGTATTACTTAAATGTTAACACTTTTTTCCCCATTCATTCTTCGATTTAAATGACTTGAATTATCAATTTTAATGGCTTGACACTGCTGGCTTTGAGCATACATTGCTGTTGCTGAAAAGGGCGCTATTTCATTATACAGGTACCACTGTAGACTGGCATCCAGTCAGGAATGGCAATACGGTTGGTGATTTGCCTGTCATTCCAACCCCCGCCTAAAAATTTTAATCTCCGTCCCTGTGTTGAAGTTAAAACCCTTCAAGAATCTATCTATACCAGGTCATGCAGAAGACATTCTGTAACGATAAATGTATCAAATATTTAAGACAAAGAACCCATAAGCTTTTCATCAATCCCAACAACAGCATTCCAAAAGACATCCCACCCCATAATTACATTAAATAACTTTTTGAATTTTATTACAGTAATAACTTCTTTTCATGAAAAAAATCAACCATCGCACATATTCTACATCAAGTAATGGCCATGATTTTGATCTCATTTTAACAAATAGTTCTTTAACCTGGTTAAGAAAAACAGTTACTTTATTAGAATATGTTATTTTCTGATTAACTTGCTTGCAGTGAGCTACATGTAGACACGTTTAACAACACAAACATAAACAAAACTGGGGTATTTTAATGAAAAGGGTCTCTTTACAGAAAATGATCTCTGCAGCAAGTTTTATCCATACTTGATTATTAATAAAAACATTGATTAAAGAGGCTCAAGCCAAATTTACCAAAAATATGTTCATGACTGAATTCTGTATGCGGGCCTCAATAGGTTGTACTTCAAGCCCCTCTTGTAGACCCATCATAACAAGCCACATTCCATACCTAAAATTACGGGTATATTTAAACAATGAATTCTTAAACAAAAAACTTATAAGTAGCAATAGTGAGTCCTTAATATAACATAGCATCACTTTATTAAAACAAATAAATGCCAGCTACCAGTTAAATTTTCTTACAAACACACCTAAGTCTTAATAAAGTATGTTGTGTAAGTATGCAATATTCAAATTGTAATTCAATGTTTATCAGTGGAGATATTATTTTTCATTTAGATAAAATGATCACATTATATATATAAAACTGGAAACTAGTGACTTTCCAAACTGAAGTGTATGAAAACACTGGAAATTTAAATATTTAACATCAAATTCTTGTGCTTAATAAATATTTCCTTATTTATTGGGGATTCTTACCTTATTACAACACTTTTCTTATTTTTCCACTATAATGTCCATAAGTAAAAGAAACATTCTTTCTCTATTGCCATAATGCTTGAAGTGAGGTGGACCATAGATACCACACTGTTTGCTCCTCTTCCAACAGCAGTACTCTACTTTCATACAAAAACAAGAACAGTTTATAAGAAATGTATTAAATTCCCATCAAAAATGGAGTGAATCAACATGACCAAACAGTTCATCCTTTCTATAGATATTGCTTAACATTAACATGTATTTATCAAAATTTAATTGAATTCAATTCACAGGCTTATGATATTAGCAAATCTTTAAATAAAACAAATGCATATTTTCAACCCAATTTCAGGGATTTACAGAAAGTTCATGAAAAAAAAACCCTGAAATTAGTAATATCAAGTCTTAACAAAACATAACTTCCTTTAGATAATTTTACTTGACAAATTTCTGCAAAGGTGTCACTAAAAATTCCAATGAAAATGTGCAATGCAGTCTGAAGCTTTTATCAAAAAGATCATGATATGTTTGAAGACTATGGAATTTAATTTAGTGATATATGGAATTACATAGTTAAAATGATATTTAAAAAGTGCATTTGAGGATATTGACACTGATATGAATGTAAACACTAACTTCAAAACTTATACCTGTATGAGGAAACACAGAAATACAAGGGCCCTACTTGCTGAGCATAGTATGGGGTCAAAACTTGTTGAGCACTCAAAACTGCAGTGAAACTTATATTTCTTACTGCTGGAGGTTACCCTGGAAAATATAAAAAAAAAGAATTTCTCATTTATTAGTAGCCTACCAGCATGCTGTCTACCATAATGGCAGTAGTGAGAATGAAAAAAGTAGTTTTTATGTAATTTGCATGTAGATTTTTTAAGAAAATTTTCGGAGTCTATTTTAGTTGCTATAATTACAACAAAAAGTGACAATTTAAAACACCACTTTTTTTTGTTCACATCTGTGACAGTTTAAACAATGTACAATATCAATGTAATATGGGCAAATTTAAGAAAATATCCCTCCCTCCTGTGGAAGCAGTTTTTTTGGGGACAACCTGAGAGAGGGAGGGGGGTATTTGGAGGGGTCCTATTGGGAGGAAGGGGAGGGGTGTTTGAGGTAACCGGGGTGTGGGAGGGGGTATTGAGGGTAACCGGGGTGTGGAAGGGGGAAAGGGGTATTTTCTGAAATAACCCAGAGGAGGGGAGGGGAGTATTTGGGATCCTATTGGAGGAAGGGGAGGGGTATTTTCAGGCAACCGGGTGGGGGGAGAGGGGTGGGGTAAAATGTCTCCAGGAATGGGGGGTGGGGGGGGGTTAATTTCTCTGAAAAAACGGGTTCCACATTGGGGGGATATTTTCTGGAATAGCCCCATTCCTGTTCATCAGTTCATTTACCTCTTATAATTTCTAGAAAAGAAAGTTTCATACAGAAGTAGGCCTTTTAACATTAGATGCCCGACTGTCTTGGCTACAAGTATATTCTGCCATATGAAAACTTACAAATACACAGGAAAGATATTAAAAGTATTTGACAGCAGACAGCGAATCGAAATGTCACACTGCTATTTTTCGCTGCAAAGTTGTATCTTCGATAAGTCAACAAACGAAGCGGTCTGTCCATTTTGTTTTGCCTCCAATTACGAAAAAAATTTATAATGAAATTACACTTGATAACAATTATTAAATCCGCCATGCACTTTAAATGTCCGCGTATATTTAGAGCAATTTAAATGCATGATTCTCTTACCCAGTTTCAGACATTTTATCCACCGATAATGGCGTGTTGGTTTCAAAGGGAACAATTCGCTAATTCCCATTAGGTTTGTGATATTTCACTAGAAATGTTGAAACGTTTTAAAATTAAAAATCTTCGTCCGATATTTTTGATTTTATCACTAGCTCAATGGCTGTTGCTTGAAAAACAAATTTAATGAAAACAAATATTTAATTAAGTGACGTCAACTTTAACCCTTATTTTACCGAAATCGAGGCTTTTGTAATTTCGGATAAAAATGTGTCTCAAAGACGGACGATTTTTCGTTTTTTAATATGGCGGCATTGCTCACCAGCGATGTTTTTTGCACTTTTGTTGGTTTTTAAAAGTACGAAGTAGTGGTTAAAGTATTAAGACTGGTTAAAGGATGCCGCCAGGGGGGAAATCAAAATAAAGTCTCAATTTCATGGGAAAATTTACATTTTTTTGGAAAGTGGAGCATGTTGGAGTAATTATAAACACAAAAACACATTATTTTCTAAGTTTATTACTTATATATGAAGCATTGTGTTTTTCTTGTTACGAACACATATGTATCAATGTAAATAAGTTTAATGTATAATATGGAAAAATTCGGTGCCATTTTCATACATTAGTGAACCAAGCCCTTTCAGAATATTGCATATTTAGACATATTCGCTTGTTATAGACTTGTTAAACCTATGCTTTTACTTAATTCGTTTAGCAGACTATTTAAAAAACGCATATAATTACATACAGCTTTAATTACATACTACTTTACACATTCACACAAATGTATACACGTTTTTTTAAAATCCATCACATATCACGGTTATAGATAAGCAAGGAAATAATCGGTAATATGCTTCTTTTTGGCAGTGTAAGGTATTAAGAGACTCCATTTTCAAGGAATAGATTACAATATTATAATTGATTCAGGAAAATCTATACAATGTGATAGGAAATAGCCCGCATAAAAGTAATTTAGGGTATTATTTACGATTTCTTGTTTATGTTTTTTATTTCTAGTTTACTATTTTCCGATTGTAGTACACACAATAATTGTCTTATTCAAAGCTTAAAAATGTAGTATACCTTTTCATAAGGACAGATTATATTTATTGAACTGCAGATGTTCATCATACTTCATGCCATTAAATGTTTCAGCTGCTAAGCACTCATGTTTTGTCCCTGTCCCTTCAAGTAAAACTGTAAACAGGTTTAAAGTACATGCCCCTCTAAAGGTATTTCATGCTAAAAGAAGAAAATATAGAAATTTAAGAATTTTCAGCTCATTTCGATTTTATTCTTATCTTTAGAAGTCTGCATTGCTGATGATTGTATTAAAATATATGCAAATAAGCTAAAACTGTATATGTCACAGAGCTCATGTTTTCATGGTAACTTATTTTCTTTTACTTCGGGTTTTGGCAGCTTTACTGTCATTTCGTTTATGACCTAAATGAAATATTAGGGTTAATATTTGAGCAGAATATCAACATTGCACCCCGTCATACGTTTAAAATGTAAGTGATCATGACAGAAGTAACTTTTTTTACAATATCTCGAATCTTGCCGTTAAAATGTATTGAATAGATTTATTTTTCCCATTTCTCTGAGCTTCAAAAAGTCTTACTTTCAAAAGAAGTAACATCTATCATTAATTTCCATTCATTCAAACAATTATCAAAGCTTAAAATATTTTGAACACTTCATCTGGAATTGTGATGGAAAATCACGTGTGCTTGCATTATCATTTGAAATATAGGGAAAAAGTAAAACTGTGTTGCTTAAACATGCTAGTGTCAAAACCATGTAAATTTGAAAGGTAAATACTAAGGTCGCCACGGTAACAGTTCTGGTTACGATGTCACTATTTCTACCGCAACATGAACTATTTTAGCACAGATATTGTCGTATTAATATCAAATTATCAATGAAAACGAACCAATAGGTATTATAATTAAACACTATTCAATTTTTGGTTAAAAATGTACGCAATAATTATCATTTTTCAAAGAATCCCAGCACAAGCCTGTCTGCTGTAATATTTTCATTACATCGGTATTACTAAACCATTTAGCATCAAATATCATTTCAGGCATAGGTGGCACCTCGGTAGAACCACCTAGCCTTTAATAAACCAAGTAGATGACTTTTCCACTTTGACTTTTAAAAAACTTAACCCGAGCGGGATTTCGAACCCACACCGCTATTCAAAATCATTGATATTCACACTTTGGTCTGAGCCGTAAAGATAGTACCTTTAAGTTAGATTTTAAATTATGAAAAACAATTAAAAACTTGATGTTGGTTGTTAATTAATAACATTGAAGACTGAATATAATACTAGTTAATAACTTGTATATTTTTAAACTTTTTTGTTCAAGCATTTCTAAATTTATATTTTATCTAATTCCCATATAGTCTGTCTAGATCAGTCCTCATAACATATCAAGCTATTGATATATGTTTAATACCCAATTATAATTGGATCATTGTGTGAAGAATTTCTTGACTGTGAAGTAGTTGTCAAATACATGCATATTATATGACACCTGAATATTGTTAAAGTCTAATAAATAAAGTCAGAACCACTATTTAAGCTCAAATTTAAAAGTAATGTTGTATGTAGCATATTACATAATTATCATATATAAAACAAGAAAAGATCTGTCCAATATTTACCTTACAAATTGACATTTAGATGAAATGACCTATCACCAAAGTTTTGACCATACATTTAGCTCACTTTTCCCTTGAACTGGTGTCATGCAGGTGCATGGATAAATACAATGTAGGAGTATTATTTGTGTCAATGACTGATCTGTAGTACTAAATCTATGAGGTGTTAAAGATTGGTTCAGTGATATGCTTTTCAGCGATCTTGTTATATTAAGTTACTTCTTCTTTTTTCAGACCATCAGTCAGTTACTTTGCCCTTGGGTCAGAGAACCTAATCAAGGCGGCCGTTATCAACATTTTTTCAAAATGTTTTCATTCGGCACTACATGTATCGAGTGCAGTTAATGTAATGTGCATTAGCTTAATATTAACATAAGGTACATAGTATCACACGTTGAGATTTTGAAAAAGTTCGCCAGTATATGGATATAACATAATGATTTGAGTTTACACAGTTATGTTGTATTCAGATAATTGCACGTTTACGTTAAAATTAATTTACCATATCTTTATAATTATTATATACAAAGAGACAGGCAAGATAAATTTGATTTATGTGACTTTTTTCATTATTGTATTGATAGCGACGTTAATTGATTACCATTTAAACAAAAATGTTTTGTTTTCTCTATAATGATTATTGTACCAGACAATGCATTTGAAAGTGCGTAAATATTTATCATTTAGGTAATCAAGACTAGAAATCATTATGTTTGCACCAGCCGTGATATTGCTTTATATTGTTTTCCTTGTGGGTCTGTCTACTGCAAAGGCAATGAAAACACGAGTTTTTGGTTCTAAAGGTTTTCTTTTTATATCAATTTACAAGAGCATTTAGTGACATACACAACTTGCGCTGTGTTTTGCAACTGTGTGTTAGGGATTCACCTGGCGGGAATAACCTTGTGTGTGGGTGTGTGCGTGTGCGTGTGTGGATGTGTGTGCGCGTGCGTGTGCGCGTGCTTCTGCGCTTGCGTACATGTGTGTTAGTCGGTCATGTGCACATCCGCGTGCTTTAGGTTGCAGTTTCGGGAGGCTTCTGTTTTGAAACGTTGCATTTCCTGTTGGATATTTATCCTTGTTTTTACATAGGTTTGTCAGTGCTGTGGATTTCCTTTTTTTTTAGTTAACAAACATGCCATATTTACTTTTCAGCTTGATATCAAAATGCCAATTGATATTTACAACAAAGAGTTCCAAAACTGGTTAAAGGGTGTATTTGCACTTAACACAACAAGGGATGCATTGTGCAAATGTGTAGTCGAAAAACTCGGTGATTATATAAAAGACATTCCCAAAGAAACATTGGAACAATTTTTCTGTTGCCTACGTTTAAATAGTATCATGCAATTAAAGACGCAGAAGAAAGGTAAAATAAGATGGCAATGTGAGCATGAAAAATGCAGAGAACTGATGGATAGTTTTGTCAAAAAACACGCAGACAGAAGAATACTTAAATATCAATGGACACTTATGCAAGCCCAGACTGATTTGTCCCAGTCAAACTTGGAAAGCATGGACAGTTCTGATGTAATTAATCAATATGGTGGAAACAAATTAATTTGGAAGGTTGCAACCTTGTACATGTTTGTTGAAAAGGGAGAAACTACAAAGAGATATCAAAATTTAGACGATCTTGATATATCAAAAGTAATCAAAATAATGAGAAGTTGTGAAATATTTATTCCGGATGGTGAGTAGATTCTGTAAGAAATATTTTCACCATGTAATGCAAGCACTTGTACACTGAAGCATAACGGTAGATTAAGTACTTCCCATCGGCATTAAGCTCCTAGAAATTGAAATATACACAAATTAAATATAATTACAAAAATTTAGAGACAAAAGAATCTATGAACCAGTAATTAATATTATGTAAGTCTGAATTACCAGGATGAACAAGGCCTTTGTTTTTGCAGGTGATAACCTCCAGAAATGAAGTGATGCATTCTTCGAAAAACCAAATGGTGGAGGAAAAAACAAAGCTGGTGCTAGAAGGGGCGAGAAAACTTTTAAAATGTCTCGGCATATCCGACACAGAATACTATAAAGAGGCCATACAAGAATTACAGGATGTAAGATATTTCATTTGATTTAATCTTATAACTCTGCAGTTATGCAGTAATATTGGCACTCGTATCTTGTCGTTCAGAAATGGCATAATGTCAGTCTCTTTCATGTCATAAAGCAGTTTGATATCCTTTTTATAAACTAATGAAGAGAAATCGATGAAATGTTGAACTAAAAGATATCTGACATAAAAAACAATTATAGCGTACTCTTGACAATTTGAAAGTATCTGGTTCATTTAGCGGTTGAATTATCATGTCATCAATTGATATGGTGAATAATAATTACAACAGAAAATCTTTCCTAAGACTACTACGCCAACCTGTTTAACTCAGTAGGGAGAACACATATCTACGGATCGCGGAGTCGTGAGTTTGATCCCCGGGCGAGACGTATGTTTTTCGTGACGATTTGATTAAAGACATATTTGTCTGAAATGTTACGTCCTCCACCTCTGTTTCATGTGGGCAAGTTGGCATTTACTTGCGGAGCACAGGTTTGTACTGGTACAGAATCCAAAAATACTGGTTAGGTTAACTGCCCGCCGTTACATAAATAGTGTTAAACCCAAACAAATAATCCAAGACTACTACAGCTTAAAGGGTAATTTTTCGTTTTAAAACTGGTATGAACAGCATACACATTTGAAAGAAAGTTATGAATAAACACTTTTGAAATCAATTATCATGCAGCCGTCATGCGGGAAGCAAATATTATACTAATGACAAAATAAACAAATGAATATTATATATACAGAAAAATATTGCATAATGTGAATTATGAAATTCATGGAAAACATATTAGATATGTCCGTTTTAAATTCAATTGCAGAGTGAATGTAAACAGGTCTTAGCGGAAATGGTGGTTTTTATTTCCAAGTATAGAGCGTTAGATTGCATCAGGGTAGTCTAATCAAATTGAAAAGAAATATTTTCGTCGTGCAGATTACAAAAGTCGTATTGAATAACAAAGGTATTAAAAGGTAAATCGTTCCAGATAATAGAGTAGATATATTGAAACTTATTATCATTTTAGCTAGAAGAGAACGACTTTGTAATAAAATACCAACCGGAAGAATACAAACAAATCGTAGCCAAGGTTTTAGAGGCAAAAGAAATTGATGCTGAGATACACAACGCTATTGATGCTGATCATCAATGTAAAAGTCAGAGCAAATGTTTGCAAGAAATGTTTGAAAAGATCAGTGGTACTAGTGTAAGTTCTCTTTATGTATAGGCAAACCCTATCATGGTAAATGACATTTTGATTTGCGGTCAGTGAAATATTATGATTGTGAAATGCTTGTCTCATAATTTATTAGAAGATCTTTAATAAATGTAGAACCATTTTCAATTACATTTGACGTTCTTTGATTGCTTTTTAAGACACAAATACGTCAGATGTTTGATAGTTTATTAATATCTTATCAACACATATCATTTAAGTAAGTACATCATGATAAAAGTGCATAGCAAATTTAAGAAAAATTCATTTAAAAGTTCAGCGCATACACAACAATATGTTGTGAGCTATACCAGTCCCCAAAAAGCTGATGATGGTTGTTTTCATATTTACTATTTGTGCTCACACATGCTAGAATAATCTATGGACACAAGTGTTTTCCGTGTGTACTTCCAAGAAGATAGCGGATAAGCAGCTGGCATTATCCAAATACCATTAACTAGTTCCCGACACTCAGTAATCTAACCCGGCAGACTGGCGGCTATTCATAATAAGATGCAGCATGCCTATATGTATCAAAATCACTGGGCTATTGAGTATATCATATTGCCTATATCAGCCCATAATTGGAATATAGATCCTACAAAACTAACATTACATTTAATATTTCATACACTACCTTAAATGTATATGTATTTCAAATGTTACGTGTTCACTATTTATACAAAATATTACACCTTATACCGATGCGGAATATTATCACATGAGAATATAAATAATATAATATTCTAAGAAAAACTTGTATTTGTGACATAATACAGATACTGCAATATAAGCAGTACAACATGCGGGATTATCATTGTTTTTCTAGCATTCATGCAAAACTGTAAACCAGCATATTAAGTTATTTTACCAAAATATGGTCATTTGTGTTGTTGTGACAACCAGAATTCGAAAATAGCTATGCACCACGTGAGACCTGCTGTTAATAGCTGAAAAACCTTTAATGAACCATGAATATAAGGGTAAGTTGTTTTTCAGTGAAATGTTTTCAAACAATTTAAAAATGTTTTAATAAGTGATGTCAAATAAGTGTTAGTTTTCTCCGAGTTCAGTATAATAGTTATTTCTTTAAGACATGATAGTTTATTTTTATTTTTTAACAAGTCTACAGAAAAAAAAGGTTTGGAGTTTAAACCAACTGAATATAAATCCCTTGTAAAAGACTCATTGGAGAAGAAGCAAAAAACTATAGCATTAGATAAATCTACCTGTGATGAGGATACCGAGGAGTACATTGAATTACAAGCATTAGAAGATAAAGCATAGCAGGATCTGAAAGATGTACATGTATGTAATACAGCTTCGTAACTTGCTTCAGAATTATTTTCATTGTAGACAATTTAAGTGCATTAACGTTTCTGTCCGATTTAAAGGAATAGAATAGAATAGAATATAAAAACAGGCGCAATTAAATACGCGCTTAACCAAGACTGTAAAATGCAATAAAAGCTAGATCTACAGTTAATATACTCTGTACGTAAACATACACTAAAGTTGCATTGTCTTTTAAGGTTTTACCTGACAGGTTGCAAATATTTTGTATTCATACATTTGAAACAATGCAATATCTCTATTTACATAATGAAGACTGATTGCTAAACATTGACAAGAGCTGAAAAGTGTACCAACTGTTTCAAACGTTCGTCTGGAAGCCTATTGTGAAAGCAAAGCACGTGATTACTTATGTTTTCGTGATCTTTTGGGAAGTACTACAGAAGAAGGACTCTGAGGAAATGGTAGAAATAATTGATAATCTCCATAAAGAAGTGAAAACTCTCCATGAAAGCAAAAAAGGAAATTAGTAAAGAGGTAGAGAATCTCAGTAAAGAAGTAGAAACTCTCCAAGAAGACAAAAAGATAATTGAAGAGGAGGCAAGTAAATGTATATGTTTTGCAGTCATATAGTGGAACAACACCTAAAGTCTTGCATAAAATGCCCGTTGTTTATGCTTGAAAAGGTGGAAGTCAAATTAGCAGCACTAGACGTAATCCATATTCAATAATGTAACTAATAATTATATGTATCAGTTTATTGCTGTTATTTGTTTAACTTCAACATTTGTTCTTGTTTAATCGTATCACTACACTGACGAGATATGAAAACGCAACAAACATATGCTTGAATATATTTTGTACAACAAAAAGAATCACCTTGAAATGTTTAACACATCTCCGTACTCTAAACCCACTGTGTTAATTTTGCGGTCTGTAGTGCTGATGAAATTTGAAAACAATGAGTATAGAGTATCGAGATGTGTGTGTTGAACATTTCAAGGTGATGCATTTTGTAGTACAAAATATATCCAAGCATTATGTTTGTTGCGTTTTCATATCTCGTCAGTGTATGTACTTGTTTGACTAATATCAACCTGGTGTGCAAAACTTGAGCTTTATGCGGTTACTGCAGGCTCATAAGGTTAATATGAAACTGTCAACATTTGAAAAGCAACATACAACAAATCAGTGTATATGTGTGGATAAAAATGAAACAAATGTATCGACCAGTTATCAGCATTAAAATAAAAACGCCTGAAAATTCTTCTTTCTCTTTGATATTTTCCAATAGTTCGAGGAGTCATTTGCGTCTACCGGATAATTCATATAGTTCTAAAACGAACAACTTCACAAGACTTCACAAGACTCATCAAAATTTATGAAATTATATTTTGTATCCTGCTCAATAAATTTTCAAAACAAAACAGCAACGTCTCTAATTGCTTGTTTAACAATTTAAATTTCAAAGTTCTCCGATAGACTGAAAAAAAAAACAGTGGCGGAAAACATCCTAAGGTTTATGAGACCAATACCAGATCTTTTTTTAGATGAAACAATACCTCCTTTCGGTTTTAAGATGATGGGTGTTGAACTTTTCATTACCCCGGTTAAACTGGTCTTCTGGTTTGTTACATATTGTGCCTCCAGGGGTCTTCTTAAATATTGTATTTACTACTTACAGTTGCTACATTTTCAATGTAATGTTAATTGTCTTCAGTTATACAACGCTTGCAACACTAATGCATAGCTACGTGTATGTAGACAGATAACTGTTTATAATGATTAAATGTAGAATTTAAATTCAGAATGATATGTTCTCCAGAAAAATATATCATGTACAGGGACAAAATTTATCTAAATATGTTTATTTATCCATTTGTTTAAGAATTAGTTTGCGACCTGTACAGACGTGTCCAAGGACGCGACTTCAGTATAGTTCGTATATGTAATAAAACGGAACGATAATACAATGCCATATTAATATGCGTGACACGATAAAATAATTCTATATATATAACAAATATAAAACCATTTGCTATGAAGATGCAAGGGTTGCAAATTTAATAATTTATCTTTCCTCGTTCTAATTTCTGGCTATTCTACTGGTCATTTGACTTCATGTTAAAACCGTAAGTGTTACTTCCCTTGTTTCTAGAAGTGAATTGTTTTCCAGACATTCTTACGGAATTTATCTATGAAGAAATCACATATGTAAGAAACACTAAAATAGAACTTTCGACATCAGAATATTCCAAAATATTTTTTCCAGTTATTTTTCCTCGCAATTATGATCATTAAATGTGAAAATAGACAACTAAACAGTTACTACGCTTACTTATATGTTGCTTTCAGAAATAAGAAAATTATCGCTGTTTTGTTCCTTGAAAAGGGATTTACACTACAAAGTTGTGTTCTTTTCTATCCAGCTATTACCTTAGATGCGCTACAAACCTACCTCAAATTATGTATATAAATAAGCAATGGAAAATATTTATTTTTTTATATTTTAGGTGAAGAAATACAAAGAAGAAAATACAAATTTAAAAGCATGGAGTATGAAGTTAAGCATGAATGAAGGTAACATTCTTTATTCATGTATATCTACTTTTGCTCTTCATAGGTCTATCTGGTCACTACATTATTCTTCAGTTTAGTTTACTGTTTAGTAATTACAACAAATCATTTTCCTAGAACATCACGTCGTAGAAGGTGACGTGATACCCTACCCAGTCACATGATACTGATACCGGACTAACCAAATGAAGAAGGTACTAGTTCCATCTTTAATGTCTTTGGTATAACGCGGCCACGAGGCGAACCCACAACCACCCGCGTCCGAAGCGGTCAGTGAAAATATAGGGGACCGTCGTTGTGGCCAAGTAGTTAGGATCACTGACTTTGAATCACTTGCCCCTCACCTATGTGAGTTTGAAATCTCGCTTGAAGTGTAAAACAATTTGATGGGAGAAAGGATTGAACAGGATTTTGGAAGGTCGATGGTTCTATCCAGGTACCCGCCCGTGACTGATTTAGGGCGCATTGGATCTTCTTCTACCATGAAAAGCTAGACAGTTGCAATATGACCCATAATTGTGTCAGTGTGACGTTAAACCCAACAAAAGCAAACAAAGTTGTAGATATTATGCAGATTATTAGCATCATATGACAATATCTAAAGATGATAAAGAAGATTGAATTATTTTAGCTTCAATATGAATCATAAGGCTTATGTACTGTGTTTGATAGTTGCACTCTTACATTTGTTTGGTAATTTTCACTTTACAGAAATGTGTTCCTTATATTATATATATTAAATATATCAACTTGTTAAGAACAAATGAAAGAATATTTGTATGAACCAATGTATATAATGTATTGTATAGTAATTTGAATGACTGCCCATTTTTTGTAAATAGTGGTGTCTTACGTGGCGATTTCTCGTACATTCGAGAAAGATTTGCAGAGTATGGTAGAAATATATTTAACCGATTGAAAGCCAGGTGTAACATTTTCACAAGTGACAATCTGATGTTCACGGATGAAAGCTATTATTTTTGTGCTTATAAAACAAATATATTGTCTTTTTAATGCTCGTTGTAGAAGCGACAATTTTCTTTATGAATTTGCAAAATATATTTCGCTGTTATATTTCAAAAACAACGAAAACAGCTTATACAGCCATAATGTGAATACGATACAAATTTCCATTTTTTTTTTTATTCTTTTGTTAGAGTGTTACACAAAAAAATGTAACAGACAACATTAAAGATACTTACAAAACTCACGACGGACAGTCAAATGATATATTAAAGAATGCAATATACAGTAAATGAATTTTCATGATCCTAAATATGATTTATTTTTTATGACTTAAACCTAAATTTGAAAATTTTGTTATAGGTTATGTGCAGCATATTAAACTGGACATTGAAACAGCCAAAAATGTTGATACTTCGTATAGTGTTCCTTCCTTTCATGGATATAGTACGTGTGACGAAACAATGATGAAAAAAATGTATGATGAAACACTTACTAGGGTAAGTTAAGAACATTAATTTAGTGTAAATTTTCCTTAAATCTAAACATCATTTCTTTTAAAGTTATGCAAAGATATTTTTACGTCCCCTGAATTGCTTATACGTTTGAGACATGTAATTTGTTTTCTTTGTACACTTTTAAAATGCATGGTTTTCTAAAAAAAAAATGATCAGCTATCGATTATATTTTAAGGACGAAGGCATTTCTTTTTTTATGTATTTACATTAAAATTTCCCACTCCCGTCACCAGTATATAAATAAAATATGTAAGAAAATCCGTTTGAAAGACAGAAAAAAATAATGGCAGACTCAGTTTCATCGAGTCTGTTCATAGGGAATAATGAATGTGAAACTCTCCTTTTCCCCTCCCCCGCAAACCCACCAACCAACCGACCATCACCGACAATAGCGGAAGTCTTTCTTGTACATTTCTTAAAATGTCAGAAATAATGACAACACTGAGACAAAGTCACACTTGAAAGAGAGCTGTGTTCTTGAATACTGTTTCAAGGAATTTCTTGAATAGAATAACACAACTATTTACGTTATCATATTTCTAAAGAGTAATCGTTCTTATTTCTACTCAAATAATTTACATAGTTACGAAAATACTATATATACATATTATAATTTAAGAACAACGACAGAAGAACACACGTTTCAAAAAAATTATATTATGAGTACAGATAATTAATAATAACGATATTATATACTCGAGGTAGTACTGTAACTAAATGCTTATATTTACCGTGTTATATTAAATATCCATTCTATGTCCCGATAATTAAATGTTAGATTTACCTGACAGGGCCTCTGTGGCAGAGATGTTAAGGTCGTTAACTTTGAATCACTTGCCCCTCACCGATGTGAGTTCGAGCATAACTTAAGGCGTTGAATTCTTTGTATGAGGAAGCCATCAAGCTGGCTTACGGAAGGTCGATGGCTCTACCAAGATTCCAATCCGTGATGAAATTATGCACGGAGGCGCACCTGGGGTCTTCCTCAAACATCAAAAGCTGGAAAGTCGCTATATTACCTATAAATGCGTCGGTGTGACATTAATACTTAAAAGTATTTTAAAACTTTACTGAAGTGGTAAGGCAGAGTCACTGTCATAGTTTCTTCAAACCTGATGTAAGCAGCAGTTACTTTAGATTTTTTTTATTTTTAATTGATGTTTCTCTTTTCAGAAAAAGCAAGCTGATATAGACACGGAAGAATACAGAAGTGGATATCCAGTAAGATATTATAGAGTATTACTGTTTTGCAACTTCATGTTATTAATTACTTACATATTGTGTACATATACATAAATTACAAAATATTTTACCATCCTTCGAAGGAAACTTAACATATAACACAAAACAAAAATATTCTTAAAGATCAAGGATGGAGGCTAATGAGATTTACAGAATAAGGATGTTTCATCATATATAATATGTCTAAATTAGATTTAAAGATTATATATATTCAAATCATATGACTTTCTTTCATAAAGTCTGGCATTTGAAGCATTCAGTGCACCTTCTATGAACAAACTACATACTAATTTATTTGCATAACATTCACTGTTCTGTAATTCTCATTATTTTCATAAACTGGCATCACAATTAAATTAACGATCCTCTTAGAAGAATCACAATAAAGATATATCAAACGTTGAAACGGTATCATATCCTTTTCAGGACCAGGAAGACAACTTGGATCTGAATGAAAACTATCAATTCTTTATGAACGAAATTCCTTCAAAACCTCAAGGTAACTACTTGAAGATTATAAGCAATTTTAATTACAGTATGCAGGATGAATCATGTAATTTCTTAAGAAAATAGAAAACATATCTACAAAATTATAGCTAACAAATTTAACTGATTGTATAGTTTGCCCTGTATTTTCTAATGAACATGGTCAATGTTGCAAAGAATATCACACTTTGTTTTCATTTATTTTAGGCTATCCGGTTATCCCGTTATTTCTAAGGGCAAACTGCATTTTTCTAAACGCAGCAGTGTAGATCTAAACAGTTTTGTATATCGCATATTATATAGAACAATGGTATATAAAGTGAAAAGTCCAATGACAATGGGGTCTTTCTCCACTATCAGAGCTGGAAAGTCGCCATATGACATGTAATTGTGTTGGTGCGACCCAACCCAACAAGGAAAATACAAGAAATAAAGTTAACATTGAATGATTTTGAATAAAAAAATTCTGGATAGTATATCAAAACATTTGGATATAAGGTTAATAAAGCCGACCCTTGCTGTGTTATTATGCTCTTGTCGAATGATTTTGGACAAAAAGCTACGTTCCCATAATAGTTCGTAACATTTGACTACATATAACTATGTGTGTCTAAAACACATCCGGGATCACTTTTTGACTCCAAATTAAATAGCAAATTATTACGATGCGTTTTCATTAAAACAGGTGACTACATCGACACTATACATGAACAATGGTGGGGTGACTTCACTAAACTAGAGGGAATCGCAAATGTATGCAGTGGTTAGGTATATCCATTTTATATCACCGTTATTTTGTTTGCCTTCATATTGAATAGTAATATTATAGAAAAGGTAATAGTTTTAAACGTTGCTAATTTGTTCACTTTTATTGTTGTTATTATCTCTCAGATATCTTCCAAAGCGGGGTTTGATGGCGCTAAACTTTTTCCAAACAAAATGATATTATGAACATTCATACAGTCATATAATAGCACGAAGAGTACATTTAAGATAAAGACAAATGAATTAGTCATCTTATTCATCTGCGATAAAGAAAAGATTCAATTAGATATTGTTAAGAAAAAGCTTGTACAACCGCATTGGTATTGCTACAATATTTCATAACAGATATCAGAAATCAATTATCATATGAATTGTAAATTGATGAAACAAGATTTTAAAGATAGTTAGACGCTACATTTGATTGTTTAGTCTTTGATGTCAAAAAGGTTTACCCTATACACGTGCCTTTGTGAAACTACACATCCATGGTGTTACATTTATGTCTGCATAGTTTCGTTTTGTATCAACAGATCTCAGTTTGTTGTTTTCTTGTATGTTTAACTAAAACGACAATTGGTAAAAATGTATTTACTCTCAATGTATGGAGTTCAATAATACAAGGCTGTACTCACTGTTTTTGGGGGGGGGGGGGGGGGGGGGGGGGGGGGGGGGGGGGTTATTCGATATATTCATATCAGGTTGTTTCCGGTCAGAAGGAAAAGTTGTAACAGAGAAGCCCAAGAACTGCAACCACATGAAATGCAGGTAATATTTCAAATTGAATTGTTATACTGTTTTTCATACATTTTCAAAGTACAAAGTACACCTAATCTGAGTTCAGTTAGCGACATATACCCTTTCGTAAGTGTCAAAAAAAGTCAATATTTTTGAGAATATGTAAAGACCTTCTACCAACTACAAGTATTGTAACAAACTCACGAAGATCGCATAATAATTACTTTTCATCTATTATATTTAAGTTAAAACATCTATCATATCGAGTATAAATGTGTTATGGTTGTAGATACCGCTTTATCATTAGATATATAATTTATATGTATTAGTAAACAAAAATAAGCAAAACATTTAAAATGATTAAATTTACAACTGGGAATGCTGATGGCAGTATCGATTATTTGTGTCAAATAAGAGAGTCACAAGGTGCGGTGAATATAAAACTTTGTGTTACTTTAAGTCTATCAAGCCATTTATAAATGTAACTTCAAATTTACATGATAAGATAGTTAACTCCTATCTCAAATGAATATAAATGTATCTTGCGAAATGTAGTAAAACTTTTACTTGAGTAAAACGTATCTGTACATGCAGCAGTATATTTTATCAGTAACCTAATCCAGCAAACCTGAATGAGTTATGTCCCTTTCACCTGTACAAACCATGCTCCAGGCTTTATCTTTAATATTGCTGAAAATGGCATACACATTGAATCTTATTATAACACATTCTTGGTTCTATGTTTGCTCCATTTTATAAACAATACAGTATTACATCCCTATATTTTTATATACAGAGACTCAAACTTTCTGAAGATGCAATGAGGAGGCTTCTAACATCCTATAAGATGATGCTAGATTTTTATGGAATGAAGCTAAAGAATGAGGAGGACGGTACGATTGTAAGAGCTTAAAACTGGAAGGAAAGATTTGAACACCTTAACAGGTGAATGAAATACTTTAAAATCTATCATAACATTGACGAAATCTATATTACAAGGAGCGTTCGAATATCAATGAAACTGTGCGTACAACAAATAATACAGAGCATATGTTACTAAGACTTGTTTGATCCCTTAATAAAGCCATCCCGACTGACATGTATAACTTCCTTTCTTTCCTGTTTGAAGTTTGTCCTTGTTGTTTAAAGGCTTACATTATAATTGTTTGTGCCGTGAGGCAGTTGCAACGTGTATCCCCTTACATCGAACTTACATACTTTAGAATAAATCTGTTTTAGTTTATCCCTCAAGAAATAAATATCATGTGCGTACCAGGTGCAGTGCTATACGGGTGTGGGTTTTTTAGGGGCGGATAGTTGTTTTTTAACCTCCTGATCCAATTTTTGTATGTTTTGTTTCGTACTCGGTTTACACACTCTAAAAACCAGATAATTTTTCCTTTGTACAAAATTACAATGAGTTGAAGTTGGGGAAAAATCAAAAGTTTTAAACAGAACAAGACAAAGTTGATTTGCTTCTGTGCGTAGAAGTGTTGTTATGCACCAAACAGAGGGAGGAATATCTTATTTTCTGCTTTTAGAATTTCTTACCAACAAATTAATCGCTATGTACTGTAACTTGAATTGCAGGACTTTTATTTGATATGGAAATCTAACGAAATGTCATATTGTCGATATTTTGATGTACATGCGTAACGTTGGCTCACATTTATAATACTAGTAACTGCAAATATATGTGGTATATTTGTGGAACTTTTCAGCTGAGATTTCTTCTGTTGACGTTAACACTTCATCACTATGCAATTTTTGTTTTATCTGCCAAAGATTTTATGCATATAGCGTTTTAGAATGGTGAGAAATTGTCTTGTTAATATATCACCATACGAATCAACGGTTATTACATAACATTTTATGAACGAGTACAGCAAATTGTATCTATACAAATACATCTTTGTGACGGACCACTTGTTAAATTATGTTTACATCATGTAAGTATATCCAATATAATACCATACTTTCTTTTCATTTTAGATCTGAACATAACCACTGGCGAATAACAAGAGTTCTTAAGTGTCTTGGCGAGTTTGACTTTGAACATTTAAAAAAGAACTTCACAAAATTCATTCTTAAGGAAGCGGTTCTGAAAGGAACACTACCAAATTTGATAGAGTGTTGCCTTAATTACTGGATCGCCGTATTGAGAATAAAGCATGAAAGAGAAGAAATGTACGAGTATTACGAAAAATTAACTAAAAGTTCAAGCTTTAAGATGATGTAAAAATTGACCCATAGCCAAGGTTTGTAACAGCATCAACATTATGGCAATGCCTAGCAACAAGACATCCGTCCGCTGAATCGGCTGCTTTATCTCTACAACCTCAAAAGGGGTAAACTAGATTCTACAAAAATGACCTTCACGAAGACCAAAGAAACTGAAAGGGAATTTCGAAACCAATTTAGAATGTTATCAAAAGAAACTGCAAACAGGAAAGCCGAATATATTAGGTATTATTAACGATTGAACTCGTTTCCGAAAAAGGAAATAAATAAATTGTTCAACAGTATAACCGAAGGAACAATATGTTATGTAATGAAATCTAAGTAATCTAACGTTAGTTTTCAAACACTAATTGTCGCAAAATAAACAAATGATGTTTTGCGATTGCGCACAGAGATAATGTTTTAACTGTTTTCGTTAATGGTGGTGTTGCGATTCATGTGGTTTAGCTGCGTACTTAGCTTGTGTTTAGTTTTTATTCTCAACACCCATAGGCGCAGAGTATTTGTGACTGGCTTTTGTGAGTGCAACGTATGTCATAAATTACGAAATAACAAATAACGACTGTTTTATCAACATTTACAGTTTATGCCCCATTTGTTACAATAAGTTTGCAGGAAATCCTAAATATGAATCTTTAATGACTTAAACGTGGACCTTTCAATGAAAAGGTTGACGATACATACCAAGACATGGAACATTTGAAATGTATCAATTGCATGCAATTCACCAAACGTGCAAACAAATTACAGATTATTAATAGTTACATTTGTTATTTGCGCTGAACGTTTGACAATAGTACTAAATATGTAATCAAGCAGCACTTCCGGGTTTCAGATAATGATGAAAAGAAAACATCCTCAATTTGTCCAGTTAAAGTGGTACTTTCATGTTTTATGTAAGCCAGTTCCTGTATTTATTTCATAATAGACTTATACTTGACATTTTGGTAGCATCTTAAAGGCGATTTTTTGCATTTATAAAAATATAAACAAACCTTATTACACACATTTTAGCTGTCAGTTTGGAAAATATTCCATAGTGTTGACCTATCAGACAAACACATCACTTAGAAGATACATGACCCTAATGTTATTGTTGCCTTTTTGTAGTTTATAGGCCATTTAAGAACATAAAACTAGTATTTTTTTTTAAATGAGCCTGGCTATGTGTTACAGCTCTCAGAGGATTGTTAATTTTATACAGAATATATAGCAAATTTATTTATAAACTACATCCTTTGGGTAATCGCGCAGTGCAGTGGGAATTTGCTACGTAGAGAGATTTGTCTCTATGTCTCTCCAGCTGTGTCTCATTGCTTTCAGAGGATCCTTTCACATATTATTATGTGCCGTGTCACGTCTGTAAAAAGAATCTCCGTGTTGGTAAATTGTGTGGTCCTTTGTTATCATAGAGAGCATTCAATTTTACTATGATAGATCTCCGCTTCAGCCGGTACTAGGAGGCGTGAGGGGGTTTACACATTTCATTACCTCTCAAGAAGAGACTCAATTAAACAGAGTCTACTTGTATGTTGCTTGACTGTGTTCTTTGCTTCCAAAGGATCTTTGTATATATTTAATTGATTGTGTTGAGCATGTTTGAAAGAATTATGTCACACGTGAAGTTAGCCACATTACTGACAAAATAATGCAAAGGTGATAAATGATTTTTGTAAAAAGTTCATTATTTTTTAGAAGATCAACCTGAATTGTATATCATTTCAGAAGAAACACATGGCCACACATCCAGTCATATATAATAGTTAATTTTGGTTAATTGTCTCTGTGATACATGTTATTGAGATGTTATTACTATTATTATAACCATATTTACATGTTTTCACCAATTGTATAATTTTAGACCTAATAGTATCAACATTCCGTGTTTACTTGTAAAATTGTACGACACTTTGTGTTTATTATTTTGAAATAACAAGTTGCAGAGGCTATGATAACTAATAATTTTAGATCAGTTATTTCAAATAAAGAATTACCACGTCCCTACGGATTTTCTTCTATTTAGATATTGATATAAATTGTGTTACTACCGGTAATGTAAAAGAAAAACGAAAATTGAATACAAAAAGAAGCTGTAATAGCGTCCGTAGATATTTGCCACAGTACAAACCAACCTACCAGTAATTTTGATCTAAAAATGTAAGTAGGATCGTCTAAAGGAGGTAAAATCACCAGGATGAGAACCATCTATGTATAGCCGCGTTATAGATTTTTTGTCGAGCCCGCTTGCGGAAGCGAAGACATAGTTGTCCAAATGGCTGTTCGGTGTATGTGCGTACGTGCGTGCGTGCGTCCGGATTTGTTTGTCCGGACCATAACTTTGACATGCATGGAGCAATCTCGTTTATATTTGGCATTAATGTTAACCTCAGTGAGTCGGAGTGTCATGCGCAAAGCGCAGGTTCCTATCTCAAAGGTCAAGGTCACATTTGGAGGTCAAACGTTAAATTCAATTATAGCTTTGTCCGGAGCATTTCTTCTTCATGCATGGAGGGATTTTGATGTAACTTGGCACAAATGTTCACAACCATGTGACTAAGTGTCATGCGCAAGAACCAGAACACTAGGTCTAAGGTCAAGGTCACACTTAAAGGTCAAAAGTCAGATACAAGAATGAGTTTGTCCAAAGCATTTCTATTTCATGTATGGAGGGATTTTGATGTAACTTGGCACAGTTGTTCATCATCATGAGTCGGAGTGTCATGTGCAAGAACCTAGAATTACTTGCCTTTGTTGTTACTATAAGTAGCTTATATTGTAACTTTTTTATTACTGGTCGTAGGGAAAAATCAAGACCACTTTTCTGTAGTACAATATGCATGTTACATCTAATTTTTAGGTGTATTTTGACATATCTCTGCTGGTACGGATTTTTGTGTGGACTTAGATTTTTTTAAAGATTAACTTCCCTTTGTTGTTACTATAAATAACTTAAATTGTAACTTTTTGCAATCATTTTTTATTCGGAATAAATGTTTGCCTCAATGAGACAAGGTGTCATATGCAACTCCTAGTCCTTTTGACAGCTGGCGGGCTGGACATGTTGCCCGTGGGCATCTAGTTCAAAGAAGTGCATGTGCAAGCCATTGTTTACTAAAACAGTTTTAAGCTCTCTTGGGCAAAGGCAAGCTTGTAGCATCTTTAACTGTCTGTTGTGTTTCATTTATTGTAATCTTAATCCCTCCTCATTATTTTAGCTAAGTTTGAAACTCAATCACTTCAGATGAACAACTACGCCTCAAGACTGAATTTAAGAACAACCTAAACATTCCATCCCATATGCTGAAACTTAGAAAAATTATCAATGTCGATTTGGCATATGAGTCATGATTAGTCAAAAAGTAAGTCACTTAATAAAACCACAAAAATCCTGTAGACACTACAAAAGCAGTGTTTTTTTCTCCAACATTCATGAAACCCGATCAGACTGTCTGATTGCCTAGGGTCTACAACAAAAGCACTAGTATCGTTATATCATCTCCTGTTCTATTATTACTATATACACTGCTTTGTTTGGCTTTAGCAGCATCTTGCAGCTACTTTCGTACTTGTATTTGTTAGGTTTTACGTCAGACCGACGAAATTGTTGCCGGATTTCGAGTACCGTGAGGGGCAGGTGATTCAGTGCAGGCGAGTCAGCGACCCAAGGAAGGCACTGCAATTTTGAAGATAAACAACATTGCAGCCGCACCATGAGAGAACACCAACATAGTGCATTTGCATCTGCGCAGTCTGGTCAGGATCCATGCTGTTTCTTTTCAAACCTTATTGACATTAGAGAAACCGTTAGCGAACAGCATGGATCCTGACCAGACTGCGCGGATGCGCAGGCTGGTCTGGGTCAGTGCTGGTCGCAAATGCACTATGTTGGTTTTCTAATGGTGCGGCTAATTAATATGTGAATTGCCTACTAGATTTTTCTCAAAATGACGTCCATACTTATTAATTTTGACAATATTGTTAGAATATTTTCAGATACATCTGTTTCTGTGGTGTTGTTTTCCACTGTTTATTCAGAGCAAGTTTTCAATTACGTGTTGTTACATGTGTACATTTTTTACCAAAAACAAAGAATGCAGAAAAAAACAGACTAGGTTGTACATTTCTTAACCTCCCATGAACAGACTCAGTCAAACCGAGTCTGCTATTATTCTTCTTGGATGCATTCTTTGCTTCCAAAAGATCTTTTTACAGATTTTATTACCTATCACAACAGCAATCTTTAAGTGACGTTTGGCGGCTGTAAAAGTCCCCGTACTTGGATTCAGTGTTGTTATATTTTCTGGTCCTTTGGGATCATGGAGTTCATTCAACATAATGTATAATAGAGTTCCGCTTAAGCCGATGCTAGAGGTCGTGAGAGGTGTTTCACATTTCATTACCTCTTATGAACAGACTCAATCAAACCGAGTCTGCTATTATTCTTTTTGGTTGCATTCTTTGCTTTACAGAATTTATTAACTATCACAACAGCAATCTTTAAGTGCCGTGTGGCGGCATGGGTAAAATGTCTCCCCGTACTTGGATTCAGTGTTGTTATATTTTCTGGTCCTTTGGGATCATAGAGTCCATTCAACATATGTGTAATAGAGTTCCGTTTAAGCCGGTGCTAGTGGGCGTGAGATGTGTTGCACAATTCATTACCTCTCATGAACAAACTCAGTCAAACCGAGTCTGCTATTATTCTTCTTCATGGTTGCATTCTTTGCTTCCAAAGGATCTTTTTACAGATTTTATTAACTATCACAACAGTAATCTCTAAGTGCCTTGTGGCGGCTGTAAAACGTCTCCCCGTACTTGTATTCAGTGTTGTTATGTTTTCTGGTCCTTTGGGATCATGGAGTTCATTCAACATATGTATAATAGAGTTCCACTTAAGCCGGTGCTAGGGGGCGTGAGAGGTGTTGTACACTTCATTACCTCTCATGAACAGACTCAATCAAACCAAGCCATCTATTATTCTTCTTAGTTGCATTCTTTGCTTCCAATGGATATTTTACAGATTTTATTGATGATTCGCAACTATGAATCTTTTGTCCCTCAACGCTGAGGGTTCGAATTCCTGTTTCCGATGTAGAATTATGTGAAGTGAGTATCGACTAGCTTGCTTGAGGTTGCTGTTTACGTCATGTGTCCTATACATGACAAAATACCTGGAGTTCTCCACCGTTTTAGTATAGAAGTCGCCAACTGTCGGTGTGACATACAGCCAAACAGAACAATACACTAGTTTTGACGAATATTCAAACTAACTACTGACGTTTGTGCTAATATTTTGTTCTTCTTAACAAGCGTTCCTCTAACATATTAGTAATTGAAAACGGCAAATAAATAGAAAAAAGGAATTGAAATAGACATACATGTATCTAACACTGTAGTATCTAATTATTAAGAATCAATAAGCTTGGAACCGAGTCTTCAGTGTATGCTATCTAGCTCTGGAACGAGTGCACGTTGAACTACATACATGCAATAGATATATTTTAAAACTCTCCAACAGGTGTTAAAGTACATATCTACAATATCATCTTTTTTTTTGTCTGAAAAAAAAAGTGATTTGTTGACTTAGACCTATTTTATTTCCAACAACTACCCTCCTGTGCACATTTCATCAAAAATAAACTAGAATTTATGACCACTGATTTAGTGTATAATTGATATATTACCAATGAATTCGTTTCAAATTATCGCATGGTTACTCTTATCCGAAACATTTTTTCAAAGTTTTACGACAAAATGTATTTACTTGAGCCTTAAGTTAAAATCATAAATGTCGTCAATGATTTATTTTTAAAATTTAATACTTCATTTATACGATTTCAATTAATCGCCCAGTCAAAATGCATCATCTATCAATATAACGCAACTTATCATTGCGCGCTTGAAACTTAAAATTGAACCTGGTTATAGCTGGTACTTCATACGATTACTAATCCAGTTTTATCTACAATCGACTTGAGTAATCCAACATAACGTACATTTAGATAGTAAAGAAGAAATAATTGGTAGTAGGTTGATAATTGCTATGAAATATATACATTTTATATTTTGCATTATTTACATGAAAAAGGTGAATTACCAAAGTCCAAATTAATATAAAACATTGTGCATGCCAGCGTCAAGTCATGTGAAAAATACTTGTACTTGAACATTTTGTTGGTGCAGTTTTATTCCTTATACAGAATTAAGGTAGTGTATCTGCTTTCGTAACTTCTCTTTCGATCGAAAATGTCTCACATTTAAAATTAGGCGGCGTGAATTGTTTACAACATATTGAAAATCGTGAACTGTCGATATATCTGAAAACTGTACTAATGTATAGCTGTGTTTCTAAAATGGACATTGAAAATAAAACCAACAAGGTACTAGAGTATAGTTTCGCTTTAATGGCATGGGATGATTTAGTTATGTATTCAGATAACAACTGTATGCAGTAAGAGAATTAAGTCGTGGTATTTTTGTTTTGAACACTTTTATTTCAATTAATGCACGATTTTGTTTGATACTACCAATCAGCGCAAAACAGACGACATGAGATAACAAACTGACCACTTAATAAAATGTATGCAGCAAAAGCAATTAATTTTAAAGACTATTTTTAACTTAACATCTTCTCCATATAAACTGCTGGCCTGATGTCAAAACATTTTACAGCTATATTCCCTGTTATGGTGATCTTCTGTCTACTCATTTCAGATTAAATTTATTTGTTATAACCGCTAGAGAAGCGGGGCTAGTTTTCCCTATTTTGCAATATATATTTTGTACTGAAACCTATGGCCCTATATCAAACTAATTTTACGGAAATGTCTATCGGGTTACTCTTGTTCAAATTATTTCAAGTTGTCAAAAACGTGGCTGCAAGAGCTAAAAATAGAAAACTCTACAAGCGACATTTTTAACCTTTAACCACCCATCCGATTTTGAAATAATTTCAAGAACATATTTTTGGAGAACCCTCCTAAGAGTATTCAGTATTTTCTGATTCTCACAGAAATAAAAGTATCTTCAAAGGATGTGGTCTTCTAAATCGGTGGCTCGAGTTTTTAAATAATCTCACAGAAACGTTCCTCAGGGATCCTCCTTCATGGTTGTATAAAATCTTTATATTTGTCAAGGAAAAGATGGCTGCCAGAGCCAAATGTAGAAAAAGCTTCAAATGTCATCGTCTTTTATTCTGCTCGTCCAATCTGGAAATAATTTCACAAAAATATGCCTTCAGTATACAAAGTTTTCTAAATTATTCTGAAATGCCAAAAGCACTGGCATCAGGTGGCAGAGTCATGGATCTTGTATATTGACAAAAGCTACATTCTAACATACATTATAAGTGTTGGTTTCTTCGTACAGGTACAGTTGGCACAGGTACAGCTGCCAAACTTACGTGAAATAGGGTCATGCAGTATACATCCCCAAACTGAAAGTGTATCATTATCTCAAGTGCAGTAAAACTTAATGATCTGATATTTGTCAAATGATATATTAAACTGTTACAATAAGTTACTTCAGTAGGTTTAATGACTGGAAGCATCTTTTTAATCCGATACATGTATTTATTTTGGGATACGGATGATACTTTGGTGTACGCAAAATTGTAAGAATTTCCTTAGTCAAAAAGGCCATAATTTGTACTAAAGTTAAACAGGAGTTATCTAACACGGTTACGTAAGTAAGATTGCTAACAAAAAAATCCTTATGTGATGTTATAGTCTAATACGTACAATGATATCTGAGATGGTACTTGCATGCAAAGTTTTTAACAAAGTTGTGACGCTATCAGCCGACTGTGTAGAATAGTTCTCTCTATTCTTTGAAAAGTAAAGCTAAAATGCCCTGAATGTTTTAAAAGTTTGACAATATTGAAGACATGGTAGTTCACGAGTTTGCAATTCTTTAACATTGGCTGTTTGTTACATGCTATGAATTTGTATTATCATGAATTACAACACACGTTCCACGTGTACATTGGACAAAAGTCATGCTGTGACACAAAAAGCCACCATATTTGATCAGATTTATTGAATATTATATTGATAAATGTATATCAAAATATTTGAAAACAAGAATGAAATGTTTGCCTCAGCTTCATGTTGTGGTTGTTACTTCTTTGAAGGTATATGTCGGTTAAATCACTGGCACCAGACCAGAAAGGAAATGCCACTGTACACGTTATACTCTACTCCTAGGTAAACTATTAGAAAAACATGGTCATGCATAGGAAAATGTACTTACCCATTTCAATCGCGCATTTCTCACCTAAAAAGGCGCAGTCTGGCAAATGGGTACCATGCAAATTGTAAAAGTGGTAATTTATCTTCCATGGTACACCGGTCACATTGCCTTAATATTTCTTATCGCAGAGGCAAATCGCGTAGTTTTTATTTTCATCAACGTAACAGGAAAAACTTGGATGAGTTTTATTGTATAACTGTGAATAGTTTAGATTTATTTCATCCATGCACGTGCCTAAATTTCTACAATAATCAATGTGATGAACAAGAACATTCATATTTTCACAATAAATCGTCACCGCCCGGGTGTTAAAACACACTTTTGCTATGAATTATCACGAAGACCAAGGCCGTAGGCCTGAGTAATATATTGTTTCGCATAAGAACGAGGATTATTCTACGATAAATCACACTTTTGAACTTGTTATTTCGATTTCTAACACGACATACTAGTATCAACAGTGTTAGAAAAAGTGTTAACTACTTTTTACGACATGACCTACACTTCGTGCTACGCACTCAGATCATTTTATACATAAAGGATGACGTCACCACTTTACACGCGCATGGGTTATCGCAAAATAACCGTTGATTGATTTCCTCCTATGTGTATATAGGTTATTTGCTGGTCGTGTTAGAATTATTCATAATTACTCTTAAAATAGAGAAAAAATAATTTTCCTCTTATAGGGACTTATAAATTTTTTTAAATGGATTGTTTTAGCCTGTTATCTACCCTGGTTGAATAGAAATAAACAATAACAAACGCTTTGAGGTATGACATCATATTGTACTAGGCAACGCCTTAGGATTTAAGAAGGTTGTTTTCTTAGTTCGCCAACTGCCTAAGGGGACCTTGATTTATGTCATATCTTTTTGAATTGAGAAAGTGAATGTAAATACCATGAAAACCGGAGTAAATCCGAGCATTCTATGTATATTTTATCTACATAACAGACTGAGAAAAGCTTTATTCTTTATTAAAAAAAAATTGATGTTCTTTGCCCAAAAAATCTCTGCACATCTGCATTAAGCTGTCATTTTACTAAATAAAACCAAAATAAAATGCATATTTACGTTTCAGTTTTATTAACTATCTAGAATAAATCTAGTTTGTATAATTTGATTAAATTAAATTGAACCATTTGCTACTTCGACTTGGTATGTTGGTTTGCCCCGTTATTGTATTTATAAAGTTGTGTTTTTACGGAGAATACAAAAAATATATAATCGTTAAAACTGGATTGTGTTTTCACAGATTGTATATTATTTTTTTCTGACAAGCAAATTTAGGTTTCAAGTGTTTTGTAACATCTTAAAACAAGTACTAAAAGTTAAAAATACCACATGACGCCTTAAATGCAAAGAAAGCAAATCCTTAAATGACATGTCTGAAAAATATATAGCATCTTATTTGCTTTTAAGTGAAACGTTGCACGCGTTTTATGATGCTTTAGCACTAATTTATCTTGATTTAGTATTTAAGTTTAGTTTTGACAATAACAGCATGACGTAATATGAATTATTATCCATTTTTCATTGAAATTTAGTATTTGTATTAACAGTTGCAATCTGATGTATAGATTTTGCATTGTAACGGTATGTACTTATGAGAAAAGGACTTAGACAGGAGAGTTTAAGAACATATACATTGAAATTCAATGCTAATTTAATAAAATTGTATGTGTTTGCTGTATAGGTTATTAGGCATGTATTCAGTCTGATATGTCACATATAAGGAATATATGTGTACCGAGCTCAATTCCGAGGCAATATGTCACGCACAACTTTCAGACCCCCCTAGCTTAAAGGTCAATGTCACACTTTTCAGACAAATGTTAACATGGCATGAACAGGGTCTGTTTCGCGTCCGGTCCAGAACTCTGTCAAGCATCAAGGGATTACAATATTACTTGGCATAAATGTTCCCCATGATGAGACGACTTGTCATTCGCAACCCCGGAACCCTAGCTTAAAGGTCAAGGTCACACTTGAAGATCAAAGGTCAATAGGGATTTTTTCCTGTCCGGTCTATAACTTTGACATGCAAAATAGGAATTATATATCAGTTGGCACAAATATTCCCCTTGATGAGACAACGTGTCTTGTGCAAAACCCGGGACCTTAGCCGAAAGGTCAAGGTCGCACTTGGAAGTCCAAGGCCAAAAGGGCTACTTCTTGTCCAGTCTGTAAACTCAACAATCCTTAAAAGGATTTTAATATTACTTGGCACAAATGTTTAACCCCATGAGACGGAGTGTCTTGCGCAAGAATCAGGTCCCTAGGTCTACGAGGGTTGTTAAAAAACGTAGACATTTTCTCTAGCTTTTATATACTATAATGAAACAAAACAAAATATACCGTCGTGATTCACAATCTTTCTGCTCACTGCACTGCAAATTTGACTGATTCTGATCATAAGGTCAGGAATTACACCACTTCGAAAACAGTCACTTACACGAAACTGGCGCACTGTGATCATATCTTAATGATGTTAACGACGTCGTGCCTTCATCGAGATGCTTTCTTTAGGTTTGCATTATGCAATGTTTGTTAATTTCTTTTATAAACTTTGATGAACAACACTAAGTACTTGGTCCTTATTCAAGGCGTCATACATTAACGTTAACGCGGGATCACAGTTTTTTGTTTTCTTCCTTTACCTCCAATGTCTTTAAGCAAGTATAGGACATTCGCAAATCGTTTGTACCAATTGAAAATCAAGACACTGATGACCGAATATTGTTGTCATTAGTTTATAAATTCCAGCTGTTTGTTGTTGTTTTTTTTGCCAAAATTTCAACTGTCTGATTATCTATGCGAGTCGATGACAACATAATATGTATTATAAATAGTGATACTCACATAGTTTAAATGTTGTTTACTTTCGCCTCCTGTGTCCGAATGATGCCATACTCTCGGTGCACGTCGCCCTGACGTGTTACTGCACTTTGACGTATTTTCTGGCAAGAAAAGTGTTCTATCAGTGCAAATATTAGCGATAAAATCCAAATCATGACAGTTGAAAAAGCGACTGCGCCGATAATGCTTAGCTAGGGTAACTAAAACGTTCCACGTGCTTTGCCTATCACCAAAAATGTTTTAAAAATGTATGATCAAATAGGAGAAAGATTGCGAATTACAATGATATATTTCACATTGCTCTTTACACAATATGCGTCTTCTGATACCAAAAGTCTACGTTATGTTTTAACCGCAAGGTTAAGGTCTCACTTAGAGGCCAAAGGTCAGATACAAGAATGACTTTGTCCGGAGCATTCTTCTTCATGCATGGAGGGATTTTAATGTGACTTGGCACAAATGTTCACCACCATGAGATAAATTGTCGTGCGCAAGAAGGAGGTCCCTAGTTCTAATATTTATGAATGAATGCGTACATTCATACGCTACTATAACAAAATAGCGCCTTAAAGAAAAACAAGTTATTTTATGTCTTCTGCAAATTGAAGAATAAGGCATGCAAGAAAAAGAATCAGTCACTGACAGCGGAGGCTCGTTACCGCCTAAACAGTTACCCGAGTGCCGGATATTCCCATCTTTACCCGCAACCAGAGAAAGATTCTTATAAGCATTCACTAGTTATAGATTTCCAGACAATTTGAAACTTCATAATGTCTTCATGAATCATATTATATACATTTATGACTTATAGTACAGTTAACCACCCCGTCACCTCCTTGCTCTTATTTATAGCAGCCACCGGTAACCATATGGAAGACTAGGGGCCTCCGTGACGGAGTGGTTAAATTTCTGACTTCAAATCACTTGAACCGCACCGATGTGGGTTCGAGCCGCACTAAGGGTGTTGAATTCTTCATGTGAGGAAGCCATTCAGATGACTTATGAAGGTCGGTGGCTCTACTTAGGTGCCCGCCTGCACAGAGGGGCACCTGGGGTCTTCCACCACAATCAAAGCTGGAAAGTCGCCATATGACCTATAATTGTGTCGATGCGACGTTAAACCCAACAAACAACAAAAATATGGAAGACTGTGCCGAAAACAAATTTTGGTGGTAGGATAGTGCAATTTTCGTTCCAAGTCCGGTTCCTCAGCGTGCCAGATGTAAAGCAATTATATATGAGACTGTAATCGAAATATTAGCAAGTTTTATTTATAGGATGAGTCTTTCTGTTACACTGCTGTTTTTATGATTGACCCTTAAAATAAGTAGTTTTGTAACACTTTGTTAAAGCATCATTCGCCATAAGGAGAACAACACAATTCCTGGTTGTCTTTCAACCATGAAATACAGCAATTAGCTTTTGAACTAACGCCATTCTAACTTATTAATTTCATACTGCAGTTAATTTAATAAATATCAGAATCTGAAGTATACAGTGCACCATTAAGCTAATTTGAGCACTCGGCTGAAATGCTGTGACCAGCCACCTGTCCATGTTTACATTCTTTAAACGATCTCATGTAAAACAGTTGAAACAGATGTTCAATGTATTGTTCCTTAGCTTATACATAAACAAGAAAAAAAAACTTTAATATGTGATTCGTGAAACAAAAATGTATTCAAAATGTTACAGTACTGCAGATGGGTGGGGTACTTGATAATATCAATATTTGCTCGAAATTCAAAAACAGTTACGTCAATTATTATGCTTCTTAAACTGCTTTATTATGGAAGACATGCATGTGAATAAAGAAATGATACTAATATTTTGTTTGTTTGATTTTATAGTAGATAAATCTTAAAACTTTGTGAAATTTAAACTAAAGGAAGCTTCCCTTAAATATCACCTAATTTTCATAGTTTGGCTTGGATTTCTTTTGAGGACTTTTTTTCCTGTATTGTTTACCTGACTAAAGATCATAAATCAGCAATAAACCTTCATGCTGGAATTAGTTTGAGGTCCGTACGTAGTAAAACGTACTAATACGAAGCAACATCAAGCAATGCATGCCAAACTCCAAAAATGGAAAACATAGTAAAACGTAGCACCTCTTTATCACCTTTATTTTGGGAGGGGGGTGTTTGAGGTAGGGTTAAGGAGGGTGAGGGTTAATGTCATCACAATTACAGGTCATATTTTGAAACCAAGATTTTGATGGTGGAGGAAGACCCAAGTTGCCCCACCATCACGGACAGGCACTTAGGTAGATCATGCCAGCTGGATAGCTTCTTCACACGAAGAATTCTACGCACAAAGCAAAGCCCGAACCGACATCGGTGAGGGACATGCGATTTGAAGTCAGTAACCTTAACCACTCGGCCACGGAGGCACTTCGTAGCTATTCGTTATAAGACGAACTAATACCCGAGTCATTTTGTCACGTTTTGGTAGCCACGTATAGCTACATTGGGAAACGTGGCTATACTATTAGCCAACGTAGAATAACGTGTCGGAAGCATGATCAAGCGTGACAAAACGTCAACTGATTTAAATTTCGGACAACGGGGCGACAGCGTGGTGGCAACGAGGCAACAGTGTGGCTATCACATGGCATCGTGACACACGGCTGAAATTTCCAAAAATAAATCGTGGTTTCAGAAACAGAACACAAAGGCGCGGCCAAAACGTGAAACTATTACTTGGGTATCAGATCAAATAGCGCTAAGCAATACCTGCCATAACTTAATAAAACGTAGAATAAGACGTAGCAACTCGTTGTAAAGACGTATTTAGCCTAGATAATACGCAGAGTACGTAGATGACAGCCCGGTTTCGCTTAGTATGTTTTTCTACGTATTTATATGTTTCTACTATATTTAAGGACGTTTTGAATACGTTTTACTACATTTGAGTAAGAATATGCTACGTATTTTTTAACAGTCAAACAAACATCATCTTCTAGCGTAACTCCGTATCTTATGCGTCTTTCTACGTATATTGCCGTTTTACTACGTTTTGAAACGTAGTAATACTTATTTCCTGAATACCTGACAGGGTGACTGGGGCTTACACTACAGACAAGAGGTAATAAATCAGTGTTGAGGAAATCTAGTATTAATGCTGTCAAAAGTTTTTCCAGATAGTCAGGTGTGTGAATTTCCTCAAGGAGTAACATATAATTAACATCTACTGGAGAAATATTTAACAAAAATATATACAGTTCTTTGTATAGCGTTGTATTACACTGTAAAGAGAGACCATTAAGCCGATAATTTACAAAAAAGTTAAATTTCACACCAGGTATTTGGTTACTTCCCCTTCAGTGAACTTTCATTTTTGGATCAAAAGCATTGTCTTTCATGGTATGTAAATCAAATGTTGAATAGATGTAGGAAAGACACTCTGCAACGGTTATTTAATTGCTCTGCGTAACCTAATGCAAGTAATTCATACAGAGGAGATGTTTATTTAGTAGCGAACAGCAAATTTAGTTTTACTTTATAGTTTACGCGTATGTCTAACATACATTCTAGGAAGTCATAATAGTTCATATGTTACTGAACATGTACCTTTCAAATACTGAATTCGAATTAAGGTAGAATTCTTCTCCCATATTAAAAATTCTGCTATGATTATGCAATGGTGCCAACTCCACTACATTGATAAATATGATAAATATTATTTATAATACACTTCGTGGAAATTTTGTTCGTAGAAAAAGAAGTTTGATTTTCTCTACGAAATAGGCATTGCAAACATACGTTACATGCTATAGAGCGCAAAAGTTAAATTTACCCATAATTCACCGCGTCCGACCCGTTACTTTGAAAAACAGGATCTTGGATCAAATGGAGATGTTTTGATGATTTGGGGTAAAAAAAATTGTATTTTTCAGTTATATAGAAACTATTGTGAAGGACGGCGTACATTGCAGTATATGCTCCGAACATTGTGGAATACCCATTGCTATTCGTTTTCCAGCAAATCATGGCGTATTTCTCAATTACTTTATAAAACCTTGCAAAACAGCTGGTTAACAATGCCGCGGTACAGAAAAATACATTATTTCCAGAACGTTCTCCAGCAAAAATATTACATAACCACTTCCATGATATAACTGACACATTCCTGTGACATGTTTTTGTCATGAATGATGAATTGATATTCTTGGAAGTCCGATATAAGGCGATTCATAACCGAACTGACCGGGAACGCAGGTGCTAAAGGATCAGCGACTGCAAAATGCATTAAAGTAGGAGCTTCGGATTTTTCTTCTGTGTTCGTTTTCTTCAAATTCCAAGATAAACATACATTTATTAATTTAATCTATGTATCAAAACAGTGATTAGTAGTGGCAACCCAAAAGAACAACATAATAAAAAAAAAGATGTTTGACGCTCACAGAGTAAGATCACCGTATGTTGCTACTAAATTGAAGCGTGTGAAAATTGAATAGATAACAAGCAGGACGGCTTCAACTTATCTAAGACCTTGAAATCAGTACTATTAAGTTGGTTGTGGTAAAAATGCATTCCACATTGTGGACATACCACCGGGTTCCCTGTTCCACGAAGGTTTCCCTCATGCAATATCTGCTCGCCAGTTCAATAGAATAATTTGTTACATTTGTAACACTCGAGAATTTTGTCTTCTGGTCAGTTCATATGTCTCTTCAGGTTTGATTTTGATGAGCATGTGTAACTCATGAAGTTGTATTAATGAAAGAATAATGCCACGACTCACCCTCTTTCTTTGCTTACATTTAGAACTCGTATAGTTCTGGCACATAGCGCCGCCTTGGAAGTATGGAGCCAGTGATTTTTTGAGAAAAGAACTCACAAAGCTGCGGTACGATAATTTGTAACTTTAGACAAATATTTTTTTTTCTTATAAAGAATTGCTTAGTCCGTAGTTCTTCGATTTAGATATTGTCAATTTTTACTACTGTAATATTCGTAGTTCGTAGTGAAATGTCTATGATTATGTCCGTAACCCAAAAGCTTTTGCCTTAGTTCAAATCAACCTAAAGGAAACTTTACATACTAGTCTAAAAGAGGTAAATTCCCCGGGGGAGAACCATCGTATAGTCATAACGGCGGACCATTTCTTACTTGAGAAATCCTTAGAGGTATGCGTGCATGTTCATAATCCATTGCGAACGTTTTTGACATTCTAGTAGGAAAGCATTAATAGATGTGTTTTGTGAGAAATAATATTCCATTTTAGTATGAAAAGTAGTTCTACGTCACAGTATTTTAATTTTAAACTCGGAAAAAATCTCTCGAAAACACATGACGCACAGCTTACTCGCCTTTCTGTGCCAGTTTTAAATTTATTCATACTTATAATCTGAAATAGAGCAAGCTATCTGTGGACATGTTGTTTTCAGTTCATATAGAAAATATAGACAAAGGATTTAGTACATGCATGCCTTTTCCTGTCTAAAACATTTTAATACACGGGGTTTCTAAGATAAACTTAATAAAACGCAATAAAATGCTTATTAGACTAGGACGTTATCTGGAGACAATAGTTATCGCTGTTTCTGATAGATAAAGTATGTGGATAAAGGGATGAAAACGAACACACTCCTTTGTTACAGCATTTTGCAGTCGCTGGTCCTTTGGTTCCCGCGTTACCTATCAGTCGCCATTTATCGCCTCATATCGGTCTTTCAAGAAATTTATCATTTGTAGCACATAATGTATCAGTGATATCACGGAATTGGTAATAGTGCTTGTTTATCAGAGAACGTACAGGAAATAATGCTTTTTCTGAGTCAAGGCATTGTTAACCTGCCATTTACGTCTGGATGTCCAAAGTAATTGAGAAAAGTGCATAGATTTGCTGGAAAACAAATAGCAACGAGTATTCCGCAATATTCGGAGCATATCTTGCGCTGTATGTTGTCTTTGTCAATAATTTCTAAATAACTGAAAAATACAATTTTCTCTCCCAAAATCACTAAAATATCTCCATTTGATCCGAGATCAATTCGTTACTGATCCGGTTTTTCAAAGCAGTGATTGGACGTTCTGAACAGTTATATATATTTTAAACTGGAATGGTCCGTTGCATTATAAAATGTACTGCTAGTCTCTAATACGTAACACGGTCAAGATCAATTGCAAGAAACTTCTCTTAACCCCAATATTATATACCAGTAAACATAATTTACTTGCAGAAAAAGGCACACACAATTGCAACTGGACGATGTATATAGAACAAACGTCTTCTAGTTTAACCTTGACGTATGTGTACGCATTTTGAATCGCTTTTATGTGCAAGTGAGCTTTATTGTGAAGCTTTTCTGTATCTTTGCGCAAGTGTTCTCAATGTTTGTCAAATACAAATACCGCAATCAATGATTTGTTTTTTTCTGCAACGAACGTGCATTTAACATTATTTATGATATTGATCATGTGACTGATAAGAGAGTCATTCACAAGAAACTTATAATAAAAGGTGTTCACTGTCACAAACAGGCATATGAGAATCAGTGGAACTTGGACAGTCGAATCATGGTAAATTACTTTTGTCTTTTATTATGTGTTGTAATATCAAGCGAATACTGAGTAAAAACGTAGTTGCCTTTAAATAAAGATATTTCAAATTAAAATATTTGTACATAAGATCGAAATGATAATGTTTCGATCTACATTTAAATATTAATAGGTACACAGATTTGCATTTATATCATATGATATAGTGTAAATAACATGTGCTTTCATAATGGCCCTGTAATAGATCCAAGATCTGTTATATTATACCATAGCCAAGGATCGGTAACAGAGCCACTATGGAAACACATATTTAATGACAATTGTATTACATAATATTTTTCAGATGTTTTATGTAATATATATGCCAATTGAATAATCCGACTTGCCTGACAACATGTCATCACAACTCGTGCATTTTATTGACATGTGTGGCGGCTCCGTAAAAATAATAGAAGTACGAGAATAGCTGGCCTTCTATGTTCTGTATAAAGTTAGAATGGAGCAAGCTTAAAATCACCTGTATAAGATGGAAAATGTTCAACTTGAAAATTACTGAAAAAAATATATTTCAATTTCTACCAGTCTGAGATTGTTTATCTTCTGTACTAAATAGTGTTTTGAAACATAATTACTATTTTGTTCAAAACAATTCACTAAAAATGGCTGAATTCAGAATATAAAGAACATAGAGGTATTTTGCCATATTTAATGTGAATCCTTTAGAATTAACCACAGTCAAGGATGACAAAAATATTTGCTTTTTCCTCAATATTTATGGTCCGTTTTTGGTTCCGGTCGACAACTGTGTTTATACTGAATATTTCCGATTTTGTTTAGAATCAGATTAAGATAGAACGTTTGACTATTGTACGAAATTCGAGAAAATGCTCTACAGAGCAACAGATCCCTCTAACTTATACCGATCAATACGAATAATATTCGGATGATTTCCTGAATGTTCGACCTTTACAAACCTTTCAAATAACGTACACGCTGGTTTATTTGTCCATATGCTGCTTTGATCGGAATACGACTTGTTTATTGTAATCATGAAATCATGTTATTCATTTGAGGTTATACTATGATTTTAAGTGATTTATCAGCTCGTACACTGTTTGAAAAATACCAACGAAAATTAGAACTAACAGTAATTATCAAAACATCCTAATTGTTCTGTGATTCCGTTTAAAACTATATACTCCTACCCACCCGATCCGCTATTTGAAGAGTATAAGACTAGTGTAAGTGTATTTAAAGTGGATGCAGTGAGCCAGTTGTAGCATTGCTTATCTACAAAACTTGGGTCATGAGTTCAAGCCCCTGCAACTCAAACTAAAACTAGTAGCATGCCGATCAGAGTCCCGAGTATGTGTGCTTTACACTTGTCACTCTAAATATACAGATACTCTTACTAAATTGTAGCGTCTTTTGTATCTCTCTATCCTCCCAACTAAAATGACTAAGTGTTTTCTAGAGAAATCGCCCATATTGTGGGTATAAAATTAGCTTAAGGTCAGAGGGAACTATTTCAATTTTCATAGGCCTGCATTGTTATGTTTCTGGTCATGGGCCTTTCCTAACATTTAGACTTTTGATGCCATCTACTCTGGATGAAAGAACTATCCAAGAACTATAAAAAAAAAATGCAAGAAATATAGGCTACATGCTGACCGTCATTTTTGGGCACTTTTTCTCTTTGAACAAAATGCTCTGGGGTTCACTTGTTTTACATAGCTTTTTATATAATGTTTTTCAAAATCTCACTGTTTAAACCTTAAGGCCTAAAGGTTATATATATAGTATGCTTTTGTGTAGTGATCCTCTGTCAAGTTTGATTAAATCATGTCCCTTAGTTCAAAACTGGCCGAATCCTGGGGTTCCCTTGTTTATCATACCCGTAATGTCCTGAGGTTATGTATTTGGCACGAAGTATGGTTTAGTAGTCCTCTGTAAATTCTGTTTAAATTATATCACTTGGTTCAAAATTGGACTCGCCCTGATGTTCACTTGTTTTACATAGACTTACATGATAGGAAAGAAGAGTTTTTAGTCTAAACCTTCGAACCTTGAACTAACATAGGCTTATATAAGAAGATTTGTTTTAAAAATCTTCTTGTCTAAAACCTAAAAACATAGGGCATAGGTATTTGGCATATAGAATTGTGTAGAGGTCTCCTATCAAGAAATCATTTATCATTTTGAGTCATGTGAATAACACCTCTTGTTTGCTTTCAGTTTGTAGACAGGAATATTTAAACGTTCACGAAAACGAGATTATTTCTATTATCTTTTAAATTATATGCGTAAATTCACGTCCATGGAATAAAGTTTAGGTAGTGGGAATATTGTTTCGAACAGAAGCACGTTTTTCTGAGGATATTTTGAAAATTACTGTTAGTATTAACTTTCAATGATATTTTAACATCTGTCTATTCGTTGTTAGATGAAACCATTTCTTGTGGTGTCAAATAAATAGCAGTATAAACATAAATCGGTGTACCAATTTATGTTTGAAATATTATAGTAGTAATTCTTTTAAAACAAGGCTTTTATTTGATAATATATGGAATTATTTAAAGATTAAGATGTATGTACAACACTGAATAAATAAAGTATTGATTGAAGCAACACTTCACAGTTTAATTGAATTATAATTAAGAAGCAATTTATCGTATATGCTACAAACACTCGCTAGAAATATGTTGAAGCATTTAAATGTATTGAAAACGTGTAAATATTGACTAATTTGAGACCTGATCTCTTTAATATTTTACCGTATCAAAACAAAAGTGGAAAAAAACACAGTTTACACAAGCCATTCAGGTAGCTTATACGTCCAGTCAGTTATACTCGGGTATTTGTCCCGTTATTTTGCAATAAATCAACAGATCTCGCCTACATTTTAGACGTACGGCAGTAGATAATACATAACTTGACTAGTTTGGAGTGCAATTGAATGCATTCATAAAATTTAGTGCGTGTTTCCGAAAACCCTCCGGTGAAATACTGAAATGGTAAACTATGTGTTCATAGCTCTGTATAATTAGTGAGCCGTTACTTTTATCAAATTTCTGAAGGGCATTTCCAGAAGTTGTTTCTGCGCAACGTTTAGTTCAGATGCCGTTTGTTGCTTATTGATTACCCTTTGTAGTTTAATATAAAGCCGCTATCGGGCGCTTTGAATTAATCGACGACTGAAATTGTTTTAGATAGTAATGAAGATGTCGGTAAAGCAAATGCAATGAAAACAGAGATGCCTGTTCAAAGCAAGAAGACGGAAATTAAAGAAAATTCAGTTTATGGTTGTGACTGTTTATTTCTATGCAAAATATATGCATGTTATATTTTTAATGTTGTTATACATGTAGGAAATTCATTTAGGCTGACCGGATAGGCAAATAACAGTATTTGTTAAACTATTTGATGTACAAATGAGTTATTTTTTTTATATATAAATGGGCCTAAATTCGAGTCATTTATCAAAATATCTCATGAAATAAGCATGGATAAGCATAATTTTAATCCAAGAGATAGAATGTCATCTTTTGCTACAGACATAACTCTTGCGCACCGCATATCGGCATACACATTTGTGCAAATTAATTTTAAATTCAAAATTTAGCCTAAAAGAACACTATAACTTTTGCATACAAGAGATTGGACATTATGTTTGTGCTAAACCATCAACATCGACTTACTGAGGTCAGTATCTGCGCAGAATTCACATCTGCGAAATCCAGGTAAATGTATATAGATACAAAGAAGATGGAACATTTCATATACAAGCATTTTCGCAAAGCAATATTGTTTAAGAAAAAATGCTTCAGGGTATCTTAACTGGTGAAGAAAATAATTGATATATTTTCAAAACTTCAAATAAAATGACACCTCGTTCAAAATATGTAAGTCTTTTTAATTTTAATCATCTTTAAAATGGACACATTTTATCGTTTCAAAAAAAAAAAATACATATATTTCTATTAGGACCATAGATGTTACTGCATGGGTTTAATCTACAAACAAAATACATATGTAAGAAAGAATTAACAAAAATATATCAGAACACTTTATTTGAACGTTCAGTTTTAATAAAAATCCGGTGTTGGCTTAAGATATTTGATAGAAAATCTTGCAAACAATTATGCTTTATATCAAGTACGAATTTATTTAGTGAACATTCTATCGCATCAACAATAATTGTCATTTTGATAGTATCTAAAAAGTATTGAAAATGCATTTAATGAATTTAGAAAAACATTTTAAAACGTTAAATTGTTATTAAAATGTCAACACTTCCAATAAAATTAAACTTTACTATCTAATAATTTTATTCAGTTTACGACTTCGCTTTTATTATGTTTATTAAAAAAATCACAAAAATACTCGGAATCTATAAACGTACAGGGACTTGATAAGAACAGCGAGAAACGAAATTGGTAATTAACATTTTTTACTGAAATGCAGCCAACTCTGAAATTCTCCCTTTAAATATAAATCAAATACTCAATGTTACGGTCCGGACAAAACAAATCTGGACGCACGCACGCAAGCACATACACCGAACTGCCATTTAGACAACAAAGTCTTCGCCTCCGCAAGTGGGCTCGACAAAAAACAACTGCGTTCCCGTGTATTGATTTAAGTTTTATCGCTTTATGTAATGGATACGTTCTATTGCTAGGTAGAGTTTTGAAATTTGAATTAATTTTATTGATAATATTAAAAGTATAGCAGTCTGTACTTATGATTCTCGTGATTGTTTTAATATATATTAACCCCTATTGTATACACGCATTATGAGCCCGTGACGTACGTTTCTATTGTTTTGAAAGGTTGGGTGCGGCTCCCTATTGTTTGATAATCCTATTTATCGTCTGCTACAGAGGTTGAAAAATGTTGATTTTTTAAACAATTGACTCCTTAAAAAACAGAACGACGGCTTTATATAGAATATATAGGGAAACCTAACTACTCTAGTGGTAGAGTGCCTTCTTCGAGCGCGGGAAGTCGTGGGTTCGATCCCCGGCCGCGTCATACCAAAGACGTAAAAATGGTACTAGTAGCTTCCTTAAGAGGAAAGTGCTAGGACTGATCAGCCCGTTGTCAGTATAATGTGACTGGGTGGGGTATCATTGTCACATGTCTACGCCGTGATATTTCAGTGAGGCAGCACTATAAAGTTGGGCATTGTGCTCACTGTTACAAGTAGACATCGTCGGTTATATGACTGAAAAATTGTTGAAAAAGACGTTGAACCCGAACGAACACACATACACACACGCGATCGCACGCGCATACATACACACATACACACACACACACACACACACACACACACAGAGCTTAGTTCAGTAATACACTTACGATGGATACTTTAACTAAGAGTACTCTTTTGGATATCTCATGTTAGATTGATAGGAGTTCTGTTTACAGTGTTCAAATCATCCTGCTCTGGTGAGTCATGTATAATATTATATGAAAGAAAATGTTCAAGTAAGTAAGTTACAATTATGAGATATAAGACTAGCCTGAAAATGCAATCTTCCCATTTAGGCATGTCAAAATTGAGCACAGAAACAATGAAACACATGCTGGACCAAGACATAAATTTCGGACAAATAACAAAAAAACTTCTTTCTCAATATATTATAATATTCTCAACCGAATTCATTTAGAAGATATCATTATATAATTAGAAAAAAAATATTTTGTTAACATTTCAAAACATCTTTTATTGTTAGCATTATTTACATTTACATTGTTGTTGGAAATATTTAATATCTGTACGTTTCAGTGGCTATTTAATTTATAATCGATTTAGGTGTTTTGCTATGGCAAACATTTTTGATGATTTTAATAAAAAACCTCTTTTCTTGGCAAAGACTTTTTCACAGTTAATAATTGCAGTCCTAGTATCTGAAGTTGATTGTACCAATGAAGGGGGTGAATGTGACGGTATTACAAACTCAGCTTGTGACACGACTGAAGGAGTATTAAAGTGTAAATGTAACACGGGTTTTGAAGAAGACCTAACCGGCGGAAGCACATGTGTTAAGGGTATAGATTGATCACACACTTGTTAAAATTGTCAAATTTCAATTCAACGATGTTCTAGTTAGGTTTTATAAAATATGCAATATTTTACGTATTCCTAGTAGTAGAAAATATGAGTAGCTTACATTACATGATATGTCAGTATCAATGTCGCGCTTGAAAATTTACCATGTAATGCTACTTATACTATTTTATTCACTGCATACAAAAGTTTAATTTAACGGCGAATCAATATACAAAGGTCGTCGCCGCTAATACATAGATAATAGAAACTTAGTAACATATTACTACAGAGACAATAGGAATGGAGAACTATATAGAAATATAGTTAAAAGAAACACCATTTAAACATTTCCATTTGACTAAATGTCATAAAACTTAGTGAATGAATTAATAATCATATTAAAATGGATTACACGTGTAACTCCTAATGTAACAATATTATTCATACATTTGAACAAGTAAAGCATTCTTTCAAATCTTTTTCAGTAGTTACTGCAACAACGTGTATGGGAAATGAAGCCTGTCCTGATATAGATAACTCTGTATGTATTAACACAAAGTGCACATGTGTTACAGGCTACACAGAAAAGGTGGATACATGCGTGAAAGGTGAAAAAAAGCTATTTATAGCTGTAAACTGACAATATTTTTGTCAACACGTTTTTCATTGATCTTAATATTTATTTTTGTGCTTTTGCTAAGAAGCATCCTGGTATATTTTAAAATAGATCAGAAATAATATCGTTTTACCAATATATAGTATATAAACTTGGCAGAAAGGATAAATAATAAGCCATAATTTCACTTCAAATATCAAAAAATTGATCAGACATGGAACTATAAAACGCATTTTACCGCACGACACCAATAAAAGATGCTCAAAAGATGACACGGTCCAATCATATATATAAAGTCTCAAAATCACGACCCCAATTGGATAGTTCGAACCTCACTCGGGGCTTAGAATTGTTCAACTGGGGAAACCATCCAGCTGGCTAACGGAAGGCCGGCCGTTCTACCCAGTTGCCCGCCCGTGATGCAATAATGCACAGAGAGATACCTGGGATTCGATACTTCTCTTCTGGCAAGTTTCGTCGGGTCACCCTTAAAGATGGTACCTTTTGAAAAAACATTGAGGGTAGGCGTATATGTTTCTTTAGGTTCTTTTAAATTTGTAATTTCCAAGTCGGAGCCGCACAGTGTTCAATAATTTGTGTGTTTGCTTGAATTGTTTAAATGTTTTACTTTGTGTAAATATCAATAATTTGCACATTCATATAAAAACTTCCTTTCAGGGATACTTAGAACGTAACTATACCTACTGATTTTAAATTTCGTTTAAGGGCTTCTATAGTATTTCAAGAACATCTTCTCCAACTCTGAAACCGCTTAACATTTACGACAATTATATATTTGCAAAATCACACTTTCAAGACTATATCTAACAGAATTGTACATAGCAATCGCAACATTAAACTATTGCTCAAGATATTGTAGTTAACGCAAAGGCTAAGAAAAAAAATTAAACATGTGAATAGATTATTCATAATACGCTTATTTTTAAAAACAGCATTTTATTACGTAGAAGTGAGAAACTGCACTGAGTCCCTCTTTAAGATACATATAATTGACGACAGAAAAAAAAACCTTCTGGTTGTAGTTAAAAGACAAGTCTCAAGTCTATGAAATTAATCTACCATATATCTTGTAAAAAGCAATTGATACGAAATAAATGTCACTTAATAGTCATGTTACCAGACAATAGGAATGTAATTATACGTTGTTTTTCTTAAGAAATACTGATTTATAAAATAATTATTTGAACTCTGCTTTATCTTGTTGGTAATATATTACATTGTTTGAAAAGACAATAAACAGTAAACCTTAGATGCACTTCAAAACATCTCTGAAATGTCATGTAGATTAAAGAATAATAGTCCACTAATCTCTGCCAATGATTGCTTACAACATAAATCGTACAGTTCTTTGATCCAATACTTGAAACACCATTTTTGTCAAGACTGACGACCAACCAGATATCCACAAATTTTGCATAAGAGTACTTTATTTCAAATGGATCTTTGGTATATAAAAAATATACACAGCCTTTTAATAACATGACTTATGTATACAACATGATTAACCGAGCATTGTTGATAATCTGTTTGTTGTTCATCAGAGTACAATTTTTATTTATATTTCCGTATGACTCTGAACCGAGAACTTTGCATTTACTGAGATACTATTATACATGGACAAATATGAATACGTTTAGGAATATAATGAACTTTTTCAAGAAAGTATTCTGGTTGAAATAGCCAGATTTACCTATCTTGTAACAATTAACTTGTTAAACGACCATACTATTTTCTCGAATTCTAAGCTACGGGTTTTGAAATATCTTGAATTTATGCAGTCAAATACGACGAAATAGAAACTTTGATCAGGCAACTGTATATAAACGAAAGACGTGCAGTGCATTAATACAGTTGCCCGTATTTACAATCTGCAACGTACATGACACCGGTAACTAATCACTTGATCATGTGACTGATAAACAGATCTCTAATAAAAAGCGTTCGCTATAATAAACGGTCATATGGGAATCAGGCGTACAATTTGATAGTCGAAATCATGGTAAGATATTTCTGTCATTTATAATGTACTGGTATAACATTTATTATTGCAAACGTTTCATTGGGTCTCTAGGTTAAGAGAGTAGAGCAAACTCAAATTATTATAACAGTTAAGTTATGTGTTTACGAAATAGAGATTATTTCTATTATCCTGCGTAAATTCATGACCATGGAATAAATGTTAGATAGTGGGAATATAGTTTTGAACAGAGGTACGTTTTACATGACGGTGTTTTGAAAGTTACTGTTAGTACTAATTTCCACTGTTGTTTTACAAACATCTGTGCATTCGTTGTTAGATAAAATCATTTCTTGTGGTGTCAAATTAATTGTAGAGTGTAGAAATACAATATTATAGTAGTAGCTCTTTAAAAACGGCTTTTACCTGATATTATATAGAATTGTATAAAGATTATGATACATGTACAGTTCTGAACAGCTCTCCTTTCACACACACACACACACACACGCACACAACACACAACGCACACGTTACATACTCACTGAATATAAGGTGCAACTTTTGATTGATTGATGTATATTTAAGTTAATACACAAATTTACAAGTTAAACAGATTTTTTAAATCCTAATTTTAAACATAATTGTAGTAACTGTTACAATATAATAAAAGAATGACAAAATGTCATGCAATAATTGCACTGATCTTATAAACAGACATATTCGGTATATAGTGAGTATTTGACGAGAATCGGTTCTTCTCATTGCAATCAAAAAATCAAGTAGACCCCAAAATACACATGTACACAAAGAACTGAAAGTAAGTAGGTAATTGTATCTGCGTGCGACTGTCGAATTTCTGCTATTATCACCTTTGGACCAAGTGTCGCAGTATTAAATATTTATTTTGACCATTTGTTGCATTAAAGGCTTCGATGAACTGTCGGAATAGGTCTAATGCCATAATCGGCAAACTGTCGTATTCGACCAAATGTCTTTCGACGAGTTGTCGTGCACCGCTAGTGAGATAACTTGTTGTGATAAACTGTTGCCTGTAAATTACATAATCAAGGTATGGCGGCCATAAAAAGTATCCATGTATATGGAATCAGTGTTGCGTTGTTATAATCCAGCGGCAGTAGGCGTGAAGGGTGTCGCACTTTTCATTAACTCTTATGAACAGACCTGATTTAGCCTGCTATTACTTTTGCTTAGTTGCATTCTATGAATTCAAAATGGAAGTTTAATAATCGGGAAAATATTTTGTAATGTCAATATTATTTAATAACAGTCGTTTATGAAACATATTATCGATTATTAAAACGTAACAATTATTGTTATTTTAAAAAGTTGTTACGTTGGATTAATTGTAATCAGCCTTGTTCAAATTGCCTCGGCAATCTAGTGGTAGAGCGCCCGCTTCAAGCGCAGGAGGTTGTGGGTTCGATTCCCGTCCACGTCATACCACAGACGTAGAAATGAAACTGGTAGCTTACTCGCTTGGCGCTCAGCATATTTAGTGGATAGTGCTAGGACTGGCCAGCCTATTGTCAGTATAATGTGACTTAGTAGGGTATCATGTCACGTGTCTACGGCGTGATATTCCGGTTAGGCAGCACTATAAAGCTGGGCATTGTTTTCAGTGCTACAAGTGTACAACGTCATTTATATATGACTCATTTTGCTGATTCTAAGCTATAACAGGTAAAAGCAATAATTGCACGATGTCGTCGCGTCCAGTCTTTACTTGTAGTTCCTTTATCTGAAAGGATAGTAATGAATAATTTGCCTTGCTTTCTCATCAGCTATTTATGCAGAAATCTCTGCGTTTGGCTAGTTTCTGCATTGTCAGCTAATAACGTTTAACATAGGCTTCTGCATTTTTGCGTTGCCTGTAAGATGCTTAGTAATTTAGCTAGTGAATTTAAGTCTGTTTATATTTATTTTCTATAAAGTTAAACATGCTGTATGTCATAATATCAATGAAAAAAAAGTCGCGGCCATTTCCCATCAAGCTCTTTGTGTTTATTGTTTTGTGAATAAATGTTACAAAAGACGTTAAACACGCACACAACACATAAACATACACAGCCTTGTCCAGTTTAGTGTGTACTACACTTAAAATGAATACTTTACTATACATTATCATTATAATTATTTATTTTCCTGCATTAATGAAGATGATACAAAAAAAAACATAGCACATACAGAAACATATATAAACACAATTGCATGAATATTTACATATTTTCTTAAAGCCATTACAGACATTTTATATCTTATTGATAATAAATCTGGGCTTTTGCTTCTTTCGTTCATACATATATCAAAGAATGCCTAAAAAGTACGGTTTTACAACCTGTAAGTTAATATTACTTCCTATATACATCAATTTATAGCCTCATCATCTATAAGCAGCCATTTATAAATCATTGAACAATATACATTAACACACATTATGCTGTATGTATGGACTCAAGGCAACCACGCCCCTTATTGAAACGAAATATGAGTGGTTTAGACGGTTCTTGCCATTATTTAAGGACTTGTTTTCACCTTATCATACACACGAAACGTAGCATAACTCGGCCTTATAAACCAGAGTCGTTTATAAGCTTAATACAATTATCTCAATCTCATAACATTGTAAAATTGGAAGCAACATCATGAAACATCCTGAAAACCTTAGAAATTCTTGCAATTTTACTATATCCTATCCATTACATAACACAGTTTATCATGTACCTTCAAATACCTTTAGAATATTTTGCATCAACAGTAAAATATTCCTCATGTAATTTATATTATGAACATGTTCATTTGTTGCAAGTACAGAGTTTAGGTCGAACAATAAAATTTTGACCTGCCTACATTTGTGGCTTGATACATGGAGTATAAACATCTTGTCCATTCGTAAGAAAAATATACCGCCACGGCTTAAGCCTATCGTCATTTTTAATTTCCTGGGCAAAAACATATCTTGTTTGTAAGCAAATCAGTGACAAGTCTATTACATTTTTGACACACTTGTCACTTGTATTCGCAAGTATTAAATAGTCCCTGGCATTTACAACAGAAGTACAATTAAATTGTGCTAACACCGGATAGGCCTTACTTAAATTTCGTAACTCACAGTTTCCTTCAGTGTTGACTGTTACTTCCGTCCAGACGTCGGGGCATTTTGCAATCAAGTTTAAAACCATATCGTTTTTTGCTTGGCCAAATACTACCGCACGAAGAATAATTCTCTACTGGTAACTACTTGGGAACATACCCGATAAACTATACTCTGTCAAAAAAATCTAAAAGATAATACTTCTGCAATAATATATATATATACAAATCCACATATATATATGGTACAAATCCATGTATTTGCATATCACAATTTAAAAAGCTGATTAGTCTCTTGATGAATAAGAATTCTGCATTGTACTGTGTAGGTAGCCAACATAATTGTCCTAAAAACTCAACTTGTATCAACAGAATGGGCACATATGGCCTTTAAAGCAAAATCAGTGTTTTTATTTGTTGAAAAAAACGTTAACACATATTTGATACTAAATCTGTGTAATCGTTCAAGCTGCAGCAGGTCAGAAGCAGCACCCCTGTTGTATGACAATTGGTTTATAAATAGAATACATTGTTGTGGTTTTAACTCATTAAAATTTAAACAACAGATATACTGAGTATGGTATCACGTATTTTAACACCCGCATTATACATGTTAATGTTTTCTAGATGGTAAACTGTCTGTGTAAATACCAAGGTGAACATTATGTAAGTCTCTTATCCAGCATTCTGAAGGTGTTTTCAATTATTATTACTTAGATCCTAGTTCTATCCAGAGAGCCAAGACTTAGGCCTGCAGACTTCATGATACACTTGCTGCATTCATATATATCAGTGACAGTTTATTCACGTTTCCAAAAATCCATGTTAAACATGTACATATCAGTTGATGTTTACCCTCTACTTCCGGAGGAACCATAATTATATTGTGACATTTAAATTTCAAAAAATGGCCCAATGTAAAACCAATCAAACGTTTACTTTTCCATGTTTCCCGATCTGATACATTTGTATTAAATTGTACACACCAGTGTAACCTCAATAGATACGTGTTTTAATCGTTACATAATGTAGTATTTTAATGTTTTTTTTTCATATAGATATTGTTAAAATGACCTGATTCTGTACAAAAAAAAGTAAATACTAATTTGGTTGATCATCATCCTAGACTGAAGTATATCTTAGTAATTGTAATATAACAGTTTAAAATATGGAGCAAGCAACTAAAGAGACAATTCTTTAACAACGCATCGGAGGTTTTTGAGAATTTTTTTTAATAACTATGTTTTGAACTTGCGCTACAAAATTACTAGTTCTCATCAATCAACTAAACATGTCAACATGTAAATTTGTAAATTATTTTATCTTGTAGGGAACCGTCTCTCATTTTTTAGTTTCTATCAATAAGCTTGATTCACCTCTTGCGTTACGTAAAAGCATGCTACAAAACCGCTTCTTGTTGAACGAATTCCTGGTCAAAACATAATCCTTTCATATGCCTTTTACCACATGTATATTTGTTGTCAAAACGGTTCTGAGACATATGTAAATCTTTCTTTTCCAACACAGTACCGCAAAATGACTAATTGACAATTCAAGACTTTTCTCGAGTCATTGTATTTTTAGATTGACTAAATGATATACCAAGTACTTTGCAGAATTTCATATTATAGTTTACGCTAAAGTCTTGGCTTCTAAATTGTAACTGTAAAAACAAATGTTGATACGAGCATTTCTCAATAATTCGCTATATCGGAACATACGTTTTCCATAACAGGAACAGATCACTAAATAGAGATATCATTGAAATAAGACGTAAATGGCAATTACGCGATAAGCTCATTTCACATTTTGTTACCAACATGTTGCATGATAAAACAAGAATAATGACAATATATTTACCAAATATGCCTGTTTTGTACATGAAAAGAATAATGTTTTCGCTTAAAAGATAACAGATTTTAGTTTTATACAAACACATTTTAAACACGTTTGATCAACTATTTTACTTAAAAACACGTTTGAAACAAAATGTCACATAGCACAATTGTCTTGATTAATTTACACAAATATACTAAATTTGTAATTCGCTGTGTCACCATTTGCGCTCTAAATTGAACTATTCCGAAAGACGTATTACCATTTCCAATACAGAAGGATCGTGAAGACCTACCATATGGCACCATCCATCCGCGAAGAAACAGTTGTATCCCATTTAAACTATTTTTTGAAATAAAAGACGCATAAGAAATAGTTTATTGCAAAACTGTGTTTTAATGTGATCTATGCACTCCGACTGTTACAAAAATAATGTTGCTCTATGTGTAACCGCCCATCGTGTATAAATAGTGTTAAAACACAGTTTTACTATAAAAATTTTCTTAAATAAACAACTAAAATTTTCAATATGTACTCTCTATGAAATTCAATGCTTAAATGTACATAGACCCAATGAGAGAGTTGGTTTCAAATTGCATGTGTTATTACTTTCATTAAAAATATGTTGGTCTTTAAGGCAGTCATCCGGAGTTAGGCGATATAACATACACTTTAAAGCGGATATTTATTTATTTATTACAATGAACTATAGATATAGATACCTTCACCTAAAGAAAATCAAACAGGAAATATAAAATTTCGACATTCGATATTTAAATGTGTTATAAACAATCAAACATACTTTTCCATAGATTTTCAAAACAAGCTCCATCCATTTTACATATATATATGTGTGAAAAGGAATGGCAGTATGTTTATCTTTTTAATCTACGTTTTCCATAACAATGTTTAACCCTGATTTCTCTTTAGGTATTGGACCCCTAATAGTAATGTTTAAAAATGGCATTTGCTTGGTATATTCTTAAAGTTTACCATGTTTCGCACTGTGTTGGAAATCTTAAACACCTTTTACCGTGCCGTTTTTTTTTTTGTAAATTTTGTATAATTTATGGTATTTCCTCAAGCTAAAGTGTAGACAAATTTCAATGTGTTGGCCACTATCTAAAACATTTGCAGAGAATTTATTACAGCATTAATTTTGAGAAAAGAAACATCAAACTATTGTTAAACAATTATAGAACACAAAATAAAACTGTAAATATCATTTTTTTTCTAGGGTGCCTCAAATAAACAGATTTAATGAGACAGAATTCTAACTTCAACATTAAAGAATTAAGGTCGAATCCCGTGGGTCTGTTTTGAATTTTGCTCACTTCATTAAAAAAATAACCTTGCGGCAGAAGTAAAACCTACCTGCACTTCTTCCACAATATGTAATCTAAAGAATGAACTTCAAGGCAAAATAGAGAATCTTTACCGCATGTAACTCAGTATTTTTAAAGATGTCTAACTCTACCCCTCCTGATTCAGAGGTAATTACTCCAACGCTTTGAACAGCAAGAACTCGCTTAGAAAATGAAGATTTTCGACTTTTGTACAATACATCCATAATAAGTCTTGAGAAGAAGTAAAAACTTACTAGAAAAAGGAAAATCTGGAAAAACATTTGGTCCCAGTGGGGCTTGAACCTACGCCCCCCCCCCCCCCCTGAAAATTGCAGTCAAAGTAGGTTTATGGTAGGAACTGAATACTCTTCAAAAAGGAGGTACTCTATTACGGGTCCAATACCTTAAGTTAAAGACGATACCAATGATATTGCATAAAATTCGGGGAACGTTTGTAGTCTTGTTTGGCCTTAAACATACACATGCAGCGAAATGTAATGAATTGTACAAGAGACATTGTTCCGGCTTCATGATAATCCAAAAATGACATAAAATGAAACTTATGAATGAGAAAACGACTAATTGTGATACATCAACTCAACAAAAAACAAGCAGACATCGAAATATGATCAAGTTTTCACATCTCTTTGTCTTTGGAATGAGTGACGGATTTTTACGGTGACACATTAAAATTGAGGGCCTTCACTATATTCAAATTGCATGTTATTATATCAGAAATGACGTTATGGAGGATTTTTGTTTTTTAAACTTGTAAATATAAGTTTTGGCAAGATTATCTTAGAGCTACATCTCCCGATCGAGGTACATTACCTCGACCGGAGAATATATCCGGGTAATACAAGAACAACAAATTTATATGTCATGTGATGCAGATGATCTTTTTATAATGTAATGATAAATCTAACACATATAGAAACAATAATACGACAATGTAGCAAACTAAGAAAATAAATAAACTTACAGTTTAAAAACTGCGATAAAATGACATGTATGTTGTTTCCTGACGAAGCAAACGTTTATGAAGGTGTATAATGAATATGGAATAGAATTTATAAGAATTATACATTGGATAAATGAGGAAATACATTACTACTTACATTGAATGTATAAAAGATAAATGAACCTGTGACCAAGTTTAAATGTCTTATTTAATTTTGTAATTATCGTAAGGAACCGTTGGAGTAATTTCCATTGTAAATTTCAGCCGATTGCTATTTTAGTTTCCTAACTGGACAGTACATGCTAGGGCCGTTTATCTGTGGGTCATTTTGTACTGTACTCTGTATTTCAAAGGTAACCAGTGGTATATAGCTTGTTGGTCGTTCTACAAATTCAATGTTTTAGTAGTGATAATGCAAGCTGGCGTGTTCTGGACATATTGTAATCTGATCAATATGGTATTAGAACTACCACTTAACAATGTTTACCTGTAGGCAAGACGTGATATATTCATGTAATTACTATGGTATTTATTCGAGGTAAGGTGCCGTTTTATTGAACTATTCAATGTAATTGTTCATATTCAGTCCAGAGCGTACATTTTACATTATCTTAATCGTTTATACAATAAAATACATGATAAAAGGTCTCAACTTAATAATACATACAAAACACGATAACAACATAATGTAAAGAAAGGCCTTTCTTAAAGAGATATGAGAGACTAACTGTTTGGTAGGACGACGACGTAAAAATTATTTACTTAAAACAAAGTATGAATAGAGATAATACAAGGGAATGTATTCATACATAATAAGACGATGTATCACAGTAGTCTCCTCTCCTAGCTTATAAATGCATATAGACCTAAAAAAGAAATTTTACGTAAAAAGTTGAATAACACGTTCATTGATGCGATGTTCGGAATATGTATTTATCTACAATATAGAGTTGTCTTTAGACAAGACCTGTCGGAAGACAGCAACGCTCGACTATTCAACAGCCTTGTCAGTTAAATGAAAATAAAAGTTGAAAAAGGGGAATAATTTTGTAAAATTGCAAAACAGTGTTATGAAACCTGTAAATTGCATATCAGTTCATGACAGTGAACAATTGTGTGAAATTTCAATCCATTCCCATTACTGGGTACTGAGATACCAGTTACATACAAAAACTTAACCAACAACTGCTAAGTCGAAAAAAAAAGACGCATAATTTTGTAAATTGCAAAACAGAATTATGTAACCTGTGCATTACTTGTCAAATCATGACAGTGAACAAGTGTGTGAAGTTCCAATCAATTCCGATTACTGTGTACTAAGATACAAGTTACATACAAAACCTTAACCAAAAACTGCTAAGTCGAAAAAGGGGCCTAATTTTGTAAAAATGCAAAGCAGAGTTATTGAACCTGTGCCTTGCATATCAGATCATGACAGTGAACAAGTGTGTGATGTTTCAATCCATTCCCATGGTACTGAGATACCAGCTTACATATTGAGATACCAGCTTACATATAAAACCTTAACCAAACATTTCTACGCCGAAAAGGGGGCATGATTTTGTAAAAATGCAAAAATAGAGTTATGGAACTTGTGCGGTGTATGTTAGTTTTTCAAAGAGAATACGTGCGTGAAATTTCAGTTCATTCCCATAAGTTGCTACTTAGATACCAGCTTACATACAAAAACTTAACCAAATCGGGACTTGCAGGCTGATCTTTGTGTGCAATGGTTGCATAGGCAGTCAATTGCCGGCAGCAGGCTAAACATTAAAGTTATCATTTGTTTGCATAACAGCAGTGGTTAATTGTTCATGTTAGTTCATTAAACATAGATCGTATTGTTTCAAGGTAATAGGTATTTAATTGTGAATAAAGCAAAAATACCTATACTTTTGTTATAATTTTCTAAATTATAACTTACATACACACCATTTTTTACTTTTACCTGGAATTTATAATTTATCATTGTACAGTACTTACTACAATACCAGCATGCATACATACAAAAAGTATTGGGTCAGTTAACGGACGCCAAACGTATAGCAACATTGCGGCAAAAAGTTATCCGGTGACGAAAGACATTCTCCACTGCTGCTCGGAGCTCTTGCGATTGGTGTACGGGGCGCATATAACGCACACTGACCGCCAGATCAACGCACACATACAGGACGAACAACGTTCAATTAACGGCCATCACCGTATAAGTAACAGACTTTTACCGTGTAAAACGTAAGCGCAACACATGACAAACTGACAAAACGTTTTTCGAGCGTTTGGCGAATGTATTATCAGTTATGGTCCATTGAACATACGTTACATCTATTGCATGTCCGGTTATAGTCCGATAATGAATCAGGTCCAACTGACAAGAACGAATGCGAACCAGACGAGTAAAGAATAGGGAAAGCACGAGTGACGAACAAAACGCATATCAGCGCATTGCTACCGTACATCTCACGGACAACTTTGCCCAACGGATGGAATGAATATCGCCGGACAAGGAGCGCAGGCGCTGCGTGAGAAACGGAAAAGAAACGAATGCGAACGGACACGAAAGGATTGAAAATCTTGTTATACGTTGGACGTCCGTTAACGCTATACGGTGTAGTGCGACTGACCCATATTGAGTTAAAGTTCTAATAATGGCATACAATAAATAACCCCAACATTGATAAGCAATATTGAAGGAAAAAAAGATAGAAAAAGAAATGGACAGATAGAAAATAAAATTACAGAAATAAATTGAAATAAAAGATAAGTAAAAAAAGAAAACAACATTCAATGTTTATATCCCTGTGACCTTGACCCTGAAATCAATGGGGTCAGATTAATATCAAGACCGACAGACGTTTCAGGGTCCTAGGTGAAATACTTGTCCAGATATTGAGTGGAACCTATTTTCAATGTTTGGGTCCCTGTGATCTTGACCTTTGACCCAGTGACCCCAAAACCTACAGGTGTCATGAACACATTAAAACCAGTAAACCTTTGAAGTTTTAAGGTCCTAAATGAAATAATTGTCAATATATTGAGTTTACAGCTTAGACATATTTTATTGCTTACATGTATATATATTATTACAACAACATATTGAGTAAAAACTGTTTTCAATGTTCAGGTCCCTGTAACCTAGACTTTTGACTCAGTGACTCTGAAATCAAAAGGGGTCATATACACAAGCGGAAATCGTTTTCAATGTTCAGGTCCCCGAGACCTTAATCTTTGACCCAATGACCCTTAAATATACAGGGGTCGTATAGACATTAAAGCCAACATACGTATGAAGTGTCAAGGTCATTATACTTTTCGAGGTATTGAGTGAAAAAAAGATTAAGATGTTCAGGTCCCTGACCTTTGATCCAGTAACCCTGAAATCAATTTGGTTTATATACACATCAAGACCAACATACCTACGAAGATTTCTAAGTCCTAGGTGAAAACCTTGTCCAGATATTAAGCGGAAACCATTTTCAATATTGAGGTCCTTGTGACCTTGACCTTTGACACAGTGATCCTGAAATCAGTAGGGTTCATGTACATATCAAGATTAACATACGTATGAAGTTTTAAGGTCCTAGGTGAAATACTTATCCAGATATCTTGCAGAAACTATTTTCAAATGTTTAGACCACTGTGACCTTGACCTTTAACCAAATGACCCGAAATCAAAAGAGGTCCTGTGTACAACAGGACCAATATACCTGTGACGTTTCAAGGTCCTAAGTAAAATACTTGTCCAGATATTGAATGATTAGAAAGGATTACATGAGACTCAGTACTCTATCCATCCGCCAATCCATCCATCCCTCCGCCCGGACAAATATAATCTACAAGCCGGATTTGTCTTCTGAAACCCGACGAAAAACATAATGGAGTTACAGTTCGTAAGCAGTGTAAGTCAGATAGTGCAGGTGAATACGTATGTGAAGTTTGAATCTATTCCAATTAGTGGATACTGAGATATCAGCTTACGTACAAAAACTTAACCAAACATTTCTTAGTTGAAAAAGGGGCATACTTTTGTAAACAAGCAAAATAGAGTTGTGAAACCTGTGCAATGTAAGTCAGGTTATCACAGTAAATAAGTGTGTGAAGTTACACTCCATTCCCACAAGTGGTTACTGAGATACCGCCTAACGTACATAAACTTAACCAAAAAGTCAAACATTTTCTATGTCTAAAAAGATGCATTATTTTATAAAGATGCAAAATAGAGTTATGGAACTGATGCAGTGTAAGTACGTTTATCACAGTGAGTAAGTGTGTGAACTTTCATTCCATTCGCATAAGTGGTTACTGAGATACCAGCTTAGATACAAAAACTTATCAAATCAGGGCGCCGACGCACGGACGAGTCCAATAGCTCTACCATTCTTTGAACAGTCGAGCTAAAAAGTAAACTTGGTTATCTAACGTTAAAAGCTAGGACAGTAAAAACAATTAATAGGAAAAAACATTCTTAACACTTTAGCTGTCATATTTGATACATGAATATTAGACAGAACATTTCCCTTTATAAATGTAGAAATAGCGTTTTCTGTGGTTTAATATATCATAGACATCTATGTTGTACGAAATTTTGTTAAGACAATGATTCTGACCAAGACGCAAATGATTTGGCCATAATTGTTATCTCTGGAGTATTCAAAGCGAAAACTGCTTACGTCGGACAACAACGACGAATGAATATAGTTGGTGATCACACTAGTTAGCCCTGACTACTTTGTCTCAGATGCACGACTTGTAATGTTGAAGAACATTTCAATAAAGTGAAATGCTGTTAGACCACAAACATTTGGTGATTTGTATAAAATAGCTTTTTGCTAACAGACGGTCGAACACTCAAAGCCAATTTTATGGTGACATAACAAGCAAATTCAGTAATTTATATCCGCGTCAAATACGTTCTTCTGTGATTGAGGGGGGGGGGGGGTCGGATATTTTGAAAGATATTTCATTTTTAAATACACACGAGTTGTGCACAAAACTATTATTTTTTAAGAATCAAGGGGAATTTCTGCTCTGTAGTGATCTTTAATTTCATAAAGACCCATTAATGAGTGACTTTGTTTGGTGGAAATTAATGAATTTTAAAACAATTAAAGGGTAATAATTCTGTAGTACTAAAGATATTCTGATGAAAGATATGCATGCATCACCGCCGTACAGTGATCTATAATATTTGTATTAAATTTCTTGACAATCTATCAAAAAGTCACTTTGTTTTGTTGAAATTTATGGATTGTAAAATAATTATAGGGCAATAAGTCTGGTTAATGAAGAGATCCTGAAGAAATGCAAATGCACCGCTGCCCTAAAGTGATCTGTGTTTGTGAAAAGTTTTATGAAGATCCATCAATAGATTATTTACAATGCAGATATTTTCAAAAATCACTATTTTTCCCAAATTAAGGGAAAATACTCTACATTTAGAGGATAAAGGGGAGTAATATCATATGTAAGCAAAGATCATGTGTTAATTAATTATAATATAAGGTTAAATGATTCTAGAAAAAAAACTTGTTGATTCATAAGCATTTTCATTTTTTACCAAATAAAGGGAAAACATTCTGCTTTTACTAGGTAAAAAGTTATAATACTACGTATGAGCAATGTCATTTTCTAGTTAATAATTATGTGAGGCTTGACGATTCTAGCTGAAATCCTTTTCGAATCATAAGCATTTTCAGTTTTTCCAAACACATCAAGGGGAAAATATCTGTTTTTACTTGGTAAAGGCGGCAAAGGTCATGTGCTTATTAATAAATATTTGAGGTTTGGTTATTTTAGCTGGAATACTTTTTGAATTATAAGCGTTTCTTTTTTTTTTACAAGGGGAAAATCTATATTTACAGGGTCGAGGGGGAAAATTCTACGAATGAGCAAAGGTCGTGTGCTAATTTATAAATATTTGAAGTTTGGTAATTCCAGCTTAAACAATGTTTGAATCATAAACGTATCCGATTTCGTACGGACGGACAACGCCAAAAATAAACTTGCTTCGCCTTCAGCAGGGGATAATAAGACAGACTTTATCATTATTATGGGCATGACATGACATTATATAAGTGTCGAGATACAATCCTCCCCCCCCCCCCCCCCCCCGCCCCCAAACCTCCCACGTTAAAATATCGATCGTCCTATGTCCACACTATCATGTGTGTTACAATGTTTACATGCAGCAAAGATCAAAAGAATAACTGCTGCACTTTGCGATAATAGCGGACATATGCTGATTAGAAATCAAGATATGAAAGGTATATACCTGTACAAATAATAATACAATGTCATTATGTATTCAAACAATTTTACTTGTTTCATGAATCTACGTAAGGAGAACTGTTTCCAAAGCACGCTATGTCGTTCTGAAAATTTGCTAAACTGTAACAGTTGTTATCCCTCATCCTAGGCATTTTTATTCATGTTGTGTTGCAATACTTTCAAAAGTTAAAAAATTGTTTAAAGAGGAATAAATGCAAATGCATGCTTTTGTAATTTGTCAAAACTTTAACTCTACAGTCTACCTATAGTATGTACCGTAAACAAAATTGTATAAACCTTAGATATGCACGTGTGGTACGACGGTTTACTAATCAAACGCATTGCGTGAAGAAAACATGTCCATGACGCGGCGAAGGTATTGCCAATAACTTCTGAAAGTGCAAGTGTTAGCCGTTTGCTCTAAAAATCAAACAACGTGTCGAAAGGTTTTGCAAATATTTTAACAAAGTGCTTCAGGTTACTAAAATTGACACTATCGTTGTTTGTTTTTATTACGAATGTCAGTAAAACAGGTAGAGCTTTCTGCTCAATTTCCTAGCACCAGATAGTAAATTTCGCGGCTTTTTAATCCATATCTTACCAGATTCAGGGTTATTTTCTCCACGTCACTTCAACAAAATGTAAAACTAGGCCAGCACTTTCAACTAAATCAGTTTATCATTTTTCATTGAACAAACTGGTCAATTTGTTTGTCTTCTAATGTTATATCGCCTTAAATGAATATTCGTTTGGTGCATACTATTAGTTCCTTGATTGGTAAGTTTTAACAGTTTCTAAATGAAGACTTTATTGCCAGTTTTAAAATTAAGACACCTGGAAAATTGTTCAGTTCTTTCATTTATTTCTTATCAATATTTTCCGTGTCTAGGAACATATATTCAATACCCTCTTCTGTAAATTTCCTCCAAATTATGAAAGCCTAATTTTACATCTTGTATTTAATATATTAGTAGACCATTCAATCAAAATAATCTAATTTAATTCTTGTAACACCCATTTTGTTCAATCTATACCATTAGTTCACAACCGATGCTATTAGTTTAACTTGAGTTGCAATCCATTCCATATCTCCATTAACTCCAATATTCGTTGTGTATCTACTTTCTCTCATCTAGAAGCGCTCATCTCTATTCTGCACTGCTGAAATACATGAAAATTTGTTAATTTTCCAAGTTGTTTCTCCATAATGATAATGATCCATACAATCGAATCATAATAGTTCATACATAATTCGAGTTTTGTCTGATAGCAATAACGAATTCAAATAATCAATAAATTTCAGATTACCGTGCATCTACATATTCTGATATGAAAGCTTAATATTTTATCTGCATCTTGCATGTCATTGCTTTCTGTTTAAATCTGTTCCTTGGAGTATTCCAATAGAAGAGTATTCCATTTTAGCTCCCTTAGCCAAAGGCTCAAGTTGAGCTTTTGTGACCACTCGATGTCCGTCGTCCATTATGTGTCGTGTGTTAACAATTTCTAATGATATCTTATTCTTCAAAACCACCGGGCAGATTTACACTAAACTTCACAGGAACGATCCTTGGGCGGCCCCTCGCAAAGTTGTCAAAAAACATTGAAAGCCATGCACAAATGTGGTTGCATGGCAACCGAAAGAAAAAACTTAATTTCCCTCTCCAAAACCTCAGTGCCTAGGGTTTTGATATCTGGTATGTAGCATCATCTAGTGATCCTCTACCAAGATTGTTCAAATTATCCTCCTAGGTCCAAATAAGGCTCTGCCCCGGGGATCCCAAGTTTAAAAATCGTCTTGTACCTAGGCCTTTAGGTATGTAGTATTGTCTTATGATCCTTATGATCCTCTATCCAAACTATTCAAATTATACTCCTGGGGTGAAAAGAGGCCCCGCCCCAAGTTTTACATAGGCTTATAGAGGAAGGAAACTTAAAAAATCTTCTTGTCTGCAACCACAAGTCCTAGGTCTTTGATATGTAGTATTGCCTTGTGGTTCTCTACTTAAAGAAAAGAGGCCCGCCCAGGGGTCCAAAGTTTTACATGGACTTATATAGGAAAACAAATTGAAAATTTTCTTGCCTGAAACTGCAAGGTCTAGGCTTTTGATATTTGCGATGATGCATTGCCTAGTATTCCTCTACCAAAATTGTTCAAATTGCCCCTTTGGTGAAAAAAGGCCCCGACCCGGGGTCACTTACTTATTTATGAGTTACATAGGGAAAACAATTAAAACTGTGTCGTCAAAAACTGCAGCATATATTACACGGTGCTCAGTTAAAAAAAATATATCATTTTGTAAAATTAACGAGTTGGGCTTCGATTGTTCTTGGATTATAGTTTAAAAAGCCTTAGATATCACCACTGTTTTCTTTGTTAAATGCGTACAGGACTTAAGACTTTAGAATGCTCTTTCAAGGTGTCAGTCTTGTTTGTACTTAATTTACAAAGCGAATATTGACTTAAACTACAATATCTCCATCTCCCGCACACACAAAAGAAGAACAACAGATATAGGAGCAAATAGTTCTTTTATCGTTATACTGACTCACTCTGCAAAATTAAAGCAATAATTTATGAATGTCACTGGATGCACATACGAAATCAACACCAAAAGGAGTGCGATTATTTTGCTCTTGTGTCTTTACATTATAAATCATACGGACTTGTAATTGAGACTTTCAAGCAAAGTATCAAAGAATATACATCAAAAGCATGGATAAATCATACAATGCAAAGAATGGATATTTTAAATCATCAAAGGAAAATATTTCATACTTTTTACACAAACAACCAAAAAACCTACCAACCAACAATTACATACTGGTAATGCAAACAGCTTAAATATCGCTACTTAAATGATAGAAGTAGATGCAGTAACAAATAATGTGAACCGAGGAATGCTGATTGTGCACTACAAATACAGAAGTTAGTCACGAAGTTATAAAGATAAGATGCTTTTTATTTCTCTTTGGATTTTCTGTATATTTTGAAGGATGCCTTGTTCAGATCTCTGACTTCGAATTACTTGCCCTTAATCCCTGTTGGTTCAAAACCTCATTGAAGGATTATAATTATTTAATATGAAGAATATATCCAGTTGGATTTCGGACAGCCGGAAGCTTTACCTTTGTGGTCACAAGAAACAGAAATAATGGCCGGGAATTGAAAACCAGAATGCACATGGAACGTTGATCTAAGCTATTGTTTAAAATTTAATTTACACATTTCGGTTGAAGTATCTTTCCCAAAGAAGAGTTAACTAAAACACAGAAAAGTGTGTTTATGTATTTCGTAACATTTTAAGCATATTGTCAGATTCATGGACATAAAGATTATAAACTAATATGCATTTTTAGGTTCATTATGATATAGATTTCTTTCGTTGCAACAACACAATCTTCTACTTCGTTTAATTCAACTTGTGTTGGCATACTTCCTAAAGAGAACAAACTTAAAACAATTAAGCGTTAAATATGTTGAAACTATAAAAGACATAAAAAAGAATTCTTATTTCAGTTAGTTTTCTGGCGTTTCAATGTAAGTTATGTAGTTTTTCTTTAGCTATAGGTACGCAAAACGTAGCCAAATTTTCTTACTTGAAAAAGGACCAGAATTTGTATTAATTTCAAACAAGAATTACCTAACTTGTTATTTTTAGTAGGTTTGACAACTGGAGGCACTATTTAAAGCTTTAATCAGATACATGTAATTATTTTTGAAATACTGACGGTATAGAGTTGAACGTAAGACTTTAAGGATGTTCTAAATCGAATAAGGGCCATAATTTGTACTAAATTCTACTAGGAGTTATTTTACTCGGTTACTTAAGTATGTTTGCTTACCACATATGCAATGGTTACTGAAATATAAACTTGCAAATTTTTGACTAGCGACAGTGATGCCCTGTCAAATAGAATAACTCTCATTATTCTACGAGAATAGACGCTATAATACGCTGAATGTTTGAAAAAAATGGAAAAGTTAGAAGAAATGATGGTTTAAAAGCCTGTAATTGACATCAATATGCTTTAAGTTTCAAGGTTAGAATTCTGTATTAGCATTATTTACAACACACGCTCCATCTGTAAATTGAACAAAGGTCATGTTAGACATAAAAAAAACCCATGTTTGATTAGATTTATTGAATATTGCTAAATGTTTCTCAAAATATTTGCACACTGCCACAACTTCACGTTGTGGTTTTAATGTTTTAGGGTATATGTCGGTTTAATTTTCAACAGTTGGTCAGTTCTTTTTTTGTCTCAAAACCTAGTGTCTTGTTAACTATACCCATTTTTATATTGGATGACCAAATAAACAAAATGAAAAAGATAGGTTGTGGAATGTCAAGTATTTTAAATATTTTTCATACTCGTCTCTTAAATATCTCAAATTTATGTTCTTTACAGTTATTTGCACAGAACAGGTTTGCACTGGTACAGAACCCAGGAACACTGGTTAGGTTAACTGCCCGCCGTTACATGACTGAAATACTGTTGAAAAACGGCGTTAAACCCAAAACAAACAAACAAACAAAGATCAAACATATGAGTTATTGTGTCGTAATCATTGACCTTGTGATTTTAAAGCTTATAGTCTCTCAAACGTGACAAAAATAATTGGAAACAAAACGAATCAAAACGATAAGAAAAAACATATTCAAGAAAATGTTCGCGACAAAATTCGCTACTAAAATAATTCCTTTGTTTTAAGAGGAGTAGTCCTGAATCTATGCATGAGACCGAATAATTGATGTACGGTCGTGCGGACAGAATGCTAGTACTGAGGCAGACAGGTAAAGAGGCATATAACTTGGGAAGAAACCATTTCCTCCGACCAATGATGGGGATAATGTAATATAGAGAGAATGTTTGAATGTGTTTGGCGGATATAAATATAATAAAAACATTTGATCATTCTTTCGTACATGGTATATTAACAAGAGTTATTGCGTGTAAAGTGTGTACGCGTAAAGAAACTACTAACCAAACTAAATGTAAAACTTTAGTAACACGAACGCCAACGCCGTAAAAAGGCTGACGACAACAGCTTCATTACTTAGAATATTTCTAAAAGTCGAGCTAAAATATGCATCTCACAGATATTTCCTAGGAAAGGCCCTTAATTTGTATACGTGTACTGTTCACACTTCAGCTCTGTCCGCGACTTTATTTTTCTTTATTGTATGTTTGGTGCTCTCTATCTAAAACCTTTTAAGTTGTTTACGAGACGTTTTGAAGGAGCTGTTTAGTCGTCAAATTGGATCAAAGAGGACTCATATATTTTAGCTTCAAATCTCCAAATAATCTTAAGGATGACCTAGTGGACATTTTGCAATTTATTTGATTCCAAAGTATACCGTTTTATTTTCTAAAAATAACCCAACAGTTAAGGAGATTGTAAATAATCACATAACAAACAGTCGTGGACACGTATTGCATGTCACTACTTGGGCATCCGGTACATTACATACAGCATAACAAAATTCAAACCAGGACGGTCGATTTTCTTAGAGAGTTGAAAATATTTCATATTTAATGACATGTTTAAAACAGGATCCGAGCGACTTCTAAATTACTAGTTGCATTTGCAGGAACTGTTTCTCACATTCTTAATATTAACTTAACAAACAAAATTACACATCTGTTCCTATCAGAAATGTATTGAATCAAATCATGTGGTAATATTTTTTGATTTCTTAAAGCCTAGGAAAAGAGCCTGTTTAACACTTTCTCATTTAACAGGTATCGGAACTTTTTAATCATATGAAGTTGTGATATTAGTTTGCACTACTTAACTCTGTATCTTAGTTGCGAAACTCGAATAGATACATTTTAACAAATTATCTCTATACTAAATATTTGTTAAATGTAGCGAGTAACTGACACAGCAATTTTTACCAGAAATAAATATTTCATAGAAACATATTAACAACGTAACAGTAAACAGTAGTTTAAAATATAAATCACCAAGCTAATGCAAAATATTGATAAAATCTTAGCTTTGTCTAAACGAAACAAGAGCTATTAATAGAATCGGAGTGCGCCTCAAAAGTGCAAAGATTAATGAAAATGAATATTGCATGTTTTGTAAGATGTAATAATTGATAAATCATACGATAACAAGATAATGCATTCATGATGATACCAATATACCAAATTTTAGCTTTGACGAAAATACAATCATGATATCTAAATTAGACACAGAGATCTGTAACAACCAGATCTTTCTTTTTGATTTGCATTTCCAGTAAAAATATACCTTTTAGTGATATAAATTTGGTTTTCTTTTACAGCCTAAGTAAAATATCGGGTATTACAGACAAGCTAGTACTATGTTTTCTTCGGGTTGTTGTATCACGGTTTGGCCGCCACCTATATAGCTACATTGGGTAACGTGGCTATAAAGCGAGCCAACGTAAAACAACGTGTCGGACGCATGACAAAACGTGAATTGGAAAATTGAACTGTGAATATTTTAAAAATTCTCTCCCGTTTTCCAACACCGTACTACAATGTGAAAACAATGTGGGGAGAACGTAACATGACGTGGTATAACGTAGCAAACCCGTAACAGAACCACCTGTTGTTTTTTTCAACAACGTGGCAACAATGTGGCGAGAACTTGGTGGTTGGTATTACGAAGCAACAGGACGTGAACATAGCGCGTCCATCTGATTGATATTGTCATAGTGACACGTTTGGCGTGTTATGTTATAGCTACGTTGGTAATAAAGGAAAACAAGCTAGCCAATGCGGGACGACTTTTAGCTGCACGTGGCTGTAGCGTGGCAAAAGCGAAGCCTAACGAGGCACAGCGTAGAACAGCGTGGCGACAACGGGGTGACAGCGCGTGGTTGCAGTGAGGCAACAGCGTGGTTATCACGTAGCTTGTGTGTGGCATTGTGGCATACGGCTAAAATTTCCAAATACGTGGTTGTCAGAAACAGACCACAACGGCGCTGGAAAATGTAAAAATATCACTGAGGTATCAGATGGAGTAGCGCTATGCAATCCCTACCTCGACTTAACTAAACATAGAACAAGACGTAGCAACACGTTGTAAAGACGTATTAAGCCTAGATGATACGTCTGAGTAGGTAGATGACTGCCCGGTTTCGCTTGGTTTGTTATTCTACGTATTTATACGTTTCAACTACATTTAAGTATGTTTTGACTACGTATCACTACGTTTGAGTAAGTATATGCTACGTATATCGAAACTCCACGTTTGTTTTGGACAGTCCAAAACACAAGTGTCGAGACACATCATCGGCTCGTGTATATCCGTATCTAATGCGTCTTTCTACGTATATTACCGTTTTACTACGTTTAAAAAAACACTTGTTTTCTTAATACCTGACATGGTGACTAGGGCTTATAGTACAGACAAGAAGTAATAAATCAGTAATGAGGAAATCTAGTATTAATGCAGTCAAAATTATATCAGATAGTCATGTTTGTAAATTTCCTCAAGATGTAACCTATAATAAACATCTACCGGAGAAATATTCAACGCGGTTATGAACAAAATCTATACAGTTCTTTGTGTAGCGTTGTATTACTTTGTAAAGGGAGAATACATTGTCGATTATTTACAAAAATAATATAAATTTTATATTAGGTATTTAGTTACTTCCGCTTCAGTGAATTTTCAAATTTTCAGTTTTTTAATTTTATATAATTATCAGAAGCATTGTCTTTCATGGTATGAAAATCAAATGTTGAAGAGACAAAGGAAAGATACTCTGCAATTGTTATTTAGTTTCGAAATGTATGTCTGGGGCTGTGTTTTTTTGGTGCTCTGTGCTTCCAAGAAATCTACCCTTACCTATTATCTTTTGTCCTGTTTATTGGCATATACAAATAATCTATACAGAAAAGATGTGTTTTAGGAAAGAACAATAATCATTTTACTTGATATTGAAGGGAAAGGCAACGTTCTTACGTCAATTTCACTTTCTGAAATTCCTTAAATCATATAAAGAAGTGAAAGAATTTTCAAAACCGGAGTAAAAATGAGAAAGTTATGAGTATTTCAAGATGTGGTCAAATTGGGGGCCATTTTGTTTCCATGGCAACAAAAAACAAAATGGAGGAATTGTTAAATATTTAGATACATATTTGAACTGCATTTACTTATTTCTGTAAAACAATTCTCTATCTTTTCATGCCATAATGAAAGAAACTATTGTTTTTACACCTTACACTCAAGAAACGTATAAAAATAATCTATCTAAAGGTTTTTTTGCTAACAAAAGAATTTAGCAGTGTGTTAACGACGTCATAAACACACTAGAATGGCTGCCTCCATGATCAGCCATTTTCATAAATTTCAAACTGCCATATCATTTTTAATAGTGGTCGAATTTTAAAAATTCTTTCAGCGTTATAAAAGGCTTGAGGATGGCTTTCATATAGAAAAAAATTATTGTCTGGATGGCTTCCCTTACCCTTTAACATGTATGTCTAATATATTTCTCTAGAAAGTGTAAGTAGTTCATTTGTTATTGAACATGTACATTTCAAACTTTAGCAGAAAAAATGAAAGCGAAAGTAGAATTATTCTCCCATATTTAAAAAAGAACGTTTTGGTGTCACCTGTACAACATAGATAAGTATGATAGACATTAATTGTAATAAACTTCGTGGACAATTTGTTTGAAAAATGGAGTTGGTGTTTTCTACGAAATAAGCATTTCCAGACAAAGAACGGTATATGCATTAGAAGCAAAGGTTGAATTTACTTGTTTTGAACAAATATATTTTAAATTGGAATGGTCCGTTGCAGTACAAAATGCACTGCTAGTCTCTAATACTACCGTAATGATCATAAGCAAGAAATTACTCTCTATCCCAATACTATAAACATCCCTTTATAAGCCTTTAAATATAATATTACTTTTAGCAATTGGCACACATAACTAGACTATGTAGAACAAACGACATAGTTTAATCTAACCGTATTTGTACGCATTTTGAACCTCTTTTTATGTGCAAGTTAACTTTATTGCGATACATTTCAGTACCGTTGCGCAAGTGTTGTCCATGTTTGTCAAATGCAAATATCACAATCAATATTTTTTTTCTGCAACGAACGTGCATTTTAACATCGATTCTTTATAACATTGATCATGTGACTGATAAGGGAGTCATTCACAAGAAATTTATGGTAACAGGAGTTCGTTCTCACAAACATATAGGAATCTGTTGAACTTGGACAGCCGAATCATGGTAAGTTACTTTTTTTCTTTTATTATGTGTAAAAGTTACCAAACTACCACTATATAATAGTCAATTGAAATATTGGTTCGTAATATCGAAATGATATCTTTTCTATCTACATGCAAATTTTAGTTGGTACACAAATTTACATTTAATATACAAATAGTGTTAATAACATGTGACTGTTCTCATAATGGCCCTGTAATAGAAACAAGGTCTGTCGTATTACCCCATAGCCAAGAGTCGATAACAGGGTCATCATTGAAACCTACATTTATATATATTGACAAATTTATTATATCTTTTTCAAGGGTATTATGATAAAATAAGAATCTCACTTGCTTGACAATGTCATCTGCTCTTATAAATTGCACATCTGAAGAAACAGAGATATGAGTTAAACACATTATTTAAAAAGCTGGTCTTCTGTTTTCTGTATAACGTAAAAAAGGGAAAGCTTAAAATGGATTGCAAACTGTGGAAAAATTTCAAACTGAAAATTTCTGAAAAAGTGTATATTATAATTTTTCCCACGATGTTTTCTGTATTGAATAGTGTTTTGAAAATTCTCATTACTTTATCAGTAGGACATGAATATAAGAAGCGACAGACTCGCCCACACTTTGAGAGACACGTTGTTTCTGACTATTGACAAATAATAACAAACACTGATTGAATGTGATACTTCATTTATTTATTTATTTGGGTTTTACGGCGCACCAACACAGTATAGGTAATATGGCGCCAAACAGGATTACAAATTTTGGTTCCACATCTCATTTACATCGAAATATTAAATGGGATAAGGCCGTGACTTCTGTTATTATAATATCATTACAGAAATTAATGAAATATCATAGCATATTGTATGAGATGGAAGTATCATGAAAAATGAAAAGCATGAAATGATAGATTTCCAGCCAAAATGCATAGAAACAAGCAAATTCGATGAATTGGTATCCCCCGCCGAAAGGGTTTGTGGAGAGGAATGGCAAAAAATATATACGGCAAAAAGTTGAGGATGTTACTAAGAAGAAAATAATTTCATTAGTCAGAATCAATTTAACAGAAAACGAATGTTTAATTTAAAAGTACATGATAAATGTATGACACTTTGATCCTGACTAAAGAATTTATTTTGAATGGAATATTCTTACTGTAATAAGCTTAGCTTTTAAAATTAAATGCAGTTAATTGAAACATGTGCTTGAATTTTAACTGGAACGAAATATTGTCTTTGAGTGGTTTGGCACCAAGTGTTGCCGTTTAACATGTATATTTGAACTCAAAAGAACAGATGTCCTTAAGAGAACACAATCAAGTAAGATAACTTGAACATGGCTGGGGGCAAGGTTGGTTCCGTTACAATTTAACATGTTGAAGGTTTGAACTTTTTTTTTTTAAAAAAGGAATGGAAATATATATATATATATATTTTTTTTTTTTTTTTTTTTTTTTTTTTTTTGAGAGGGCGAGGGGGGTGGAGGGGTTGAACGGGTGAGGAAACAAAACTTCACATGTTGATTATAAATATTGATGGAAAATTAAAAATGAAAAACAAAAAGGATGCATGATCGGTGGTGGGCAGGACTGGGTGGAGGAGCGAGGTAGGAGAATGGTACAACTTTCATGTTAATAAATATTCATGGAAGGTTTGAAAAAAATCTAAAATAAGGAATGATTTTTTTTTTTTTTTGGAGGGGGTGGGGGTTATTATTATTATTATTATTATTATTATACCACATTTATATAGCACTCTTTTCATGCACGTGTACACGTTCAAAAGTGCTTCACAGAAAAATTGCAAAAATACTAAATGTAAAACGTATAGATTAAACAAAATAAACATACATACATATTTAAAAGTATTTAGGTTAACCTAGGATAAAATACTGTTCTACGCAGTTTTATGAAGAAGAAGAAAAAAAAGCATCAATGTATCGGTCAGGAGGAGTTGGAGGGGGAGTGACCAAAGCAAGGGGGTGACCAGGTGTGGGTGCACAACTTCACATGTTTATAATAAATGTTCATGGAAAAGAATGAAAGTAATTTAATGAAATAAGTTTGTTATGTACAAATATGTGGATTTTTACACAATTAACGGGCAATAATGTAAATTCAAACGAAATTGTGTATGCACAACCACATTATGGTGCTCTAAATTCTGTTTAAGTTACACAGTTCTAGGTCAAATATTTCAAAAGTTATGATGCAGAAATTGCCATATTTATAGTACCCTATATAGTTAACACTAGAAACTTCTAAGGGCCATAACTCTTGTGTTACTTGGGCAATCTGACTGAAACTTGACGGGCCCCATAACCTCATAGTGGTGGACATGTATATGAAGTCTGTTTGAAAAAAATCTAAAATAAGGAATGATTTTTTTGGGGGGGTCGGGAGGGGGTGTGACCAAGGCAAGGGGATGACCAGGTGTGGGTACAAAACTTCACATGTTTACAATAAATGTTCATGGAAAAGAATGAAATAACTTTAATGAAATTCTACCAAATGGAAAGTTTGTTATGTACAAATATGTGGATTTTTATACAATTAAAGGGCAATAACTCTGAAGTTACAAAATAAATCCAAACGAAATTGTGTGTACACAGCCACATTATGGTAAACTAAATTCTGTTTAAGTTTCATAGTTCTAGGTCAAATATATCAAAAGTTATGATGCAGAAATTGCCATATTTATAGTACCCTTTATAATTAACACTAGAAATTTCTAAGGGCCATAACTCTGGTGTTACTTGGGCGATCTGACTGAAACTTGACGAGCCGCATAAACTCATAGTGATGAACATGTATATGAAGTTTTATATAAATATTCCCAACCACTTCTTAGATATGGCTCCGGACGGGCGGACGGAAAGACGGACAACGCCAAAACTATATTCCTCCGACTTTCGTCGGGGAATAACAAAATAGGGAACGCTATGATGCTGAAGCTCTATTTATGATAAGCGCACATGTACAAGACAATGGAGGGGAAAGCATGCATTGTGCTAGCAAATGCAGCTACCGAAAATCCGAGGCCAAAATGTTCAACGAATTCTCAACATCATGATAATAGGTTTTGCTCTGATAGCCTAAAGTATGCTGACAGATGTGTATACAATATGCCATACCGAAATGCACAAAGTGTGTTGAGGGTCACCAAATATTTCATGAAATACATTTTGCCCATAAAAGGTAAACTGAAGAATGTATTTGATTACTGAATAGCCACGTGCAAACATTCATTTCTTTAATAATATCAGATTTTCTGGATTATTTACTTTCAAAGATGGCAATATAAGCTTTATTCAACTCTATTTGACCATTATTTCCCTTGATTTTACCTAATCAACAATATATAGCAGTTACATTTCCCTCGCAAATTTGTTGGATCTAATCCGAAATATATCATGCGGTAATCTTTATAAGACACGTACTTTATGACTCAGCCATTATTCAAGTATGTAATTACATATATTTGAATAGATCAATAATTTTACTTAATAGTTTTTTTTTCTTTACCCTGCTTTCAATGTTACCATTTATTTTCACCAGTCCAAGGTGAAAGAACTCTACAGGGGTCATGCCACCCTGCCACTCCCAGTGTAGATTTAGATTTAGCAAAGTCTCTAATGCAATCCGCCAAATGGTTCGACAGTGCTCTCATGCTGCCCTTCTATTCCTAGTGTACTGTTTGAATCGACAGTGCTTCTACCTTGGCTCCGGTATAATAACGTATATCGACAGCACAGCGCCAATGACAAGAGGATGTAGAAGCTGCATGCACAAGCATCTAAATAAAAGTAAATATATCAAAATTATTTACCTATTTTGTTGGGTTTAACATCGCAAAATAAATCTCTAAATAACAGAGACACTATACATTTTTTTATTATTGATGAATGATTCGTTATTAAGATAATGAGACGAAGTGCACAGCCTAAGATTTGGTACTGCGGACAAAAATAATTAGTTAGATAGCGGCTGTAAGATATCATACTGACGCAATATTTAAGAATCATTGTTATTGCAATTTCTTACGACTAAGTCATTGTCAGTATAATACGAAATATTTTCTTACGTAATACATACATTCTAAGGAAGCATCTAGTCCCGAATACGCAAAGTCGCATTTCGAAAGCAAAATTTTGTATGGCATATGCCGTTCAAATCAGTTCGATCAATTTAACCTCCTTAGGCAATCAGTTTTACAAAAGCCACAGAAAATCAGTTTAATAACCAGCGTTAATATAGATATTACGGACACAAAGCTATGTATAGTCTGTATCACATACGGTAGAACAAAACAGACTAATAACAACGTTTCAATAACATCGAAATTTTATCTTTCGCTTCTACAACAACCAAATCAAAACAGGTTTTGATAACAAGCGTTAAAATAGATAATTTGGTCACAAACCGATTGAGATGGCAGAGCAAAACAGACCAAAGACAACGGTTTAATAACATATAGCTTTTACCTGACTACTTACCTTCAGGTATTGCTACCAAACTAACATATTTTAACTACTTTACCAAATAACAGCATAAATTTCTATTGTCCACCTGTATGTTTTCTTCACCCATCGCCCAAGAGAAATTTCCTTTCAATACCTGTCTAGAGCCCAAAACAAAAGATTGTACTGATGTTTACTGAAAAAAAAGTGACACAATCTTACACTTACTGCATGATTAATTTTTTAAACTATTTCCAGTTTCGGAAGGTCAACAGAGTACTGCTGTAATTATCACCTAATGTACAGTAAAATGAATAGACTAATAATAATCATCATAACCACCACCACTATCATCATCACCATTTTTTTTTTCGTTTAAAGGTATGATTCACAACGTCAACAACGTCGCCATCAACATCATCATCATAAGGATACCGTAAAAATTATATAAATAGAACAATTAGTAAATAACCACGGTATTATATTTCTTAAACTAGAGATGCCAAAATTCCGAAGTGCCTGGTTCGATTTGGCAAGTTATCGAACTTTGCCGAGGTTTTATGGTCAAACATATTTTGTTCAAGTTTGGTGAAGATTGTTACGCTTTCAAAGAATTCAACTGCTATTGGCAACAACCATAGAAAGATGCGTTCATTCATTCCCAAATTTTCAATCATTCTTTTTATATCGTAAATAACCGATGATCATTTGACATAGATAAATAACACATGGAAATATTTAAAATTACATTGTATTCATAAGCTTTAGTGTCCAATTATTGTAACTTTTCATTCATCTTTTAAATTAAATTAATTTAATGAAATACGCTATAAACGAAAAAGACAATTTGTTCAAAAACTTATCTGCATTTTTCTTGCATACTCCCCTCTGTGGAAACATTACTGGAAAACGTCAGCTCTTCAAACATGTGATGAACGTATTTTTGTACACGGAAGTGTCGACTTGCCTGCTTAGATAGTTGTGAAGGAATAAACCGGTTTGAAATATAAAATGATCAAATTAACTACACCCATGACCTGCTTGTGCGTGAAATTGATTAATCGACGCATGTTATATTATATGGACTGGATTAGAGTAATAGAAGCAGAAATTATAGCTCTTGCGTACCTACTGAAAAATAACATAGATTTATTTCTGAGGAGAACATAAATTTCTTTATTCGTTCAAAAGATGTCACGAAATATTGCTGAATTCATGATATTAATATTAAGAACGTAAGCATAGTTTTGCCATATTTAAGACATATTTGATTGTTTTAGTGTCAATCGTGTCAATGATGAAAAAATACTTTAACCGTAGATCTAGCTTCTTCCTTTAAATTTAGTCTTAGTTTTTGGGTCGACAGCTGTGCTTGTTTTGAACATTTTAAGTTTCTGTAAAAAATAGATTAAAAATCGAACTTTTGCAAATACCCATAATATTAAAGATGTTTTAAAATACGCCAGGTAGTTTCATTTATAAAATTAAATTAAAAATAAATTACATAAAATATTTCATTTTTATTGTTTTCTGATGTGTATCTGTTTTATTCTAATATGTGCATGCCTTCGCATTTTCAATGTACTTATGTTTATTATGCATTATATTTTGTATATACAATTGGCTGTATTTTCACCTTAAGGTATTGGAACCGTAATAGAGTACCTCCTTTTTGAAGAGTATTCAATTCCTACTATAAACTTACTTTGACTGCTTTGAGGGGGGTGGGGGGCGCGTAGGTTCAAGCCCCACTGGGACCACATTTTTTTTCTCCATATTTTCCTTTTTTCTAGAAAGTTTTTACTTCTTTCAAGACTTATTAAAGATGTATTGTACAAAAGTGGAAAATTTTCATTTTATAATCGATTTCTTGCTGTTCAAAGTGAATTTACCTCTGAATCAGGAGGGGTAGAGTTAGACCTTTTTAAAAATATTAAGTTGTATGCGGTAAAAGTTCTCTATTTTGCCTTCATCTTTAGGTTATATATTGTGGAAGAAATGCAGGTAGGTTTTACTTCTGCCCCAAGGTTATTTTTGAATGAAGTGAGCAAAATTCAAAACAGACCCACAGAATTCGACCTTAACTTTTCAATGTTGGACTTTGAATTCTGTCTCATTAAATCTGTTTACTTGAGGCACCCTAGAAAAATGATACATACAGTTTTATTTTGTGTTTTATAATTGTTTAACAATAGTTTGATGTTTCTTTTATCAATATTAATGTTGTAATAAATTATCTGCAAACGTTTTAGATAGTGGCCATCACATTGAAATTTGTCTTTACTTGAGCTTGAGGAAATACCATTAATTATACAAAATTTACAGAAAACGGCACGGTAAAAGTGTTTGAAAATTTGCAACACAGTGCGAAACATGGTCAACGATAAGAATATACCAAGAAAATGCTACTTTTAAACATTACTATTAGGGGTCCAATACATTAAGAGGGCCTCACTGAAGATAAGCATTAACAAAATGAGCCATCCTCTATAAATAAAAAAATTACTTACTTTACTTTACTTTACTTTACTTTACTTACTTACTTACTTACTTGCTTGCTTACTTTACTTTACGTTACTTCACCTTACTTTATTTTACTTTACTTTACTAACTTACTTTACTTTACTTTACTTTACTTTACCTTACCTTACCTTACCTTACCTTACCTTACTCCACTCCACTCCACTTCACTTCACTTCACTTCACTTCACTTTACTTTTTTTTACTTTACTTTACCTTACTTACTTACTTATTTACTTACTAACTTACTTACATTACTTTACTTTACTTTACTTTACTTTACTTTACTTTACTTTACTTTACCTTACTCCACTCCACTCCACTCCACTTCACTTCACTTCACTTTATTTTACTTTACTTTACCTTACCTTATTTACTTATTTACTTACTTAATTACTTACTTTACTTACATACTTATTTACTAAAAATAAATTGCATGGAGTTTTATAAAGCAATAGTTAGTTCTTGATGAAAGGAAATTTATAATTTATTTCATTTAGACAACTTCAGTTGTAAGGCCAAGTAGGAACGAATGGAAACCTTTTCCTTTCCTGGATCAATTTTACTCTTGGAGGCTTAAATTTCCTTTGAGAACATTGCAAGTGCTAAATTTAATCAAAATGAAAGTAAGTCAGGATAGGTGCAAGAAAAATAGTTTCAGTAAAAGAACATGGTGTAGAATCAGCTGTAAGTTTAGTGGTGATACCTATGTTTCCATGGCCAATTCTTGTTTTATTCGAGAGAATGCTCTACAGATCAAAAAAGCCTCCTAACTTTTACCTTTCAATACGATGTATCGTCCGGAAGATATCGTTACAAACCTTTCAAATAATATACAGGCTTGTTACTTCTTTAATAAGCTGGTTTAACCTGAAAATGACTACTTTACTGCAATCATGTTACAATGCTGTTCATTTGACATGATAAGATTACACTGTAATTAAACAGCTCGTATACAGTTTGAAAAATATCAACAAAAATAAATTAGTACTAACAGTAATTATCAAGATATCCCTATTGGGTTTTTTTTTTTTTTTTTTTTTTTTTTATTTTTTTTTTTTTTTTGGGGGGGGGGGGGATAATGTTTTAAACACTATATCCGTCAACTGCCTGGAGAGTGTCATATTTACACTAGTACAAGTGTATTCAGAGCGGATAAATGGCGCCAGGGTGCAAAACGTTGGTCGTGGGATCGGCAACTTTGTACTCAAACTAAAATAACTTACATGCGGATCAGAATCCATAGAATGGGTGTTTTACACTTTGCACGCTAAAGATACAGAGAATTGTATGGAATATTAGCGTCTCCTGTATCTCTATTTCCTCTTAATTAAAATTTCTAAGAGTTTTTTTAGAGGAATAGCCAATATGGGGCTATGAAAAGCTTAAATACAATCTAATAGTAACGCGTATTTGTTAATGCTCATTAATACCCTACGATACATTCCCTAAACTGTTTAGGCTGATCTCTACAAAACAAATGTCTTGTCTTAGGTTATTCAAATAAAATACTAGTAATCGTAATCCTTCTTTCGTTTCTCTTGACCTTTTTTTCAATGTCATCGCAATTTTGTTTACCCTGCAGCGTTTCAGTAAGTATTCATTCATTCTTCGAAATCTTTATGCGCGTAAGAATTTTATTATCGAAAAGACAAAAAGAGAAAGGCGAATATTCAGAGAGGTTTTTATTCATGAAGCCTAACTTTCTTAAAAAGTGTATCAATTAACAACATTTTTCTTTTTCTATAGTAGCGACACAGATATTAAATTAAAGGAACTATTTTTCTATAGTAGCGACACAGTTCTTAGATTAAAGGAACTATAAGTCTTCCAATATCAAGAACATTATTCCTTTTGAATTCTTCTATTTCATAAAAAAAATCATGTTGAATAATCGCTACAGAAATCCAAATAATGAAAAATGTCAATGAAATAATTTCATATAGCTAATTTTTAACATTCAGCATTTTAACAACTGCTATCGGAGTACATAAAATGTGTTTGTTGTGTCGGTGGTGGGTGGGGGGGGGGGGGGGGGGGGGGGGTTTAAAAGAAAAGATCCAAGTACATCGTCCCAATACGAAAGTGAACATAAACGTTTTTTTTTATTGTTGTTGAAGTTTTTTCTTTAGTTGTTTTTTCTTTTTGGTTTTATTTATTCATTTATTTTAGCTTTAACTGTTTGTTGCATTTTTTCAAAATAATTTCCAAGATCCATTTATATTTTCAAGATCATTTGGAATTATCTTCTAGGCATGTCCAAACATCCGGTGAAGTTTCAACGTTCTTGATCAAGCGGTTTTCAAGATATTGATTGGAAACCGTTTTCCATGATCTTGCTCCTATGACATTGACCTTAGATCAAGATGGACAATTATAACATAAAACTTGTATATATTAATTAATGAATATTTTATCATGATTTATTGTTGAGCGGTTTTATTTTAATGCCCTGTATGCACGACTTAATATTTACACCCGGTGCCTCACCTAAGTATTTGCGTAGGCGTAAATTTATATAAGGTTCAAATGCAGCAATGTATAATTATTGTTGTTGATTTCATATATTTCAGGGACCCATTTTACCAGTATCTGTACTGATCGTTTCAGTAGCGTTCCTTCACTTTTCGAAAGCAGGTAAAACGTTTATGCATGTACCATTCACACTGTTTAGCTGCGTGTCTTTAGCAATCTTTAATCATTATTCAAGAAGGATATTACAAGTCGTTCTGCTAACATGTACAATGTTCCGATCTAAACAGAAACCAGACCGCCCGCTTAGCTCAGTAGGTAAGAGCGTTGGTCTACGGATCTCAGGATCGCGAGTTTGATTTCTCGGGCGGGGCGTATGTTCTCCGTGACTATTTGATAAACGACATTTTGTCTGAAATTATTAGTCCTCCACCTCTGATTCATGTGGGGAAGTTGGCAGTTACTTGCGGAGAACAGGTTTGTACTGGTACAGAATCCAGGAACACTAACTGCCCGCCGTTACATGACTGAAATACTGTTGAAAAACGGCATTAAACCCAAAACAAACAAAAATAAACAGAAACCATGTTTTTGAACGTCAGTTGGTTGTAGGAAAGTCTTTAAGTGGTTTTTCAATAATGTCCCTTATTGGATGGTTAAAACGTATATTGACTTGCATTGTATCAATACAATTATGCATTCTATATAGAACTTCCAACCGCATGTAACAACAAAGGAGACTGTCCTGTAAATTCAAATTGTAATACTGACTGTGTGTGTGACGTTGGTTACAAGCTAAATACAGGCAAAGACGGTTGCATTCAGAAAGGTATATGTTCTACTTCTATGTACATATAACGCGAGACAATTTCCTGCCTTCATTTAAATGTTCCAGCATTTTAAAGACAATGTAAACAAATTTAAAAACAAGAAAGTTTTAAACTATTTGAGTAGTTAATCGGACATGAAATGCTGGACAGAAAGGCAAACCGATGTTTGCCATCCTCTTGTTTCGAAAAAGATCAAGGTCACCTTTAGTATTTTGTCTGGTCTATAATTTTTTATACATTTGTGTATATTTAAATAACCTGGCGTAAATATTCAACAGTACAAGATATTGTGCATTATGCAGAGGTCAAGATCACAACCTAGTTAACTTGCCCTTTTTTGTACATGAACCCCCCTCCCCCCCTCGCGCCCACTCCCCCTTTATATGCTTTATACGCTTATCTTTTACAGATTTTATTAAGTATAATACATGTTTTTTTTTATATTAGTTTTCCCAGTATTTTAAAAATGAAATGTTTTAGTATTTGTATTGGTAGATATAAAACGCTTTTAAAGATTGTAAACCTGTAGAATGCAAACCCAGGCACATGCTATAACTAAATGGTATATGTAGGTAAATGCAACATTACTGTTGTTCAATACAATAGGTTGATATGTAGTGTAGCACTGCATTGGCAAACAGTAGGATTGACTCTTTCTAGAGAGTGATTTAAAAAAACAAGTATATTTTAGGACTTCTCAAGCAATAACTAACAACAGCATATAAGCAATAGCATTTTATTCCAGGTCAACACTTCAACATACAAACAAGTTATGCCAAAGGTATCAAACAAAATTGTATATCAATAGTATAAATTAGTGGCAGAAAAGGCCGCATGATATCAGGCTCACTGACTGACGAGCAAGCAAGCGCATGTTTTCATCAATAAATTGACTAAAATAGCAACTGCGGACTGCGGACTTGTGAAACCAGGAATTACGCTACGTGGTAATGGGCAAAACCTAGTTCACACTGTAAATGGACCTATCTGTTAACCGACATAGCGGTAACACGCTGAAAACTGACCTAGCTGTTAACAGACGACCTAGCGGTTAACAGACTTTAAATTGACATAGCGGTTAACACACTTTAACCGACTTAGCGGTTAACACACTTTAACCCGACCTAGCTGTTAACACACTTTGAACCGACCTAGCGGTTAACACAATTTAACTGACCTAGCGGTTAACACACTAAAGTGTTAACAGAGCTAGCGGTTAGTATCACTTTAACAACAGACAAACAACCAATGGTTCGATATACTTCCAACCAACCTAGCGAAGTACATCGCTATAACAACAACCTACAACCATAAAACAGTTGTTACACTTTCAACTGCCCAAGTAGCTTACATCACTACTGCTACAGGAAACCAACCTGTGTGTTGTAACATTATCCCCGTTTAGTTATATTATGAGAATAACACATTAACTAAAATGTTTACTGGATATAGGCAAAAAGCAGTTAGGATAACTTTAGTGTGTAGATGACAACCAAACTACCTAAGAAGTATTGTGACCTTAGTCACCCATAGTATAGCAAGTTAAAATCTACAAGATCTCAATTATCACTGCAAAAACTGCCTTATCCACTCAAATAATAAACTGATTTAGGCAAATGTAACTCAGGCAAATTTAGCATGTAGATGGAAAACTTAAACTACCTAGGAGCATTGTGACCCCAGCCACCCATGTTTCCAAGGACAAGGTACATTGTGACTATAGTCACCCATAGTATAGCAAGTTAAAATCTACAAGATTTCAATTATCACTGCAAAAGCTGCCTTATTCACTCAAATGTTAAACTGATTTATGCAAATTGAAAGTTACTCGGGCAAATTTAGCATGTGGACGAAAAACCTAACTACCTAAGGAGATTGTGACCACAGCCACCCAAGTTACCAAGGACAAGGAGCATTGCAACCATAGTCACCCATAGTATAGAAAGCTTAAATCTACAAGATTTCACATATCACTGAAATAAATTTAGACTTGAATTGGATATGTGATGGTTAATACACATGCTTACTCGATGTCAGTTTCATACCCTCATCAACGCGACAGAATACTATAAATTAAAGTATATAATAGGTTATTTAATCTTAAAGAGTTAAGTCATTGCATTTATATCTCTTCATTTTCTACTCAATACGTTCAGGAGCGACAACAGAATCCTAAGAAATAATGTTTCCAATCGTATATCTAGAACTGAAACTTCATAACATATTTCCCACAAAAAGGACAAATATCAGATTGATTTCATATTCAAATAGAAACTTTTCTTTTTTTACAAAATAGAATAACATAATTGGCCATAGCCCGTCTAACATATGGTCCTATAACAGAATGATGTAAACATTCATCCTAGATACATAACATAGATGGTGAAGTGAAAGATAACATATCATAAACAACTTAGTTCTTTGTGGCATAACAGTTAATAGTGCAATGAACATAGATTAAACACGGTAAAATTATGTACAAGTGTTATTTGTAATCCGCGCACCAAAACCCTAAAAACTCTTGAGAGAAAAGTACGGGAAAGCGTTGGATTACGTGACCTGGATGACTATACAATTTATACAACATAAAAAGTACATCAATTATATTTACAAAACAATGACTGTTCAAAATTCATATCGATTTAAGTTCATTGCACTATTTAAGCAAGTTTCAACATGTAAAAACAACAATGGCTAATTTACACAATAGAAAAATTATCTTTGCAACTGAACATCTCCGAAATGAATCATGGAATATTACTTTCACTCTGCTGAAAAAGTACTTTGTGTTCATGCTAAGACTATTGTTGAGACGGCGATTAATATTCTTCGATGTTAAGGAGCTGACCACTTCTTAGTTTCCGTTTGCCCAAGTCAGTTGATAAAACTACATTTGAACAAACATTTCTCCAGGCTTAACTGTTTCTGTTAACTATATTAGTGTTTCCTGTTCTGTTTATTAGTGTTGTAAGTTATTTAAACGCTCTTTACAAACTTAATTGTCTTAAAGTAATATATATAACTACAAGAGAGTATATTTATATTCATCCATGTGACTTGCTATTGTAACATTATTCATCTTATTCACTGTCCTGTCGTGACATACTAAGCAAATGTCCTGCCAAGGGCCACTGCAGCTGATTTTCTTCAAATGATTCCCGGTTTGTATGTCTCCTAGTTTTGGTACAGGAAATTACTGTTTGCCTGTGACAGAGCGAGTCTGATTTGTATGTCAGTTTAAAGATTCCAGAGTTTGTGAATTTTCATGCTCTGTAACTGATCAAATGACTCATCAGATAAGGTACTTAAATGTTCATGTTATACAATTATTGTGACATTAATTTTGTAGCTATTTATAGTTAGTCATTCTCTTTTCTAAACTTCATTACATTCAAGTTTATATTCCACGAAAGTCTTGGATAAATTTGATTTATACAATCCACTTGACTGGCTTAGTTAATCTGTCATGTATGTACATGTTAAACTGATGTCACATTATGATTTCCAAAACTGTTTGTACTCCTTCCATTTTTGCTTGGTATACCATTTGTGCTTGGTATATTGTTCATTTTTAATTACTGTCTGTACACAATGTTCCTCCCTTTACTGCATCAACAGCCTGAAAATATATAAAACTCCACCGGCAGAATACTTCAAATTACATAAATAATATTGTAAACAGCAAAATAGGTCTCCATACATGTACCAGCTACTCCACAAAAAACAAACTTGTGTAACTCGTCTCATTTCTCTTTGAAACTTAACAACTTGACTATATTCTCCATCTATACAGAGATATGTACCTGCAAAACATCTGTAATCCAGACCCATTTAGAACAGATCCATTCTGCATCTTTTTTTTTATTATTATATATAAGTAACAAATGATGACCTACTAGATATTCACTAACATGTATCATTAACAAATAGGCACCTAAATGGCATGGCACCTAAATGAGAGTGGTGGGTGGGATTTTGAAACCATTACATTTTGTGTTGGTTGTACATGTGCCGACTATCGAATGACCAGTGGTCACACGCTAATGATTACTAGTACGGAAAATGCCGAGTGTATCCAAATACCAAACATAGATTGGTAACCTTGGATACACACCAAGCTTGATGCGCCAAAATAAATATTATTATTTATTAATAAAATAATAAGTATTATTTAATATCATATAAGTGAAATTATTTCATTGTTTATCAATTAACTCTCTTTAATGTGATAAAACATTTCATGATATTTTTATTTAGTTTTCCCTATCAATTTAAAATAAACTCACATTAAATCTGTAAAATACAAAAAAATTCACAATCAAAGATTTCCAGACATTTCTAAACTTCATGAATTACATCGTATACAGTTATGACATTTATAAATTGGTATTATGTTGCCCTATTACTTGAAAGATGATGTAATGGCATGTAATATGTTGTTTTTTTTTTTTGAAAAAAAATTCCCAAGGCGAGGAACGTTTGTAGCTCTGTTACAGTTTCTTGTTGATTTTGATTTGTCAGATAAGTACTTAATTTATTGCATCTATATATTAATCGATGTTGTTTGAACAGTTAGCCTAAAACTTTGAAACCAAGAAATAATATATTTCAGACAGAGATTTGTCGTTGAATAAAATCATTGCTTTGAATTCAGGTGCAAAGGAGTTAGCTCACGAGGGCGCAGCTCGATTTATGTAATAATACGCATCTGAAAGACATACAAAGATTGTATTCTAGAGCAAGTCACTGTTTGAGATGAATCATTTCTATTCTAACACGTTATCACGACTTATATTGTTCAACCTTAACTACATCCATCAAATATTTGCCCGTTTTGTGTCGGTTTCATTTCCAGTGCGCCATTATGGCGTTTGAAAGTATAATTGTAACGTACAAAAAGTGAAATAATTGATGCGTAATAAGTCACAATTCTCAGCTATTTTTGTTTAATACGGACACAAATTGGCTCGTGTTAGAATATCCGCTAGTAAACGGTTTTAATTTTTAAGAAATGGCGACATAAATTAGAACGATCTAATCTAGTTCGCTTGTTAACGCAGTTTTTTTTCATAACTAACTAATTCTAATGAAATTTGATACTTTATTCACATTCAAAATGTTTCTCTATCTGTTTGTAAATCATTCCATTTCAACCTTTTCATTTCTTATATGTAAATTACTAACAATATATAATCGGCCATTTTTTTGTTACATGCAGCAGCTGCATACTGTCTTGAAACTTACGAATTGTTAATTTGCAAAAATTCTATTTTAGGGAACATAAGAATTTTGTATCGCTTACATGTAAACCGCTTGACCGGCAGACAGACATAATTGCTTAATCTTACCTAACATTAATTTTGTAAGAAACGGGGGCTATAATATGACAGTCATATTACTTTAAAACAAGGAGGCTTATGTTAGATTTGTAAGCTGTATTTACGTTTTTGTACAAAACAACCATAAAGCATGTATAAATTGAACTCTTTATATGGTCATTTTTTAGTTTATTAAAACCAATCCAAGTTAGAACGTTATTTTACAACACACTCGATGTATGAAAAGACCATTATTTCGTGGTTAAAGTTGCTGTGCTCGAATCACTTGTACCTCACCGTTGTGGGTTCAAATTCTTGCTATGTTGTAAACATTTGTCATGTGAGAAAGCCATCAACATCGATTACGGAAGGTCGGCGGTTCTTCCTAGGTGCAATTATGCCCGGGAGGGGTGGGGGCATGCGGTGTCTTGTTCCACCATCGGTCGTCTATGTGACCTTAAGCCAAACAGACAAAGACAATCGAAATTTATGCAACCTAATTAAACTGTCTTTCAGCACATGATATGCTTTTAGCATATGACTGACTAGCTTTGAACACTTTTCAAACCAAAATATAAAACATTTATTAGAACTTAGCTTTAACTTTAAAGTTATTGGTGGTACACGCACATTAGATACATACAACGGAGCAGTTGATAACCCCGTGTGTAAAACCGATCCACCACGTACCTGTTTCTGTACACCAATATGGTTAAAACTTTTTAAAATGAAAATTGAAGTCTAGTTGTACATGAATAAAAAAACTGACGCATATTGACGACTTATCTTTGTGTAAGACAAGACAAATTTTAGATGTAAGCCAGTCATGTGAACAAATATCTTTCAACATATTGCCCGTTTTGAACAAATTATCGAGCGTTGTACAACTTTTAGACGACTGAATAACACTTGAAATATTTTTGACGGATTGTCGAAGACAATTCCGGCCAGTGGAACCACAATAATACATATACGGATTTCGGCTTAGTCGATTTTTGATAACCACCATATATTTAACACTTCGCCGAAAGAAAATAGTTCCCAAATGGTAGCACATAGAACAACTATTATTACTACGCTTTAATTGAATGCAGACGATTAGTTTAGTATAAACGCAAGCAGACCGATAAACTAAGCACACTTTGTATACGAGACATTGTTCTTATCTTTGAATGCCGCATTTTTCATTGACGATTTAACATCAATGGAATTCACAAATAAGTTAGCTGTACTAATAATTCAGAATTTAGGGAAAGTAAAGGCTAGCTAGGCTATTTGTTATTTTTAATCACCACAAAGAAGTGAAATAGAATGATAGAATTATGATAGATGCTTTCGATAATCAAGAAGTAAAATACTTTTCCAATGATTTATGATACTTGGAAGTTTACTGAGAAAGAAATTTATTATATTGCGGAGAAGAATATTACTTAGCTCTCGGTTAATCTGTAATAGTTATTACTGTTTTGTAATTGTGTGTATGTGTCTACATGCACATATGTGCAGTCTGATCATGATAGTCTGCATTGTTCATATTTAGTCATTAAATTCGCAATGAACATAGAAATTTGGCAAGGAAATTATTACACTGTTGTAAAAAAAGAGAAAAAAAAACATAAAAAAACGAAAAAGACATTTACAAGTTTAACAGTCCCAACAGAAATTGGACATTGCTGATCTTGGACCTGACAGAGTCAATACATTTCAAGAAAATCCGTCCTCCAGTGTTTACAATGCTTTGATTATTTACAGTTATTGGTGATACATGCACAGCAGATACAGACTGTAAAGTAGTTGATAACTCTAAGTGTAAAACCGAAGAAACCCGTACCTGTATCTGTGCAGACGCTTACAAGCACCAGGAATCAGATGACACTTGCATAGCTAAAGGTATATTGTAACTTTGCAATTCATTTACTTAGTATACAAAAGTATAGACTTAATTAACTTAGGCATATTTCCATCAACTTTAATGAAATATGACTTTTAAAAGACTTTTGAAAAATATAAGATGTACGAATTGTAAATATGTGACAGTGTATGCATATATATACAATAGAGGTTTGTCTTCATATGCTCAAATATTCCATGTTTGATAACAGTCACCAATATCGTTAAAACTTATTTCCATGACAATTGAAGTCAATTTGTGCATAAATAAAATCTGACGCATATTGACGACTTACCTATGTATAAGACAATAAAATCTGGAAAGTAGATCCCTCGGAAGCACCGAGAACAACGCAAATAGTGAAAATTGCAGACTCGGTTTGATTGAGTCTGTTCATGGGCAGTAATGGAAAAAGCAACACTGCCCACGCCCCCTAGCACCTAGCACAAGACCTATTTCGGTGTAAGCCAGTCAAATTTTTCAATGTTTTTTTCGCTTTGAACAAATTATCTAGCCTTGTACTACTTTTAGACGGCTGAATAACACCTGACGTATTCATTTGTATTTACAGTTATTGGTGATACATGCACAGCAGATACAGACTGTAAAGAAGTTGATAATTCTAAGTGTAAAACCGATGCACCACGTACCTGTATCTGTGCAGACACTTACAAGCACCAGCAATCAGATGACACTTGCATAGCTAAAGATATATTGTAACTTTTGCATCCAGAGTTATACAACAGCTCACTGATGCAGTATACCAAGTATAGACTAAAGTAACTTAAGCACATATTCATCAGCTTAATGATATTCATTGTAAGAAATACCGTTGAAGAAAATATGATGCATCAATTTTAAAAGTAAAAGTGTAGATCTTTGCAAAATAATATAAAACACGTGTCTTTTCATATGCCCAAGACAAGACCTATTTCGGTGTAAGCCAGTCAAATTTTTCAATGTATTGTTCGTTTTGAACAAATTATCTAGCTTTGTACTACTTTTAGACGGCTGAATAACACCTGACGTATTCATTTTTATTTACAGTTATTGGTGATACATGCACAGAAAATACAGACTGTAAAGAAGTTGATAATTCTAAGTGTAAAACCGATGCACCACGTACCTGTATCTGTGCAGACACTTACAAGCACCAGCAATCAGATGACACTTGCATAGCTAAAGGTATATTGTCACTTTCGCATCCAGAGTTATACAACAGCTCACTGATGCAGTATACCAAGTATAGACTAAAGTAACTTAAGCACGTATTCATCAGCTTAATGATATTCATTGTAAGAAATACCGTTGAAGAAAATATGATGCATCACTTTTAAAAGTAAAAGTGTAGATCTTTGTAAAATAATATAAAACACGTGTCTTTTCATATGCCCAAATATTCAATGTTTGATAACAGTCTCCTCTGTATGTTTATAAATATTCTTAAAATTTGTTTTCATGAAACTTGATGTCTACTTGTCCGTAAGTCACAATGGACGCATATTAACGACTTACTCTTGTGAAAGACATAGCAAATTTGAAATGTCATGCAGTGTCATGTGAACACCAGTTATTCTCACGAATCGTAGGATTTGCACAATTTATCTAGCTTGTACTACTTTTAGACGACTGTATAAAAGTTGACACGCTTACTTTTTTATTTAAAGTCATTGGTAATACATGCGCAGCAGATACAGACTGTGAGGCTGTTGATAACTCCTTGTGTAAAACCGATGCACCACGTACCTGTGTCTGTGCAGACGCTTACGAGCATCAAGAATCAGATGACACTTGCATAGCTAAAGGTATATTGTAATTTTTGCATCCAGAGTTATACAACAACTTCATAATGCACATTAACTTCAATACAATAAAATGTAAATGAAGATAAAGAATGTAAGATATAGAGGCCATTCATTTGTTTCAATGAAAGGTGGACATATATTTTACCGATTTTCACCATATGCAATATTTTCACACGTGGCGTAGAGTATAGTTCTGTACCAGTAAAAAATATTGCATTGTTTATACATAATATGTATATATATTCGTTTACAAACATCAAAACAATTACTTTTGTTGGATTTAGTTTCAAGGGAGGGGATGCCTCCTTAGGACTTTTACAAAACATCAATATACTGATTTAGGAAACATTTGAATGGTGTATCGCTTACATAAATTTTATAAAAGACTGTCCACCCAAGATCTTCCGCTCCCCCCGCCCCCCCCCCCCCCCCCCCCACACACACACACACACCCCACCCCCGAAAAAACAACAAACAAACATGAACTGTACAGTGAAATACATGTAATCTAGACGTACTGTCTAAATATGCTTACATTGATAATATATGATTAATAATTAACTCGGGAGATTTTTAGTGTTTGTTAATTTTGTCATTATTATTTCTATTACTGAGTCTGTTTCACGAAGCATACTTCTGACAAAGCTTAAACTAAGAAGAAAGATGTTTCACGAAAATAAGTCAGATAAATCGCAGGAACAGTGTCAAATTAAATGTTAGAATTTCACCACAAGGTCGGTTTTAGGACAAATTTTAAGATATTCTTATGTAAAAGTGATCCAGAATCTATATTTATAACAGGACAAACTTATGAACTGATAGTCTTATTAACCTTTTACAATGCACGTACTCGTGTTTCGTTAAACGGCTTCACATTTGGCTGCATGGCATCAAATTTTGATACACCGCTCAAAATCACACAACACGGTTTCAGTATGCATTAGACGGCGCCAAGCTTTAATGAATCGTTTCATTTTACACTGCACGAATTCATGTTGCGTTTAATCGTCTTCACATTGTGTTAGACGGCTTCACTTTGAGCTGGATGGTATCATGTTTTGTTTGATGAGTTCATAGTACGGTGCATCGCAACAAGTTTCAATGCATCGTTCCATGTTTAGATGGATGGAATGAAGTTTTGTGTTAAATGGTTTCAAAATACAATGCGTCGAATGCAAATTTATTGGACGGGATTGAATTTTAGACTAGATGGCGTTGAAATGCACTGCACTGACTGACTTGTTTATGAATGGATTGTATATTTACTAATTTTGGCGGTAACCGCCGCCCATACGGAAGGTCCTCTTTATCTTCTGCTGTAAACCGTAAAAAAAAACAATACCATACATAACATTTGTGACGGACAGGATTTGCATTTCCCTCTCCGTTGTCCGAAGCGGGGACTATAATGAGATAATTTTTTGTAATCTTCAAATAACGCAGGTATTTTGTCCTATTATGATATCACTTGTAAGCTATGTTTAAGTAATGAAGCAATAAAGAAAAGCCCCAACAAAAAATATTATATGACAACATATCATTAGCTTTTGAGCGAATCAGCAGTAAACTACCTAATGGTTTTGTGAAATATTTAAAGGTGCTTCATAAGAAATTTGTATAAGATATTTTATTGATTTTCCTTCAGCGGTTCAGGTACAATACAATACATATGTCGCAGGTTTAAATAACCTATTATCTTATACATTTAACATGATAAGTAGCCCTAAAACAGTAATGGCGACATTACATATATACGAGTTGTCTCTCTTTGTTCATACTGGATTTCTTTTTCAGCGCACCGCTATGAAGTTTGACGCTATGTCGTAATAATTGTAATGTACAAATGTGGATGGTTGCACAAAAACATATTATATTCTCCTTTTTTTTTTCTTTTCTTTTTTTTTTTTTTTTTTTTTGTTTGTTTTGTTTAAGGGGAATTTCTATAGTTTTTATGCGCATCTTTCTGCGAAGCCGATACTTTCTATGGAATATTGAAGTGAAGTCAACATTTGTTGAAACATGTGACAGATAATCTTAAGTAGACGAATTTTGTTTAAAATAACATTTTTCAATAAGTTTTATCAGTAATCAAATGTTGATACTGAATTATGTTGTACTGACATGTATCCTGCAAATTGCCTTTTGCGGCTGTGTTTTAACTGCGCATTTTAGTACAAAGACAGTATTGTTCATATAATGTTAGACAATTAATTACCTCTGTATTGATAAGACAATATCTCCTTTCAGATCATCTAGTATTCAATTATAGAAATGATTAAGTATTTTTAAACTTCTAGCAGATATAATTAATAAATATGGTCAGGTTCAGGCAATTTTTCGTCCGAACAGGAGTTATATTCATTTGGTACTAATATACAATTAAGCCTGGTGACCCATACATTTTGGCCAGTTTTATGTTCCAATACAATTATCTATACACAGGAAAACAGGAAAAGAATATGAAATAGTCTTTTCAAAATTTGAAAAAATAAAAAATATTATTTACTATGACTATCTTTCATTGAAAAAAAAGTTCACAAAAGTTAATATGAAACAAGATTTTTTTCATTTGTACCCATCATTGTAATGATGTAGTATTACAAATATGACTATGATATGAAATAAGTGTATAATAAATTCTGTAAAATGAATAAACCTTAATCTGCTGTCTTGATGCATATTTTTGTTGGTATTTAATATAAAAAAAAGCAGAAAATCATAAAAATGTTTAAAAAAACATGCTAGGAATTCCAGCAACAATGGGTATGTTCAAAACATTTTTTCACAAAAACAAGCCTAGTGACCCATTGTGTTTATTTTTTCATTGTTTTTAGCACAAATCTTAGTATCATAAAATATGTGTGTATTTGAACAAAAAATCTTTGAAAGGAAAACAGCTATAGGAATTCTCTTTAAAGGACGGCTTTCGTAAGTTTGCTTGAAAATGATTTTAAAGGGAATAAGTGTAAGCTTTTAGGCTCAAATATGCATGTTCCATTTAGCATTAGAATTTGATCGGGTGTGCCTTTCACTCGTACATCACAACTTAATTGTTAAGACGTAGCAACATGAACATATATATTGTAATCAATGTAATTGATATACTTTATTGATACTTTGAGCATGATATAAATTGCAACCACTTTATTAATGTTCCTTCAACTGCATATTGAACTTTACTGCGAAATTAATACACCAGATCATAGAGAAAAATAACACAGCGGTGCAAATATTGTGAATCACATCTTTTACAGTTTTTTTAAAGTGCTGAAACCAGCATTTTCTAATTTCCAAAAATAACTTTAAATCTAGAGAGTTCATTGAACAAAGGGCAAAACAACTAAATTACTCAAAAGTTTATATAACTATTTAAGGGTTAGAACGCTTTGAGAAACTAAAATCAAACAACACCGAATCATGGAGAAAAAACAGTTGTTTAACATGAAAATTGGACAGCATGTAAAACATGTACATTACTTTACGAAACAAGTGTCAGTATACTGGTATAAACATTGAATTCCGGAAAAGGGCTGGTTAAAGGGGCCCCACTTCCGGACAGTCAAACACCTTTAAAAACTCACCATTTTCAAAGAATTGTCACACATGTTCGTTTTGATGCATTTGCAATAGCGTGCGAGGGGGAGGTCGGGTTATTTTTATCAGGGTGGTCAACATATTTGCGACAAACTTTTCATTGTATGAGCTTGTAATTCAGGAATCATGTTCAATTATTAGCTAATCATCCTATATTGAATTCGAGTTTGTGACATTCAAACATTTTTTAATAAAGACGAAGTAAAAACAAATGTCAATTCAGATGTGTTTGGTTAGCATGTCTTTGTCCTGAAGTTTTAGGCATCAAATTAAAAGCGTGCATATTCTTCTATTTTTGTAAATACGAACAAGCAGAAACAGAAAACGAGTTTGACTGCGATTAAATTTGTTGTGATTAATATCATTACTATTTCAAATTCACAGGCAAATGGTGAATACACGTATTCGAGATTTATCATGTAGACTTAAAGCGTATACAGGAATGGATTCTCTACACTGAGCGAAATTCAATGTTCTTGAATAAACGTACAATCAACTGTTTTAAAACCTTTGACTCACAACAAATATTAAACTTAATTTCAGCTGTGAACGAAATTCAATGTACCGCCGATGGAGGTGGGTGTGAAAAAATTGAAAATGCTCTGTGCGATGCAGAGTCTGAAAAATGTCAATGCAGTCCGAACTTCGTGATGAATGTTAACACATGTGAATCGAACATTGGTAAATATCACTATTATATTCATGGATATTAGTTTTCTGTAGTATCAGTCTGTGAATGATTCATAGTATTGTAATTTCTGATTGTGTTCCATAAGTTCTGATCTAGTTATATCTGTTATGTTCCAGATTCATCGTATTAACAAACCAAAGGCTAATATTACCTTTAAAACCATTCTTTCTTAGTTTAGAAAAATATACTGTCATTTTGTTTGTGTAGTTGGTGTAGCTTTATCATGGCACCTATAAAGCAGCTATACGGCAGGATTCGATCCTGAATATACATATACCTATAACCAGTGATCAAACTAGAAATTTTAGTTCATTGAACAATAATGTATTTAACAACACTTTAATTGTTTCAGCTGCATCCATAAGAATTGGGGTTACGACAGTAGTGTTGTCTGTTTTCGCTGCAATTTGGACGATGTTCAGATAAACATGACAGTGAGTACCTTGCAATTGTTTTGGATACTGCAGCTGTAAGATTTATAGTGTTGGTGATGATATTCTCTAACTTTAATTTATTTAAGTGGTTTCACAGTATATTGTTTTTATAATGGTTTTACTTTAACAATATATTCCGTTCATTAGTGAAACAGGCACAGCACAAGGCGATGAATCATGAGGTCATAAGTTCGATCAAAGGGGGTTGCGTATGTTCTCAGAAAATAATATATCTCAAATAATCTATCATCCACCACATACTTTTGTCGGGATTTGTCTGTTACTTGTGGAGAACTATAGTTATGGTACAGAATCAAGATACACTTCGAGGGACGAGAGGGAAAGATGTCTCAGTGCATAAGAAGCTGACAGACTTCTTTCTCTTTCATACCACGGCTTGCTGTTTGATCGCCAACAGATTAATGAAATACCATTGATAAATGGTAGTTTGTAGGGAGTCAGTCATTGAAAGAATGAGTATGTATATAGGTCTGAGAGTGGTCGGACTGTTTAGTTGTAGGAGCTATCGTCCTATCCGCGAGGTTTTGTTTCTAATTACCCTCCGGCTAGAATCATTACAAGAAAAGGTTGTTTACACAAAGCGTATATAAAGGATACAAAATCTATGTCTGTCAGTCTGTATAAAAATAACGTATATCATATTATTTATTTTCAGGGCGTCGTATTGAAGAAAATTTACGATAAACAGTTTGTCTTGGTTTGTGTGTATAAGAGACATTATTTAATTATGAACTGCTCCTCTAATTCTATCTTCTTAACTGCTTTGAAAATTACTGACGAGTTTATATACCAGTATTTCAACACTTCAAAGTCTTATATATTCTACCCGTTACTTCGTGTCATATTTAAGTGTTTATTTTAAGTTATCATTTAGGTTGACTGTGTAACAAGTTCTACAACTTATATTTATCTCTCTCAACACGTAATTCCTCGTGGTATATATCGCCATAGAGGTATGATGTTAAAATGATTATATTAGCGTAGAACGTTCCATGTGCACCGCCGTATGAATACATCTGCGGATTTTTCTAGATTACATTCTGGTGCTTAGAACATGTGTAAATGTTGAGTTCTGCTCAACCCGGGGGTAGAGGGCGTGGACGGTAGCTTGCACTTTCACTACCGTCCATGAACAGGCTCAATCAAACCGATCCTGCAACATTTTCGTTTATGTCGGGTTGGGCGGCATGTGGCTTTCCACTTTTCTATCTTAGTTCTACTTTTTTCATGATAGATTTGATTTTTATAGTTCGATCTAAGTCGTCAGTTATCGGGGTACCAGGGCAGTATATTAGGTAGATCTAGAAAAGATCAAAGGCTCTTTCAGAGTGTTTTTTACACAGATATTCTTACCCAAAACATGAATTTTATCGATTACTTGATTTGGATCAAGAAATATGTATTATTTCTACAGCGGATGTGAACTTATAACATGACGAGCACATGAAACTGATGTCACGGAGGGCGTAACAATCCAGACATGACCATGTTAGCATCATACTGGAAACATTTTGATGTTTGAGATTCAATTGAAACTTAACATAGTTTAGAAATGATCTGCCAATACACAAATTTTCATAGTAACTACGAAGGAACATACTGATAATGCGCATATCGTTCAACCTCATATTAAAATTACTTCAATGTCGAACAATGCCATCGAACATGTTAACTCCCCTAACTCGTCTGAACAATAAAGTGTCGCGGAAGTGTCAAGCGAATTTTATTACAAATAAGGAAAACATTTGACAACGACAAATTAAAGCCGCTGTACTACGATGTCTAAAACAATTTCAAATTGTCTGAACTATTCTGTAAAAATTCATAGATCTATGTCTTCCTTACCTTGTACAGATAAAATTGTATTTGCATTTTAAGTTCCATTTCAACTAAGTCTGTTTGAGACATATAAAGTATCTAAAGAATATTTTTATTCTATTGCATGTAATTCTTCTTACTCCTGTTTGGTGTTTGTGTTTTATAAAAAAAATTGACAACTGTTTAGTTCTTGAATGAGAAAATGAATTTCCCATATGAATATATTTCGACATAATGGCCGCCATTCTACGTCTGTTTTATGTCAAAGGACATTGATTGATGACTTAATGCTGAAATAGGTAACTAGCCGGTAAAGAGTACTATCCAGATATTTGGTCAGAATATATACATTTCCAAATAATTGCATCTGCATAAAAATATCTTGTAATTCAACATTAGTTTTATGTTTAAATAATTAAACTACTACATGACGTGTTCAAACTAGAATTTGAACAAGTGAATGATATTTAGCAAGTTGATGAACAAAACATATCCCGTTGTAAAGACAATTCTGTAAATGAACGAACATGGTTTATAAATTACTCATAAATGTATATGTTTGTTCCTTTAAAAAAACAAAATCACATACAGACTAAATGTTATCTGTATACTGGATACTATTCCCGATGAAAACCATGTGATTATGGATAAATGTTTTTACTCATTTAAGGAAGAGGTTAGCGCAGTATTGTTTGTAAATACCGTTAAAACCCCCAACTACTAGCTGAGTATTAATGCAAGGCAAAATACTAAAGTTTTTCATCTTTTTCAAACCTTGTACAAATATAATGCCAAATTAAAAACGTTTTAAAAGCTGAATGTCATAATGAAAATATAGAGATTATTAATTGTTTATAGAACAAACATTTACCAAATAAACAGTTGTGTTTGAATAGCATGTGTTTCTTTTCTTTTCCAATAAGGCTTTCCATAAATGATGACTTCTTTGAAGAGGAGAAGTGTTACGGTCGCTTACGCATAGCCTGTACGTTTAAAGCCAATCTCTGACAACTGCGTCAGGGAGTCAACCTTTTGCCTCAGTGGTCAGTGCAATGGACTAGCATCCGAGCGACTCGGGCTCGAATCCCACAACAGCCAATTAGGATTTTGGTCATGCTCTTTGATTTGTTACGTAAGAGTGCATACTCACCATAATGTAGTTAACGGCACTTTCAGGGAAAGCAGTATATAATGCATTTCTTGGTACGTAATGGCTTTATTTAACTCCCACGAGGTCAAACATGTGATGAATCTAAATACAATTACAGACAACCATAAATCTTGTTTACCTCAGGTACTCTGACTGAAACTTGTATGGTGGCATTAGTGATTTTAAAATATCTTAATGAATTGTTGAGATATGAACCGAAGTTGAAACTGACGCTCTCAAGCTGTAATCTCCAAATGTGACCTTGACCTTTAAGCTAGGGATCTGGGTCTTAAGCGCGAAGCATTGTCTTATTTTTGAAAACATCTGTGCTAAGTCATTTCAAAATCCCTTGATGAAAGGCAGAGTTATGGACTGTGCACGAAATAGACCCTGCTGACCTTTGACCTCCAAGTGTGACCTTGATCTTAAAGCTAGGGACCTGTGTCTTCCTTGTTACACGTTGTCTCATTATGTGATATTGTGTGCCAAGTAATTTTAGAATCTCTTGATGAATGGGCAAGGAACAAAACAGACCCTGTGATAATTTGACCTCTAAGTTGGAACTTGACCTTAGAGCCAGGGGATAGGTCTTGCGCGAGACAGGTTGGCTCATTATGGGAAACATTTGTGCCAAGCTATTTCAAAGTCCCTTCACAGACGGACCTAACAAGAGATTTGACAGATGGACGGCCAGATGGGAAGATGCAGCCAAATTCTATGCCCCCTTTTTCATTCGAAGAAGGCCGGGGACAAAAATAATCATGGTCGCGAGCTGGTTGGTGCCTGTCAGTCTTCATAATTATGCCTTCATAGAAAGACTATTCATAAAATATATCTGTTTTGAAACAGGGATTCAGAATTTCTTACCAAACATCTAATCTCTGTACATTGAACAAAACTCCTAGCCAGGCATTGTTCCAGGTGCAAGCCGGCATCTGGGGTTGAAAAAACGACCTTCTGCATGCCAGCAGGATGGCATATGAGTAAAAAATCACAGACCTGTTTGCCAGCTGGATGGCATCAGTGTAGAATCTGACTTTCTACAAGGCAGATTCATGACATCCATTGGTAAAACCTACATGCAAGCTGGATGGCATCTGTATAGGATCAGAGGTCTTCTGCAAGCCAGTTAAATAGCATCATTATATCACCAAAGAACTGCATGCAAACTGGATGGCATCAGGGTAGAACTAGACCTTCTGTAAGCCAGCTGGATAGCACAGAGTCAGGTAGAACTACTTACCTTCTGCAAGCCAGATAGATGGCATCTTGGTAGAACCACAGCCATTCCTCAAGGCAGTGGGATTGCATCTGGGAAGAGCCACAAACTTTTCAGGCAAGCCAGCTCAAAACCATCTGGGTAAAACCAAAAACTGTCTGCAATCCGTCTGGATGGCAGGTGGGTAGAACCACAGACCTTTTACAAGACAACTGGATAGATCTTCACGTGATTTAACATCAGCGACCTTATGTATTTAGCTATTCAGGCCCCTATTTTTACAGTACATATGTTCATCGTATATACATTTGTCTGGATTGTCGGATAGTGTGTCTCTGGAAGAGTTCTGCAAAAGACGAGACAAATAGACCACATGTGCAAAACATTAAACATATACTCAATGGAGTTTTTTTATCGCGGGTGGATATAAAGGTGTGCAAAAAAATAGAACAACGTAAAGTTAAAATTTAAATTGTATTAATATGCAGACATACAAAGATAACAATGATTACATTTAAACATGGATGATAAGAAGATAATGCAATAAATGTATTTACCTTATTATGATTGCTCCTTTTGCTTTTAATTTTCCTTCAGATAAAACTAGAATTGTGGCCATAAGACACCGATGACCCCATATACTGCGTCAACCTCTAAATAGAAAAGATTTTAATACAGGCCATATTAAGGCCATATGAAGGTTGTTCAACTAAACTTTTGAATCAAACTGTATTCAGATAAGTTTGTACTTCTTAGCAACTTTGAATCCATTCCTTCAAAAAAGTGTATGAAGAGTTGAACACACCAAATTTCTTCATTACGGCCTTTTTGTGAAATTAAGAAAGGATCATAATTCTAGAACCAATAGTACCACCAAAAAGTCAATTACCTATGGTCATCTGTACATCAAGGTCCTTGTGAAACTTTTAAGGATATCCTTTCAATAGTGTTTGAGAAGTTTGACACACAAAATGTTATTCTATATTCTTTATAGTTAGTAAAACTATCAAAGGGCCGAAACTACGGAAAAATAGTCACAGCAATTGTTCCTTCCCTTATGGTCATCTGCACATAAAGCATGTTCATCTGTGAAAGTATGAAGCAAATTAGCCTAGTAGTGTTGGAGGAGTTTGACACACAATATTTTCTCTATATTCTATATAGCAAAAGGCAATAACTGCAGTAACAATAGCCAAAGAAAAAATCCTTCCTTCATAGTCATTTACACATCAAGCTTGTTCATCTGTGAAAGTTTAAAGCAATTCACGCTAATAGTGTAGGAGAAGTTGGACACAAAATATTTCGGAACGTACGAACGGACGTACGGAGGTACGGACAGCAGTAACGCTATATGCCCCTTACATAAGTGTGGGGGCATAATCAGACCTGACACCTTCATGACAGATTCCACAAATCAAGCTCTAACACCTTCATGCTAGATGTCTACAAATCAGGCTGTGATACCTATATGCCAGATGTCCACAAATCAAGCTCTGACACCGTCATGCCATTTGTCCACAAATCAAAATCTGACACTTTCATGCCAGATGTCCACAATACAAAAGCTGGCACATTCATGCCAGATGTTCATAGATCAAGCTCTGACACCTTCATGATACATGTCCACCCATTAAAATCTGTCACCTTCATGTCATGTGTCCACAAATCAAGCACTTCAGACTGATTTGAATTTTGTTTTCGGCTGCATTGTTCACAAGAATCTCACAATCTGGTGGCATCAAGTCCTCGACAATTTCTGTTTTTGAAATACAATGACCAGTTATGCAATTATTTTAAAATGTTTGCCTACAAGTCATAGTAAATGTCGTAAATGTCGATTTTTGAAAAACAAGTACTGTAGTGATAGTAAAACTTATATCAATCATCTATCCTTGAACAATTCTTGTAAAGTTAATTCTTGTGAAGTTGGGACTACAAGTCCTAAAAACTTTCATACGCAATTTCCAGATATGCAAATATACGTAAAACTTTAAAACGTTTCTTCACTCAGATATACAATCATTTTAAAACTTAAGGCTGAAATACCTTGTATGGCTTTATTGTTTAAAAATTAGCTTCTGTAGTCCTAGACTATATTTAAATACTAAGAATAATATAATCTATAAAAAGATCCTTTGGAAGCAAAGAATGCAACCAAGAAGAATAATAGCAGACTCGGTTTGATTGAGTATGTTCATGAGAAGTAATGAAATGTGCAACACCTTTCACGCCCCCTAGCACCAGCTTAAGCGGAAAACATTATACACGAAAATGTAAATGTTTGGGCTACAAGTCCAAGCACATTTATATTTCTGAAATACAAATTACGGAGTTATTTTTTTAATTAGGCACTTAATGTAAACATTTGGGCTACAAGTCTTTTGACAGTTCCTGTGATACGCAGGCTCCATAACCTCAGATCCCCTTCCTAAATTCCAGTTTGTTTAGTTCTGGTGGCTGTAAAAAGTCTCCCCGTACTTGGATCTAGAGTTGTTATGTTTTCTAGCCCTTTAAGATCATGGAGTCTATTCAACATATGTGTAGTAGAGGTCCGCTTAAGCCGGTGCTAGGGGGCGTGAAAGGTGTTGAACATTTCATTACCTCTCGTGAACAGACTCAATCAAACCGAGTCTGCTATTGTTCTTCTTGGTTGCATTCTTTGCTTCCAAAGGACCCTTTTACAGACTTTATTATTTATGTAAAATTTTGGGCTACATTAGTACCAGAAAGTTTCTACTTCTACATAATATTCTTTTTTCAATGTCCTAAACACTCTACTCCAAACAATCAATTTAAGAGAAGTGGAATACCAGTCCCCGTGTGCCCATACCACGTGATTTTAACGTCATTTTTCAGGGCAAGCTAAATTGTTCATCGATTCGAAACTTCAAAGCAATGTAAGTTCTCTACTCCTTTATCAAATTTGGCCAAAAATAACACAGGCAATGGCAAAACAGTGTATATTACATAAGAATAAATGATTTTTTATATAGATGAACAGTTTAAGCCTAAAAACATGAAAACCTATGTCTTTACAAAAATTTAGCATGGTAAGACGGAAACCAAGCGTCCCTTTTGACAGGAAAACAGTTAGCTGTGGACATGAAGGGTGTCGTAGGTATAACCGAAATACAGGAATTCAATGCCTGAACTTTCGAAGATTTTTGTCAGAAATTATAAGGCAGGATTATCAGAAGACTGGAAACTGCAAAATATGCCCAGACGGCAAGCTTGCTAATACGGCAAGCCTTTCTTAAAAAGACAAAATACCATCTGTTGAGTCGTACTTCTCAGCAAACAGTCATGTTCACCAAGAAAATATCTCTCTACTTCTTACCAGAACCAAATTAATTTTCAAACATTTTTATAATGTTGCACAGAAGAGAGTATAATGTGACAAATTTCAAATTTTAAAGAAATACATTTTGTATATATCACTCGTCAGGAGACTCGCTTAACAAAACATTCAGGACTCGTTTGATACCTTTTATAATAACTAACAACACATGTCAGATCCTCTAGATCTATACAACAGCAACAATACTAATACTAATAAAGGAAATAAGAAGACATCTAAGTAGAAATATATTTTAGAATTTGCATTGAATGTGAAACAAGAATATGTGTAAATGTTGAGTTCTGCTCAACCCGGGGCTAGAGGGCGTGGACGGTAGTATGCATTTCCACTTCCATCCATGAACAGGCTCACTCAAACAGAGCCTGCAACATTTTTGTTTTTGTCGTGTTGAGCGACCCGTGGAGTTTCCACTTTTACTATTTTTATCACGCTCGACAGCTACTTTCTGAGTTTCTTCTCAGTCCTAGCGCCAATTTAGGAAAAGGAGAGGCAGTGGTAGGAAGTTCTCCTCTGTTAGGATTCGAACTCATGACATTTGGGTCCTTATTACGGTGCTTTTATCCTGAACCATTGCACCTCTCATCAATAATACATGTATTAGATGATAAAGACGTCACAATACAATAATCTTTAATCATTTCATTAAATACTTGCAGTGTGGTACTTCGAAAACACAAAACTTTATCTAAGGACTAAAGTAAAAATCTCGTTTTATTTGAAAGGAGCAGTAGCGAAAAATTCATCACCGCCATTAGCACCGACTTAAACGTTATTATTAGTCATGTGTGGAATAACCTCGTTAATATATATATGCATATATAATACACATGTACATCTTTTCAGGTCGTTTCACTACACAACTTTAAGAAAGGTTTACAATCTGATTGAGCAGTGCCATAACACTGAGGAATCTCCATTTGCGGATAACGCCTCATACATCATCATCATTATTATTATTATTATTATTATTATTATTATTATTATACAAGACTTATATAGCGCCCTTTTCATGATAAACACGTTCAAAAGCGCTTTACGTAAAGCAAACGCAGCCACACAGGGGGCGAAATTCATTCTCTACTAGTACAGACACAGAGCGATCTGACCAGAGGGACAGAGTGAGATAAAGCCCCATAACAGACAGAGAGAACTTTTTAGATACAGACGTGTCCGGCTAACTTAGCCTAGCTCTTTTCGAATAGACAGTCTGGTTTTTTAACGTGCCCGGTGTATAGCACCGATACACGCGAAGCCGTCTTTCCTGGGAAGAACAGGCCTCTAGTTAGGTGGGAGACACTCAAGAGCATCTCAGAAATTTCCAGTGCCTGGACCGGGATTCAAACCCCGGGCCTTTTCGAATCCCGGGCCTCTGGATTGACAGTCAAGCGTGTTACCACTAGACCACCAGGTGAGGTATGCATAATTTATTTAAAGATTTATAATGACATTAGCACCATCCAAACGTTAAAAAGAGTATTGTTTTACATGTATATTCATGCATATTGTCAGCGATACAAACCGCCACCAGTGTGCAATACCCACTTGCATTAAATGCATCCATGTGATAAGTGCTATATTTGCGGGCGAAATAGTCCCCTGATGATAGAGAATATATAAGGATCGAAGGAAATGTACAGGGCGAGGCTACACCGAGCGTTGATTTTCTTTTTCGAAGAGCCTAAAAAAAGTTACACATGGTCGTCATATAACAGCATCTGCTAATGTGTTTTCAGGGATTACGAACTTGACGACTCAATGCGTCTTTCTGCTCCACCCGGGGCTAGAGGGCGTGGACGTAGCTTGCACTTCCGCTTCCGTCCATGAACAGGCTAAATCAAACCAAGCCTGCAACATTTTCGTTTATGTCGTGTTGGGCGACCTGTGGTTTTCAACTCCACTTTTTATACGCCCGAAGGGACGTATTATGTTACTCTTGAACCCCTTGAAAGAGATCACAGAAACTTGACACAAATGTTTACTGTATCAAGACGACGTGCATAGCGCATGTTTCGGGTGGCTTGCTTCAAGGTTAAGGTCACACTCTGGGATCAAAAGTCATATGAGTTTGTTTCGTGACCGCTCTGTAACTTTTGAACTGCTTGAAGGATTTCAAAGAAACTTGGCACCAATGTACACCACATCGAGACGACATGCAGAGCGCGTGTTTCGGATGGCTTGCTTCAAGGTCAAGGTCACTCTTAGGGGTCAAAGGTCATACGACTTTGTTTCGTGTGTATATTGCTCTGCATGGCAGTGTTCTTAATTTTATTTGGCAGATCCCTTTTTTGTTTACTACAATAATTTTTTTTAATAACATCCCTTTTATGTTATTATAAATAGCTTTTCTGTAACTTTTTTGTTATTGGCCGTAGGGAAAAACCAAAACCACTTTTCTGTGGTACAACATGGATGGTACTTCCAATTTTTGGGTGTATTTTGACAAATCTCTACCTGGTAAGGGTTTTTTGTGGAGATAGAACTTTTTTCGTGGACTCAGAATTTTGCAGACTAAAAAGCGTTATATAACTCATCTATTTGTAATTATTGTCTAAATTACTAGTTAAAAAGTTGTCATTATGAACAGTACAGTCTCCAAATTAACTGCAGCCACTTGAAATGTTTATGTTGCGATCATTATTGTATAATTAATCATCAGGGAAGTTTTAAAAATCTATGACGTACATTCTATTAAACATTGTTGTGTAACAGAATTTTACTAATATTTGATACATCTAGCTGAAATCATATGCACGAATGATATTTTAGAATCTGACAATCTAGGTAGATAATATTCCTAAATACGAATTGTATATAAGAACAACCAAATAGATTGTGCCACAATTTTTAATTTTTAGTTGTAAACAAATTGCAGAATAACAAATCTCCACGTGTTTATTCTTAATGTAGATCTTATTACAACCTAGCCATAAGTATAGCGACCCAGGTGTAGCTGTGCCGTATTTAACCTGTCACCTCGTGTCACTTTCCTGCATGAATTACGTTCAATCAGAAACGGATATATACTTTCAGGAGTAGGCGATAACTGTAAGGCTGATGCAGATTGTGCTGCCGCGGATCTTTCAACGTGCGATAAAACAATTACCCATAAATGTGTGTGCCCTGCAACGCACCAGGATGTCAATGGACAGTGTAAAACGAAAGGTTAGTATTAAACTCTTTTATTAAATACCAGAATGAACAAATATTAACATTGTACTCCATATATAAGACTTGTACTAAAAGAATAAAAAATTATGTGTTTCACAGTTGTGCAACCAACACAGCTAAAGATTTCTTATTTCCTGCAAGAAGGGATTCGTAGCAGCAGTTGAGTAAAGTAAGTGTCTTAGACATATGCTGGAAAATTGCAAAGTATGTTCCTCTCCATTGACAAGTCTTTTATGTGAAGTATGAGGTGCGTGCGTGCTTGTCTGGTGCACCTCCGTGTTTGCGTTGCTGTGGAAACTGTTTTTGGAGCGTAGCATTTCTTGTCAAAAATTCATGCTTGTCTTTTTTCTACTTTTATCAACACCCTCTTCCTTTTATCTACCATTTGCCCTTTGCAGCTCTCTGGCTGTCCGAAATCAATCGTCCTCTATCTCTGATTCATGTGGGGAAGTCGGCAGTTACTTGCGGAGAACAGGTTGTACTGGTCCAGAATCCAGGAACACTGGTTAGGTTAACTGCCCGCCGTTACATAATTGAAATACTGTTGAAAACCGGCGTTTAACCCAAAACAAACAAAGTAAAGTCCACAAGTAGGCAACTACTTATACATAGACCATATGTTGTTTTGAAAGTTATGATTTTCCCATAGACTCCTATAATGAAAAATTGTGTGACGTCCTAATTTTTCAAATCAGTCTAGCACAAAATCAAGCACACGGCCCTTTCTTTTTTATTTGCTGATTTTTCTAAGTATATTCTGATGTTTTGAAAAATCTGTGTTTAATCAAATTGTACATTGAAGAATGAATATCGATCCGAACAATGCAAACTACCTTAACATACTCAATCAAACTGAGTCTGCTGTTATTTTGCCTGGTTGCGGTCTTTGCTTCAAAAGGATCTTACAATATCGAACTCTGATGAACCAGTACATAACAGCAATAATCCAAATATGGGTTATCACTTCTTTGTACGAGTCATTTACAAGAAATTGATAATAATCGTATCTCACAATACATGTTTGTATGTATGTGTACGTTTCCATGCTTGGTTTTCATTTCTATGAACCCCTAAAATTGACATCCTATATAATTTAGAACTAGTATTTTCACTCACAGCGCCTAAAAAGGTTCATAAACAACTTTTCATCAAATTTTGACCCGAAACTTTGATTATCGGACAGAAAATGTCTTAGCAAGGAAATGCTCACTCATTTGTTTTGTTAAGATAAAAGAAAGTTATTTCGTTTAATGACGAAACGTGGTATACAAGGGAAGTAATCCCGAATGAGTCTTTGCAGTTAAAAGTCGGAAGAGTTGTTTCAGATCTAGGTTTTTTGGACTCTAGTCCAGTACGAAAACAATATGGCGATTGTGGACTAAAGGTTTCAGATATAACTATATATAACTAAGAGACTGTGAATGCATATCAAATCGCTCAGTACAATACTTGTTTACATTGCATCGTCACGTGACATTAAATGTTAACAATTGAATATGCTCTTGTTTTTATTTCGATATGTGGATTATAATATCATTCGATGTGTTTGGATATATGTATGTCACATACTCTCATGATTTCTCTTTTGTATGCAAAGACACTTTCTTTTGCAGGTCTAGGAGACAAATGCACAGCTAACGCGGATTGTGTTGCTGTTGCAAAGTCAATTTGCAACACAACCGTCAGTCATAAATGTGAATGTCCGGCTACACACAAATTCGTTAGTGGTCAATGTAAACCTAAAGGTAAGTATGAGATGTTTCGATAATAAATGGCTTGAAATTATGTGTGCTCATATAAATTGTTCGTATTCTTGTTGTTTTAAGTTTACTCTAGATCCGTTTATTAATGTGTTAAAGTACAGTGCAAATGCGTTATATCTATAGACATTCATGCAAGTTAATAGGTGGTCTCTATGTAACATGAAAATGTACATCTTGCAAATAATACTTTACAAACAGAATACATGAAACAGAAGAAACAATCTAGTTAATGGAAAAATGACAGGACTTTCATCTAACAATGAACGCATTCAAATCTAGAGTTTATAGAATGACAGGTTTACTAAAACATTAGCTAATTAAGTAATGATTTACTTTACTTGCAGTCATTGGCGCAGTGTGTACTGCTGCAAATGCAGCCACAGAATGCAATCTAAAATATTCAGAATGCAAGAATTCTACCATCATGACCTGTGCTTGCGTAGCAGGTTATCACAATAAAAATGACCAGTGTCTAGCAGGTAAATGCAATTTTGTATTGTTTTATGCATTTGTTAATATTTTTACTTTTTTTCAGTAAATTATCAAAATGTTATAGTGAAATATATTTGGTATTTTCACAGCGAAACCTATCAAATATTTTTCACTGGTACAGAATAGGTAAATTTAATTAAAATACGAAATAAAAAAGTTTCTTTTACATATAAGATCAATATATCTTTATATATTTCACTCATGAACAACATATCTAACATTTTCACTCGAGGTTATGCCACTTGTGAAAATATTGCATCTCGTGTTCACTCGCGAAAGCTTATTTAATAGTTCAGGATGTAATGATATTTATTAATGTAGTATGCCTGAGTATTGAAAATGTTAGAAACATCTATGCGTCAACACATATGAATAAAGAAAGTGTAGAATTGTGACTTTTATGGACTCTGAACGCTTAAAGGGGAAACAACAAAAACAAATACAAGAGAACTTTTGCTATACCAACAGCAGTTGTGCATTTTAAACTGATCTGCGCATTGATAAGCAGTTAACAATATTCTTCATAGAAATCTTTTTTTCTAGATTCATCGGCTGAGTCTCACAGGATTGCATTTTACATTTTTGGCGCATCTCTACTGCTGACCGTCTTTAAGACACTCTAAAGGTAATTTTAACTGAAGGTTTTATAATGCATTTTCACAGTATTCGCATATTCCTTATACAAGATAAATAGAAAACTATTCATAATTAATTTTGTTAATTTCAATTTCCTGTTGTTTATTCTAAAAGAAGTAGTATAGAAACAGGTAACGGTTAATGTGGTACATTATTAGTGCTTTTACATTTTTTATCTTTAAAAAAGTGAAATTACATACTAGTATATGTGTTAACAATTTCGTTCCGACTCAAGTACTTTATAACGCTTAAACCTTTGATCCGCAACATTGATATGCACTTTGGTTTGGATAGTACATGATCACTATTGATTTTGAGGCCAGTTGGTCAAAGATCAAAGATCATTTCCGCACACTATCTTGAGAATGATTTGATCTACGACCTCCAAACTTAGCAGGCACAATGTTCATTGGTAGTCGTTAACCTCTAATGAATTTGAGTGAAGTGAGTGAAATTGTACATAAGTACAAAAACAACATTCAATAGACCCATATAGACTTCTGAGGTTTCGCATTCGAAGATCACAGTCACAGTCACTCTGGTCATTCTTTGTTATCTAATGGACGTAATATGTAATAGTGCAGGTCATCCATTTGTTGTTTGCATTTTGATTTTACTCAACAACTACCTTTCTAAAACTTGACAGGCATATTGTGCTACCCATAGTGGTACACATTTTAGTTGATCCTTTTAAGGCATTATAGAGTATTTTATTCGTCCGACTGGATATGCTATCAAATAAAACTTTATACATGTTACGTTTCTGTAAGGGATTTCATACTCCGATATATGTTATACTATCCAGACTGATTTATGTGAGTTGTATTAATATAATACTCTTTACATACCTGACGAAAACTTTCTATCTTTCCGGCGAACGCTACTGTTGAAAAGAAAACCAAGGATTTCAACAGAAGAAAAATATGTTTGCGAAATAGATTTCGAACTCTACATTAATTATAAACATTGTAAATATCGTTGCATAATACCGTTTCCCAGACTTATTTATATATAATGGTTCCTGATGACAGTTTTATTTTCTTGTTTTATTATGCTGCCCGAAAATTTTTACAGGTTGTGGTGGTTTCTAGTGCGTATAGTCCGTCCGTCTGTCCCGATATCTTTTTTCCGAACATTTTCAAGTGATCTGACATAAACTAAAGAGTACGGTATTACTAAGAAGTAAAGTTACGCATATTGTCAGGACATGAATATATCATGCTCGGCTTAGGAGGCCTGGCCCTTTCATTTTCTACAAAATTCTGTATATTGCACAATATTGATATATTCTTTGTCCGTTTAATCCCTCTTACTGTTTGCAACAAGTCTCTCTCAAACTTACAGACATATATAATTATGACGGTAACTTGCGTGTGTTGTTAAGACATAAATATACTTTGCCTGGTTTAGGAGTTATAAGCCTTTAAAACTATACAATGTTGTATAAATAGCCAAAACATATATCGACCTTAACTCCTCCTACAGTTTAAAAAGTTCTGGCTCAACCTTACAGAAATGTTACTGTCAGAACTTACATGTACTATGCCTGAGTTATGAGTTATGAAAAATTGAAAGTTTAGAAAATGCTATGTTTTCCTGTACCTATAAATCCTGTTGAAAACAGACAGAAATGCATTGCTATTAAGTTAACTTGAGGATATTGTCGGGATAAAGATGTACTTCCGTGTAACCTAACATAAACGCCCCCGCCTCTGTTAAATGCACCGCATCCTATTTAATAAACATATTTTTGAAAATATTGAGTTATTATCGGCACAGTTTCTCAATCCTGAATATCTTCGGGGAGCATACATCAGTTTACTGTTGACTCTTATTAAGGGACAATATGTTGTTCTTAGTTAAACCAGAGCCGCTAATTTTTGCTTTGCAGGACTTCGAAATTGTTGGAGTGTACACTATTTTTATTGACGTACAAATTTTAGAACAACAACGTCACTTTTATTTTATTTTATATTTTTTCACCCACATTTTACGAAATGAATATCGCATTTAAATAGAATCCTATTTAATATAGAACCTAACCTATACGAACATATATTTGCATTTGGATAACATGTAAAACGCAAAACATATAAGGCTGGTTATCTAACATAATTCAAAGAATACCCTAAATGATTATATTTGATTGTGCAAATTATTTTTCCGCCTTTGTTAGTACACTAATTAAGATTGTGTTCTGGTGCCTTTGATTCGTGGTTTGTTTGTTAAATGTATTGAAATACATTTATAAGAAAAAAACATTTATATCCTGAAGGTAACAACAGGAAAAGCCTTGAATTGACATATTGTCACCGCAAAAAAAAAGTTGCATTTACTTCTTATTGCCTGCATTGACATTAGCATTTGATATGGATAAAAATAGTTGTTTACATATGATAATATCTGACTTTTTTCCTTGTTAAAGCCATTGTACATATTTGGTATTAAGCAAATGTGTAAATACTTAAGACGTTGATGCTGTGTTATGTATAAGATATGTTTTTCAAATTGGCTTTCTCTATGGTAGCTTTAGGAAAGGAAATGCGGATATTTCAGCAAAACAAGTTAACATTTAGACAAAATGTGTTATTATATGGCTATATGAGCCTAAGAATAAAAGCGCTTTGATTTTTTTAATTGCATTTTTATTTTTTTTTTTTTTTTTTTTCATAGATAGTTTGAATAAATATTCTAAAACAACTGTTTAACTGTCAAATGAGCTTCTTGTTTTATCTGTGACTATGTTTCTATATTTGAATCCATGTTGAACTTAATGTAACTATTGCGATACTGGTTCAAGCAGGGAATCATTATATGAAACTGGCCGGTAGATGGTATTTGAGTAATGCCTATAATTCAGTGTAGACTAAATGAACACACAATAGTTACAATGCCTTCTCAAATTTTCAAGTTTTATTTATTTCTTTATACCTAAGAGTTTAGTAAAGGTCATTCTTTTTCTTGATCTCAGGTCATCTTTACACGTTACACTATTCCATCTCAATGCTTATATGAGCACACTAATCTATTAATGAGCGTCGTTGCACTTTAGGTATTATTCCCATCGAAAGCCTGATGAACATGATTAAGCAATGTTGCTCATTTGAAAATAGATCTATGTACTGAAAAAGAAAATAAATCGTAACTTAACTGTGGTCAGTCTATATATGAACATAAATCTGCAAATCAAATATCCGTGTATTAATTGAATGAAAATTTTCTGTTAAATGAAATAACGTGCGTTGAACGTATGTTTAAGATCAATAAACTGTTGTTTTTGTATGCTTTGTATTGTTGTTATATATGGCCCAACACTACTACAGAATTATACACAACGGAAACAATTTCAGCTTTCACATTTTGGGATCGATTTATCATAATTGAATAAAACAGGATAATTTATATAATATGTTCTTAAGTATCACTGTAACTTATGTTCTACTGTATGCATAGGCAAGGACAATCAAGAGTACACTTACACATTATTGTAAGAAAGGAAAGATAGTAGTGCTAACTGTAAAACTCAGAAATTTTCGCGAGTGATTTATATCACCCATTTTCGCTAAGTTTCGTTTTCACGAAAGTGCTGTTATTGACATAAATGTTTATAAGATGATCAAATCCTGAATATTCTATCTCTAGAGATAATTACAGTAATAAAAATAGTGAAAATTTAGCCGTTCGAAAATATCTGATTGCACAGTAAACGGATGTACATGTATAAAGCAGATTCAGAATTCATAGTATATTAAACAGCCGGTAAGACACTTATTGTGAAGTGTTTCCTTGCAATGCAGTGAAAGATAAGCTTTTTGCTTTGAAAAGAACAGTTATTACGATTTTACACTGAATTAACTGTGGCTATTTTGTTTTACATGCCACGGCAAGGAAAATTACACATATAATAGAGCATAGACAACTAAAAGTTAATAAAATTCTTAAACAAACGAAAAAGTAATGAGATGGATTCATAGTTTTGCTTTAAGTAATTCTCAAAGTGAAATAAATACAATATCCTAAACACATGGAAAGAAAACTACTCGCGGAAACGTCGGGCCTTATTAAATCATTAAGCACTCTATTACATGTAGAGTCACATAATAGGTATACCGTCTTCCTATTCTAGGAAGAGTAAATAACTGTCATCTTTCGGATAAGTGTGATAGGTTAGCTGTTCTTCAGTTTACCAATGGCTTGCACAAAAAAGGAAAATATGAAATTTCCACTGCATTTACATGTTTTGCCATGCAACAAATTTAGATCGGATCAAATAGATTTTTTGTTTGGATGTTGTTCGATGTATGAGGGGTGGTGCATATTCCATAACCTCATATCAACAGACCCGGTCATACAGTGAGTGAGTGAGTGAGTTGGGTTTTACGGCGAACCGACACAAAATGGTCAATATCGCCGAGAAGAAGTCATATTGCAAACGCCAACCGGTCATACAGATTCTGCTGTTATTTTGCTTGGCTGCATTCTTTTCTCCCGAAAGGATCTTCTCAAAGTATGTATTTGGCCGGTTGCAAGACAACTATAAACTAGAGTTATATGAGAGTTCTTGTGATCTGCCGCCTTCTTGGGTAACTGTTACAACTCTTGGTCAAGATATGGCTGGGTTGCACGACGAAATTTTCACGGTATTGATTTCTTAATGGACACTTCTTGTACAAACCTGGTTGTTAGTAGGTTTGTCGTCGTGTCAATGCATATTTCATTTATATACATGTTTTGTTTTAAATTTTACATGAGGCAATTTAAAGTATGTCTGTGCTTGATTACATGTATATGTTTGAGGAATTTGATAGAAATTTAAGGGGAGGGTTGTATTGTACGAGATAGAATTAATCCACTCACCTACTTTCTCTACAAGCTCTATTAAAAAATTCTTTCGCATAAGGAGAAAATAACACGCCCTTTTGCCTTTGCATCTTCAATCTGATAATGCTATACCGTGTATACACATACACCTACTTTACATGTAAATGCTTCTATAAACCTGATTCGCCGATCATCCATTACTCAACTGAGTGAGACTTGAAATTTTCATGCGCAACCCGTTTGACTCTAGGATAATCTCGAGATTATAGGTAGATATAGTAGTCGCAACTTGACCGCGATGGTTGACCTTAGGCTGATTATTCATATCGGTTATTTCATTATAGAAATCAAGGGTGCTTAGGGTAGCCGTGTATATTTATACGGAATTAGTTTGTATACAGTGCAGTATCAAAGTATATATACTTACATTTGATCAATTGAAACTTTCCAATACACTAATTTATATTTACACAAAATTATATTTCCTTTTTCTCGTGCAGCTCGTGTTTTACGTACACTCCTTTTCAATAATAGGTTGTGCCTCATTATGTATTATAATGCAAAGGTCAACCATCGGGGTCAAGTTGCGTCCACTATAACTCAACCCGCCGCTCAACGTTGATCAGCGAGTTATTGGGCGATCTGTCCTGGATGATCGGCGAATCATGTTTATTGAAGCATTTACATATGTAGTATATGTATGCGTATAGAGTCCCGAATCCAGAAATATTTTACTTGGGGCACCATCCATTCTAGAACGAAGACGTCACCACCGAGGATCATAGCGCCATGAGGGGTAGGTATGGGGAGGGGAGCCTCCCCACTTGGCATTGTTGAAATACAGGAATGAAATGGTGGCCTCTAGTTCATTTTTAGGTCTAAAGTTTCAGGTAATGGAGAGGTTACTCCGCTCTTGATTGGGGGAGGGGTGGGGTCAGGAAGCTGTCTCCCCTGGAATTTTGAAATACATGTCTGAAATGGTGGCCTCTAGTGTGTTTCTGAATTTTGAGAAAATAGTATTCCTTTGCCAAAACAGTAGGTTGCATCTTTGATGAGTATTGGTCACTTGTCAGCCAACTGGGATGGCGTGTGGGGGGGGGGGGGGGGCGCACTAGCCTCCTCGGCCCGGCCCTTGATCCGTGCCTGGTATACACGGTATAGCATTATCAGACTGAAGTTATTTTCTCCTTCTAGCACATTTTCTTTGGTTAGGCGGTATTTTTGTAGAAATTCCACATCATCAAAGTAGGTGAATGGATTAGTTCTATCTCTCTCGTACAATGCTCTATTAAGTTCCTCAAACATATCAAGGTAATCAAACACAAACATACTTTAATTTATCTCATGTTAAACTTAAAACGCACCATGTATATAAATGAAATATGCTTTGATACGGCGATAAACCTACCAGCAACCATTACCGTGAAAATTTCGTCGTGCAACCCAGACATATCTTGGCCAAGAATTGTAACGGTTACCTAAGAAGACGTTTCGTGCAACCCGTTTGATCGGCGGATCACAACTCTTGCTTGACTCTAGCTTATAATTGTCTTGCAACCGGCCAAAAGTGCTAAGTGAACTATTGTGATCACCCTTTGTTTGACCCCGACGTGCGTCCTCGTCTTTCGTTCGCATGTCCAGTATTTAGCTTCACCCCATGTATATACCAAATAAACTATGCTCTGATTCTTTAATTGTGTCTTCGTTCTTTTTAATATCTAAACTAAGCTGACTGATTGTTTATGGTATGGACGATAGAAATTATATTTTTAATCAGTATACACATATATATGTTATTTGTTTCATTGTATTAAGAATTTGTTTAAGTGAAGTGAAATAAATTGTTGCGGCAGAGCATTAATACATTTATAGGGCAAAAGATGGTTACATTACATAATTCATGTACTTCTTCTTTAATATTTAATATATGTTTTTCTATCACAGTGTGTGAATCTCACGTTGTAAACTATCTTTCAGTAACTTGAGGCAAGGTCATGCATGTATAATTATGAGCAATAACAAAGACAGCAATACACTCTGAAAATATATAATTAATGCATACATTACTAACAAATTGTGTCAGGTGGCTATAGTTAATGCATATTAATTGCATCAGTAGATCCATTACATGTATTTAAAAGTATCATTATATTACACACAACTATATATTCTTTTTTTGTGTTTGAACTAGCTTTCAAACTGTGAATGATTTTAACAATTATTTAATTCATTAAATCATATACCATTCAAACATAAGCAGAACGTATTAAATAAAAGAAAAATATTTCATGCAATAAATGTAGTTAAGTTTGAAATCTACACTGCCAGTACTTTGTTCTATTCATTACTATTCTATAAAAACTACAAAATATAAAAAATTGTTAATTGACCATAGTTTAACATGAAAAGTACATTATATGATGATAATTCTAATAATATAACATCGAAGCATAAAGAGTGCATAGCATATAAATATACGTACACATAATATAATGAATGAAGACAAACGTACGTCATACACAACAAATGAATCACACAAAGACAGCTCCAGCTTTCCATATTTCAATGTAATTTATATTTTATTCAGTGCATTATATCACAGACACTTAGGGTTCGGACCCCCTCACACCCCATTCTCCTCCGCCCCTGGTTAAGTCTAGCCAATATTTTTTAGCATTTTACCATGTATTGAGCATAGGTGACGATCATAAAACGCATTTTGTAACATTTCAGCGTGTTTTAAAAAAATGTACTTATAGGCTAGACTTAACCAGGGGCGGATGATAATGGGGTGTATGGGGGTCCGAACCCCAAGTGTCTGTGCATTATATGGTTATCGGATATGCTTTGTTACCTATACATTAATACAGTCTTAAATATGTGCTTAATAAAAAGTTTAGAATTAGTACACTTGTAAACAAAATGTACATTCATATTCGTTACTTTGATACATGTTAATATATGCAGAAATGTGCACGACAACAAGGAAGTATTTTTGTACAAACTAGATCACCTCGTTTTGACCTCGTGTAGAAAATTATACAATGTCGGCCTAACGAAGTTTACATGCCCTTGGGAAGTTATTGGTTTCGGGTTTTTTTTAAGTTATGCATTATTCAAGTACACGTATCTGCAGAAAAAAAGTTAAACGTAAAGGTTGTTTATAATCTTGTTCATGGAACGTTAATTCATGAAGGTAAGTTATATTTCAATAATGTAATTATTATTATTATTATTATTATTATTACTTGTATTTTATTATATCATCATCATCATTATTATCATTATTATTATTGCAGTACCCTTTTACTTAATTACTTCCAAGTTTTGCTGTAATTAAATGTAATGTCAAATTTCAGAATATTGCACATTTAGACATATTCGCTTGTTATAGACATGTTAAACCTATGGTTTAGCGGACTATTTAAAAGACGCATATAATTACATACAGGGATGTACTTCACACACTCGCACAAATGTATACACGCATTGGATGTACTTTACACATGCACACAAATATAAACACGTGTCTTTAAAATCCATCACATATCACGGTTATCCTATAGCAAGGAAATAATCGGTAATTTGCTTCTTTTTGGCAGTGTAAAGTATTAAGAGACTCAATTTTCAAGGAATAGATTACAATATTATACAGTGCTTTAGGGTATAGCGGATAGCTAACTAATTTTTCCTGCATTCCAATTCAAAGAAATGAAAATTAGTAGCTTTTTTTCAGTTTATCAGACAGAAAACCTATACTCTTCTCAAAACATTCAGCTTTTAATAGAAATCCATGTGTTTTTTCTCTCCATGCCATTGTTTATATATGCGCTGATTTAGGGTGTACAGGATAGCTTTGGCCATTTTTTCCATTATTAGTTTAAATTCCAGATATTAACAAACTTTCCAAGATTTTTTTACTATAAATCAGAACAATAATGTATTCTCTTTTCAAAAACATTCGCTTTTTAAATTTCTATCAAATACTTTTCATTCATTGACGTATTTTACATATACACTGATTTAGTCTATAGGGGATAGCTTTATTTTACATTTGATGAGATATGAAAAAGAATGCAACGAGCAAATATTTAAAATGTATGTCAGAATGTCTGTTTGCATTCCAGTAAACGAATGAAATGAAAATTTATACAAAAATTTAAGTCTAAATATAAAATTTATCGGTCTATCCTCTATACCCTAAAATCCGCTATACCCTAAAGCACTGTAATTGATTCAGGAAATTCTATACGATATAATAGGAAACAGCCCGCATAAAAGTAATTTAGGGTATTATTTACGTTTTTCTTGTTTATGTTATTTCTAGTTTACTATTTTCCGATTGTAGTACACACAATAATTGTGAATTTAGTATACCTTTTTATTAGGACAGATTATATTTATTGAACTGCAGAAGTTCATCATACTTCATGCCATTAAATGTTTCAGCTGCTAAACACTCATGTTTTGTCCCTGTCCCTGTCCCTTCAAGTAAAACTGTAAACAGGTTTAAAGTACATGCCCCTCTAAAGGTATTTCATGCTAAAAGAAGAAAATATAGAAATTTAAGAATTTTCAGCTCATTTCGATTTTATCCTTATCTTAAAAAGTCTGCATTGCTGATGATTGTATTAATATATATGCAAAATTAGCTAAAACTATATATGTCACAGAGCTCATGGTTACTTATTTTCTCTTATTTCTGGTTTTTGACAGCTTCACTGTCATTTCGTTTATGACCTAAATGAAATATTAGGGTTAATATATGAGCATAATATCAATCAACATTGCACCCCATCGTAAGTTAAAAATGTAAGTAATCATGACAGCAGGAATATTTACAATATCTCGTATCTTGCCGTTAAAATGTATTGAATAGATTTATTTTTAGCTCACCTGTCACATAGTGACAATGTGAGCTTTTGTGATCACCCTTTGTCCGTCGTACGTCGTCTGTGCGTCCGTCAGTCCGTCAACAATTTCTTGTCTGCACGATAGAGGTTTCATTTATGATTTTATTTTAACCAAACTCGCATACAACTTGTATCACCATAAGATCTTGGTTCCTTTCTTGAACTGGCCAGATCCTATTATGGGTTCCAGAGTTATGGCCCCTGAAAGGGCAAAAATTAGCTATTTTGACCTTGTCTGCACAATAGCAGCTTTATTTATGATTTGATTTTTACCAAACTTGCACACAACTTGTATCACCATAAGATCTTAGTTCTTTTCTTGATCTGGCCAGATCCCTTTATGGGTTCCAGAGTTACAGCCCCTGAAAGGGCCAAAATTAGCTATTTTGACCTTGTCTGCACAATAGCAGCTTTATTTATGATTTTATTTTAACCAAACTTGCACACAATTTGTATCACTATAAGATCTTGGTTCCTTTCTTGAACAGGCCAGATTCCTTTATGGGTTCCAGAGTGATGGCCCCTGAAAGGGCAAAAATTAGCTATTTTGACCTTGTCTGCACATTAGCAGCTTTATTTATGATTTGATTTTTACCAAACTTGCAAACAACTTGTATCACCACAAGATCTTGGTTCCTTTTTTGAATTAGCCAAATTCCATCATGGCTTCCAGAGTTATGGCCCCTTAAAGGTCCAAAATTTGCTATTTTGGCTTTTGCAACCATATAGAGACTTCATTTATGGTTTGATTTGATACAAACTTCCAAAATATCTTCAACAACAATAAATCTTTGATTCCATAACAAATCTTCAACTCCAATCGTAGGTTCCAGAGTTAATTATATCTGATTACCTCCCCTGATTGTAATCGAACTGGATTTATATCAGTAAGTACTTATAGGACTTATTTGAAATTTCAGTATTGTCATTAGTTGGACTGAGACAATCAGGGTAGATAACTATGGACTGATTTTATGTCAAATTACCTCCCTGTATTTCAAATTAAAATGGGTATATCTCCGTAACTAATGAAGATACTGATCTGAAATTTTTGCTAACAGATGGACTTGGACAATCAGTGAAGATACATATTGACTGAATATTTGACAAATTATCTCCCTTTATTTTTTATGTAAATGAATACACCTTAGCAGCTTCTAATGAGATTGTTTTGAAATGTTATTTATGCCTTCCATGGTAAGAAATAGTCATATTAGATAACTCTTAATTGAACAGTTATCGATATGAGTACTTAACTAATATATTGTTGTATAGGCTTGTACTTTGTATCTTCTACATGCATAACCAATGTTTGATTACCTCCCCTGATTTTAATAAAAATGGATTTATCTCGGTAAATATTTATAGAACTCATTTGAAATTTCATTATTGTCTTTAGTTGGACTGAGGCAATCAGGGTAGATAGCTATGGACTGATTTTATGTCAAATTACCTCCCTTTGTTTCAAGTTAAAATAGGTGTATCTCAGTAACCAATGAAGATACTGATTTGAAATGTCATTTGTGCCATCAAATGGACTCGGACAATCAGGGAAGATAACTTTTGACTGAATTTATGACAAATTACCTCCCTTTATTTTATGTAAATGAATGTATATCAGCAGCATCTAATGAAATTGGTTTTAAATGTTATTTAAGTCTTCCAGGGTAAGGAATAGTCGTCATGTTAGTATAAAAATTCAGCATTTGAGCCTAGGACCCTCAAGCTTGGTATGGAAATTGGCCCTGACTAGGTCAAAAGGGACTGTTACTAGAAAATGTTTATCCTGATGATATTTAATGTGTATGCCTATGTGCTCTATGTCCAAACTTGAATGGTACTCAGGTGAGCGATATAGGGCCATCCATTTCATTTAGCTTCAAGAGATCTTATTTTCAAAATAAATAACATTTATCTTTAATTTCCATTCATTCAAACAATTATTAACGCTTAAAATGTTTAGAACACTTCATCTGGAATTATGATTGAAAATCACGTGTGCTTGCATTATCATTTGAAATATAGGGAAAAGTGAAACTGTGTTGCTAGTGTCAAAACCATGTAAACTTGAAAGGTAAATATTAAGGTCGCAACGGTTACATTTCTGGTTACGATGTCACTATTTCTACCGCAACATGAACTATTTTAGCACAGATATTATCGTACTAATATCAAAATTATCAATGAAAACGAACCAATAGGTATTATAATTAAACACTAATCAATTTTTGGTAGAAAATGTACGTAATAATTAACCTTTTTCAAAGAATTCCAGCACAAGCGTGTCTGCTGTAATTTGTTCACTACATCGGTATTACTAAACCATTTAGCATCAAATATCATTTCAGGCATAGGAGGCACCTCGGTAGAAACTTTAATTAACCAAGTAGATGACTTCTCCACATTAAAACATCTACACCCGAGCGAGATTTCGAACCCACACCGCTATTCGAAGTCATTGACATTCACAATTTGGTCTGAGCCGTAAAGATAGTACCTTTAAGTTAGATTTTGAATTATGAAAAACAATTAAAAACTTGATGTTGGTTGTTAATTAATAACATTGAAGATTGAATATAATACTAGTTAATAACTTGTATAATTTTAAACTTTTTTGTTCAAGCATTTCTAAATTTATATTTTATCTAATTCCCGTATAGTCTGTCTAAATCAGTCCTCATAACATATCAAGCTATTGATATATGTATAATTGGATCTCTGCGTGAAGAACTTATTGACTGTGAAATAGTTGTCAAATACATGCATATTATATGACACCTGAAAATTGCAAAAGTCTAATAAATAAAGTCAGAACCACTATTTAAGCTCAAATTTAAAAGTAATGTTGTATGTAGCATATTACATAATCATATATAAAACAAGAAAAGATCTCTCCAACATTTACCTTACAAATTGACATTTAGATGAAATGACCTATCACCAAAGTTTTAATCATACATTTAGCTCACTTTTCCCTTAAACTGGTGCCATGCAGGGGCATGGATAAATACAATGTAGGATTATTATTTGTGTCATTGATTGATCTGTGTGTGTGCGTGTGCATGTGTGTGTGTGTGTGTGTGTGTGTGTTCGGGTTTAACGTCTTTTCAACAATTTTTCAGTCATATAAACGACGGTGTCTACTTGTAGCAGTGAGCACAATGCCCAACTTTATAGTGCTGCCTCACTGGAATATCACGCCGTAGACTCGTGGCATGATACCCCACCCAGTCACATTATACTGACACCGGGCTGACCAGTCCTAGCACTATCCCCTTAATGCTGAGCGTCAAGCGAGGAAGCTGCTAGTACCATTTTTACGTCTTTGGTATGACGCGGCCGGGGATCGAACCCACGACCTCCCGCACTCGAAGCGGACGCTCTACCACTAGGCTACCGAGGCGGTTTGATAGATCTGTAGTACTAAATCTATGAGGTGTTAAAGATTGGTTAAGTGATATGCTTTTCAGCGATCATGTTATATATAGTTACTTCTTTTTTTTCAGACCATCAGTCAGTTACTTTGCCCTTGGCTCAGAGAACCTAATCAAGGCGGCCGTTATCAACATTTTATCAAAATGTTTTCATTCGGCGCTACATGTATCGAGTGCAGTTAATGTAATGTGCATTAGCTTAATATTAACATAAGGTACATAGTATTACACGTTTAGATTTTGAAAAAGTTCGCCAGTATATGGATATAACATAATGATTTGAGTTTACACAGTTATGTTGTATTCAGATAATTGCACGTTTACGTTAAAATTAATTTACCATATCTTTATAATTATTATATATAAAGAGACAGGCAAGATAAATTTGATTTATATGACTTTTTTCATTATTGTTATGATAGCGACGTTAATTGATTACCATTTATACAAAAATGTTTTGTTTTCTCTATAATGATTATTGTACCAGACAATGCATTTGAAAGTGCGTAAATATTTATCAATTAGGTAATCAAGACAAGAAATCATTATGTTTGCACCAGCTGTGATATTGCTTTATATTGTTTTCCTTGTGGGTATGTCTACTGCAATGGCATTGAAAACATGAGTTTTTGGTTCTAAAGGTTTTCTTTTTATATAAATTTACAAGAGCATTTAGTGACATACACAACTTGCGCTCTGTTTGCCATTGTGTGTCAGGGGTTCACCTGGCGGGAATAACTTTTATCTAAATTGTGTGTGTGCGTGTGCATATGCGTATGCGTATGCGTGTGCGTATGTGTGTGCGTGTGCGCGTGCTTCTGCGCTTGCTTACATGTGTGTTGGTCGGTCATGTGCACATCCGCGTGCTTTAGGTTGCAGTTTCGGGAGGCGTGGTTTTTGATATGTTGCATTTCCTGTTGGATATTTATCCGTGTTTTTAGATAGGTTTGTCAGTGCTGTGGATTTCCTTTTTTTTTTAGTTAACAAACATGCCATATTTATTTTTCAGCTTGATATCAAAATGCCAATTGATATTTACAACAAAGAGTTCCAAAACTGGTTAAAGGGTGTATTTGCACTTAACACAACAAGGAATGCATTGTGCAAATGTGTAGTCGAAAAACTCGGGGATTACATAAAAGACATTCCCGATGAAACATTGGAACAATTTTTCTGTTGCCTACGTTTAAATAGTATCATGCAATTAAAGACGCAGAAGAAAGGTCAAATAAGATGGCAATGTGAGCATGAAAAATGCAGAGAACTGATGGATAGTTTTGTCAAAAAACACATAGACAGAAGAATACTTAAATATCAATGGACACTTATGCAAGCCCAGACTGATTTGTCCCAGTCAAACTTGGACAGTTCTGATGTAATTAATCAATATGGTGAAAACAAATTAATTTGGAAGGTTGCAACCTTGTACATGTTTGTGGAAAAGGGAGAAACTACAAAGAGATATCAAAATTTAGACGATCTAGAGATAGTACCTAAGTTTTTCAAATCATAGGTTTGAAGTTAAAAAGCTTTGAAATGAAGACAAATGTCCATATATTTCTCAAAAACAGAAATATAGACAATATTTTAACCAGAAGTGCGGAGTTATGAGCATTTAATATTTTCATGATAACGAAAATTTTTTGATCAAGGACATGTAACTCTTCTTGAACATGGAGAGCATAAACATCAAAGGGGCATAATATAGTCAATATTTTCTAATTGGGTGCATTTGATTTAACATTCAACTTTGATCTGGATTGCTAAATACTGCTCCATGATACTGTGTGCTAAAAATTTAGAACATCTGGAACAGTCTATTAACAGAAAAACTATGCTTCAGCAGAATCTAAATAGTTAAGCTCTATCTGGGACTCGAACCCAGGACCTCTCACACCTAAGGCAGACACTCTACCACTTCCCTATAACAGCAGTAGCTAACAGCTATGAAGTTTAATTGCTGGATTACACTGCGTGAACTGGAACAATAATCGGTGAACTCCGGATTATCGGCGTATTCGCTTTGTTGCCTAACGGCATTTTTTGTGTAAAGAAAAAATATAATCTAATGCTGCCAACGTCATAATTGGTCAAATCTGCCCAAATTTCTCTGACGTGTTGTTCAGAGTATGAACTTACTAACTGGCAGTACCAGTGAAATATTACTTACACTGAATATTTTATATTTGCCCTTTTTGCAGCTGCCGAACGGCAAAGACGATAAGATTTGTCCAAATATAAGTAATTATTTTACCAGTTTTGAGAGAATTTCAATTAATGGGAAATTACAGTTACAAACTAAATACCTTTCTGCAACACATGGAGTCATTAGCATTCACTGTCAATCAGTATTATGACTAAGATCGACTGTCATTCATTCATTTCAAAGTTTCATAGACAGAGTCCGTTGTTTACATTTTTATCGTAACCGGTGCACTTGTAAAAATCACTTTAGTTTGAAAAATCAAAGTATGCGAATAGCTATGGTACGGTCTCTAGACGATCTTGATATATCAAAAGTAATCAAAATAATGAGAAGTTGTGAAATATTTATTCCGGATGGTTCTATAGCGTATTATGAGGCGGTGAGTAGATTCTGTAAGAAATAATTTCACCACGAAATGCAAGCACTTGTACACTGAAGCATAACGGTAGATTAAGTACTTCCCATCGGCATTAAGCTCCTAGAAATTGAAATATACACAAATTAAATATAATTACAAAAATTTAGAGACAAAAGAATCTATGAACCAGTAATTAATATAATGTAAGTCTGAATTACCAGGATGAACAAGGCCTTTGTTTTTGCAGTTGATAACCTCCAGAAATGAAGTGATGCATTCTTCGAAAAACCAAATGGTGGAGGAAAAAACAAAGCTGGTGCTAGAAGGGGCGAGAAAACTTTTAAAATGTCTCGGCATATCCGACACAGAATACTATAAAGAGGCCATACAAGAATTACAGGATGTAAGATATTTCATTTGATTTAATCTTATAACTCTGCAGTTATGCAGTAATATTGGCACTCGAATCTTGTCGTTCAGAAATGGCATAATGTCAGTCTCTTTCATGTCAGAAAGCAGTTTGATATCCTTTTTATAAACTAATGAAGAGAAATAGATGAAATGTTGAACTAAAAGGTATCTGACAGCGTACTCTTGACAATTTGAAAGTATCTGGTTCATATAGCGGTTGAATTATCCTGTCACCAATTGATATGGTGAATAATAATTACAACAGAAAATCTTCCTAAGACTACTACGCCAACCTGTTTAACTCAATAGGGAGAACACATATCTACGGATCGCGGAGTCGTGAGTTTGATCCCCGGGCGAGACGTATGTTTTTCGTGACGATTTGATTAAAGACATATGTGTCTGAAATGATACGTCCTCCACCTCTGTTTCATGTGGGGACGTTGGCATTTACTTGCGGAGCACAGGTTTGTACTGGTACAGAATCCAAAAACACTGGTTAGGGTAACTGCCCGCCGTTACATAACTGAAATAGTGTTAAACCCAAACAAATAATCCAAGACTACTACAGCTTAAAGGGTGATTTTTCGTTTCAAAACTGGTATGAACAACATAAACATTTGAAAGAAAGTTATAAATAAACACTTGAAATCAGTTATCATGCAGCCGTCATGCGGGAAGCAAATATTATACTAATGACAAAATAAACAAATGAATATTATATATACATAAAAATATTGCATAATGTGAATTATGAAATTCATGGAAAACAGATTAGATATGTTCAATTTAAATTCAGTTGCAGAGTGAATGTAAACAGGTCTTAGCGGAAATGGTGGTTTTTATTTCCAAGTATAGAGCGTTAGATTGCATCAGGGTAGTCTAATCAAATTGAAAAGAAATCTTTTCGTCGTGCAGATTACAAAAGTCGTATTGAATAACAAAGGTATTAAAAGGTAAATCGTTCCAAATAATAGAGTAGGTATATTGAAACTTATTATCATTTTAGCTAGAAGAGAACGACTTTGTAATAAAATACCAACCGGAAGAATACAAACAAATCGTAGCCAAGGTTTTAGAGGCAAAAGATATTGCTGCTGAGATACACAACGCTATTGATGCTGATCATCAATGTAAAAGTCAGAGCAAATGTTTGCAAGAAATGTTGGAAAGGATCAGTGGTACTAGTGTAAGTTCTCGTTATTTCTAGGCAAACCCTATCATGGTAAATGACATTTTAACACTTCCATACTCAGTTTATTGCCCACTGGGCTATTGAGTATATCATATTGAATATATCAGCACATAATTGGAATATAGATCCTACAAAACTAACATTACATTTAATATTTCATACATTACCTAAAATGTATATGTATATCAAATGTTACGTGTTCACTATTTATACAAAATATTATACCTTATACCGATGCTGAAAAATTAATCATTAATGCAGGTGTTTTCTTTTAACCGTATCATTGTTGGAGTGAACAAATGGTAGGTTATCAACATAGTAAGATCAAGCTTTATCTCAGATGTCCATAGCTCGTACATTTTCATTATGCAGTAAGCTAATAGGGCAGCATTAGTAGTTCGAAGCACTGATGTTTAATTCACATTTGCATTGTATGTGGTATGTCATATAAGTTAATAGGGTATTCAGCAGATACGACAGTATTTACGATATTGTTAATATATTAGCGGATGTTTAAAAACGTGAGTTGGATATTTTTTAAGTCAAGCATAGATACAATGGTTCAATACAAATTATGTACGAACAGAAAAACAATTCACTTTACAAGTACCAAGTGTTTTCGAATAAACGGAATTTTAACACATGAGAATATAAATAATATAATATTCTAAGAAAAAACTTGTATTTGTGGCATAATACAGATACTGCAATATAAGCAATTCAAAATGCGGGATTATCACTGTTTTTCTAGCATTCATGCAAAACTGTAAACCAGCATATTAAGTTATTTTACCAGAATATGGTCATTTGTGTTTTTGTGACAACCAGAAATCGAAAATAGTTATGCACCACGTGAGACCTGCTGTTAATAGCTGGAAAACCTTTAATGAACCATGAATATATGGTTAAGTTATTTTTCAGTGAAATGTTTTCAAACAGTTTAAAAATGTTTTAATAAGTGATGTCAAATAAGTGTTAGTTTTCTCCGAATGCAGTATAATAGTTATATCTTTAAGACATGATAGTTTATTTTCATTTTTTATCAAGTCTACAGAAAAAAAGGTTTGGAGTTTAAACCAGCTGAATATAAATCCCTTGTAAAAGACTCATTGGAGAAGAAGCAAGAAACTATAGCATTAGATAAATCTACCTGTGATGAGGATACCGAGGAGTACATTGAATTGCAAGCATTAGAAGATAAAGCAGAGCAGGATCTGAAAGATGTACATGTATGTAATACAGCTTCGTACCTTGCTTCAGAATTCTTTTCATTGTAGTGCATTTACGTTTCTGTCCGATTTAAAGGAATAGAATAGAATAGAATAGAATAGAATATAAAAACAGGCGCAATTAAATACGCGCTTAACCGAGACTGTAAAATGCAATAAAAGCTAGATCTACAGTTAATATACTCTGTACGTAAACATACACAAAAGTTGCATTGTCTTTTAAGGTTTTACCTGACAGGTTGCAAATATTTTGTATTCATACATTTGAAACAATGTAATATCTCTATTTACATAATGAAGACTGATTGCTAAATATTGACGAATACTTGAAATAAGAGTTGAAAAGTGTACCAACTGTTTCAGACGTTCGTCTGGAAGCCTGTTGTGAAAGCAAAGCACGTGATTACTTACGTTTTCGTCTGATTTTTTAGGAAGTACTACAGAAGAAGGACTCTGAGGAAATGGTAGAAATAATTGACAATCACCATAAAGAAGTGAAAACTCTCCATGAAAGCAAAAATGAAATTAGTAAAAAGGTAGAGAATCTCAGTAAAGAAGTAGAAACTCTCCAAGAAGACAAAAAGATAATTGAAGAGGAGGCAAGTAAATGTATATGTTTTGCATTCATATAGTGGAACAACACCTAAACTTTTGCATAAAATGCCCGTTGTTTATGCTTGAAAAGGTGGAATTTCTACTCTCTGTCAAATTCGCAATACTAGACATAATCCATATTCAATAATGTAACTAATAATTATATGTATAAGTTTATTGCTGTTATTTGTTCAACTTCAACATTTGTTCTTGTTTAATCGTATCACTACACTGACGAGATATGAAAACGCAACAAACATATGCTTGAATATATTTTGTACAACAAAAAGAATCACCTTGAAATGTTTAACACATCTCGGTACTCTAAACCCATTGTGTTAATTTTGCGGTCTGTTGTGCTGATGAAATTAGAAAACAATGGGTATAGAGTATCGAGATGTGTGTGTTGAACATTTCAAGGTGATGTATTTTGTAGTACAAAATATATCCAAGCATATGTGTGTTGCGTTTTCATATCTCGTCAGTGTATGTACTTGTTTGACTAATATCAACCTGGTGTGCGAAACTTGAGCTCTATGCGGTTACTGCAGGCTCATAAGGTTAATATGAAACTGTCAACATTTGAAAAGCAACATACAACAAATCAGAGTATATGTGTGGATAAAAATGAAACAAATGTATCGACCGGTTATCAGCATTAAAATAAAAACGCCTGAAAATTCTTCTTTCTCTTTGATATTTTCCATTAGTTCGAGGAGTCATTTGCGTCTACCGGATAATTCATATAGTTCTAAAACGAACAACTTCACAAGACTCATATCAAAGTTTATGAAATTATATTTTGTATCCTGCTCAATAAATTTTCAAAACAAAACAGCAACGTCTCTAATTGCTTGTTTAACAATTTAAATTTCAAAGTTCTCCGATAGACTGAAAAAAACAGTGGCGGAAAACATCCTACGGTTTATGAGACCAGTACCAGATCTTTTTTTAGATGAAAAAATGCCTCCTTTCGGTTTTAAGATGATGGGTGTTGAACTTTTCATTACCCCGGTTAAACTGGTCTACCGGTTTGTTACATATTATGCTTCCAGGGGTCTTTTTAAATATTGTATTTACTACTTACAGTTGCTACATTTTCAGTGTCATGTTTATTGTTTTCTGTTACACAACGCTTGCAACACTAATGCATAGCTACGTGTATGTAGACGGATAACTGTTTATAATGATTAAATGTAGAATTTAAATTCAGAATGATATGTTCTCCAGAAAAATATATCATTTACAGGGAAAAAAATTATCTAAATGTGTTTATTTATCCATTTGTTTAAGAACTAGTTTGCGACCTGTACAGACGTGCGCAAGGAAGCGACTTCAGTATCTTAGTTCGTATATGTAATAAAACAGAACGATAATACAATGCAATCTTAATGTGCGTGACATGTTGAACTAATTCTATATATATAACAAATATAAAACTATTTGCTATGAAGTTGCAAGGGTTGCAAATTTAATGATTTATCCTACCTCGTTCTAATTTCTGGCTATTCTACTGGTCATTTGACTTCATGTTAAAACCGTAAGTGTTACTTCCCTTGTTTCTAGTAGTGAATTGTTTTCCAGACATTCTTACGGAATTTATCTATGAAAAAAAGAAACACTAAAATGGAAATTTGCTTACTTATATCTTGCTTTCAGAAATAAGAAAATTATCGCTTTTTTGTTCCTTGAAAAGAGATTTTCACTACAAAGTTGTGTTCTTTTCTACCCAGCTATTGCCTTAGATGCGCTACAAACCTACCTCAAATTATGTATATAAATAAGCAATTGAAAAAAACTTTTTTATATTTTAGGTGAAGAAATACAAAGAAGAAAATACAAATTTAAAAGCATGGAGTATGAAGTTAAGCATGAATGAAGGAAACATTCTTTATTCATGTATATCTACTTTTGCTCTTCATAGGTCTATCTGGTCACTACATTATTCTTCAGTTTAGTTTGCTGTTTAGTAATTGCAACAAATTATTTTCCTAGGATAATACCACTGGAACATCACGTGGTAGAAGGTGACGTGATACCCTACCCAGTCACATGATACTGATACCGGACTAACCAAATGAAGAAGGTGCTAGTACCATCTTTAATGTCTTTGGTATAACGCGGCCACGAGGCGAACCCACAACCAACCGCATCCGAAGCGGTCAATGAAAATATAGGGGACCGTCGTTGTAGCCAAGTAGTTAGGATCACTTGCCCCTCACCTATGTGAGTTTGAAATCTCGCTTGAAGTGTAAAACAATTTGATGTGAGAAAGGATTCAACAGGATTTTGGAAGGTCGATGGTTCTACCCAGGTACCCGCTCGTGACTGATTCAGTGCACATTGGATCTTCTTCTATCATGAAAAGCTAGACAATTGCAATATGACCCATAATTGTGTCAGTGTGACGTTAAACCCAACAAAAGCAAACCAAGTTGTAGATATTATGCAGATTATTAACATCATATGACAATATCTAAAGATAATAAAGAAGATTGAATTATTATTTTAGCTTCAATATGAATCATAAGGCGTATTGTGCCTGATACTTGCACTCTTACATTTTCTTGGTAATTTTCACTTTACAGAAATTTGTTCCTTATATTATATATATTAAATATATCAACTTGTTAAGAACAAATGTAAGAATATGTGAATGAATTGAACCAATGTATATAATGTATTGTATAGTAATTTAAATGACTGCCCATTTTTTGTAAATAGTGATGTCTAACGTGGTGATTTCCCGTACATTCGAGAAAGATTTGCAGTGTATGATAGAAATATATTTAACCGATTGAAAGCCAGGTGTAACATTTTCACAAGTGACCAACTGATGTTCACGGATGAAAGCTATTATTGTTGTGCTTATAAAACAAATGCATTGTCTTTTTAATGCTCGTTGTGACAATTTTCTTTATGAAATTGCAAAATATATTTTGCTGTTATATTTCAAAAAACAACGAAAACAAGTTATACAGCCATAATGTGAATACGATACAAATTTCCATTTTTTCATTCTTTTGTTAGAGTGTTACACAAAAAATTGTAACAGACAACATTAAAGATATTTACAAAACTCACGGCGGACAGTCAAATAATATCTTAAGGAATGCAATATACAGTAAATGAATTTTCATTAATCCTAAATATGATTTACTTTTTATGACTTAAACCTAAATTTGAAAACTTTGTTACAGGTTATGTGCAGCATATTAAACAGGACACTGAAACAGCCAAAAATGTTGATACTTCGTATAGTGTTCCTTCCTTTCATGGATATAGTACGTATGACGAAACAATGATGAAAAAAATGTATGATGAAACACTTACTAGAGTAAGTTAAGAACATTAATTTAGTGTTAATTTTCCTTAAATCTAAACAAGATTTCTTTTAAAGGTATGCAAAGATATTTTTACGTCCCTTGAATTGCTTATACGTTTGAGACATGTTATTTGTTTTCTTTGTAGACTTTTAAAATGCATGGTTTTCTAAAAAAATGATCAGCTATCGATTATATTTTAAGGACGAAGGCATTTCTTTTTTATGTATTTACATTAAAATGACCCACTCCCGTCACCGGTATATGAAATAAAATATGTAAGAAAATCCGTTTGAAAGACAGAAAAAATAATGGCAGACTTAGTTTCATCGTGTCTGTTCATAGGGAATAGTGAATGTGAAACTCTCCTTTTCCCCTCCCCCGCAAACCAACCACCCAACCGACCATCACCGACAACAGCGGAAGTCTTTCTTGTACTGGTAATTGAATAGAAACTGATGATTTCTTAAAAGGTCAGAAATAATGACAACACTGAGACAAAGTCACACTTGAAAGAGAGCTGTGTTCTTGAATACTGTTTCATGGAATTTCTTGAATAGAATAACACAACTACTTACGTTATCATATTTCTAAAGATTAATCGATTAAAAGATTAAAATACTATATATACATATTACAATTTAAGAACAACGACAGTAGAACACACGTTTCAAAAAATATATTATGAGTGCAGAGAACTAATAATAACGATATTATATACGCGAGGTAGTACTGTAACTAAATGCTTATATTTACCGTGTTATATTAAATATCCATTCTATGTCCCGATAATTAAATGTTAGATTTACCTGACAGGGCCTCTGTGCCAGAGATGTTAAGGTCGTTAACTTTGAATCACTTGCCCCTCACCAATGTGGGTTCGAGCATAACTTAAGGCGTTGAATTCTTCGTATGAGGAAGCAATCAAGCTGGCTTACGGAAGGTCGATGGCTCTACCAAGATTTCAGTCCGTGATGAAATTATTATTATTATTATTACAATTTAAGAACAACGACAGTAGAACACACGTTTCAAAAAATATATTATTGAGTGCAGAGATAATAATAACGTTTATTATATACGCGGGGTAGTACTGTAACTAAATGCTTATATTTACCGTGTTATATTAAATACCCATTCTATGTCCCGATATTTAAATGTTAGATTTACTGAAGGGCCTTGTGCAGAGATGTTAAGGTCGTTAACTTTGAATCATTTGCCCTCCCCAATGTGGGTTCGAGATAACTAAGGCGTTGAATTCTTCGTATGAGGAAGCAATCAAGCTGGCTTTACAAGGCCCGATGGCTTACCAAGATTCAGCCGTGATGAAATTATTATTATTATTATTATTATTATTATTATTATACCAGATTTATATAGCGCCCTTTTCATGATCAATTTCACGTTCAAAGGCGCTTTACATAGTTCAAATGCAGCCACACAGGGCGCATAATTCATCCTCTACTAGTACAGACACAGAGCGATCTGACCAGAGGGACAGAGTGAGACAAAGCCCCCACGACAGAGGGATTAGAAATCAGATATAGGCTTGTCCGGCTAACTTAGTCTAGCTCGTTTCGAATAGACAGCCTGGTTCTTTAACGTGCCCAATTTATAGCACTGATACATCCATGGATTGCCTGGGTTCCTGACCAGTACACCTCTAGTTGGGTGGGAAACACTGAAAAGCGTTTCTGAAAATTCCCGAGTAGCTGCCGGGGATCGAACCCCCGACCTCATGATTGTAAGGCAAGTGTGCAAACCACTGAGCTATCCGTCCACCCAAATTATGCACGGAGGCGCACCTGGGGTCTTCCTCAAACATCAAAAGCTGGACAGTCGCCATATTACCTATAAATGCGTCGGTGTGACGTTAATACTTAAAAGTATTTTAAAACTTTACTGAAGTGGTAAGGCAGAGTCACTGTCATAGTTTCTTCAAACCTGATGTAAGCAGCATTTACTTTAGATTTTTTCATTTTTAATTGATGTTTCTCTTTTCAGAAAAAGCAAGCTGATATAGACACGGAAGAATACAGAAGTGGATATCCAGTAAGATATTATTCCAGCTGTAGAGTATTACTGTTTTGCAACTTCATGTTATTTATTACTTACATATTGTGTACATATACATAAATTACAAAATATTTTACTATCCTTCGAAGGAAACTTAACATATAACACAAAACAAAAATATTATTAAAGATCAAGCATGGAGGCTAATGAGATTTAAAGAATAAGGATATTTCATCATATATAATATGTCTAAATTAGATTTAAAGATCATATATATTCAAATCATATGACTTTCTTTCATTAAGTCTGACATTTGAAGCATTCAGTGCACCTCCTATGAACATACTGCATACTCATTTATTTGCATCACATTCGCTGTTCTGTTATTCGCATTATTTTCATAAACTGCCATCACAATTAAATTAACGATCCTCTTAGAAGAATTACAATAAAGATATATCAAACATTGAAACGGTATCCTATCCTTTTCAGGATCAGGAAGACAACTTGGATCTGAATGAAAACTATCAATTCTTTATGAATGAAATTCCTTCAAAACCTCAAGGTAACTACTTGAAGATTATAAGCAATTTTAATTACAGTATGCAGGATGAATCATGTAATTACTTAAGAAAATAGAAAACATATCTACAAAATTATAGCTAACAAATTTAAATGATTGTATAGTTTGCCCTGTATTTTCTAATGAACATGGTCAATGTTGCAAAGAATATTACACTTTGTTTTCATTTATTTTAAGCTATACGGTTATCCCGTTATTTCTAAGGGCAAACTGCATTTTCCTAAACGCAGCAGTGTAGATCTAAACAGTTTTGTATATCATATATTATATAGAACAATGGTATATAAAGTGAAAAGTCCAATGACAATTGGGTCTTTCTCTACTATCAGAGCTGGATAGTCGTCATATGACATGTAATTGTGTCGGTGCGACCCAACCCAAGAAGGAAAAAACAAAAAAATAAAGTTAACATTGAATGATTTTGAGAAAAAAAATTTGGATAGTATATCAAAACATTTGGATAAAAGGTTAATAAAGCCGACCACTGTTGTGTTATAATGCTCTTGTCGAATGATTTTGGACAAAAAGCTACGTTCCAATTATAGTTCGTAACATTTGTCTACATATAACTATGTGTGTCTAAAACACATCCGGGATCACGTTTTGTCTCCAAATTAAATAGCAAATTATTACGATGCGTTTTCTTTAAAACAGGTGACTACATCGACACTATACATGAACAATGGTGGGGTGACTACACTAAACCAGAGGAGAATCGCAAATATATGCAGTGGTTAGATATATCCATTTTATATCACCGTTATTTTGTTTGCCTTCATATTGAATAGTAATATTATAGAAAAGGTAATAGTTTTAAACGTTGCTAATTTGTTCACTTTTGTTGTTGTTATTATCTCTCAGATATCTTCCAAAGCGGGAATTTATGGCGCTAAACGTTTTCCAAACAAAATGATATTATGAATATTCATACAGTCATATAATAGCATGAAGAGCACATTTAAGATAAAGACAAATGAAACTAATGAATTAGTCATCTTATTCATCTGCAATAAAGAAAATATTCAATTAGATATTGTTAAGAAATAGCTTGTACAACCGCATTGATATTGCTACAATATTTCATAACAGATATCAGAAATCAATTATCATGTGAATTGGAAATTGATGAAACAAGATTTTAAAGACAGTTAGACGCTACATTTGATTGTTTAGTCTTTGATGTCAAAAAGGTTTACCCTATACACGTGCCTTAGTGAAACTACACATCCCTGGATATACATTTATTTCTGCATAGTTTCGTTTTGGGGAAGCTTCTTTCTTGTGGGTGTCCTTGTTTTGGTATACTTTATAGGCCATTTTGCTACCTTAAGTACGTATATCAACAGATCTCAGTTTGTTATTTTCTTGTATGTTTAATTAAAACGACAATTGGTATTAATCTCAGTGTATCGAGTTCAATAATACAAGGTTGTACTCACTGTTGTTTTTTTTTTCGATATATTCATATCAGGTTGTTTCCGGTCAGAAGGAAAAGTTGTAACAGAGAAGCCCAAGAACTGCAACCACATGAAATACAGGTAATATTTCAAATTGAATTGTTATACTGTTTTTCGTACATTCTCAAAGTACAAAGTACACCTAATCTGAGTTCAATTAGCGACATATACCCTTTCGTAGGTGTCAAAAAAGTCAATATTTCTGAGAATATGTAAAGACCTTCCACCAACTACAAGTATTGTAACAAACTCACGAAGATCGCATACTAATTACTTTTCATCTATTATATTTAGGTTAAAACATCTGTCATATCGTGTATAAATGTGTTACGGTTGTAGATACCGCTTTATCATTAGATATATAATTTATATGTATAAGTAAACAAAATAAAGGCAAAACATTTAAAATGATTAAATTTACAACTGGGAATGCTGATGGCAGTATCGATTATTTGTGTCAAATAAGAGAGTCACAAGGGGGGTTGGGGGGGGGGGTGTATATAAAACTTTGTGTTACTTTAAGTCTATCAAGCCATTTATAAATGTAACTTCAAATTTACATGATAAGATAGTTAACTCCTATCTCAAATGAATATAAATGTATCTTGCGAAATGTAGTAAAACTTTTACTTGAGTAAAACGTATCTGTACATGCAGCAGTATATTTTATCAGTAACCTAATCCAGCAAACCTAATGAGTTGTGTCCCTTTCACCTGTATAAACCATGCTCCAGGCTTTATCTTTAATATTGCTGAAAATGGCATACACATTGAATCTTATTATAACACAATCTTGGTTCTATGTTTGCACCATTTTAGAAACAATACAGTATTACATCCCTATATTTTTATATACAGAGACTCAAACTTTCTGAAGATGCAGTGAGGAGGCTTCTAACATCCTTTAAGATGATGCTAGATTTTTATGGAATGAAGCTAAAGAATGAGGAGGACGGTACGATTGTAAGAGCTGAAAACTGGAAGGAAAGATTTGAACACCTTAACAGGTGAATGTAAAACTTTAAAACCTATCATAACATTGATGAAATCTATATTACAAGGAGCGTTCCAATATCAATGAAACTTGGCGTACAACAAATAATACAGAGCATATGTTACTAAGATTTGTTTGATCCCTTAATAAAGCCATCCCAACTGACATGTATAACTTCCTTTTTTTCCTGTTTGAAGTTTGTCCTTGTTTAAATGCTTACATTATAATTGTTTGTGCCGTGAGGCAGTTGCAACGTGTATCCCCTTACATCGAACTTACATACTTTAGAATAAATCTGTTTTAGTTTATCCCTCAGGAAATGAATATCGAATATCATGTGCGTACCAAGTGCAGTGCTATACTGGTGTGGGTTTTTAAGTGATAAATAGTTGGGGTTTTTTATCTCCTGATCCAATTTTTGTATGTTTTGTTTTGTACTCGGTTTACACACTCTAAAAACAAGAGAATTTTTCCTTTGTACGAAATTGCAATGAGTTGAAGTTGGTGGAAAATCAAAAGTTTTAAACAGAACAAGGCAAAGTTGATTTGATTCTGTGCGTAAAAGTGTTGTTATGCACCAAACAGAGGGAGGAATATCTTATTTTCTGCTTTTAGAATTTCTTACCAACAAATTAACCTCTATGTACTGCAACTTGAATTGCAGGACTTTTATATGATATGGAAATCTAAAGAAATTTTATATTGTCGATATTTTGATGTACATGCGTAACTTTGGCTCACATTTATAATACTAGTAACTGCAAATATATGTGGTATAATTGGGGAACTTTTCAGCTGAGATTTCTTCTGTTGACGTTAACACTTCATCACTATGCAAATTTTGTTTTATCTGCCAAAGATTTTATGCATATCATGCGTTTTAGAATGGTGAGAAATTGTCTTGTTGATATGTCACCATACGAACCAACGGTTATTACATAACATTTTATGAACGAGTACAGCAGATTGTATCTATACAAATACATCTTTGTGACGGACTATACTAAATATTGTTTACATCATGTAAGTATACCTAATATAATACCTCACTTTCTTTTCATTTTAGATCTGAACATAACCACTGGTGAATAACAAGAGTTCTTAAGTGTCTTGGCGAGTTTGACTTTGAACATTTAAAAAAGAACTTCACAAAATTCATTCTTAAGGAAGCGGTACTGAAAGGAACACTCCCAAATTTGATAGAGTGTTGCCTTAATTACTGGATAGCCGTACTGAGGATAAAGCATGAAAGAGAAGAAATGTACGAGTACTACGAAAAATTAACTAAAAGTTCAATCTTTCAGACGATGTAAAAATTGACCCATAGCAAAGGTTTACAACAGCATCAACATTGTGGCAATGCCTAGCAACAAGACATCCGTCCGCTGAATCGACTGCTTTATCTCTACAACCTCAAAAGGGGTAAACTAGATTCTAAAAAACTGACTTTCACGAAGACCAAAGAAACTGAAAGAGAATCTCGAAACCAATTTAGAATGTTATCAAAAGAAGTAAGCTAACGTTTGTTTTCAAACACTAATTGTCGCAAAATGATGTTTTGCGATTGCGCACAGAGATAAGTAATTACATTTAACTGTTTCAAGTTAAAACTTTCATGCTGGTTTGTTAATGGTGGTGTTGCGATTCATGTGGTTTAGCTGCGTACTTAGCAATTGTGTTTAGTTTTTATTCTCCACGCCCACAGGCGCAGAGTATTTGTGACTGGTTTTTGTGAGTGCAATGTATGTCATTAATTACGAAATAACAAATAACGACTGTTTTATCAACATTTACAGTTTATGCCCCATTTGTTACAATAAGTTTGCATGAAATCCTGGATATTTTACTGACAAGGTTGACGATACATACCAAGACATTGAGCATTTGAAATGTATTAATTGCATGCAATTCACCAAACGCGCAAATTACAGATCATTAATAGTTACATTTGTTATTTGCGCTAAACGTTTGGCAGTAGTACTAAATATGTAATCAAGCAGCACTTCCGGGTTTCAGATAATGATGAAAAGAAACATTCCTCATTTTGTCCAGTTTAAGTGGCATTTTTATGTTTTATGTAAGCCAGTTCCTGTATTTATTTAATAACAGACTTATACTTGACATTTTGGTAGCATTTTAAAGGCGATTTTTGCATGTATAAAAATATAAACAAACCTTATTACACACATTTTAGCTGTCAGTTTGGAAAATATTCCATAATGTTGACCTATCAGACAAAAATATCACTTAGAAGATAGATGAACCTACTGTTCTTGTTGTCTTTTTGTAGTTTATAGGCCATTTGAGAACATAAAACTAGTAATTCTTTTTTTAAATGAGCCTGGCTATGTGTTACAGCTCTCAGAGGATTGTTAATTTTATACAGAATATATAGAAAATTTATTTATAAACTAAATCGCGCAGTGCAGATATGACAAATCTATCCGGCGCAACGATTGCTAAATAGACACGCAGATAACAAAGACAAAGATTGGTTATATGCGCTGCGCGATTAGGTAGCAGTTGGTAGTTTCCAGCCTTAGATGCGAATTGACCGGGGTCAAAATCTTAAAATAAAGGTAAGTGTCAAAACTGAAGGTCCGGTTTCATTCAAAATGATATTCAATGCGAATTTCGTGCTTTGGTGCTGTGGAATGAACATTTAAAAAACTTCTGACAAGCGAAACTGCGACTGTTGATTTCTGGCTGTATGTGCAAATGTCAAAACAACACTGGCTTAATGCAGTAAGGAGTACTCAAAAAAGTAATCGGTTGACAGATAGTTTTGTTATGCAGAATAGGTACGGGAGAGGTTTGTGTTCAAGGCATCGTGCATTGTTGGACTCCTGCTTTTCCCCTAACGTTTTGCCATCAGGCCAAATATGGTAATATTTTAGAAAATTGGTCCATATTTTCGCGAACCTATGTTTCACAATTAGCTGCGTATGGACTACAGAGTCTTATAAACTGCAAATATTTCTAATGGATTTTAAGAAAGCATACAAATACATGATAACTATATGCTTTATTTCTTTTAAATCTCTTTGTTTAGTTGATTTCTGCTGAATCGAAAGAAGACGGTCTCCGGCCGGCTTGCGAAAAGTCCAAAAACTGGCATCTGCTACCTTAGTAAATCGGGCAGATTGGTAATTTGCGCTTAACACAAACATTAATTCCCATCTTTTGTATGTACGCACGCATTGAGGGTATAAAATAGTGACTAGTGGGGTTAGAGGTAGCATTAGTTTTCACCTATTGTATGTACGCACGCATTGAGTGTATAATATACTAAAGGTTAGGGTACGGTTAACCTAGATTTATAGTGTACCCTAGAATAAATGTAAACCGTCCCACGGTGTCCAGTCGTTACTTTGAGAAACTGGATCAGTGATCAAATTGGGCGGTTTTGGTGATTTATGATATGAAAATTGATATTTTCTGTTAATTGAAAATTAATGTCAGCGATGACTTACAGCGCAGGATGTGCTCACGACGTTGCGGAATACTCCTTGGTATGCATTTTCCAGCAAATCTTAGCACTTTTTTCAATCACTTCAAAAATATCGAAAATAAACAGTAAACAATGTCGTGGCTGAGAAAAAAAATCATTATTCTAGTACGTGCAAAATACAATATTACTATTCCCATGATATCCCTGGTACATTCTTGTAACATGTTTTTGCCATAAATGATGAATTGAAATTAAAATTCTTAGGAGACCGATATATGGCGTTTTGTAACGAACTGACCGGTAACGTAGGAGCTAGAGGATCAACAAATCAAAATGCAGTAACGTAGGAGCGCTGGGTTTTCTTCTGTGTTCGTTTTCATCAATTTTCATAGAAAACATACCTTCGGTCAGTTAATTTATATTTATATAACAGTGATAAGAATTGCTTACAATTAAGTTCAAGTTTAAAGAGCACTACATTGGATTTTTAATCAATCATACCAGAAAATGGATGTTACTTCATCCTGCCAAAACTTGTGTAATAGTATAGTTGTAAGGGCAGGAACTCGAATTCATTTGGGTCGAAATGTGATGACATGTATCGGGCCGAAAAACGCATGTATGTATTTAATCCTATTATCTGTACATAATATATAAAATAAACATTGTTCACAGATAGCTAGGTCCTATTTCAGACTACAAATACTAACCATATTTTGAAGACTAATTAAAAAACTTACATGAAATGGCGAGAAAGCTATGGGTCATGTACTTTCGAAAGATTTTACCAGAGACCAAAATTATAGTCCCTCGAGTTGGAACTATTTGGACATACCACGAACTTTCCTGCACCATGAGCACTTTCTTGTAAAATAATTATTACATTTGCTAAGTAGGGAGATTTGTCTCTGTGTCTCTCCAACTGGGTCTCTTATTGCTTTCAAAGGATCTTTTCACATATTATTATGTGCCGTGTCACGTCTGTAAAAAGAATTTCCTTGTTGGTAAAGTTTGTGGTCCTTTGTTATCATAGAGCGCATTCAATTTTATTATGATAGATCTCCGCTTCAGCCGGTGCTAGGAGGCGTGTGGGGCGTTTCACATTTCATTAACTCTCAAGAAGAGACTCAATTATACAGAGTCTACCTGTATGTTGCTTGACTGTGTTCTATGCTTCCAAAGGATCTTTGTATATATTTAATTGATTTTGTTGAGCATGTTTGATAGAATTATGTCACACGTGAAGTTATCCATATTACTGACAAAATAATGCAAAGGTTAGTCTTTGTAAAAAGTTCATTATTTGTTAGAAGATCAACCTGAATTGTATATCATTTCAGAAGAAACACTTGGCCACACATCCAGTCATATATAATAGTTCATTTGGTTAATTGTATCTGTGATACATGTTACTGAGATGTTAATACTATTATTATAACCATATTTATATCAATTTTATTATTTTGGACCTAATAGTATCAACATTCCGGGTTTACTTGTAAAATTGTACGACCGACACTTTGTGTTCATTGTTTTGAAATAACAAGTTGCAGAGGCTATGATAACTTATAATTGTAGATCAATTATTTCAAATAAAGAATTACCACGTCTATACTGATTTTCTTCAATTCAGATATTAATATGAATTTTGCTACTAATTTAAAAGAAAAACGAAAATTTTATACAAAAAGAAGCTGTAATAATGTTCGTTGATATTTGCCACAGTACAAACCAACCTACCAGTACTTTTGATCTGAAAATGGAAAACAGTAGGATCTAAAGGAGGTAAAATCATCAGGATGAGAACCATCTTAAGTATAGTCGTGTTATAGTCTTTTCCAAAGAAGTGCATGTGCGAGCCATTGTTTACTTAAATCGTTTTAAGCTGGGCAAGGGCGAGCTTTTAGCATCTTTAGATGTCTGTTGTGTTTCATTTATTGTACATCTTAGTCCTTTCTCATCATTTTAGCTAAGTTTGAAACTTAATCACTTCGGATGAACAACTACGTCTCAGGACTGAATTTAAGGACGACCTAATATATTTCATTCCATATACTGAAACTTAGAAAAAAGTATCAATGTCGATTTCGCATATGGGTCATGACCAGTCAAAAAGTAGGTCACTTAATAAACCATAAAAATCTTGCAGACACTACAAAGGCAGTGTTTTTTCTCCAAAAATTTTGAAACCCGATTAGTTTGTCTGTCTGTTTGCCTAGGGTCTACAACAAAGACACCAGTATCGTTATATCATCTCCTGTTCTATCAATACTACAAACACCGCTTTGTTTGGCGCGGAGTTTCGTTTTGCTGCATCTTGCAGCAACTTTTGTACTTGTATTTGTTAGGTTTCACGTCAGACCGACAGGCAGGTGATTTAGTGTCAGCGAGTCAGCGACTCAAGGAAGGCACTGCAATATTGAAGATAAACAACATTTATGTAAAGTGCCTATTAGATTTTTCTCAAAATGGCGTCCATATTCATTAATTTTGACAATATTGTTAGAATATTTTCAGCTACAGATACATCTGTTTCTGTGGTGTTGTTTTTCATTATTTATTTAGAGCAAGTTTTCAATCACGTGTTGTTACATGTGTACCTTTTTCGACCTAAAACAAAGAATACAGGAAGACACCAGTCAGATTTGATGATTCGCAACTATGTATCTTTTGTCCCTCAACGCTGATGGTCCGAATACCTGTTTCCGATGTAGAATTATGTGACGTGAGTATTGACGAGCTTGCTAGAGGTTGCTGTTTACGTCATGGTTCCTATACATGACAAAATGCCTGGAGTTCTCCACCATTTTAGTATAGAAGTCGCCAACTGTCGGTGTGACATACAGCCGAACAGAAAAATACGAATATTCAAACTAACTACTGACGTTTCTGTACAGATATTTTGTTCTTCTTAACCAGCATTCCTTTAACATATTAGTAATTGAAAACGGCAAATGAAAAGGAAAAACAAATTGAAATAGACATACATATACCTAACACTCTAGTGTCTAATTAAGAATCAATAAGCTTGGAACCGAGTCTTCAGTGTATGCTATTTTGCTCTGGAACGAGTGTATGTTCAACTAAATACACGCAATATATTTTAAAAATCTCCGACAAGTGTTAGAGTATATATTTACAATATCATTTTTTTTTTGTCTGAAAAAAGAAAGTGATTTGTTGGTTTAGAAATATTTTATTTCCAACAACTATCCTCCTGTGCAAATTTCATCAAGAATAAACTAGAATTTATGACCACTAATTTTGTGTTTAACTGATATATTACGTATAACGTTTCAAAGTCTCAGATAGTTACTCTGGTCCGACAGTTTAACGACAAAATGTATTTACTTTAGCTTTAAATTAAAATCATAAATGTCGTCAAAGATTTATCTTTAAAATTCAATACTTTATTTATACGAATTGAATTAATCGCCCAGTCAAAATGCATCACCTATCAATATAACGTAACATATCATTGTACTCTTGAAACTTGTACCTGGTGGTAGCTGGAACTTCATACGACTACTGATACAATCGACTTGAGTAATCCAACATAACATACTGCCACGAAGAAATAATTGGTTGTAGATTGATCCTTACTATGAATTATATATTTTTGCCTGAAAAATGAAAAAAGTATAATCACATAAGTCCAAATTACTATCAAGCATTGTCATGTGACAAATACTTATAATTGAACATTTTGTTGGCTTCAAATTTATTTCTTATACTGAATTAAGGTAGTGTATTTGCTTTCGTAAATTCTCTTTCGATGGAAAATGTCTCATATTTGAAATTAGGCGGCGTGAATTGTTAACAAACTATTGAAAATCATGAATGGAAATATGCTGTCGATATATCTGAAAAACTGTACTAATGTACTAATGCTGTGTTTCTGAAATGGACGTGGAAAATAAAAACGAACAAGATACTACAGTGTAATTGTTTATTACATGTTTTTCTTTAATGGCATCGACTGATTTCTATCAGGACAATCAGTTATGTATTCTAGATCAAGCAATTGCTTTTTAATACATTTACTTTTGAACAGATAACAAATGTAAGCAGTAAGAGAATTAAGTTGTTGTAATTTTGTTTTGAACACCTTTATTTCAATTAATGCAACATTTTGATTGATACTACCAACAAGCGCATAACAGACGACACGAGTTAACAAACTGTCCACTTAATAAAATGTAAGCAGCAAAACCAATTAATTTTAAAAAAGATTTTATTAATTTTTAGACATATGGACGTTGAAACATGACTTTTGAAACTCCCACAAGAAGTGTTTTGCTATTTCTGCCGCTGAATTAGCAGGAAACCTTTGCTCTGCAGGTAAACATTTATATATGTATTGTCGATTGGTCAAACATAAGGGCGTCACATAAGGACGTCACATTTTTTTATAAGTAAACTGAATGTTTAGCATTTCTTTCTTGCACACATTATTTCTGGGTCTTTAACACACGGAGCATCGGCAAATCCAACAGACCAAAATATGCAACAGAGGGTATGCTGCACTGGCACCAGATCAGAAAGAAAATGCCTCCGTACGTGTTATTCCCTACCCCTAGGTATTCTATAAGAACCATGGTCATGAACGGGAAAATATACTAACCCATTTCAATCGCGTATTTCATACCTAAAACACGCAGTTCAGTAAATGTGTACTATTGATATTAAACAAGCGATAATTTATCTTCCATCGTGCACCAGTCACATTGTCTCAATATTCCATATTGCAGAGATGCTCCATATATTTTATGCTTTAGTCAACGTTACAGAAAAAACTTGCGTGAACTCCCCTAATGAACATCCGGTTCTAGAGGTCACGGCAGTGTGCACATGTTAAACGAAATGTAAACAAACAAAAACAGAATGCAATATATTCACAGTTTTACGATAAGACTCGAAATTATGAATGAAATTCATCTTGTATATGATTTTGAATTTGAAATCATACATTGTTATACATCTATTCTGTTTATTTAATTCATTTTGCACATTTATGCTGCATATAAATGTTTTAGCATACACGTGTAGTAAAATGACGACTGACATACATTTTCACATCAGCCAATCAGAGTGTGTCTGTAATCTAGAACGGAACTTCCAGGGAAGTTTCAAGCAAGTTTTTTGTGTACCTTTGAAAAAACTGTAAACGACACGTTTGTTTTCCTAAGATAAGAAGTATTGAAGAATTGTGACCGGTACACAACGGAAGATAAATTACTGCTTGTTTAATATTGATAGTACACATTTACTGAACTGCGTGTTTTAGGAATGAAATACCCGATTGAAATGGGTTTGTATATTTTCCCGTTCATGACCATGGTTCTTATAGAATACCTAGGGGTAGGGTATAACACGTACGGAGGCATTTTCTTTCTGATCTGGTGCCAGTGGTTTGCTGTATGAAAAGACAATGGATAAAATATACAAAATGAAGCTTTTCTGGGTCTTGAAATTTTAGCAAGTGAGTCAACTAAATTTAGAAAACGTGCATGATAAATTCAAATTTATTACTACTTGGACCCTTTTTTGTACTTACCCAAACTTTTATTTGAACTGGTTTAGTTCATCTAAGCAAGAAGTGTTCATGGTTAGCTTGTAGGGTCGTGGGTGTCCGTCCTTTCGTCCGCATTTTTTTACTTAACCACAGAGTCAGTTTCAACCAAACTTCCAAGGAATATTCTATGGGGGATTTTCTTTCACATCCTATGAAATCTGGATCATTCGTATAAAATCCTGGTTACCACGGCAAACAGACGGACGAACTTTTTCTCCACATAAACTGCTGATCCCATTTTACAGCTATATTCCCTGTTGTGGTGACCCTCTGTCTGCTCCTTTCAGATTATGTATTAATATTTGTTATAACCGCCAGAGAAGCGGGGCTGGTTTTCTCTCTTTTGCAAAAATAATATTCTGAAATCTCTGGCCCTATAATCATATGGAAATGTCTATCTGGTTACTCTTGTTCAAATTATTTCAAGTTGTCAAAAACGTGGCTGCAAGAGCTAAAAATAGAAAACTCTACAAGCGACATCTTATCCTTTAACCAGCCATCCGATTTTGAAATAATTTCAAGAACATATTTTTGGAAGACCGTCCTAACAGTATTCAGTGTTTTCTGATTCCTAAAACGAATATGGTCACCATAGAAATAGAAGCATCTTCAAAGGACGCGGTCTTCTATATCGGTAGTTCGATTTTAAAATAATCTCACAGAAATGTTCCTCGGGAATCGTTATTCATGGTTGTATATTAAGATCTTTAGTTTTGTCAAAGAAAACATGGCTGTCAGAGCTAAATATAGAAAAAAACTTCAGATGTCATTGTCTCTTATTCTGTTTGTCATATCTGGAAATAATTTCACAAAAATATGCCTGCAGTATACAAAAGTTTTCTAAATTATTCTGGCATCAGATGGCACAGTCAAGTTTTCCTTATGGGTCCTGTATATTGACAAAAGCTACATTCTCACATACATTATAAGTGTTGGTTTCTTCACACAGGTACAGCTGGCACTGGAACAGCTGCCAAACTACGTGCTATGAAGATAATCCTGCTAAATACTACGCGTAAAGGAGAAGTATAGAGTTTTGACATTTCAAGCCGAGACGAAATCTGATGTCGTAACCAGAATCAAAGAGCTCGGCTGTACTCTGTCACACAGACAGAGTAACTGATTGACAGCTCGCCAATGCGCAATGTATACGAGTCACCTCTTACAATGACATACCGAAGGCACATCATGGAAAGCACGTGCAACTTTCCCCCCAAAATACGTATAAACTAGGTCTTGTTATACAACACATACAGAAAATGTGTCGATATTTATTATAACGAACGGGATTGGGTTATTGCAGATAATGTATATAGCACTGTTTCAACAAAATACAATTTTGAAAGTATTATTTTCAGTCAAGGGCATCTGAAGTTTAATATGTCTCATGACGCCGAACAGACTGACGATTCTTCGAATAGTCCCGATTTCGTTCTTAAATTTCAAGAAATTCAATAACACTAAGGAAAAAGATATTGTGTGATGCATGTCTTGGCAAAATGAACGTGGAAAACCACAGGTCGCCCAACACGACATAAACGAAAATGTTGCAGCCTCGTTTTGATTGAACCTGTTCATGGACGGTTCATGTTTTTAAGCGACTGGCCTCCAGATCGTTCGACAACAACAAAAATAATTTTGTTTAGATATCTTGAAATAAATGCTATATTTCTTAAGACGGCTTTAAAACTTAATTACTGACAAACTTAATATTACGGAAACACATGAGAATTTGCTGATTATACTACTTTTTACAACGAAAATCGGAAAGCGTTTATCCCGCTATTACTCCAGGTAAACTGTCTCTATTATAAATATCTATATTTTGAACTCATTATTCACTACTTCACCTACAGCGCTATTGGTTACGACGACGGGATTTATTAATTGCCGTGGTGGTCCGGGGTTCGATTCCCGACGTGGTGTTCTTGATTTGGATTTTTAAAAATATTTTAGAAACAAAAATTCATATTCTAATGTTCATAATATGACCGAACTTCAATTTGAAAAAAAGATTTTTTAGCTTAATCTGGAGGTCAGTGACTTTAAAAACATTTTTATTAAATGGGTATGACGCGAAAATTAACACTTTGTGATATATTTTGGATATACAATTTTTCATTTTGACGATTTTTATGAATAATAAGAATAAAGCAAAAACTGTCCGGAAAAGCATACGAATTATTCCGTCATGAAATAGTCTTATGTTTGATTAAATCGAATTTTTGACAATAGTCAGTTTTCTTTGTGCTGATCTTGTCACAAGTATTTGAGTGCGGAAAAAACGGATTATGACAATATTTATCTCTGCAATCAATTACCCAGCATTAGCTCTAAATAAGAATATTCTTAATTACATGTTAAACAAACTAAAAAGCACTTCGAGATGCAAACTGGCTTTGACAACGGGACGATTCGATTAATAAGTATATTCCCATATACAACAGTTTTAATGTAATTTAAATGTTCGTAACGTCTTTTCAAAGAAAACATGTGACGTGTAAAAATTGCAGACAATGTATCACATATATATTTTCACGCCAACACAGTCCTCATAAAACAGGTTTCGATACGTATGTGACACTGGCAAGAATCAGACACTGATGCTCTTACTGTCAATGTCTTAACAACCGATAACAAATATATGTAAAAAAGCATATTATACTTTCCTCGTTTATGGTAGAATGCGCCACTCCACATTTTTCAACGGACTGTTGTAAAATTTTCACAGATTACAATTGTCGATATTTCTAGAAGTGTTTTTTTTTTCTCGATTTCTCTGCTGTATATCTTCAAGAATAATGAATCTATTTATGTTCCTGATATCTTCAAACAAGACCATTAACATCGTCCTTTCAAGACAGCGCAAAATGGATTAATTAAAATTAAGTTTTTTTCTATTGCTGGATGTAATGAAATGATCAGAAGAAGTTAGTTCTTATTTCATAGCATTCTTTCATTAGGCGAATGTTTGCAATAAAATGCTTTCCTATACAGGACATACGCACGATTACAGTATATCAGGATACGAGTTATATGACCCAGGGAAGTGCCTACGCCTTTAGTATCTTGAACAATAAATTGGGTCCAGTTGCTAAGGTGACTATGTCTTAGACTAGCTGACAAACGAAATAGAATGTCCTTTGTTAAAACGTAGATCTGGTGAGACCAAATATCTCATATATAGAATTTTCTGGCTACCTTGCCTAAATGATTCGTGTACCAATGATTCGTAAATGATTTCAATTATGAGCTAGATAATTTCAGGGATCAGGCAAATCACTAAATGTTCCAAACTAACAATCTTCATTTAATAATAATAAGCTCAAACTCCTATAGGCTGGAGACTCTATACTTGACTGGTCTTTCTGTTGAAGTTCCCGCCAGACAATGTCTTTGAATCAACAACATACGAGTCCTATCGCATAGATGCTCGGCCTCTGTCCTCTTAACTGAAGTTTCAACTCTATATGATTGTCCTGACTCCTGGATGCTCAGCGCCTATATGCTATCAAATGTAGCATTCAACTACCATATAGGTATAACCCCGATGCCTTGGCTGTACTTCGCCAATAACGCTGAACCGTCTATAAGCTGGAACTCCCTACTATCTCAGTAGATTACCAAACTCTGGGTCTCTGTCTCAGTTTTCCGCTGCTCAGCCTATATTTGCTATCGTCTATAGCATTCAACTACCCTTAAGGTAAAACTCCTATGCGCTGGCCCTATAGCTCGAAACCTTGTTGAAATTCTGCAACTCTTCTTTAGTCTATGAACTTCAAACGTCTTCTTTTTAATAATGTATCCGCCCTGACAGTGTAGTTGCAATAACTTCCTTTTCAAGGTACTGGAATAAATTATTAGTTGAATCCTCGATGTGTCTTCTTCAATCGATGGATACCGAATGATCTCTCTGTCCATCTACATATTTATACTTTAGCAGACGTGAGCTTTGATTAGTGCTTTTTATAGAACGTGTTCTGATTGGTCCACATTTATACAAAGTATTTTACAACGAGTACTTGCTCTATCAAATATCTTGTTCTCTTTAACTATTGTATATATGACATAATATGTGATGCTGGGATCCAGCTATCTACATAATGAACCCAAATCAGCCACAAATGACCCAAATCCTATTATTAACAGCAATTCAACAATAATTATAGCAATGATAGCATGAAAAGGGAGTCATTATCAATATATCAAACATACAAATTATTCTGACACAGTATGCGAGTGCGCATTGTCAAACTCAAATAGGTCCCCGACTTCGAATCACTTGCCATTGACCAATGTAGGTTCGAGCCTCATCCGGAGCGTTGAATTTTTCCTGTTAGGAAGTAATCCAGCTTGCTTCCGGAAGGTCAATGGTTCTACCCAGGTGCCTACCGGTGATGACATATAGCTTGAATGTGCGGCGCTAAACAAACAAACTCAATATACTAATACATTAGTGCATGACACAGTAAAACAAACCGATGACACGATTCTATTACATCTATTATTTCAGAAACTGTACTAAGAAAACAGACTTCGCGTAAAGCTTTTGCCGATTGAGGGCACTCTTTATGAATTTTAAAGCAATATCAAGACTACAAAGCCAACAGGATGACACGAGACAAAAATATTTAATGAACTGAAAAAAAAACAAATAAAAAAATTATTAGGCTTATTCGAGTTATCGATAAACTCCGGCCGTAGTGAAATGTACACGCACAATTCTCGATGACATTTCGGTTAGCTTCAAAGACATGTACCGAGGTCATGGAGGGCAAACAGGTGTTTGAAGTGATTGACATGTAAACGACTGCAAACTGGCAAACTCTATTCTTCTCCTGTACGCGTAGTACATCAAACTTTTTATATATGTTTAGTTATTCAAAGTTAAACAGAATGATGTCGTATGTTACGATGATTATTTCATTTTTACATGAAATACCGGGCCAACGATGCGTAAAATCATTGCAAACATGACGAAAGTTGCATTCCCTAAAATTCAACAAAATCTCAGAAAAGCTAATATATCTGTGGTTGTGCCTCGTGAAGTTCATTTGTAACTGAACTGAATGTTTCCTTCACTTACATCTAAACAATCTGTAAGTCAGAAAATATTAATATTAATATATCATATATATTAGCAAAAACTGGAATTTATTACTAGAGTTTTAGAGGGCAAGATGAATTCCATGATCCCAAAAGGACCAGGAAAAACAAATGAATGAAGTATGGTCATGCAATATGAACTCCCGCACTGAAAGTGTCTGAATATCTCAACTGCAGTATAACTTAATGATCTGATATTTGTCAAATGATGTATGTTAAGAGTTTTAGAATGTAGCATGTGGTGCAGCTGTACTATGCATGTAGCCGAGTTTATACAATATGTTACTCAAGGGGGTTTAATGACTGGAAGCACTTTTTGAAGTTTTAATCCGATACATATAGTTATTTTTGAGATACAGATGATGCTCGGGTGCACGCAAAGTTTGAATAATTTTCAAAGTCAAAAATGGCCATAATCTATACCAAATTCAATCAGGAGTTACCTAACACGGTCACAAAATGCTTTAAGTGAAGTTACAGTCCAACACATACAATGGTAACTGAGACTGTACTTGCATGCAAAGTTTTGAGAAAGGCGTGACGCCAGCGATAGTAACACTATCACCCGGCTGAGTAGAATAGTTCTCTCTATTTTTTGAAAAGTAAAACTAAAATGCTCTGAATGTTTTAAAAGTTGGTAATATTGAAGACATGGTAGTTCGCGAGTTTGTAATTCAACATTGGCTGTTTGTCACATGTTATGGATTTTACATTAACATGAATTACAACACACGCTCCACCTGGTCATGCTGTGACACAAAGAGCCGCAATATTTAATCAGATTTATTGAATATTGATCATTGTATATCAGAATATTTGCAAACAAGAATGAAATATTAGCCTTAATTTCACGTTGTGCTTGTTACTTCTTTGAGGGTATGTGTAGGTTAAATCGCTTGCACCTGACCAAAAAGAAAATGCCACTGTACACGTTATACCCTATCCCTGTGTATACTATTATTGTATAACTGTGAATAGTTCAGATTTATTTCATCCCTGCACGGGCCTCTTTCTACAATAATCAATGTGATGAACAAGAACATTCATATTTTTACAATAAATGTTATCCAAAAAGATAAACATTTTTATAAAGTGATGATAAATTTGAGTAAATTATAATTACTCTTAAAAATAGAGAAAAACTACTTTTCCTCTTTTTTTATAATTTATTTTTCAATCTTCATACATTTACAAATATGATGACATGGATAATGTATTTTAACAATCGGGATAGAACATGTCTCTAATGGTCATCTAAACAACAAAAATTTGTAGTATTATATGTCCAGGAAGATTTTTATGTATATATCTTTTCAGTGAAAAGTTAGAAGAAAAAAAAAATAATGTAAGAGAAAAAAATGTAAAAAAGTAGATATCTGGGATGTTTTGATCGTATCCAAGATCTTATAATTATCTAAAATTGAAATGGTTGTTTCTGCTACAATCATGTAACAAGTTATATATGTACACTTTCTAAAAAGTGTCATTTTTTGTAGGTGGAAAGTAAAAATATTCAAACCATTTTCTTTCTTTTTATATCCTAACCACCGGCATGTACATCATACATCAAAACCATACAATTTGATATTATGTTGGTTTATTTTGTCATTTGATAATTCAATTTCTTTTTCAAGTTTTATACTGATTTTAAGATATGATATGAAACTGTCGAAACTAAGTGTCTGTTTTTTATTTTTTATTTGAAATATGTAAGATTTCATTAGGAATATGATAAAGTTGAACATTTCGTTCAGCGATACCAAAACTGACTACCTCTAAACTGAATTGTATTTTTAGATTTATCTTGTCCAGATATATATGTAGTTTATTCCATAGTTGTTGTACGCAGTTACATTCCCAAAAAAATGTGTTCTAGTGTTTCAACATGCATTTTGCAGAATTAACATAAATTTGATTCTGTTAATTTGTATTTAAATAATGATTTATTTGTTGGAAGAATTCTCATTAGATGTTTATATTGAAAACTTCGTATTTTTGTATCTATTGTTGCTTTCTGCGATTGCATGTATATATTTGACCAACAAAACGGGTTCTCTGGTATAATCACTGACCATTTCATTTCTGACTTAATAATTGATTTTGGTCCGTTTCTTATTTGCATGTCATAAAGTAGTTTATTTGATTCTTTTGATTTTCTTAATTTGTCTACAAGTAGTTCACTTCGCATATATGAAATATTCTCCTGCTGAAGCACCTGTTTAACAGTATACGGGGAATGCTTGATATAAGATTATAATACTTCAAGAATTGTCTATGTTCTATATTGTATAAAAAATGATCTCTTCAAACTTATAGAGATTCTTTGTTCTGTAATCAAATAAATGTTGAAGATGCTTTATTCCTTTTTCATACTAGTCTTTATAAAAAATGTCTTATAGGGCCTTATAAAAATTTAAAAATGGATTGTTTGAGCCTGTTATCTACCCTGGTTGAATAGAAGAAGCAATAACAAACGTTTTGAAGTATGACACCATATTGTATGAGGCATTAAGGCCTGTTTTCTTAGTTCTCCAACTGCCTAAGGGGTCCTTGATTTATGTCATATCTTTTTTAATCGAAAAACGATTAAATGTATTAGTAAATGTAAATAACATGAAAAACGGAGTTACCATGCATTCTATCTATATTTCATTTACATAATAGTGGTGTAGACTAACAAACTGAGAAAAACTTTATTCTGCGTAAGTCAGGCATAGAAATTTTTAAAAAAGATGCTTGTTGCTTTTATTCATAGTCATAGGTTGATTTAAGCTTTCTTTGATTTTGATATAATTTGAAATATTCTAAAGCTGTACACATGTAGTAACTTAACTTATTTTATTTTTAATTTAGATGTAACTATTCCGGTCAAAAAGGAAACCGCTACATCTGTACATAGATACATGTATTTCAATACACTACCACTTACTTTACTTTTCCAAAGGATACCTCATGCACCAATATTTTACAACTCTGCTTCACTTCAGTCTTTCTTATTATATGCAACATGTTGCCCTGCTTTTAACAAAATACGTAGTATATTCGAAATGCATTAAGGTTTAGCAGTATATCACACAACAACAGAAATTATTAGTAAACGAACAACATCTTGATATACAACTTATCTGTCAAATACATGTTATACTGTTCTGTCACATAGAACTGGATACTTAAAATATTCTAAAGGAGTTGTCCCCCTTTAAAAAAAGAATGCAATTTGTAAAGAAATTAACGTAAACAATTGTCAAAAACGATGTTTTACCTAGTTATGTTAAGATTAAACACTGGTACATTGTTGGTAATGCATCAAAACGAAGACATGTGACAGCTTTTTAAAAATGGTGAGATTTAAAAGGCGCTGAACTGTCCAGAAGTGTGGCCCCTTCATGCAGTCTCTTTCCGGAATTCATTATATATATATGAGTAAATTGACAATGGTTTTGTAGAATAATATACATGTTTTATATGCTGTTTAATTGTTAAGTAAAACAATGCTTTCTTTCTATAATTTGGTGATGTTCAAACTTTTTTCTCCGAAACATGGACCTAACTCTTAAGTAAAAGCCAGTTTAAAGTATATATTGCTCACAAGTTTACATCAACGTTTGCCCCCAAAAATCTCTACAAATCTGCATTAAGCTGTCGTTTTACTAAATAAAACAAATTTGAAAATAAAATTCAAATTTACGTTAAAGTTTAATTAAACATCTGGACAAAAATCTAGTATGTATAATTTGATTAAAGTAAATTGAACCATTTGCTACTTCGACATGGTATGTTGATTTGCCCCGTTATTGTATTTATAAAGTTGTGTTTTTACGGAGAATACAAAAAATCTAATCGTTAATACTGGACTGTATTTTCAAAGGTTGTATATAACTTTTTTTTCGTTAAAAGCAAACTTTAGATTTGAAGTGTTTTGTAACATCTTAAAAACAAGTACTAAAAATTAAATTTACCACAGGACGCCTTAAATGCAAAGAAAGAAAATCTTGAAATGACATGTCTGAAAAATATATAGCATCTTATTGCCTTTTAAGTGGAACGTTGCACGCGTTTTATGGTGCTTTAGCACTAATTTATCTTGATTTAGTATTTAAGTTTAATTTTGACAATAACAACATGACGTATATGAAATACTACCCATTTATCGTTTAAATGTAGTATTTGTGTTAACAGTTGTAATCTGATGTATAGATTTTGCATTGTAACGGTATACATGTATGTACTTATGAGAAATGGACTTAGACAAGAGTGTTTTTGAACATATGAAATTCAATACTAATATCATAAAATTGTATGTTTGCTCTACAGGCTTTTAGGCACGTAATCAATTTGATATATCACATATAAGGAATTTATGTGTACCGAGCTCAATCACGAGGCGAGAGAAATTTTATCTCTCCGTAACTGCAGAACAAAAACGTTATATTTATAGTGATTTGCCGCTCTGCGTAAATTGTAATTACTGACAGAGTAGTTAAAATATCCAGCATCATTGTCTTTGTTACATAGCGAAATTTCATGTCTGAAAATAGTGTGAACCATTCGTCATTGAAACAATTCACCAAAGACACTAATTCTGGTATGCAAGGTATGTGGCCTATTATCGAATAAAAAAAGTACTTGTCATTTCTCTTATTCAGTTTTGAATACATTTCAATTACTTAGTATTGCTTTTATCAAATAAAGGTAAGAGTTTTCTAAAAGGGTGAGAATTGCTTTGCTGTAAAAGTTATAATTTAATTGGTCAAGGAATTACTCAACATGACTGAGAAATTACAATTAGTATATTACCATATATTTGTGTATATTCTAAAAAAGCTGCATTTCAATCAATGAAATGAAAAACACAGGAAATAAACAATTATCTGTACATATCAATAAAATCGGACACAAAACAGACCCTGTTCATGCCGTGTTAACATTTGACTGACAAGTGTGATCTTGACTTTTTAGCTGGGGGTCTGAAAGTTGAGCATGACACATTGTCTTATTATGAGGTGCATTTGTACCAAGCAACATTAAAATCCCTTCGTGGATGGCAGAGATATGGACCGAACAGGAAAAAAGCCCTGTTGACCTTTGACCTTGATATTACTTGGAATAAATGTTCCCCATGATGAGACGACTTGTCAACACCCAGAACCCTGGCTTAAAGGTCAATGTCACACTTGAAGATCAAAGATCAATAGGGTTTTTTTTCCTGTCCGGTCTATAACTTTGTCATGCAAAATAAGATTTAAATATCAGTTGGCACAAATATTCCCCTTGATGAGACAACGTGTCAAAGCCGGGACCTTAGCTGAAAGGTCAATGTCACTCTTGGAAGTTAAAAGGGTTTTTTCTCTCCAATCTGTAAATTCAACAATCCTTAAAGGGATTTTGATAATACTTGGCACAAATGTTCAACACCATGAGACGGAGTGTCTTGCACAAGAACCAGGCCCCTAGGTCTACGAGGGTTGTTCAAAATAACGTAGACTTTTTTCTCTAGCTTTTATATAAAATGTACTATAACGAAACAAAACAAAAATATACCATCGTGATTCTCAATCTTTCTGCACACTGCACTGCAAATCGGACGTGATTCTGATCTGGTCAGGAACTACGCCACTTCGAAACAGTCACTTACACGAACCCGGCGCACGGTGATCATATTTTAACGACGTTAACGACGTAGTGCCTTCATCGAGATGCTTTCATTAGGTTTGCATTATTCAATATTTGTAAATTTCTTTTATTAATTTTGATGAACAACACCTTAGTCATAATGAGTTGTTTGGTTAGAGTACTGAAAAGTATGACCTGTACGAAAATAGGACCTGTTTTACAGTTGTAAAACGTCTGTAAAAGACATGTATTTTAAAATTACAACTGTAAAAGACCTGTAAGTGGGGAATTACCAGTAAAATAATTACAGGTCTCAAAAATACAGCTGTAAATATTTAAGTTGAAAGTTACAGCGGAAAATGGCCATGTCTCAAAATTACAGCTGTAAAAATTTTTTGGAGGGAAACATGAGTACTGTCAGCCATCTTTAATGCATTTTGGCGGGATATAACTGAAATTCACAGAGACACCACATCATCTAAATATTGGAGTTTTAGCCATTATGGAGTAAGTGCAAATGTTTAATTATCTAATACAGTTGTAAAACGACATGTGTAAGCACATGCCTTAACAATTTACTCTTTATTTGAAACTGTTAAGTTTAAAGGAAATAATTACAAAATTGTCATACGTTTTCATGACACAGAAAGTTTTATAAACAATATATGATGCGTAGTTTCTATTTTGTATCCTACCCCTTTAACTTTGCAACTGTTATACTAGAAACATATTTCATATTGTACTTTACTTACTAGATCATTTATTTTGTCACTTATGTAATAATTGCTACCCTTTCTAGAGAATTACAATTCATCCTAAAAAATTTTGTACTTCTGATTTTGTCCCTTAAAATAATGTTCTCTTTTTCAACGCCTGTTATTTTTCTACAGCTGTAACTTTTAGGCATATTTACAGCTGTAACTTTTTCATTTTTACAGCTGTATCTCATTTGCATAATTTAACCTGTTTTACTGTCTTTTTACAGCTGTAAACACTTATACAAAGCATCTCAGACAGGGTGCTTAACGTAAGTACTTGGTCCTTATCCAGGGCGTCATACATTGACGTTAACGCGGAATCACAGGTTTGTTTGTTTTCTCCCTTTACCTCCACTGTTTTTAAGCAAGTATGGGACATTTGCGAATCGTTTGTGCCACTTGAAAATCAAAACACAGATGACCGAACATCGTTGTCATTAGTTTATAATTTTCAGCTGCTTTTCGCCAAAATTTCAACTGCCTGATTATCTATGCGAGTCGATGACAACGTAATATGCATTATAAACAGTGATACTCACTTAGTTTAAATGTTGTTTACTTTCGCCTCCTACGTCCGAATGATGCCATACCCTCAGTGCACGTCGCCCTGACATGTTGCTGCACTTTGACGTATTTTCTGTCAAAAAAGTATTCTATCAATGCAAATATTAGCGATAAAATTCATATCATGACAGATGAAAAAACGACTGTGCCGGTAAGGCGTAGCTATGATAATTATAACTTTCCACGCGCTTCGCCTTTCAGCAAAAATGTTTAAAAAATGTAAGACCAAATAGGAGAAAGATTTTCAAATTACAGATATATATTTCACATTGCTCTTTACACAATATGCGTCTTCTGACACCAAAAGTCTACGTCATTTTTTAACCGCAAGATCAAGGTCACACTTAGAGGCCAAAGGTCAGATACAAGAATTGCCATTTCTTCTTCATCAATGGGGGGATTTTGATGTAACTTGGCATAAATATCCATCACCATAAGATGGATAGTCGTGCGCAAGAACCAGGTCCCAGGTCTAAGGTCAAGGTCAGACTTAGAGGTCAAAAGTCAAATTTATGAATGACTTCGTCCGGAGCATTTCTTCTTCATGCATGGAGGGATTTCGACGTAGCTTGGCACAAATGTTCACCATCATGACGCACCATTGTTTTTTAGAATTACTTCCCTTTCTTGTTATTATAAATAGCTTATATAATTATATTTTTTATTTCTGGCCATAGGGAAAACTCGAGACCACTTTTCCGTGGTACAACATGCATGTTACATCAGATTTTTAGGTGTATGTTGACCTATCTGTACCTGGTTAGGTGTTTTGTGTGGACTTTTATTATATAGAATTTTTTTAGCATTAACTTCCCTTTGTTGTTACTATAAAAAACTTATATTATAACTTTTTTATAATTGGCCAAAAAAATCCATATGCAAATACAGGCGCTAGTGTAAAGAAATTTGCTATGACGGGCGTATATTGTGACATTCTGGCACTCTTGTTTATTTTTTCCTTATCAATTTAAAAATAGAATCACATTAAATCTTCAAAATACAGATATTAGCATTTAAAAGCATTCACCAATTATATATTTCGTGAAACTTTGAAACTTCATAATGTCTTCATGAATCATATTATATATATTTATGACTTATGTACATTGTTAGTATGTTGCCCTACTACTTAGAACATGTTGTACTGGCATGCAATATGTTTTGTGAAAAAATGTCATTAGGTTGGGGACGTTTTTTAGGATTATTTAGGATTAACAATATTGTTTATACATCATTGACAGATGACAGATATCAGTTCATTATGTTATACTGCAGTAGAGAAAATTAGGTGCTTTCCAGTAGGCAAGGCAATACTTCATTCACATGTTTTATTTTAGTATTTTACGCGACGTCGTTACGTTCTCTTGTGCATTTCGTGTACATCGGGACCGTAACGAAAGGTCACCAATACGAAAACACGACAAGATGTCAAACATGACAATACTGACAGAATGATAAAAGTCATCAGGACCTTCGATTATTGTACAGTTTTATAATATTGTAGACATTACCACAAATTACATGAAGAAATGTAAATGTGTACATGAAATGATTTCATTATCATATGAAATATTAAAGTGCAGTTAAGAAATCTTTTATGTGGATTAAGACAAGAATACAAAGGAAAGGAGAAAAATACAAGACAATATAAAGATACCTTTCACGTAGACTGAATAATGATGGGAAAATAATCAGGGAGAGCCTAGTATATATTTCTCAAATAGAATATGTGAAGTCACAAATTCCATTAAAAATTGTTGCCTAAACGACCACACAATGTAGGTAATTATGCCCCAGAACATATTCATGGCTATGCCCCGAGTGGAAATGTTATTGATTAAACAGAAACTTTAAACAATACCAACATTGGACAACAGTTTAAGAAGAGGGGTCGTTTATGGCTTTCTTGTAATTTAAGCTATGGCAGCCTACATGTGTAGCTGAGCCAAATCGGTTGAATAGCTAAGAAAAAGGACAATACATTGAACATCTATATTTCAACTGTTTTACATGAGATCATTTAAAGAATGTAATAATGGACAGTGAATGAAAGGTGGGTGGTCACAGCATTTCAGCCGAGCGCTCAGATTAGCTTAATGGTGTACTGTATACTTCAGATTTTGATATTTATTAAATTAACTGCAGTATGAAATTAATAAGTTAGAATGGCGTTAGTTCAAAAGCTAATTTGCTGTATTTCATGGTTGAAAGACAACCGGGAATTGTGTTGTTCTTCTTATGGCGAATGATGCTATAACAAGGTGTTACAAAACTGCTTATTTAAGGGTCAATCATAAAAAACAGCAGTTGAACAGAAAGACTCACCCTATAAATAAAACTTACTAATATTTGGATTACAGTCTCGTATATAATTGCTTTACATCTGGCACGAAATTATTGGTCATATGGCGACTTTCCAGCTTTGATGGTGGTGGAATACCCCAGGTGCCCCTCTGTGCAGGCGGGCACCTAGGTAGAGCCACCGACCTTCCATAAGTCATCTGGATGGCTTCCTCACATGAAGAACTCAACACTCCTAGTGTGGCTCGAACACACATCGGTGAGGTTCAAGTGATTTGAAGTCAGAATTTTAACCACTCCGTCACAGAGGCCCCATATCTTCCATATGGTTACCGGTGGCTGCTATAAATAAGAGCAAGGAGGTGACGGGGTGGTAAACTGTACTATTCAGTAAAGGGTTGTGGTTCTTACATTAAACACTTTCGCTCATAGCCACCCATTATACAATGCTTTTAAATATCCTCTAAAAGACTGGGGAATTTGTATGTAAATTTGTAAATAATGTAAAGACTACGTTTGGACGAGAGTTATAATGGGATTTCTTATGGAGACAAATTACTACTTTAGTCTTGAAAAGTTAGGCACAACTTATGTGTAACTTTTGATTCATGGCCGATGTGAAAACTGTTTTTGTTGATGTTTGTTTCATATAGACAGTTCAACATAAGTCTGTTGTCTACTCCGTGGATCATGAATTTTAAGTGTTAGTGTATATTTATTTGTTTTATTAAGCTCTAATCATTGTAAATTGTGTGCCATGTAACTCTACTAAGTGTTCAACTGACAAAATATGCATTGTAGGTGATGAAGTGAAATCAGTGAGCTTTATTCGATATCTAGGTGCATTTCTGGATGAAAACTTGAATCTAAAAGAGCATGTAAAACGAAAGTGTAGAACAGCAATGCTCAACTACTTCAGAATAAAATGTATCCGGAAATATCTTACCAAAGAGGCTACCGAAACCCTTGTGCTGTCATTGGTGATATCCCATTTAGATTATTGTAATGACATTCTGTATGGTATTGCTCAAAGCGAAGTAAACAAAATGCAACGAATTCAGAACATGTGTGCAAAACTTGTCCCAAATCGAAGAAAATATGACAGTTCCAAGCAAGCGCTGTATGATCTTCACTGGCTACTAATCAAAGCCAGAATCACATTCAAAATGCTCACCTACATGTATAATTGTTCAGTTGGAAACTCTCCAGAATATCTTTTTGTACTTCTTATAAAACAAACACAGACAAGGAACTTGCGTTCTTCAAATTCCGTCACTGGGTGTTTCGTTGTTCCTTTCAACAAGCGCAAAACGTTCAGCGACAGAAGTGTTTGTACTGTTGGACCTAAACTCTGGAATGAATTGCCTCTCAAAATAAGGAACTCAGACACAATAGATGTTTTCAAAAAGAAGTTGAAAACTCATTATTTTGGAAATTACTTTGCACTCTTTTAGAGACTGTGACTGTGATTTTTAAGAGATTGAAGTAACGTGAACTGGATGATTTTATTGTGTAAATACATTCGAATATGAACTATTTTATAACAAATACAAAAATACAGTTGTTTGTAATAACTTCTGGACATGTCGCAATAACCCACTTATTCTTACTTAATAACAAACAGCTATCTTACTGTATCTTAATGTTCTAATATTTTATTAATCTTATCTGATGCCTGATCTTCTGTTTAATGCTTACTAAATAGTTTATTCACAATGATATTTATGCTCATTTATGTCATGTCATTTAAAATGTCTTAATTTTTGTCGTATTTTTTATGTATTTGTAAAACGCCATTGAATATGTTTTACGTAAAAATAGGCGTTTAATCAAATAAAACAGTTTTAGTTTTCAGTTTCAGTTTCTCTACTAGTGTTGTAAAAACTAAAAAAATAGAGTGTCTGCTTTTCGCTAGTCGGTAGTGCTGCAAGGAGTTTGGGTAGGCCTATCCAATTATGTTGCATCTTTGGTGGTTTTTATTGACCCACCTTTGCTTTAAATTGATTTGTATAACGAAAATATTATTTAACTGTGAAAAACTGAATATTAGTTTCTCTTGTTGTCTAATATTAATGCATGCCATTTTAAGAAATTAAAAACGACTGTTTTCACTAATATTGTTTTACTCTGTTTTACTGCATGAAAAGCAAATGAACTTACTCCTTGCAACCGTGTTATTTATTGCTTATTGTTATTTGCTAAGAATATGTTAAACAATGAGTGATGCTCTGCCAAACTGGCTCAATTCAAAATTTGTGAAGGATTTGCATCATGATTTTACGAAGCTAACTTTGTTATGACAAAATGCAGGAGGCGTAAATAATATATTAAACGTAGTGACAGGGTGAGCTTTTGTGGTCGCCCTTCGTCCGTCGTCCGTCCGTCCGTCGTCTGTCCGTCGTCCGTCCGTCCGTCGTCCGTTCGTCCGTCCACTATTTCTTGTGAACACGATAGAGAAACCACTGTTTGCAATCAACTTTAATCAAACTTGCACACAACTTGTATTGGCATAATACCTCGGATCTTTTCGAAAACTGACCAGATCCCATCATGGGTTCCTTTGTTATGACAAAATGCAGGAGGCGTAAATAATATATTAAACGTAGTGACAGGGTGAGCTTTTGTGGTCGCCCTTCGTCCGTCGTCCGTCCGTCCGTCGTCTGTCCGTCGTCCGTCCGTCCGTCGTCCGTTCGTCCGTCCACTATTTCTTGTGAACACGATAGAGAAACCACTGTTTGCAATCAACTTTAATCAAACTTGCACACAACTTGTATTGGCATAATACCTCGGATCCTTTCGAAAACTGACCAGATCCCATCATGGGTTCCTGAGTTAATGTCCTTTTATGGGCCAAAATATGCTATATTGACTTTTGCAGCCATATAGTGACTTTATTTATGGTTTGATTTGATATAAACTTGCAAAATATCCTCAACAACAATAAATATTGGATTCCATGATGAATTTGTCAGATCCAATCATAGGTTTCGGAGTTACAGCCCCTGATTGACCCCAGAAAGAGCCAAAATTTGTTAATTTTTACCTTGTGAACACGATAGAAGTGACATTTTATATTTGATTTTAACCACACTTACGCACAATTTAAGTCACAATAAGATCTCGGTTTCTTTCGAAAACAGGCTAGATTCCTTCATGGGTTCAAGAGTTACTGAACGGGGCAATATTTTTTATTTTGGCCCTTTCAGCCATATAGAGGTTTCATTTTACAAACTTGCACAGAATTATTATCTTGATGATCTCTAGGCCTGGATCGAAATTGGATCATGTCGAGTCAAAAACTAGGTCATCAGGACAAATCAAAGGAAAGGCTTTTTAACAACCTAGAGGCCACATTTATAATCCTGTCTTTATGAACCTTGGTAGGAATGTTTATCTTGATAATTTCTAGGCCAAGTTTGAAACTAGGTCATATGGGGTCAAAAACTAGGTCAGCCAGTCAAATCTAAAGAAAATCTTGTTAACGCTCTTGAGGCCACATTTATGACCCTATCTTCATGAAACTTGGTCAGAATATTTATCTTGATGATTCCTAAACCAGGTTTGAAACTGGATCATATGGGGTCAACACCTATGTCACCCGGTCAAATCAAAGGAAAAGCTTTGTCAGAATGTTTTTCTGCATGAATATCGCATGAATTTTTATCTGGGTCATGTTGGGTCAAAAACTAGATCACCAGGTCAAATAAAAAATAAGCTTGTTTACACCCTAGGGAGCACATTTTTTATTCTATCTTTATAAAGCTTGGTCAGAATGTTTGTTATCATGAAGTCTTGGATGATTTGAAAACTGGGTCATGTGGGATAAAAACTAGGTCACTAGGTCAAATGAAAGGAAAAGCTTGTATACACTCTGGAGGCCACTTTTTTGCTTCAATCTTCCCGAAACATTGTCAGAATATTTGTTTTCATGAACGTTTGGACAAGTTTGAATCTGGATTATGTAGGATAAAAAATTAGGTCACAAGCCTAATGTCAAATCAAAGAAAATGCTTGTTTACACTCGAGAGGCCACGTTTTTTGGTCCAATCTTAATGTAAATTGGTTAGAATATTTGTCTCCATGAAATCACTAGGTAAAACATGTATATACTGTTATGGTGTATTATTCAGGTGAGCGATCTAGGGCCATCTTGGCCCTCTTGTTTTATTATTTGTTGAAATATATTGTTTTACTAAGGTACTTATTTTTGCTTATGAATCCATACAGTGTAACGGAAGTGCGGTATTTATGAAATCAAGAAAAGATCTATCTTTAGCCAGCATCATATTCACTGTCCTAAGGAAATGTAATTAAATTCCATCAGAAGGATGTACAGAAAGTTTTGCCTTTACATCATTGGTTCCAATAGGTACTAGAGATATTCTATGTTTTTGTGTTTGACGTCACATATATTTGAGAAAATTATTTCTTCATTATGTAAACGGGTATATTAAAGAAAAAGATTCAAACTAATATACAGTTTTCTACATGTAGTATTTTTCAACGTATTAACATCATATATTAAATATGTTTCTAGTGTTTTTCCAACATAAAACTACGTCATAACATTGAGACATCTTAGCCGCATTCCAACCAGACAAATATAAGACCTGCATTGAAAATAATCTCCTTATAAAATTGACAATTACATTAAAGCTTTATGGAGACTCTACTCGACCTGTTATTTTAGGGGAGAAGGTATTATACATTAGGATAAATTTGTTCGAAAAATAATACTTTTTATTCTTTTAACCGGCTACATTTAAGAAAAATTTAATTCGATGTTCTATAATAGTATCTTTTTCAGATAATAACATATTAACAAATTACACATATTTCATATATTTCGCACGAAAAATCACACCATGTAAGAATCATTTTACCATATTTCAGTTGCGGTAAGTTTTCAGGATCTAAAAACAATGATCATTCAAAGTCCTGCAACTCTTTTAAAAGTCGGTCAACTAAAACATGCAAATTCTGACATTATATATAATAGCAATTTTCATAACTACAGTTTGCATCGATCATTGTTTTTATGTTTGAACAATCATCTGGACAAAAAATTGTTTCCGATATTTTTTTTTATTTATAACATCTCAGTATGCATATTACATAAACAGGAAATCACATTCCAGTAATAACAAAGACGCATAATCAGTAGAGGACAGCTCGAATTGAAATAAAAAGTGAAAGAAGGAATCGATGTTTAAATTTCAACTTTGGACTTTATATTCATACATTATATCTTGCAACAAAGTATTACTTTTACTCAAAATCTATATATAATAGCTCATTACATATCATTACATTATCATATCAAGTTTAGTTTCAAACCTCTGGTATTTGATTATGATTATGTTTTAATGCACCGGAACCTAGTCTTGAATTACCTCACTAAATAACTAGGTTTTTGATTGGTCAGATTATTCGCAGGCGCTCCTGTGTAGAAGTATAATGAGTACCGAATAGATGTGTCGTAATCATTGACCGTGTGATTTTGAGAAAAAGCATGCTTTATTTACTTTTATAGTCCCTGAAACGTGGTAAAAATTGGAAACAAAACGTGTAAAACTTTTAAGAACAATACTTAGTCAAGTAAACGTTCGGGGCACAATTCGCTACTATGTTCCTTTGTTATAAGAGGAATAGTCCGGAATCTATGTATGAGACGGATTGATTGATGTAGATGGTCCTGTGGACGTGCGAACAGAAAGATAGTAAGGCAGACAGGTAAAGAGGTATATAAATTTCCCTCACCCAGTGATGGGGATAATGTAATATATATAGAATGCTTGAATGTGTTTGGCGGAGATAAATATAATCAACACATTTAAAACATACTTTCGCACATGGTATATAAACTAGAGTTATTGCGTGTAAAGTTTGTAAGCGTAAAGAAACTGCTAACCAAACTAAATGTAAAACTTTTGTACACGAACGCAAACGCCGTAAAAAGGCTGACGACAACAGTTTCATTATTGATAATATTTCTAAAACTCGAGCTAAAATACGCATGTCACAAACATTTCCTATGAAACACATTAAATTTGTATAACTATAAAAGAAGACGTGTACTGTTCACACTTCAACTCTGTCCGCGACTTTATTTCTTATTGTATGTATGGTGCTCTCTATTTAAAACCTCTTAAGTTGTTCACAAGACGTTTTCAAGGAGTCGGTTAACCGTCAAATTGGACCAAAGAGGACTAATAAATTCTAGCTTCAAATAATCATAAAGATGGTTAAGTGGGCATTTTGCAATTTATTTGAGACCAAAGTATGCCGCTTTTTTAAAAATAACACAATAATTTAGGAGATTGTAAACAAACATAGAACAAACAGTCGTGACAACTTAGTGCATGTCAGTATGTGGGCATTCGGTATTTTCCATACAGCAAAACAAAATTCCAACAGGACAGTATGTGTTCTTAAGGAGTTGAAAATATTTTATCTTTAATGACATATTGAAAACAGCATCCGATCGACTTCTAAATTACAAGTCTGTTTCTCACATTCACACCTATCAGAAATATATTGAATTTAATCATATATGAATTTTGATTGTAAGATTTATGGATTTCAACATACATTGCAATATTTAGCTTTGGTGAAAATACATTCATGCTATTTACATAAGTCACAAAAAGACATGTAATAACCCGAACATTATTTTTAATTTGCATGCAAATTAGGGTGATATATATTTTGTTTTCTGTTACAGCCAAAGTTACACTGTCGGCTATTAAAGACGAGCTAGTACTACGTTTTCTCACAACTACGGATCACCAAATTTACATTCCACTACGCTTTACTACGAATAGCCAGGTTTGACATGCGACAGGTCAGTTAGGAAAGCGACTTAGTCTCACGCTTTCGCGGGTAAGTCTCACGCTTTCAAGTGTAATAGGCTGGTCATTTTAACTTTTGGGGTTGAAATAATTCCAACATAACATTTTTGGTAAGTTATAAGTAGTATGTAGGGATATGAAACATAGAAAAAGTCCTCAAAAAGATTAAAGCACATTTTTGAGATATTGCATCTGGAATTATGAAGCAATGTCCACATCTAATACTTATTGTGGCCGTTACTGTGGACCCAAACCTGTATTGTTCTTCTTCTTGTAAACTATAGCATCAATGTGTTGTTTGAATATCAGTAAAAGAGATATTTTAAAATCCCTAGCACTTACTGGTAGCCCACCTTTAGTATTTTACCATCTTTGTCATAAAGCGTTGGAGTGTCACAATTCAGATCATATGTGTCAAAATTCAAAACAGAATTTCTAACCAAATTTACACATACATATTTCTAAAACAGACTCTCCGGCATTGGAGTTAAAATAGGTTTAATCACCAAACATAAGTATCTCAAAGTCAGAAACAAGAAAAAAAACATTCATATGGGATTCGTGAAACAAAAAATGTATTCAAAATGTTACTGCAGATGGGTGGGGTACTTGATAATATCAATATTTGCTCGAAATTCAAAAACAGTTACGCCAATACTTCTTGAACTGCTTTATTATGCAAGACATGCATGTGAATAAAGAAATGATACTAACATTTTGTTTGTTTGATTTTATAGTAGATAAATCTTAAAACTTTGTGAAATTTAAACTAAAGGAAGCTTCCCTTAAATATCACCTAATTTTCATAGTTTGGCTTGGATTTCTTTTGAGGACATTTTTCCTGTATTGTTTACCTGACTAAAGATCATAAATCAGCAATAAACCTTCATGCTGGTATTAGTTTGAGGTCCGTACGTAGTAAAACGTACTAATACGAAGCAACATCAAGCAATGCATGCCAAACTCCAAAAATGGAAAACAAAGTAAAACGTAGCACCTCTTTATCACCTTTATTTTGGGAGGGGGTGTTTGTGGTAGGGTTAAGGAGGGTGAGGGTTAAAGTCGTCACAATTATAGGTCATATTTTATCTTCAAGATTTTGATGGTGGAGGAAGACCCAAGTTGCCCCACCATCACGGACTGGCACTTAGGTAGATCATGCCAGCTGGATAGCTTCTTCACACGAAGAATTCTACGCACAAAGCGAAGCCCGAACCGACATCGGTTAGGGACATGCGATTTGAAGTCAGTAACCTTAACCACTCGGCCATGGAGGCACTTCGTAGCTATTCGTTATAAGACGAACTAATACCCGAGTAATTTTGTCACGTTTTGGTCGCCACGTATAGCTACATTGGGAAACGCGGCTATAATATTAGCCAACGTAGAACAACGTGTCGGAAGCATGATCAAGCGTGACAAAACGTCAACTGATTTAAATTTCGGACAACGGGGCGACAGCGTGGTGGCAACGAGGCGACAGTGTGGCTATCACGTGGCATCGTGGCACACGGCTGAAATTTCCAAAAATAAATCGTGGTTTCAGAAACGGAACACAATGGCGCGGCCAAAACGAGAAACTATTACTTGGGTATCAGATCAAATAGCGCTAAGCAAAACCTACCATAACTTAATAAAACGTAGAATAAGACGTAGCAACTCGCTGCAAAGACGTATTTAGCCTAGATAATACGTAGAGTACGTAGATGACAGCCCGGTTTCGCTTAGTATGTTTTTCTACGTATTTATACGTTTCTACTATATTTAAGGACGTTTTGAATACGTTTTACTACATTTGAGTAAGAATATGCTACGTATATTTTTAACAGTCAAAAAATCTTCTCGCGTAAATCCGTATCTTATGCGTCTTTCTACGTATATTTCCGTTTTACTACGTTTTGAAAACGTAGTAATACTTATTTCCTGAATATCTGACCGGGTGACTGGGGCTTACACTGCAGACAAGAGGTAATAAATCAGTGTTGAGGAAATCTAGTATTAATGCTGTCAAAAGTTTTTCCAGATATTCAGCTTTGTAAATTTCCTCAAGGAGTAACATATAATTAACATCTACCGGATAAATATTCAACAAATATATATACAGTTCTTTGTATAGAAGTCCGATATAAGGCGATTCATAACCGAACTGACCGGTAACGCAGGTGCTAAAGGATCAGCGACTGCAAAATGCATTATAGTAGGAGCTTCGGATTTTTCTTCTGAGTTCGTTTTCTTCAAATTCCAAGATAAACATACATTTATTAACTTAATCTATGTATCGAAACAGTGATTAGTAGTGGCAACCCAAACGAACAACATAATCAAAAAAAGATGTTTGAGGCTCACAGAGTAAGCTAGGTCACCGTATGTTGCTACTAAATTGAAGCGTGTGAAAATTGAATAGATTAACAAGCAGGACGGCTTCAACTTATCTAAGACCTTGAAATCAGTACTATTAAGTTGATTGTGGTAAAAATGCGTTCCACACTGTTGACATACCACAGGGTTCCCTGTTCCACGAAGGTTTCCCTCGTGCAATATCTGCTCGCCAGTTCAATAGAATAATTTGTTACATTTGTTACACTGGAGAAAATTGTCTTCTGGTCAGTTCATTTGTTTCTTCGTGTTTGATTTTGATGAGCATGTGTAACTCATGAAGTTGTATTAATGAAAGAATAATGCCACGACTCGACCTCTTTCTTTGTTTACATTTAGAACTCGTATAGTTCCGCTGCTTAGCGTCGCCTTGGAAGTATGGAGCCAGTGGTTTTGAGAAAAGAACTCACAAAGCAGTGGTACGATAATTTGTAACTTAGACAATTTTTTTTTCTTATAAAGAATTGCTTAGTCCGTAGTTCTTCACTTTAGATATTGTCTCAATCTTTACTACTGTAATATTTGTAGTTCGTAGTGAAATGTCTGTGATTATGTCCGTGACCCAAAAGCTTTTGCCTTAGTTCAAGTCAACCAACAGGAAACATTACATACTAGTCTTAAAGAGGTATATTCCGCAGGGGCAGAGCCATCGTATAGTCATAACGGCGGACCATTTCTTACTTGAGAAATCCTTAGAGGTATGCGTGCGTGTTCATAATTCATAGCGAACGTTTTTGACATTCTAGTAGGAAAGCATTAATAGATGTGTTTTTGTGAGAAATAATATTTCATTTTAGTATGAAAAGTAGTTCCAAGTCACTGCATTTTAATTTTAAACTCGGGAAAAATCTCTCGAAAACACATGACGTATAGCTTTCTCGCCTTTCTGTGCCAGTTTTAAATTTATTCATACTTATAATCTGAAATAGAGCAAGCTATCTGTGGACATTTTTTTTCACTTTATATAGAAAATATAATATAGACAAAGGATTTAGTACATGCATGCCTTTTCGTGTCTAAAACATTTTCAGTTGTTTTTGTGTGGTTACTGGATGAACCGTATTCACAGTGACCTCGTAAATGTAAACGGTTTCCGCTGAATAACTAGTGAATGCTTTGGCTCAGGATTTTCAAAGTGTTACTATGATTTGGGCTGATTTTGGCCCCCCGCCAAATGATGAAATCTTATCTGAATGCATATATTAACCAAAAACAGATTAGAATCTGTAATGACCATTGTTTAAGGAAACTTTTATGTTCGCAATAAATGCTTAAGTGTACGAATAGCGCTAGGGTGATACTGAGATAAACTGAATGAAATAGATAAAGCAGGACTATTTCTAATATATCTTAACAACAATGTAAACTTATCATCTAATTAATCCAAACACAACTGCCTCAGACTAAGAACACATGTGTCCTAAAACAATCCGCATTTAGGAAGAAGTATACCTTAACATTTGTATGTGTGCTTGCCCAACCACAAGCTAACTGGACGATTTACGACAACGTTTACGACAAACTTAGTGTGTTTGTATATTTATTCTTCTGAAAAAAAATCATTAACCTGTCTTTGATCTGATACATAGTGGTTTAATAATGCTGAAATAATGAACAAATTACCACAGAAACGCTACAAAACACTGTTGCCTTAAAATGTCGTTATGGACGTCACGACGTTACATGTACGTGTTAGTTACAGCGCAAAATATAATATTATACCTTTTATCTTGAAATTACATAATTCTGAGCATGTTTTCATTTGTACTAATTTTAAACAGCCATTATTTACCGAACCATTTTTATGAGTCTTTCGCTCTGAAAATGATCAATATCTTGCGGTTTTTATGTAGTTATATTTGAATATTATGCGGAATGTAAGAAAATGGATGTTGGTAACTGATGTTATTGGGAATATAATTGGGTGAAGGTTACTTATTACGGCCATTTTCAAATAAAAAAATAGGCAGTTTGATTTGTAATACCTTTTTTTTACGTTTCCATTGATAATTTGGAAGTAACAAACAAAATCTTTGCTCTAAAATTGTTCCAATGTTAGTAGAAAATAGTCATTTCTTAAATTAAATTAATGTTACCATGGAAACGAATCCCGTAGACCTATATTATCTAAATGTAAAATTCAAATACTGGTCTATTTAAGGAACACAGTCATATATTTCTGTTTGTTTGTGAAAGTGACTTATTTCTCTTGTTTTAGCCAGATCCCTTGTCCAGTCGTCAAGGACTTCGCAAAGAACAAACGCACAGGCAGTAATGGCAAATAGCTAGATACATTATTAGCAATAGAGAACTTTTACAATATTTTCTTTAATTGTCACTTTAATTGTCTTGTTTGCTAACGACAATAATTTCGTGGTAATGCATATGGAATATAATGCCTTTTGTGAATACATCCGTTATTCAAGTTTTCGGCGCAAAGGAATTGTTAAAGTAAATACAATGTTCTACTTAAGGAAAGCTAAAGAATATCAAAGCTCAAAATTTTATACCTAATAAATTAAATCTGCATCTGAATTTGCCTCGCAGCAGATACTTTCAAATGTTGAATAAATTTGAAATACATAACACAGCAAATAAAAGAAGCGCAATCAATAAAAGTAAACGTTTTCCCTAATATTTACGAGCTTACAACGCGCGTGCACTTGACAACGATTATTTATGCCATTGATCATGTGACTGATCATTAGAAATTTATCATAAAAAGCGTTCGTAATATCGAACGGTCATATGGGAATCAGGGGAACTGTCGGACAGTTGAATCATGGTAAGAAACTTTTGTCTTTGATAATATTTTATCAATTTCGCTTTTATTAATTGTTTATATTACCCCGCTATGAAAGATATATTACATTGTTACTTGTTTATAATTAGCAAATATGTGAAAAATAAGGAGTAGTAGTTATTCCTAAGTAAGCTTTAAACTACATTTTGGCATATTTTAATGATTAATATAAATGTACATTGCGTTGGTTTTACAAATTATTTTAGATAGATGTGTTTATACATTTTTCTTTTTACATATGACATGTTTTCGGTTTACCTCTCCGCACATTTTCTCATAAAGACAAGCAGTTACCCCATTTACTTTTCAGCCAACAGACAGTACAAGATTTAATATTTTTATTTATGTCAAAATATATTTCAAAATGGTTAAAAACAAATAAGCTCCCAAGTCTTTACATAATAGAGAAGATAATAATATTGAAATGTTCAATATTTCATATTGTTCATAATACAAATAAAAGGGTGTCTAATGCAAAATTTGTAGTACAATATCAATCATCATCATTTTAAGCATTTTGATTGGTTAAACTAACAACTTGTTATCACTTTTGTTTCGATATGCATATTTCAGCGTTGAATCATGGTGGTACAGCCGTTAAATTTGAATAACTTTCTGAACGAAACGTATGTGTGAACACTAACACTTATTACCGGCTATTAATTTTATTTGGTAGTAGTAGATAATGTAGCTATATACCGCAAAGAAATGAAAGGAAACGCGAGCGGTATTGCAAGTCGAATTAAGTAATTGATTGCATCGGTACCGATTAAAATAATTTGAAACTAACAACACTTCCAGAAAGGCTTTGAAACTTGTCAAAAATTACAAATAAATGCTATAACGTTTTTATGGTTAAGAATGAAAACAATGGAATAGTTATTTTTCTGGCTTTTACCATGATGATTTCCATTTTCATACACAATTAATAAAAACGGTTGTAATATAGCTCCAGAATATGAGCCTTGTCTTAAAAATGTAGATACTTTAAAGGATATAATTATTTTACGGTTAACATTTCAGGCAGTCAGACTATATGTCTTAATCGTCGCATTAGCGTTCCTTCACTTGTCAAAAGCAGGTAAAACATTTCTACATGCTCTTGTCAAATTGCTCAAATTTACTAAGACTATATGTAAAGGACACAATTTTGCAGCTCCTACTGCAGAACAAAACTTAAACAACATGAAATGATTTTGTAGTAAACGCGTTTTACTCGACAATAAAAATGTCACTTAAATCAGTAATTGATTCCAAACTCTTCGGAATAACCTTTTAAATGTGTGTAGAATTAACACTTTAATCATAATATTCTATCAAATGAAAAATATTATACGAGGCATCAAAACCTCCACAAGGGGGTATACATTGTTCTTTTTGCCACGGTTTTCATTGGAATATTGCTGCTATTCTGCTATGTCTAGCTCTTCCGACCGGATGTAAAACCGGCACAACCGCATGTCCAGACAATTCCGCATGTGACGATGGCAACGACAAATGTGTATGTAACGATGGTTTCAAGCCGAACACAGATGCAGACGGATGCATTCCGAAAGGTAAGCATATTCTATTTTCAATGTTTAGCTGTAAACTTTTACATGCAAATGCTTCTATTTTCACATCGACGTAAGTAAAGATGACAATAATGAAATAACGTTTTCTGATCTCTCCAGTTTAAAAAAAACAGTCTCTGATAATTTAGCACGTTTTAGCCGGACTGTAACTTTTTCCATACTTTAAATCTGTTGTAACACTGTGGTGTGCTATGCAGAGTCAACTCTGTCAACTCAAAGGTAATTGCAATGTGGGATACAACGATGTGTAAATAAAAAGAAAATACATTATATATGTTATGATACTCATTTATTACCGCCGTAATTCGTTGATCCGTAATTTAATTGATAGTATTTACTATTACTGCTGTTTCTAACTCGATATGTGATACTACCTGTGTTTGTGATGATGCGTTCAAAGTATCGAGTGGAAGCTGCATAGCTAAAGATGTACCCTGAACTATTTTTCTCGTCTGTTTAATTCAGTGATTATTATATAAGTTGTAAGACTATACATTTGATTAATTGTTCACCTCCGGTATACAGACTAAATTTGCTAAGTTTAAAGACAATGTATGCCAATTTATAATGAAAGAATATCAAAAGCCAAGTTGCAAGCCGCATTACCAATTCGGATTAGTAAAGCAAATGGCGCTTTATTTACGTATCTTTATTTTGCGCCATTATATATTCAACAATCTCTATCGTATTGTGACGGCGTGTGTATGACCTTAACGCCCCAATCAATCTGCTCAATGATTATTCGACCTGGCGGGGCGGAGTTAATCTCTGACTTATGCAAATAATGGTAATCTCAAAAAACGAGCAAAATATGTAGAGCAATATAATTGTTTAATTTCGTAATCTTTCGGTAGCCAACGACTAAAATTCAATGCTACATTGGTTACAATGTATGGTAGTAGATGGCCACTGTTGCCGAATATACTACATATCCTGCCCAATAATGCAGTGGACCGTCGCGAAACCCCGCCCAGTCAGGTCGATTTAAATGCACAATACCAACTTGTGCTATGTTTACACTGTAGCACTTCTGTATTAGTAACCTTTGATAGTGTTGAACTCAATACAATCGACACTGTTTATTTTCCAATACAGGTGACTAATAACTACTTTGCAATATAGCCCTAGGAAAATTTTATGAGGGATTATCGTTGAACACCCCTGGACTTATTGGACTCAACTGCCACATTATCAAAGTTTATTAGTATTTTGTCGTTCCTTATCAATGTTTATATAGAATGAGCGTACTTTTTTCAGATCTCTTTTCAGTTCGGTTAGGTGTTATGTGCCCAAAATGTGTCAAAATAAATGTCATATTTTACTTTAAATATATATTCTTTTGTTAGGGATGTAGTACATGTAGTGTACACAAGAAGAACTCAAAATCTTTATACATGTGCGTTGTGTATTTTCTTTCAGCGGTTTATCTCATGTTGGGAAACTGTTGATAAAGTCGTACATGTTTATGATGGGCGGTCAAAAACATTTAGCAGAACTCATAAGAAATATGTATAATCAAGAGAGAAAAAAAACTTTCATATGCAAAGAACAAAAATCGATGAGTTTTGAGAACAGTCTATCTTTCTGAGTAACTACAGTTACGTTACATAATATATTCCGAAGCAACGTTTACACTTTACCATGAGAGTACAAGCAACATGAATAAGTGTTCATCATATATATATATATATATATATATATATTCCATCTTGTGCCGAGTCTTTTCATTGTCAAGTATATATATCTTTTCTTTCTTTGTAGCTCAACCAGAGTGAATATAGATATCCAGCAATGATATTATTTTTATGCCCCCGAAGGTGGGCATATATAAATCGCACTGTCTGTCCGGGCGTGCGTGCGTGCGTGCGTGCGTGCGTCAGTGCGTCCGTGTAAATTCTTGTCCGGGCTGTAACTCTCGCATCCATAAAGGGATTTTAAAATAACTTGGCATAAATGTTCATCATAATAAGACGACGTGTCATGCTGAAGACCCAGACCCCTAGCTCCAAGGTCAAGATCAGTCTTAGAGGTCAAAGGTTAACAGCATCTGTTTTGTGTCCGGTCCATAACTCTGCCATCAATGAAGGGATTTTGAAATAACTTGGCATAAATATTAACCATAATAAAACAATATGTCATGCGTAAGACCCAGACCCCTAGCTCCAAGGTCAATGTCACACTTAGAAGTCAAAGGTTAACAGGTGGCCGGCTCATAACTCTGCTATTCATCCAGAGATTTTGAAATTACTTGGCATAAATGTTCACCATAATAAGACAACGTGTCACGCGCAAGATCCAGACCCCTAGCTCTAGGTCAAGGTCACACTTAGAAGTCAAAGGTTAACATGATCTTTTTCTTGTCTTGTCCATAACTCTGCAATCTATCAAGGGATTTGAAAATAATTTGACACAAATGTTGACCATATTGGGAAGGTGTGTCACGCTTATAACCCGGTCTCTCGGGGCAAAATGATTCATTCCTAAACTATGTTAGCATTTTTTGCGCAGACAACTGTAGTATTCATGGGCACGCTTCGGCGGCATTTATCACTGATAGTGACAGCTCTTGTTCAAAGGTTAGGTAGAAGGGAAACTTGAGTTACTGTTCATTCGGAAACGATGCTATTTTCATTATTTTTACTTTGTTTGACATCTCATTTATTGCTTTTTTTTAAATTGCTTTTCCGATTTGGTTTAGTTTATGATACTGCCAAAAAGCTAGCTGATAAGATATGTTTTGTAGTTCCTGCATACAGAGCGTATTAATACATGTTTTTCAATGAATTATCGAAATGTAAGGGGGAAATATATCTAATATTTTCACAGTAAAAATATCAAATATATTTTGCACTGGTAAGAAATTATAAAACTGGTAAATATAGTCAAAACATGAAATAAAAAAAAATGTGTTTGTATTATATGTAAGTTCAAAATATCTTTCACTCATGAACACTATGTTTTACATTTTAACTTGTAGCTAAGTCTCTTTTGAAAATGTTCATTCGTGAAATACATTTCAATTTTAAACTAAAACAAGCAAACATCCTGTGAATATTCCTGCACAGTTACAACTGTTCCTGTCGCTAGACATCAGAAAAAGGCTTCTTTGTCTCTAAGCCTTATCCATATTTATCTACTATATCTTAAAGTTACGTCATTATTGCATCGGAAAGATGGATACCATGTTACCATAGATACTGTTCTCAGTAAGGTGTTTAACACACTTTATCTTCTTAATATCTTCCAAGGATATACATGGTATGTTGCTTGATAACAAATTTGAAAAATGAAATTTAGAAAGCCAAAGACAGTTTTTCTTGGAACAGTTTTTCTGTCTGACCTTTCCTTTGTGTTCAAAAAAAAATTATATAATATATTGCATTTTATTTAAAAACACAATGGTAATTTTAAGTAATCCATTGTCTTTTGCTTGTTGTTGATATTTTGACATCATCACATTATGTGTTTTGATACCTAAGACTTTTGAAACATTTCGATGATATACAGAGTTGTGTGCAGATGTTGGGTGAACATCTCTAAACTGTTTAAACCAGATTAATATCCACCTTCTATGAAGTAATATAGACTAGCAATATTGAACGCATTGTAGTGTGTACATTAAAATTGTTTATTATACACACATATTATCGCCATAATATATTGTTCCGTAATTGAATTTACATTAATACTCTTCACTTACCTAGCTGCATATTTCATAACGAAAATTTTATTTTACTTTTACATAGTACTTGGTGATGTGTGTCAAGCAACCTCTGACTGTGCAGATGTTTCCAACTCGAAATGTGATACTACCTGTGTTTGTGATGACGCGTTCAAAGTATCGGGTGGAAGCTGCATAGCTAAAGGTTTTTTATTATACACACATATTATCGCCATAATATATTGTTCCGTAATTGAATTTGCATTAATACTCTTCACTTACCTAGCTGCATATTTCATAACGAAAATTTTATTTTACTTTTACATAGTACTTGGTGATGTGTGTCAAGCAATCTCCGACTGTGCAGATGTTTCTAACTCGAAATGTGATACTACCTGTGTTTGTGATGACGCGTTCAAAGTATCGGGTGGAAGCTGCATAGCTAAAGGTAAATTTTAAGCTGTACTAGTACCTGTGATATTTTACCTCGTCTATTTAAATTCAGCGATTAATTCATAAGTTGTAAGAGTATAGATTTGTATGGCACACCGTAGCTGCCTTATACTTACACTTTTTAAACAGTGATGTAGTCATGTTAGATCGTGATGTGCGTTTCACATTTCGTTATATACAATTACAATGTCGTGTAGTAGGTAAGTCATTTCGTCATCTGTGAATAAAAAGAATATACATTATATATTGTATTATATTAATTTACTGTAGTTATTGCTCCGTAATTGAACTAATATTATTTACACTTCACTTACTAAACTACATATTTCATAACGAAAATTTTATTTTACTTGTAGTACTTGGTGATCAGTGTCAAGCAACCTCCGACTGTGCAGCTGTTTCTAACTCGAAATGTGATACTACCTGTGTTTGTGATGATGCGTTCAAAGTGTCGGGTGGAAGCTGCATAGCTAAAGGTAAATTTTAAAGCTGTACTTGTACCCGTGATATTTTTCCTTGTCCTTAAATTCAGCGGTTAATTCATAAGTTGTAAGACAATAGATTTGTATGACACGCCATAGCTGCCTTCTACTTATATACAATTACAATGCCGTGCAGTAGGTAAGTCATTTCGTCATCTGTGAATAAAAAGAATATACATTATATATTGTATTATATTAATTTACTGTAATTATTGCTCCGTAATTGAATTAATATTATTTACACTTCACTTACTAAACTACATATTTCATAACGAAAATTTTATTTTACTTGTAGTACTTGGTGATCAGTGTCAAGCAACCTCCGACTGTGCAGCTGTTTCTAACTCGAAATGTGATACTACCTGTGTTTGTGATGATGCGTTCAAAGTATCGGGTGGAAGCTGCATAGCTAAAGGTAAATTTTAAAGTTGTACTTTTACCCGTAATATTTTTCCTCGTCTTTTTAAATTCAGCGGTTAATTCATAAGTTGTAAGACAATAGATTTGTATGGCACGCCATAGCTGCCTTCTACTTCCGTAATTATTGATCCGTAATTGAATTAATATTATTTACACTTCACTTACTAAACTACATATTTCATAACGAAAATTTTATTTTACTTGTAGTACTTGGTGATCAGTGTCAAGCAACCTCCGACTGTGCAGCTGTTTCTAACTCGAAATGTGATACTACCTGTGATTGTGATGACGCGTTCAAAGTATCGGGTGGAAGCTGCATAGCTAAAGGTAAATTTCAAAGCTGTACTTGTACCCGTGATATTTTTCAGACTGAATGTCTTTCAGATAGCTAGGTAGATCGTTCCACCATTTGGGACCAACGACGTTCATAGATCTGTCAGCTAATTTTGTTCGCCGTCTAGGGATGTTAAAGTTAGTGTCACTCTGTGAGCGTAGTCTGTACCGTTGTCGAGTAGGTACAAACATTTCCCTCAGATATACTGGAGCTGTACCATTGATGACACGGAAGACTTTTACTAGGACTTTGAACATGACTCTAGCCTTAACTGGAAGCCAGTGTAATTTTTTCAGAAGTTCAGCACTTGGCTGTTCGTAGGAAGCATTCATGATTACTCTAGCGGCATGATTTTGGACTCGCTGTAGTTTGTTGATTTGGTAGGCTGGAATTTCGGTATATAAACTGTTGCAGAAGTCAATGTGAGAATGAATCAATCCATGCACTAATGATTCAGTTGACTTTTGTGTGAGATGTTTCCGTATAGCCCTAAGGCTTCGTAACTGCATGTGAGCTATCTGACACTTCTTTTGGATATGATGGTCAAAGTTGAGTGTATTGGTCATAGTTACACTCAGGTCTCTGACATGATCGACACATTTTACGTTACACCCACCAACGTTTACGCTTGTGATGTTCAATTTCGCTAACTGTTGTCTGGTTCCATACATAATTATTTCAATTTTAGACTGATTCATTTTAAGTTTAAAGGTTGTCATCCATTTTTGATTTTATTGAGACGACTGTCGTGTTATTGAAGAACAGTTGTCTCATTTTGAGAATTTACCGCTTGAATTTTTAACGCAATCTTGTGATCATCCGCGTATCCATAGAGATCGGCTAGATATTTCTGCACCACTCGGTTGAGAGCCGATATATACAGGGTAAAGATCACCGGTCCGGCACAAGAACCTTGCGGGACACCAAACTACAGTGGCTCCGTGTCAGATGCTGACTGTTAGACTAAAACTTTCATTGTTCTGTTCGTCAGATAAGATTCTATCCATTTCAAGGGAGTGCTATGTATACCAAATTCATCTTGAAGGATTTGAATCAGTATCGGGATATCGATGGTATCGAACGCTGTACTCAAGGCGATCATAACCACGATTGTTACTTGATATTTATCTATGGTTTCCAAAAGATCATTTTATATTTTGACCATTGCTGTTTCCACCCCATGATATTTTCTGTAGGCACTTTGGTAAGCTGGGAGGAGATTGTTAGCTTCAATATGCTTATTAATTTGGTTTAGTGCAGCTTTTTCAAGAATTTTGGAGAGTAATATTAAATTTGACACCGGGCGATAGTTTTGCAGTTCAAGTGGGAGACCTTTCTTCTTCAACAAAGGTTTTATAACAGCACTTTTCCATTCCTCAGGGAACACACCAGATATTAGTGATCAATTTACAATGTTGTAGATTTTGATGCATATACAAGTTTCAAAATATCGTTTTCGGAAAGTGGATTGTACGCAGTAAATGTATTCATAATAACAGGTGGATTCGAGAAGTAAGAATTACCATTGCTGGGTGTTTCAATTGGTATATTGTCAAGATCATTTCTCAACTTGATTATTTTATCGGCAAAGTATCGTAGGAAGTCATTTGCCAAAGATACTGCACTTGTGTGTAATGGGAGCGGATTGTACTTCGACCTTCCCAGTAAATCTGATGTAACAGCATATAGCTTTTTGATGTTTCCTTCTGCTTCTCCAGTCTTGTTCTGGTAGTACTCATCCTTGGCCCTAGAAAGTTCAACATTATATATGTTTCTAAAACCACTATATACTTTCTTTGACAGGTCAGGTTTGTCATTCAAAAAGATTTTCTCTATTGAATGTTTGTACTGTTTCAGCTGTTTTAGGTATCCTGAGTACCAAGGAACTGTCGGTCTACAGAGAATAGTTCTTTCCTTTAGAGGTGCATATTTCTAAACAATGGCTGACGTGATTCTAGTGAACTCAGACACAAGATCATTGACATTGGACGAGTTCACTACAATGTTGTTTAAATGTCCGAATTCTGCTTGTAATTTTTCACTGGATTTGATTTCTTTCCTGGTCAAGGGAGGATGACACTGTTCATTGTGTTCAATGTTACAACTAACAAAGCAGTGATCAGATATGTAATAGTCTGACAAAGGTTCTGAGACATTCACACGTTTGTCTTCAAGCTTTGTAATCATCAGGTCAAGAATATGACCACCAGAATGAATTGGAGCATTGACATGTTGAATCAGTCCAAAAGATTTCAAACACTGCTGGAATTGTTTGGTGTAGCAGTCTGTCTTATTATCCATGTGGATGTTAACAGCACCAGAGACTCGGATCTGGTCGTTATTTGTTCGAGACACTCAGTGAATCCTGTCATACACATAGCCTGAGTCACTGGGTGTCTCTCTGAATACGGTGGTCTATATATCCCAAAGATGTAGAGGATGAATGACTGACTACATACTTTCCATTCAGCACATTCAAAGGACCGAAATTTTCCTGCTGGGCATGTTGACACTTTGAGATTGTTTCTGTATAATAGGGCAAGTCCTCCATCTTTACGGTCGGGTCTCGGGACATTATCAAAGCAGTAGCCATCCTGAGACAATTCCCCCCTGACCACGTCATCACCAAATACTTTTATAGCAGTTTAACACAGCTGTTTGGAATAAAGTCATTCATATGTGTAAAAACTCTCATTTAAATGCAAGTTGCTGTAACTCTTCGAAAAGTATCCTTTCGTGAACGGGTATATCTCTGCAGGATAGGATTTTGTATAACCACAAATACTTATATCACTTTTATTAATCAATTTTGTGTAACAATGCATGTAGTATGTATTCTTGGGTTGAATTTAAAATTAAAAGGTTTTTATCATAAATCATTCTATCTTAATATGATAATTTTACAAAAAAGTATTGCCAAGTACAAACGTAGATGCCATATTAACGTCATTTCCCATGTCGTTGCCTGTCCTGTGGCTGTATTGATAAACACATTGATTCATCTGCCATTCTCTCTACAGTTGTGTTAAATAAAAGTTTGAGTTTTAAAAAACAACTTTCGTACGTTTGCTTGATAATGATTCCTTTTACTGCAAACTGTGTTTTATTGCGAAATTAATACACCACATAAGACACTACGAATCACTTTTTAAAGTTTTTTATACTGATGCTAAACAAACATTGCTTTCTCATTTTCAAAGAAAAATAACACAGCGGTGCAAATAAATGTGAATATTAACATTTTTTTTAAAAAGTGTCTATAATTGCTAAAACCAGCATTTTCTAAGTAAAAAACTCTAGTGTTCGCTGAACAAAGGGCAAAACAGCGAAGTTGCGAGCATAATACAACAATTACTCAAAAAGTCCCAAATAATTATTTACCCTTAAAGATATCCAATGTCCATCTTTCACTAAAATATTTTTGTTTTAGATATTTATTTCAAATGTACAAAATCCTCATTTAATGTATTAAACTTTACTAAATATATAAATTAATTTTGCATATAGAACTATATTCATAATTGAATGCCATGTAGTAACAGTTGTTTGTTAAGAAAAAAGGGTTTTTTGGGGTAGACTGAAAGTACACATTTATACTGTTTTTATCTTAACATGTATACAGTGTGTATTATTTTCAGCCTAATGTATAATACTATTAAAATACATAAACTTGTTATTTTTATGTTTACATAAGATATATGAAAAGGATTTTCATGCTTTTAAATATGAAATTTGGATCTAATACACCTTGAAGTACATTTTTGTGTAGTACCAAATCTAGGAAGCGATCGGGTAATTTTTATCAAGGTGGTCAGTATCTATACCTACGGCATACTTTTCATGGTATGAGCTAATACTTTAGGACTAAACATATATCAAAGTACATGCAATTATTGGTAAAGGCATACTATACTGAAGTCTAGTGTGTGACTTTCAAACGTGTCAACTGAAAATCTGTTTAGTTTGCAAACCCTTGTTCCGAAGGTTTAGACACCAGATTGAAAGCGTGCATATTCTTCTATTTGTGTAAATTCGGGTATCGGAGGTAGCAATTAAATGTAAGGAAAAGAAAAAAAATATCTAAATTAAGAGCGGTATGCTCGTGGCTTTGATTTCTAAAAATATGAAATTCCGGTATATTCAATATGCATGTTTGATTTCTATTGGTTGATCTTAAGTAAAGTAATTTCAGCAGTTATAATGATAAGTCCAAAAATTTCGATGCCTATCTGTCATTTACTATCAGTATTTTAGCTATACAACATATCAAATAAGGAATCTACATTGTTATTTGGTCGAACCAGGCTTGCCTACAGACTAAGGCCACAGATATTTTTACGATCTGCTCTCTTAAGACACTGCATGATATTGCCATTTTGCCAGCACCGTAAACAGAAAAGGCGAGCGTACATCAATACTTACAAGTCATTCAATATATGGTTTAAAGAAAATTCATTGTTTCGTAAAGTAATAACGTTTACTTGAGCATGTTTACTTGAGCATGCTGTGGATTTTGAAAATTTAATGCACATGGTCACTGTGTATACCCCTTAAACAGCTGTTAAGAAAACAGCTATTCGTTTCTCAAAATTGAGTTATATTGATGACCCAAATGGTACGTAGAATTAGGGCAAGTCAGCACATGCTATCCTGTATCTACGAGACGCTAAATGTTAGTGAGAGATCCAACAGCAAATGGAATCAAATCAAATTTACAGTTTTTAAAATTTCTATAGCACCAAATGGCTTCTATTTCCAATGAAAATGCTTGAAAGATGCTTGAGTCAAAGTTACTTCTAAATTAATAGCAACTATTGTATTTTATAGATCCAAACTGACGCTAATCCAGATGAAGCTAATTCAGCCTGCAATAACTCAAAATGTAAACGATAGGCCATCACATCACATTTTACATCACCAAAAAAATACAAGTTGAATCTAACTTATTGGCTGTGGTGATATATTTGAGTTAAAATGTTATCACAAATATTGTTACCATTTCAAATTCAAAGGCAAATGGTGAAAAAGTTTATTCTAGATTCATGGCGTAGACTTAAAGAGTATATAAGAATGGATTCTCTACACTTATCGGAATTTAAGTTGCTTGAATAAACGTACAATCAATTGATACACAACAAATATGAAAATTATTTTCAGCTGTGAACGAAATTCCATGCACAGCCGAAGGAGGTGGATGTGAAAATATTGACAATGCTCTGTGTGATGCGGATACTGAAAAATGTCAGTGCAGTCCAAATTCCGTGATGAACGTTGCCACTTGTGAACCGAACACTGGTAATTATATATATTAAATTAAAAGATATTGGTTTTCTGGTATCAGTCTGTGAATTATTCATAACATTGTATTTTTTGATTGTCTTCAATTACTTCTGGTCTAGTTATATCAATTATATTCCATAAGCAGTTACCTTTAAAATCATTCTTAGTTATAATATAATTACTACCATTTTGATTGTATGTAGAATGATATTGTGACCGACATGTAGTTCCTGTTTTTCTAAGTTCTTAGCCAAAATCTACAATGTTATTTGAAATGTTACATGGCCATATGATATCATATTAAGGCCGAGAAATAACATGCGTCCTTTGCGCAGCTATCTTTATGCTCGGTTTAACGTCGAACAGGCACAATGATAGTTTCAAGCTTTTGGTGGTGGAGGACAATCCCTGGTGCCCTACTGAGTATTATTTCGGACACAGGCGGGCACTTGGATAAAACACCGATCTTTTGTGGACCTATACTTGACATTTTGGTAGCTTTTTAAAGGAGACATTCTGCATTTACAGAAATGTAAACAGACCATATTGTTCCTTCTCTTGAGAAGGAACAATTACGGTTGACATTTCACACTTGACTGAGCAGGTAATGGATACAAAGATACTGTCAAAGGCATCCAATTACCAGTAGGGCGCCGCCATCTTGGACTCATGCATATTCATTACGGATAGCCTCTATGCCAGTGTGTGCTTATGCGTCTGTATGTCAATCAATTGTGAAATGCAAGCTATTAACAGCAGGCCGACAAGGAACAATAATTCGAATAGGGTATTAACCCGTGCATTGAATATTTGATAATGTATATTAGAGATTAATATAATCAATATGCTTGATCTAAAAATAGATTCCCGCTAAATGATCAAGTAATGAAATAGTCGCTGGTCACATGATGTGTGTTATCTTCATATATATTTATGTAATTTGCAAATGCTTTCTTTCGTTTATGTTTTATCTGCCAAGATCTTTTTCCTACGTTTCAAAAATGCATATGTGTAAATGTTTGGTGCCTATATAATGTATGCAGGTGCTTGTGTGTGTTGATCACGTGACAAAAAATCCGGGATGGCTATACTTTAATATTGCGGACTAAACATCTGCAACATGATGCTAAAGTCAGATTTTCTTAAAAGACATAATATTGCGTATGCGCTAGAAGGAAATCTTGATACTCATGTGTTCATACCCACATTTTAGCTGTCAGTTTCAAAGATAGTCCATAGTGTTGACCTGTCAGACAAAAAAATATCTTAGAAGATACATGACCCCTACGTTTCATGGCGTTTTCAGGTGGTTTATAGGTCATTTAAGAACATAAGGCTAGTAATTCTTTTAAAAAATGGCCTGGCTATGTGTTACAGCTCTCAGAAGATTTGATAATTTAGTTTAAATTAATTTTATATAGAACATATAGCAAATTCATTTACTACTGTACAGCCTTCATAAACATATAACCATAGACCAAATTAGAAAAATTTTGTTCGTTGAACTATTGTTTATTTTACAACACTTCAATTGTTTCAGCTGCATATATAAGAGTAGGAGCTACGACACTAGTATTGTCTGTTTTTGCAGTAAATTGGACGATGTTCAGATAAACATGACTGTGAGTACTTTTAATTGTAAAAAATGATAGTTAAGGTGATACTATTTTCTGACAAAAAGAAATATTTTAAGTGGATTTACAGTAAAATGTTTGTATAATGGTATTCCTTTAATAATATAGCCCGCTCGGTTAATTCAATAGGCAGAGCACAATCGCGAGATGACGAGTTCGATTAGATCCAAGGGTGATGTGTATGTTCTCCGTGACGATTTGACAGAAAGCAATATTTCTGAAATAAACTATATCCTCCACAAAATATTTTTATGGGGATTTGTCTATTACTTGTGGAGACAAGTAAGTTCTGGTACAGAATCAAGATACACTTCGCTTAAGTGCATATAAGAAGCTGACAGACTTCTTTCGCTTTCATACCACTACTTGTTAGAGGTTCGACTTTTTAGTTGTCGGAGCTGTAGCAGTATCCGTGAGGTTTTGTTTCTTACCCCGGTCCAAATCATTACCAGAAAACGTTGTGTACACAAAACGTTTAGAAGGGTTGCAAAATCTGTATCTGTCAGTCTGTGTAAAAATAGTTTCTATCATATTATCTATTTTCAGGGTGTGTTATTGAAGAAAATCAACGATAAATAGTGTGGTTTAGTTTGTGTGTGCAAGAGACATTATGGAATAATCAGCTGCTCCTGTAATTCTATCTACTCTACTTGAAAACTACTGACGTGTTTATATACCATGAAATCATCACTTCAAAGACTCATATAATTATTCTAAACGTTACTTCATGTCATATTTAAAAGTGCGTACTTTATGTTAATTATTTAGGTCGACTGTGAAACAAGTTCTACAATTCACATGTATTACTCTCCACACGTAATTCCTCGTGGTGTACATTGTCATGGAGGTATGATGTTAAAATGATTATGTAGAACGGCTTAGTTCTACTTTTTCATGATAGATTTGGTTTTTATAGTTCAGTCTAAGTCGTACATAGTAAAAGTTCCTGTGCAAAATATTAGGTAGATTTAGTTAATAAAAAACATTCAAGGCTCTTTTAATGTGTTCAGTTTACACAAATATTCTTACTTACAGATTATTAGATTTGGATCAAGAAATATGTATTATTTCTACAGCGGAAATGAACTTTTAACGCGACTAATAATTGAAACTGATGTCACGAATGACGTCACAATCCAGATATGAAATTTGGGTATAATTATAGAAACGTTTAGAAATGATCATCCAATAGTCTACACAAATTTTAGAATTTTCTACGAAGGAACATACTGAAAATACGCATTTCTTTCAACATCATATTTCAAATATCATACCAAAATTACTACAGTGTTGAACACTGTCATCGAACAAGTTTATTCCCTTTTCTCGTCTCAACATTTAAAAGTGTCGCGGAAATGTCAAACGAATTGTATTATAAACAAGGAAAACATATGATAAAGACAAATTAAAGCGACTGTCCTATGATTTTTAAAACAATATTAAAGAGACATTAAAAGTATGTAAAGAATATATGTATTCTATTACATGTTATTCTTCTTACTCACGTTTGGTGTTTGTGTTTAATAAATTTGACAACTGTTTAGTTCTTAAATGAGAAAATGAATTTCCCATATGAATATATTTCGACATAATGGCTGCCATTCTACGTCTGATTTATGTCAAAGGACGTAGCCGGATGGCTTAATGCTGAAATAGGTAACTAGCCGGTAAAGAGTACTATCCAGATACTTGGTCAGAATTTATACATTTCCGAATAATTACATCTGGTAATTCAACATTAGTTTTATTTTTAAATAACTAAACTATTACACGGCGGGTTTTAACTAGAATTAGAACAAGTGAATGATATTTAGCAATTACAATACTGGTACAGTAAACTGAATACAAAATGTATATTTTATCATTAAAGTTGATAAACAAAACATATCCCGTTGTAAAGACAATTCTGTAAATGAACGAACATGATCTATAAATTACTCATAAATGTATATTTTTGTTCCTTAAAAGAAACAAATGATATAGCAAGTGTTCGAGGCAAAATCACATACAGACCAACTGTATACTGGATACTATTCCCGATGAAAACCATGTGATTATGGACAAATGCTTTTGCTCATTTAAGGATGAGGTTAACACATTATTGTTTATAGCTATCGTCGAAACCATCATCTGCTAGCTGAGTTTTAATTTATGGCAAAATACAAAACAGTTTTTTCATCTTTTTCAAAACTTGTACAAAACGTAATTTTAAGAGCTGTCATAATGAAAATATGAAGATTTTTAAATGTTTATGGAACAAACAAAATGTTTATGGAACAAACAAAATATTTACGGAACAAACATTTACCAAATAAACGGTTGTGCTTTAATTACATGTGTTTGTTTTCTTTTCCAATGAGGTTTTCCGGAAGACAACTATATAGTTGCTACAAAATGTTGTAAAATTTCACGATGAGTAAGACATCTTTATTACATTTACTGACCTATATCATTTTGTAATCATAAGCTATATCAGATAAGGTTTGCTTTATTTCCTTGATGTAAAATACCTCTTCAAAAATGCATAGTTATATATAATTGTGTTTAAAAAAAATGCATGAAGTTCAACTTGAAAATCAATTATTGCGCAATTTTATAGAGGTGAACGGACTTACATGTATCATTATCATCTGACACCGTGATCTACTTTCCCATAAATGTTCAAAACAAAACTAACTGTTTAACACATTTAAAGAATTTTTGTGCCCCCCCATGAGTGTTGGGGGCATATAGATTTGGTCTTGTCCGTGCATCCGTGCGTCCGTCCGTCCGTCCATCCATCCGTCCGTCTGTCCGAAGTTCGTGACGCGCCTAGCTCGAAAAGTATTTGATATAAATTGATGAAACCTTGCATGAGCCTTTATCATGATATGAACTTGCGCACCTCCTATTTTTCGTCTGGCTCCACCCCCTATTTTCAGAGTTATGGCCCCTGAAATAGTCAAAAATGCACATTTTGACCTTGTGACACGCCTAGCTCAAAAAGTATTTGATATAGATTGATGAAACCTTGCATGAGTCTTAATCATGATATGAACTTGCGCACCTCCTATTTTTCATCTGGCTCCGCCCTCTATTTTCAGAGTTATGGCCCCTGAAATCGTCAAAAATACACATTTTCACCTTGTGACACGCCTAGCTCAAAAAGTATTTAATATAGATTCATGAAACCTTGCATGAGTCTTAATCATGATATGAACTTGCGCGCCTCCTATTTTTCATTTGGGTCTGCCCCCAATTTTAAGAGTTATGGCCCCTGAAGTAGTCAAAAATGCACATTTTCACCTTCTGACATGACTAGCTCAAAAAGTATTTGATATAGATTCATGAAACCTTGCATGAGTCTTAATCATGATATGAACTTGGGCACCTCCTATTTTTCATTTGGGTCCGCCCCCTATTTTTAGAGTTATGGCCCCTGAAATAGTCAAAAATGTACATTTTCACCTTGTGACACACCTAGCTCAAAAAGTATTTAATATAAATGGTTGAAAACTCGCATAAGTCTTTATCATGATATTAACTTGCACACCTCTAATTTTTTGGCTGGCTCCACCCCTTATTTTTAAAGTAATTGCCCCTGAAATAGTAAAAAAATGCACTTTTTCACCTAATTATATACCAGCTCAAAAAGTATTTGATGTAAATTCAGGAAACCTTGCTGGAGTCTTTATCGTGATGTGACCTTGCACACTTAGCATTCTTCCTGAGAATTTTAGCTCTTATTACAGAGTTATGGCCCTTGAAATAGCCAGAATAGTGGATTTTTTGTTTGTGATGCTCATAGCTCAAAAAGTATAGCGCCTAGAATAATGAATCCTTTTCATAAAATGTTTGTTGAGGCTATACCCCATTAAGACTGCAAACATTTGAATTATTGCCACTTATTTGTGACAAATGTACCAGTGGGGGGCACACACTGTGTCCTACAGACACATTCTAGTTGCTGTTACGGTCGCTTACGCATAGCCTGTACGTTTAAAGCCAATATCTTAAAGCTAAAAAGTCGTAAGATTGGGACTCGTCCGGGATACGGACTTTATCTCGTGCCGAAACGCACTTTCTATGCCAAAATGACTTACACGTCACCATAAATGATGACTTCTTTGAAATGGAGAAGTGTTACGGTCGCTTATGCATAGCCTGTATGTTTAAAGCCAATCTCTGACAACTGCGTCCTGGAGTCGACCTTTTGGCATAGTGGTTAGAACATTGGACTGGCATCCGAGCGGACCGGGTTCAAATCCCGCCACAGGCAATTGCGATATTTCGTCATAAAATGCTATGTTATTTGATTTGTTACGTAAGAGTGCATACTCACCATAAAAGGGTTTACAACAACTTCAGAGAAAGCAATGTAATTTCTTTGGTACAGAGATTAATTACATGGTGTATAAACTTATAAAAAGTCGCTTTGACTTTAGTTTATTAGAGGTAATGAAATGTGCAAGACCCCTTATCCTGCCTGTCGTGAACCTAAACCTTCAATTACGCAAAACATTGTGAATGAATTCTTTAACTTTTATCAAGGCCCATGTGAAAAGATGCTGTGATATGTATATGAAAGCTGTGCTTGTCAGGTAAAATTCTGGCAAAATCAAGAATAACTTAAGTTAAAAATTCCATAGTTTATTAAGCCAATACAAATCATCTCTTTCTATCTGATACCACTTCGAAACATAATCCAAATATACTAACCGTATTTTTTTATCAGTGTAACAGAATCTTTTGAACAAATGCATGTTTAAAGTAGCACCGGCGTTTAGATAAACAAGTGCACAACACACATTCCCCAACAGTTCCGATATATTTAATTTTATGTAAATATATAAATTTGGGCAATCGAACATAGTTTTATTTTGACACCTCTTTTGACATCCTGTCATATATTTTTTTTCCCACTGCTTCCTTAGGAAAAAATATGGATAACCAATCAAACACGCTCTATTGTTATACAACCACATTTTCTATTTTCAAAACATAGCATATGATGCCTTCTGGTAGAACAGGCGAAAACAAATTAGAAGAGTGCTACTCCCAACGACCGAAACATTGTTTGTTTCTTTAGGTTTACAGTATTTCGGTTATGTAACGGCGGGCAGTTAGCGTAACCGATGTTCCTGGATTCAGTACCAGAACCCTGTTCTCCGCAAGTAAATGCCAACTTCGCCAAATAAATCAGAGGAGGAGGAAGAATGATTTCAGACACAATGTCTTATCAAGCCGTCAAGGAAAACATACGCCCGGCCCGAGAATCGAACTCACGACCCCGCGATCTGCAGATATTTAGCTAAGCGGGTGGGCAATGGCAATAACATGTGCATGGTATCTGTTTTTAATCAACCGTATCATATGGAATTTTATTGATCTATATGTTCAGTTAGCTTACATATATCAAACAATATGGGCGAAAAAGTAATCATTGTTTTGATTTTTGCTACCTCTGGAAAAGGCTTTTTGAAAATGTCTTCTCATGTTGAATTCTTGAATCGAGTTGAATTATTTATCAGTTTTATTCAACGAGTTTAATAAATTCATAGTAAACACATGTAAGCTTTTCCTGCTGAAGCACCAAAATGTCTTCTTTCTTTACCTATAATAGACCAAGCAAATTTGATGTCAACATCAAGGCTTTATTACACTAGTGTAATACCAAATGTATATAATGGCATTATTTAACTCCTGTGATAAATATAAATAAAATTACAACGGACCATAAATCTTGTTTACCTCAGGCACTCTGACTTAACTTGCCTGGTGGCATAATTCCATAATAGCAGTTAACATTTCTATCAAATTAAACCGAAATAACCAGCTTTCATCAAACTATAAGAGTTCAGTTCACAAGGAATGTAAAAAATTAAAGGTATCTTGATTCATCTTTTTTCCGCTATTGTATATCCGTATTGCCAATATATATTATAGTTAACTTTCAGAGACAGAAAATATAGCTTCTCTGTTCCCAATCAGTTAAAAAGACTAAAATGTCACTACTGATTTGTGAGACATGAAAACAGAGATTTGAGTATATATATGCAAATGTTGAACCAGTACGAATGTGTAGTACAATTCGGGCTCGTATATAAAGCAGCATCAAAACTAATCTTATTGGGTTAGTGGACTTGCTGTGGCATGTGCGTGTTCGTTTGTACTGCTAGGCGCTTTGCCGTAATTGGTCTGGTATATTGTGGTGGTGATTTAGTTCGTATAAATTCTCTCTACTATATAATAATTTATAATGCGAACTTGTATCCTAGCGGATCTCACGTATGGTAAAGTCAACTGTTCTGAATATATTTATATCCCTTAATGCAAACTAACTCTATATATTCAATGTATCCTCGAGATCCAGTTAACTTTCAGAGACAGAAAATATAGCTTCTCTGGTCCCAATCAGTTAAAAAGACTAAAATGTCACTACTGATTTGCACCCTTGTTACCCGGATAATACAAAATGATATGATAATTCCAAAATACTACAAACTGGATGAACTGTCAAACTTGGTAAGGACATTGTTTATTTCAATATTTTCTAGTTACTCATTCTGATCGTTTAAAGTGTTATAACTGATTTAAGATTATCTGGAATACAAGTGTTTATAAATATGTGTGCCGTCAAATTGAAAAGTCAGATTGTGAAATAACGCTTTGTGTCACGTCGAATTAGATATTTAGGAAGATTCTCTCAAAGCAACAATATAATACCATAGTCGGTCTAACTGAGTCTGTTCAAGAGAGGTACTGAAGTGTTCAATACTAATCAAACTTCCCAGCATTGGCCTTCAGGACTTTAAAAAAATGTTATACATTAAAATAAATAGACTCTACCAGAACATATTAACTATAATGAGTTCTAGTAAGAGGCGACTCAACTGCTGTTGTGACGGTTAATCAGTTTCACCGTGAAAATTCAATGAATTCTTAAGAATTAATAAACAAGATAATAAAATGTATTGTTCTGTGTTAATGATAAATATCTTTGTAACTTATCCTAACGAATAAATACGCAAATCGGAAAGTTAAGTTTTAACAGTCTAAAAGGGCCAGGACAGGTATAGCTAGTTGACGTTACTTGGCAATGACTTATTACTGATAACTGATTTACCAAACAAATGTTAAAATTGTTCGCTATTAACAGTGACGTAGGTATGAACTATTTAGTTATACATTTGGAAAGCATAGAATACAACCAGAAAAAAATAATTTTCGGTTCTGCTTATGAAAAGTAATGAAATGTGTAGCAATTTTCAATCATGAGCGGAACACTACTGTAAATCCAAAGGGCGAGAAAATAATAAAAGCACCGACACCGATGCAAATTATCAGCCACTCATAACAGCGAATGATGATAATAATGATAAAAGTAAAGAATTTAATAAAGGCGATACCTCATTCAAACAAGCCTCTAACCAAAACCGAAACAAGATAATGACAACAATTATATTTGTTGGACTAATATAAGATGAACACTACACTTGAGAATTTCGATGGTAATACAAACATGACAAATTTAATCCTATAAATTTCTGACATAACTGTGGCTTTGGCATGGTGAGGAAGGACATTTCATATGCGTAATATAAAACCTAAAATGTCAGTTTTGTATTATAGTCTGTATCTCTGTTTAGTCAATGGAGCTCATTCAACACTTGCAAAACGACTATGACAGGACGTCCTGGTTTAAATTTAGCTGATAATATACTGTCACGAATACCACTCGCAGCGCAATTATAATGCATCATGGAATAATTGTTTCTTGAGGGTAACGTATCCAAAATTAATTAGAATAATAGGTAAGATTTTACTACTTCATGAACTCGGAACTAAGGGTGAGGAAACCCCGACAGAAATCTAGAGAGTTGAAGACAGAGGTACTGGGCCATTGACAGTCTCTTAACGAACCACAGCACTATGCAATATCGCTATGACTACACAGCCATCTGGTATACAGCAATGTGGTGCTGAATCTCTGAGGTCCCTCCAGCGAGATTCAGTGCCGGGCTCTGAGCCTCGACATAGTCCACCTACAGCTACCGGGGTCCCTCCTTCAATCCACAATATGCAAAGAGAAGAAGGAGGAACATACCAAGGAAGAGAACCAATCAGCATCAGCCTTTCAGGTTGATGCATTGGAATGCTGAGGTGTCTTCAACAAGAAGGCTGAACTTGAGCATATCCTCCATGAGAAAGACATCAATGTCTGTTGCATTCAGGAAACTTACCTGCAACCAGAGAAATCCTTCAAAGTGAGAGGATAACCGTTATTTTGCTGTGACAGAATTGGCAGACGAAAAGGAGGCATCATGACATTGGTCAGGAACAACATCAGTGCTGTCCAGACCAACATGCATATGGATGACATCGAGTTCCAAGATCTGAGCCTCAGAAAGAGCGAGTTCAACTTGAAACTTGTGAATATATACTCTCCAAGTAACAGAGCTCTGTCCCTGGACAAAGTTGCAACTGATGAAACCAGGTTCATCATTGTAGGAGACTTTAACAGTCACTCACAAAGCTGGGGACATGACAACCTGGATAAACGTGGAGAGGAAGTGGAGACCTGGCAAGATGATAACAAGCTTAACCTTATCAACAAGCCGGACGATCCTCCAACCTTTTACTCCAGAAGCTGGCGAACAACGTCAACCCCTGACCTTGCTTTATGTACTGATGACATATACGGACATGTCAAACGGGAAGTTGAAGTAGCAACCATCGACCAGTCCATCTTACTATGGACCGTATAGCCTCTATTTCACCCAACATCCCCAGATGGAACTACAAGAAGGCCAGATGGACCTTTTACCAAAGTCTGAATGATGAGCTCTGTAAAGACATCAGAGTGGAAGGTAGAGATATCCACCGGGTTGTCAAAGACTTCAAGGCCATGAGTAGGAGAATCTACAGGCAAAGCTATCAGAAGCCAGGGGGGAAGCAGAAAACAATCCCTCACAAGAAAGTTACCTTTCTCTACAGCGAGCCAAGGCCAAATTCCTAAGGCACAAACTGGAGGCACAGAGAAAGAGCTGGAGAAACAAAGCAGCCTCGCTCAACCTAGAGCGAGATGGTCAAAAGCTATGGCGTTTGACGAGACAGCTGAACGCTGAAGACACAGGGAGAGACTCAACAACTTTGAAAGAGAATGGTGAACTGTTGACGGGTAAACAAGCGGCAAACACTTTTGCCTCCAACTACAAAGATGTTTCCAACATCCCCATCAACGGGAACGGCAAAGAGAAGCCCAAAGAGTAAAAGGGGAAAGGCAGGCAAGTCAAGTGACATCGGAATGCATGAAACACAGTCTTAAACTACATAAGCTACGGACAGCTCTCAGGCAGTTAAAGAAAAAGAAGTCTCCTGGACCAGATGGAGTCACAAATGAAATGCCGACCCACTTAGAAACTGCAGCAATATGCAAACTCCTGGAAATTTACAACTACAGCTGGACACAAGGACTACTTCCACAGATATGGAAAGAGGCAGTCATGATCCTCAGCCATAACAAAGGGAAGGATCAAAAGAAGGCTGCAAGCTATAGTCCAATCAGTCTAACCAGTTGTGTTGGAAAGACCATGGAGAGGATTGTGAGTGCACGTCTGAAGTGGTATATGGAGACTAACAACTTACTCGCAACACAACAAGCTGGCTTCAGACAATTCCGCTGCACTGAGGACCAGACCACTTACCTATCGCAAGAGATAGAGGACGCCTTCCAAAAGCAGAAAGTCGTGCTTACAGCATGGATTGATCTGCAGCGAGCGTTCGACAATGTCTGGACTGATGGACTCCTCGTCAAACTGATGAGGAGTGGAGTAGGAGGTCACATGCTGAGGTGGATTAAGTCATACCTCTACAACAGGAGAGCAAGAATCAGCTTAGCCAGCAGTAAGAAGTTCCTGTTGCGTCATGGTATCCCGCAAGACGGAGTCTTATCCCCTACACTCTTCCTGTTTTTCATCAATGACCTGGTGTCTGAACTACCGAAAGGAGTTAAGGCTGCACTCTACGCTGACGACCTGGTGTTATGGTGCAAGGAAGAACATGCCACAACAGCCACATACAGGATGCAAGAAGCCATCAACAAGCTTTCAGCTTGGGCTGAGGATTGGTGTGTCGCGATCAATACAGAGAAATCGTCCACCACACTATTCTCCCTGGTGTCAAAGCAGGGGGCGGATTAAATCAAGATGGCAAATACTTCGCTGACTGAAGCAGACGAGGCAACATACCTTGGAGTGACCTTTGACAAACGGCTAACCTGGAGACCCACATAAGTCAAGCAGAAGCGAAGGCCCGTGGGAAGCTTGCCATGATGCGTAAACTTGCTGGAACAACGTGAGGAGCAAATGAGCACATACTCAAGACAGTATATCAGGGAACAGGGAGACCCCATTTAGAGTATAGTTCAACTGCCTTGTCCACTACTGCCAAAACTGTGCCAAAACTGTGCCAAAACTGACCAACAGGCTCTAGACAAGGTTCAAAACCAAGCCATGACAGGTGCTACAATGTCTACACCAATCTCCTTCATGGAGAAGCTAACAGGCACACAGCCGTTACAAGACAAGAGACATGCAAAGGTCCTGCTTCAAGCAGAGAAGTTCAGGTCTTTTCAAGACCATCCCATGAAAGCCAAGTTCGATGGCTACACCAAACATTGGCTCAAACGTAGCAGCTTCGTTAACGAGGCAAAGAAACTCAATCGAGAGTTCGAAACTGAGCTGAACATACCAACGACTCCCCTAGGTAGATAAGGCATTATAAACCCTCTAGGGAATGATCTGTCTCAGTGACTGTGAGACTTGCTGTTCCTCATCTTGACCGCGGGAAAAAAGAGGATGAAGGTATTCGGAAGAGCCTCACACTAGCTATGATCAATGAAGACTATCCTGCGGAAGCATGGACTCATGTCTATACAGATGGACCAGCCACATGCGCCATCAAAGATGGAGGAGCAGGAGTTTTCATTTTATACCCATCTGGCAAGAGCGAAACACTACATGCAGCCACAGAAAAACACTGCAGCATTCAAGGCGGAAACTGAAGCACTCATGAAGGCCGTCTCAATGATTGAAGACTCGGCAGAAAAAAGCTCCCCAGTCGTCTTTCTCACAGATGCACTGTCTCTTATGGAAGCTCTGATCAACAATAAAGCTCCACAACTAGCCAGGAGATTGCAGAGCCTGAGTATCACCTGCAAAGTAGCACTTCAGTGGATTCCATCATTGTGGACTTGCAGGCAATGAAAAGGCAGAGCAACTGGCTAAGCTAGGAGCTCAGAACAATCAACAACACCTGTGAGCTGCCGAGAGAAAGTCACCATCATCAAGGCACTAACGAGACCAAGGATAGAGGAATATGCTTTTCATCTCTTTGATCGATTTGACCAAATGATGCTGGTCAGGCTTCACTCAGGGCACAACAAGCTCATTTCTCACATGTACAAGAAATACAGACTGGCACCATCACCAACCTGTCCATGTGGTGAAGAAGATCAGACTACGGAGCATATACTCCAAAAATGTAAAAGGCATGGCCAGGAGAGAGCTGCGACTTGGCCGATAGATACCTCAATCCACCAGAAACTGTATGCTGGCATTGGGAATCTGCGGCAAACCACAAGTTTCATCGAGGCTACTGGTCTGACAGTGTAGGGCGAACGAAGAAGAAGAAGGTAGGTTTTTATTATTATTTTATAGAAAATTAGACAAGTCGTTGTTACAAACTTAAATTGTTAGCTAGTGTTATATATGTTTACCTTCTAGATAGAAAACAGAAGAGACTGTACTGACAACTGTAGTGTCCGTTTGTTTTTATTCCCCTTCAAATCTCCCTTTCTGCGAACTTTTGCTAACATTTTGCTTCAGAACTGCAAAGAAAATCTAAGATTACGGTTTTTAGTTTTTTAGTTAGGTATGATACTTATTCAAGCAACATTTTTCTGGCGTAACAACCTGTCTCAATATCTAAGTAAAAACTATTATAGGTTTGCCAGTATTTCACTATCTAGCACAAAGGCCTTCACAATGACACGACTGTATGAATAGTAAATTTGCTTTGATAATTTTATCTGCCTGTGTATGTATTCTTGTAAGAACTTTGATGTGATTAGTTCAATGCAGCTTTTAACAGCTTTAGGAATTATATAACGTAATGGAAATCAAGTTCCTTTTCTCTTTGTTCATTCTCAGTCGCTACTTTTAGCTAGAACAGTGTTTGCAATAAATGCCTGTCCCCAAATACAACCAACTTGATACAACGTTTTACGCTAGATAAGTGAATATCTGTTAGGGGGTTGCTTTCAATGTGTTTATTTCGTTGAGACTTTTTTCTGGATCAAATTTAATTATATAATGTACTCACACATTGCTATTATGTTGTCGAATAGTATAGTCTATCGTTTCAATAATTACATTCACCTGACAAATCTTCAAACGAGTCATAAGTAAAGATGCCCTATGCCTGTAAAGGTGTTTAGACAGTATCACAACCACATGATAAGTACAAACCATAAGGCCAAATAGACGGTTTGCAGCAAGATGAGTCGGTTTTTACCAGAAATGTTTGGAATGGTCAAATACAGCTAGAGCTTATAACCAGCAAACTGATTTAGTGTTAAAAACAATTGTGTCTCGGTGTCTGTTGCACGTTATATTAACATTTATGACTAACAAGTACATACGATTTTCAGCTATTTCGCAGGTGCATATAAAGATGTATGTATCACTATGTTCTTCCGTGTATTATCTGACTCCGAAACAACCTGCATTTGTACACCTTTGCATGAAGACATCCTCCCATTATTCATGACCCTGCTTTATGTAATACCAATTAATGCACAACATGTTGTAAGAGACTGTACTGTACAATTTTGGAACAATGCATTGTCATGTTGTAATTCAAAAGCATCTAGATGTAAGTCAGTAAATGGAGCCAGACAAAAGTCTAATTGCTCAAGTAAATAGACAGATTAAGGTATCCGATCCACAAATAGTAACATTTCGATGTCTGGTGACCCCATGTTTTTGTATCATTTGAAAGAGTTTTGTCTGCTGAATAAGTATAAGTAAATACGATGACCTTAAATAATATGTAAGAGTCATTACAGTCATGGTTTAGACTGCAAAATGATAAATGTTACACTGTAATAAGTGGATTTCTGTTGAAGTATCATTGAAGACTATAAGGTACAAAATAAAAATTCTATAGCATATTTTTTGTCATATAATATATATTTTCTTCTTTAGTGGACAATACATTTTCAAATGATACCAAAATTATATGAGCTTATGCTGCGTTTACACTTAGCCACGATGTCCACGATTTGAGAGAAGCGTGGTGAGCGTGGGGGGTCGTGGTATCGAATCGTTGTGATCTTGAGGGAACTTGTTGGAATCATGATGATCGTAAGGATCGTGACAAAATTTTTGACAGTCAAAATTTTTTCCACGATTATACCGATTTATCATTAAATCTTGAGAGAGCGTGATAGAACGTGGAAATCGTAGTAGAGCGTAGTACAGCTTAACAGACCTTAGCATAGCGGATCAGACCTTGATGCTCCATCGTAGGGAATCTTGGTGAACTTGGAAACACGATTCCTTAAGTTCATATAGATCTGGAGGCAACCTTACATAGTTGACGTAGGGGCCAACATCTTCACGCCTGAGTTCTCTGTTGAGAGGTTGAGAGTATTGTCCCAATTGGTGCCTTCAGTTTACACTTAACCATGGTCTCACCCAGCAGGTCCTAGGCCTTCAATTGTTTCGTCTCCTTCTTCTCTCTTCTATCCTGCCCTATTTCGTTCCTTGTTGCTGCTGCTGACGAGTAACTATATAGGCAAACATGAAAATTCCAAATCATCATCTTCTCCATCTCTTGGATGCATAGCTCGTTCCTCTTTGGACTCTCTGGAGAGAATGAGAGGATGACCCATGCCTCCTATTTATACTCCAATCTTGCTCCAAACGTGACAATTTTGATCAAATCATGGCCATAAATCGTAGGAGAGCTTAACAGAACTTGATAACGTGAGGGATCTAAATAGAATGTGACAAAACGTGATAGCATATCGTGGTAATCGTAACGGAACTTGAGAGAACGTGATGAAAATCGTGGCAGATCTTGACCAGAATCGTGTTGGTTTCGTAACAAAACGCTACAGGTAATAACAAAACGTACTGAGAGCGTAAGAAAGCATAAGAAAGCGTAGTCATGCTACCTATTTGTGTACATGTGTGTACATGTAAGACGTTATATAAGATAAACTTCACAAACCTCAAAATGTAAAAACAACAAGGACATATATCAAACAGGGAAAGCCATGTTCCAAAAACAAAGCCTCCGCAAAACGAAACCCACAGCACGCAGACGTGCACACTACAAACACACACACACATACACACACACACACGCGCGCATACAAGGCAAACACACGAGGACAAAACGAACAAATAAAGGAACACAGTGGGGCAACGCCTTGGAACGGTCAGTGGCAAAAACACCACTGGGGAGCTTATTCATAAACCTTATTCATTTATTTTTATACATGAATTCAGTTTATTGTATTCGTGTTTAGTTCAGTGATATAATATTTATCATTAGAATGAAGTATAATTTATGCTTTAACTGGGATATGTTTTCCCCCCCCCCCCCCCCCTTCCCCACTTCCTGTTTCGGGCCTTGTATATTGAATGTTTATAATTTGTAATAATAAACAAACCTGAATGTACTCCATGATCCTAAAGGACCAGAAACCATAACAAAAGGGTAGACTTTTAACAGCCGCCACAGGGCACTTCAAGACTGTTGTAGTAATACTTGATAAAAACTGTAAGACCCTTTGGAGTCACAAAACGCAACCAAGCAAAGCAATTGTATACTCAATCTTATTCAATCTGTTACTGAGAGGTAATGAAATGTGCAACACTTCTCACGATTCCTTTCACCACAGCTCTGTTTGACTTCGGGTAATTATCCCAGATTTGCAAAGTACCCGTTTGCTATTATCCCATTTATCTTGTTTCTAGCTCTTTTTCCCATGTTTTGTGCACATTTTCGATATCAAAGTACTCATATACAACCGCACATCTGTAAAACTGCTATTATATACAGTTATCACTTCTTCTTCCTCTTTTGATGTATTGGTCAGTACAGATGTGAAAATTCTCCATTCTTTATGATTTACCCTTGCATTGAAACAGTCCGCTTTTGGTTCTTTCTTCTTCAGTTTGTAGGAGATACACAACCTTACGGAAAAGTAACCCATCCTGTGAACAAATCTCAAAATCTCAATAAGTTTGTTGTATATAATATGTATACACAAAACTGTTAAGGACAGGGGATGTAAGTTTACACCACATTCGTGTTTGTCCTCTACATTACAATATAAACTTGTTATTTTTGGCCGCATCAAACATAACAAGTCAACACAATTATCTAAATTACATAGACACATTTTTACAGTCTCAATTAATGACATTGGTGTTTTAATAGAATTTACAGAATTTATATAAAGACGTCTACATTTTGTAAATCGTAGTATTTCAAATACAAGCAAGGTGACCAATTACCGATTTACTAAAACTTTCATTATTCAATTGATGACTGGGGGCTTCCATGGTCGAGTGGTTTTGAATCACTTGCCCCTTACTTTTATTGGTTCCAAATCCCATGAACTAGAATTATTTCATGTAAGGCAGCCGTCTCAGAACAGCAAATCTAAACCTCGGCCTTGGCCATCTGGTACTGCAAGGCCAGTAACAAATTCTGCTGACAGTGATGTCTCACTTGATGAGGAATCTGACACTGATTTGTGCTGTGTATGTAATTTGTTTTCCCCACAGGAAGTACGCCAGAGCACTTCACCCATATTTGTTATTTGCGTACAGTGCACCAAGTGTGGAAATTGGGTGCATTTATCTTTCTGTACCCCTGAGAGGATTGTTAGAAGGGGGGTGTGCTTTTTATTTAAACACTGTACTAGTGAAATGTAAGTGAACAGTTAAGCACTTTAAAATAGTAAAATTATGTTTATACAACTATGTTGAACTATGTTGTGACTACGATTAAACATAAATAAAATTTAGAAAACCCATTTATTCATGTGTTTACAATTTGCATAGGCAAGTTGCAGATACTGGTATATAACGTTAGTTTCACATTTATCAAGTACTTACTCCAACATAGTGTTATAAAGAAATAATTAGGCAGCCAATCAGATGCGTCGTTTCAGGTCTCTCTCAACAAATATGGCTGCTCTCATGCATGGTTGGATATGACAGATCAATGAAAAATAAATAGAACAAGAGGGCCATGTAGGCCCTGTATCGCTCACCTGACCTATTGACCTAAAGACCATCAAGATCAACATTCTGACCAAGTTTCATTAAGATATGGTCATAAATGTAGCCTCTAAAGTGTTAACTAGCTTTTCCTTTGATTTGACCCGGTGACCTAGTTTTTGCCTCCACATGACCCAGATTCAAACTTGACCTTAAGATCATCAAGATTAACATTCTGATTAAGTTTCATGAAGATTATAACAGTCATAAATGCGGCCTCTAGAGTGTTAACAAGCTTTTCCTTTGATTTGACATAGTGACCTAGTTTTTAAACCCACCTGACCCAGATTTAAATTTGACCTATAGATCATCAAGATTAACATTCTGACCAAGTTTCATTAGGATATGGTCATAAAATGTGGCAACTACTGTGTTAACAAGCTTTTTCTTTGATTTGACCTGGTGACCTAGTTTTTGACCCAAGATGACCTAATATCAAACTCCTTTAAGATTTTATTGAGGGTAACATTCTGACCAAGATTCATTAAGATTGGGCTAAAATTGTACCTCTAGAGTGTTAACAAGCTTTTCCTTTGATTTAATCTGGTGACCTAGTTTTTGACTCCACCTGACCCAGATTTGACATATTAATATTCTGACCAAGTTTCATTAAGATATGGTCATAAATGTGGCCTCTAGAGTGTTAACTAGCTTTTCCTTTGATTTGACCTAGTGACCTAGTTTTTGACTCTATATGACTCAGATTCGAATTGGACATTGAAATCATCAAGATTAACATTCTGACCAAGTTTCATGAAGATATAGTCATAAATGTGACCTCTACGGTGTTAACAATCTTTTCCTTTGATTTGACCTGGTGACCTAGTTTTTGATCCCAGATGACCCAATATCAAACTCTTCCAAGATTTTATTGCGGATAAAATTCTGACCAAGTTTCATGAAGATTGGGCCAAAATTGTGACATCTAGAGTGTTAACAAGCTTTTCATTTGATTTGATCTGGTGACTTAGTTTTTGACCTCAGATGACCCAATATCAAACTTGTCCAAGATTTTATTGAGTGTAACATTCTGACCAAGTTTCATTAAGATTAGGCCAAAATTGTGACCTCTAGAGTGTTAACAAGCTTTTCCTTTGATTTCACCTGGTGACCTAGTTTTTGACCCCAGATGACTTAATATCAAACTCATCCAAGATTTTATTGTGGGTAACATTCTGACCAAGTTTCATCAAGATTGGGCCAAAATGTGACTTCTAGAGTGTTAACAGTCAAATTGTTGACGATGGACGACGACGGACGACGGACAGAGGGCGATCACAAAAGCTTACCTTTGAGCAATTTGTGCTCACGTGAGCTAAAAATTGGCTCGATTGTATTAACTTTCTTTAGTCCAAGGTCTGTTTAAATTTAATAAAACATTTATTAATTGAAATTAGATATTGGAATTGTAAGATGGCAAATAATTCCTTAAGGGCGTCAAAACTGGTCACACAAGGATAGTAAAACGCACTTTCTCTTTTAACTAACCTATGCAAGTCATTTACGAGACCATAACATCAAAATATTCATGTCAAAAAAGTAGAATGATTTAATCAGAAATATTAGGTGTTTCATAACGCGTTTCATTTGTCATCGTCATTACATTAAAGAGACCTACATGACGGAAAAATTTGGGTCACTTGCCTTCGTCTTTTTTGGGACCATACCAAGACTGACCTATTTCATACGAGGAAGCCGTTTAGCCTACTTGCTGGAGGATGTTGTTCTACCTACTTGTCCTGTCATGCATGAGGCAAGTTCAGTCTTCATCAATAGTCTAGTGGTAGAGCGTACGCTTCAAATACCGGAGGTTGTGGTTTTCGATTACTGGCCACGTCATACCAAAGAGTCTGACATGAAAAATTATTCAAGAGGCTCCCATACTTGGCGCTCAACATCAGATGAGAATTTTACTTCTCTTCTATCATGCCATCGAGGAATTGGATTCCATCAGGTATGGGGTGTCGAGAGTGATTAATACAAGTTGTACTGCTTACTTTACAAGTAACTTCATGATCGACTTAAAATGAATTAGTATAAACGAAAGTCGACAGCCGCCATATGACTTAAAAGTATATAAGGTACAACATGTTGTAATAAAGAATGAAAGAAAAGTGCTACACAAGGAAAAATATTTTCAGAAAATGAAAATGATACGCCATTTCCGAAATGATATAAATGACGCATAGATTATCTGAACAGTGTTTAAATTGCCTATCAGTTACATCTTGTGATGTTGGATAAATAATACGCAATTCAATTTTTGAAGAAAAATCTAAACCGTTACTCATAACCTAAAAATAGTCCAAACATATAATAAAAGGATTTTTTTCCACAAGAAAAGCATTTCACACACGGATTTACACGTTTAAGGGTAAATATATTAATTCAAAACTTAAAATTATAACGTAAACACAAAATAACACTAATATCTAAAATAATGGTAACATATGTGACATAAAAGACGACATATTAAATCCAGAGGAGTAATACTTAAACATACAATTTTTTAAATACCTTTATTTCCTTAATGAATGCGGATTGAATTGAATCTCAAAACTTGGCAAGCTGTCTTCAGTTTTCGGAAAACCACTTGTTCTCGTACGAAACATTTTTAAAGATATGAGTCTTGAAAATAAAATGAAGTTTATATATGGAAGAACGAACAACCAATTTTCAGTTGTGCACAGTTCAAAGTAACATACATTGTATTATGAAGAGAATAGTTAGTTTTAAGTATTGTCTATGTATGTTCGGCTGTTTCCATTCATACTTTGTACATGCAGTAGACAGTTTTGTTTACGCCGTTGATGGTTAGGGGGCTGAGTTTGGTTTTACGGCGAATCGACACAAATTCGTTGAAGGTTAGAGTGTGAGAGTGTGATACTTCGATCAAAGATATTTATTTGTAATTGGTACAACTTTTTGAGGCTTAGCAAACTATTCCGATTTATCTGAACCACAGTCAATGGTGGGAACTTGTTTTATACTCGGTATGACCCTATCTAGAAATATACCGACGTCGATTGTCAACGAAAGCCTGACGGGTTTCCCACGGGCTTCCGAAAGAGGACTTGGTTACAAAGCACTGGGATTTTCTTGCTAATAAATAAAAAAGTAAATGAATGAATAAATAGACATATGCGTCAACATCTATTTCAAATGTTTGTTTTGACATAAAAAAATCAGTTAGCATTATCAATGTTTTTATCGAACAATGATAATTGTTCTGTTTCTGTTTTATGCATGACATCTAGCACAATCAGTCTTAACGTCATTTATTCGAGGTTGGCCACGGTGAACAATATTACATTACAAGAGTAATTCGGTGTTTAACTTCACTACCATTAAAAGATATGAAATAAATAGAATTATTTGTTTAAACAGGGTAATCATTAATTATTATCCTCTATTTGATTATGGTTGTGTCGTTTGGGGTGGTACTTTTGCCTACAATATAGACAGATTGTCCAAACTTCAAAAACGTGCTGCTAGGATAATCCTTAAAGCTGACATTATGACACCCTCGGCGGACATGTTCAGGGACTTGGGGTGGCTGTCAAACACTAAACGAGTGACCTATCACACATGTCTTTTAACTTATAAATCACTTAATAATATGACACCGCAATACATTAATAAATTGATCACAAATGTTTCCTATTCTAACAATAGAACCTTAAGATCGGTCACAAATGAACATCTCAAAGTTCCTAGATCTAAAACAGCATTATATGATAGATCATTCTCGGTTGGTTGTCCCAGGATGTGGAATGGACTCCCCTACGAAATCAGAAATCGCGAAACTCTAAGTCAATTTAAAACACACCTTAAACTGTATCTTTTAAATGAAACTATGTAATAAATCTCGCTTTTATTCAATTAAATCAAACTTAATTTACATGTTTTCTATACTTGCTGGTACAGGTTCCATGGGTATTGTAACCTCATGGGGAAGTGTGTAGTATTGTTTCTTTTTTAAAAAAGTAATTAGTGATGGCTCCATTAACCAGGGGGTTTGAACCTCTATATACAGCCCGTCTGGGCGTACCATGTAAGGCTTTCAGCACTGGTATCCGGCAATAGGGGTAAGATAGCCTCAGGGTGCTATTATGGTCGTTACTTTACTTGTGGCACTGCTTTCATTTTTATTCTCTTCTTATCTAATTAGTTATGTATAATTCATATGACAATTTTGTCAAAAAAATATTTTTCTTCTTATTTATTATCGTTTTTCCTTTCTTATTCATTTTTATCTCCCTTCGTGTCTTATCAATAAGTGTAACAGCCTTGCAATGTTCGCATTTTTATATCAAGTGTTATTATGTTTACTTTAGTCTATATCTGTTATTACATATGTGACATAATAACAATATTATTTCCTTAAATGTAATCCAACGCTTTCCCGTACTTTTCTCACACAAGAGTTGTTTAGGGTTTTGGTGTGCGGATTACAAATAACATATATTCTTTCACCACTTGTACATAATTTTATCTTATTTTAATCTCTGTTCATTGTACTACATACTGATTATGCCACTAAGAATTAATTTGTTCATAAAACATTATTTTTATTCATGTCTTTCACTTCACTGTATATATTAGGATGAATATTTACATTATTATGCTAGAGGACAATATGTTAGACTGGTTATAGCCAAATATGTTATCCTCTTTAAATAAAGTTATTATTATTATTATTATTATTATATTATTATACTTTCATTCTCCCTTCGCTGCGGCACTAATGGAATTATTACGAATGGTGTTCGACTTGATATATTAAAGTTCGATCTTCCGCTGAAATTTACTTTCTTTATAAATTCACTGAATCACTTTTATTTTACTTTATAGTTATAACTACATCAACAATCCAATGATAATACTTTCTAAATTTCGGAAAATATTTATATATATAAATCGTAGATACTAACTGATAACAAGCCTGAATTGATTTATCTGTGTTTTAATAATATATATGTATATCCCTTATTTGTACAAAGATATTAACATATTTACATATAATACAAATAGAGCAAATAGAACGCACAAATTATAATAACAAATACACGTATACAACAAAACATGTTAGACAAGTATACAAAGATCCATTGAAACTAAATTGAGTTCTGTAATTCAATAATAGTATTAAGTTTTGGATCGTTTAGGTCAACTTGTCTTGAAGTCAAAATTAATGATTCGTTAAATTTAGCAAAATTAGCTCAGAAAAAATCTACATTTAGAGCTCTAGCAAAAAGACACTACATCTATGAATACAGTTGATAAAAAAACTTACACATACATACAATGGGGGAAATTATTTAATTCATTCGGGGCAAAACTTACAAATGAACACTTTTGAAGTCTCAGGACGTTAACATTTCTAACTTAAGTCATCTTAAAGGCCTAGATCTTGGCAGTGGGCCAAGAGATTTCTGTCTTCATTAGCACAGTTGGGGGCTAATGACTATCACAGTATGGTTCCAATAAACAAGGGTCATTGTTTATTGGAAAGTCAGTCTACCTTACAAGTGTATCAATTAGTGAGAAGGGGAAACAGTGTATTTTATTTAATAAATATGTTACAACTTTAAATGTTATACCTATCTTTGGCATTTTTTATGAAAAGGAAAATATTTGTTGATGAAAGATAATGATAAAATAATAAGAACTTGTTTAGGAATATGTTACATATTCCATTTTTTTTAAGGTTTTACTTTTTTCAAGTTATGTCTGGAGATATGCACAAATTCAAATTTGATATTTTAGAAAAATGTGAAATTCACTCGATCATCTAAAAGTTTTGTTTTAATGCTTGCAGAATATTGTAAGTAACATTTGTCTAAGATTGAAAACCGAATGTGCATTTCAGTGTTATAAAGTAAAGCATGAAAAAAGTACACTTTAATAAGCAACTTATTATTGAAATCGAAAATTCAGTATAGATAGAACACAGTAATTTGATTTTATCCAGAAATATTATATTCCAATAATTGTGATTGCATGTATATGAGAAAGTCATTTTTCCATTCTTTTTGTAAGTTTTCTATATAAATATAATTTAAGGATCACCTTCATTGGTGTGACCTTTTTCATTATAATTATGATATTATAAGATATTGTTTGTCGACACAAAAAACTCATTGAGTTTTCACTATACCTGAGTTTTATTATCATTATTATTTTTAATATTATTACTATATCTTTTATCATTTTTATTTGTAATATTATATAATAATAATAATAATAATAATAATAACCATCATCAGATAAAAGTTATCTATATAATAATAATGATAATAATAATAATTATTTTTATTATTAATATTATTATTATTATTCCACATTCGCTGAAGGAAAATAAATTTTTTCAACTCCACTGCGTACATCTTCACGGTCTGGTTGGGACCCCTGTTATGCTAATTGCCCTCTAATCAGCTACTGTTACATAATCGCTGATAAGCAGCAGATAAGATGGGAGATGTTTATTGGATTTGTGGGGGGTGGGCACTTATGTAGTTGTGGATCTAGGCCTTTAAAAATAAACGTTGGTAGTAGAAGCAACAGCAATGTACGCCATTGGTACCGTACTTTTCTTGCATACATACAGTGTCAAGTAACGGAACTTAATAGCAGACAGACAGCACTCCGTGTTGTGCAGATACTCGACTTAACGTTATTTTTCATTTGATTATAATCTTAGCAATTATGAAAGATTATATTACAGACGTGTCTGATCACATAGCAATTATGAAAGGTCATTATACTGACATTTCTGTTCACATAGCAATTGTGACAGTTAATAATACAGACATTTCTGATTACATAGCAATTGTGATAGGTTATTAAACCGACATCTCTGATCACATAGCAATTTGGACAGATAATTATACAGGCATTTCTGATCACAATAACTAAATAAATAAGAAACTGCAGACGGACAAACATGCATAATATACGATCACTTTTTAGAAGTCGCATAAATACATTAACATTATAATTCTTATTATACTTCATGTTTTGTTTTCTTGATTAAGAAAAAGAGGTCAAAGAATTGACGTACATTTCATTGGATAACGATGGCATCGCCACCACCGAAACTGTTTTCCCCTTCCAACAAACAAGAATGTCAAGCGGCCGTGCGAAAGCTCAGTTGGGAAAAAGTTATCTCCCTTGATGCTGAAGGTGTTCAGCTTGGTAAACACGGACCTCTTACACTACTGCAAATTGGCACACTGGATGGATCAGTCTACTTATTTGACGTCATGATAAATGAAAATAAACAGGACAAAAAGTTTTTCACGGAGACGGGGCTTGACACCATTTTAACGTCAACAAGAATAGTAAAAGTATAAACTATTTCAGTAATTTTAAGCTATAATTGAACCTAAAAGGCATTTTAAGATTGTTTGTTATGGTTAACGCGAGTCTGCAAATGTTTTGCTAGGCAGTGCTTTATGCTTCTAAAGAATTTCCTTCTTAACATCGACTATTACAACAGCAGTCTAAATACCGTGTGGCTCTATGTGCTTGGACTCAGTGGTGTGATATAACCTTTTTGCCTTTGGGATCATTGATTCCATTCAATATTTGTATATAATAGAGTTCCACTATAACCGGTACCAGGGGCGTAAGGATAGTTGTATATGAACAGAGATGTGCAAAATAACAAGGATGAATATCCAACAATATCCGAGTCTGCTATTATTTTGCTTGGTTGCGTTCTTATTCAAAAGGATTGCTTTATAAGTTTTATAAATTGTTACAACGGCAGACTGTAAGGGCCGTGCGATGGTTTCCCCTTTTGGACTTGGTGTTGTTATATTATTTCCTTTTTGAGTCATGGAGTCCATTCAATGTTTCTGTATAATATAGTTACGTTACGGTACCGGCGGTCGTGGTGTGTGTTGAATATTTTATTACTTCTCATAAACAGACACAATCAGACAGATTCTGCTCTGTTAATAAGAAAATTGAGATCTTTTTTATACAATTGTTTTTAATCAAATTATTCAGAATTATGAGTACAAGTCCTTTCCAGGATACCAGTACAAGCCATATTTAATTCGGATATAGATAAATACTGATAGGTAATACCATCTGACTTTTCAACTCTGGGCAATCGTGTTGAAATGCATATTTATGTTTCAGGTAATCCAGTCTTGTTCAGGAGACAGTGCAGCTCTGTATCATCAGTTTGGAATCAGACTGGAAAATGTTTTTGATACACAGGTAATCAGCGTGTAATATAAAGACTGCAAAGTGTATTCACTAAGCTTCTTTTTAACACTGAACATTCTCCCCTTTGTGTTATGCTTCAAGTTACATCGGTAAGGGCTCACAAAGTGCACCGCATCAGTGCAAAGGCATTCGTAAATACAAAATGCGGCAATTTAGTATGTTAGGGCAAATAAACAATTTTGGGCTTCTGTTCTACTAACCGGGAAATATTAATTAAATTTTGGTATATAGTTTTTAAACGTTGAAGAAATTTACAATAAGAATAGTGTTGTCGTGCTGGATACCCAACCAACTAAATTTTGGCTCCGACCCTCAGACGGGTTGTCTAACAATTATAAATGTAGCTTTCAGTTTTCCATTCAAACTTTAGTTTCCACAGACAAGTAAAATAGCAATGCTTTGTATGAACAAAAATGAAAATTCTGGCATGTAAGTTCTCGTTTCCAAACAATATCAAATAAAACTATAGGGAATCTATATATTACCTTGTCCGGCACGTTAATATATAGCAATGTTGCAGTTCAGTATGGAGCATTCAATATAGTAGACACTGTTGTACTAGAAGCATTGTCTGGAAAATGATGTGGCTCAGTTTTGTGCAACAGGACTTGCATATTAAAGTCAAGTGTTATATCTATTCAAATTTACTGATACACATCACAGAAAGCCCTCGGTTTCTGAGCAACATTATTGTTAAGGAAGTTATAACCATAACTCTAACCATACATCAATGTGTGCACTGATCTTTAGCTCGAAAAAAACCGCCTAGGTAGCCTATCGGTACAGAGCGCTCGCTTCAAGAGCGGGAGGGCGTGGGTTGACTCCTAGGCCGCGTCATACCAAAGATGTCAAAATGGTACTAGTAGTTTCCTCGCTTGTCACTCAAGATTAAGAGGATAGAAATAGGACTGGTAAGCTCGATGTCAGTATAATGTTACTTGGTGAGGTATCATGTCACGTGTCTACGACGTGTAATCCCATAAAGTTTGGCTTTGCGCTCACTGCTACAAAGAAATACCGACTTTATATAATGATAAATTATTGAAAAAGACGCTAAACCCGAACACGCGCGCACGCGCGCACGCACGCACACACTGGATATATAAAAAAGCGTTGACTTTAAGTTAACACGGACCGGACTATGACTTCCAAGTAAAAATGCTTTTGAACTGAGTTATGCCCTAATGGGAATAACCCGAAACTGTAAGGAAACATTTAAATCTATTGTAGGTAGCACATCTTGTGATTGAAGAAGACAAAGGAAGAAAACTACCCACAAGGGAGAAACTTGTGGATATCTGCAGGTTGTATTCCAAAAATGCCGAAGTCTACGAAGGCAAAGCAGATGTAAAGGTTGATGTCTAAACCAAATATGAACTTAGTAGAATTTTTTTACCATAATTACACAGAACAAAACAGAAAAGACAATTCGATTAATAGTTCACCTTAGGCCATGTTTTTATTCTTCTTCCACATGGTATACATGTTTCTGTAAAGGTTATATAGTATCTGTCCCACATTAAACATATGCAAATTATACTACTCAGACGGTGTAATATCAGTGATCCAAACAAATTATGATATTCTGATTATCAATACGATGCAAAATACAATGAAATGTTATGTTATGTAGAATCATATTTCAGTTGGAATGGAGCAAAATTGCGGGAAACTATTGGGCAAAGAGGCCAATGACAAAAGAGATGATAGACTATGCAAGTGGCGACGTAACTGCCCTTATTCCAGAAGTTTATGAAACACAAAAAACGTGGGTATCCTTGCTCTTATTCAAATTACTTACCTACACACATCTATTGGAAATCCTAATTTAATGCTCCTTTGGAATAAGAAGCTGATACATTCATATGGCTCAGAATTATATTTCAAATCTTTATCAAATATCATGCATGTATTTAAGACCAGCACGATAAGAACTTATTTACTGAACTAGAAATCTACACCTTTGTCTTAACAAAACAAAAACATGCACAGGTCCAGTGTTGCATAGTCCTGCTTAGTATAGCAATTAATCAGAAGGTGGGTAGGGTATGGAATCTATGCCAATAATAACAAAATAACACTTTAATGACCTACATGTTGATGAAAAATTAAAAAGCTTGAAACAAATATCTAAAGATGAAAAATATATGACTAGCGCAACTAACGGATTGTCCATTACTTTTTAAACGTCTAATAACCGTGCGAATAAAGTCGTCTCAACTTGTGTTTCAGCTGTCTGGAAAACAATAATTGTCTTGATTTATTTGCGGAGAGGGTTCAAGAAGAAATTGAACTCGATATAGATCCTCTCGCTAAAGAACGCCGTAAAGAGAGAAACTTTAAAATCAAAATGGAAATACTTGATGAAATGGCAAAAAAGTACAGAAGACAAACAGATTTTGCATCCATTAGGGATGAAGATGAGGTACATCAATATCTTTTATATAAAATCAACAGTAATGACGTGGTCGTCAGGGATATAACAAACTATTATGTGCATATAATATAAGATAATGCAAATGATACGCCGGTGTAATGGATAAGGAAACGAACCGATTAAACCTTAGGTCACTAGTGGAAAACGGATTTGCACTGGTCTCGTGAGTGATTGCTAAAAGGTTTAGTTTTTCTTAAATCAAAACCAAAATGAATTAGAATAAACTAAATAAGAAACTTCTTCCAGTTTAGCTTAAATGAAAATTGGACATACGTAAGTTTAATCGATAAGAAGATCCTTTGGAAGCATAGAATGCAACCAAGCAAAATAATAGCACATTCGGTTTGACTGAGTCTGTTCATGAGAGATTATGAAAAGAGATTGAAATATATTTCATTAAAACAGATTTTTTTGACTAGCTGTTAACATTTGTTGAATACCTTTAAACACGTTGAAACATAACTTTTTATTTGTTTCAACAGATCAAGACATTGAATGATTCAAAAGTTGAAGAGATGTCGGGCCTCCCTGATGTGATACAAGACTTAAAGCGGCAGTCCATGACAAGTTTTCTGAAGTCCATTGAAGAAAAACTTGAGACACCTGAAACCTTTAATCCAGATCGTGGTGTAATGTACAAACTTAACGACATTGGACATTGCGGTTCTGAGCAGCTGCAGAAAGAAGCAACTCGAATCAAGCAAGAAGTAATCAAGGTGATAATTGGTGATGTACAAACGAAGTATAATGCCGGCACACCCCTTGAGAATATATCTGCCCCAGAATATCAGGCACTTAGAGGACTGAAACCACTTTCAGTTGATTCACCACGTTATCAGCCAACAGTAGTTGCCCTGCACTGGAAAATTGCAGAAAAAGAACTTACAAAAGCTATTGATGAACTAAAAGCCGATCCCAGTTACAACATGACAATACCGATTTCTAAATTGAGATTTTTTACAAATAACCCCGGTGTTCCAAGAAACCCAAAAGAGTTAGCACAGGTGTTGTTGGAGAAACAAGAATCTGCCATACTGCAGAGAGTACCAACTAAATATACAAGAAATACTAATACAGAAGAGCTGACGGATTCCGAAAGGATGGTTCTAGGAGGACTGAGGCTCTCATCAGGCAATTACCATCCGGTCGTAGTGGCTTTGCACTGGAAGATTGCATTACAGAAGTTGGATAAGGATCTCGTAAGTTATAGAGCCGGAAATCTACGTGTGAATGATGGACTCCGAAATAAGTTAAACTTCTACATGAAGAATAGATCAGTTCCAAGTGATATAAAGCAGAAAGCTAAGGAATTTCTCCAAGCTTTGCCGCAGTCAAACAGAGGCGGTGGAAGGAGGAACTGAACGTTGAGCTTTACACGTAAAATGTCTTAAACTTTAAGTGATACTTCTTGATAACTTTAAGATTATGTTCATGACGAAACTGTCTTATATCAGTTGTCCTTATTGTGTTTGGAATATTGCTTTCGCTTTGTTACTTTTGTCTTATATTTACATTTTTTGTCTATTATATAATTCTGAGGTTTTATTAAGAGCATGGGGCGGGGATTTCCTCCTGCTATAGTGTATTTATTTAATTGGGTTTCACGGCGCATCAACACATTATAGGTTATATGGCGTCAAACAGGACTACAAGTTTTGGTTTCACATCTCATTTATATCGAAAATATGAGATATGGAATCAAAATTTGCATACCTGCTGGAATCACAGAGTTACAGCAAAACCAAGTGTTAAGACCCTATTAGTCACCTCTTACGATCATGCAAGGGTAAGGCAGTGGTTCCAATTCTTTTCATACACAGATCATCCCAGAACCACATGGGGCTCCTGCTATAGTGGCTTGAAGCCCTGGCTATGTTCCCTGTTACAAATAACGTTCTAAATAAGATAACGCCAAGACCCCATCTCCCCTCCCCATCCCCGCCTCTACTTTGCAACTTCCATTTTTACTTCAATAATCAATGAAATCCCTGTATTTATCAAAATGTGTATGTCGTTTACTTTTTGTTATTTTTTATTTCTTACTTCCATATATGTTGCGATTGATACCAAATGTTTTTCACGAAAAAGTTCAAGTTCCATCATTGGCACTCGTTTTGTGTAAATGCACTTTCATTTCAAATTTCATAGAACTGTTATTTTTATTCTTTTATATATAATACCTTATATAAAAGCTCCAACTTATTGAAAATATGTGTGCAGCCCTCACGCCGCAAACTAAACTTAGATGTTTTAATTTTATTGCTTTGAATATGCATTCTTGATGAAATGTGAAACGTGTATATTTGCATTGATTCTTATTCATCTATATTTTTATTGAGGAGGTGTATATCAAGTAAACTAGAATAACAAGAATGCATTCACCAAATCCATAACGTAAATTGAGGCATTCTTACGCAAAGTCAGACGTAATTTATACATTATTTTTAAAGTCTTTGGGTTAGTATAAGGATCTTTTTTGAATTGTTGAGATATTTATGAAAATGCTAACTTGAAAATTACTCGTTTCGAAATATTACAAAATTTTACGTGCGACTAACAAAGACATCATGAAATTTTATAAAATCCATAACAAATAAAATAGAAAAAGTGAAAGCCCGCAAGTAGCCCAACACGACAAAATGAAAATAATGCAGGCCTCGTTTGATTTAGCCTGTTCATTAACAGAGTAAAAATACAAAATACTGTCTGCGCCCTTTATCCCTGGGTTGAGCAGAACTAAGCATTTACACATGTTACTTTTGTACAATTACCAAAATTCAATATACCATAACAGATATCCGTAGATGTGTTCGTTTGACGAAGTACATGGAACCTTCAATTATACACTAGAGTATAAATCCATGAAAAGTCAAAATAATAATTTCAAAACTTTTTGATGTCTGTCCGAAACGGCTGAAATTTATAATGAAAATTGATTCTTCATGATAAACTAATTAATCAAGAAATTTAGAGCATTACAGAAATTCCTCTACCATCCTCGGAGTTCGTTAAACTGATGTATGGAATGGCATACTTTTATGTCTAAAGAAAATTAATACAAAGCCTTGTTGCGGAAAAAGATTGATCAAACATTACGTGACTGTTTGAATTTATTCCAAAGACTAGAAAGACTGCTGTACACTCAATGACTGTTAAACTGATTGTACTGAGAAATACTTATAGGTTATCCTAAAGTCGCGCAATATTTTCGCTGCAGAACTCGTGCATATTATATGCGTATAACCTTTTATTACATACGTATCAACAAGTATAAATGTAATGTAAGCATTATGAATTTGTTCAATAGCCTGAATAAGATGGACAATACTGAACTAAATAAAAGAATTAATGCAACGACACATATTAAATTACATCACGCACCCGATATGAAATTCAGGCGTCAGTGTATGGAAAAATATTGACGTTTCCGGTACCATTGTAACTTAACGCAGCATAGAAATGAGTATATAACAAATGTTTTTATGATGCCATGAACTTGGGCATATATGAAAAAACACGTTATTTTAGATGAGACAGTTTTAATCTTTTTGAAAGGTGTTTAACGTACAGTTTGATTAAATATATTGAAATGTTCACGAAAACATGAACGAGTTTGATTCTATACTTCATGTATTAATGATTTGTGAAATAAAATGGATGAATCACCTTTGCTTTTAACTTGTTTAATCATGAAATGTTCTGGTTATGCGTTCATATTTGAAAACGTTCCAATTTCTTTTTCCCCATTTATGTGCAGCACAAAATTAAATATTCAACACCAGTTTAAAAATACAACACAGACAAAGTTCTATTGAATTGTAAAAGGGGTTACTTTTTAAATGTTAAAGACGTATTAAGAAAACGCACGAGTGTCTATTGTTGCCCTATAATTTGTAGGGTGAAAACAAAATGTCATTAGGCTGTTACTGCCGGCGTAACAAGGACATGATTCGGTAAAAAGGACACAGACATTTGGCGAATACAAAATACTTGGATCGCAATAAAAATGTGTTCAAAATCGTTCGTTTTGGTATACATGTCTTATTGCTACAGACAGAACAGGCAGTCACAGTCAATTTTATTACCACCTTTAGAAGTGATATCATTGATATAATGAAACAAACTCATTTCAAAAAAAGGGAACGCAGTGCCAAAGGGTAAAATAGTCTGCTAGTCCGCTAGTAAAAATCTGAAGGATAAGACTTTATCTGATTGTGTTTATATATTAATGTGTTTTAAATAAAATTGGCGAATCACATACAAGTTTTTTTTTCTAAAAGCCAAACAAACAAAAACTACTACCAGTATAAAATATCATTAGGGTAGTAAACTATGAGCAGAATGTATAGCAATAATAAAGTATTTACACTATTTGGAATATTTTTTTACCTTTCAAAGTCTATCAATTTTCTATCAACCAATTGTCTGGTTCTTTTTCAACCAATTGTCTAGTGCTTTTTAACCAATTGTCTAGTTCATGTTAACACTTTGTCAGGATACGAGTTATATGACCCAGGGAAGTGCCTACGCCTTTAGTATCTTGAACAATGGTTTGGGTCCAATCGCTAAGGTGACTATGTCTTAGACTAGCTGACAAACAATGTAGAATGTCCTTTGTTAAAACGTAGAGCTGGTTAGACCAAATATATCATATATAGAATTTTCCTCTGGCTACCTTGCCTAAACGATTCGTGTATCAATGATTCGAAAATGATTTTAATTATGAGCTAGACAATTTCAGGGATCAGGCAAATCACTAAATGTTTCAAACTTACAACTTTCAATTAGCTCAAACTCCTATAGGCTGGAGACTATATTTGCCTGGTCTTTTTGTTGAAGTTCCCGTCAGACAATGTCTTTGAATCAACTACCATATAGGTATATTCCCGATGCCTTGGCTGTACTTCGCCAAAAATGCTGAACCGTCTATAAGCTGGAACTCTCTTACTATCTCAGTAGATTACCAAACTCTGGGTCTCTGTCTCAGCTTTCCGATGCTCAGCCTATATTTGCTATCGTCTATAGCATTCAACTACCCTTAAGGTAAAACTCCTATGTGCTGGCCCTATAGCTCGAAACTTTATTGAAATTTTGCAACTCTTCTTTAGTCTGTGAACTTCCAAAGTCTTCTTTTTAATAATTTATCCACCCTGACAGGGTAACTGCAATAGTCTCCTTATCAAGGGACTGGGATAAATTATTAGTTGAATCCTCGATGTGTCTTCTTCAACCGCAGGATACCGAATGAACTCTCTGTCATCCATCTATCTATTTATACCCTAGCAGACGTGTTTTTTATAGAACTTGTTTCTGATTGGTCCAAATTTTAACATAGCATTAGAGTACTTGCTCTATCAAATATCTGGTTCCCTTTAACTTTTGTATATGACATAATGCGTGATGCTGGGATCCAGCTATCCACATAATGAACCCAAATCAGACATAAATGACCAAAATTCTATTATTTACAGCAATTCAACAATAATTATAGCAATGACAACATAAAAGGGGAGTCAAGCACTATCTGTGCTTATGTGTTACGTTATCAATATACCAAATATACAAATTATTCTGACAAATAGCCGCCTTCTCAAGAAAAAACTTTTAATTTTTCATAAACATGAAGAATAATTTGTAAACAAATCTCTTTTTCTTTTTACTATTTCTTGGTTGATTTTTTTAAAGATCTGTTACACCTAACGTATATAACCCATTATTGTCTACTTAAATAATCAGCACATACATTTTCTGTACCTTTGATAGATTCTATCTTGAATCTGTAACACTGCAAAAACAATGCCCATCTCATAATTCTCGAACTTTCTACTTTACATTTCTGTATATTACTCAATGGGGCATGATCTGTCTGCAGGATAAATTCATTGCCGTACAAATACTTTTGAAACTTCTTAACTCCAAATACTATTGATAAACATTCTCTTTCAATTACCGAATAGATTCTCTCTCTTTGGAGCAATTTCTTACTGGCATAAGCTATGGGAAATCGTCCATCTTCATACCTCTGAAGAAGTGCTGCTCCAACCCCAGTATCTGAAGCATCACATTGTAATATAAAAAGGTCATGAAAAGTCTGGTAACCGTAGAATAGGAGCTTGTGTAAGCAAGGATTTCAAAGTATTAAAAGCTTTGGCATGTTGTTCTTCCCATACGAAACTATTAGATTTTCCTTTCTTGATCAAGTCGGACAGGGGTGCTGCAACTTCGGAGTACGATGCTATGAATTTTCTGTAATATCCTGTTAGACCAAGGAAGCTCCGTACTTGTCTCTTAGTCTTAGGTTCGTCATCATTTCTTATTTGATCTAATTTATCATCTTGCATTTCCAGCTGATCGTTTCCAACTTTATGCCCAGTGAATGAAATATTATCATATCCTATGAGACACTTAGATGGTCTTAGTGTGAGCTTTGCATCTCTAACTCTGTTAAAAATATCTTGTAGCATTGACATATGTGTGTCCCATGTTCTTGTGTGACGTAAAATATCGTCCACGTAATTGTCAGCATGTCTGCACCCTGTCAATAATTTTCGCATCATTTTGTTAAATGTAGCACCTGAATTTATCATGCCAAATGACATTTTCCGTAACTGAAAACTTCCCTCAGATGTTGTGAATGCTGTCAAGTGCCTGGATTGCTTCTCGACAGGAATTTGCCAGTAACCTTTGCTGAGATCCAATTTTGTAAAGTATTTATCCCTGTGAAGTTTTGACCGAATATCTTCATCATTTCCCATAGGCTCTGTATCAAATTTCGTGACGGAATTCAATCGCCTGAAATCAATACAAAATCTGTTTGTGTTATCTTTCTTTTTTACCATGACACTAGGGGAGTTGTATGCAGAGGTGGCAGGCTCAATAATACCAGCCTTTAACATATGTTGAACCTCTTGGTTAACCTCATTTCGTTTCGAATATGGTATGGGGTATTGTCTGACTCTAACAGGTTCTTTAGTTGTTAGATCGACCTTATGTTGTGCGAGATTTGTAGTCCCTGGTCTTTCTGTAAAAATGTCTTGATATTGTTTCACAAGAGATTTTATTTGAGATATTTGGTCTTCGGATAACTGAGGATTAATTTTTACATCTTTATATGTTTCCGACCCTCCTATTCTGATAAGGTCAAGCACATTTTCGTCATCAACCACCCCTCTCTCTGTACTTTCATCGGCCTCGATCACTGAAACACTTCCGGCAAAAATATCTTGTCTTTCCTCATACTTTTTGAGTAAATTGATATGGTAAAGCCCTATTTTGTCGCCGACCTTTACTTTATAATCCATTTTATTGATCACATCTACCACTTCATAAGGTCCTTTCCACTGGAGCATAAACTTATTGTGGTTAGTTGGTAAAAGTACTTTATCCCCGACCTTCAAATTTCTGTTTCTGGCACTCTTGTCATAATGGTGTTTGTACGTTTCTTGTGCTGCATTCAGACTTTCCCTAGCTATCTCACATGTTTCCTCTAGTCGATTTCTGAGGTCTAAAACATATTCATAGGTATTTCTTGTCTCTGGTGTTTCAGCTTCAGTCCGAAGTTTTTTAAGTACTTGCATAGGTCCTCTGACTGTCCTGCCATAGAGAAGTTCAAATGGTGAGAATCCGGTACTGGCCTGTGGAACCTCTCGATATGCAAACAACACTGCTGACAAATATCTGTCCTAGTCTTTCGGTTTTTCTTGACACATCTTTTTCAACATACTCTTTAAAATACCATTCATACGTTCACAAAAACCATTACACTTTGGATTATACGGAGTTGTGAACATTTGTTTCAGATTGATCAGCCTACAAACTTCTTCCATCAGCTGGGAGGTAAACTGACTTCCTCTATCACTCAAAATTTCGGATGGAAATCCTACTCTAGAAAATATATCTAGCAAAGCTTCAGCTACCCGTTCTGTCTCAATTCTAGGTAATGCAACTGCCTCAGGATATCTTGTGGCATAGTCGACCACGGTAAGAATATACCGATTTCCTTTTTCTGAAACAGGAGCAATAGGTCCTATTAAATCCACAGTCACCCTATGAAATGGTGTCTCCATTATTGGCATATCTCCCAGTGGAACCTTTCTAACTTTTCCTTTTGGGATCATTTTCTGACATATATCACACGACCTACAAAATCTTGTGACATCACTAGTTAACCCAGGCCAGTAAAAACTTGTTTGTATTCTATCAACTGTCTTTCTTATTGATAGGTGTCCTCCAACTATTGATTCATGAGCTAAAGACATAACCCTCTTTCTGAACTGAGTTGGAACTATAATTTGCTTTATCTCTTTGATAATATTGCCTCTATATTCTTCGAAGGTTCTATACAATACATCCTTCTTGACTTCGTACATAAATGTAAGACCACTCTTCGTCTTCATTTTCTTCTTATCAAAGGCATATGTCCACAGCTTTCCTAAGGTATTGTCCTCCTTCTGAGCCTTTTTTAAACGTTCGACGTCAAGTTTATCCTGTTTGGTTTCGGCAACTTTCAATGGTTTTATTGACTGTTTTCTTTCTCAGCCTGTGCTCTTGTCACCACAGCTGCAACAGTATTTTCTTTTGATGAAGACTGTTTTCCATCACTACTCCAGTTAACGTCTGGTCTATCAGAAGCCCCTTTTATATTTCCTATAAATAAGTCGCAGATCAAAGTTGTCAAAACCATGGCTTCAACTTCTCCTGTAAAATATGGTGTATCATCCTGTATCCTTGCTGAAGGAACTATCCTTGTACGTCCATCAATTGCAACCATAAGATACTTCTTATCTAACATTTGATTCTCTGATACAAAATCTTTCCTGACAGCCGCCAGCTCACACCCTGTATCTCTCAAAACCTGAACTTCTTTATCACCTATATATCCTTTCTTCAACACCAAGTTTTTCTCACCTGTTGTTGAATCAATGGTGTTTGCTATGACCGAAACGGATTGTCCATCTCCTAACTTAAGCCATCTATCTTCTATGTTGTCTTTTACCTTTTTATCATCTAATGATACAGCTATGCATGGAGTTGACACTTTCCTGTCATCATACCGTCTGCCATTATGCTCCTGATCTTTCTTTCTCCAGTTTTTGGGTGTAGAATCTTGTCTGCCATGCTTATCTATCTGTCTCTCCTTATAGGATCCCCTACTGGCCAAAGCAGACCCGCTTAGCTTCCTCTTAGTTTGGTCTCGGCACTCCCGTGCTATATGACCCTCCTTATTACATAAATAACACACAGGCTTTTTAAAAGTTGGCCTTTCTCTTTGCCGTGGCTGAGATGAAGGTGCCATACTTGGACGCTGTGGTGGCCTATTGGATGAGGAATTATTTTTCATAACCCTGTTTTAGGTTATAGTACCACCATGTGCTTTAATGTTCTGCCAACTGTGTGATCTCAGCTCTCGGTTTTGCAACTCTTTCCTTTAAGAACTAAGCATGGTCTGTGGAACAAGTTTGGATGAACTGTTCTCTGATCATAAGGTCTTTCAGCATTTCAAACGTATTGTCAACTTCTGCCATCTCTGTCCATCGACTGAAATACCTGTCTAGCCTTGCCATGAACTGAAAAACAGTTTCACCACGCGCTCTGGCTTGCATTCCCTGAACTTCAATCTAAAACCTTCCTCTGTCAACTGATAACGTTTCAGCACTGCTTTCTTCAATGTAGGGTAGTCATTGTCTTGGTCTGGAGGCATGCTTGTATATACGTCCAGGCCTTTTCCTGTAAGTAATGAGCTGAGGCTCACAGCCCATGTCTCTTCTTTCCATCCCTGGCTTTTTGCAAACCGTTCAAAAAGCTGGAGGTATGCATCCATATCATCTTTACTATCCTCGAATTTCAGTAGTCTTGGCCGTAATGTTTTACTGCTATATCATCTCCAAAAGCTCCGGTTTTAGCCTTAATTTTTATCATTTCTAACTCCTGTTCTTTCAAAACACGTTCTTCTTTTAAGCGTTCAAGCTCGTATAATCTTTTTTTATTTCTCAGCTTCCTGAGCCTCAAACCTACGCTTGTCTTCATTTCGTCTCAACATACGCTCCTCACGTTCAGTATACTCCTCTTTTCTATCCACATAATCACTAAGCTCAGATCCTGAAAATCCCATTCGTTCTACCATCGCCACCCATTTATCATAATCCATTTTTAACAAACCTTGAGCTGGAACTATCTCTAAAACTCAACTATATAAAGCTCAAGATACCTTTAGTCACAGCGCCTTCTGGTACACCAACAGAACGTTAAAACCACTAGTCTCTGTACCGCCTTGGATATAGGTCCCGCACGAGCCCCCAAATTGTCAGGATACGAGTTATATGACCCAGGGAAGTGCCTACGCCTTCAGTATCTTGAACAATTGTTTGGGTCCAATCGCTAAGGTGACTATGTCTTAGCCTAGCTGACAAACGATGGCCTAAATGGCTTCCTGGACTAAATGATTCGTGTACCAATGATTCGTAAATGATTTTAATTATGAGCTAGACAATTTCAGGGATCAGGCAAATCACTAAATGTTTCAAACTAACAATTTTCAATTAGCTCAAACTCCTAGGCTGGAGACTCTATATTTGACTGGTCTTTTTGTTGAAGTTCCCGTCAGACAATGTCTTTGAATCAACAATATACGAGACTTATCGCATAGATGCTCGGCCTCTGTCCTCTCAAACTCTATATGATTGCCCTGACTCCTGGATGCTCAGCGCCTATATGCTATCACATGTAGCATTCAACTACCATATAGGTATATTCCCGATGCCTTAGCTGTACTTCGCCAATAATGCTGAACCGTAAAAAGCTGGAACTCTTTTAATATCTCAGTAGATTACCAAACTCTGGGTCTCTGTCTCAGCTTTCCGATGCTCAGCTTATATTTGCTATCGTCTATAGCATTCAACTACCCTTAAGGTAAAACTCCTTTGCGCTGGCCCTATAGCTCGAAACTTTATTGAAATTCTGCAACTCTTCTTTAGTCTATGAACTTCCAAAATCTTCTTTTTAATAATTTATCCGCCCTGACAGGGTAACTGCAATAGTCTCCTTATCAAGGTACTGGGATAAATTATTAGTTGAATCCTCGATGTGTCTTCTTCAACCGCAGGATACCGAATGAACTCTCTGTCATCCATCTATCTATTTATACCCTAGCAGTCGTGCTATTTATAGAACTTGTTTCTGATTGGTCCAAATTTAAACATAGCATTTTACAACGAGTACTTGCTCTATCAAATATCTGGTTCCCTTTAACTTTTGTATATGACACAATGCGTGATGCTGGGATCCAGCTACCACATAATGAATCCAAATCAGCCACAAATGACCCAAATTCTATTATTTACAGCAATTCAACAATAATAATAGCAATGACAACATAAAAGGGGAGTCAAGCACTATCTGTGCTTATGTGTTACGTTATCAATATGTCAAATATACAAATTATTCTGACACACTTTTCCGACAAGGACAAAGTAAAAACAGAAAGTAAAATATAATAAAGTGACTCAAGCAAAAGATAGCATAAGATACAATTTAACAAGTAACATCTTAGTTGGACATGGATATATGTTATATATAACTAAAATATGAATAGAAATAATGATGCAGGCCGTAGCGTCCCTTTGTAATATAATGTTATTAATCAAGCAATTTCATATTGGCCTTGTTATTTGTCCAAGGGTTGTCGTATTTGCCCAGTGCTATAGGCCGAGGGCCAATACGACTGCATGAGGACAAATAACTAGGCCAATATGAAATCGCTTGATTAATGACAGTTTTATTATTCAACTTTTGGGCAATGGCGATAACACCATAAGTACCTTACGACAGTCATAAATGTTGAAGATCAAAAATTGTGTTTGAAGCATTATCATTTTAGCTAGTAAAACTGAATGGGTTGTAAGTAGGTATGTGTGAATGATTTTGAGAGATAATATGTCTTGACATAACCAGCAATAACTGGAACTTACCGTATTTATTTTCTCTAGCGAGTACATAATGTATCTTACCATTTGGGCTGTGATAGACACTGCTTTAAATGTCAGGCTGCAGGCAACGAGACACAAAATTGTACACATACATGTATGTGTTGATCAAGATAATACAACCAACCAGTCACATATTATATATCCCCATGCCTCGTTTTATTCTTATCCGACATTGTTTGCAGTTTACAACTGACATTCAAGTTTGCAGCCAATACATATATTTTTCATCCATTTCGCAGTATGTGAATCGCTATTATTATTGCACAAATTATCCACAATATCTAAATGTCTGCTTAAGATAAGTCTCATCCTTTCAATTAATTTGAGTTTCGCATATTTTCTCAATAATCCTAACAATATATATTTCCTTGAAAATTAGGAACTTGTTTGTTCACAATAACGAATAAGCCGAAAGTATCGTTAAAATCTACAAAAACGTAAGTATCGACATCGTACGTCCGTTCAGCCTTACTTAGTTATTACATAAACATGTTAGATAATATTTTTGTCAAAAATGTGAAAACTAATGTAACGTGTAAGTTTTATATAAAACAAAATGGCGTCATTTAAAAAATCTAACGGAAATTACTTCTCCGTATTGGCCCTCTCTTTTGAACCAGTCAGAATGCTTGAATTCCATATTGGCCCTGTTTTCTCGTATTGGCCCTGCTTTTCTCATATTGGCTCAGTTATCCTTTGTATTAGCTCTACTTGTTTCATATGATGTACACAATTGATCTAATACAGTGTGTATTATTGTAAAGTTGAATAATAATATACCATAAATTACAATTTATATACATGTATACTATTTCAAAAACCGTATTATTCGCATTCTATATAATGTCTGTTAAAGCTTATATGCTTTAGCGCTGTGACGCCTTCATTTTTTTTGTTTTTTTTTTGTTGTTTTTTTTTTTTTTTTTTTTTTTGTTAAATACTTCAAAACTTTGAAAATACCATTACCATAGAAAGACATTAAAAGTGATTCTCTACGTTGTAGGAACTTGTTAAATCCAATAACACCTTAATCAAGAGAATGTAGAAAACTCTCAAAATTAGGAACTTGCTTATTTTATACTTCAAGATGATGCATGACCTCACTCTATCCTACCTTACAGCATTGTGTCCAACCACTGTTTCGAATGATACCTACAATCTCCGTAACCAAGCTGACTCTCAGGTGTCAAGAGCTAGAACGTCTCTCTATTTTGATTCTTTCCTTCCGTCAACTGTAAGAGCGTTTAACGCTCTGCCCCTGTTTTATTTTGAGCATTTTATGTACAGGTACAAGAATATATGATCATATTCTTTATAAACAAATACCAGTTAGCATACACTATGCATATCAATTTCATACAAATAACATTATCATATAATTATCTTTTATGAAAATGCATCATACACACGATGATTGTACTGTACAGTCGTCAATCTAGATACAATAGGCCAGATTAAAAACCAGAGATTAAAACTCATTCCCGACTTTGGAATGTAAAAAAACCCGGAAAACTGTACCTACTGTATCTTGGAATTATTAAAATAACAAAAAGTAATAGCCTTTCGCAAAACAAGACAAATGACTCATATTGTCTTAGGTATGTTCTACGTTGTAATAAGTAAGCTATATGTTACGAAGGATATAATGTTTCGTTTACGTAATTATTACATACAGTTTTATCTTACTATCAGTATCGCTATCAGAAAAAGGCCCCTTGCAGGCGGGGGGATAGAAAATGCCGGCTGTATCTCCATGCAGAGGGGTAAGACTCCCCCGAAAATGGAGCCGCCTGTTTGCCGTGGGTGGCGGCCCGTAAGCCGGAGAGGAGGGTCCTGGATGTTGAGGTGCCCCATAGCGCCCTGGGGAGGTGATGCATATTTGTTTTCATGTGTGTATCACCTTTTCGTGGTGTGGGTGTCAATACTCATCTTTGGCCTCTAATTCGGTGTAGACGTTTTGGTGGTCGTATTGGCCCGATACGATCAATCGGCTAGTCATGCCAAGCCCTAGGGACTTTTTCATTTACGTTTGCATATTCTGTTTATTTCATTTTAAACTTCATCTTACTGTTTCCTTTTTTTTGCACACACATCATCATAAAACAAAATACGTTACACAAAATCTAATTTTACTTTGTTTAATTGTCACATTTAAAGCGTTAAGCAAACTTCATACTACGTTTACACAAAGTTATTTAACGCAATATTTCCATATGTTCTTCAATCTATGTTTCCTAGAAGGCGGTGGCTTAGGGCAAATCGGGTAGGTAGAGTAACATCCCATGAATCCTCTGATTGCTTTTCTGCAATACAGCTGGTGATATAAATAAGACTGTAAAATATTTATCCGAGTATATCACTACAGTATCCCTAAAATGTTTGAGCTGGATATCCGCTCTGTTAACGTGTTCCCTTGTTGGACTCCGCGGCGGTTGGGAGCTGCGAGTGATGAAATTAAATTGTCTAAATATGGCAAACCAAAATAACAAACGACTGCATACGGAAACTAACTCGGACACGTAAGGTGAAAGAAATTCTCATCGACCTTTCACAACTAATTCGGCATTTCCACGATTCCTCCTTATTCGATCTGTTGAGGGCAATTTTAAAATGACAAGTATCTCTCCTTTCGTTATAGAAAAAACACTCGAGAGTATAGCCGGAACGCCAAAATCTGTAAAGACATTACGGACAGGAGATCTTTTGGTAGAAATTGAAAAGGCTGCACATGCACAGAATTTACTTAAAATGACAAACTTTTTCGGCCATCCATGCAAGTGCACTGCACATCGTACTCTGAACTCCTCAAGAGGGGTTGTTCGTTGCCCTGATCTTGCTGGGGTATCAGAGACGGAAATTGTGCAAGGCCTTGCTGAACAACATGTTACAGCTGCTAGACGCGTCAGAATAAAACGAGATGGAAAAGAAATTATAACTAACACTATCATACTTACATGTGGCATCCCATTCCTTCCTAGCTCTGTAAAAGTAGGTTATCTCCAAACAAAGGTCACCCAATACATACCGAATCCCCTCCAATGCTATAACTGTTTCAAATTTGGTCATAACGAGTCAAACTGCAAAAAAGATCACATTTGTCATAAATGCAAACAAGATGGTTACTCTCATGAGCCTGACAGATGTAATAGACCATTGTGCTGTGTGAATTGCGGCGAGGAACATTCAGCCAGGTCTCGCGACTGCAAGACGTGGAGGATCGAAAAGGAGGTCCTCCACGTCAAGTTCACACAGGGCATTGGATTTCCTGAAGCCAGACGAATTGCAAATGCTAAATTTATGCCACCATCACTCACAACAACATATTCTTCAATCACAAAATCAAATACAAACAAATCAACAACGTTTTCAGACGCGTCTACGCAAACCGAGTCTGTACCTGTCCCAGACATACCAAAGGAAAGGCCGAAAATAACAGAAAAACATACACAGACACCAAAAGTTCAAACTGCCGCCACTAAACCAACACTACCACCAGCTGTTCAAAATGTCCCCAGGTATTCAAATACGCCGTCGTCAAGACAAAACGTAATGTCAAATTCTAATCACAGTGGGGTGAGTCAAACACCCAGACAAAAAATTGACTTGAAAACTGATGGGTTTGGAAAGGGATCAAATGATCCCATACAAACCCATAACAGGTTCCCTCTTGATATGAACCGGTTGACGGGGGAGGATGATGACGATCCGCCATTATTTAACTAGCACAATGGAGGGGAAACTCAAAAGGTTCCCTCCCGTGTCAATGCAGCACTAATACTTTAAATTTCCAATCGTTCAATTTCTGTTTACAATTGTAAATGGCAAGTAAAATTATCCAGTGGAATTGCCGTGGACTTAAAGCAAATTATAATCAAAACATAATCCTTCACTTATGTGTCTTAGTGAAGCATTTTTAAAAGAAAGTGACAAAATTACTTTCAAAAATTATTCAATGTATAACTTTATTAATACTAACACTGACAGAGCTTCTGGTGGTACATCTGTTATTATTAATACTGCATGCCCGCACAGACAAATTGTTTTAAATACAAGTATTCAATCAGTTGCAATAAACGTTACATTGCATCGACCAATTACTTTCTGTTCGATTTACATACCTCCAAATTTAAACTAAATCTTGAAGATCTTGATGATCTTATAAAACAATTACCACAACCGTTTTTCCTTGTGGGAGATTTTAATGGTCATCATGAATTTTGGGGCTGTTCTGACAGCAACACTAGAGGTCAAATTACTGAAACTTTTATTGAAAGAAATGATAAATCAAAAACGTATCTTCATCCTGCAACAGGTAACTTTTCTTCGCTTGATTTGACAATTTGTCAACCGAACATCTTTCTTGACTTTGAATGGCATGTACTGGATGACTTGCATGGCAGTGACCATTTTCCAATTATTATTTCAAATACTTCTAATTTGCCTTCAGACCACCCTTCATATTTCAAATTTAATAAAGCTGATTGGAAGCAATTTCAAATGTTATGTAAAAATGATTTGACTTTGGAGAATTTTACCAATTTTTATGATACTATTGATTGGTTTTCGGTCCTTCTGTCTGGTATTGCTGACAAGTCCATTCCTAAAACTTCAAGATATGGTAAACATAAAAATAAGCCTTGGTATAATGATGATTGTAAGACCGCTGTTCGAAAACGTAGAGCGGCCATTAAAAAATTCAATATACGGTCGACAAAAGAAAATCTACAATCAGTTAAGATTCTGAGAGCAAAAGCTCGCAGAACTATAAAACAAGCAAAGAAAAGAGCATGGCATTCATACGTTTCAAAACTTAATTCTAGGTCATCGGTTAAAAAAGTCTGGGAAATGATTCGCAAAATAAGTGGAAAAGGAAACACTTCAAATGTTTCCCATCTAACAAAATCAGACCAGTTTATTGCATCTACCAAGGAGGACATTGCCAATAAACTTTTTCAAAAAACTCTTCATCAAACAATTATGATAAAAGGTTTCAAAACATTAAATCGACTAAAGAAAGTAAACCTTTAAATTTTGATTCAAATAATGAAAATAAGCCTTTTTCGCTCACAGAATTGCTCGACTCTTTAGACAAATGCCATGATACTGCAGCTGGTCCAGACCAGATTCATTATCAATTTTTAAAACATTTACCAGAAGAATCGTTAGACCTCCTCCTTGAAATTTATAATATTACATGGAAAACTGGCATTTTTCCAGATTCCTGGAGAGAAGCTGTAGTTATTCCAATACAAAACCCGGGAAAGATAGCACGAACCCCAATAATTATAGACCGATTGCCCTTAATAGTTGTTTATGTAAAACTCTAGAACGCATGATCAATTCTAGGCTAGTTTGGTATCTTGACTCTCAAGGCCTAATTACTAACTTTCAAAGCGGTTTTCGCAAGTAGCGCAGCACAACTGATCATCTTGTTCGACTGCAAAATTTTATTCGTGATGCATTTGTTAAACAAGAGCTGTCACTAATGGTGACAAATGCCCCCGCAGCACCTTGACCTTTGACCTGGTGACCCCAAAGTCAGTAAGGGTGGTGTACTCAATAAGTACTATCAGCATATGAAGTTTGAAGTTCCTGAGCGCAGTGGTTCGCATGTAAAGTGCCTTCATGCAAAAAGTTAACGTTGGCCCCTGTGACCTTGACCTTTGACCTGGTGACCCCAAAGTCAGTAGGGTTGGTGTACTTATAAAGTACTATCAGCATGTAAAGTTTGAAGGTCCTGGGTGAAGTGGTTCGCATGTAAAGTGCCTTCATGCAAAAAGTTAACGTTGGCCCCTGTGACCTTGACCTTTGACCTGGTGACCCAAAAGGCATTAGGGGTAGTGTACTCGTAAAGTACTATCAGCATGTAAAGTTTGAAGGTCCTGGGTGAAGTGGATCACGAGTAAAGTGCCTTCGCGCAAAAAGTTAATGTTGGCCCCTGTGACCTTGACCTTTGATCTGGTGACCCCAAAGTCAGCAGGAGTGGTGTACTCAATAAGTACTATCAGCATGTGAAGTTTGAAGGTCCTGGGTGCAGTGGTTCGCGAGTAAAGTGCCTTCATGCAAAAAGTTAATGTTGGCCCCTGCAGCACCTTGACCTTTGACATGGTGACTCCAAAGTCATAAGGGGTGGTGTACTCAATAAGTACTATCAGCATGTGAAGTTTGAAGGTCCTGGGTGCAGTGGTTCGCGAGTAAAGTGCCTTCATGCAAAAAGTTAACGTTGGCGCCTGTGACCTTGACCTTTGACCTGGTGACCCCAAAGTCATTAGGGGTGGTGTACTTAGTAAGTACTATCAGCATGTGAAGTTTGAAGGTCCTGGGTACAATGGTTCGCGAGTAAAGTGCCTTCATGCAAAACGTTAACGTTGGCCCCTGTGCCCTTGACCTTTGACCTGGTGATCCCAAAGGCCGTAGGAGTGGTATACTCAATAAGTACTATCAGCATGTGAAGTCTGAAGGTCCTGGGTGCAGTGGTTCGCGAGTAAAGTGCCTTCATGCAAAAAGTTAACGTTGTGACTAACGAACGAACGAACTAACTAACTAACGAACGAACGAACGGACGGACAGTTGAAAACTAATATGCCTCCTTTCGGGTGCATAAAAACAGCATCTGGTGTCTATCTTTTTCGATTTAGAAAAAGCTTATGACACTACATTGAAATATGGTATTATGAATGATCTTAATGACTTAGGTTTAAAAGGTCGTCTTCCAATATTTATATCACATTTTTTATCTGATCGCAATTTTAAAGTACGTGTTGGTTCTACCCTGTCTGACTCTTTTGAGCAAGAACAGGGAGTTCCACAAGGTTCTATTTTATCTGTCACACTTTTTAGCATCAAAATTAACAATATAGTGAAATGTTTGTTACCAGGGACAGATTGTTCATTATATGTGGACGATTTTTTGATATGTTATCGTTCAAAAAATATGCGTATGATTGAACGCCAATTACAGCAGTGTTTGAATAAAGTTCAAACTTGGGCTATGGAAAATGGTTTTAAATTTTCCCAATCAAAAACTCAGTGTGTCCACTTCTGTCTGTTACGGAAACAACATTGTGACCCTGAGCTGTTTATAAATTGTATAAAAATACCCGTTGTTGACGGAGCAAAATTTCTTGGTTTTATTTTTGATAAAAAGCTTTCTTTTATACCACACATAAAGTACCTGAAAGCCAAATGTTTGAAATCGTTGAATCTTTTAAAGGTAATTTCAAATACTGACTAGGGAGCAGATCGCAAGGTTTTGTTAAGACTTTATAGAGCTTTGATTAGATCCAAGCTGGATTACGGTTGTGTTGTTTATGGTTCAGCCAGAAAATCGTATTTACAAATGTTGGATACTATCCATAATCAAGATCTTCGTATTGCTCTTGGTGCATTTAGAACATCGCCTGTTGAAAGTTTGTATGTTGAAGCAAACGAACCCTCCCTTTACTCGAGACGTGAAAAACTGTCATTACAATATGCTCTCTGAGGGTAGCTGCCAACAAATCCAATCCTGCTCATAAAACCATATTTAAACCCAAGTACCACGATTCGTATGACAGAAAGCCAAAACAAATTAAACCTTTTGGATTTCGCATCAACAATTCTATGAAGGAAACTGATTTTGAATTCGATGATATAAAAGAAAACTTAGTTTTGAATACACCACCATGGACTCTTAATTCTCCAACAGTCCTTTTTGATATGAAAACCGCCTTGAAAAAGTCTGAAACAAACCTTGAAATATTCAAGTCGAAATATAACGAAATCAAGTCAACTTACAAAGATCATTTTCAAATTTTTACAGATGGTTCAAAAGATGATTCAAAGGTTGGATGTGCCGCCGTTTCCCATCTGCATCAATCAAAATTACGTTTGCCAAATAACGCTACAATTTTTTCAGCCGAGGCAAAATCTATTGATTTGGCCCTTAATTTTATTACAGAATATAGTGAAGAAAAGTTTATCATCTTTTCCGACTCACTTTCTGTATTACAATCAATACACAACCGCAATACAGAAAATCCTCTCATTCAAAATATTCTTCTCAGGGTTCATGAACTATCTTTCAAGAAGTCCATCATATTTTGTTGGATTCCTAGTCATGTTGGTATTTATGGAAATGAGGATGCTGATACCGCAGCAAAGAAATCACTTTCATTAAATCAATCTAAATTGAAATTGTCATATACTGATTTTAGGTCAAATATCAACAAATACATTTTAACTAAATGGCAGTCTTCATGGAACAATGCTTCGTTCAATAAACTTCGTGAAATTAAACCTACTTTAGGTGAATGGCACCAAGGAAATAGATCTGTTCGCATGGAGGAAGTTGTTCTGTCTCGTTGTCGAATAGGTCATACTCGGTTGACACATTCGTATCTTCTGAACAATGAAGACCAACATGAATGTGTACCATGTCAAACACCGCTTACTATTAAACATATTTTAATCGACTGTGTTGATTTCGATCCACAGCGCAATTCATATTATAATGTTGAATCATTAAAAGTTGTTTGAACAAATTCCTGCCGACAAAATTTTGCAATTTTTGAAACAAATAGGCATATATTATAAAATCTGAACCTTATTTGATTTTTATTCACAGCTTTTACATTTTTTATGTTTGCAACTCATATTTTGCACTATATATGTATATACCTTTTTACTTTAATAGTTTTATATATGCTTTACAATTAACGTAATTCATTTAACTTTTTCTCGGCGATATATGACCTTTTTGTGTCGATTCGCCGTAAAACCCAACTCATTCTTTCATTCATTCTATCAGAAAAATTCTGGGCCCGTGCCAGAAAACTGTACACACTGTACCATATTTTGATGTACGTATAAAATTGAAAGATGGTCAGAAATGCCCCAAAACTCACAGGCTAGGCTATATCAGTAGGGTTGTTGTGCCCCGCAAAATTTTGTTGGGGGTGGGGGGAGGCGGGGGTCACTTAGATTTGCCCTTTTCCTTATGTCTATCAGAGTTTTTCATAAATACCTCTTTAATTTCAAACTACAAAGTATGTAGATAGAATTAACCCATGAGGGGCAGATAATACAGGTAAGTTTAAATACAGATATTCCACTGAAAACATGTCATTACAGTCATACACATTTTTACCTATGGACATCTGGATTTCAAGCTTACCTTGGCACAAAGTGCCTGATGTGAGCTATTGTAATCACTCACCGTCCAGCATCTGTTCAGCGTGTGTTTGTCATCCGTCTGTCTACACTTTTCTTCAAATGGCCGTGTGATGGAAGTTGATGAAACTGCCCGTTCCTTGGATGGTCTTCTTTCAAAGTTGTTCAAATCGTTGTGCGTGGTTGCACATAGGGGGCATTAGAGCTAAAATACAGAAATTTCTTCGTAGTGTAGGTCGTAAGCCGAAAGATTGTGCACCATGTAAAAGTGTTTTTGTCTTGTATGATTCTTGCTTAATATATCGTTATACATTTGTATTACAATTCCGATGTAGAACCCATCGCTGCATGAAGTATTTAACAAAACATAGGCCGATTTTAATGAAACTTTACCGGTAGAGATTTTCATTGTACTTGTCATAACTTTTTTATTTTTTGTTTAATTCTAAAAATATTTTAAACAAATAGATGTCTATTAAATGCCGACGCGATACATATATTTGTTCGGTGCAAAATTACTGGAGCGTGTCGAACTTTATTGATTTAAGCAATTTTGTAAGTAAAACATGTACACACGGACCTATTTTGTAAACATGAATGTAAAGAACAAGGTTGAAGCTGTGTCAACTACAACTGAAACAAAAGTGGATAAAATGTCAATGTAGACATAAGTAGACTCTTCTGAAACTTTTTTAGTTGACAATTTCATTGCAATTTTCTCATACAATGTTCTGAAGCTATGGCAAAAACAACTGGACCGTGACAAATTGTATTCATTGATAATATGCACGTATTCATTTGTAAATATTGAAAAATATACTTTAAAAAAAAACATGCAGATGATAGCCAATAAGACGTTCATATGAAATAAGGCAAAGCGTCAAAGCGAGCTTGACGACTTTGTTACAACAAAACTATTCACTTCTCAAAAGAAAGTTGACATTCGTGAAAAAGTATTCATTTAAGGAACGAAGGTTGTGATTCGCCGATTATGCCTCTGTGGTCACACCGAAAGTAGTCCATATCAGTATATAAAGCTATTTTACCGTCTAGTGAAGGTCATTTTCATGCCAGATATAAGCTGTACTGATACTTTATTGTAAAGAAGAATGTCTGTGGATGATTTAAAGCTCCCTTACGTTATATTCTTCTAAGTTTGTGCAGAACCTGCTGGGTAGAATGAAAGTGAATGTAGGTACCTGCTGATGTCTTCCTACGCAATTTTATCCTTCTTATCATGTAACTCATTGGTCATTGTTCCACTGCATTTTGGAAAACCCAATATATTTTTGTTATTCATTGATTGTATATAGACAGACCAACAAGGATTTTCTAGCAAGAAATGAAAAGCTGAAAATACTGACAAGAAGATGATATGCATCTATTGTCATTTTACATTGAAAACAGTAGCGGAGACATTAAGTACATTCTAACCTATAAAGAAAACTCGCATTTCGTGAAAATTGCCTTAGTCTAGGTAAAACTGGTATTTTCTTATCAGAAAAACATGGTATGCTATTTTCAAATTTAATGTATAATTGAGACTTTATTTCCAAAAATTAGGCTTAATTCTATTCCCCGCACCTTGGTTTTGGATCAGGGTCATGATTACAGAAATTGACGGAGTACTTACAGCTGTCCCTTGAAAAGTAATAGAAAAAGGAAAAGTAAGATAATAACCGTTCTGTCAAACTTTTGCAAAACTGCTGACAATCGACTTATGCACAATAATTTATTGTAACCCGAATTTTAATTAAGAAATAATTACGTATTACCACCCGAGTGAATAAATAGACCGGTTAATAATTTCATCCTACATACAATCTGCATAAAATGGTGGGACATTTGTATTACATAAATAAGTATATGGTGGTTTTATTATACCCATGCCTTTTATAAATGATTTCAAGAGACATAACTCTGACCCTTATAATTTACCATAAAAAGGGTGGGTAGAGGTGGGTTCTTCGTCAGTAATGTATCTGATAAATGATCAAACTCTTCTAAAAAGTACACAGTTGGAGCCTATTTTCAGTCTTATAACCTCCATTATTGGGTGATATTGTCTACTAAACTGCCAGTCCAATTTTGAAATATTTTTACACAGTGTTATGTAATCTTATACCAACATTGTTCAAATAATTTAGACTCTCTCTTCAAAAAACATGGCCGCCAGGGAGCGTGGTCACTTATCCCTTTATGTATATTGTGGAAACTTTTAAACTTTTCTTTTATGAAACGTTTGGTATATTTTTGTAAATAATGTCACAGAAATGGTCCATGTGTGGCCATCTATCAAGATTGTTGAAATTATTCTGATGTGTGAACAAACATAATCACTAAAAGACGTGGCCACTTTTCCTATATGTATATAGTGGAAACATTTTTAAAAAATCGTCTTGTATTAAACTGCTGGCCCAATTATAAAATAATTTAACACAAATGGCCCTTGTGTGGCATTCTGCCAAGATTGTGCAAGTTATTCTATTTCTGCAAAACACATAATCACTAGGTGGCGTGGTCACTTTACCCTATATGTATATAATGGAAACTTTAAAAATATTCTTGTATTACCAGCTGACCCAATGGTAAAATAATTTCACACAAATGGTCATTGTGTGAATTTCGAATTCTATCGAGATTTTGCAAATTATCCCATTTTGTCAAAACAAAATATGGGCGCCAGAGGCTGTGGTCACTTTTCCAAATAAACTTAAAACCCGCTGGCCTGATTATTAAATAATTTCACAGAAATGGTCGTTGTGTGACCTTCAAACAAAACATTTTGAGTCTTTCTAACACAATACTGAATGCTTACAAATAAGGATTAAGGCAACTGTTTGATACTGAAAAGTAGAATTTTATACACTTTATAAACGCTAACTTAAATAAAATAATGCAATTCTAAACCTGCGATATTACTGTAAGAATAGAATGTACGTAATAAATAAAATGATATGCAATCGTTTAATGAGAATACTTTATTTAACCCGATCTTAACTGCATGGAAACGAAATATCACTTCCAGTCATTTGATGTTTCTTTAAATGGGGCCAAAAATCCCGCGGCTTACGTTTCTTTAAGTTTGCAAGTTCTTGCGATTTCTTGTATATAAAGGCTCGCTTCATTCTTTTCAAAATCATTTTATACAATTTCTTAGACTCACACGAAAATTGCATACCTAGACAAACACACACACAGGCAAAAACCAGTGCAGAAACAAAGGACATAACGAACAACTAAACGGACACAGTCGGGCATCGCCTTAGAACGGTCAGTGGCAACCAAAAGAAGCATATGCATTTAATAACTTGCAGAAGACAGAATATCAAGAGAAACATTAAGACTCGCATTAAGGTTCAGTTATATAACACTTTTGTGTAAATCGACAAACTCTGATTATGCTTTAAGGAAAACAGCATCAGTATGAATATATTTAACTTAAAGTAATAGAACTCGTTTAACAAGGGCATGTCTATGAGTTCGAAGTTGGAGACCAGAATTAGTCAGAAGCCGCGATCTCACTATCACGGTTTGGTCTCCCGGTTTATCCCGGTTCAGTGATCCGGGATAAACCTTGTTCAACCTTGTTGAACCGGCGTACAACCTTGACGATTCCGTGAACGTCCGGGAACATCCTTGATAAACCTTGTCGAACCGGCAAACAGCCCGGGTTTTTTTTAATGTTTAATACATGCGGGAATCACCGAGAACGATGGCCAAAACCGGCATATTCCGTGCAATATCGGCGCAATACCGGCAATTTCCGTGGTAACACCGGATATCCACCGTGTGTCTACCGTGATATTCCGTAATAATCCGGGGTCACTGGCAATTACTTTATACATGGTAAAGCTGCGGCAAACTCCGGTCCCGGGACGGCACATGGCGCAGGCAAAGCACCGATAGGGTAGGGAAAGTTACGGTAAGCCCAGGTTTATTTGCCGATTAACTCCCGGTTATAGCCGGAAGATGCCGGCAAACCACCGGTTGAGTTCGTTAGAACCCCGTTTCACAACGGGCTGTCCAGGTTTAACCAGGTGTGTGCCGGCTAATTCCGGCCACACGACGGTGGCAGAAGGTGAGGTCACGGAGTGACATAAGGTAATATGATGATATAGTACGTAAAAACACTGAAAATCCTAGTTTGGAGAGGGAGGTTTTTGCCTTCCAGCAGAGTCTTCGCCCGTTGGGCTCTGTGTTTGCCTCTCGGTAGAGTCGTCTTCAACTTGGCTTTCCACAGGTGGTAATTGTCTGGCAGGTTTCTTGGACTTTGGCATAATGTTTCGCATCAAATGACTACAAGATAACTTCTATAAGGATCGACGTGCGTCCTGTTTTATATGCTACCGAGTAAGCATCGGTAGGCGCCGGTGTGTCTCCGGATCACAGCCGGGCTATGACGGGATGCTACCGGCGGTCATCGGGGCACTACCGGCAACGACCCGGGTCACTCGGGATTACACCGGGATCAGTCGGGTTCACGCCGGACAATCACCGTGGATATCCGGTGCCAGACCGGGACTTAACCGGGGTCAAAGTGTAGATTCTGCTTCATTATCGGGGTTAACCGAGACACAGTTGGAAATATGAGAGCCAACTTACATTTTTGCAAAAACAAATGTCACGGTTCATCCAGGTATACCGGCTAATGTTTACCGGAAGGAACCGGGGCCGTCACCGGGAATGTGAGATCGGGGCTTTAGCACAATGCCCAACTTTATAGTACTGCCTCACTGGAATATCACGCCGTAGACACATGGCATGATACCCCACCCAGTCACATTATACTGACACCGGGCTGACCAGTCCTAGCACTATCCTCTTAATGCTGAGCACAAAAAGAGGAAGCTACTAGTACCATTTTTTACGTCTTTGTTATGATGGGCCGGGGATCGAACCCACGGCCTCCCGCCCTCGAAGCAGACGCTCTACCACTAGGCTACCGAGGCGGTGATAATAAACGGAACTTTATTATATAGCTTATAACAACTAAATGTAAAGACATCCTTTAGATACAAATTTACCCAAAAAGTACGAGCAAGACCTAAAATCCAGTGGGTGTATTCAATAATGTTATAATCTATAAGTCTTTGCTTGTTGCCATGATTAAACTCGTTGGAAGGAAGTATAAAATTTGTAAATTTATATTAAAACAATGCAATGACAAGGTAGTAACATTCGGTCATGTATAGTTAGTTTTAATCTACAATTTTATGTTCTTAATTATTTTTTAATTTTATTTTAGGTTGTTTGGAACTGGAGAATAATCAATTAATCGTCTCGCCTTAACGGCCTTGCTAATGGAAAGTCATTAGAATGTGTATTAGTAATTATAAAACTTATAGAATTCCCGAGAAATATGAACCGGGCTTATCGTTTTAAACAGTAAAAGACAAAAAGATAAATGTAGATTTCCCGGAAGCACAAAGCACCCAAAACACAGCAAAATAGTCCCATAGAGCCATGCATCGCAAAGTATGCCCGCTGAAAATAGTACTTTAATGGAGAACATTTTCGAAATATTTCTTACAGATTTTTTAAATTGAAAATAAAAAATATAGAGTTACAATGTAATTTTTATAAAATTTGAAAAACACGTATCAGAATACGAAAGACAGTGTGTGTCTTGCATACAGATATGGCATTTGCTATTTTTAATCTAGACAGGTTGTTGATTTCCCGTTTTTAAAGTTAAAGTCATTTAAGAGGTTCTTGTCTAATCTTACTGATAATTAAATGTACTTACGTACTTACATGTTCTTTACAAAACAGGAACAGATGTCCTATAGGAAAAGGCCGCATTTAAAGAATGCAGCCCCCAACAATGTTCCGATGCCGCCAACATAGCGCTGCACATAGAAAAAATCGTACGTTTTAAAGAATGTATGTATTCAGCTGCTGAGCACATATACACAGGCAATAATAACATTCAAGCAACAAACAGACACAAATATACTTCAGGCGAAGTTAAGAGATCTAAAGCCGTTTCATTAAATGATAAAAAAAATTTTCGGTCGCAGGGTCTGGCACCCCGAGTGGTAGTTCAGAATTTTGTCGCGCCTTTTTTTTTTTACTATCATTTTTGTTATTTGTAATATGGGATGGAACTACACTTGAATGCGAAAGAATATGATTATGAATAACAGAAAACTCCATGCAAAATATACTTCAGTAAAGATATAGATGTACATACATCTAAATATCTACAGAATCATAAAGATATAGTTCCATCATTATAGATTTTTAAAAAAAGTCTGGAAACGTCATAGAACTATTTGCCAGTTATATACCATAGATATCGTGACGTCATGAAATTATGGCGTCATGATGTGATGCGCGTGACGCTCCGCGGGTAAAATGGATATAATCCATTTCATTGAAAATACATATTAAAATAAAAAGAAAATTGTTTGTTTCAATGTTATATCGAAATACATTTCACTCATGAGCACCATAATTTACATTTTCACTCGTGGCTGCCCCACTCGTGAAATTATTTAATTATAGTGTTCACTATAAAGATATTTCGAAATACTGAAACAAACAAATATCCTCTATATACATAATGTGAGTTTTGCAAGATAGCAGTAAGAAAACAAGATAAACGACAAATTTGCGATAACCGTGCATTTACATATTCCCATAGGATACCTTAACATTTTATCTACAGCTGGAATTACTTTCTGTTTAAAACTGTTTCGTGTAGTATCCCATTTTAAGGATATCGTCTTCATCGGTCAATTCACTTGTTAAAAGCAAGAATCTACTTCGGAAGGTGTGATCCCATGTGGAAAAGTGGTTCCGTTGAAAGAAAATGGCTCCAGGTATGTTTTGCAATCTGGGCAAAGAATTTATAAATTCCAAATTTATCCTCCTTCATGGTCTATGGATTTACATATATGGTCACATTTAAGACCAAAAAAAAAAACATAATACATAACGGAAAAATAAAAGACATAGCATAAACACGTCAACATTTCCGGCATCGGTGTTATAAAATTGGTCGTTCAAGGATAATCCACGACTTAAAAACGGATGAAAACATGAAGGTATATAAAAAGGTATGTTCTTTTTGATGGTCATACAAACATCGTATTTCCATTTTATGGCGTGTACCTATCGACCAATGCGTTGGAACTCCCTTAACCCTTACAAGCAATCCAGTAAGGAAATACAGACGTTGTGCACAGTATACAAAATGTAACTGTTTTGTCAAAACTGCGGAATTTACTACACGGTGCTCAGTTAAAAATCTGCATATTGTTAAATTAGCGAGGTGTGCTTCAAATTTACTCTTGGGTTATGACTGAAAACAAATTAGATATCACGACTATTTACTATAATAAATGCAGACAGGAGTTTAGACTTTGAATGTCAGTCTTGTTTGTACTTAACTTGCAAAGCGAATGTTGACTAAATCTACAACACCTCCATCTCCTGCAAACAAAAAAGAAGAAAAACAGAGTAGAGGCGCAAATAATTTCTTTGTCGTTATACATTCTCACTCTGCAAAATTAAAACAATAATTTATAAATGTCACTGGATGCACATGAGAAATCAAATCCAAAAGAAATATGATTATTTTACGCTTGTGTCTTTGCGTTATAAATCATACACACTTGAGACTCTCAAGCAAAGAATTAAAGGATATACATCAAAAGCATGGATAAATCCTACAATGCATCAAATGGATATTTCATATAATCAAAGACAAATGTTTCAAGTTTTTTTTACAACAACTAAACAGCCTAAATATCGCTACTTAAATGTAAGTAGATGCAATTCGACAAATGCTGACTGAGCGCTATAAATATTGAAGCTAGCTTGTTTTGTAACCATCAAGTAATAGATAAGACACTTTATTTCTATTTCTCTTTGGATGTTTCTTTATATTTTGAAGGATGCCACGTTCAGATCTCTAACTTCGAATTACGTTCCCTTCATCCCTGTGGGTTCGAAACCTCACTTAAGGATTATAATTATATAACATGAGAATATACCTAGCCGGATTGCGGACAGCTGGAAGCTTTAACCAGGTGCCCGCAAGTAAAAGAAATAATGTCCGGAAATTGCATTCAGGAACGTTGACCGAAAAGCTATTGTTTGACATTTAAATTCACAAATTTCGGCTCAAGTACTTCTTCCCAGTGAAGAGTAAACTAAAACAATTCTTAAGTGCTTTATTATTCATTTCATTACAATCTTTAGCAATTTATCACACCCATAGTCATATAGATTATAAACTAATATGCATTGATTAGGTTTCCTTATGATATAGATTGCCTTCGTGGCAACAACACAATATTCTATCCACATATGGCCCAACTGAATCAGACTTATTCTTGATTTGATACTATTTTGCATACTTCCTGTTTTCGAATTATATATAGACTAAACACGTTGTGTCTCAGAAATCTCTCAAAACGTTCAAGGCATATACAAGTATATCAGCTTAAATCAGTATTAAAAACATAAAACTGTACATTTTGTAAACGAGTAATAACGCCGGAGTCCTTGTTTTTCATCCACATTATGTTAACAAAAAGGTTCAGTATTCAAAAATGCTAAGCGTCATTCTATCAAGATTATTGATGAACAGTGATCCAGTGGACAAAACGTTCAGTAACACTGTCCTGATTTGACCAATGCTATTTTTAAAAGAAGAGTTAACGTGAAAGTTAGTATATTTTTGTGAATCTGAAGATATTCTTAAAAATTGATTTTCATTATAAGTTTCCATTAGCACTATCATTATCACTGTATCAACAGTGTATCAAAATAACGCTGAGTTTATTTAATAGGTAATATTACCGTTTTGCAGTAACTAACCGGATTTAAGTCTGTTACTTTATTTCTACAAAAGATGACGAAATAACATTTGCTTTGGCTCAATTTAACAATTTATCATATTTCCGACTTTTGGTGTTTAAACAAACTTAAATTAACATTACGAAATTTTCTTATTAGCGTTCTATGTTATTAGGTTTAATTAGATACTGAATGCACACCACCAAATTTTACCAAAAGAAGTGTGACTTTCCGCAACAATTTTAAGTATATATATATATGTCATAGACTATTTCTAAAAAGTAAGTTTACATGTACAGTCGAACTCGCTTTATACGAACACATCGGGACTTGGGAAATATGTTCGTATCAAACGAAATTCGTATTAACAAATGAATGACTCACCGGATAATTTGTCCGAGCAAGTTGGGCAGTATCATCGATATCACCAGTAAATAGCTTCCGATATATGTAAGTGCAGTAGCCAATACATGTAGTTTAAAACTGATTAAGTAAAGGGGGGGGGGTCCCAGTTAGGTGTCTGCGCAAAATGTTTTTTGATTTTATTTATATTTTGTGGTAATATACCTACATGTATTAAGTTTCATTAACAAGTGTTACTGTTACCAGTTTTGATTTACTTTTATAGATATTCACATTTAAAGTGGGTGGGGTAATCCGACATGTGACCAGCCAGGAACACAATTTCTGTTATTGTTTTGAAAATGGTTCAAACTTTTTACCTGAAACTTTCACGATACAATAACTATGCAATGGGCATTCACACAACATGTTGCATTTTAAATTGTACTGAATACTTTTTTCAGCACAGAGCCACAAAGTGGTCTAATCAAATTTACTGATTTTCAATGGACGAACTTCACCCAAAAGCTAAAACATTTTTTATTAGTTGAGATATTAAGGTGTTATTTTCAGCAGATATTGTAAACTAAATAAACATAAAAATGACAGTATATCAGTATACTCTGATTAATATTGGAAGAGTGGTACACTCTCAAACTGGGTAAAAGTGGGTGGGGTAAATAAATATTCGAAGCAACACTACAAAAATTGTGCAGTTGTTACGAAATGGCCTCAGATTGTCTTTTACTATCGTAATTGTGCCCCTATGAGTGGTGGGGGCATATAGACTTGCTCTTGTCCGTGCGTCCGTCCGTCCATCCGTCCGTGCGTCCGTCCGAAGTTCGTGACGCGCCTAGCTCAAAAAGTATTTGATATAAATTGATGAAACCTTGCAAGAGTCTTTATCATATGAACTTGCGCACCTTCTATTTTTCGTCTGGCTCCGCCCCCTAATTTTAGAGTTACTGCCCCTGAAATAGTAAAAAATGCACATTTTCACCTTGTGACACGCCTAGCTCAAAAAGTATTTGATATAAATTGATGAAATCTTGCATGAGTCTTTATAATGACATGAACTTGCACACCTCCTATTTTTCGTCTGGCTCCGCCCCCTATTTCTAGAGTTATGGCCCCTGAATAGTAAAAAATGCACATTTTCACCTTGTGACACACCTAGCTCAAAAAGTACTTGATATAGATTCATGAAACATTGTCTTAGTCTTAATCATGATATGAATTTGCGGGTAGGTCGGGATACTGAAAACAAACACTTTTTAGGCCTTATATAAACAGTTAAGATACATTTGAAATAAAATAACAATTATTGAAAGAATATTGAAATTATAAGTTACACGTTGAAGATGATTTCATTTTATTAAGAATGAAGATGTAATATATATAATGAAGCTTGAAAAACTGATTTTGGCTAGATTGGTTTTGATTTAAGTGAATGATCAATAGAAATTCCCGATTTAGTCTGGTTTTATAAGAAGAAACCCTTGTCGTGAACTTTCCATATCCATTCTCCTGCAGAACGTTGTCAAAAGTAAGTATGTACCCTCGTTAGCAACTTGGCTCATAGTCACTGCCATCTTCTTTTTAATAGAAAGTAGGAACATTGCTAAAAGCTCGTCCAGTTCATTAATAGGAATAGTGTGAAATTCTCTGATTTCATTTTTGAGGTTTAGAAAAGCTTAAAATCTATTTATATGCTTGGTCTTTGTGCGTTTGGTGTGTTCATGTTTTTCTGAATAACTGAAGGTCCTAACAGGGTCTATGTCATCCATCATAAAACCTTTATCAGTATTATTTTCAGAGGCAACACTGGCAACTGCAGGCACATGCACAGCACTGTGAATTTCTTCTGTTTGTACAGATCTAAGTTGATGACATTCAGCAGTGGTGTCAGGACTTTCAGTAAAAACAATAGGATTCTTTGAATATTTAGACATCTGAGAGTCTATCAGTAATGTAGTTACAATGAATTCCTTCTTCTCATCAAATTCCTCATCAAAAATTGATGGATCAATGCCAGTGGTTGATTCAAATTCATTTTTATCAAGCACTTATTCAGTGTCCACCATCTGGACTTCTACCAAATGATCCCAGTGCACATTGAAAGTTGCCATAACTAAAGAAACAGTGCCTTTACTTTGGATAATTTCAATTTCAGATTATACAGTGCAAATTTTTGATGATCATCTGTATTGAACTTCAGACTGTTTTTTAATAATTGATATAAATGTTGTAATTTGTTCTTACTCTGATTTATCACTTTTGTTTTTGTTGTTGTTGTTAAAAGCAGAAGACTTTTTCTCAAAGATGTAAGAATTTAAGATTTTGTAAAAATGTTAGGTAAACATTTTTTTTCAAATATCTTAATTTTCTTAAAATCTTAATTAATTTATCAATTATTCTGTTGCAAGTAAAATATGTTTTATTTTCATTGTTTTCATTTATTGCTTTGCAATGCTGTAAGCAGCGTTATCATTGCGAAAGTAGTCTGGCAACAATGAAAGCGGGTCTCTTTAAATTTGATGTCCTTGGACTTTATCATAGGTTTACACAGTGTATGGTAGCAGGATACACTTGGATTCGAACATTTTGGGCACAGCCAGGCTTACATGAAGCGAGGTGTAATATTGCACTTCCTTAATGTGCAGAATCAGGGTGACCAGTTTATAAATTGTGTACAAGCTTTATGCTTTTAATCAATGACAAAATCAGGACTCCCATACAAGAATACAGAAAGTTTTCAAAATGAAAGTTGTACCCCATCCATTTAAAATAACAAGCCAAAATTATCAATTAGCACTTTTTGGACAGCCTGTAATGATCGATCCCGTTGCAGGAACCATGTCCATTGTTTTGCATTTCTCAATTTAATAGACCCTACTAAACAACCGAATATGAATGGAATGTCGGCCAAGACATCTCGTTTTTTTTTCACAAAATAGCAAAAATGTACACGAGTGTCAATCAACAAGCATGGAACTCTTCAATGTTTAGAATGCCCCTCACCGAAGATGGCTCATTGATTCATACAAAGCTAGCAGCGTTTAAATTTACAACTGAAATCAGAATTTTACATGTATCAGCTGTTTAAATTTTCTCAAGAATTAACAATCTCTCACTGTAATTTACAGACATCCCAAATCACGAAGTTCTAATTATCACAAATATTGACGGGTCCAAAATTTGAAGTGTTTCCTGCTACCTAAAGTGTTCTCAGGTCAGAAAGGTTGCTTTTCTCAGGCATTTGTTATAGTAATGGCATGATAAATTGAAATATATGATCTTTTTCAAATGTGAATAAACTGTAAACTGTATATCACTGTAAAACAACAAAATTAATGTATTTTAAAATATAAAGTATTACTAGGTTTTAGCTTTGTTTGAAACAAAATGTAAAATCTGAGAATAATTTGACTGTTATTATTTCTGAGACCTTACTCTTTCATCATATTTCAAAAGTCATTTTTAAAATTAATTTCAAAATATGTTATGGTGATTTTGTACATATAGCATATTTAAGAATAGCTTATTACAATGAATTTCGAGAACAAATATGCACTATGCTAAATCCAAATACACAGTTGTGATAAACCAATTTCTGGATGTTGTGTTTCTTCTGTCTCCAGTTTGGCTTTAAATATACGTATCCCGTACGAGCCAAGTTCCAAGAAAACATTTCCCTCAATACTTCAGAAACACGTTGTTCAAAATCTTTACATTTTAAATTTGGTTTACATAATGACCTATGACTGTCTTGCATGAACTATGCAAAATTACTCTACGTCATCCGAAATAAATAGTATAGTTTATATTATTTTAAAGACTGATGATTCACCAATTAGATATGACATATAAAAGTATCCCACTCATCTAAACTGTATTTTGGCTAAATACAATTGTCAGTCCGTCTTCCTTTCCACGCACTTCTCACTTAAACACATATTCTTCAGTATTCATGACCAAAAATGATTAGTCTTGGCAAAAAGGATTTTACTTCATAAAATGTTCTTGTTTTCTATACGGAGTAAAGTTTGCTGATTTTTCCTTAATCATGGCATCTTTATGGTGGCTTGTGTCTGCCATCTTATGTTGTCGTGTCCGCGTCTACGCCGGGAGGATAGCACGACATCAGGATAAATCAGTCTTTGTGGCATTGCCGTCCCCGCCAGAAAGAGGACACGACAAAAGAAGGGGATCGATACGACAAATGTTTCTGTCGTGTTGCTTCCTATTTTGACGTGTCCTTGTGCTACCAAGAGTGCTACGCGACAATACAAAGACATGACAAAGAAACATTTTGACGCTGTTTCGCCTTCTAGTTGACGTGCATAGTAGCGCCTATATGGCCGCCTGAATGTCACCCCAGTAACAAAAGAAAAAATATATTTGTCGTATATTTGTTATAAAATGAAAAGGATACGATTTTGGTTCAGTAGAATACTAAGCATGTATTTACTTTGATTAGATTCCATTATTGAAAAATGCATACGTACACTGCGCATGTCAACCAGAAGACTAAACAACGACAAAGTAATTTGTCACGTATTCGTGTTTCCTCGTGGCACCCCGCCAGCACGAGGTAACGACAATATATGGTGCCAACACGACAGAAACATTTGTCTTGTCGTCGCCATACTTTTCTCGTTTTATCGCAGCATTTTCGTCGTTGTCATGTTAGGCGATCGGTTGATTATCCACCTTTTTATCTTATACATATCCATTTTTCCATGTAAAGTGTCGTATGTGTGGCTGCATTCTTTGAATGTGGCTTTTCCTATTTAACTCCCCCTTTTTGAGTTTTTTTTTTTTTGTAATATACAATCTCGCTTTATTTAAGTTAATAATCACATCAGCGTTGTTTTCCATCGTCTCCTCGTACCTTCATTCAAAGCTGTTATATTCTGATCTCTTCAGATCGTTCAGCACGACATTTATGTTGTGTTAGTGTACTGTTTAATTTTTCAACGTGAACATTTCGGCTTGAGTCCAATACTTCCGATTTAAACGCTTTGGGTATCGTTTAATCACCCCTTGGAAAAGGTGCCTGTTTTTATCCCCCGCCGATGAAATCGGGAGGCGGGTATTGAAATGGCGTTGTCCGTCCGTCACGTCCGTACGTCCGTGCGTCCGTCAGGCAGCCATTTCTCAGTAACTAGCAGGTACAATTTCACGAAACTTGAAGTAAACATGAACCAACATACTGCGATGATGCCCGTCAAGTTTTGTTTTTTTTTTTTTTTTGTTTTTGGATTGGTCAATTTCCCTTAGAGTTATTGCCCTTGATTTAGTGAAAAATGCCCAAAAATATCCGTCCGCAGCCATTTCTCAGTAACTAGCTGACAGAATTTCATGAAACTTGAAATAAACATGAACCAACATACTGTGATGATGCCCGTCAAGTTTTTTTTTTTTTTTTTTTTTTTGGATTAGTCAATTTCCCTTAGAGTTATTGCCCTTGATTTCATGAAAAATGTCCGTCCGCAGTCATTTCTCAGTAACTATCAGGTAGAATTTCATCAAACTTGAATTAAACATGCACCAACATACTGCGATGATGCTCGTCAAGTTTTGTTATTGTTCAATTTCCCTTAGAGTTATTGCCCTTGATTTAATGGAAAATCCACGTCTGCAGCCATTTCTCAGTAACAAGCAGGTAGAATTTAATGAAACTTGAAATAAATATGAACCAAAATACTTCGATGATGCCTGTCATTTTTTTTTAATTTGTCAATTTTCCTTAGAGTTATTGCCCTTTCATTGTTTAAAAATCTACAGGTTTGTACATAACAAACCAACCAATTGGTAGAATTTCATTAAACTTTTTTCATTCTTTTCCATGAACATTTATTATAAACATGTGAAGTTGCGTACCCACACCTGGTCACCAAAAAAAAATCATTCCTTTTTGTTTTTATTTTTTTCAAACCTTCCATGAATATTTATCAACATGCAAAGTTGTACCGTTCCCCCACCTCACTCCTCCACCCAGTCATGCCCACCACCCCGATCATGCATCACCCCTCACCACAAACCCTTTTGGCGGGGGATACCAATTCATCGAATTTGCTTGTTTAATTTTTTAACAGTTTATGTGATATGCAGGCTCCATAACCTTAGATCCCCTCTGTAATTCAACTTCGTTTTCTTCTACCCATTTTTTTCATGTTTAGGACAAAGTCATTCTTTTATCTGAGAACATACGCCGCTTTTCATGGAATTGCATTCTTTGTATCATTAAAGGTTCCATATGCACCGCTGACAGATGTCACTAAATTATATTCTGTACTTATAACATGTGTAAATGCTGAGTTCTGCCCAACCCCGGGCTAGAGGGCGTGGACGGTAGCTCGCATTTCCACTACCGTCCATGAACAGGCTCGATAAAACCGAGCCTGCAACATTTCGTTGATGTCGTGTTGGGCGACCTCAGTGGTTTTCCACTTTTTCTGTTTTACAGTTTATTCAAGATGTGATATTTCTTTTTACATTTCGTTTATCATTGTAATTACCATTATGCAAACTGCCGTCAAGGTTATATAGCATGTTAGCGATTAAGGTCATATTTTGAACTAAAAAAAATAAACAACACTAAATCATAAATGGAACAGTTGTTTTACATGAAAAATTGAACAGCATATAAAACAGGTTTACTAGTATATACACTGAACTGCGGAAACAAACTGCATAAAGGGGCTACACTTTCGGACTATTCTATGATTTTAAAAATTCACTGTTTTTTAAAGAAATGTTGTATAATCTTCGTTTTGATGCATTTTCAATAATGTCCAAGTGCTGCAAATTCACATATCTAAGTTAGACGTAGTTTTCAGATTACTGATTATTTTTACTCTATAAATGCATTTATCTTTAAGGACAACTTTCTGAAAAAATCCTAAGTATACAGTCGTACGGGACAGTACGGTAAAACATGTATTGGACAGGTAGATTGGTAAAGATTTTGTTCGTTCACTAAATATTTCTGTGGTTTGATGTTATACTGCTAAACCTTATATTCATATAGCATATACTACAACGGATTTTAGATATGATTTTATATTGACACGCTTGACGAGGGTCCTGTAAAAAGCTCTGTCATTGGGTTCGGATTTCTTAAGTGCTACCACCTGTCCCATTTACCGAAACACATTTTTGTAACATTTTACCCAATCGCGAAAAGCAGATACATGTAAATAGTCTTCTTTTGTATCTGTTTGAGACATTGATAAATGGCGCGTCCGAGAAAACTTCTGGACTTTTTTTTTTTCCTTTTACTTAAACCTTGGAAATAAGAAAAGTCACAGGGACTCAGGTCAGGTGAATAAAGCGGATGGTTTACAACTTTCACCTTTACAGAAGCCAAAAAAGACAACATTGCACTTGTGAGAGGAGGCGTTGTCGTGAATAAGATGTACTAATGAACAACCTTTGCTTGGATGTTTCTTATTGTACAGCTTTTTCACTTTCTTCAGTACATCACGAACTTATAGTTCTCTTGGAAATATAGGGGCGTTTTTTTTATCTTTTTGCTTCCATTGCTTATTACCAGCCCTTCTCTGTTACTCAAACATGTGCACCCAGGTATCATCACCTGTTAGCATGTAAGAAATAACCCGACTATTACAGCCTTTGTATGCTTTCAAAAGTTCCCAGGCACATTTAGGACGTTGTTTCTTTTGCTCCTCAGTGAGCAAATGAGGTAGTACCCAACTAGCGCTTTTTTTCAGAATTGTTTGCACACTGCCTTCTGATATGCCAGTCAACTTGCTATATCTTTCTGTTCGACCACAGCTTTAACAGCAGCGTTGTTTGCCTAGGTAACAGGTGTTTTATGCCTACCAGAACGAGTATCATCTTCGACAGATAATTTCCCAGCTTTAAAAGCTTTAACTCACCTAAAAACTGTGCGCATTAAAATGGCATGAGGTCTATATATATACCACACAATTCATCAAATATCTGCCTTGAATCTATATCAAGCCTAATGCGGCATTTAATATAGCTACGAATTTCAGTCTGTTCGTCTATTTTACAATGTGACAAGTAAATTGGTCAGTGTATATTACTGCATGTATTTCAAGTCATTTGAAAAGCAATTTGCACGAAATAAACGGATATCGTTAGCTATTGGACACACCATTCAAATGCAATGAAGCGTTTTAAAAAAATACCTGGGAGAAAACTACAGAAGCCCATTAGTGACAGAACTTTTTGCAGGTTCCTCGTAATACCGCAACACTTATATAATCCTAAATTGCTCAAGTTTAAGACGTACGTAATTATTCATACTTCTTTTTCAAAATGAAGCATTATAGTTTTGACTGATTTAAAAAGTATTTCATTATGGCGAACAACCTAATTGCATAACAATATACTCCAGAAGACACTGTGAAAATGAAAGTCGCAACGTGACTCAAAATTCGTTCAGATTCCTAAGATTTTACTTTTTCAAGACTTATCATTGATTTATTGTACAAAAATGATTTTTTCATTTGACGAGTGACTTCTTGCTGTTCAAAGTGAATTTATCTCAGAAACAGAAGGGGTTAGAGTCAGACATCTAAAAGTTCTATATTTTGCCTTTACTCTTTAAACTACATATTGTGGAAGAACTGCAGGAAGCTTTTTTACTTCGGCCCAAGGGCTATTTTTTAGTGAAGTGAGCAAAATTTAAAACAGTCCCACAGGACTCGACCTTATTTTTTCAATGTTGCGGTTAGAATTCTGTCTCATTAAATCCTTTTACTTGAGGCACCCTTGAAAAAATGATATTTACAGTTTTATTTTGTGATTTATAATTGTTTACCAATACTTTGATGTTTCTTTTATCAAAAGTAATGGTAAAATGAATTCTCTGCAAACGTTTTGGACAGTGGCCATCACTTTGAAATTTGTCTCTACTTGAGCTTGAGGAAATATCATGAATTGTACAAAATTTATTTAAAAAAACGGCACGGGAAAAGTTGTATTAATTTTGCATACAAGTCTCTAACTGAATACAGTATATTGCTGTAACATTGTTTTGAAGATTTGTAATATTCACCATTAGGTGGGTCATACCTTAAAGGCGCTCGCGGTAGTTTTTTCGGACGGGTCGATATTTATCCCCAACACCATGCCAATTTGGTTGTTTCTAATCCCCGTACCATACATTCGTATTCGGGAACTATCGGTTTTGCTCGGAGAATGGCGGAAACCTACATCTAAAGTATGACATCAAAATACTTCAGAAACACGTAAAAATCGCATATTAAGAACTCTGCCATTTGATAATTTGATATATCTCTAGGTCACATGTTCAAATCATTGACGTCTAAACAATGAAAAGAGTGTCCCTAGCATTTGTTGAGAAGCCTTTAACCTGCACCCTTCAAACTTAGTGGGGTGATTGGCCGAATTGAGTAGATAACCCCTATTGCTTTTAAGATCAATATATTAAAGGTTTAGGATGCAGCAGCAAGAATGATTTCTCTCTGTTTCTTCCTTTAAGAATACAGAAAACAATCTAGTTTCTTTAGTCACATTTTCAGCGAGTTTATTCCAGATGTTCATCGGGTGAGCGACCTAGGGCCATTTGATCCTCTGGTTAAGTACTTAACAGATATCAATCAAGTCTTTTATGGGAACAAATTGTGCACCCCTTGTCGCAGTTCTGTTTTATACTGTTATGAAAGAGACTTTATGTTGAGCCTTTCTCCAGATACGTATTTAATAATACATCACGCTATCTGGATGATATTCTTAATATGGATAATCCGTTTTTTGGTCAATTGGTGGATACTATTTATCCTAGGGAGCTTCAGTTAAATAAAACTAACAATTCGGATACTGATGCTTCATTTTTAGATTTGCATCTCTCTATTTCTGACAATATTATACATACCAAAATTTATGACTAGAGGGATGATTTTAACTTTAGTATTGTAAATTTTCCCCATTTTGATGGGGATGTACCTCAGGCTACATCTTATGGGGTATATATTTCTCAGTTAATTAGGTTTGCCAGAGCGTATAGTCATGTCAATATATTACAAGTAAACTTCTTCAGCAAGGTTACCTTTATTACAAATTTCGTAAATATTTCGCTAAATTTTATTGTCGTAATTCTGATTTCGTAATTTAAAAACAAGGAAGAATATCCAACAGGGAAAGCCACGTTCAAAAAACGCAGCCTCCCCAAAGACACACACGAACAACTCTCGCACACTACACACAAATATGGGCACAAGGACAAAACAAACAAATACAGACACTTCTGCGAAAAGGAAGGTATTTCAAAACCCGTTTTTATGGTGATGTGGTTAGATCTTGGGTCATGGTAATTTTCCAACTGTATTTGGTAAAATTATCAAACATTTTATTAAAAGAGGTTACAACCCAACTGTTTTGAGACATACCGCATTGTTAGTGTTCAACCCGTTTACAGTTGGAAACTACGCTTCCCGCTTTGTTTGTGTCTGACGGAAGAGGGTTGGGGAGGGGGGGGGGGTGAACTCTATGATAAGCAGTTTTTAAGTCCCACCAGGACTGAACTGTTTTAATATCTGTCTTCGGGCCTGTTTCGTCGGGCCCTTAAGGGTGTTTCTCTTGTTGCTTTGTTTTCTGTAAAGACATTGAGTACATGCGTTTTTGGTTCTTAAGGTTTGCTTTTTATATACAATGTATTTATACAGGAGCATTTTTGTGTTTTACATGCCATGCCTTTTTGTTTCTATTACGTGTGTTAGAGCTTCACCTGGTGGGGATTACTTTTATTTACACTGTCCCGTGTCTTGGAAACATGGTGGGGGTAAGAGTGAGGTTGGGTGCGCACCATAAATCGATTTAAGCTCCCCAGTGGTGTATTTGCCACCGACCGTTCCAACGCGGTGCTCCACTGTGTTCCTTTATTTGTTCGTTTTAGTATCGTGTGTGTGCGTGCGTGCGTGTGGGGGTCGTTTTGGGGAGGCTTTGTTTTTGGAACATGGCATTCCCTGTTTGATATTTGTCCTTGTTTTTTTTTTTCAAATAAATCTAGTTCTACTATTTATCTTGTAAAGAGCAATTCAAACGAAATAAATCACAATTAATATAATGTAAAAGAAATTATACGTCGTTCCTTCTTAAGGACGTACTTAACCATAAAACAGATTTATGAAATAAGTACTTGAACTCTTGGTAATTTTGTTGGTAATATATAACATTCGTTGAGGAGACAATAAACAGTAAATCTTAGATGCAGTTCAAAACGTCCCTAAAATGTCATTGATTTAAGCATAAGACTCCATTAATCACTGACATAGATTCTTTACACCGTAAAAACAAACAGTTCCCTGGTCCCATTCTTGAAATACTATTTGTCAAGTCCCACGACCAACCAGGAACCCATACTCTTTGACTAAGAGTGATTAATTTCGACTAGGTTTAAAGTATATAAAAATATGTACAAACATTCTGGCTCTAACATGTCTAACATATCAAATACGACTGACCGCCTAGTGTATGGTTGATTAACATCATAATTTTGTATTTGTTTTGTTGCTTGATTTTGAGAGTATGTCAGTTTCAACAGTATTCCAGTGGTGCTGTTTTACTATTCATTCATTTTGTGTCTTTACTATTATTAATTTTGTTATATCATCAATTCATTTTATTATATTTATAAATTTATTTAACGGTATCTTAATGATCTCCATTTTGATCATATGATATGTCATTCAATGATTTTTTTTGATGAAATGAAAAGATCGAAAGATATCATTAAATGAATAAATCCTAAATTTATTGATACGCCATAGAAGATATTTAAGATTTTTATTTTCATCTTATGTAATGAAATATAATTTGTTTTTTCATACCATGAGATGAAAACAAAATTTAGTATAATTTCAGATATAAACGGAAAATGTTATATTTACACCATCAGCGAAGATAATAAATATAAAAGCAGATTTAAACCTCACAGGTCACAATAACTTCGACAAATTCTTGCGGTTATAATTTTAGGGGGCAAAGGACAGTAAATTTGAAAATTCCACAAATTTGCGTTGATACCGGTGCGAAAAAAATCATAAAAAATCCAATTTGTGTAGAGCGGTTCTATTGCATGTACTTGGCACTTAATCACCTGTCGATTCCGTCGTTTCTATGATAAAAACGAGTAAAACTCAAGACACTAAATTTTGAGGCAAAAATGGTCCAAAATGTACACCTTGCGCGACCTGTACCATATTATCTGCAAATAGCTGACATAAAACATATGTATATTTCTAAAGTATGTGACCAGACAAAAATAATGGTGGAATGAAAAGTGTCTCATAACCGTATACTTTTCCCACAAATTTGGAGGGATGGATGACCGTTTCCGTTTTGTCTGACTTCCGTTACCTCCGGTAAGATTTTAGGCCCGGTCGTCTACACGGAGCTAGGAAAATCGATTCAAACATATATCTATTTTACACAATAATTACTCGTCCACAGGAATCCTTAGTTCTATAAATATCATAGATAACCAGTTGAATATAAATGCCATACATACATCTATCTATCTTATCTAAAAATCGTACCCGGTCCACAATTCGAAACTGGCCCCTGTCACTTTAGCGTTTCAAATCGAAATTGGTTTAAACAGTATTTATTTCGAAAACTGCACATATAACAATATACATGAATTTTGTATATGAATGGAGAAGTTAACAAATCTTCTCCATTAGGAAATGTTAACATAAATACAGATATGCGTTAGCAAGATGGTCGTATAGCATATGCAGATAAAGTACGAATGTGAAAGAGAAGTTTTCCTCAGGTGATAGGTGCTCGTTACCAAACATGAAATTATTGAGGGTCCGGGGGCAAGGAATACCGGAGAGGATCTGCTGGCGTAATTGCAGATAGTTATTGCAAGTTAGTAAGTAATGACTAACAGTTTCGACCGATCCACAAGAGCGCAATGGAGACTCCAGTAAAAACTGGTAAGTTAATTGCCCGCCGTTACATCACTTACATACTGTTAAGAATTTTTATAATAAAATGTCTATTATTTTCAAAACATTCAGCTTTAAAAAAAAAACATTCAAATGCTATTCACTCCCTATTGTTGTTTACAGACACACGGATTTAGTCTTTATTCGATCATCCGCGATAAAACTACGTTCTTAAAAGATAATAGTACAGGTATGGAACTCCTGATCTGTATTATGTAAGATGAATTCGAGGTATCTTCTTTATTTAGGGTACTATCTTCTCAAGATCCTGTTATGTCTTGTTAATTACTGTGTTATCATGTTGACTTGCAATGCAACCATGACAGGTATATACTATTTTGTCAGTGTGATGTATTATTTTGTTAAACGACCATCTTATTTTCTTAAAGCAACATTCTATCATGTCCAGTGAACATACTATCTTGTCAGAGTGAGGCAAAGTATACGACCATCATATTTTCTTGTCAGAGTGGCATACTGTTTTGTCAAACGACCATCCTATTTTCTCAAATTATTATGCTTTCATGTCGAGTGCATATAGAGTGACGTACTTTTATGTCAAACAACCATCCTATTTTCTGAAAGTAACATGCTATCATGCTCAGTGTATATACATTCTTGTCACAGTGACTTATTATTTTGTTAAACGAACATCCTATTTTCTGAAAGTAGCATGCTATCATGCCCAGTGTATATACATTCTTGTCACAGTGACTTACTATTTTGTTAAACGAACATCCTATTTTCTGTAAGTAACATGCTATCATTCCCAGAATATATACATTCTTGTCACAGTGACTTACTATTTTGTTAAACGAACATCATATTTTCTCAAAAGAAATCATGCTATCCTGTCCAGTGCATTTACAATCCTTTCTTGTCAGAGTGACGTTTTACTTTCCTATTTTCTCGATTAGCTACGGAGAAAAGATTTTAAAATATCGAAAATTTATGCAGTCACATACAAAGAAATAGAAATTTTGATCTGATCTATCAGACAACTGTATATAAATGAAAGTAGTGCAATGCTTGCCAAACACCCGTATTTACAATTATACAAAGTGAACGTACATGACAACGGTTCCTAATCATATTGATCATGTTACTGATAAACAGATCTATGATAAAAAAGCGTTCCCTATAACAAATTGTCATATGGGAATCAGGCGTATAGTTAAACAGTCGAAATCATGGTAAGATATTTCTGTTATTATGTACTGGTATTACATTTATCATTGCAAAGCAAACTCAAATTCTTTAAACAATTAAGATATGTGTTCACGAAATAGAGATTATTTCCATTATTTTTTAAATCATATGCGTTTAGGTAGTGGGAATATAGTTTTGGACAGAGGCACGTTTTTCATGGCGACGTTTTGAAAATTACTGTTAGTATTAACTTCCACTGATGTTTTCCAAACATCTGTGAATTCGTTGTTAGATAAAACCATTTCGTGTGGTGTCAGATTAATAGCAGTATAAACATAAATCACTGTACCAATATAATATTATAGTAGTAACTCTTTTAAAAAAAGGCTTTTATCTGATAGTATATTGAATGGTTTAAAGAATAAGATACATGTACAGTTCTGAATATCTTAAGTTTTGGTTAAAGCAACACTTTATAGTTTAATTAAATCATAATTAAGAAGCAATTTATCGTATTTGATACAAACACTTCCTAGAAATATGTTGAAGCATTTGATTTTATTGAAATCGTGTAAATATTGACTAATATGAGACATGATCTCTTTGAGAGCTTAACAGTGAAAATACCACTGTGACAGTTTACATACGCCATGCAGATAGCTAATGAACTAGACGTCCAATTAGTGATTCCCGGGTATTTGTCCTGTTATTTTGCAATAAATCAACAGATCTCGCCAATATTTTAGGCATACGACAGTAGATGATATATAACTTGACTATTTTGCTGCGCAAATAATACGTTACGCGTTAATACATTAATAAAATTAAGTGCGTGTTTCTGAAAACCTCGACTGCATTTTAACTGGTGAAATAATGGCATGGTAATTTATCTGAGCATTGTACACAATGTATATCCAGTAACACCAGCATGCGCAAATAACAGATCATTCGCACAAAATATAACACTATAATGCGCAACAAATGGCGGAAATCGCCACTGAAGGACCGCACAGTGAGTAAACTGGCCAATATCTTTTGTGCTGAACAGAGTGGAAACAACTGAATACGTACATAGGGCTGCAAAGACACTGTGCTTTCAATCGGAAATAAATAGATTCTCTAGAAAATCATTTGTTTTCAAGATCATTCGTAAGAATGATGACCTTGGAACCATTTAGAAGGTGGATTCAGTGTCTCGTTGGTATTCATTGATATAGTAATGCACATTTTACCTCATTTTATAGGTAGTCAGGTAGCTAATTACGAGGGGTGTTGCACTTTTCGTTACCTCTCATGAACAAACTAAATCAAATCTGCTATTAGTTTTGCTTGGTTGCGTTCTATGATTCTTATATGATATTCGTACAGATTTGATTAATATTCCGGAATAAAATGCTTCTTATATGCTCTTTAAATAACAGCCGTTTATGAAATAAACACGTAACAATTACTGTTATTTTGAAATTGTAACGTTTAATTGATTTTGTTCAGCCTAGGTCAATTTAATATGTGATACCTAAGGAGTACCCTTTTGTACGTTCCAAGTTAGATAAAATGTTTTTATTCATTAATAAAATTAATTTAAAATAATTTAGTAAAAGTTGTTTTGCAGTAGGTTTTGGTCTTAGAATAAAATTATTCTGTAATAATGTGATATTTTCACTCAGAATCATTAAATTGTATAATGTGTTGGTTGGAAATAATAGTTGGATTTGAATTGAGAATACTCGTTTTGAGAATAATTCTACATGTATATAAATTTTGAAAATAAAACAAAGACATATAAAGTGTGAAAATAAAGACATTTGAATATTTAGATTACTTGGAGGCGTTGTGGATTTCTAACAGGAGTTTTGTTTACAGTATTCAGGCCATCCTGCTGTGGTGAGTTATAATATATAGTATAATGTAAAATAGATGAGTAAAAAACTGACACGTTCATGAGATATGAGATTAGCCTGAAAATGCAACCTTGCTATCAGGGCATTCCAAAATTGTTTGACTATGGCAAATATTTTAACGATTTATTCATGAGCTCGATTTGCCAAAGACTTTTACATTTAAGTGTATACCCAGATAATATTGCACGTCAGTGCTTAGGTGCTTTATGCGTTAACAGTATTGATTAGTTAAATGAAATTCCCTTTTTTGGCAGAAAACTTTTTCACAGTTAATAATTGCAGTCGCAGTATCAGAGGTTGTTTGTACCGACGGAGGGACAGAGTGTAATGGTATTACAAACTCAGCTTGTGACAAAACTGTAGGAGTATTAAAGTGTAAATGTAACACGGGTTTTGACGAAGACCTAACTGACGGAAGCACATGTGTAAAGGGTATAGTTGTTTAATAATACACTTGTTATATATATTAAGCAACGGTATTTTGTAAATCTATCTGTTTCTAAGTTCCATTCATTACTAAATTCGGCCAACAAAGATGAGCTTATTAATGTGTGTAAATATATCAAAGAGGCAATCAAAAACAGAAATTTGGTTATCAATAATACATTATAAAGTATACATGTCATTGTATTCTCACTTCCTTTGTTAATTACATTATATTTAATTATATATTATATGTCTAGGTAATGTTTTCTCTTTTCTAGTTGTTAATAACATGTTTGTTACATTCTTTAAAATTGTATGAACGTGACTATGTATATTGTAAATATTGGTGTTTAGACGATAAACGATGTACAAGTCTCAATAAAATTCTGTTCTGTTCTATTCTGTTAAAATCATCAGATTTTCGATCAATGATGTTCTCGTTCGATTTCACAAAATGTGTAATAAATATATCTTACATCTTCCTCGTAGTAGGTAGGATATATGATTAAATACAATTTATATTATATTAATGCCGAGCTTGAAAATTTACCTCGTTATGCTATTTAATCTAATCCTATCTTATCCAAGGCATAAATACCCTAAAGTGGATGAGTTAGATTTATCGGCGACTCGATATACACAAATAAAAGAAACTTAGGGACATATTACTACAGAAACAACAGGATTAGATAGAAAATATGTTAGAATAAACGTCACTTCTAAGTGTTATTAAACTGAATGAATAAATCGATAATCATACATGGATTTCACGTGTGGCTATACATTTCACAATATTATTCAATACTTTTATACTTTTGATATTTAAAAAAAATTCAGTTGTTAGTGCAAAAGACTGTACGGGAAGTGCAGCCTGTCCTGATATAGATAACTCCGTATGTAGTACCAACAAGTGCGCGTGTAATACAGGATACGTAGAAAAAGTGGATACATGTGTAAAAGGTGAACAAACCTATACATACTCGTAAATTGGCAATATTTTGATAGAAAAATGTTTTTCTTGACACATATTTGTGCTAATGTTAAGAAGCATCATTGTATACTATTAACTCAATTGTTATCTGTTGTAAAATTGTGTTTCAATCTAACTATTATTTCTCATAAAACAATTAAATTTATTCAAACATTTCAGTAATTATATCTTTGAGGAACCTTATTAACAACATTAAATATATCGGCTAAATATTAAGTTATTATTTTACGTCAAATATCCAAATCTCTTGATCAGAAAACGACATAAAAAACACGTGTGACTCCGAATTTAACAATATTATTCAATACTAACATACATTTGATACATAATGAAAAGAACATATACAGCATACTTTCAAATGTATTTCAGTTGTTACGACAACAGACTGTACGGGAAATTCAGCCTGTCCTAATATAGATAACTCTGTATGTAGTAACACAAAGTGCGCGTGTAATACAGGATTCACAGAAAAGGTGGATAAATGTGTAAAAGGTGAACAAACCTATACATAGACGTAAATTGACAATATTTTGATAGAAAATGTTTTTACATTTAATCTTGACACATATTTGTGCTAATGTTAAGAAGCATCATGGTATACTATTAACTCATTCGTTATCTGTTGCAAGATTGTTTTTCAATCTTACTATCATTTCTCATAAAACAATTAAATTTATTCATACATTTCAGTAATTATATCTTTGTAGATAGATAGATAGATTTCAACATAAAGTGTCCAATTACATGGCAAGTATGATATCAATACATACAACAAACAATAAACAATGTATGAATTAATAGAGCCATGTCAGTCAACATAATATGTCAAGGATAACACACAAAAAAGAGTTAAAATAAACTCTTACTTCTATTGTGGTCCTTTCGATGTAGTGCTGTATGACATAGGAAGATATCAATGAGTGAGAATTATTCGAGTTGCCGTGAGACATTAAAATGATTAGACTATGACTAGACTATCTATCTGAACATATTGAAACATACTAAAATATGTTTAAAGCACACGTTGTAAACATTAAACATTTAAATTACTAGACTATCTATCTGAACAAGTTGAAACTTACTAGAAAAAAATTATAGCACATGTTGTAAAAGTTAAATAGAATTTAAAAAATGTTCATTGACCCTGGATTTAAAAGAAGAGATAGTTCTAGAATCACTGATATAGTGAGGCAAACTGTTCAAATTTTTAAATCAAGATGTACACTGTTTATAACGTTTAATATTTGCACTATAGTTCATAGAGCACTTTCCTACTTTCGGGCCGTCTGACTTTTATTTGCAAATTTAATGACACTCATGAAAATTAGTTTTGTATTTAAAAAACGAATATAATCTATACATTCATGTTTATTATTCTGAAATCATTCTGTATCAAATGAAATGTAAAGTACTTGATTGTCATGCAGGAAATCACGAACTGCCCCAAAAAGCGAAAAGATTTCTTTTCGGTCGAGCTGCTTGAAGTGTTATAGTTATGCAAAACATAACCTATGATTTAAAGGGGTGCCCGCTCGTGATGAAATAGTGCTAGGAGGGGCACCTGGGGTCTTCCTCCACCATTAAAGCTGGAAAGTCGCCATATGACCTAAAATTGTGTCGGTGCGACGTTAAAAAACCCAACAAAATAAAAATGAAATATGATTTAAAGCGGCGTTACATATTTCTCCTTTTTTTTTTTTTTTTTTTTGATAGCTGAATCTCTTTAACAGCCAGTTATTCAAATGCCACTAATAAAGAAACAAATACAAACATGATAAGATTTGCACTTGAGTGTTATCATGCAGTGCAGATTAAAGAGACATTAATTCGAGACTTTGAAAGTGAAATATGACGCGATATCTTGAAAACCTGTCACTAATTTGTAAAACTACTGATCTCTAGATAACACGTCAACTATGAGCAATATTTTTACACTCTACATTTCCCTATCATAAAGTTGCAAAACGCCGAGGTTTATAGTTTGTTTCTACTAAGATATGTGAAATATGCAGTTTCGAACTAACTTTTCGCAAGCGAGCGAGAAATTATTTTTTGGTGGGAATGGGTATGTGGTAAAGATTATATTAAATATTATACTTAATGATATGATAAGTAGTCAAATTATCATAATTTAACTACATGCTGCATCAATATCAATTTTAGTAATTGGCAATGGATGCACCGGAGACGGAGCATGTACAGGTGATGCCAATACAGTGTGTGAAAGTTCCAAATGTGTCTGTAAAGCTGACTATGAAGAAAAGAAAAATATCTGTACACTAAGTAAATATTTTCTTTTCATTCAACATGCCGGATTGACTGATTTGGTAAAGACTAAATACAGTCATACATATTCAACACATCTGTAGTTATTATATGTAAATTGTGAAATATAGTGGCAATTCATTTGGGTATTTTTAATATTGCAACAAATTGGATTCCTGATAAATTATAACATACGCTAATGAAAGTACATTCAAACTGTGTATCTGCATTTTACAGTGTGTCAAAAATGGTTTACTTTCTGTATTACCTGAGCTAGGTCAAAATAATAATTCAGCATTTTAATGTGTGAATGCATTCCAGAAATAATATCAATACATAGATAACATGTATAATGGCTAAAGATCAAATTTGAGTGTTGACTTTTAAGAATGAATGTGTATATTTCCTGACTAAATAAACTATTTTCTGTTGTTATGATATGAGTAATATCATCTCATTCTGTTTCTGATAAAACGTGCTTAAGGGTAAATGCCACAGTTGCTTATATATATATACGGCAAAATTTTCCCTATGGACAGAATTTCTTTAAACTTTGTGTACTGACTGAGAATCAAGTTTAAAACGGAAATATGTATCAAAAATCATAGGTACCCGGGCTTGATATTGAATTATCTGCCCTTGAAAATAGTTTGTTTTTTTCAGTATTATCCGACTTTCAAGGGCAGATGATTCATGACCAAGGCTGGGAACGTATGATTTGTTTTATTTCATATTTTTATTTTTGATTTGATTCCCTGTCAGTAAACACAATTTAAAGAAGAAATTCTGTCTGTAAGAAACTTTTACCCAATGTCAATATAGACACTGTAGCATATGTCCTTAACTATGAACATGACGAAATAATACAGCAAAGTCCTGGTCTTCCCATGGGGCGAATTACTTTAAACCTTGTATACTGACTGCAATGAAGTCTGAAACAGAAATATAAATTAAAACGCAGTTTCCTTGCCTTGATCTTGAATTACCTGCCCTTGAAAATTAGATTTTTTTTTTGGTATTTTCTGATTTTCAAGGGTAGATAATTCGTGATCAAGCTTATGATTTTTAATATATATTTTTGTTTTAAACATACATGACTCTCAGTCAGTACATAAAGTTTAAGAAATTCTGTCCGTAGGAAAATCTTTGCCTATATACATATAAGCAGCTGTGGCATTTACCCTTAATCTGATTATTGGCATTTCTGACTACTTCATTAGTAAGAAAATATTTGCTATTGTTGTTTTTTCGGCGACGCCGTCTAAATTCGTTTTCGTTTTCCTATGCCACGTGACTTCAGTTTGCCAATCAAACTACTTGATAACGCATTATAGATAATTTATCAAAACGGAAGATTTATGCAACACTCTGCCTGATTGGACGAGAGTGTCAATTTCTTTCACTCTGTTGACTGTGCTACGCTGAGTGAAATGTAGACAAAGCGTTTATCCTAAACGACGCTGCTCACAGTTTTAAAGCCAACTTTGGCTCAGTATATTTAGCAAGAATATTGATATATCTCAAAATAATAAGTAAGTTTAATAAATATGATAAAAACCTGTTCAAATACCAACATATATCAAATTAAAGAAAGAGCTGAATACGGTCTGCGTATCACATGAATAAGGGTGTGATAAGAGTCTTTTATGTAGAGAAGTGCTTTTTAAAAGATTTGCCTTGTTACAATTGTCGTCTGTATATGAAAAGGTTTCTTGCTTTTGTGACTTATTCAGTTTGCATATTAAAATGAGTACTTGTTTGCTTTGATATATTTGTTACAAATTATTTAACTGATTTGTTATATATGATTATTTTTTTTTAGTATTGTATGCAAGTATTGAACTCAGTTGAAATCTGTTTCATTATATATATGCTATATAATGACTGAATCTCATTTTACACTGAAATGAAGGTACGTTGCATACAGTTTATCTATGTGATATAACTACGGTCAAACTTTGCTTATGCGGTCAAAATTTGCTTATGAAACAGAAATACTGAAATAATAACAATTGTATGTTTTGCTTGACCTTAACTTTTTATTTTAGAAATAAATAAAAATGATAAATAAAAAAATCCTTTAATTGATTTTTTCTCATGTATTCTAATCTTGATTTGTAGCATCTTTATTAGGCCCGCAGTCAACTTTGTTCAGCTGGGACATTTGACCCCTTTTAGGGGCTGCTAGAGCTAAAACTAGAAATGCCTTTATACAGCGTCTCATGAACAGCTTGGTGGATCTTTGTCATACTTGGTCTGGAGCATCATTATAAGGTCCTCTTCCAAATTTATTTATATAGGGACTTGGGCCCTATTAGGGACCACTATAGCTAAAAGTAGATATGCCTTTCTTCGCATTAACCACTAAAATGTAATGGATTTTTATCAAACTCGATGTGTAACAATATCGTAAGATCTCCTGCTATTTTGTTACAAATGGGGATAAGGACCAATTTAGCTAAAAATATAAACACGTTTAATGACCTCTTCTCATGAACCGCTTTATGAATCTTCATCGAACTACTGCTGTAATTATTCGTCTAAGGATAAACGAAACAAAATTGCAACCCTACGAAACCTTTGCGAAAAATTAAAAGAGAACCATTTAAATTGTTAAAGTGCGGTGTTTAGTTTTGCAATTTGAAAAATGTTAGATGAAAGATGAATGTTAGATGAAAAATTTATAAACTTCTTTCCTTATTACAATTCGCCGACCATCATTTTTAAAGATATTTCTTGTTAAATTGTCAGTTTTAAGTTCATTCTTAAAACGAACTGATTGATATAACCTTAATTAGGTCCCAGTATAAATAAGTCTTTTTTGGTTTATTTTATTTATTTTCTTGGGTTTAACGTCGCACCGATATAATTATAGGTTATATGGCGACTTTCCAGCTTTGATGGTCGACGAAGACCCCAAGTGCCCCTCCGTGCATTATTTCATCACGAGTGGGCACTTAGGTAGATCCACCGCCCTTCCGTAAGCCAGCTGGATGGCTTCCTCACATGAAGAATTCAACGCCCCGAGTGAGGCTCGAACCCACATCGATGAGGGGCAAGTGATTTGAAGTCAGCGACCTTAACCACACAGTCACGGGGGCCCCAAGTCTTTTTTGAGTGCTGTTTGAATGTTTTACAAGTGGTACTTTATGTAAATGTGACTACCTAAAGGCTTAACAGTAAAATAACCATTTAGACAAACTAAACAGTAAAAAAGTGTTATAACCATTTAGAATTCATGCAAGTTTAAAATTTTCAGCTGTAAGCGGAACAAAATGTACAGCAAACGGAGATGAGTGTAAAGGTATTAAAAATGCTCTGTGTGATTCAAACGCTGGTAAATGTACATGTAGCCCCAGTTTCACGATGAATATTGACACCTGCGTACCTGAAAATGCTGGTAAATAGTTTTCTTTGTCTAGTACCATCTTTCGTCTGCTTCATGATTTTTTATTAATCCTTTTTATGCCCTCGTCCTTTAAATAGAGTGGGTGAATACAGAGTTACCCATGTCCTTGTTTCCATGCGTATGTACATGCAAATGTATGTTTGTATCAGTGTTTCGAAAATCGTCTGCGGCCAATAACTTTATGGGACTTGGAGGTGGAACATTTAAGATCATTTTTGTGCATACGTAGGTATTCAGGCAAAAGATGTATGTCATTTTTCTGTCTGATTGTAAGAATAGATGACTATCTAAATTAACTTGAGTAAGCAATCACCGTACTAGTTCTTGTATAAGCGCAGCACTATTTTACCGCTAGCCTGAAAATCGGCGATTTTGTGTTATAATCTTTGTTTTGATTTAGCGCGGCACCGATTAACACATATCGAATTTGCAGAATATTCAGAAAAGGAAATTTAGATAAAATGTTGATACCAATTTAAAACGTCCACAGATAAATCAATATCTAATATTAAAATGCGCGTAGTCAAGGGGTCGAATGTAACGTGTTGTTGTGGAAGTCTTTATGTGAGGAGTTGTTGTTGAAGGAGTCAAAATGGCGGAAAATGACGGGGTTTTTTGTCGAGAATTTTCTGAAAACTTTGTAAGTGTAACTTTCTTTGCAGTTTTCTTTTAATTTCAATATTGCCAGTCCAGAGAGCTATGTCTTGGCTTTAATCGGCATCAATCCTTGGCTAAATAGATTTAAGAACAAAAAAGTTATTGAAGGTACCAGTTGGCTGATTTGGGGTAATATTTTAAAAGACCTTCACTTTTTTCTCAATTTTCACGCTCATAAATACATTTATCGCTGATATTTTTCAGTTTATGCATGTTATGTTGTTGTGGGGATGACTCTATGACAATTTCTTGTTGTGGATAAACATTGATGGGAAGGTTATGGGTTCAGGTCTGGCGAGAATGAGTCTGGGTATCATTGAAAAGTGTAAGCTGATTCAAAATTAAGCAGTGTTATGCACATATTGGTCAAAGTGAATATCTCTATGATATTTTTCTGCTAGATGGGTTGATATTTTTCTGCTAGATGGGTAGAATTTTAAAAAAACCCGGAAGGATAAGATATGTTACAAGTATTATTAAGAGGTCAATTCTCGGTGGAACTTATACATTGGAGAAACGTTTTGTCATTTTCCGCCATTTTGACTCCAACAACAACAACTCCTCACATAAAGACTCCTACAACAACATTTTACGTTCGATCCCCTGGTAGTACATATATTATTCAATCCCAGGTCTTTTATAACTTCCTTTTATTCAATAAAGCATATATTCATTACAGAAGCTCATTGTTTAAACTTATATTTCAAGGAATAAAATCATCAAATCTCACAAACATCAAAAACATTATTTTTCATATATCTATTTATTGTCTTTAAATATGATTCTGTAGTCTCGTTATACAAAATTCCGTAGTCCGTTTTGTTTGGGAACAATGTATTGTTCTGTTTTCGCGAGTGTGCAAGCTTCCGAAAACGGCCAAATGCTACAAAGGGAGTTGGCCGTAATCCAAATTCAGTAAGATATTTGTGTACAAAATACCTTTACTTCAGGTTAATTTTATAAATTAAATTTAAGTAATTAAATTAAATTTAAGTTATTATATTTTCTATCAAAGACAGCGCAAATATCTTTCAGTGTCAACTGGCATTCATTGCACTTTAAATAGAACGTATCAGTGTTCATTAGAAATAAAGCAATATCATGGCTGGGGTTTGAATAAGCGCGGTAGCAACTAGTGCTAACTGCGCTATTATAACGCTTACAGTAACTGTACTTAATTCAAACGAAAAGGTCATAATTAGAGGTCAAAGATTTTGCTTCATTCCTATAACTCTTATACGCATTGTATTATATTTGAATATTTTGGTGCAAACATTCTGCATAACAAGACAAGTTTCATGTACAAGAACCCTGACCCATAGTTTAAAAGTCAATGCCAAATTTAAAGGTGAAATGTTTAAGGTATTTTTTCTTAACCGATTATGATTAATTCTAGCAAGACGACGTATCCCTTGCATGACACGAACTTCTAGCTCAAAGGCTACGGTCCTTACTTCTGTTCAATCGAACTAATACAGAAAGCATTTGCATAACAATAGCCAATGTCGCTTTCCTGCGGAATAATTTCATCATGATTAGGTCAGTTCTGGTAGTTATTGAAAGTTATGATTCGAAAGCGTCCTATATAGCCTAATAGACCAATATGACCCAATGTAGAAATTCAGTATTAGCTGGTTTAAAACAAGTTTTTTTTTCAAACACATCATAAGACTATAGTACACATAGAAACCTTCCGTCCTTTAAATGAATTAAATGAAGAAAATCAAACTAGTTAAAATAAATTATTCTATCTTTCAAAACCTTTTGTTTCAGCTGCATCTGTACAAGTTGAGGCTTTTACAATGGTACTGTCTGCTCTTGCTACAATTGTGTTGTTACGTCATGCTTGAGAGTGTAAGTATCGAACAATTTATGAATACATTTAATTTTATTTCAATAGAATCTGGATATTTAAAAACAAATAAGATAAGTTATTATATTTCTTACAATTTTTCACTCAAATTTATTCTATGTCGTGTTTCTATCATTTATACACGACATTATATATGAATGCATTGTTACACAAGCAAACTGTAAATCGACAAAAAATGTTCTAGCTACTCAATGTCAACAGTTGTAGTACCTATGTCTATACCACAAAATGATGTAATAAAAATTATAATCATGATTAATTTAATTTCAGCATGTCAAAGAGGAAGACAGATACAGCAAATTAAACTGTTTCCTTCTTGTGTGTGACATACTTGATCTTTTTCTATTTGATCTGCTTCTTAGTTGATTATGAGGCCTTAAAGAATTAACTCCACAAGTGACGCTGTTGTATAAGAGTGTAAACAATGCTACCCGCTAACCATTGTCTAAAGTTGAAATACATAGTAAATAATAAAAACCAAGTTTTTAATCTTTTAATATATCACAAAACATTTCCAAGGAATCTTTATCAAACCTATATAAAGTACTATCAACTCAAGAATGTTTACCCCTGTTTGCTAGTTCTAGTAGAAGCACGAGCCGAGACATTTATTGGGTCCCATTTTAAAATGTGTATGTCGATCGATCACTTTTTGTTCTGATACGTTTCAATTTAATAGTAGTTACCAGTGTTACGACTAAACTGTGTTTGTAATACAGTGGTGTATTATTTTTCTACATATAAATATTTTTAAAAAGTGACCTGATTGGTTTGATCGTCGTAACTTTGAGTATATTTTTGTGGTTGTAATATAACAGTTAAAATTGTTTGGCATTATCATTGTTGTCAAAAATATATTAAAGACTATCACAAATAAGAGAGCTACATTCTTCTCTGGCCACTTAAACTTCATGATAGTCATTCTGATAATACGGTGACACAAAATGACTGATGGGAAATTCAAGCAATTTCTTGAGACACTGTATTTTCAAAATTTTGTCCGCTTAGCCTTATTTGTTCAGTGAATACCGGAATTTTTGCAGTATGTTTTGCAGTTTCAATGATATCTATCATTATTTTACGTTGAAAAAAGTGACAAAACTAAATGATATACCAAATAATTAACAGACTATTGCATACTAGTGAACATCCAAGTCTTGGCCTCCAAAATCACAGTTTGTAACTCTAAACACAAAGTTTATTCTAGTATTTCTAAATTTTTGCTGCATCAAAACGCACCTTTTCCGCGAAAGAAACAGATAACTTAAAAAACATATCATCGAAATAAGACGTAAATGGAAAGTACGCGATTAGCTCATTTCACATTTTTTACCAACGTGTTGCATGATACAAAATGAACAATGAAATATACATTTAAAGTCTTAATGAGGCAAGAAAACTAAACCTACTACCTGACGTATCTTATCTTTTTACAATAATTTCTTATTGCACGTATCATACTACAAAGAATTATATAACATTCAAAACAACATAAAGCACTGTATTTTTATTTTTGTCTGTGATTAGCGTAACATGATTTCCTGTGTTCTGCTTATTGTATGTATCTTTTTCTAGCTTTTGTGTGATATTTGTGTGTTGTGTAATAATAATCAACTGTTTAGTTCTTAACTGAGAAAGAATACTTTACCATATGAAAACATTTTGGTGTACTGGCCACCCTAGTATGCTAATTGTGTAAAATGCATGTTGATTGGTGGTTAAAGCTGAAATTGGCAACAAGTCGGTCAAGAGTATTATCCAGGTATTTTAGTAGTTTGTCGAACAATATTCATTACAGTTCACTTCCGTCTACGAAATAGTAAAATATATTCTTTATCAAATATGCCTGGTTTTAAGTTATATCAAAAATATAATGTTTTCGCTTAAAACATATTTAGAAGTAATTTTTTAGTTTTATACAAACACATTTTTAATTTCTTTCCGAGATGAATATATCAACGGATTAGAGCATACTGGCTAAACACAATAGGAACATACTGACAAGTGTAGCATATTTATATATATATTGGATATTATTCCCGATGAATGCCATGTGACTATGGATAAATGCTTTTGCTCATTTAAGGACTGGTCCAGCTACCGTCAAGGAAACAAACCTCTTTCAATAGAGACCGTTTATAGCCATATACAAAATAATTTGGTTATCAGTTAACTTCGTCCATCAATACTTAGAAAACAGTAAAGAATAAATAGCATCTGACAATTTCAACATGTGCTTTCTTTATCAAATACAGTTCTTAAATGTACATAGAATCATACTTTACCAAATAAACAGTTGGTTTCAAATTGCATGTGTTCTTGTTTTCATTTTTTTTAAAAAGGTGGTCTTTAAGGCAGCCATGTATCTCTACCATACACTATATAGCGGATATTAATTTATTACAATGTAAGATCGATAATAGATATTTTCACCTAGTGAAAATCAAATTGGAAGTATATTTGTTTTTGTTTTTCATAAGTTTGCAATGTTTTGAAAACAAGTTTCACCTATTTTACGCACAAAGCGTCTATTTGTTTATGTGTGAAAAAGATAGGTTTTCTTGTGAGACAGTACATATATCTGCCATTTCCGTAACAATATTTAACCCTGCTTTCGCTTTAAATAAAATACAATATCAAAAATATTCTAGATAATTTGGGAAACGTTTGTTGTCTTCTTCGGTCTGAAAACACACACATACATGTAATGACTTGTGCAAGAGACATTGTTCTGGTTTCATAATAATTCAGTAATGACAATAAGATGAAGCTTATGAATGAGAAAATTTTTGACAACAAATTCTTTGAATTATTTGGAAATGTACTGGTATAATACTAGCAGTATATATTAGTAAATAGAAAAGCATCATGTTCAGGCAAACCTACTGTACATTATTCTTACAATGGGTGAATATATTTTTGGCCATAGCATTGACATTACTGAAGACAATTTAAACGTACTACAGCCCTCGGAGGAGTTCTCTAGAATGAAATGTTAAATCATTGGTATTTTCCACAGATTTGATTAACTACGACAACAGCGGTCTTAAATTGCCGTTTGGCGACTGTAAGCAGTCTCCCCGTACTGGGACTAATAGTCCAATGTTTCGGCTACATGCCTTCTCCAAGAAATAATAATAATAAACAACGGATATAACGTCATAGTAAGTTACGTGAAAATTGTGGGAAACAGACAGCAGTATAATAGACGCAACGTCATAGCTGACATATACATTTAGTACATTTGAATAAGAAAGAATTCAAATATCAAAACATAAATCAGCAATAAAACGTGATGTTAAATGTAAAGAAGCATAGGATCAAAATGATACAAAAGTTCCAATGAAAATTAGGAAAAAGACGAATAGGAACAAACGATACTTATAAAATGAATGATTAGAGAACTACATGTCATTTAATAACTTTGCACTGAGTCCATTTGGATACATGGTTATTAATTTATGTATTCAAAACGTTTCTTTAAACAAACGACCAAATTCGTCATTAACAATGTCAAATGTTACAAAAGAAAAAATCGTCAAATGATTGCGACGGGTCATTGAAATAAGCTGTAACGTAAGAAGAGTAGTTTGGATCTGAGAAGTTTCTTACATCAAAGCGATGGCTATTCTTACGTTTCGATACATTTTGATTTGTCTGACCAACATATGTTTTCTGATACTTTTTGCATGTAATGAGATAAACAACATTTTTAGATGTACAGTCAGTATCATAACGCTAGTCATATTTCTCACCGGTAACAGAACTGGTAATAAATGAATCCGCTACAATTTTACAACAATGGGAGCATCTACGCCTGTTACATTTAACAGAACTGAAATTGATGTTACATGAGTTCTGGTGTGATGAAGAATATTCTAAGTACTGATAGTACTTTTGTGTCCTTCACATAAACGTCTGTGGCGATTTCAAAGGATATACATTTTGAAACAATGACATCCAGAAAGGTAATGGAAGTCTGCAAAATAGTGTAGGCAAACTTAATGGAGGGATGAAAGCTGTTGATTTTATCAATAAAAGTCTTTAAATTGTCTAGTGAGTCATTCATCACCATGAAAATATCGTCTTTAAACCGTACCCATGCCTCTGGAATTATAGTTAAAGATTTCCTCAAGTTCTTTTCAAACTTGCCCAGAAAAAAAGAAGAGTACGACAGTGCCATGGACTGCCCATAGCCACGCCCATTATCTGCTGATAATTTATTTCATTAAATTGAAAATGGTTGTTTTCCAGCACTAACTGAATAAGTTTATTATTTTGAAATTTATTACCAAATGATTTGTCTCATCCTAATTCGTGCAATTCATATGCTTTGCACATTGTCCCATCTCTCATGAACAGATTTAGTCAAATCGCTATTTTGTAGTTTGGCTGCGTTGTATGCTTCTAAAGGATCTGTTCACAGATTTTATTATCTGTTATTACATTTAAAGAAAAAACCAGGGAAAGTCTCGGGAATGTATATTTTTTAACTGGATCTTGCAAAATAAAGCGAATTCACGAAAAAAATAGATGTAAATCCTTGTTTGTACTATGGGAATTACTTGCTGTTTTTCTCACTGATTATACTTCCGACTTCCGACTTCCAACTTCCACACATCTTACTTCCGACTTCCAAAGTGGAAAGTTGAAGTCAGAAGTGCGGAAGTTGGAAGTCAGAAGTCAGAGGTGTGGAAGTTAGAAGTCAGAAGTGCGGAAGTTAGAAGAGGGAAGTAAGAAGTCAAGAAGTCGAAAGTAAGAAGTGTGGAAGTTGGAAATCAGAAGTTAGAAGTCAGAAGTGCGGAAGTTAGTAGAGAGAAGTAAGGTTTCAAAAAGTCGGCTGTAAGAAGTGTGAAATTGGAAATCAGAAGTCGAAAGTCAGGAAGTTGAAAGTTAGAAATGCGGAAGTTAGAAGAAGGAAGTAAGAAGTCGGAAGTGTGTGGAAGTTGGAAATCAGATGTCGAAAGTCAGGAAGTTGGAAGTCAGAAGTGTGGAAGTTAGAAGTGAAAAGTGCGGAAGTTAGAAGTAGGAAGTAGGAAGTCAAGAAGTTGGAAGTCAGAAGTGCAAAAGTTAGAAGTCAGAAGTGGGAAGTACGGAAATCAATTGTCCCTCCAGAGCTTCCATACAAATCAGGTCTATGCTATGTATTTTAGAAGCATTTTCTTCGTCTTGTTTTGAGCTGATTTTCCGGGTTTTTTTGAACTGAAAGTATTTTACTTGCGTCGAACATGACCGTACTTTTTATTTTTATTCAGAACGATGTTCATTAATAGCAGGATCTGTTTCCTTGAGCACATACGAACTATCGCTCTTACGCAATGCTTAGTTTTCATTTAGCGGAAGTCAGTGCGCGCTCATGCGCAGTGAAAATCTCGTCGGAAAATCACGCTCTCGTTCACCGCGGTATCACTAAGGTAAATACAAATGGCTACCGCAACAGCTGATTCTATAGGCAAGATGAAATTGTTCCCGTTCAAAGCCTCAAGCCAGAACAGTAAAACAAAATTTACTCGTAAAAAAAGCGAACTACAATTAGAATATGGAGAATTCTTTCCTGGCGAATGCCATCGCGTTTTGTATAAATATAATACAGCTGAGAACAGTTGTAATTTGTACACTTTCGGTGGTGCGAGACACGGGGAAGATGCCGGCTGGTTAACGGCTTCAAAGATTATGTGTATGAAAATAATCTCAACAGATGATGATATTTATGTTGACAAATTGTATGAAATAAAAACTGCTGGTTCAACCTTACCACCCCTCAGTAGTCCTGGTTATACATTTGGTGTTACAGAAAACAACATGTGTATATGGGGAGGTCTTGACCTCATGACTTATCAAACAGTAAATGATCTCTATTATCTTACAAGTAAATGAAGAAGAAATGCTGAAACAATGCAAGTGGATATGTTTTTAGCAAATAATGATTTTGCATTTGATTTTCTACCAGATGGTGACTCTGCTTCAAGTGTAATTAAATTTCAAAATAATGCACCAAACCCTAGGGCCGGTCACAGTTTTACAAAAGTTCCAAGATTTTCTAAAGTTATCATGTTTGGTGGTTATCAGCTTAAGAATAGAGATTTATATTCGGCTTCATTTTCAAACCCATTTGCACAATTTTGTAAGGATGAGAACTTTTATGAACTTGACCTAAATACCTAAAGCTGGAGGAAAATGAATCCAACAGGAAATGTGCCATTACCAAGATGTTTTCATACCTCTGACTTTATAGATGATTCAAATCTTGCCATTATAGGAGGTATAATATATCAAAATTCAAAGGCCATTGAACGATTACCAATCCATGATATCATACTATTAACTGTCACTGACAAGAACAGTATGGAATGCTTCTTCACAGAATTGACTTTCAACATTAGCCCAAATATATATCATTTCATGGTACAGCATTGTTTTCAAAAAATCTGCTGATTTACGGTGGATATATTCAGGAAAAAGCAAGACTAATTATTGATACAGATACCAATGTGCAAAAGTCCAACTATATGTATGAGTTTGACTTCATAAACAAGAAAGCCAACTCTATATTAGCTCCTAATGAATATGCAACAACTGCTAATAGTTTGGTCCCAGTTGATGATGCTACTGTTATAATTAACTGTGAATCACTGCAGAATTATTTTGTATATACCTTTAAGTCATTCACACCAAGTCCTTGTGATTTATATGAAAACTGCATCATTAAAGACAATCCAGAAGTGTCACCGATACAATGGATCCAGTGTGAAGGACCATGCTTAAAATGGTACCATTTCTTTCTGTACAGGTTTAAACGTTATTCCAAATGAAAAATACTTTTGTAAAGATTGTCACCATTCTTAAACTTTGTCAAAACAGAGAAAGTGAAAGTGTACTTCTAATAAAAATACAAACTGTATTCAAGTTATCATGCCTAGATTTTGGAATAGCTGTCTTGAATTACATTAATGGTTCATTATTGTTTCTGTCTGAAAGCCATAACAAGTAAAAACCAAGTAAGGAAATATCATTTATTTCTGCACAAATCAATGAAACTCAGAATGATAATGAAAAGTGAGGCAATGTAAGTAATAGCAAACCACTGACATTAAAAGCCACTCGTCCAGTCTGTATGGTTGTATGATATACTGGGATTAAAAGAACCTGACATTGCAAATAGTATAAGATGATACCTTAATTTTTACACACATAATTTATGAAGAGGCTATTATTTTACCAAAAGCTGTTAGATTTGCCAGTAGGAAATATATTTCTATCTCTTGTAGAGATAACTTGTTTTTCAAAAATATATCATTTAATGCTCTGCCATTGCAATACAACACTGTGCATTCTGAATTTCCATATTCAAAATAAATTAAAGGGGCACATTTTGTTATTAATTAGAATTTTTTGGCAGTATTTATTTAAATCAAAAGTGAAAATAATTTTGTTAGTGCTAAGAAATATTCATGCACTTGTGATATGTTAAACATTTTTGGTCTTCATTTTTTAAATTAAATGTTTTCTTCTATTTAGTAGCAGCTAAATGCAATGATAAAAACAAAAAATATATTTGGTACTTCAAATCTTAATATTCAGCTGAATGTTTTTCACCAGTATTTTCAGTTATGTTAAAGGGAGGTGAACATAACCAGTGTTTTGAATTCTTTACCAGTGCTCTGTCCTCTTCAAGTAACTGACAACTTCTCCACATGAATCAGAGGTGAATGACAAATAATTTCAGACCCAGTTAATGGAACAAGTTTTAGATCTAGTACCATATTATAATAATAACAGCTGAAGTTAATGGAACGTCGGTAGCCTAGTGGTAGAGCGTCCGCTTCGAGTGCGGAAGGTCGTGGGTTCGATCCCCGGCCGCGTCATACCAAAGACGTAAAAAATGGTACTAGTAGCTTCCTCGCTTGGCGCTCAGCATTAAGGGGATAGTGCTAGGACTGGTCAGCCTGGTGTCAGTATAATGTGACTGGGTGGGGTATCATGTCACGTGACTACGGCGTGATATTCCAGTGAGGCAGCACTATAAAGTTGGGCATTGTGCTCACTGCTACAAGTAGACACCGTCGTTTATATGACTGAAAAATTGTTGAAAAAGACGTTAAACCCGAACACACACACACACACACACACACACACACACACACACACACACACAAGAATTAGATCTAGTTCCATATATATTTTTGTGTACTGGAATACATATCATGGCATGAACTGCTTACATCAAGGAGTATTTGATTAACCCATTTCATAATATTCCAATTAAAAATATTTTCCATATCATGCATCAGATCAAAAGACATTGTAAAGATTTTCTTTACTTTCGTAAAACTTGATGTAATGAATACTATGTAAATAACAAAACTTGGTACTTTTCCAACAAGACAGACAATTGAAGATCTGCAATGAAAAGTTGTAGCTAAAGATTCTTCAAACAATGTGAGTATTTGTATTTATAGCATATTATTTAATCAAGAAACAAAGAAATGTTCTGAACACAGATGCATTTCCTATATACAGTTTATATCTAAATAATGAGAATTTAAATAAAGAAGAAAATTTGTCTTCTCTTTTATAAATTCTGTTTTTTCTTCAAAATTTATGATTCGTCAGGTACAAATATCATTCCTAAATTCACAAGTGTCATTGAATGCATATTATTAGTGCACATTTTATACAATAGACAAACATATGCAAAATGCAATGACTGTAATCAAATCAATTAAGTATCAAGCTTCTAACATGTAATACCTTTATTATCATAAAATAAGGCCATTCTTAAAAAATGTTTGGTAAAATTCCTTTGGGCCTGAACTTGGTAAGTTGGTAGGAAGGCAGGTGAATTTTTTCCTGACATATTTTCCTTTCAGTCAAACCAGACCTTAGTTAAATACAGACAGAACACATGTATGTTAATTTAGGGATAAGAATAAATTTTACAGCTTTATATACATTAGCTTTGCATATTTTTTTGTAATGTTTGAGCATTGCTACAATTATTACTGAAAGGGAAAAAAATGATATTTGGCCTTTGGACTGACAATATTGGTAGCCCACTGCAAACAAACATTTGAAAGAATGGCACGAATCCAAGGAACTTTCATGGAAAAACCCTTTAAAGGCCCATGCAGTATTGAAAGAAATATGTACAATCATGAAATAATTTGAACTGTACACAGTCAAATCTTTTGCTGTTCATCTTATATATGACCCGCGCCATGAGAAAACCAGTATAGTTTGTTTGTGACCGGCATGGTTCCAGACCAGCCTGCAAATCCGCACAGTATGGTCAGGATCCATGCTGTTGCTTTCAAAGCCTATTACAATTAGAGAAACTTTTAGCAAACAGCATGGATCCTGACCAGACTGCACGGATGCACAGGCTGGTCTGGATCCATGCTGGTCGCTTACGCATTATATTGGTTTTCTCATGGCACAGCTCATATAATTATTTTATGAAACAATTGGTGCTGTTAAATACTGGCAAATACAAAATGATCAAGGTAAAATCTGCAGTTATATACCTCTTTTTGTGCAGAGAATAAAATGTTCACTAGTACAATATTCAATAATACTGAAATAACTGCACAGATGATATAATTGTCTTTGTTATTTCACAGACTTGCGTTTGGACCAGTAGCTTTTTTATGGCCAAGCTCATAACACATAGAGCATCTGTTTTGTTTATGAGTAACTTGGGAGAGCTTTTGCAGCTTCTTACTACTATACAGCCAGTGTAATTGGAGTACATCTTTTAATCCCCCTAAAACATCCCCTTTTCCTGACAGCTGCTTTCTGAGATGTCTAAACACTTTATTGCCACACTCATTCCCCTCACCACTAAACATTCCAATGCTTCCTGGGCCAGAATCATTCTCAATTAATTCCTGAACATGTTCAATAATCTTATGAAGATAGTTTGGCCAATGCACATATGGGTAATGATTTCTTAGAAATTGTCCCATTTCAACAGCATTTTGTTTGTAACACTTTACATCATCAGCGTATTCAGTCACAGGTGATTTGTCTCTATAAATTGTTCTCAGATGCCTGAATTTACTTAAAACCTCACACATTAAATGCCTTCTTTATAACGGCTCAATTAATGCACAAACTTCTTCATTCTTAATATCAAGCAGGGTCCGGGCATAATTTCCTGGCATCATTAGAGCAGGATTGAATCCAGTTTTCATTCTCATATGCCTATCAAACTTGTTTTCAGTGTCCAAAAGAAGACACTTAACATCCGATTTCATCTCCCACATAGTCACCTCGGCCATTTCCCTTATTAGCCATATTTATATCTGCATGTGTAGAATCTATTCCATTTCCTATGGCATCTTCACATAAAATTGGCGCATTTTTCACACCAAGAGATATTTGGTCTAATTTTGCTTGACTTAAATTATAAGGATTGATTTTCATATAATCTGCTATTTGTTTTGTCTGCTTGTATGTCCTAGTAATATTAAATGAACCTAATTTAGCCATTGCATCTTCTCTTGTTGCTTCACATAAAGTACATAAGTATCTGGATCCACTACCAACTAACCCTGATTCTGATCTATCAAATTTTTCATCAATCATAGAAGTGAAGAAACATATTTCATGTCTCCATCCCTCTTTTGTATGAATTCTAAGTATCTTTCCTTTTAAGTAACAGCGTTCTTGTTCAGTGGGTATCATACAAAATATACATGATGCATGGTGATTCCCATCTGCTAATGCTTCTAACAAAGGTCTGTTGGTTCTAACAGAATTTGGTTTCTCTCCTTCAAAGATAGTTATTTGTGTTTTGTCAGACATAACAATACAAATTTTAACTACTGCAAATGCAAATCTAAAAGCTTTGTTGGGTAAATCACTTTCACCCTTTTCCAGTGTACTGATATATCACCCATCCCATCTGCACCATCTTTTATATATGTTTTGAGTAATATACTTGGATCAAGAGCGTCAATATTATGCTTAAGCAAGCCCTCAACAATTTCTGAATCAAGTTCTTCTAATGTTTTTGATATTGCTTGCAGGTAATTATACCTTACACCTTTGATATTTGGGGATGGAATTTCTGGACAAGTAAGACTTGCTTTTTTCTTGTTGTGGAATATAAGTGTACCTTTTTTTACTGTAAAACAAACCTACAGGCTTTTGTGTACTTGTTATTTTTCCTTAAAAGTACATGTACTTTCATGCTTATCTATTGAACAGATACTGAAGGTTTCACTGCAACCATTAAAATCATACTGACAACTGACTTGTAAAATACCAAACAATGTCTTAACCTGAAGAGGCAAATTGATCAAATAAGTGTTGTCAATACATGTTCTACAGACTGGACAAGAATTTCTTATATCCAGCCATGATTCAATACATTCTTTGCAAAATATATGACTGCATGCAGGGTATGCTGCTATCTTGGGAATGCCTAAGCAAATAGTGCATTTTAATATTGAAGCTAAGTTTCGCTCCTTAAACCGTTCTAACTGAATAGAGTTTATGGCAACATTTGAACCTAATGTTTCAGTTGTTTCTGTTCCCGTTAACAGTTTACGACGCATATCAAGAAACGTTTTAGATGGAGAATAGTTGCTACATGATGTACTAGCACTCTCACTACCAGAAAGCTTTACTTCCTTTGTTGTTTTCCCACTTTCTTTAAAATCACATGAAGATGATGGTTTTATTTCTAAACTTTCTGACCTAGAGGTTGAAGCAGACTCTTTATGTACACTAATATCTGTTATTTTCTTTTTAGTTGATTCATTTAAAGAGCCGCTAGAACTTGAGATTGAACGTTTCTTTGGACGACCTCTGTTCATCAGGTTACATATAGAGCAACTGTCTGTGTGCTAAGAAAACTCAGCAGCACACAATTTCCTTTTTGAGACATCGTGTCTTTTAAGCTTGAGTCTACATGCACTGCAAAATATTTTTGGATGGGTATAGTTCGAATCTTGTAAAATGTCTAAATCAAATACACTTAAAATATCTGACTTGAATGACAAACATAAAAAAAAAGTTTATTCTGTTTAAAAGACTGTCCACAAAGACGACATAATGTCTTTAATTTTTCTATATGCTTGTCGCAGTTTGAAAATGTACTCAGAGACATATTTTATTTTTGGGTTGACTGTTCTAGAAACCTAATTCTAAATTCTAGTTCCTGATTTTCTTCTTTTAACTTCATATTTTCTTGCACTAAGAAATCATTTGCATCTTTTTTCAATTTTTCCACAATTGATTTCAGTTCCTGATTCTCTTTTTGTAAGCGGGCATTTTCTACCTTAAGATCAAATTCAATATTATCATTTTCAGTGAGCTGCGATTTCTCTTGAGACTGCGTCCCCCCACCCCCGCCCACCCCCTTCACTATATTATAGTCCCCTTCCTTTAAATCAAAGTATTTTTGATTCATTTTATCATCTATGTCATAGTCTTCCAAGAGAGCATCACTTTCAGAATCAGGTGGGCAACTATCAAACAAATCTTGGCTATTAGGATTTTGTTCCTGGCTGGCTTGATCCTAGGGAGCTTCAGTTAATAAAAACTAACAATTCGAATACTGATGCTTCATTTTTAGATTAACATCTCTCTATTTATGACAATATTATACATACCAAAATTTATGACAAGAGGGATGATTTTAATTTTAGTATTGTAAATTTTCCCAATTTGGATGGGGATGTACCTAAGGCTACCTCTTATGGGGTATATATTTCTCAATTAATTCGGTTTGCCAGAGCGTGTAGTCATGTCAAGCATTTCAACGAACGTAATCAATATATTACAAGTAAACTTCTTCAGCAAGGCTACCGTTATTACAAATTGCGTAAATATTTTGCTAAATTTTACTATCGTAATTCTGATTTAGTTTTAAAATTCAATAGTAATTTAAAGACACTTCTGCGAGAAGGTATTTCTAAACCCGTTTTTATAGGGATGTGGTTTACAATCTTCGTAAGATATTGGGTCATGGTAATTTTCCAAATGTATTTGGTAAAATTATAAAACGTTTTATTAAAAGAGGTTACGACCCAACTGTTTTGAGACATACCGCATGTTTAGTGTTCAACCCGTTTACAGTTGGACACTACGCTTCCCTCTTTGATTGTGTCTGACGGAAGAGGGGGAGGACTCTATGATAAGCAGTTTATAAATCCTACCAGGACTGAACTGTTTTGATATTTGTCTTCTGGCCTGTTTCGTCGGGCCCTTAAGGGTGTTTCTCTTGTTGCTCTGTCTTCTGAAAAGGCATTGAGTACATACGTTTTTGGTTCTTAAGGTTTGCTTTTTATTAAATATTTATACACGAGCATTTTTGTGTTTTACATGCCATGCCTTTTTGTTTCCATTACGTGTGTAAGAGATTCACCTGGAGGGGATTACTTTTATTTACACTGTCCCGTGTCTTTGGAACATGGTGGGGGTAAGAGTGAGGTTGGGTGCGCACCATAAACCGGTTTAAGCTCCCCAGTGGTGTTTTTGCCACTGACCGTTCCAAGGCGGTGCCCGGCTGTGTTCCTTATTTTGTTCGTTTTGTCCTTATTTGTTGACTTTGTGTGTGTGTGTGTGTGTGTGTGTGTGTGTGTGTGTATGTGTGTGTGTGTTCCTTTGTTCGTTTTGTCCTAGTGAATTGGCTGTGTGTTTGTTTGTGTGTGTGTGTGTGTGTGTGTGTGGTGCACGCGTCTGCGTGCTGTGGTTTTCGTTTTGAGGAGGCTGCGTTTTTGGTGCGTGGCATTCCCTGTTTGATATTTGTCTTTGTTTTTTTTAACCCTTCTAACCTGCATGACACAAAATTTCAACAGGATGTTTTACACATAATTAGCAGAAAATATCTTTAAGGATTATTTTGCCTTCTCAGCAGCAAGACAGTAATTAAACTGTTTAGGCCGGGTTAACTTGATTCTTATGTCATCATCAAGTGAAATTTAAAAAAAAATAAATAAACAACCAGCCTAAGTAAATTAAAGGCTAGCTTTTAAGTCCATTTTTCATTATAAAGAATAAAAAACATAATGAACAAGGCACTCTGAAAGACAGCTAAATCCCCCGCCACTGTTAGGATAGTGAAAGGGTAAACCTTTGACCTTTAGCTGTGACCTTGACCTTGAACTGATATGGCTGACTCATAAATTCTGCACAACGTCTTGATGAGATGACCATTTGACCCAAGTTTCATAAAAATCCTTCAAGGGGCTTAGGAGATACAGAGCTCAACCTTTGACCTTGTGTGGTGACATTGACCTTGAGTAAACATGGCTGACACATGAGCTCTTGATGAGGTAATCATTTGACCCAAGTTTGATGAAAATCCTTCAAGGGGTTTAGGAGATACAGAGTGGACACAAAATAGAAGGCTCAAACCTTTGACCCTTAGCTGTGACCTTGACCTTGAGCCAGCATGGCTGACTCGTAAGTTCTGCACATCGTTTTGATAAGGTGATCATTTGACCCAAGTTTTATAAAATTCCTTGAAGGGGTTCAGGAGATATAGAGCGGACACGAAATGGAAGACTAAAACCTTTGACCTTGAGTTGTGACCTTGACCTTGAGCCGGCATGGCTGACTCTTGAGTCCTGCACATCGCCTTGATGAGGTGATCATTTGACCAAAGTTTGATGAAAATCCTTAAAGGGGTTTAGGAGATATAGAGCGGACACAAAGTGGAAGGCTCAAACCTTTGAACCTCAGTTGTGACCTTGACCTTGAGCCAGCATGACTGACTCATGAGTTCTGCACATCGTCTTGATGAGGTAATCATTTGACCCAAGTTTGATAAAAATCCTTCAAGGGGTTCAGGAGATATAGAGCGGACACAAATGGAAGGCTCAAACCTTTGACCTTCAGTTGTGACCTTGACCTTGAGCCAGCATGGCTGATTCATAAGTTCTGCACATTGTCTTGATGAGGTGATCATTTGACCAAAGTTTGATAAAATTCCTTCAAGGGGTTTAGGAGATATAGAGCGGACACAAAATGGAAGGCTCAAACCTTTGACCTTGAGATGTGACCTTGACCTTGAGCCGGCATGGCTGACTCATGAGTTCTGCACATCGTCTTGATGAGGTGATCATTTGACCCAAGTTTCATGAAAATCCTTCAAGGGGTTTAGGAGATGGTGCGGACACGAAAGTGTTATGGACAGACGGACGGATGGACGGACGGATACCATTCCTATAACCCCCACCACTTGTGGCGGGGGATTAATAAAAAATAGAAATGACTGATGAAATCAGAATTAAATTTGCTTGAACTAAAAAGTCATTTTATTTATCTCTACATTCCTGTTATTTTGTTAAGCATGTTAGAGTTAAATTACTGTAAATAAGTCTACTACAACTTGATATCCAATAAGTCATCTTAAATTCAGACAAATATTTGCACAACACCTCAGGTTCTAAATTTAAAACCTTAAAGCTGTAGGAAAATTATTACTTAATGCAATATTGCATATTGGCAATTGAAGCAATTTGAAGTAAGCGGCACCAGACTTATTCACCTAAGTTGATTACATATTTCAAGGTAACAGGAAAGTGATAAGCAAGGATATCTAAGACATACCTGCCATGCCTGGTAAAAAGGCAGATATTTAGCAAGAAATAGTTTTTCTATGCAAAGCATTCTATCTTATGTATGGCAGGTATGTAATAAGTTTTAGTTTCTAGCAAGCAAGAAAAGCCAAGCAGTATTAAGATGTAAATTTACTATTTAAGCTAATTTACAAAGATTTTATTACTTCATAGCACTTGAAATGTCAGGATTCCACATAATGGTACAGGTGAGATTTGAACTCACGATCTTTGGAACAAAATCCAATGCCTTAACCACTTGGCCACTATACCAGACATGGAAATCAACTGAACATTCAACTGCATAAATAATTATGAAAAAGTGATGTGTTTTATACCGCCTCGGTAGCCTAGTGGTAGAGCGTCTGCTTTGAGTGCGGGAGGTCGTGGGTTCAATCCCCGGCCGCGTCATACCAAAGACGAAAAAATGGTACTAGTAGCTTCCTCGCTTGGCGCTCAGCATTAAGAGGATAGTGCTAGGACTGGTCAGCCCGGTGTCAGTATAATGTGACTGGGTGGGGTATCATGCCACGTGTCTACGGCGTGATATTCCAGTGAGGCAGCACTATAAAGTTGGGCATTGTGCTCACTGCTACAAGTAGACACCGTCGTTTATATGACTGAAAAATTGTTGAAAAAGACGTTAAACCCGAACACACACACACACAATCTTCAACAGATTGACACTTTTACAAATCTTAAAATCTTAATACTGCCAATGTAACATACATATATACATGATTAAATGTTAGACCAAACTAAAAACTTCCTGTGTGTTTATGGTTACTTGACCAAAAAAAATTAATAAATAAAATAAATAAATAAAAATTTTAAAAAATGATAGGTAGGTGGATATATTTTTATTTCTACTTTCTATGACTTTTATAATGACATTGTGTCACATGCCACCAAACAATGGATTATTTGGTCATTTTTGCAGGACAGAAATTCAGCCCCAAATACCCTGCCAAAAATAGGCTTTTTCCCTCATTTCTGACAAAAATTAACCTATATAAAAATGTATATTATATGATTTTTTATATATTCCAAACAAAACTCTTAGTAGATCTACCTGGGCATTTAAACGATAACTTCTAATTTTAAAACACAATAAAATGTGTTTCAAAATAAAAAAAAAACCTTAGGACCAGGTTCAATTTTAAGAGGATGTTCGATCAGCTTAAACTCGGGAACTGTTTTGCATTTAGCCTAAAAAAACTGAATAGAATGAGTTAATAATTAGTAAGTTATTACTTTCAGCAAAGACAACATAGATGTTTGTACCTAAATTTTAATTAGTTTTTTTTAATACTGGTGATCATGATGGACACAATTCTATATCTGAGTCTGACTTGTCTGACATTCTTGTATCTGGTTTCTTCACATGTAAATCGCTACAGGTCAAAACTACTCCGACAGAAAGACAAGGTCTTCTGTTTTCTGAAATACAACAGGATGTCCTAGGAAAATAACACTGAGTTGCATTTCCTCGAGTACATACATTCAAGTGAAAGGTCTAAGAACCACTTAAGCCAGAAAATACATCGGTCTGTTACCCAGATCTAGCTTTATATAGCAAGTTGTTTGCAAAACATGACCAAATTTTGTAAGCCGAAAGGACAGAAATTTGTATAAAATTGAAACTTAATTTGTCTTATTAGCTTATTCACTAATTAAATATATAGCAGGTTTTATTTAAAGCAGCATGCCTCAAGAAAGATCTTTTGACAACAAAAAACATTTTTTAGATATCTTGAAATAGATGCTATGTTTCTTAAGAAGGCTTTAAAACTTAATTACTGACAAACTTTATGTTACGGTAACACATGAGAATTTGCTGTTTTTATTTCTTTTTCGATGAAAATCAAAACGTGTTTGTCACGCTTTTACTCCATGTAAACTTTCTCGATTATAAATATCTATATTTTGAAGTCATTATTCACTTCTTCAGCTATAGCACTATTGGTTACGACTGGAAAATGTCTTTTATTGCCGAGGCTGTCCTTGGTTTAATTCCAGATGCAGTCATCTTTTTTTTCTTGATTTGGAACTTTCAAAATATTTAAGAAACAAAAATTCATATTCTAATGTTCATTATAAGACCAAACTTCAATCTGAAAGAAAGATTTTTTTAGCCAAATCCGGAGGCATGCTGCTTTAAAGAAACCTTTTGAGAAGTTTCAATATAATACAGGTACCACTACAGGAATGATTTTTCCCTAAACATCTTTAACCAGGTGTGAAGATGACGACTACAGAAAGGTTAAAACAGCTCACTATTCTTGAAAGTCACCATATGACCGATTATTGTGTCGGTCCTACGTTAAACCCAGCAAAATAAACTATTCTTCAAATAGACAAGCTAAAATCAACAATACATCAAATCCCCCAACCCTTAAATGAACAAGAATGTGTATGTAGGGTGTGCCTCGACTAGTACATTTGTCACAAATTAGGGGCAATAATTTAAATGTTTGCAGTCTTAAGGTGGTATACCCTCAATATACATTTCATTTTAAGGGTTCATTGTTTTAGGCCTTATACTTTTTGAGCTATGAGCATAGCAAATAAAAAATCTACTAGTTTGACTATTTCAAAGACTGTATCTCTGTAATTAGCGCTGAAACCTGAAGAGGAATGCCAAGTGTGCAATGTCACATCATGATAGACATATATGCAAGGTTTCATGAATTTTCATCAAATACTTTTTGAGATAGGTGTGTCACAAGGTGAAAATGTGAATGTTTTTACTATTACAAGTGCCATAACTCTGGAAATAGGGAGCAGAGGCAGATGAAAAATAAGTGTGCAGGTTCATATCATTAAGATTTATGCAAGGTCTCATCAATTTATGTCAAGTACTTTTTAGCTAGGCATGTCACAAGGTGAAAAAGTTCATTTCAGGGGGCCAAAACTCAGGATATAAGGGGCATAGCCAGATGAAAAGTAGGAGGCGCGCAAGTTCATATCATGTGACAGACTCATACATGGTTTCATTAATTTATATCAAATACTATTTGAGCTAGGTGCCGCACAAACTTTTTTCCGGACGGATGCATGAACCGACACACACATGCATAGCCAGGGCCAAATTTATATGCCCCCTCCACTGAGTGGTTGGGGAGCAAAAAATAAATCAATAAGGTGCTGATGCCAAAGTAAAGAGGACTTCATGCTCAAACAGATATATATCCGGATTTTCTAACCATCAAACTACTACTCAAGTTGCTCTTACACAAATTGAAGGCTATAACTTCATATATAACTGGCATTGCTTTTGTTATATTCAGTGGGTATTTATAAATGTTCTTATCTTGGACAAAAATATTACATTCAGCTCGAGTCATTCTAAAGAAATGTAGCCTTCCTTCCTCATCTTCATTGTTCAAATTACTGTTACCTGGCGAACACTCGCTAATCATCCTAATGGCAATAAAATATGACTTACGGTATCTTAAAATCAGATGTTTACCTTTAAATTCACAATGTTTACCATAGCAACCTGGGCCCAATCAGATGCGCGACCGAGATGTTCCGATCTGACGAAATGGCGCTTTTAAACGGAGTAAGCAAGTGTGTATGTGTTGAGTCTATTTATTAGAGCATTTAAAAGTGTCCTGGTGTGACATAAGCTTCCCTAACAATTTTAGATTGCTAATTTGTTCGTTTTTTGGGTTTAACGCTGTTTTTCAACAGTATTTCAGTCATGTAACGGCGGGCAGTTAACCAGTGTTCCTGGATTCCGTACCAGTAATTGCAAAAACTGGAGGCTCGAACGCGTTTATGGCATGCCAACATTGCTCTTACCCTATTTTCAACAAGTTAGACAAGGCAGTGTAGATAAAATAACTCCACACTGAGAAAGGTTGTTAAATTAGTGACAGAATACCATATCATATAAAGTAAAACATAAAAACAGGTATAATTACACCAATGTACTCAACAACTTGTATGCAACAATAGCCTAACTTAAATTTTAAAGGCACGACTAAGCAAGCTGCAAGACAAAATTCCACTCGCTCCGATTTAGGAGAAAAGCATCAGAGTCTTACACTTTATTAGTCATCGCATCCTCAGATAGGCAAGCGTAGTGACTATTTTATTAAAATAAGCATTATGTATAATATTCCGAATTTAACAAACTGCATCCCTTTTATATGCAGGGTTTTTGAAGATCAAGTTTCAAAATGTTTTAAAGTTTGTGTTATATTTCTTCAAAAGTTCTGACGATCTGCAGTACTAGTGTAATAGAAAAAATAGAAACTCCACAGGTCGCCCAACACGACAAAAAAGTTCAAAAGTCGCGTTCAATGCTTAAATTGTTAAGACAGCATTTTATTTCTATGTATCTATTTTACCGACATGACGTTGGATTTAATAATTAAACTAGAATGTTGAAGCCCAAAGCCATTATTTGCTGACACATCGCCCGAATAACTCAAACATTTCAGCCAAGTCAAGTCAAAAATTCAAGTAAAAATCCTTTGTTTCACTCTTTTCATGAATCAATGAGGTCATATATTAACAACATGTTTGAGGCTCATGCTAAGTAATTTATCAACAAAGTTTTAACAAAGCTAACACGACGAAATGCAAAATTTTTATTTCTAGTTAACAAAACCAATATATGTGTATACATGTATGTGTAACTCCGGCTAATTATAGAATATAACCTATCTGAATTGTAACAATAATATTTTAACAAACTTGCACAAATTCAGATATTCTTTCCTGTAAATGGTATTCAAAAGTTGCTCTAATTTATATAATTTGGATGTTTTAAGTAGTATGGTTGAATGAATTTTCCAAAAAGGTTACATTCAAACTGATAATGATACTCGCCTCCTAACTTATTTTCACACGTGTTACATTTCCCAAGGTTTATTGGTATCCTTGTCCAACATGATTTCACGTGCGGAATTTTATCATAAATCGCAATAATGACTTCGGGGTGTTGCTTAAGTACTTTTCTAAGCGAAAAGAAGTTTTAAATATTCTATGAAAGGTGATATTGCTGGAATTTCGAATAAGGGTGTACCAACCAGTTATGAATAAATCTTTAAGTTTATGTCTAACTGCCATTTTAAGCCATTCACTATTAATTACAGTTTGCTGGTCCCATATATTGTTTAAACCGCATTTAGTTAAAATTGATTTGACTGCAAAAAAGCGAAGGACATTTTTTCTTAAATGATTCTTGTTCATAATTTCTATAGACAATATACATATTTTTATATACTATATAGTACAATAGAAGACAATTTATTTGTAAAGTGATCATTTTCCCGTTTGGATGTTCTTGGCCGATTCAAACAAGTTTCATTTCAATATCTTGACGCAAACTAAAGTTATTTAACAGAAACGATCATCCACACACACACACACACACACACACACACAAAATAATTCAAAGTCCACAAAATACACAGTAGGCAGAGATAGGTCAAAATACATCTTAAAATTGACGTATCATCCATGTTGTACCAATTATGGCCAATAATAAAAAAAATATATTTATAGGAACAACAAAGGAAAGTAATTCTAAAAAATATATTTCTTAGTCTACAAAAATCCTTACCAGGTACAGACATGACAAAATATGTTAAAATAAACCTAAAAGTGAGAGGCACCATTCACGTTGTACTACATAAAAGTTGTCCCGGTGTTCCCCACAATTAATCAATTAATTAGAATTATGAAAAAGGAGGCATATATCTAAACACTAGCGTATATTACAATAAAGTAACTGTGACATTCTGAGTAGATGCTTATTAATGTTTATTTGAGACTGAGAAAATGATGCTACACAACTTGTTTAATACCAAACATATTCATGTTTGTTAGTCTTTAAAAAAAACCCAAAATGTGTTCATTCTTCCTGACATAAACTTTTATTTATGTTTTTATTCCGCTAATTGCGGTTTGCCGATTAACATTGGAACAACAAAGAATCCTTGACAAGTGTTTTTTGTTTCAATGAAGTTTTCTAGCGTTCCGGCACTTTTCATTTCATTTATTTTCTCCTCGACTACTTTCAAATCTTCCTCAGTAGCAGATGCCCAGTAGGAATTACAATCTCGCCATTCTTTCTTCAGAGGTCCTTCTGGGTCAAGCAGTGTTTTGTAGGTATGCTCCGGAATATCTACATTTATATGTATGTAGTCTACGCAGTTAAAACCGCACTTCCGGAATATCTCGTACCACTTCCTGTCATGTGGGTAATGTTTCACATGGCGTTTCACGATGTCTTGATTCAGATGTACAAACCATATTTTGTAATACTCACGCGGTGGTTCACCGGAAGTGATTGCAAGGACCCCGTCATGTTTCAAAACTCGTCTTGCTTCTGCGAGAGCCTTCTCTATTGCTGGGAAATTCTCGCCATCAGGGTTTCCTTCTAAATGATGAAGCACCTGGTATGTAATTTGTAGAAATTATTTTTTTTAAGTTTAGACCGCGACTGAACAGAAGTGAGTTCTGTTCGTAAACTAAGAGGCAAGCAAAGCATTAAGTATAAAATGTACCTTCAAGTTACCCTGTCAAACACCTCATGATCTTACTTAACAAGAGCTGTCAAATGACAGCGCGCTCGACTATTTTAAGCCCTACTTGCACACAAAAACTTTTGCAACATTGCACGTCTTGAAAAAAGGGCATAATTCTGTAAGTTGCAAGCTGGAGGTATGGAACCCAGCTTGGTGATGTGGTCTTATGTTGCCAAAGTGATAACTTTGATAAATTGTTAACTTTTAAGAAAATTTTGACCAAACGTTCCAAGTTAAAAAGGGGCATAAGTTTGAAAAAATAAAAGCATTATGTAACTTGTCATGCGAGAACATCTCAAAATCTCAAAGCTATGTGTAGAGTTTAAAATCATTTTTCATTGCACTTTTACAGAAAGCTGTAAGCATGCAAAACTTCTGCGATGAAAGCCGGCGCAGACGAAATCGCAACAACTAAAACTCTCATTTTTTTAAAAATTCAATTAGTGGAGGCACAATTTTTTTTTTATATTTGTCGTGTGATTCAAGTAGTGCTTATACATATTTGGTTGGGTTAACGTCACATCGACACAGCTGTAGGTCATCCAGCTTTAGATGCCCCTCTATGCATTATTTCATCACAAGCTGGCACCTGGCTAGAACCATCGACTATCCGTAGGCCAGCTAGATGGCTTCCTCAGATGAAGAATTCAACGCCCTGAGCAAGGTTCGAACCCGCATCGGTGAGAAGCAAGTGACTCGAATCCAGTGACGTTAACCATTCGGCCACGGTGCCCGCTGCTTATAAATTAAAATGATTTTTTGCTCTATGATCTCTGTTTGAATTTACTGGTAACAATTAAAATGTTTTAACTAAAAGACACAGAGCATAAAAGTAATGAAAATGATAATTACATATTCTGACCAATCAATCAGCGTAAATACCGTAATGTGCTTGTTTAACTTTTGTTAAAAGTGAGCATACTGTCTTTGCTCTAGACTGGTGCAGATTGATCATTACATCGCAAGAATGAGCTGTGTCCGCTTTTAACAAATTTTGCAATTTATACAACTTTACTCTATCAGTAAAGTTAAAAATAACTTAACTCTTAAATACTCATGAGCTTCTAAATCGCAGGAGAAAAAGTATGTTTTTTTCATATTCTTTGTCAAGAAATGAGAGAAAAAAACGCACTTTAAACGTTGGGATTTCTTTTCTTAAAATGTTGGAATAGCATCATGGGTTCCATTTTTAACGTTTCCGTTACTAGAAACGTATTAACATGTTCAAAATTTTTATTATCTTGTGTGTTTAAAGCAATGGAAATGTAATGGTTTTGATTCACTGTTTTGTTTGACGTGCTTTTACAAACAAGGTTTAAATACTTTTCACTATCTATATTTTTTTTTAATTCTGCAAGTTAGTAATTTAAGAACAATCTTAAATAAAACTTAGCGTAGGTTTAAATACTTTTCACTATCTATATTTTTTTTTAATTCTGCAAGTTAGTAATTTAAGAACAATCTTAAATAAAACTTAGCGTATATGATATAAAAACATTTTCACTCAATATGTAAAGGAACAACATCAATAGATGACAGAGGAGACAGTGTGATTATCATTATGCTTTAGACTTTTGGTTATATTCTTAATGTAAAACAGGGATACTGCAGACATTCAAAATTTTAACTTAAATGATGTGATATCTCGAACCTTGACAAACTATATATCTCGTGTAACCCTGGTTATGCATTACATAAATCTCTATCTACTTTTGACTTTTTTCGAAACATGTACATAAATATATTATATAAAATTATACGCCACTTAGGCTCAAGTAAGAATATAGAACTCTGACAAAGATATATGAAACTTTATAAATTTTGCAACAAAGCGTATATGATTTATTAGTACTTAACGACTCACAAACAGTAAGAACTTTCATTTTTGTACTCACCATATTAAACATAACAGCATCGAAGCTTGCGTCTGGAAATGGAATCTGTGGCATTGCAGACTCCACAACTGCTTTAATCTTTCCTGATTCGATTGCATCAGCAAGTTTGACCTTGGCCTTCTCCAACATGCCAGGTGAGGCATCTAACAAAGTCACGTGACCTACACCATAATCAATTAGAGCCTTTGCATAGTTTCCGGTCCCGCAACCTGCATCTAGGACGTGCAAGTCCTACAAAACCATATCAAATCTTCTTAATAAACCAATAAATAAATAACATGAAATTAGGTGCTATCTAAAAGGCAGAACTCCGTTGAAAAATCACCAGTGCCCAATAAAAAAATAAAGAAGTGGTGTTATTACAATGGCTGCAAATATTTCCGTTTTAGGAAGTTTATGTTTTATCATTACAATTATTTGTATTAACGATAATCCATAATTTCTGAATGCAGTACATGATGTATAAGCTTGTTATGACTTAGACTGCATTAAAATTAAATCTCAACATGTGAAAACATGATAAAAGAAAGTATGGTATAGATACATGTATATACATCTGCACCAAGATGAAGAGAAAAACGTATTTGAATAATTTCTGTTATTCATATTGAAACGTACTGTATCCTTTTACATAAATTACTATCGTAGAAACCAATCACTAATAATAAATGCTTCAAATTTAAAAGATTGGCCTTTGAAACTTTTAAACGTAACAGAATCTCATTAGGCCTATAGTCTAATTAAAGAAATTGTGTCTCTATTCGGGTGTATGTTTGGAAATGAAGACTTAATGTAAATATTTTATGTTCCAATTCCTATGTTTTTATGGAAATCAGAATTTACGTAACCCTGGGGTCATAGACAATGACTATTGTAATTCTCTTTATATGACATTATGGTTAAATTACGTACTTTTTGAAAGGAAGAATGGGACTTAATTTCGGCCAAAAATACTGCCATGGTAGACGTCTGGTACGGGAGAATGACAAACAACCATTTATGTGTACGATGCTTGTAGACAAACCATTTGAGCCGTGTCATGAGAAAACCAACGCAGTCTGGTTAGGATCCATGCTGTTCGCTAACAGTTTCTCGAATTCCAATAGGCTTTGAAAGCGAATAGCATAGATCCTGACCAGACTGCGCTGATGCGCAGGCTGGTCTGGATCCATGCTGGTCGCAAAGCCACTATGTTGGTTTTCTTATGTCACGGCTCATTAGTAAAAGTTATTGATTAGAATTTTACTCTAACACTGTTCGCCGATATTCTCAAAAATCCCTGTTTAATTTACTGAACTGCTAGGCATGCCATGAATTCCCAGTCCCATACTACCACTTTATATTTCCCGCAGTAGTGTAGCTGATTAGCGTACTATGGCAAGTCTATATCTGCATGTAGGTTTCGTGTGGCTATCAGTGTGTAATATTATCGCTTTCAAATTAACCGTTATTAAATAGGCTATTTATTTTTAACCGTCGGTATTGTCCTATTTTATTGAACTGTCAAATGCATACTGATTAAATGGGCGGTGCATAGAATATTTTAATCTTCGATTGATTTTCGGTACATTCCGTTTTGTATACGGAAAGTAACCAGCAATTAAATAGTTTATTTTTAAAGCGTGTAAACATATATACGCAAGACACGATAGCTCAGTTGTCATCGTCAATGGCTTGAAACCTGGAGTTCGTAAGATCGATACCGTTCAGTATCTGAGTTTTTTCCCAACAAATTTCAACAAATACTCTGTACATATCCTTTTTTTATCCAGTATTTCCTTCATTTTATTTTCACAAGTATTTTTTTTTTCATTTTTATCTCTTTTATTAATTTCTCATTTATATATATATATATTATGTATTTTTGTTTCACAGTTCATTTCACGACTACACAAATTTCATAAATATGAATTAAAAACTAGCTAAATTCATCATTCAGTTTCATTCGCGGTGTCAGTACTGCTGTCATCGAAGTCATATAAATCAATAAATAATTGAAAATGAAAAATAAAAAATGTGCTCGCTAATGGGCTCGAACCAGCGATTTCCCGCATTCGAGCCAAATGCTGTAACCACTGAGCCACAGATACGATCGATGAGAGTGTGTTTCACTTACAATACTAATAATGATATTTAGACACTTTAGGTTATAACACACTAAATAGTTGTTGTTCTTTATTCTATATAAAATTGATATATTTCCAATGACCGCAGCACACATCAGGACCCATTTTAAATTTCTGTAACTTACATTTTCTTGAAGAATATTGTCAGTGCTAACTAAAAATCAAAAGAAAAGTGGGGTCATGTTTGATGCAAGAAAAATAATTTCAGTCAAACACACAAACTGCAAAATCAGCTAAAAAATGAGACCCCAAATTATACTGGTGGTGTATGATCTAAGTTTCCATGAAAAATTTTGTCATGTTGTTATTTCATTATGAAAATGCTACCTACATGTCAAGCATTGATCTGGCATGTGATTTTAGCAAAACAATTGGAAAGAAATAAGGAAAATAGCTCTACAGAGCAAAAAAAAACTGAGGACTATTTGTGTCCGCCATTATGCGACTACCATTTTTTTCGCGACATTTTTCTATTTAGTGTCTGTATGCCTTTACAAAATTTCTTTCCGTAAAACATACGGATAGCACCGAAGTTGGGCCGAACATTATAATATCGAATGCACAGAGCGTGTAATGTATGCATATTTGACAGGTTAAAAAATAGCACAATATTCAGGAAATTACTATGCCCCAACGATAACTTTACAAACATGACTATAAATAGATAAAATGAAACAAAGGGAATCCAGCATTTTTCTAACATGTTAAAATCTAAATATTTCTAGTTTTATTCGACTGAGCTATGTTGCAGTATACTAACTGGATAGTTAAAATTAAACAAATACTAATATTTTACTTGTCAAAAAATGTGCAAGCAATATGAATTGTTATTTTATCAGTTATCATAAAATGGACTCGTCCTCGCGTTTCGGCGAGAATCACGTTATCATTGGGGATTAGTACTTGAATTGTAACAATGTCAGTGTTAAGCACAAGGCAAAATTTAATACAAGCCGAAAGAATTCCTGCGCCCAGGAGTTATACAGTCGAGAAATTTTTATGGATGTTTGAGTAACCACTCGGCCTAGTAAGTAACTTATTGGTGAATAAGGTGCTTTTTCTATTATACCATTACGCTTTAATGTTGCAAGTAGATCTGTGAAATATGTATATCTTAATTCTGAAAGTTTTTGATTTGAGCAAAATAACTATATTTCCCTTTCATGTATAACATAATTTTTAGCTCAACTGGTCCTTGACTATTGAAACACTTTACTAGAGCTTTCACAAATGTGATTCATGCTTTCACCTGGACTTCGTTGACATATAGAGCATTGAAGACAACACAGGACCATAATCCAGGAAATTAATGAGCAATGCAAAACAAGTCCTTTATGTACAACTTGGTATCAATATTGATCATTGCTGAAAGTTTGAATAAATTATATGAAATAATGAATGAGGAATTCAGGTCACAAACATTTCTCTATATATCATATAGAGTGCCAGGCAAAAACGGCGTTCCATAAATGCGATAAGCCAATCGCATATCGGTAAAAAGTCACGTGAAATCACCCAGTCCCAATGTGCTACACTACTTGTTGCATTCCAATATACTGCGGCCTGGAGGCCGCAGGTAATAAATGCATCTGATATAATTGCATGCCCGTGAAATACTTTTAATGTGATATTATTTTAAATATACTGCTTCTGTTTAAAGACTGTGGTATTGCTATAACAGCTATGTACACAACATGACCAAAAGAAAGACTGTACTCTCACCAATCAATAATAAACTTAATAACTTAATTTAAGAATTATACATAAAGCCGCATTAGCTCTAGTGTGTGTAATGTAGTGTACACGTACAACTATGCTATGTTGCAATGTTATATTGCGGAATGTCACGAGTTAGAGAGATAACAAAGAAACCGATAGGTAGACGGGTAGGTAGACTGGCTGTACTCATCCGTATTACCCTGGGCTAAGTTACTGTAGGGAATCTAAAGTGGTTGTATATTCATGCACGGCTTTTTTAAGATTAATCTTTTTATATCTATAGAGAAGGGATGGTAGGGGAACCTTTTTAATGTTTATTCTCATTGGTATAGCCAAAAGGTTTTGCCAAGTGTAAAAACTCTGTCAGTGATTTTCAAGATAGTGGATGCAATAATGTGTTTTTCCAAAATTCACGCTTGTTAATTTGGACCCCAAAACTTTTTTTAAAATGTTATATCTACTGTAAAGGTAGTACATTGGAACCTGACATCAAAACAAATCGCTTGTTAATTTTCACATGAATGATTTTTGTTACATTATTCATGATAAATACAATAAAAAAGTAAAACTAGTGAAATAAAAAAGGTCTGGTGCCGATGATGAGAGGAGGGGATGCACTGACCTTTGAGTCACAGTTGAACTATGACGTCATACCTTACAAACGTATGTATATATAATAAATTTCAGTTACGGCAGCGTGACGAACTCGTTTCACATTGAAATTTATTTATTACAGCTTTTTTTCTACGTAGAAAATTTATTGCGCGCTAATTTCTTATTATCAAACACTCATTTACATTGTTATTCAATGTCAAAGCTGTAAGCGGGACGCTTTTATAAATCCGTAAACAGCAAGCTTTGAAGAAACCCGAACAACACCGATTCATATAAAATACCACGAATTTTCAACTCGATAGTATACACGATATCTGTTTTCTTTTTCACACGTCTAACCGTAATTCGACGCTGTCTGTGCCGCTTAGCGGCGTCGGTAGCTCTGCTAAAATTAAATGAAGTTGAACATCTTTGATATTCGAATGCTTACAATATTTACAAGGTCCCTTTCAATATGCATATTCCATTTTGTATAAAAACATATTTTTGTTGAGATAAATGTAACTAATTTCTAAATGGTATTCGAACCTTTATAGTAGTATGAAATATCGATCATAATCTTCCAAAAAGGAATAATTGAGTATATTATATGATATAGTATCTACTTACTTTCAAAGGTTTCCCACAGTGAAACTGTATCATCGCTGCCATGACGTCAGAACCCAAAGCAAACCTCTGGTTGTCATAGTTACGCGACGCACTATTGTAATCCTCGTATTTACTCATGCCTGTATTAGAAACATTTAACAGTCTCCTAAAAATAGTACTAAATAGAAAATAAACACGTTTGAACTATAAAATTTAGAGCGAGTATCTACGGGTGGTAGGGTGTTGTGTGGTGGGGGTTTGGGGCTTCATATACAATAATTAGGTAAAACACAGGCAAAACATTAACAATCTAATGTGTGAACAATCAGTGCCAGAAATAAATGTAATAATTTGTTTTGATTTCACGTTCGGACATTTAACGATCGTATTAAAATGGTACTGTGGAACATAGTACCAGGCATATTAAGTAGTGTCACATTTCATTACCTCCACCGGGCCTGAGCAGCTAAAGCCTAGCTTGGTTGCGTGCTTAGTCTACTTACAAGTTCACTAACGACAAAATTTTCTGCAAACGGGACAGCAAACGACGAAAAAATATTAAAGCAAGCCATATTATTTATTACATATTATAAAACAATGCCGAAACGAACTGTAATATTTATACCTTTTATCATATGTTGAAATATCCTTTAAAAAGAACGTGTGTTTACAACATACCGACTGTTCCTACTACATCCGTAATGCAGAGACACGCATGTACATACAAGTGACAAAAAGTTGTCAAAAGATATGAGGTGAATATTAACCTGGTTAGTTATCAGTTGTAGGGATAGAAGTTATTTGCTTATACAGCCTTGATCGTAATCAGTTTTACCCTTATCTTGCTAAATTTCTACAACGAAGTTTACCATCTTTCAATTTGGACAGTTCCATTAACTGTTAAAAGGGGTGCTTACCAAAAAGATACTGACGGAATGGCGAACAGTGAAGATCATGATCAGACTGCACGGATGTGCGGGCTGATCATGATCTACACTGGTCGCAAATGCATAATCAATCGTGTCTAGCATGATAAGGGTTAAATCACTTTTATAAAGTACTATGGGTATATATCGTATACTGTCGTGCCGAACTGTCAGTAACAAGTCTGGGGTAAAGCTTTTAAACACGACCTTGCACACACAGACATTACTGTTGCAAATTATGTAAATGTAAGTATCAGATTTCAACATTATACTGTCACACTGTATTAAAACTACGTTATCTGTAACAAAAAAAAATACACCCAGAGCAGCTCTTGAAAGTTCACAGGGTCAAAATTACACAGACCAGATCGTGAATGTTTCAAACCCGTTTGAAAGGCCGTCTTCAACATATAACAACTAAAATTATAACAATCAAATCATGGAAGGTATTTACTAGGCATTTAACTAGAGCATTTTATTTTCAAGGGAAATAATTGTGGTCTGACTGTATTATTTTGAAAATCACAGTTGAGATTTTTTTATGTGTGCACCGGTACAGTTTTGTGGGGAAGCGAAAGTTGCCATGGAATTTTGTCTTTTTCTAAAAACAAGGTAAGTTGACAGTTTTTGTTGAAATATATATCTGATAGCTGACACATAGGAGAATGTTTTGGTTTATATCCATCTTACAGATTTTTTTGAAAATGAAGAGAAACAGGGGGAATTCTGTAAATTTCTTCTTATATGCAAATGAGCTGAAAATGTATTGAAATGACTAGATCAGAAGTTTATGCCTTTCCAGTAAGTTTTTCCCTACCTTTGACGATAGTTATTAAAAGTATAGATATCAACCTCTTTGCTGATATTAGTACCTAAAATTTTCAGCCTGTGAATAGCTGTGGAAATTTGGGACTTCCTTTTTTTGAAGATATAAATAGATCTAAGCTATATTTAGACTAAAGTTTTTTTCAGTATAACAGCATGTAGAGAACCCTTACATACAGTCAAATATTCTTGATATTGCAAGGTAATATAATGCATTTTTCAAGTGCTTGCTGTTTCTTATGTTGTGCATACTTGATATAGGTCATTGTCAATGTCAACTATCATTATACTGACATTTGAAGTTGTTGTTTTTTTTCTAAATTACCTCCCTTATATATGCATTTTTCTTCATTCATTTTATTGATAATTACTTCCCTTTATGTTTAGCAAAAATTCTCAGATTGCATTTAATGAACTCCCTTTATTTAACATGAAAAATTCTCTTGTGTAATGATTATTTGTATATTTTACTTTCAGTGTCTGATACATGTAGTTGCAGTCTGTCTTTGGAAGCTGTAGAAATAACAAGAAAGGGACTGACATAGTGGTATAGTTTGTTATATATGAAGTTTATTGATGGCATTCATGTCATGATGATATCATTAAAGTATAACATACATTGATATTCTGACAGTCATGTGTTATTACATTTGAACTGAGACTGTTTTATAATCAGGTTCATGATATTTTTTAATATACATTGTATACAATAGTTGCATTTTTTTTCAATATTAATTGCAGCTTTATAAATTAGAACACTTCAGGTTCATGTTTGATATAGTTTATTAATGATTATAATTTTAATCATACAATGAGTTATGAGATATTTTATTAATTTTAATATATTTATATTAATATATGTAAAAAGTCTGTATTAAATGCATAGGTCATCTTTTGTACAAAAATAAAGGAAAAAAATGTTGTATAATTTTCATTTTCAGTTTTGGTAGGGAAAAGTTTGAGCATGTACATGTACAGTTGTTTGACCTGTCTTACCCTGTGGCAGTCCAAGCAGATGTTACCATTATGAAAAATGCAGGAGGTATTATGCTGTTGTATGTTAAACAAAGGTCTCAAAGCATTTATAATATGCTGTATGGCTACATTCTTGCTCCTGAGATAACTGTACAAGACAGCTATAAGACTGACATTCCTGACAAGATGTGAACCTTCTGGACTTTATGTCAGCCTGGCATAAACATTTCTTTCCTGTAGCTTTGTGTATCCCTCAATTTACTAAGTACATATCTCCATTCAAAATAATGATAGTAGATATGGTTTAGTAATAAATGTGTGATAGCTTTGTAATGTCAACATTTCAAAAGTAGAATGAACATGTACTTTGATAATAAATATTGAAATACAAATTTCAGTATATTGTATCAGTCAGCAAAAACATGAAGTACATTTGTATAGATCTTTGTATTAAGATAATTAAAACAATTATATTCAAATGCTTTGACACTGATTTTATGTTGAATTCCTAGAATGTGTGTGAATTAATGTTTTACAATATTTCAGAACTTGAAGACAATGGTTAGTGCAGAAGGGACATAAAAGTTATGATAAAAGTAACAGATATAAATAAGGTAAACTATTGTGATAAAAAGACATGGCCAGTGCTGCACATCACAAAGGCAATATTTGAATTTAATTTTTTCTCACTTATGAGTTCTGTAAAGCTGATTTTGCAATATATATAAAATGATTAGGATTATTTTTTTACTGTGATCATTTTTTCACATGATTTTGTCAAGACTGACAATTTGTTCATTGGAATAAGATAATTAAAGGCGGCATTGTGTCACATAAAAATATGTCTGCATAGTTGCCTAACATTAAATGTCAAATTGTAAACAAGGAAATTCTAAATTTGGAAAATCCTTTGTTGTTTTTCTTCATTTAGCTCAGTTGAAGGAGATGAAGTTTGAAGCAATTTTCACAGTACAACCTCTCCAGAATAGCTCACTCTGAAGCAAAAACCTCTCTTTAACAACATCATGAGAATTTCCCTAAGCTGAAATATAACTATCAAATTTACTTCTCCAGAACAACAACCTCAAAATAACTAAAATATTTGTATATCCCACAGGGTATTGCTCTACAGAGGTTGCATTGTACTTATAATCTATGATTTCAAATGCTTTAAGAAAAACAACACTTTCAACAAGGGGAAAAGTGAACATATATTACTCATAGGGTGAAGTTTTGGCAGTTCTCAAGTTCATTGTTTTTGCATGCTATATAAAAGCACTTTAGGTAGTTTATCATTATTATTACATCATATACTAATCAGTGGTTGTAGGTTGTTGTTGGAGGTTTTAGGGTGAGATCATAGGTGAACATCATCAGATTTATCTGTTTATTTTTTTCACCATTTTATTGAATATGTACATTGAATGTTATTAAATATGCAATCTTTTCAGACAGTCCTATTAAATAACTTGTCATTTAGTGGATCTAAGTATATGTAAAATTTAAATAAAGCAGCAAGCCAAGTAGCAACACAATCTTGCTGCTTAAAACAGGTAATTCCTTAGACAAGTTGAAATTAGACAAAATGTCAATTTGTAGAGTTACCTGACTTGCTGCTTGATAATATATTTCTAAGATTAGAATATCTGCAAATGTCTAAAATGATGTTATAATTGTTTTAAAAACTATCATGTTTTATTCTCTTTATGTAATAAAGTTTTACATTTGTATTTCCAGAAGTGCTACAAGTGTGTTGTCATGTGAAATGGAATTTACCCCAACTGTGCTGCATGATGTATATTCAAGTGCAAGACAGCCATGCACCAGCTGTAAACTGAGATGGACCCATATAATAAATATGTTGACTTTCCTATGTATTATCATCTGTACAGAATGTGTTCATGACAAGACTGTATACATGTATTGTTAAATCATTTTTTATTTCCATTATTGCATGCATGTAAGAAGCAAGCATTTAACAATTGCAGTCATAGAAGTGTTAAAATGTGATCAATCTAATTTAAAGAAACACATTTAATTGGACTTTTTAAGTTTCATAGTATTTTTGGTGGGGATTGACCCAGTCATTCAGCAACTCATACAGTCTGTGTGTCATTTCTTGTATGTTATAGTTTTCTTAATAATACATTAAATGTCAAAGTTATGGTAAGACGAACTCATTCATTACTAAAGTCTTGTAGATTAATGTTAAAGCAGTTCAACATTTTACCATAAGTTAACTAATATTCTATTTAACCAGAGTTGTCACATATTTTCATATAAATATTTGTATAATACAGTCTAATCTAATCTACATATGATGTACCACAATTTTTTAGTTATATTTTATGTTGATATTTTATGTTGTTTTCATGTCTCAACATATAATTACTAACATCAAAGAATCTTAAGTATTTTACAATTTGGTTGGTATAAATGGTTGTTTTGTTTATATATTTTTTTCCATCCGGGAGAATAAAGAAATATACATTTCAAAATATCTCATCATTCCAGATAAGTACACTACATAATCAAGATAAAAGAAATAAGAACAATATATGTTGGTGGAATTTTATTTTCAAAAATTTGATATACAGTCTTTGTAGTATTTACTTCTTTAGATATGTTGGACTGAAATGGGAATAACAACATACTTCAATTTTTTGTAGTCATAAGTTAATATGGGAATTATTAACTTAACTTAACTTAAAAAGATTTTATCTCACTGTTATGCCATCTGAGCTTTAATATTTTTCAACATTGTCATTGGCAACAAGGCTCAAAATTATTTGTTGTGTATACCTTGCATTCATGTGTGATAAATGCTTTTATGGTATTCTTTAATATAATTTATGCTTTTCATCTTACCATGGATTAAAAATATATAAATTTATTTGTCTGAAAATTAAGGTAAAAATACTGACTGATTAAATTGCAATATAAGAAAGCTTATTTGAGATAAAGGGAGGTAATTCCATAAAAATATATGTAGAATGTAGATGATAAATGTAATGAAGGGAGGTAATAAAATATTGTGAAGTTATTAGTCTTCATTTCTTTGATGAGCTAATTAATTGTTTTACATTTTGGTTTATTAACTACAAGTATGACCTAACATGTGTACCTGTCCTGAAGGAAAATAAAAAAGGTTGTTTGATGTCCTTGTACTGTTAAGTTGTTCCTGTATTTGTTTACATTCCATGTCTGAATGAAATGAAGAAACAGACTTTAATGAGGGTATCCCGGAAAATACCTAAGTTTATTTTTATATCAGCAAATTTGATGAGATAGTCATTCAGGAGTTGTCTATCCTATTTCCAAAAATGCTATGGGGACTAAATTTTTTGGAGTAAATATCTCTTTTAAAAAATAACACACAGCATTTTAATATTGTATATATATTATCTGATGCACTTAGCAATATATATTTGGAGTCAAAATGTTAAAAATTCCGGTTTTAATTTTTTAGTTACAATGTCTATATTTACAGTGAAAAGAAACACCAACACCGATAGACTCGCATTTGTTCTAGATGAAAATTTCTATATTCTCTCATCGACCACAATCGCCTGCCAATTCGTTGTTAAAATACAATATTAAATCATGCCTATAAAGGTAAAAGCTCTATTTATAAAGTGGTAGCTAACAAACAAATATGTGATACATACCTTTATTTTATCCAATTCGTTGTTAAAATACAATATTATAAAGATAATTTTTAAAAGCTTGAAAACATTATTTATAAAGTGGTAGCTAACAAACAAATATGTGACTGTCCAAGTATAGTTGTCTCCCTTCCTCGTTCAAACAGCGGAGCAGGGTTGGGGGACGACGGTCACGCCAGTACTAAATTTTGCAGTTGTAAAAGACTTGTATTTTTTGTTCAAAATTGCAAAATTGCAGTCCTGATTATTTCAAGTGAACACCTATAGATTTTGATTATTTATTTTACAGTTGCAGATTTCATTTTACAGCTGTTAAACGACTGCAAAACAGTTGGAATTATCTAAAGTAGATACAGCTTACAGCCTTAAAATGAAAAAATGTACAGCTGCTGTGTTACAGCTGTAGAAATGATTGAGGTGTTGAAAAGGGGGCATTATTTTAGGCGACGAGACTACAGATACACAACGTTTTATGATGAATTGTTATTCTGTACAAAGTCTATAGCAATTACTAAAGAAACGCAAAATAAATGACCTAGTAAGTAAAGAACAATATGGAATATGTCAACAGTATTGAAATTGAAAAGTTCAAGAGTTACAATGTAAACACTATGCATCAGAGCATTTATAAAAATGTCTGTCATGAAAACGTATTATAATGTTGTAATCATTTATATCAAACTCATCAGCACAAGCCAGTCTAACAGCTGTACATAACTTTCAACAGACGTGAATATTTTACACCTGTAAATTACGGCATGTTCTAATCTCAGGCCTGGCCCGATGAGCCAAATTTTCGACTGGGCCAGGCCAGGACAGGCCAGATTTTATTGTACATACAGAAATGAATGGCATACCATCTAAATATACAATAACAGTAGCAGGCAGTATAAACCTGTATTGTTTACTTGCTGCAGATCAAACAGAATGAGAAACCAGTCCTCTGGAAAATCATCAATTAGCCATCATTCATCTTATTTGAAATACAGACTTGCACTGAAGAAAATGGTGTAACTAAATGATAACTACCCATCTTTTTCTGTGATCAAATTTTTTAAAGTCAACTATAACACTTAGTTTTAAAACTAATGGCTAATTTAAATAACACTGTAAGGAATCATGGCCAGATCCAGATAATTTCCGTGGTTTCCTACCCAGCATGTTATCTCATTATCACTGACAAGCCCTGCTGCAATATAACTGAATATTTGCATGCAGTGAATGCAGACTCTTTGGGAATTGTAATTACAGGTTGTGTCCCTACTATCCTTAGCTGACCTCTTAACTGTTCAGTTGAACTTTTAATGTTTGTTTGGTTTAAAAGAGTAATAAAACTAGAGCTATCACTAAAGGTGATGAATGTACCCCCCGCATGCACTGACACAGTACATTGCAATTTGACGCACACAAGATTGCATAATTATGTGGACTGTATGTATATAGACTGTATGTATACAGTATAGTAACAAAAAACAAAGTCCCATAACTATGCAGAATATTTATCTAAAAGAATGTAACATGCACCATGCACAACTAGGGTTGGTACTGATCACTTGTGTGAAGTTTCATTAAATTGTGTGTAAGGGTTTGGTAGATTAGGCATGCACAAGATTGCATATGCAGACTGCATGTACATAGTATGTTAACAAGAAACAAAGTCCCATAACTCTGCAATTTTTGTCGCTGAAAGAACCTAACATGCCCCATACACAACTACTGTTGTTACTGATCACTTGTGTGAAGTTTCATTAAATTGTGTCAAGGGGATGAGGAGAGATGGTGCGCACAAGATTGTGTCTATGTATATAGTATAGTAACAAAAAAAACAAAGTCCCATAACTCTGCAATTTTTTTTTTTCTGAAAGAACCTAACATGCCCTATGCACATCTACTGTTGTTACTGATCACTTGTGTGAAGTTTCATTAAATTGTGTCAAGGGGATGAGGAGAGATGGTGCGCACAATATTGTGTCTATGTATATAGTATAGTAACAAAAAAACAAAGTCCCATAACTCTGCAAATTTTTTTTCTAAAAGAACCTAACATGCCCTATGCACAACTACTGTTGGTACTGATCACTTGTGTGATGTTTCATTAAATTGTGTCAAGGGGATGAGGAGAGATGGTGCGCACAAGATTGTGTCGTGTCTATGTATATAGTATAGTAACAAAAAAACAAAGTCCCATAACTCTGCAAATTTTTTTTCTAAAAGAACCTAACATGCCCCATGCACAACTACTGTTGGTACTGATCACTTGTGTGATGTTTCATTAAATTGTGTCAAGGGGATGAGGATAGATGGTGCGCACAAGATTGTGTCTATGTATATAGTATAGCAACAAAAAAACAAAGTCCCATAACTCTGCAAATTTTTTTTTCTAAAAGAACCTAACATGCCCCATGCACAACTACTGTTGGTACTGATCACTTGTGTGAAGTTTCATTAAATTCTGTCAAGGGGATAAGGAGAGATGGTGCGCACAAGATTGCGTCTACGGACAGACGGACAGACAGACAGACAGACAACCTGAAACCAGTATACCCCCCTTACAACTTTGTTGTCGGGGGGTACAAATAATATTCATTGGGGGCCACTTATAAGTGGTCAGGGTGTTGGCATTTTAGATTATTTGATTTTTTTCTTACACAAAATTTAATGGTGCATCTAAGTTTTCTTTTCACTTTTCTGTGATAAAGTCACAAGAGCTATTACTGAGCTGAAACCACACCCCACCCCACCACTGGTGCCGGCATTTGTTTCAGTTATTAAAATTTTTTGAGAAGACTCCTGTTTTTTGTTTTTACTTTGAGGGTTTTTGTACCCCCCGACAACAAAGTTGTAAGGGGGGGTATACTGGTTTCATGTTGTCTGTCTGTCCGTCCGTCCGTCTGTCTGTCTGTCCGTAGACACAATCTTGTGCGCACCATCTCTCCTCATCCCCTTGACACAATTTAATGAAACTTCACACAAGTGATCAGTAACAACAGTAGTTGTGCATGGGGCATGTTAGGTTCTTTCAGAAAATGTTTTTGCAGAGTTACGGGACTTTGTTTTTTGTTACTATACTATATACATAGACACAATCTTGTGCGCACCATCTCTCCTCATCCCCTTGACACAATTTAATGAAACTTCACACAAGTGATCAGTAACAACAGTAGTTGTGCATGGGGCATGTTAGGTTCTTTCAGATAAAAAAATTGCAGAGTTACGGGACTTTGTTTTTTGTTACTATATTATATACATAGACACAATCTTGTGCGCACCATCTCTCCTCATCCCCTTGACACAGTTTAATGAAACTTCACACAAGTGATCAGTAACAACAGTAGTTGTGCATGGGGCATGTTAGGTTCTTTCAGAAAAAAAATTGCAGAGTTATGGGACTTTGTTTTTTGTTACTATACTATATACATAGACACAATCTTGTGCGCACCATCTCTCCTCATCCCCTTGACACAATATAATGAAACTTCACACAAGTGATCAGTAACAACAGTACTTGTCCATGGGGCATGTTAGGTTGTTTCAACAACAAAAATTGCAGAGTTACGGGACTTTGTTTCTTGTTCACATACTATGTACATACAGTCTGCATATGCAGTCTTATGCGCGCCTAATCTTCCGAACCCTTGCACACAATTTAATGAAACTTCACACAAGTGATCGGTATCAACCCTAGTTGTGCATGGTGCATGTTACGTTCTATTAGATAAATATTCTGCATAGTTATGGGACTTGGTTTTTTGTTACTATACTGTATACATACAGTCTATATACATACAGTCCACATAATTATGCAATCTTGTGTGCGTCAAATTGCAATGTACTGTGTCAGTGCATGTGGGGGGTACATTCATCACCTTTAGTGATAGCTCTAGTTACATTTACTTGACTGTGTTTCTCAGTATTGTTTCTTACTCATCAAGCCTTTATCCACAATACATCCCCCACTCCAATACGGCAATAACTGCTATGTAGAGTGTGCTCTTGTTAAGCTTTTCATCCTTGCGGCCCATTGGCAATGGAGAACTTATATGTTATTGCAAATTATGAAAGAGAAGTAGTTGTTGATATGTGAAGCAACATAATCTTTATTCTTGATTAGTACATGCATATGTACATGATTTTTAGTATGTAACATGTTGTTATGTTATATGTTACAAAAATATTTATCATTGTGTTTTAATAATGTTATTTCTAATTGATATATTCAACGCTAAAAGATCTCTTGAGCCTGTTTCACAAAACGTTGTAGGATTTTTTTCACATACTTAGAACAATATAAAAGCAGTCTTACGAAAATATTCAGTATGTGTATAACCTAAACTACAAAATTTATGTATCACTTCCCCGCATCATACTATCCCAGATCCCAGAACGAAGATAACATTTAGAAATTGAAAGTTGTTGTCCGTAAGTATTGACAGGTGGCACTCATTAATCTTCGCCAATATTTTCAGGCGTTTTCTTTATTTTACACCAAATTTGTAACCTGAAAATATCTAAATTGACAAAAAAACATGCATAGTTTACCAATGGCACAGTGGCGTAGTGATATTAAGTTCTCTGACTTTCACGCATGTGCTGTAAATTTAGCAGTCTTATTAAAGCTGATTTATTAATTGATTCTACTGATGAGAAGCCTCTGCTACTTGAGTTGTCATTCACCAGTTACGCTCATAAATTGCTTGGGACTGGAGTGTGTATCGTTTTGTATCATTTTATCTGGGTACGTTGTCATCATGTACCATTTAAACATGTCTGGTTTGTTAGAGTTAGAAGTGGCTCTGTATTTGGGATGGTACCATCAGTCAACGGTTATCCTCATAAATATTAGGGGTAATCTTAGTCTTTCATTACTATGATACTCTCCAAATATGGAAGGGTACATACTGTTGTATATAAACCTAGGTCAGAACTTGAGAGAGGAATTTTTACTTTTGGCTCGGACTTTGAAAATACAGATCATAGGATCTAGAAACAAGAAATGTAATATTTTACAATTATAATAAAATAGTGACTTTAGACCAGACGAATGAGAGAATTATAATTTTGATGACTATATTTCCATCACTTAGACTATATATCCATCTCATAATAAACTAACATAGAAAACTGGAATTGAAGTGTTATTTTATCAATGGTGTATAAACCCTCACCCTCGAACCTACATTTTTCAACACTGGTGGCAGCGATGGGATGGACTTACACACGTGCTTATCAGAAATTTGGACATATATTTCTATTTAATATGTTTGTGGGGACAATTAAGTGACAATCATGGGACCTAAAAAGCAACAAGAAAAAGATTCTGTCACAATTGATGATGATGACAGTCATGAACAATTGTTAGCTGAAGTTGAACTTTTGAGACAGAAGCTTAAATCGGCAGAAGTTGATAACTTGACCTTAAGTGAGAGACTACGCAAGAATGAACATGAATACTTTACAAAGAAATGAATAGTACGCAGTTACCAACAACGAATCAATGACATTTCTGTGGAAAAAGACAAAGGGACACAGCTTCGAATGAAAACAGCAATACATCAAGGCAGCAAAATCAACAGATGAGAGGCCGTGATAAATACCAGGTTCCTCTACCAAGGCAAATTATCTTTGATGGCAAATCATCCTGGGAGAGTTTCATTCACCCATTTGAAGCTATGGTTGATGCGTGCAAGTGGGACAATAATGAACGTTTGTTCCGCCTTGAGAATAGTTTACGCGGTGATGCTGCGGAATACGCTTTCAAGCAGCTGGGTGCTGACGAATTGTCAAGTTATGCAAAGATAAAATCATCTATGGCGACGCGATATCAGGAAAAGCGCTCCACTTCCTCCTATCTGGCTGAGTTAGAAAACCGGAAATACAACAGGGAAAAAGAATCATTGGCTGAATATGTGGCAGAGGTTAAGAGGTTGGTAATAAAAGGTTACCCCACAGCGAACAACGAGACGAGGGAAACAATAACCCTCGGCACTTTCTTAAGGGACTTCAGGATTCTCAGGCGGCTTTGTTCATTGGGATGCAGGACCAAAAACTATAGAATTGCTTGACAACTATTCAAGCATCAGAGATGACGTGAGAGGGGCGAGAATTAGGAACATTGACACGGGCAGGGAACCTTATGTAACAGAAACAAGACTGCAAGAATTTGAAACCTCTGAAATCCAACATAGGCAAAAAGATTGATCATCTCGCGAACCTGTTGAATGTTAAAAGTAGTAGATCAGTCTCGGATCGTAATGTAAATCAGCGCCCAAGAAAAGATGTGCAGTGTTTTAGAAGCCAGCAGTTTGGTCACTATGCGGACGAGTTTAAGGCAAATCTTCAGGGAGGTAACAAGTCGGAAAACTAGCTTCGACCAAGCCTAACGGCCCAGACTTGGTCAATAACAATGAAGTTGAATTTAAGACTATTAAGTGTAGGAGTGCTAATACAGATGGTGTTTCCATTATATTGCCTGTAAATATTTTTCAAACTGTGCATGCGAACTTAGTCATAGATACTGGTGCCTGTACTACGACTTTTTCTACTGCGTTATATCATAGAATACCAGAGGATGTGCGACCTCAGTTGTGTAAAGTTGACCCTTCAATACGTCTTGAAGTTGCTGATGATGGTTTATTAGCCATAGATGGACAATGTGAATTTTCATTTAGTGCATCGTGTCAAACTTTTAATTACACTGTATTAATTGCACCTATTCATGAAGATGGACTAATTGGATTAGACTTCTTGTACAAAAATGATTACCAACTTAGTGCTAAAAAGGGATTAAGATTGAATGGGAAAATATGTAGAAAAAATAAAATCTGAAAAGTAGATCCCTCGGAAGCACCGAAAACAAGGCAAACAGTGAAAATTGCAGACTCGGTTTAATTGAGTCTGTTCATGAGCAGTAATGGAAAATGCAACACTGCCCACGCCCCCTAGCACCGGCTTAAGCAGTATTCAATATTCAAATCTAAATGAGTTGAAATCAATGATCCCGAAGGACCAGAAAATATAACAACACTGAGATGAAGTTGGGGCGACGTTTTACGGCCGCAACACAGCACTTAACACCCGCTGTTGTGAAGTAAATAAAATCTGAAAAGTAGATCTCTCGGAAGCACCGAAAACAAGGCAAACAGTGAAAATTGCAGACTCGGTTTGATTGACTCTAGTTGAAAAAGTTCCCCTGAGGGCAGTCAGAGTGACCACAAGGTCAAGAGTAATAACTCCAGCTAATTCAGAAACAGTTATACCCGTGGAGGCTATAAATTTCGGTGCAATTAATTCATCATTGGGCATCATTTACCCTTCAGAGAATAAACAACCGGCTAACAATGTTATGATGGGAAGTGTGCTCATTGCTAAAAAAAAACAAAGACAAATATCAAACAGGGAATGCCACGTACCAAAATCGCAGCCTCCCCAAAACGAAACCTACAGAACGCAGACGTGCACACCACATTCTCCAAAGAGAATTAGTGTGATTCAATTCCCATTAGACTAGTTAACACCTCTGACCGAAAAGTGAAATTATCGAAGGGGTCATTATTGGGATATTTGCATGAAACTAAACAGGAGGATTCATTGAGAGAAAATGTCGATTTAAATGACTGTACAATATTGGACAATAATATCAAAACAAGTGAAAATGACATTAAACACAACATGACTACATGGGGCAGTAGGTTAAAGGACCTGTACCATAGATCCTCAGAAAATCTCAATGAGTCACATAAAGAAGCATTGAAGTGTCTATTGGAGAAACATAAAGATGCTTTTTCTAGTTCCTCCACAGATTTAGGGCGTAATTCTATAGTGCGACATACAATTGAAGTGCTAGAAAATGTTCGACCTGTTAAAATACCACCTAGACGCGTGCCAAAAGCGTTCGAAAGCCAAGAAGAAAAAATTATTCAACAACAACTTGAAATGGGAATAATTGAAGAAAGTAAAAGTCCATGGTCTGCACCTTTATGCTTCGTAAGGAAAAAGGACCCACAGGGAGGAGTGCGCGTCGTTGTCGATTATAGAGGTTTAAATGACCTAAGTAAAAATGTGCCTATCCATTGCCAAGAATTGATTGACAGTTGTTTAGAAAGTTTGGGAGGAAATAATTATTACAATTCATTAGATCTTTTGTCAGGATTGGATAGAGAGATCGTGAAAAGACTGCATTTTGCACCAGCAGGGGCGGTCTGTATCAATATGTTACTATGCCGCAGGGCCTTACAGGGGCTCCACATACATTTCAGCGGTGTATGGAATTAATGTTTAAGAACTTACAACCCGCCCGCTTAGCTAAGTATGTAGAGCGTCGGTCTACGGATCGCGGGGTCGTGAGTTCGATCCTCGGGCGGGGCGTATGTTCTCCGTGACTATTTGATAAACGACATTGTGTCTGAAATCATTAGTCCTCCACCTCTGATTCATGTGGGGAAGTTGGCAGTTACTTGCGGAGAACAGGTTTGTACTGGTACAGAATCCAGGAACACTGGTTAGGTTAACTGCCCGCCGTTACATGACTGAAATCTGTTGAAAAACGGTGTTAAACCCAAAACAAACAAACAAAAGAACTTACAATGGAGGACAATGATTATTTACATGGATGATATTTGTACTTTTGCCGAAACTTTTGATCAGGCATTGTTTAGGTTAGATGAAATTTTAACCAGATTGGAGAGAAATAACTTGAAACTAAAACCAAGCAAGTGCAATCTACTCCAAAGACGCATAAATTTATTTGTTCACACAATTGACAGTTCTGGAATACGTTCTTCAGAAGAGAAAGTTAAAGCTGTGAGAGAGTGGCCTGTGCCGTGGAATTTAACCGAAGTTTTTTAGGTTTTTGTAGTTATTACAGACGTTTTATCAAGGGATTTAGTGCTAGGGCGTCACCACTTAATCGCTTAACAGAGGCCGGTCGAGCGTTTATCTGGGGACCTGAACAGAATAGTGCTTTTATGGATTTAAAATCTGCATTGACAGGCGAAAAAGTATTAGCATATCCAAAAGAGGAAGGCTTATTCATAGTGGATACTGATAGTAGTAATTTCTCGTGCGGGGGTTGCTTGTCTCAAATGCAATGGTCAGACACAGCTCAGGATTATGTTGAAAAACCAATTATGTTTGCGAGTAAATCATTTGACAAAACACAACGACGTTATTGTGCAACAAGAAGGGAGCTGTTGGGCGTTGTGACATTTATAACCCAGTTTAGACACTTTCTGTTAGGTAGAGAATTTTTATTAAGGACTGACTGTTTTAGTTTAAGGTGGTTAATGTCGTTTAAGTTACCTACTGATCAAATGGCACGTTGGCTAGAGGTTTTGTCACAGTATAACTTTAAAATCGAACATCGTAGTGGGAAAAAGCATATCAATGCTGATAGCCTGTCCAGAATTCCATGTGAACCAGCAGAGTGTCGGTGCTATGATGGGAATACAATACTTGAAAGTTTACCATGTAAGGGGTGTCAGACTTATTTGAAGAAACACGATTCCTGGTCAGATCTTGCACAATTCAGTGACGTTGTTCCATTATTCGATAAAATCTTGAATATTGGGAATCAGAGTAGGCCAGTCATATTACGAGCAAAGGCTCAAAATAGTGCTAGTTAGTCCGTCATTTGATGGAAACATGACGAATACAACTTTTGGATAAGCAATAACATATCTCGCATCCAGGTATATGTTACATTTGTTTTCAGAGACATTACCCACAAAATTTGTTGGGAACAAATATTTGCCAAGTTAGAATGAAGGCAGTGGCTAGGGGCCTGTAACCGGACCTCTAAACCTTGAGTCTAGAGGTCTAGTTACCAGACCTCTAGATAACTCGTAAAGGGCTGCATGTCTAGAGGTCCGGTAATCAATATGAATACTGAGAACGGTATTTACGAAGAGAATGTATTTTATCTTTAAAAATGGGAGATGAGTTCACAATTACGTTTGTTCTCATATTTTTTCGTCGTTCTAAATACATTGGAAGTAACAGGACATTTTAAACAGAATTAGCCCGCCCGCTTAGCTCAATAGGAAAGAGCGTTGGTCTACGGATCTCGGGGTCGCGAGTTCGATCCTCGGGGGGCAGGGCGTATGTTCTCCGTGACTATTTGATAAACGACATTGTGTCTGATATCATTACTCAAGCACTATATAATAATAATGTATAGGATTAGGACACCATGAGATAAATAACCAATAGGCACAAAGGTAATGCAAGCATTCCCCTAAAAGGTCACACACTAATCCTGTTTATAAAGAGATTATTGAAGTTTTGCATCCATACACTGTCTTGCTTATAACATATACCTCCAACAAACCATGACTTGATTTAAGAAGAAAACATGTCTGCAAAACATTTTTCGTATTGTCATTTTATATATACTATTCTGTCCACCTTTCCTAGTTGGAATTGTGACTAAGTTCCATATTGATTTTACAATTTAATGACGGTTGTTATTTTTAATTTAGAAATTTTGATCAAATTTGAGACTTACTTTTTTGAAAATCAGATAAACTGTGCCAGAGTCAAAAATTAGGTTCCTTTACTGATGAATTTTATTATCAACTGTAAATATAACTAAATAAGTGCCTCGGAAGCACCGAGAACAAGGCAAAAAGTGAAAATTGCAGAGTCTGTTCATGAGCAGTAATGGAAAATGAAACACTGCCCACGCCCCCTAGTCACAAATTTAATTAAGATATGAAAAATATGTATCATGTCACATATACAGACGTAACAATGAATAACATGTATCTTAATGTTATACGGGCATGTCTGAGTGTACGAGTGTCGCAATTCAGTATTGATCTTGAAACAATTTTCAAAGCAACCCTTTTCGGAGAAAAAGGAGAGCTATCCTACTCACCACGGCGTCGGCGTCGGTGTCACACCTTGGTTAAGTTTTTCGTACCAGTCCACATTTTGACAAATCTTTTTGAGATAAAGCGTTGAAACTTTCAACACTTGTGTACCATCACCATGTCCAGTTTTACGCGAGAGTACATAACTCTACCAAGGATTTTGGCTGAACTATGGCCCCTTTTAACTTACAAATATTGGTTAAGTTTTTCGTACCAGTTCATACTTTGTGTGAACTGTTTGACATATGGCTTTGAAACTTTGAACACTTGCTTGTCATCATGATTTCCATCTGTAGGCAAAAGTACATAACTCTGTCAACTATTTTGGCTGAATTAAGGCCCTTTTTGGAATTAGAAATCAGTTAAATTTTTCATACCAGTCTATATTTTGCCTAACCTGCTTGTCATATGGCTTTGAAACTTTGACCATTAGTTTACAATCAAAGTATTCATATGTAGGCAAGACTACATAACTAAGACAAGGACTTTAGCAGAGTTATGGCCCTTTTTGACAGAAATTAGTTAAGTTTCGCATATCATTCGATAATTTGTCTAAGCTGTTTGATATATGGCTTTGAAACATTGAACACTTGCTTACCATCATGGTCATACATTGCTAAATAGTGCAAGACTTTTCCAAATCCACAAATACAGGTACATTGTTTGTCTTATCTATTTGTCTTTTTTTGTTTGAAAATCTCTGGTAATATATTTACCCCATACTTCCATGAATTCTTCGAATAGTCGAGCGCGCTGTCCATAGACAGCTCTTGTTTATCTTAACCTTGAAAGAGGGTTGAAACATGTAATATTCCACGTTGATTCAACGTCAGGTACCGACCAAATTGCAACAGAGCATCTTCTACTGTTGCTGAAGGTTGAAATAAGTTTGATCAATGTTACGACAAAGCTTCCGTTTACCTGACCCCTAGCCACTTCCTAGAATGAAACCACTTACGAATTTTGGTAAATTCCTATCTCTCACAGATCTGTAATCTGTGAACCCCTCTCACACGTGTTACAGGCTGTACTTTAAGGGGATGTCTAAAATGATAGTATCAAGAGTTGGAGTTATAAAAGAACCTGTGGCTATGAGTATTTTGGGGTTTAGTGAAACTTTACTATTCTAGTCACATGTTTAAATGTTATGTATATAGTGAGAATATCTAGGGTATAGCGTGAAAGGTGAAAACATCAAACAATGGACTAATACTGAATTTTTATCACAGCCTGGGTCAGGTAGGGTTCATCTTTCGGTTATAGGTCAGGAGTCCGGTAGACTGTAATGTTAACCTTTACAGGTGGTTAAAATTGAGAAAGCTTCATATCTTCAAAACTTGTAAAAGAACAGTAAAATGTGTACTATGTACATTTAATGACCCTGACTAGTAGACAAAGACGACTGCCATTGACCTAATGTCTTAAAGTCAGTCAAGTCACACTGTGTAGAGACAATGCTCTCTACGTCGCTTGGTAAGTAGAGTTCTCGGGGCATTCTTGTGACACTGCTTGATGTTCTGTCATGGTAGTTGTTTGTGAGAAAGCTGCACCTCAGTGCCGGATCTGCTCCAATTTATCAATATCAGAATGGAAGTGTCGATCTCTGGCTGCGTTAGAGTTTCTTAGTAGATTGGGCTTGCTTAGTGGTGTATATAGGTTGCGTCGCAAGAAACCTAGGATCTTGGATGCCCTAGAGGTGATCCCATCTATATGTTTCCCCACGGGAAGGTCATTGGAAATCGTAATGCCCAGGTACATTGCACTGTCTACTTTCTGCAGTAAGTGGTCATGTAGCGTGTACTGTGTGTCCTGTCCAAACCTGCTTTTGGTGCAGATGCCCAGTACTTGGCACTTCTTGGGATCAAACTTCATCCACTACTTGTGCTTCCATCTACAGAGTGGCTCATGTCTTCTTCAAGCTTCTTAGCATCATCAGATGTCCGGATATGCCTATACAAGAGGCAGTCATTTGCATACAGTCTGGTTTCGGATAATGTGCATGCAGTTGGGTCACTGATTTAGGCCAGGAATTGAAAAGTGCATAAAACTGTGCTTTGCGGGACACTGGGAATCACTAGACTAGAGCCTTGTTGACTGTTTGCCATCCAAGACAACCTGTTTGGAGCGATAGCTCAATAATGACAAGAGCCATCTTAGGTCGTCTCCCTTGATCCTACAACTTCATGCAAAGGCATTGACAGGGGACTTGCGAAATCAAGTAAAATCACATCCACTTGGTCTCTACCCGAGCGCAGCTTGCTGGCTATTCCTTAGATGGCTGTCACTAACTGTGTATCTTGCAGAAGCCATGTTGACTGTTGCAGAGGAAAAAGGATAGGACAATATGAATAGTTGATAGATGAGTAGTAGTAAAATGCATCTACGTGTAACGATGTTTGTAAATACATAACTGGTAGTGGTTCAGTTATGTGGGAAATCTGCAGTTTAGATGGCATTATACTTTAAAGGTTGTTAATAAGATTTTGTTCTACATTTGCTCAAAATTACAATTTAATATGGTATTTGTGTTCACGTACATATCTTCATATAATTCCAATATTTTCCTGTATATTTTTGAAATATCCTATACTGTATTTACTAGCAATAGCAACATAACAGGTCGCAATCACTGGGCAAGATTTCTTTTATAGAGTGCTCAATGATGCAGAGAAAGAGCAGGCACCTAAATGACAGAATATTTGGGGGAAAAAAACTAAAGAAGGCTACGCTAAACCACTCTTGTTTTGGAGAACATCTTTCACTTTTTTCCAGTACCTTCTTCTTTCATAAAAGAAGTCCTTACGTTTACCTTATTCTTTTCAAAGTGAGAACTATGACATTCATTTTGTATGAACAGCGAAAGGAAATGTGCCAAAGTTACGACAATGCTGCTTAGTGATAATGGTCTGCCGGTTTAACGACGTATGCATAGTCAAGGGGGACATTCAGTAGAAGACGTCGCAGTTGTTCCATCTGGTAAACAAAATGGCCGGGTAGCTGGTTTCAATGTTAAACGTAATAAAATGTGTGAAATTTATAATATAACGTTGTTTACAAATGGAAATGAAATATAATGTAAATATAAGAAATGAAATAATTGTATTGGAGTGCATGCGAAAAAAAAACCAGAATAGGATAGGCAAAGTAAATATGAATAACTAGCGCAATTCATGGATTTGCTGATCCTATTCTGTCGTTCATTTTGCATGAATTTAACCCTAGTTACGATAAAATGGCTCTTGTCTGCGCACCAGGAATTTCAATCTACAAAATTGTTCCATTGTTAGATTATAAACATGAAACGGCAACATTTCATGCAGAAAACTGATAAATTACAGTGAAAAAAATCTTATGAAAGAATCCATTCTGCTCAAAAATGCCCGAAAGAAAATTTGGGATAAATTTATTCTTTCCAGTACACCACTAGCATTTTTGTGCCTGAAGTACTAACAATGTTCCTGCAATAAATACAATGATGTGAACAATCACTTGATTACAGTAATCTTTGTATTAGTTAAAATACATTGTTCTCATTTTGTTTCAGAGACTACGCAGAAAGTGGTGCAAGGAAACAGTGAAAGTGTCATCCTATGATTATGTGACAAACTCCATGTAAATTTTGTGAAATTGTTAGTAATTTGTTTCATAAGTAGACTAGGTAAATCTGACCCATGTTGACAGGCATAGCCGCCGGATGTAACTAAAAATAAAAAAGAGGTACATTGTCCATGGAATAACATCACGAGGGCATAGCCTGTAAGAATTATTCTGGCGACATTTAACCGATTTTGAGTGTATTAAGTAAAACACGATTTTGCTATACATTATTTCGATTCTAATAATCCTAATCTAAAACACAAGATAAAATATAGTAGTGCTTTATCTTGGTTGCAACAAAAACATTGACGTTATCACCCGTGAAGTTAACATCATTTTAGTATAAGAGTTTTTTAACTGAAACAAGCCTATTAGAACTAGACTTAAAAATACTTTAATGAGAAGGAAATTTTATAGATAATCTAATATTTGCTTAAACAAATAGAAAACAACAACTTTACAAAAATACATGTTTCAATAAATAATGTACATTTGGAAATTCCAGTTTTAGAATAAGCGTAAATACTGGTAGTTTTATAAAAGTTTCCATGATGTTTCCTATTTCAGTTTCATTTTACTCAAGGTAGAAATAACTTAGCTGATATATGTGTAACTACAATGTAGAATTATGAATTCATAATATGGACATTTGGACTAAAATCTGCGTTATATTCACTGTAGTAGTTTGGGCTGGGCACCAGTTTTGAAGTGAATAAAAATAGATTATAAACAAGAAAGTTGTTTAGTAATGATTTGCAAAGAACGTGCAAGGGTGATTGCAAGTCCTTCTAGTACTGTTTATATGAAAGAACCCAGCCTCAACATTTAATTCAGTTAATAAAACCGGCCTTAACGAAATAAATGGCATTGAAATAGATTTTGATGTTAATAGATACAGTATCTCTATACTAAAAAAAACAGCTACCGTGTAGAGATAGACCCTAAAATTTCCAATGATAGTTATACATTAAATAAAGTCTAGAAATTTATTTCCAAGTCCTTCAAATAACCAAAAATGATTTCATAAATGTGAAGGTTATGATAATTTTGTTAATATCAATAACAGAAGTTTTAATTTTTAATTTAAAGTTGTGATCCACAAAGAATGGCAACTCTTGCCTTGGGCTAGTACTTATAAGCAGAAATATCTATTAGTTTACTTCCCTTGCAATTACACAATTGAGTGGAAAATGAAAACTGTTTTAGACACAATATCATACTTTTTTGCACAACAAAAACGTTTAGGATTTATTGATATGTGTTTGATTTACCCCTCAAAATATGGTTCCTATGATTTTGTCAATTTACTTATGGTAAAAAGTTAACTTTTAACAAACCAATAATAAAATGAAATACCAGTTAGTAATTAATAGTGCAGATAATACAGTTTTGCTTGTATCAAAATGTCACAATAGAAGCACTTTTGTAATACAGAACACCTGGTAGGATTAGTAAAGATGCAATTACATTGATCTCTATTTCCTATGCCTATACCGTGTTCCCATTTCCACCCGTAGAATTCTTTAGAATCAAGTATTTTTAAAAGTAATTGACGTGTAGCCCTGTTAGGTAGGAGGTGAACAGTATGTCTCTTTATGTTATTTGCTGTTTTACAGGAAAAGTAATAATCTTACAATTTATCCAGCCGATGTTATGCTGAAGGCTTAGCAGTAGAGGTAAGTTTACCTAGTCATGACCATCACATGTCATAGCAGCTAGTTTTATTTTCCTTTCTTTATGATTTTAACAAAAGTCTTACATTCACAGTCATTCATTCTCCACTTCTGTTAACGTCTTGTTAAGCCTACTAGTTCTTAGTAATATATATTTGAATTAAGATTATTTTAGATACAGTTTTTAACAGCAATTATAACAGGCAAAGTTAAAAAGAATTTCCAATATACTTATTTTCTCCTTGTCTGTGAAATAAAATTGTTACGGTGAAAAAAAGAACGGTTATAGTGAATTGTTTGAGAAAAGGAACACATTTTCATGTCCCAATTCGAAAAATACTAGGAACACATTTTCATGTCCCAATTCGAAAAATACTGGGAACGCAACAAGTTTATAGTTAGAAATCTGTATAAAATTTCATATTACCATCGTGCTTCTAATGTTTGTTTATTAATGTTAAATGTTGTATGGCGATAACAGCGTATGATTATAGTTATAACTTTAACGGTACCTTGTGAAAATAGCACAATTACATAAAAGAGATCACACCTGTGGTGTTACATGTCTCTGTCCCATTTTAAGACATTAGTCTTAGAAAACTTACTTTATTTTAAATCCATCGGCATAAATTGCATTTGATTTTGATATTTCAGTTGAAAGTTAATATTGCTAAAGAACTGAACCGAATTACTGTTAATATTACAAATGTTGTTCTTTGACATTCATTTCCAGCCTCTTCATAATGAGTTATGGAAACTTATTGTCTACATTTTTAAAGGGGAGAAAAAGCAGTCTTGATCAAATAGCACATTGGAGTTACTGTTAACTATAGTCATGCAGCTCATCGTCGAGGAGATTTACATAATAAACTCACAGATCATAGTTCCATAGTTTATTTAACCTTACCATTTTTGCTTTTAGTATTTATTTTGTGAAACCGCCTCGGTAGCCTAGTGGGAGAGCGTCCGCTTCGAGTGCGGGAGATCGGAGGTTCGATCCCTGGCCGCGTCATACCAAAGACGTGAAAAAAAGTACTAGTAGTTTCCTCGCTTGACGCTCAGCATTAAGAGGATAGTGATAGGACTGGTCATCCCGGTGTCAGTATAATGTGACAGGGTGGGTATCATGTCACGTGTCTACGGCGTGATATTCCAGTGACACAGCACTATAAAGTTAGGCATTGTGCTCATTGCTACAAGTAGACGTTAAACCATAACACACTAACACATTTATTTTATGTATTTCATTTGTTTCCGTTTTGAGATACACCAATTAGAGATGCCGTGATTTGGATCAGACTTTAAGTCAGTACACAAACCTAGTTTAACCAGCTTTTGAGGAATTTTGTCTTCCAGTAAGGAAATATTTTATATGTTAGAAATACATATGTCTGTATAAAACTACTTTTGTGTAGAAAATTACAGTATAATTCACATTTACTAAAAAGAAAATGGGCATGGTGAGAATCTTCAAAATTTAGAAAATGAAGCAATGTCTAAAGCATGTAAAAAAGGGAACATTTTCCCCATTGCCCTTAACATGTTTCAGGTAAAGTATGTATCAAAATAAAGTATAACGACTTTTATGGCGTAATGGCTCATGGAAAATGGTTGTATATTATACCTTTTATATAATACTATGCTTAAACTTGCGGTAATTAAATCCTTCTATACTTGACAGTTCTCAGAAGATTGCTTATTCCATGTCATCCGTCGGTCTACACTTTTCTTCAAACGACATCTCCTCTAAAACCATGTTACGGAAGTTGATGAAACTTGGCCTGGCAGTTCATTGGATGGTCTTCTTTCAAAGTTGTGCAAATCGTTTTGGTTGGTTGCTCATAGAGGGCATTAGAGCTAGAATATAGAAAAATATACGGGCGATATTGTCTCCTAAACCGCCAGTCCGATTTTGAAATAATTTCACACAAATGGTGTTATATAACTCTCTACTAAGATTGTTCAAATAATTAAAATTCTTCAAAAAACATGGCCGCAAGGGGACGTTGTCACTTTTCCCTTTATTTATATAGTGGAAACTTTTAAACTCTTCATATATCAATTTTCGGTTTGATTTAAAATTAATTTAACACAAATGATCCATGTGTGACCCTCTACCAAGATTGTTGAAATTATTCCGATTTGTAAACAAACATGATCACAAGGAGGTGTGTTAACTTTTCCCTCCATGTATATTTGAAAACTTTAACAATCGTCTTGTATTAAATTGCTGGCCCAGTTATAAAGTAATTTGACACAAATGGTCCTTGTGTGACATTCTGCCAAGATTGTGTAAATTATTCCATTTCTGAAAAAAACACATTATCTCTATGAGGCGTGGTGACATTACCCTATATGTATACAGTGGAAACTTTAAAAATCTTCTCGTATTAAACTGCTGGCCCAATTATAAAATAATTTCTCACAAATGGTCCTTGTGTGACATTTTATCAAGATAATGAAAATTATTCCATTTTGTCAAAATACATGCGCCAGATGGTGTGGTCACTTTCCAATAAACTTAAACATTCTTGTATGAAACTGCTGGCCTGATTTTTAAATAATTTCACAGAAATGGTCCTTACGTGGCCTTCAAACAAAAACATTTTGAGGCTTTCTAACACACTTCCAATTACTTACAAATGAAGATTAATGCAAATGTTTGAAATTGGAAACTAGAATTTTTATACACTGTTTTAATGCTAACTTAAATAAAATAATGCAGTTCTAAACCTACGATGTTAATGTAAGAATAGAAGGTATGTCATAAATAAAATGATATGTAATCGTTTATAGAGAATACTGTATTTTACCCGCTCGACTGTGAGAATCTAAACTGCATTTGTAGAATATTTAACAGAAACTTAAAAATTATTGCAGATAATACAGGATACTTTTTTTAGGAAAACATTGCAACGAAATTTTATAAGATGTTATGGATCCTTATAACATTGTTTTATTTATGAATACTCTAATGATCACGTTTTGTATGGTCTATTGTTCATGACAAGAATACAGAATTCAGTTGCAATTTCGTTTAACGTTTCGCATCTGAGATTTCATATACTATATATTCAGATACAACGACAGTTTTCCTTGTATGAAAATCTAGGCCAAAGAAGGCCGTGTTTGACGCAATTTACTTTGAACAACGATAAGCGCTTCATAATTGATAATGCAACTTTTTCAGCTTAAGTGGCACCGCCTGTTTGGTAAATGGAAAAGAGTGTGATGGAATAACTCATGCCGTATGTGACGTAACAGCTAGTAAATGCAAATGCAGTTCTGGTTGCACAATGAACGTTAATACGTGTGCAGCAGATAACACAGGTATTTGTAATTACAAAAGTATTTTGTCAACAAGTTTTTTTTGTTTTTTTCAAAACATACAAGACACACTTAAAGATTTTGTAATTTATTATATACTTTAAATATTCTTTTGGCATGGCCTTCAAGCATTTATTTCATATTATTTTAAATGTATATGCTTATAAAATAGGGATGTATAATTCAAAGAAATACACTCCTATGTCGATCAATATGAATGCTAATTCTTCTAGTATATTTAATCAAACTGATGTTACTGCTAGCAATCTTGAAACCAGTCTAATTTTAAGAATTTTTGAAATGAGTATACACATATCCTTGCTGATGACCAGAAAATAAAATGTGTTAAAACTGAGCATATGATTAATGCATGCTGAAGATTGTATCAATTCGCTACACATTGACACAAACCTCACAATTAATATTTGCTTTAGCACTGGCCCAAAATGAACATCCTCTTGGAAGGCATAGCTCCATGATCTGTCAAAAATACGTTAATCGATAGGTTTAATATATAGTGTTTGCTATACAGGGCTAAGACCTTATCACCTCACAGTGTGTGCTAACAGGTTTATACCCCAGTGGTGGTTTTGCTAATGACAGTTCCAAGGCGACGCCCAGATGTTTGTTTGTGTCTTTCTTCTACGTTACATATACGTTATAGTATGTGTATATATTTTCAATATAGCTTAGTAATGTATACATCCATGCATACACTGCTGTAGGCTTTCGTGTTTTTTCCTGTTGGATATGTTACCCTTTTTATAATTTCTTTTCTCAAGCGTAGCAATGAAAACACCGTTGGGAGAAGAATGGCCACAGAAAGCAATGGTCAGCACTAGTAATCTTTGTAGGAAATGCAAACGCACAGGCCTAGTGCTACGTAAGATAGGCCACACGTGCAAGAATACATAAAATTGTTAATTAGGCATGATAGTTTGTTAATTATTTGTGCCCAATTAAAAGCTTCGTTTCCTGTCAGAGCTCTTTAAACGGAAATGTTTCACTTGCTTGTTTACTAATACTGACTTCTGTTCTAAATTCACGATTGTTTATATACATTTCGATGAAACAGCTCAAATATCAAGTTTGAATAGGGGGCAATGAAGATCGACTATTCAAATGCCATGTCACTAAAGAAAGCTAACTGAATGAATCAGTAACATAAACAAGTACCAAACGGCAAAGCATTTTCGTAAGACGTGTGTTTTAGTCATAGAATTTTCCCCACTTCTGATGCTAAATAAGATACCTGCTTACATACCTGCTAAGTCAAGTAAAAATAGCGACATAATTTCTTTGAAAGAACAGAAGAATCTTGACGCCTGTGCATTGCATGTCAGATAATCAGAGTGAACAAGTCTTTGTAGTTTCATTTCATTCTTAAAAGTGATAAATGTATATGAGGTACCTACTTCAACAGTATTTGTTAGCTCAAGGAAGCGGCATAACTCTGCAATGAAGTTAAAGTCAGATTTGCAGATCCTTACTTTGCATGTTAGATCATCACAGATAATTCATTCTAACTACTGATTATCAAGATACCCGCGTACGTACAAAAAAGATACAAAACTCATTTAATGAATCGGGAAAGGGTCATATTTTTGTAAAACAGCAAACTAGGATTATGGAACATGTGATCATCACATTGAACCACTTAGTTTCAATAAAGTCCCACTAGTCATTACTGATATAACATCTTACAAATAGTTAACAAGAAACGCGGCAATGCCACGAAACCAGGTTTTCAACACTTTTCATAAGAATAAACAAGAGTGCGAGAATGTAACAATATACGCCCGTCACAGCAAATTTCTTTACTCTAGCACCTGTATTTGCAGATGTAATTTTAATTTTGTGGTTGTTTAGTAATCATTGTAATTCTTTTGTTTTTCTAAGTCCACAAAAAAACTCCATACCAGGTAGAGATACCTTAAAATACACCTAAAATTAGAAAGTAACAACTATGTTGTACCACAGAAAATTGGTCTTGGTTTTTCCCTACGGTCAATTATAAAAAAGTTACAATATAAGTTATTTATAGTAACAACTAAGGGAAGTTAATCTTAAAAAAAAAAAAAAAAAAAAAAAAAAAAAAATACAAAAAAAAAATTGTAAGTCCACACAGAAATCCTTACCAGGTAGAGATTGGTCAAAATACACCTCAAAATTGGATGTAACATGCATGTTGTACTACAGAAAAGTGGTCTCGATTTTTCCCTACGCCTAGTAATGAAAAAGTTACAATATAAGCTATTTATAGTAACAACAAAGGGAAGTAATTCTAAAGAAGGGAACTGCGCAAGACACTTCGTCTCAGGATGGTGTATAATTGTGCCAAGTTACATCAAAATCCCTCTATGCATGAAGAAGATATGCTCCGGACAAAGTTTTCATTCTTGTATCCTTTGACCTCTAAGTGTGACCTTGACCTTAGACCTAGGGACCTGGTTCTTGCGCATGACACTCCGTCTCATGATGGTGAACAATTGTGCCAACTTTCATCAAAATCCCTCCATGCATGTAGAAGATATGCTAACCCTAACCCTAACCTAACCCTAACCCTATTTTTAGTAACAATGACCTTGACCTTGATCCCAGAAACCCCAAAATCAATCCCAAGCTACAACTTTATGTAAGTTTTCTATACACCAAGTTTCATCATGATAGCTCATTCCTAAGTTAAGTTATTGACCGGAAACCCTTTTTCTATTTTAAGTAACAGTGACCTTGACCTTGACCCCAGAAACCCCAAAATCAATCCCAGCCTTTGTCTTGATATAAGCTACATACATACCATGTTTTATTCAAATATCTTTACCGAAACAAAAGTTATTGACCGGAAACCCTTTTTCTATTTTAAGTAACAGTGACCTTGACCTTGACCCCAGAAACCCCAAAATCAATCCCAACCTTTGTCTTGATATCAGCTACATACATACCAAGTTTTATTCAAATATCTTTACCGAAACAAAAGTTATTGACCGGAAACACCAGTTTGACGCCGCCGCCGCCGCCGCCGCCACCGCCACCGCCGCCGCCCGCCCGCCCGACCGACATCTACCCCAATCTAATAACTCAGGTTTTCAACGAAAACCTGGTTAACAAAGAGTACGCGGAAGTCGTTGAACGGATGCGTGCAACAGCCCTTCGTATTTTTCAAATAGTCGAGGTAAGCCCGCCCGCTTAGCTCAGTAGGTAAGAGCGTTGGTCCACGGATCGCGGGGTCGTGAGTTCGATCCTCGGGCGGGGCGTATGTTCTTCGTGACTATTTGATAAACGACATTGTGTCTGAAATCATTAGTCCTCCACCTCTGATTCATGTGGGGAAGTTGGCAGTAACTTGCGGAGAACAGGTTTGTACTGGTACAGAATCCAGGAACACTGGTTAGGTTAACTGCCCGCCGTTACATGACTGAAATACTGTTGAAAAAACGGCGTTAAACCCAAAACAAACAAACAAACAAAATCATCTTGTGGAATAGTGAAAATAACTTATGTGTACAGGGTTTCTTTTAAGTTGGTAGGTGGAAGTGTTTTGTTTATTTTGGGCATATTTTCTAAGCATTTACTAATTCCTCTTCTAAACAAGCAATTGGCAAATGTGATGATCAAATGAATATTTATTTTAAAAGAATTTAAATCAAATCACCCTCAAGACGGTAGATGGAACCCAGGGTTTCAAAAAACAAAAGACTTGAATATCACACCGGTCTGATACTCAAACGTATTTACGATGCTTTTTTAAAACTCGTTTAAACCTACCTATCAGGATATCTAGTGATTCATTTTGAAAATGTTCTTGGAAATAAATTCGTTATTATACGTAAAACAATTTTTATGCACAGGTAACAAAAAATAAATACAGTAGGTATAGTGTTAATTTGGAATCGTTTATACAGAGTTTTTCCTTTTAGTTTAGATATTTAGTTTTATGACCTTCAGTTTATTTCTTTCCCTAGCTTTTATGCAATCTATACAAAAGGTTACCTCTGATATCCCAGGAATAAATGAAGGAGATAGATGTGGTTGTTTCTGGCTTTTTACTTTGATACCGATTTTTCGTGCCAGATTTTGAATTAAGGTACTTCCAAACCGGTGCATATACTAAATCCAAACCGTTTACTGTTTTTCAATTACTTGTATCCAAACCGTTACACAGTTGATACATGTGATTGACTTACGATGGTATTTTTTCGTAAAAATACCATATTTTCGGTATAGAGACATATGGCAAGATATGTGAAAATGTTTTTTCTTTCTTCTTAACTGATTTATCTGATGATACAATTACAAGAGTTTTGATAACATCATTTAAAAGTTTCGTTTTCGCTTTTTGATTCCCATAATCTGCACGTTTTTATCACTTAGTAATTAAAACTGGAATGGTCTTATCTTTTTATATCGAATAACTTGAAACTTAGAATGAAAACTGAAAACGTAATAAATCTTTATGTAGAAATATGTGTTTAATCGTACAAAATACCATACCTTACGTGATGTTTTTGACATTTTTTGCTCGGGAGAGGCCATATTGGACAGATCCAAACACACGGCTACCGGTGTAGTTACCATACAGTGTCCCATATGGTGTTATATTTGTATTCTCTTGAATAATAGCATCTTTCTATTTCCTTTTGGTCATTGATATAAAACTGTTACATATATCTAAATTCTTAGTAACTGATAATACAATTAATATTACAATTTAGTAATGTTAATTTAAAAAAATGACAAAAAAAGGAAATCGCAGCTAGAATTTCACGTATATACACAACAAGAGCTGTCCGTAAGACAGCCAATGCTCGACTATTCCCAGAAGCAGGAATATTACCCTAAATGTTAAAATATCTATAGAGTTTCAATCCAGTCTCTGCATTAGTTTTGGAGATAGTAACCTAGTTTTGTAACCCCAAAGACACATGTGAAGTTTCAATTCAATATCTGCATTAGTATTGGAGATAGTAACTTGCACGCAGAACTTTAACCAGGATTTTCTAAGTCTAAAAGGGGGCATACTTTAGACAAAATACATGTTAGAGTTATAGGGCTTGACATAGTGAGGTTGGTAACTGAGTTTAAAAAAAGAAAAAAAGTTTCAAAGCTATATGCCTTTAAATTCTAGCCATAAGTACTTGTACGCAAAACTTTAACCAGGATTTTCTAAGTCCAAAAGGGGCCATACTTTGGCCAATATGCATGTCAGAGTTATGGGACTTGTTGCTATCACCTAGTGTTATAACCTTGAAAACACATGTATCTGCATTAGTTTTGGAGATAGTAACTTGCATGCGAAACTTTAACCAGGATTTTCTAAGTCCAAAAAGAAGCAATAATTTGGCCCAGTGAGGTTGGTAATTGACCTAGAAAAAGACGAAAAGAAGTTACAAAGCTATATGCCTTAACGTAATAGCTATGTACTTGCATGCAAAACTTTAACCAGTGTGTGACGCCGACGCCAGGTTGAGAAGAATAGGTAGACTATTATTTGAATGGTCGAGTTTAAAATGATTATCAAAACAGCATATTTAGACTTTGGAAATGTGCATAACAATTTTTTCCTATACTATTTTTCTCATTGATTTTAAGTTGTTTCAGCGAGATTGGAATTTGGTATGTTGGCGATACCTACCATCCTAACAGTGTTACACGCATTCACAAAGCTTCTGTAATGTGTGATTACAATGAGTACAGGTTTGTAATGTAAACATGTGTTATACATTAATTCATGATTAAAAAATTAGTGAAAAATTACATTGTATTATAAGATTGTGATATATCAGGAAAGGCAAAAATACAAGGATGAATATCCAGGTAAAGCCAGGTTCCAAAAACACAGTCTCTCCATAGCGCAACCCACAGCACGCAAACGTGCACAAGAATTGCATACCTAGACAAACACACGCACAGACAAAAAACAAAGGGAAAACGTAAGAACGTAACGAACAACTAAAGGGGCACACTGGGACACCGCCTTGGAACGGTCAGTGGCAGTTTATGGTGCAAACCTAAACTCTCTTGACTACAATCTTGGCCTACGTATTCAGCTAGTGATGATAAACTAGTCTGCAAAGTTTCAAAGCTAGCGTTCTTATAGTATTCAAGTAAAGTGGACCTTAAAAAAGAAATTAACCAATCTATATCGGAAAACAGTATCGACTGGATAGCTTTCTCACATGACGACACGGTAAGGGTTCGAACAACACAACAAGAGATTTGAAGACAACCACCCCCCCCCCCCCCCACACACACACACACACACACAACCACACACACAAAATATAATTTAAAAAGCTAAATTGAAAATGCGTTTCTTTTGATGGAAGCAAAGGTTTTCCATTTTCTGTACAAAAATCTGAACATTTCATAACGCTGGAACGGCTTCGTTTTCTTACATAAATGGTATTCATTTTAGACATATGCTTTTTACCGGAAGCTGCTTATAGAAATCGTCTGTTGTGATCCAAGAACCGTCGGAAATGGAAAAATGGTCGTTTAAGAGAAATAACTGAACAAAAGTATGCAAAACTATCAAAACCAATGTATAACATCTATGCAAGCCTTTACTACAAAAGATATTGCATACGAAATGCATGACGGGTTAAACCTTGTTTGATTTTCTTTGTTTAATACTAGACGAGTACTTCCGATATACGGAGAAATCTCCAATGTAAAGATATAATACACCACTTTTGACCACACGTTTATTGTGCAGTACAAAAGTATATTTATGAAAAAATAATGGTTGATGTTTACTTACCAGATGATATGTAGCTATCTAGGCCTAATACGTTAATATGGAGGATATTTGTTTGTTTCCAGTGTGATATCGAGATATATCGTCACCGATAAGGGATATAATCAAATATTTTCACGAAGGCGAAGCCTGGGTGATAATATCAGATTTTTCTCCCTTGTCGGTGTAGCTATACAGACATTTTTTTTCTTTTTTGCTTTTTTGTGTTGAAAAAAATTTATTTGTTTATTTCATGCTTACATATTCAAGAAAAGTTCATGATAAAATTCGGATTTATTCAGGCTTTCATGTAACACCAATGTATCCGCTAAATAACCATGGACACTTGCACAGTGATGTCGAATATTGGTAATTAGGTCCGTGAAATCAACACGACGCAATTTTGTATTTAGAAAATAATGTTGCATTTATTTTTTTTTATTTATGTACACTATTCACAGCCAACAGATATCAACCAAAACGTCGACAGTTAAGTGATACCATATGCATTTTTTAACGTTTTGGGTAAATGCCTAAGTTCGTTGGATGGTACCGAAAACAACAAGCTTGCTGAAGATTAGATTAAAAACAACATGAAAAACGTACACAATCGAGGGATAACCGAAAGACCGGGATATAGCACAACTGACAACACAACGGAAACAAGTCTGGGGAAACTACTTCAACGAAAATACTGGCATATTACATAAGGGTGTCTTGTGATAATTACCCAAGACAAAAACCAACTAAATGTGCTGTCGCCAGTATAAGCTACCAAACGATAAAACTGAGAACGAAAAACAAGCAACCAACTTAAACGTAACCTTTCTATAGAATGTAACCTTTCTATAGCATTTACTATTGTTTCTTCGAAAACTCGGGTAAGAAGCTAGGTTGGTCTACACAGGACTGCCTAGCAGTACATGACATTTGTACGGCTTGAATTTTAAGATAGCCATAGAGTTGTCAGTAAATCCAAACATTTAAGGCAGAAAAGTGGAATTATTGTGATTTTTTTTTTTGCACACGAGTTTTTTTCAGAAAAAAGAAGTTCGGCACAGTGAGTGAGATAGAGAAACATCTCACTGATAATTTTCAGTATTTCACCAGTTAACATAAAATAAATACTAAGAAACAATACTTCTGTACATGCGCATGTCCGAACGTACTTTAGTTGCTACTACAGTGACACGCACTACTCTTTATTATTGAAGATGAAGAAGTAGTTATACAAACTTCTCCAACATATTTTTTTTCAATATTTTTGACAATTAAACAAGTAAAATTAACATGCAGACACACTTCTTTACAGTCCATGTGCCCCACATGTCTTTTAAAAGCATTTGAAATGAAATGCTGAAACTGCTGTGGAATTGTAACATTTTCTAAAGTCGCTCCGCCATTTTGAAACTAGAGGAACCTTATACTACAAGCAGTTCGATGCCACAGTAGTTTAACTGTAGTTGTAGTAAGTATGTGATCAAACTAGGTCTATGTGGTATTTCTGATAACATTTTAGATTAAAACTTTTAAAAAGCGTTACATTTAGAATCAAAATAAATTATCATCAAAACCTCAAAGATATACTCCATAATTATTGAGTGTTGCTTGCAAAGCAGTAATTTCCAGTAAAAGTTTCAGCATATAAAATTTGAAAAGCATCATATGATTACAATTGCTGTAATACATCCTATGGCCCATGGCAAGATGCCTAATACAGAGCAATCCATGTCTTCCAATTATTAAGGATATAAATGTGAAATGGTTACAAACTGATTGAATAACACTTAAAATACAAAGCACTTTTAGATAATGCCGTATGTTACATACTAACATCAATTATTCCGGTCATAATCATTGTAACCAATGTTTTGAAAAATCATTTAAAAAAAAGACCTGCTCACCGATCTTTGTGACTTGCTCTTTAAGAAAGTGCCAATTAACGTGAATTCTTATTTTTAATTATAAAATGACATTCTTTTCTTTTTCGTTTTTGTGACATTTTGTGTATCATTTATTTTTATTTTCATCTATCAAGAAGGTGCCTTTTTTCTGTGTCCACATGTTACCGATTAAGACACTATAAATGCTTAAAATATGTTGAAAGTTTGCCTCCTTCCTATTCCTCACTATCTTGGTCAACGCATTCATAACAATAAAATTCGGCGTGCATATCAATCCTTCAACAACATACGGAAAGTCATCGGGTTCGGTTCTGTCAAATCTACCATTAGCATTTACTAAAGGGCATGGTCCGAGATTTATGTCTTTTTTTTCATTATTGAGAAACAGTTTGAATATATTAGCAAACGTTAGTAACATTCAAAAATGGAGTGAATATGTGCATTTTATGTGTATGTTATCTACATTACAGTGGTGAAGACTTATAAACTAAGAAAAGTTCATTCTGCGCAAGTCGCACAGTAAAGTAGGAAGAAGGGTGGTGATGCGGGTTGCTTTGTAGCATAGTCATGGATAGATCTTTAAGCTTTATTTGTTTCTGATATTATTGACTGTAAAGCTGTATTCTAGCATCAAACTGCAGTATTTGCCGTTTTCAGGTGGGGAGAGGTATTAACGAGAAAGTAAACGCGTGCTAACAGAGAAATGAGAGATTCTCCTCACTCGCTGTTAACACACATTTAACAAAAGCGAGTTACGTGGCAAAACGTCTGAATATTGTGACTGAATAAAATCAAATTATTTGCTTGTTAATGTGTCCCGTTGCTGTATTTAAATAGATGTGAAAACACACACAAAATCAGCTGGTTAAAATTGGATTGTACCTTTAAAGGCTGTATTTTGTCGAAAATGTGAATTTCATAGCTTTTAAGTGGTTAGTAAGATCTTAAAACAAGTAAAAAACTTAGATTTACCACGGGAGGTAATCTTGATATGACATGGTTTTTTTTAATATATAGCCTCTTATCGCTTTTTAGCGGTACATGGTGCAAATGTTTTTGGTGCTGTAACACTTATGTAAGATTATTTTGGTATTAAAGTTTCATAATTTTGACACTAGGAATATGGCATGTGTGAAATATTATCCATTTATCGTATCAAGTAACTCTTTAAATGCAGTAGATTTTATGTGCATTAACAGCTGCAATCTGATTACCAAATTTGCATTGTAATGACATGCATGTATATACAATATGAGAAAAGGGCCTTCTAAGAGACTATGGTTTGAAATGATATAGTTATACCATTGAAATTGTAAATGTTTACTACACTTATCACATATAAAGATACATTGATCACATATAAAGACACAATGTGTATGAGCTCAATCCCGGAGCAAGAGAATTTTTTCTCATCATAAAGTAGACTAAAAACAACACGCCAACTTGTGAAATTGTAGTAGTTCACAGTAAATTTGAAATATCCAGGGATACTGCTTTGTTTACATTCCAAAATCACATGACTGGAAGCAGTCAACAAAAATCATTTGACTAGGTAATATCTCATCAATGTGTCTTATGCCATTTTCTATCACTAAACATAGGTCAACACTAAGTATCACCAAGTAAAATAAAAACAAAATTGAGCAAGAATAATGAAACGCTGAGAAAAGCAATGTCCAAACGATAAAGGGAGAATACATTAATTTACGCAAAGTACATTTATGAGTTGAATATTCCCTTAGAGTGTCTGGAATTTTATACAACGTCCTTACGTTAATTTGGACATGTCAGCGTACGTAATACGTAGTCGTGCCATATATTCACACAATTAACATAAAATGTATCCGAAGGACCCTTGCTTTGATTAACAATATGTGCCAATTATGTTTTTATCATCATCTTAACCATAATTCAAAGCAAGAATGTCTAATGAACGAACTTCAAAGATTTAAGTCCAATTTTCTCACCAAATCCCAAAAATGCCTATACTATATACTGTGTTAATTCACAAACACTTTGTATAATTTTAACTTAGGCTTCCGTGTTATATGTGGCATTTTTATTAGATTAGGTTAGAGGCTTTTGAATAAAAGCTAATAGATTTACATGAAATTCTTCCTTAAAAAGGGGGACTAATCTTTATCTAAATCCTACGTATTGTACCGATCTACATTACTGTGTCAAAGTTATATTTGATATAGAGTTCTGCTTAAACTGTGATAGGCTGCGCAATAGCGCAATAACCGTCTTTAGTAGAACTCAAAGAACATTTGAATGTGAGAAACCATACTGCAAAATGTTTCTTTCCTCACAGGTCAGAACAAGTTAATTATATATTCATTATATTTCTCTGAAGTTTTTTTTGCTATCGTATATTCATTTTTGTCACATTTTGTGACATTTGGAGATTTCTTTTCAGGCATACATATACTTAACATGGCTAAATGTTGTTATTAATCATTTGATTAGTTTTGTTGCATCTGGGATGGAATATTTTAATTAAAACATCACATACATGTATTATCAGTTTTCTAGACCGCGAACTTTATTCAATTTAAGAGTGATGAAAATATAGTTATTTTTTAAAGTTGAACATTTAAACTTACATTCTTCAACCCTTCTTGACCTCGTTTTAATTTGTATTATTTTGGACCGTTTTTTTTTTCTTGCAATTCTTTTGTTAAGAAAATTGTCTAATGTTGATTCCGCTGTAGTATAAGAACTCGGCTGACCATGACAAGTGTTTCATCAACTTTCATCGCGTATACAAAACGTAGATGGACACACGACAGACGGTCACATGTGAGTGGTCTGGATATGAACGAAAATAATTTGTTTGTTACAAACTGAGGCGATATTATTGTAGTACGCGTAAGAATATATCACAAAATAACAGTGATTTCCCCATTTACCAATAACTTATGACTCATAAGTGTTTTCGTTAAATCGTAAATCAAACATGTCACAAACTCGAGTGTAATGTTCGGACACATTTTAAGGAATTGCAGATACTCAGCATTTCATTCTAGTAGACATTTTTTAAATAAATCAAAGTATATATTGCACTTATCTCCAATATGTTGGTAAACAAGTTATAAATTATCATATTATGGCACTTTTATTTCTTTACATGTTTTCTTATTTGTTTTATCATTTTTTTTAAATTATTTTATATATATATATATATATATATATATATATATATATATATATATATATATAATATATATATATATTTTTTTTTTTTTTTTTTTTTTTTTTTTTTTTTCTTTTTTTTTTTTTTTTTTATTTATTTATTTTTTTTTTTTTGCTTTTCAGCTTGCGATTTTGACAGTGTAATATGTCATTTTAATACTTTATATTCAAAAGTCATTGCACCTTGCTCTGTTTAGAAGGGAGAATTACTTTGCTTTAAGTCAGTCTCGATATATCTCACAGAAATACCTTATTATCTAGTCAGAGCTAATTTCGATGAAAAGTGTTCGGATTTTTTTATTGTGCTCGGGTTTAGCGTCCTTTTCAATTTTTCAGTCATGTAAGCGGTGCACAGCGAAAACAAGCGAGGAAACTACTAGTGCTATGTTCACGTTTTTTGGTATGACACAGCCAGGGACTAACAGGAAACTCTCAACCTCACGCTCTCGAAGCCTACAAAAACAGTGTGTTTTCTATATAAGATGTACTTACAACTAAGCCTGACATTGGTCATTTTTCAGTTTGAAAAAGTCTGATAAGACATGTAAAATGCGTTGTCTGGAAACATAAAGGCACCGAAATTCATTACTTCGACACCGACAATTTTCAGAACTTAACCTGATACTGAAGTATTATTTCAATATCTGATTATGGGATTAGTTACGTGGAATTAAAGTATGACGGACGGGTTTATAGAAAGGCGGACGGGTTGACAGACAGGCAAACAGGTGAACAGACCGATAGACAAAAATAGAGACAACCAGAAAAGAAACAATACAGGTATGTCTCCTTGGAGGCAACAATGACTGAATGAGCTTGAAAGGTATATGAATTACTTTTACACCTACAGTTATAGTTTTACTCTAGTCGAGCTATAAACGGCATGACGCATATATTTTCTGCGGGCAACACAAACTCTGCATATTTATAAAAGAAATCTTGTCCGAGATTATAGCCTTTGTCATTATAAATTTAGTATTTTCCGAAGAAAAATATGAACAGATCTTCAGTGTTTGAGAAGAGCTTTTTATTATATTTGAACGATACGAAAAGCAAAAGCATCGCATTTATTTTCTTTCTTTTGAATAGCAGGTGGAAAAGTTTAACTTTTCTAAGACCAAAGAACGATTATTATTAAATTACCGAGTGAATAAAAAATACAGTTTTGTTCAACATATTTAACTGATGCATCATGACTGTTAAGTGTCCGTTAGTAGGCTAATGTTCATATTCATTATTTCCACACGTCTCAACAACGTTCAATCTGACGGTCGTATCTTGTATATGAACTTCTTACGCTAAATTCAACATTGTGCTGAAAGTACCAAAAGTAAATAGTTTCCAGTATTAGTTGCATACAATATTAAACTAAAACAGGCGATGCTACTACTTTTAGTAACAATGGCCTTTACGGTCCATACAACTTGTTTGGTTACTCCCTTTCAAATGAATTTTCATTTTGGAATTTTATACTTCTTCATACAACTTTGCTCTTTAGAATATTATATCACTTATTCAAAAAAATATGAAAGTTTTTTTTCAAAGATAACTGCGTTTGGAAATTCTAAAATCTATTTAGTATGGTTTATGAAGCCTTTTTAGATACGTGAAAATCAAAGTCTAAAATTTGTCATTGTATAATATACAGGTGCGCATACGTTGGTACCGCAAGGACACTTTCACCCGTACGCAGTTGAAATTGCAACATCTCACATATGTGCAAGTTAACTCCAAGTCAGACACCTTGAAAATAGTGAAAAGAGGGTTACGGAACAGACGGCTGCACAAATAGAAGACCCGTTTCAAAATATAATTACAAAATGTCAATGAAAGCTGCACAGAAAAAAATACTTTCAACGTATCGCGCGGTCGTGAAAACAGATTTGGTTTATCAGACACCTATTATATCAAATTAAAGTAGTGCAATTTATGTCAAACGTCTTAAAATTGTTTTCTTATATTTACAATTCTGCAACGAGTGCGTACATGACACCGGTTATTAATCACAATGATCATGTGACTGATAAACAAAAATCTATGATAAAAAGCGTTCGAAATAATAAACGGTCATATAGGAATCAGGCGAGCAGTTAGACAGTCGAAACATGGTAGGATATTTCTTTTTTAATATGTAAACTTTTATTATTTATTAAAAGGTTCATTTAGTCTGTCAGTAAACACAGATTTATTAAACAATTAAAATATGTGTTCAGGAAATCGAGCTGATTTATATTTTCTTTTAAATTATATAGTTAAATTCATGTCAATGCAATACATTTTAGGAAGTTGGAATATAATTGTAATCAGAAGAACGTATTTTGTAGGGATGGTTTGATAGTAAATTACTATCAGTACTAAGTTCAAGTGATGATTTTCAAACATTTGTATATGCGTTGTAAAATATAACCATTTCTTGTGGTGTCAAAGAAATAGTTGTATAAACAAAAATGAGTGTACCAGTATTGTACCAGTATATATATGATGTGTAAGTAGTAGTAATTCTTCAAAAAAGGCTTTTATATGATAATGTATGGGTTTGTTTAAAGATTTGGATGCGTGCACAATTCTGAATATGTTTTGTACTGGTTAAAGCAGATAAGATTCTTTCGCTAGTAGCAGATGTAGATGAGAATATCCGGTCTCGAGGGTAACAGTTTAGGTTGTAACGAGGTTCTGCCGAGTTACCGCGTAAACAGTTACCCGAGAACCGGGTATTCCCATCTGCATCACCAACCAGTGATAAATTTATTTTCTTGCATGCCGTATTCAACAAATAATAGTAAAAATAGAACCCAACACACATCTTTCTTATAGCACTTTTCCCTTACATTAGCATACATATATTAACAAAGCGCGCGAACTTAAAGTCCGTAAACAGAGAGTACGTCATGACTTTACAAAGGCAAAAGCAACGCACTAGCTCCAGTTTTGTTTATCATCTGCAGTGAGACGTTAAGCTTTTTTCGTAAAACAACGTTTTTTGGAATCGATAAATATATTATAAGGAACAAAGACGAAGTATCAAGGTATATAAAATTTATCCTGTTTTATGTAAACAAAATAACTACTGCACACAATCACTACATAGATGTATTTTGTTAGACGTCATTTAATGCACGAGGATCATCTTACACCATGGGGTGTAAAATTGAGTTTTCCAACACCGGTGAAATCACCAGAACTCCCAGTACGGCATGCAAACAATACTTCATAGTTTAATTAAATTATAACTATTAAAGGAGCAATCCATTGTATACTGTATCCGTAAGTTAATTTTCGGTGTCCGAACCTAAAAGGTGACGTACCTATTGCATATATATTATTGATTGACATAATATAAGATTCTTTCACTGATTGTAGGTGCAGATGGGAATTTCCGGCCTCGAGGGTAACTGTTTAGGCGGTAACGAGGCTCCTGCCGAGTTACCGCCTAAACAGTTACCAGAGAGCCGGATATTCCCATCTGCACCTATAACCAGTGACAGAATCTTTTTCTTGCATACCGATATCAAGAAATGATAATGAAAATAAAATCAATCAAACGGATTTATTTTTAGAACTATTTCTTATAGCAGCGTATTTAAACAAAGCGCGGGAAACCAACGTAGGTAAACAGGAAAGACGTCATGACGTTTCAAAGACAATTCTAACACGACCCTATTCATTTTCCTATTAAACAAAGAAGGCAGAAAGCAGTGAATTATTATGCAACAAATCACTGTTCTGACGTCACAATTATTACGTCATGGCGTCAAACGGCATAGCGGCGCGCTGGAAAAGAAACCGATTGAAAACGGGCAAATATTTATTGATTGTCATCAAGGATGTACTTAAAAATCCTTGGTAACGTGTTAGAATCGAAATAATATATCTCATTTAGTGATTTGCTCTTGAATAAATCATTGTTTGTCGTTCAGATGCGTATTATTATATTACTCGGGCTGTGCCCTCGTGATATAATTCCTTCGCATCTGAACTCCAAACAATGATTTATTCAACGACAAATCACTAGATGAGATATATTATTTCTTAAATAACAATGTTTGAATCGAGAAATATACTATCAGGAACAAAGTGGAACTGTCAAGGTATTTGATTTTTATTCCGTTTTCTTAAATAAAATATAAATTACTACATAAATCTTCTGCATATATGTAGTTCGTAATACGTCATTTAAAGCACGAGAGTCATCTTACACCCTGGGGTGTTAGATGGATTTTTCCAACACCGGTAAAAGTACCGGAAATCCGCGTCTGGTATGCAAGAATATAGCAGGTAGTTGTGCGGACAAAACGGTAAGCTGCAAATCTCTAGGTTGTAGGTTGGTGTCCTTCGTCTGACCATATGTTTTTCAAATTTTAGGCGCAAACTTATCTTTTATTTTTATGGTTTATTTATTGAGAGATATACACATGTATTCAAGTTAATCGTATTAGAAAATGTCGAATAGAAATCTTTAAAAGTAGCATAGATTAAAAAGGAAAAATTACTTATCACCTGGGATTCCAGAGAATGAGTGCTGCATGAGAAATCAATTAAAATTCGTGAAATATATTACATAAAATAATATAAGAATAAAAACAATACGGATATCGGTTACAATTCTTTACAATGAATTAAAAAGAATGGTCTGAGGTGATTTCAAACCCATGGTTACGTGCACGAATGTCATACTCCTTACCACTACGCTACCTTGTCATCAGTTTAATAGGTAGGTTATTTTAGTAATATAGTTATTTTCGGGATACTTATATTGCGTCAGAAAGAAAACGTCCAAACATATTGGAAAAGATTAATGAGTTCCAGGTCAGTTCTTACGGACAACAACACTAACATTTTTATGTTTGTATCTCATGATTTTTTTTACCGTAACAGAGTGTCACCTGGTGGAAACAACTGTTTTAAATGTCCTGTAACTTTAAAACTAGACAGGGATTAAAATGTGCTTTTGCTCTAACACAATAGACTAATGAGGAATTTGCATTACCGCCTGATACGTATTTCTCTTTTTTTAAAGATGTATTGACGAGATTCTTGTCATTTGTACAACATTTATTTATTCACTCTTCCTGACAGTCAAACACAAAGAGCAAGTTCTTTCCACTGCATTTTGCCTAAGGGAAAACAGTTAAGTATACTACAGGCTACTCAGTTCATTCTCTATTTATTTGCCCAATTAATAGAACTCTTTGTTGATATCGACTATTTATTGTTTGACATATTCTTCTTTTGCAATTTAGTGCAGGCATCTATATACACGTTTTTAAAGCAATGTGGAAAGTATTGAACTGTCTATTTGCACAGTGTTGAAACTTCTGACAGCTTGGGATGCAAGGATACAGGTCAACCTTGAATTATAGATTATAAGATTCTTTCACTAGATGTAGATGCAGATGGGAATTTCCGGCCTCGATGGTAACTGTTTAGGCGGTAACGAGGCTCCTGCCGAGTTACCGCCTAAACAGTTACCCGAGAGCCGGATATTCCCATCTGCACCTACAACCATGGACAGAATCTTTTTCTTGCATACCAATATCAAGAATCAAGTAATAATAATAAAAATAAAATCAATAGAACGGCTTTCTTTTTAGAACTATTTCTTATAGCAGCGTATTTAAACAAAGCGCGGGAAACCAACGTCCGTAAACAGGAAAGACGTCATGACGTTTCAGAGACAAGTAACAATGTTTAGTTCCGGTATTGTTTTATCAGTTGCAGCGTAACGTTTTGAATTTTTGATAAAATAACGTGTTTTGAATCGAAGAATATACTATCAGGAACAAAGAGAAACTGTCAAGGACTTTTTTCCGTTTTTGAAATAAAATATAAGTTACTAAATAAATATTCTACATATATATAGTTCGTAATACGTCATTTAAAGCTCGAGAGTCATGTTACATCCCGGGGTGTAAGATGGAGATTGTCAGAATAATTTGTATATTTAATATATTGATAACGTGACACATAAGCACGGATAGTGCTTGACTCCCTTTTTAGGTTGTCGTTGCTATAATTATTGTTGAATTGCTGTAATTAATAGAATTTTGGTCATTTGTGGTTGATTTGGGTTCATTATGTCGATAGCTGGATCCCAGCATCACACATTGAGTCATATACAATAGTTAAAGGGAACCAGACATTTAATAGAGCAGGTACTCGTTGTAAGACGTTATGTTTAAATTTGGACCAATCAGAAACAAGTTCTAAAAATAGCACGTCTGCTGGGGTATAAATAGGTAGATTGATGATAGAGAGCACATTCGGTATCCAGCGGTCGAAGAAGACACATCGAGGATTCAACTAATAATTTATCCCAGTACCTTGAGAAGGAGACTATTGCAGTTACCCTGTCAGGGCGGATAAATTATTAAAAAGAAAACTTTGAAAGTTCTTAGACTAAAGAAGAGTAGCAGAATTTCGATAAGGTTTCGAGCTATAGGGCCAGCGCATAGGAGTTTTACCTTAAAGGTAATTGAATGCTATAGACGATAGCATATATAGGCTGAGCATCGGGAAGCTGAGATAGAGACCCAGAGTTTGGTAATCTACTGAGATAGTAGGAGAGTTCCAGCTTATATACGGTTCAGCATTATTGGCGAAGTACAGCCAAGGCATCGGGGATATACCTATATGATAGTTAAATGCTACATATGATAGCATATACGCGCTGAGCATCCAGGAGTCAGGGCAATCATATAGAGTTTGAGAGGACAGAGACCGAGCATCTATGCGATAGGACTCGTATGTTGTTGATTCAAAGACATTGTCTGACAGGAACTTCAACAAAAAGACCAGTCAAGTATAGAGTCTCCAGCCTATAGGAGTTTGAGCTAATTGAAAATTGTTAGTTTGAAACATTTAGTGATTTGCCTGATCCCTGAAATTGTCTAGCTCATAATTAAAATCATTTACGAATCATTGGTACACGAATCATTTAGGCAAGGTAGCCAGAGGAAAACTCTATATATGAGATATTTGGTCTCACCAGCTCTACGTTTTAACAAAGGACATTCTACATCGTTTGTCAGCTAGTCTAAGACATAGTCACCTTAGCGATTGGACCCAAACCATTGTTCAAGATACTAAAGGCGTAGGCACTTCCCTGGGTCATATAAATCGTATCCTGACAGAGATTTCCAGCACCGGAAAAATACCGGAAATTCCCGTCTGGTATGCAAGAAAATCATATCAGCTATGCAATTGCTAAAAAAATAAAATCTATAATTCCCTGGAAGCACAGAACGTAACCAAATGAAATAATAGTCTCGGTTTTCCTGCTTCTAATCAAGAGAAATAAAGAAATTGTTGACACCACTAACGCCCTCTAACATCTGCTTACATGGAATTCTGTTACACAGATAGTGCAAGAACTCAGTTATTTCAATGGTCGAGAAAATATAACAACACTGAAAAGTCTACACTCAAAAGCTTTTTAGACAATTTGAATAAATGCTAAGAGGAAAAAAGTATTCATATTTTTGCGCATTACTGTCACACAAAGAATTTTATTAACATATATTGATATTTATTAAACATTTTCAAGCATTACGAGGGTTAGTCCAAAAGTAATGTCACTGTAGCTGTAAAATCGTGTATAATGAAAGGAAATAAACAAAAATGCATACCGAAGTACATTTATCTATTTGCAATGTTGTCTAAAAGTATCGGTAATATATGTTGCATAGTTTTAACGATATCGACATACGGAAGGCATACTTGCAGCAATCGCCGCACGTCACTGACGTTATTGACGTCCGAGACGACGTTTCTTACTGACTGCTATCAATATTCATTCCTTTTCAAAGTATCGTCCTTGATTTTCTATACAGCGCCCATGTCTGTTCACCCACTTACGGAAAGCAGCAACATACCAGTCCTTTGAAAGAGATGAAAATACATTTTTACAAAAATTTTCAAATGATCAAGGTCCTGGAATTGGACCCTTTTGAGTTTATCTTTCAGATGAGGAAAAAGCGCACAATCACACGGCGCCAAAATCACAGGTCTTTCGGTTCTCTGGCGATCCTCTTGTGAATCATCGCCGTCCCTGAAACGCTCATACCACCTATAGGCATACAGACACTAAATAGAAAAATGGCGCGAAAAAATGGTAGTCGCATAATGGCGGATACAGTGTCAAATAGTCCTCAGTTATGTTGCTCTGTAGAGCTATTTTCCATATTTTCTTTGCATTTTTTGTTGTTGCTAAAATCGCATGACAGATCTATGCTTGACATGTAAGTGGCATTTTCATAATGAAATAACAACATGACAGAATTTTTCATGAAAACTTAGATCATACACCACCACTATAATTTTGGGTCTCATTTTTTAGCTGATTTTGAAGTTTGTGTGTTTGACTGAAAATATTTTTCTTGCATCAAACATGACCCCCACTTTTCTTTTGATTTTTATTGAGCACTTACAATATTCTTCAGGAAAATGTAACTTACAGACATTTAAAATGGGTCCTGATGTGTGCTGCGGTCATTGGAAATAAGTCAGTTTTATATAGAATAAAGAAGAACAGCTTTTTAGTGTGTTATAACCTTAATATTATAGGTATACAGACACTAAATAGAAAAATGGCGCGATAAAAAAATGGCAGTCGCATAATGGCGGATACAAATATTCCTCAGTTTGTTTTTTTTTTTTTTTTTTTTTTGCTCTATAGAGCTATTTTCCATTATATATTTTCTTTGCAATTTTTTTTCTAAAATCACATGACAGATCTATGCTTGACATGAAGGTAGCATATTCATAATGAAATAACAACATGACAGAATTTTTCATGAAAACTTAGATCATACACCACCACTATAATTTTGGGTCTCATTTTTAGCTGATTTTGCAGTTTGTGTGTTTGACTTAAAATATTTTTCTTGCATCAAACATGACCCCCACTTTTCTTTAGATTTTTATTTAGCATTTACAATCTTCTTCAGGAAAATGTAAGTTACAGACATTTAAAATGGGTCCTGATGTGTGATGCGGTCATTGGAAATAAGTCAGTTTTATATAGAATAAAGAAGAACAGCTTTTTAGTGTGTTATAACCTATATACTAGTCTTCTGTTCACTGTTTTGGTACATATGTGTTATTTATTGTCAGCATGGCCTCTAATGGTGATTTTCCTAATTTAAACCAAAAACGTAGAACAGCGCGCTGCGGTGTTTTGTCAGAAATCGACATATGTGCTCTCAGCATGAACAAGCGTTAACACTGCTTAGGTATTTACAACGAGCGATGACGTCAATAAAATTTCAACAGCAAACGGTGGAGATACGTGATGTCACGTTGTAAAAATTTCATAATTTATGATTCAGCGCGTTATTTTGATAAAGATCAGTGACAGTTTTATTAATTAACCAAATTCATGTGCATTTTAAACGAAAAAACGCCGGAAACAAATATTTTGCCATATTATCGAATTGAATTTTTGTACATTTTGATATATTTTCATTATTATACTCAGATGAATAAGCGCACAATGGACGCAGTGACATTACCTTTGGATCAACCCTCGTATAAACAAAATTAAAACTTGATAATAACAAATTGCGTAAGATATTATACTAAAAAGGATTTTCTATATTTAGCGTGCATTTTTGTGTGCATTTCTGGATTCCGGGTTATTGCAAAGTTTTTTTTAAGCAATGGATATTAATATTTTACAATCAAATAATACTCCTTCTCCTTTTTGGCGTGAGCTATCAATAAATCGTATGCTTTAATCTATGGTACTTGAAATCTAAACAAATCTAAACAAAGCACATATTATTTAAACATTTTCATATCATCTTCGAGTCACCAAAATGTGTGGCAATGTTTTAAAATTTTTATCATCCGAGTTCTGATACATTTTTGAAGAAGTCTTTTTTGACTTTGTCTGTAAGACTTTGCTGTGAAACATAATTTGCTGACGTAGGACTAATTAAACTTAACTTTCTCTTATAAAACAAAAATCATCAGAATAACAATAATAACATTATCTCATAATATCTAAAATTTTAAATATCCAAGTGCTAATACACATTTTAAAGATATAAATTCTCGCGAGCCTACTCCTCTTGGTTTGAATTTTTAGTTATTGGCATTTGATGAAAAACACTAATTACTTATTGGTTATTTTGTAAAGCACAAATGCCCAAAACAACAAAAATATTTTTTTCTCACATTTTCCTTAAGTTGTTACCATGGCAACGATGACACATGACCGAATTTTAAAACAAAGATATTTGTAAACATTACACATGTACAATATCAAGGGAAATATCATAGAAATACCATTCATTTTGAAGAAACATTACGGAAAATTGATAAAAATAATAAAGTCAGTAATTTAAGCAAATCTGGGATAAACTACCATTTACCCCACCCACTTGAAATGGTAACAGACTAGGAGTCAGGATCCATATACAATAAAAATGATGTCAAATGACTTTATTTGGTGGCAAAATGTGTTTGCTGTTGTTTTTAAACATCAGGATTAAAAAAAATAATGATTCGAATTTCCATAAATATATCATTAAAATGTGATAAATAGTGTTTTGTTGGACGCCATCTTGGATTTCTGGAAACATACTATGAAGCGGCAACTCCACCTTAAATTTTCTTACACTTCAGACATTTATCTAAACATTAATATATAAATTAACCGGTAGACGTTTTTGCACACGGAAGGTGCCCAAGGACTGGACTAGTACCATAAAAGAAATAAGACAAAACATAAAGAAATATCATTCTGAGAAAGGATTATTTTAACTGCAACTTTGTTGACATATATTTCAGGTTGCTGGGAAAAGATTTTTGCTCGTAGCAGTAATATGTTTTCAGACTTGCTCGTCGTATGCTGGTAGGTTTTTAGAAAGATTTTAAATTAGGACATTTGTTTTTATTTTTGTCACATACATTATCTTTCATTCAGATTTCAAATTAAATATATCAAGCCATACATAAACCTAAAATACCGTTTCAGAGGTCGGTGAGTTTATTTAATTCGGAACAATACCTATGGTTACATCAAATACATTCTTTTCTGTGCAAGGTTGTTTGGAATACTTCTTGAATATGATAGTGTACATTTTAACTACATACCTTTAGAAAAAGTGTCAAATGTTGACTGCAATAAAGATGCTGCAGACCAATGTACACATACTCCAAATGCTGAATGCAACAATGATGACACTGGCGCTAAATGTCAATGTTCTGACGGTTACGAAGAAGATACCACTGATGACAGCACATGCGTTCCAAGTATGTTAAAAGTTTTTGTTTATAAAGCCGAATCATGCCTCCGCTTCATACACTGACGAGAAAAAGAAACGCCTCATTCAAACTCATTGTACAATATTTTGATAACCGTGATTTAAAATTAGAAAAGAACAATTGCATTCGCAAATCTAATTATTTAAAAGAATTTATAGTTAATAAGACAGCATTTCATGGTCGCATTATGCTTCAAATCTTAAATTTCAATAGACTGGTTAGAGGAATTTCACTGACACAATCAGTAGCGCATGTGGCTACCTCTACTAGAAACCACAACAGCAGGACGTCGCCCAATGAACCTGCACCAGTTATGTAGCAGATACCGTGGGATTCTGGCCAACTTCTGGACGCTGGCAGGCTGTGGTTGACGTTGACGAAACCGCTGTCCAAGGTATTCCCAGGCGTATTCTGATTGATAGCAGTCCCACTGTGCACGCCGGCCAAGGCAAAATGTCAATGTTTTGTCTCTAAAAAGTTCCTGGTGTCACATGCAACGTAAGGTTGAGCGTTGTCATGCTTGCTGAAAGACCAAGCCTTGACGTTGACGGAATATAGGGACAATCACAGGACGTAATATCTGATCGATGTATCGCCTGGTGAGATTACCATGGCACACGACGACATATATTTGATGGCTGCCCAGACCGTAACTCTGCCCCATGGCAAGGATTGTGCTGCAGAACGCAATTGTTAGAGTAGCGTTCATGCCGTCGACTGTAGACAGAGATACGTCCATCGGTATTCCACAAGTTGAAACGTGACTCATCAATAAATACAACGTTCTGCCAAAATTACACGTTGGTGACGGTGACGTAGCGTAAGAACTTGACCGTGGCAGATAATGTCCCGTTCTCTTAGTCAATTTCTCACCGTATGTCGACTTATAGACTGTCCACTAAACGTGATGTGGATTCAGCCGTCACAAATCTGTCACGCAAATGGTGTTGACGTACGTAATAGTCCTGCCGTACTGACGTTACACGCGGTCTACCCGAACGAGGCCTATCGACAAGTGTTCCCATGTCTCTGATACGTCGAACGAGACGTAGTGTTGCCAAACGAGAGACGTTAAAACGTCTAGCGACTTGTTCTTGCGTTCAACCTTATTCGAGCATGGCCAAAACTTGGGCCCTCTCTTCGAAATTTAGCCTTGCAATATCAAAAATTGATTAATTGTCAGAAAATCTCTGAAAATATGGTCGTATGTACTTGTGTTAAATTCACTCAATAAAACCACATGGTTGACTTACTCGGGCTAAACGAGGAAATCATGAGTAGGTACTGAATTTAACAATGGGCTGAATAAAATCTTACGCGTTTCGGTTGGCTGTGTTTGTCGGTTAGAGTACATGTACATTTCTGACATTGCCCAACAAGTTTAAACTATGTTACGAAAATAACGCCAACTTTCAATGAGTCGTTTCTTTATCTCGTCAGTATATTAGCAAAATAATTGACGTTAGAGAAAATATATGTATAAAAAAGATAGGAGAAAAACCCTACGATATATGTTTATTTCTGGAACAGTATCTTTATATCTGTTGCTTTCATACCTTATCATATTGGTTCAAAGGACATACAATATACATGTATCTGCGTTATCAATCTAAGTGAACTTTTCCAGATGCTACAGTTATTCTACCGAGTAAACTCTCGTACATTAAAATATCTCCATTTACATTAAAATATACGAAATGGCATTTCTTTAGATAATTTGATAATATTAGCCAGGAAATGTAGAAAGACCAACATTATATGCCTTTGATATTAGATACTATTTTCTTTTCAAAAGTGATATTTATTTGTTACAAATAGATTGATATGATTATAAAACCGCTCAATTTAGAATGAATATGATTGTTAACATTATTAACACATACCTTTAGAAAAAGTGTCAGAAGTAGACTGCACGAAAGATGCTGCAGACCAATGTACACATACTCCAAATGCTGAATGCAACAATGCCGACACTGGCGCTAAATGTCAATGTTCTGATGGTTACGAAGAAGATACCACTGATGACAGCACATGCGTTCCAAGTATGTTAAATGTTTGTTTAGAAAGGAGAATCAATGACTCCGCTTTAAATTAGCAAAATATTTTAATTATATGAAACCCACCTGCAATATATATTTTTATTTCCGGAACAGTATATTCATATATATGTTTTGCCGGTTCTAAGCATATACAATATATTTCCGTTACCAAACTTTGTGAACTTTTCCAGATGCCACAGTTATTCTTCCGACTTAACTCTCGTACATTAAAATATCTTCAATTATATTCAGATATACGAAATGGCATTTCTTTAGATAATTTGAAAATATTAGCCAGGAAATGTAGAAAGACCAACATTATATGCCTTTGATATTAGATACTATTTTCTTTTCAAAAGTGATATTTATTTGTTACAAATAGATTGATATGATTATAAAACCGCTCAATTTAGAATGAATATGATTGTTAACATTATTAACACATACCTTTAGAAAAAGTGTCAGATGTAGACTGCACGAAAGATGCTGCAGACCAATGTACACATACTCCAAATGCTGAATGCAACAATGCCGACACTGGCGCTAAATGTCAATGTTCTGATGGTTACGAAGAAGATACCACTGATGACAGCACATGCGTTCCAAGTATGTTAAATGTTTGTTTAGAAAGGAGAATCAATGACTCCGCTTTAAATTAGCAAAATATTTTAATTATATGAAACCCACCTGCAATATATATTTTTATTTCCGGAACAGTATATTCATATATATGTTTTGCCGGTTCTAAGCATATACAATATATTTCCGTTACCAAACTTTGTGAACTTTTCCAGATGCCACAGTTATTCTTCCGACTTAACTCTCGTACATTAAAATATCTTCAATTATATTCAGATATACGAAATGGCATTTCTTTAGATAATTTGAAAATATTAGCCAGGAAATGTAGAAAGACCAACATTATATGCCTTTGATATTAGATACTATTTTCTTTTCAAAAGTGATATTTATTTGTTACAAATAGATTGATATGATTATAAAACCGCTCAATTTAGAATGAATATGATTGTTAACATTATTAACACATACCTTTAGAAAAAGTGTCAGAAGTAGACTGCACGAAAGATGCTGCAGACCAATGTACACATACTCCAAATGCTGAATGCAACAATGATGACACTGGCGCTAAATGTCAATGTTCAGACGGTTATAAGGAAGATTTAAATGATGACAGCAAATGCGTTCCAAGTACGTTAAAAGCTTTTCTTTATAAAGCAGAATCATGCCTCCGCTTCATACACTGACGAGAAAAAAATAACGCCTCATTCAAACCCATTGTACACTATTTTGATAACCGTGATTTAAAATTAAAAAAGAACAATTCCATTCGCAAATATGATGATCTACAAGAATTAAAGATTAATGAGAAGCATTTCGTGGTCGCATTGTGCTTCAAATCTTGAATTTCACTGACACAATCAGTAGCGCGTGTGGCCACCTCTACTGACAACAGCAGCAGCAAGACGTCGCCCCATCGACCTGCACCATATACGTAGCAGATACCGTGGGATTTTGGCCCACTCCTGGTGGAGTGCTGCTATCAGTTCCTGGACGCTTGCAGGCTGCGGTTGACGTTGTCCATGGTTATCCCAGACGTGACAGTAAAATGTTCCTGTTGACATGTGAAACGTGAGGTCGCGCGTTGTCGTGCTGAAAGACCAAGACGTTGACGGAATATAGGGACAACAACAGGACGTAATATCTGATCGATGAATTGCCTTGAGAGATTACCATGGCACACAACAAGTTGGGGCTTAGACCTATGATTAATGGCTGCCCAGAATATAACTCCACAACCACCGCAAGGATTGTGCTGAAGAACGCAATTGTTAGCGAAGCGTTCACGACGTCGTCTGTAGACACAGATACGTCCGTCGGTGTTCCACAAGTTGAAACGGGACTCATCAATAAAATACACGTTCTGCCAATTTACACGTTGGTGACGGTGACGTAACGCAAGAACTAGACCGCGGCCGGTTATCAATTTTCAGCTCATGTTGTCTACAACGTATGTTACTTCTAAAAATCAAAAACACAGCTAATAATAATGGTTTGATTCCTATGATTAGCAATGTTCTTCGTGACAATAAATACACAAAGGTAAGTCTGGTATAATTTGCCTTTGCACCTGTTCATGCGGAGACGTTCTATACCTAAAGCTATAGATCTCACAATGGCAAAACAATGGAAATTTAAGAATATATTACAGTTATATTACATTGTAGTTAAAGAAGGAAAACCCCTATTTGATAAAAAAAAAATATGCTAAGGCTAGCGCGTTTCTATACATAATAACTTTGCCCGGCGCGTGGTAGCCTTAAACACATAATGCAACTTGAATTATTTTTAAACAAGCATGAATTTGTAATAGATTTACCAACTTCTCCCGCCTCTTCAGTGCCATCTTGTACGAATAAATTGGTCTGTCTTTTAATAAGCAATGTATTTGTTAAGACAACTAATAATAGTTTCCTCTGATTTTTAATATTGGGTGCGAGTTCAGATTTTAATATCCGCAAACTTTCAATTTAATATACCTGCCAACGGAATTACTATGATGAGAATGGGGGGGTTATTTTGTCAGTAATTGGAAGTGGCTGCACTGGAATCGGACCATGTCCAGGTGATGCGAATTAAGTGTGTGGTGATAATTCCAAAGGTGTCTGCAAAGAAGGCTACGGAGAAAGAGATAATATATGTACACTCGGTAAACTATATGATTAGTAAACGGAAATAAACAAACGATAAGTCAAAAACATGGAAAATGTTATATGCAATTGAAATAGTTGGAATAGCTATTCCAGAAACTGAAAATAGTATAAGTGACTTGTTTATATAGTTGTAAGTAATGATATCTTTAGTAACATAAACATAATAACACCAAGACAAGTGGAGGTGTAGTACGGTAAGATCGTTCTACAAATACTATCATAGTTTGTATCGTCATATTCAAACTTTTATGTATCTATGCAATCTACTCTGCCTGATCAGGCTGTGACATAGTATAAAAACAGTCAATGTTAAAACTTAAGCATCTGTATTTCACGTGCATTTGCTAAATCATCTTACTGCAGAAACACTTGTACATGATTTTTTTAAAAATAGAAACCTATTTAAAGCTCATCGATAACCCTTAATATAAGCATTTAGTGTAAATTGTGCTGATATGGAATCAGTTTAACAATCAATAGCTTACAAAGATTAAAGAATATTCAGTAAGTGATATCGTTACACTTTTCAAAATAGTTTTGTGTTTTCTTTCGAACTAATCGTAACAATTGCTGTACATTCAATGTTTTCTAAAATGCATACATTTCTATCAAATATTTAGCTGTAAGTGGAACTGAATGTGCAGATGGAGATGGATGTGAAAACATTGACAATGCCGTGTGTGATGAGGGTACAAACAGATGTAAATGTAGTCTTAATTTCGTTATGAACGCTAACACATGTGTACCTGAGAACACTGGTAAATAGTTACGCATATTATATTTTAAAAATCATTATCACCTGATTATTTTTCTACCTTTTCCGTATTTTTTTTCTTGAGTTCTCGTAAAATATTACATAGTATATCTCATGGTATTCATCGCCAAGTTTGTAAAGGAATGTTTAATTCCCAACTGTTTTCTGTACATGCGAGCGAGTGGTGTTTTATCTCAAAGATGAAAATTTTGATGGGGAGAAGAAATAAGTGGCGTGGCTTTAGTATCAGATAAAAATCTACATTGATATTTGAATGATTTATATAATCTTTCCACAAAAAAAGGCTTATTATTACTTTTATATTTTGCTCTTATAAAAGAATAGTTGTCTTCGGAGTAATAACTTTGCCATAATAATGAAGTGAGCAATGAGAACAGCCGGAGACCAGATTGCTCATTCATGTAACTATATAATATCTTTCAATACGTTTTCACTGTTTCAGCTGCATCTACAGGAGTTGGAGCTATGACACTTGTAATGGCTGTTTTTGCAACCATTCAAGTCATGTTAAGATAAATTTGAAGATGTGAGTACCTATCTATTCATAATTTAATTCATTCGCATAAGAAATTATATTCATATTGGAAATGCTAAAGATATTTCAGGTATGGCGTTTTCTAATTTCATTCATTAAAAATTTTACAATGGTTTCACGGCGTTCTCTGATGGTGCTTACATTTGTATAATGGTATTACGGTAACTACATGTCTCGCCTGGGGAAGGTCAGTAGGTAGGGCGCATGAATATGGATAGAGAGGCCACGAGTTCGATCTAAGGGTGATGCGTATGTACACCATGACAATTTGACAGTAAACACTATTTAAAGATATTGCAAAACTATGCAGTCTGTATAAAATATTTTGATATCATATTATCTCTTTTTCAGGGTGTCTCATTCGAAAAAAATGTACGATAAACAGTGTGTTTTAATGTGTGTGTACAAGGGATATTATTGTATTACCAACTGTTTCTGAAGTTCTAGCTACTCAACTACTTCGCTTGCCGTGGAAACTATTTACCTGTTTACATACCATGATTTTTACACTTCGGAGGATTATATATACTATATGTTACTTCACATCATATCTAAAAGTGTTTAGTTTATATCAATTTACAATATGTCTGTAAATCTTCCAAAGGGAAGTATAGTATAAATCTATGTAGATATTTTACTCTTTATTTCGAATTTTCGGACACTTGTCCTTTTTCAAGAATATGGAAATATTTTTCTGACTAAGTAATATCCATGTAACATTTATATGACAGGAAATGAATGATGTTGACGTCCTGTCTCTAAGACGACGTCACGTCATTTCCTGTGTAAGATGTGACGTCGTCTCCCGCAAAAAGGCAAGGTGTCAACGTCATACACAACCACTAGTGTTTCCGTACTGACTGTGCATATAGACCTTGTAAATTTTAGGGTTTAAACTGAATTGGACAGTTATTTTGCTGATAAATATTTTATATTTTTAGTTTTTGTATATCTTGCTGTACAAAGTATTGCGTTTTGCTCTCTGGTTGTGTATGACGTTGACACCTTGCCTTTTTGCGGGAGACGACGTCACGTCTTACACAGGAAATGACGTGACGTCGTCTTAGAGACAGGACGTCAACATCATTCATTTCCTGTCATATAAATGTTACATGGATATTACTTAGTCAGAAAAATATTTCCATATTCTTGAAAAAGGACAAGTGTCCGAAAATTCGAAATAAAGAGTAAAATATCAACATAGATATATCAATTTATATAGGTCAAATGTGAAAAAAAAATTTACAACTTGTATTTATCACTCTCGGCATGTAATTCCTGATGTGGGGTATGATGTTAAAAGGGTTATGTTAGCGTAGAACGGCTTAATACTAATTCCTTCATAATAATAGTTTTTATAGTGCAGGCTTTATAAGTTGTCGATTATCGAAGTTCTTTATTATTTCAGTTAACAAAATATTAGTTAGTTAAAGAAAAGATTAAAGACACTTTCAGTATGTTGCATTTATCTCCTACATGTATATTCTAACGCAAAATTTGATATTTATACGTTTTTGATTTGGACCGAGAAATATGTATTATTTCTACAACAGAAATGAACTATTAACGCCATGAAACACACAAAACTGATGTCAGAAATAACGTCACGATCCAGATATGAAATCTGAGCATCAGAAAGACTTAGTAAGCATATTGGCGTTTGAGGTTACTAAATAAAAAATTATCTGCCAATACACATATCTTCAAAATACTTCGAAGGAACATACTGAAAATATGCATATCTTTTAACATCATACTCAAAATATCGTACCAATATTACAACAAAGTCATCGTACAAGTTTATTCCTTTAACTTCTGTTCGCATTGAACATTATCGCAGAAATGACGAGCGAATTTTTTAAGCAAGATAAAAATATCATACAGACAAAATTTTCAAAGTGTCTAAAAGATGTACATCTCTGTTACTTTGTACTAATAAACTTGTATCTGCATTTAAAATAAAATAAAAGTAGAAAATCACAGGTCGCCCAACACGACATAAACGAAAATGTTGCAGGCTCGGTTTAATTGAGCCTGTTCATGGACTAAAGTCTCATTTCAACTAGATCTGCTTAATATTTTTATAATATTGCATGCAATTCTTCTTACTCACGTTTGGCGTTTGTGTTTAATAAATTTGACAACTGTTTAGTTCTTAAATGAGAAAATGAATTTCCCATATGAATATATTTCGACATAATGGCCGCCATTCTACGTCTGTTTTATTTCAAAGGACGTTGACGGATGGCTTAATGCTGAAATAGGTAACTAGCCGGTAAAGAGTACTATCCAGAGACTTGGTCAGAATATATACATTTTCGAATAATTACATCTGCATGAAACAGATGTTGTAATTCAACATTAGTTTTATGTTTAAATATTCAAACTACTACATGACAGGATATTTGAATAATATTTAGCAATAACCATATATTTCTTTGTCAAATTTGATAAATAAAACATACCACTGACAAGAGGTTGTAAAGACGATTGTGTGAATGAACGAACATGGTTTATATATTACTCATCAATGTATATTCAAAAAATTATATAACAAGAGTGCAAAGCCCAAGAAAATGCAGACCAACTGTTATCTGTATACTGGATACTATTCCCGGTGAAAACCACGTGATTATGGATAAATGCTTTTACTCATCTAAGGATGAGGTTAGCGCAATAATGTTTATAAATATCATCGAAACCCCCATCTGCTAAATGAGTATCAATTTATGGTAAACTACAAAACAGTTTTTTATCTTTTTCAAAACTTGTACAAATGTAATGCCAAATTAAAATATTTTAAGAGCTGAGTCATAATAATAGTATGGAAATTATTAAATCTATGGAACAAACATTTACCAAATAAACAGTTGTGTTTTAATTACATGTGTTTCTTTTCTTTTCCAATGAGGTTTTCCGGAAGACAACTATGCAGTTTCTATAAAATGTTGTAAAATTTTACGATGAGTAAGACATTTGTATTTCATTTACTGATCTATAACATTTTGTAACCATAAGCTATATGATAAGGTTTGCTTTATTTGCTTGATATAAAATACCTCTTCAAAAATGCAACGTTATATATAATTGTGTTTAAAAGAATGCGTGGACTTGCAAAAACAATTACTGCAATTTTGTAAGGCGTAAAAAAATTGTTTGTTTCCGGTATCCCGACTTACCCTAAATTTTTGGCCCGCCCCTAAATGTTTTGATGGCCTTGGAGGATAATTTTTTCAACTTTACTTACTGTTTAACACATTTAAACACTTATGCTGTTACGGTCACTTACGCATAGCCTATAAGTTTAAAGTCAATCTGTTAAAAGTCGTAAAATGATGGCTTACATTCTTTGTCAAAATGGCTTACACGCCATCAATAAATGTTGACTACTGTGAAGAGGGGAAGTGTTACGGTCGATTACGTATAGCCTGTACGTTTAAATAAAATCTAAAAAGTAGATCCCTCGGAAGCACCGAAAACAATGCAAACAGTTAAAAAAATTGCAGACTCGGTTTGACTGAGTCTGTTCATGAACAGTAATAGAAAATGCAACACTGCCCACGCCCCCTAGCACCGGCTTACGCAGTATTCAATCTTCAAATCTAAATGAGTTTAAATCAATGATCCCGAAGGATAAGAAATTATAACAACACTGAGATGAAGTCGGTCGACGTTTTACGGCCGCCACACAGCACTTAACACCCGCTGTTGTGAAGTAAATAAAATCTAAAAAGTAGATTCCTCGGAAGCACCGAGAACAATGCAAACGGTGAAAATTGCAGACTCGGTTTGATTGAAACTGTTCATGAGCAGTAATGGAAAATGCAATACTGCCCATGCCCCCTAGCACCGGCTTATGCAGTAATTCAATCTTCAAATCTAAACTAGTTGAAATCAATGATCCCGAAGGATCAGAAAATATATGAGCCGCGCCATGAGAAAACCAACATGGTGGGTTTGCAACCAGCATGGATCCGTGCCAGCCTGCGCATCCGCGCAGTCTGGTCAGGATTACAGTTTCTTTAATTCCAATAGGCTTTGATAGCGAACAGCATGGATCCTGACCAGACTGCGCGGATGCGCATGCTGGTCTCAATCCATGCTGGTCGCAAAGCCACTATGTTTGTTTTCTCATGGCACGGTTCATATATAACAACACTGAGATGAAGTCGGGGCGACTTTTTACGGCCGCCAAACAGCTCTTAACTTCCGTTGCTGTGAAGTAAATAAAATCTGAAAAGTAGATCCCTCGGAAGCCAATCTTTGACAACTGCGTCGGGGAGTCGACCTTTTTGCTAAATGGTTAGAGCAATTGCCTTGCATCCAAGCGATTCACCGGATTCGAATTCCGCAACAGGCAAATGGGATTTTTCGTCATTAAAAGTTACGCCCTTTGATTTGTTGAGTAATCATACTCACCATCATGGAGTTTACAACACTTTCGGAGAAAGCAATATAATTTCTTGATACAGGCAATTACTTGGTGTATTAAGAAATGAAATGATTTTTTCGGTGTTCATGCGAAATGAACGACAGAATAGGATCGGCAAATCCATGAATCGCGCTAGCGATTCATGTTTAATTTGCCGATTTTATTCTGTCGTTCATTTCCCTTGAACACCGAAAAAAATAGTTTCATTTCTTATATTTACATTATATTTCCTTTCCATTTGTAAACTATATAATATTATGAATTGCATATAATTTCTAGTATCTAACACTAAAATCGGATTCCCGGCCATTCTGTTCACCAGACGGAACAACTGCGACGTCATCTAAAGAACGTTCTCCCTGACTATACGCGGACGTCGTCAAAACAGAGGTCGGTTATCACTAAGCAGCGATGACGTAACTTTCGCGCCTTTCCTTTTGCTGTTCATACGAAATGAACGTCAAAAGTCTCAATGGAAAAGAATAGGGCGAATGTAATATAAACCTATAAAAAGTCGCTTGGAATGCACAGCATGCAACAAAGCAAAACAATAGCAAACTCGATTTTAGTTTATAAGAGGTAATGAAATGTGCAAGACCACTTACGCTGCCTGCCGTGTACCTAAACCTAAATCATTTTGAATAATTGTATGTTTTAAGGTAGCACCGGCGGTTTGATAAACTAGTGCACAATACACATTTTGCAACAGTTCCGATATATTTCATTTTAGGTTATTATCTAAATCTACATTTATCATTTTAGGCAATCGGACATAGTTTTTATTTTGACAACTCTTTTAACATCATGTCATAAATTTTCTTTTCCCACTGCTTCGTGTGGAAAAATACAGGAAACCAATCAAACGCGCTCTGTTTTTATATAACATATATAACCTCCATTTCCTACATTCAAAACATAGCACATGACGCCCTTCTGGTAGAATAGGCGAAAACAAATGAGAAGATTGCTATTTTAGATAACTACTCCCAAAGGACCGAAACAGTGTTTGTTTGTTTTGGGTTTAACGTCGTTTCAGTAATGTAACGGTGGGGGTGTTCCTGGATTCTATACCAATACAAACCTGTTCTCCGCAGTAACTGCCAACTTCACCACATGAATCTGAGGTGGAGGACGAATTATTTTAGACACAATGTCTTATCAAGTCGTTACGGAGAACATAAGCCCAGCCCGAGGATCGAACTCCGAAGATCTGCGCACTCCCTATAGAGCTAAACGGATGGGCTATATATAGCCAAAATAGGTGCCTGACATCTGTTATTAACTAACCGTATCGTATGGAATTTTATCGATCAATATGTTCAGTTAGCTTATACATATACATATATATATCGAACAATATAGGCGGAAAAGTAGCCATTATTGTTTTGATTTATGGTGCCTTCGAAAATGCTTTTTGAAAGTGTCTTCTCATATTGAATTCATGAATCGAATTGAAACATTTATCAATTTTATTCGACGGGTTTAATAAATTCAAAGCTTTTCCTGCTGAAACATCAAAATTTCTTTTTTCTTTACCTATAATAGACAAGTAAATTCGTCCAACGTCCTTATACTTAAAACGACGTCAACGTCAAAGCTTTATTACACTAGTTTAATACCAAATATATGTAGATTACTTTATTTAACTCCCACGCCCACAAAAATATGATAAATATAAATAAAAATACAGCGGACCATCTTGTTTACGTCAGGCATTTTCCCTATAGCAGTTAACATTTCTACCAAATTTAATAGATATCATTCAGGCAATGTTTAAGATACGACTCAAGATGTAAGGACAGATGGAAAGATGAACGGATAATGCAAAAAATGTATTACTTTACCTTGCGAGGGGATGATAATTGGACATGCATGTCCCGACAATACTCGCATATTCTCTTCACGTTGATGATGCATACCAGCTTTCATATATATATATATATATATAGATATAATTAAAAACGCTTAAATGCAGTAACCGGAGCTTTCGACCTTTCGGCCTTCTTCGGCGGCGTTTATTTAACAATGTATACAAGTAAACGGAAGTGACGTTACGTCTGGCACAACGTCCCATATCTATAACTCAGTGAAGCGCTATTCTTTGATGTTAATGCCATAGGGTCGTAAGTCCTGAGTTTGTTTTTCCATAAGTTCCCAATTGTTTTGCGGTACAGGTCCGTGCCGTGCAGCTTTTCCAGTCCCATCACCGCAAAATCGTCCTTATTGTGGCCGTTAGTGTTGAAATAGAAGGCCACTGGATCGCCGTATTTCGTTCTAATCCTGGATAGGTTCAATAAATGTCTCTGGTACAAAGTACCGCCGGTTTCCCCTACATATATGAATGATTGGCAACGTTTGCAGTACACCGCGTACACCACGTTTGAACTCTTACAGTTGATCTCGTTGCGCAAGTTATACGTTTTTCCGTTGGCGTCCACGAATGAATCAGCTTTCATGATGTAAGGACACACAGCACACCGTTTTGCACCACACGGGCCATATGAATTATTTTCCTTAAAGAACTGTCTATTATGTTTCTTGTGTGTAAGTATGTCTTGCAGACTGCAGTCCCTCTTGAAGGCTATAACGGTGCCTCTGGAAATATTTGTTTCATCCTATCAGAGGTGTGGAGCATGGGTAAATGTTTCCATAAAATTCGACCTATATTTGGTAGTTCTCGGGAAAATGTCAGCACAATTAGAACCCGGTTGTTCAGTTTGTTTGCTTTATTGTAGAGCAGCAAGTCATCACTTCTTTCACGCCTACCTTTCTTAGTTCAGTTTCCACAAACTGTTCATTATATCCTCTGCTTTGTAACCGTGTTTTGATTTCGGCTCTATGTAGTTTATTTAAGAAATGAAATGATTTTTTTCGGTGTTCATGCGAAATGAACGACATAATAGGACATGAACACCGAAAAAAATAGTAATTTTTGCGCCTTTCCTTTTGCTGTTCATAAGAAATGAACGGTATAATTTTCAACGGAAAAGAATAGGGGGAATGTAAATATATTTTGATTCATCCGAGCAAATACTTTTCTCGCGGATACAGAGGCCATACGGGATAGCTTTCTTAGTTGTTTCTGGGTGGGATGATTCCTGATGGAGGTACAGGTGTTTGTCACTTTCTTTAGTGTGTAAGTTTATCTTTATTGAGTTTCTGTGAATAGATGTCGTGACGTCAAGGAACTCTAATTTCTCAGTAAAATAGCGGAGTGTTATTTGAATCCTCGGATGAATTTGGTTCCAAAGCTCATGGAATTCCTTTAAAGAGTCTATACCATGCGTCCACAGGCCCAAGACGTCATCAACAAACCGGAAATACTCCAATGGTTTTTTGTGCGATCTTTGCATTAACTCTGATTCCCATGCAACAAGGTACGTCGATGCATAGTTCATTACCAGATGTGAGCCAATCGCCGTTCCTTCTGTTTGTACATAATGTTTGCCAGCAAAGGAGAATGTATTGTTCTCCAGCACGGTATGAATCATTCTTACGATGTCTGCTGTTGGAATGTCGGGGTATATTCTTTCGTCTAGGGTACGCTCGGGTAAAGGGCCTTTACATCAAAGAAGAAAAGTAGCGTTCCTTCCGGAAGTGGTTGTTTAATATTTCGCACTTTGTTTAAACATCTGTGGTGTCTTTTATATATGACGGAAGTGATGTCACATGGCTACGGAGTTCTTACTCTACTATTTCCGCCATCTTTTCAGTTGGATGACCCCTTCCATTCACAATAGTCCGCAACGGCAGCCCAGTTTTGTGCAATTTGGGAGTTCCTTAAAGTCTACCAGAAGTGGCAATGGATGACGTAATATACCCTTTCCAGTCCTTTGTAATTGTTCCTTTTTTGCACATCTCATCTGCGATCTTTTTCACCTTATTATTTATTGTAATGGTCTTGTCTTCTTTCACTTCAACGTAAGTGTTATTATCAGTCAATTCTCCCTGGAGTTTATTCACGTATTCTTCGGTGTCCATGACAACCACCCCAGAGCCCTTTCCTTAGGCCGAATAACGATTGTGTCATCATTTAGCTGTTTTTTCATTGCTGACTCTTCGTCCTGTGTAAGATTTGTTTTGAAATGTTTTTAAAGGCCAAAATTATATCATCTTTTACATTTTTAAGTAGGCATCAAGCAATTTGTCTCTCCCTGCTGCTGGAGTCCAAGTCGACTATTCCTTTCTTTTATCGTCAGTCTGAACTCTTCATCTTCCGTGTAGAAATACTCTCGTAATCTCATGCGGCGTTCCCAGGCTTTCAAATCAGTAATAAGTTTGCCCTTGTCGATATTTCTTCTTCTTGGCACAAATTTCAATCCTTTAGACAGAAAAGAAATTTGAGAGCTGCTGAGCGGTTTAGATGAGATGTTGGTAACAATTTCCGGAAGGTCAATGAGAGTTTGTCCTGTCACCTGTGTGTTAATGTCAGTGTATCCCAGAGCGGATGCTGCAGTAGATGTAACATTTCCGGTTTTACCCCCATTTTCTAAAGAGCATCCATTCTCGGAAATTTCTCTTGCTTCCTGATCATGCACATCCGGTCTGTTGCACATGCGCACTATGCTTAAGTGTTCATTTTCTACTTGCAGACATAGATTTCTTTTTTTTTCAAATTAAGTCCCTGATTAAACGGAAATTTCAGCCATTCTACTTCCGAGTCATTGCACTTCTTCACATATATATCAACATTATAAAAGTTGGCACTGCAATGATTTCCGCTTCCGTCGCCCATGTACATGATTTTCCATGCATAAGAGCCATGTTGTCAGTATGAGTTTCAAAATCACCATCTATCATCTCTGAGAAGTAGTCTTTATTTTCTCTCATGTGGTTTATTACATTTGCTTTGACTTTTTTGTGGCTGGGCGGATCTTTCAAAAGTTCCATAGCAACGCACCAGAAAAAGCAATTACCGTCTCTCTCCACATTGATGATACATCCATCTTGATTTGTCTTTAAGTGATTTTAGCTTTTTCTTCTTTACCCTTAGAAGTTTAATTTTCAGCTGTAAATATTGAGTGTCTAGTTTTTGAATCTTTTTGCGAATGGTATTTGTATTTGTATAAGTATTAAGCTTACTTGTCAATTTAACTTTGGTTTCCTTTACCTTTGACAGAATTCTTTCGAATACTTCTAGACCTTCTTCCATTAAGGACAGGGTCGTAGTTCGAAGAATTTTGTTCACATTTAACGTTTCTTTGTAAGTTTAATCAAAGTTCATTTTCCACTGTATGTTGAAACCGGATGGTACTAACCCTTTCTCGATGCATTCTATTAAAAATTGTGCGTGGCTTTCGTAGCGCTCGATTTTCTTCTGTACTTTCCACAAGTGGGTCAACAATATGTGTTCCGCTTGCTGGTATACCATCGCTATTTTATATTGTTAACAAAGTCTCTGTTTGCCGTATATAATCAAAAACGCTTAAATGCAGTAGCCGGAGCTTTCGACCGTTCGGCCTTCTTCAGTGGCGTTTATTTAACAATGTATACAAGTAAACGGAAGTGACGTTACGTCTGTGACCTGCGTTTTGGCACAACGTCCCATGTCTGTAACTCAGTGGAGCGCTATTCTTTGTCTGCCATAGGGTCGGTATGTCCTTAGTTTGTATATATATATATAAAAAAAATGTAAAAATCTGTGCCGAATCAAGTAAATTATAAAAGTTATGAATTATAAATTATATATATAGCTCTCGAGTCTTCGACACCGGGTGCCTAAAAATTAAAATGGCTTCTACCAAAAAAGAAATTGTAACTCTGTCCTCACCTAGAGACATCTTTCACAAAATATATTTTCTGCAAATACAACATCTTCTACAAAGCAAGGGAGGGGCAAGATACTAAAATGTCTGTAAATCATAACTATATATTACGTATTAGATGAAGACGTATGTAATTTGAAAATGTCTGATAATCTGTAACTGACGAATGTTTTCAAATGATAATATCTGTAAAACTGTAATGATATTATATTATACCAGATTTATATAACGCCCTTTTCATGATAAACACGTTCAAAGGCGCTTTACAGCAACTGCAGCCACACAGGGCGCGAAATCATCCTCTACTAGTACAGAAACAGAGCGATTTGACCAGAGGGACAGAGTGAGATAAAGCCCCCAGAACAGACAGAGAGAACAGAGAGAAATACAGACGTGTCAGGCTAACTTAGACTAGCTCTTTTCGAATAGACAGTCTGGTTCTTTAACGTGCCCGGTGTATAGCACCGATACACGCGAAGCCGTCTTTCCTTGGAAGAACCAGTACAAGCCTCTAGTTAGGTGGGAGACACTCAAGAGCATCTCAGAAATTTCCAGTGCGTGGACCGGGATTCGAACCCCGGACCTCTGGATTGACAGTCAAGCGTGTTTCCATTAGACCACCGGCTGACCTATGATATATGTTATCATATTAAAGGAAGTAATAAATAAACAAATGAACGGCATGACTTTTGGAAACGACATTTAGATGATACTAATGAAACCTGTTTGTAAACTCCACACCAGTTGAAGTTAATATCAGTATTGGTCAATTCATATCAACCTACTGTATTGCGATGATAATAATACTGTATCTACCTACATATACAATAAAGTTTTGTCCGGGTTAGCATTCTTGAAATCTACAATTGTTAACAGTCTATTGTATCTATCAATACCGATTCATGTAATAACAAAACAGAAAACAAACATGGGTGCCTACGACCTTGGCCTTTGAGACACATTGCCTTGTATTGGTGAATATTTTGCCAATTTGAATACTCATCAATGCATAAAGAAGTTTCAGACCAGACAAAAAATAATACTAAAATGTTTTATGCTCAAGTGTCACATTGACCTTGACCTTTAGCTAGAGGTCTGTGTCTTACATGTGACAAATCCATTTGTTATGGTAACTGTTTGTGCCTAGTAACTTGAACATCTAGCTCTGCAAAGTAAAGTGATTGACCAGACTTAGAGGACAATGTCGTTTTTGTCCTCTAAGTGAGTCTCGTACATGACATGTCTCAATTTAGGGAATATTTGTACCTAGTGAATTTGAAATCTCTGATTAATGGTTGAGATATGGACCGGACACGAAACTGACGCTCTTAACCTGTGATCTCATAGTGAAATTTTGACCTCTGGGTCTTAAGCGCGACGCATTGTCTTATTTTTGGAAACATTTGTGCCAACTTAAAATAATTTCAAAATACATTGTTGAACCGCAGGGTTATGGACTGTGCACTGTACCCTGCTTACATTGACCTTAGAGTTTGGGGTCTGTGTCTTTCTTGTTACAAGTGATCTCATTATGGGGAATATGGGTGCCAAGTAATTTTAGAATCCCTTGATGAATGGTAGAGTAATGGGCCAGAAACAAAACAGACCATGTGATAATTTGACCTCTACATTTGACCTTGACCTTAGAGTCAGGGACTGGATCTTGCGTGAGACAGGATGGCTCATTATGGGAAACATTTGTGCCAAGCTATTTCAAAATTCCTTCACGGACGAACCGGACAAGAGGTGTGATAGACGGACCAACAGAACATGCAGCCCAGTTCTATGCCCCCTTTTTTCTTCCAAGAAGGCTGAGGACAACAAAAAGCATGACCACCAGCTTATGGTTGCCTGTTTTGTCTTTATAATTTATTTCTTCATAGAAAAAATCTTCTTCATAAAGTATATCTGTGTTGAAACAGAATTGTGTCCATAGGACACGGATGCCCACATATACTGCGCCAGCTCTAAATATCAAAGTTTTTAATACAGTCATTATTCACATGAAGGTTGTTCGAATACAAGTTTGAAAAAAATATGTATTTAGATAAGGTTGTACATCTGAGCAACTTTGAATCCATTCCTTCAAAATGAGCAAATTTCTTCACTATGGCCTAGTTTGTGATATTAAGAAAGGGTCATAATTCTAGAAACAATAGCCACAGATAAAAGGCAATTACTTATGGTCATCTTCACATTAAGGTCCTTCACCTGTGAAACTTTCAGACATATCCTTTCAATAGTGTTAAAAGAGTTGGACACACAAGACTTTAACTAAGGAAAAAATAGTCACAGCGGCGATTATTCCTTCCCCTATGATCATCCGTACATCAAGCTTGTTCATTTGTGAAAGTTGTATGCAAATTAGCCTAAAATTGTGAGAGGTGTTGGACACACGAAATTTTTCTCTATATTCTACATAGCAAAACTATCAAAGGGCCATAACTGCGGTAACAATAGTTAAAGAAAAAATCATTCCTTCATGTTCATTTACCATCAAGCTTGTTCATCTGTGAAAGTTTAAAGCAATTCAGGCTAATAGTGTGGTGGGAGAGGTTGGACACACAAGATTTCGGAACGTACGAACGAACGTACGGAAGTACGGACAACGCTTTATGCTCCCTACATAAGTTTGGGGGCATAATCAGACCTGACACCTTCATGCCAGATGTCCACAAATCAAGCTCTGACACCTTCATGCCAGATGTCCACAAATCAAGCTCTGACACCTTTATGCCAAATGTCCACAAATCAAGCTCTGACACCTTCATGCCAGATGTCCACAAATCAAAATCTGACACCTTCATGCCAGATGTCCACAAATCAAAATCTGACATTGTCATGCCAGATGTCCACAAATCAAAATCTGACACCTTCATGCCAGAAGTCCATAAATCAAGCTCTGATACTTTCATGCCAGGTGTCCACAAATCAAGCACTTCAGACTGATTTGAATTTTGTTCACATGAATCTCACAATCTTGGGGAATCAAGTCCTAGAAAATTTCTATTTTTTAAAATACAATGTTCCAGTTTTGCAATTATTGTAAAACTTTTACCTACAAGTCATAGTAAATGTCTGAAGAACAAGACTTAGTATTGTATTGATAGTAAAACTTATGTCCATCATCTATCCTTGAAAAAATCTTGTAAAGTTAATTCTTGTTTTCATACGCAATTACCAGATATACAAAGATACGTAAAACTTTAGAACATTTCTTCACTCAGATATACAGTCATTGTACAACTTTAGGTTGAAATACCTTTTATGGCTTTATTGTTAAAAGATTAGCTTCTGTAGTCCTAGTCTATCTTTAAATACCATAAAACATTATGCACGAAGGTGTAAATGTTTGGGCTACTAGTCCAAGCACATTTCTATTTCTGAAAAACAAATTATGGAGTTATTGTACAAGACTACAAGTCTTAGCAACTTTCCCTTTTTAAATACGCACCTAATGCAGACATTTGAGCTACAAGTCTAAACATATTTTGTATTTCTAAGATAACAGGAATGCATTTATTGTGTAAATTTGTGCGACAGTTTCTAGCAAATAAATTTCCAAACTACTAAAGGTTTTTTCTGTAAAATGTTGTCATTTCAATAGCTAGATAACATATGCAATTCTTGCTTGTATGTTAAATTTTGGTTTCTATTTTAACAACATCTCTAAAGTTTAGGAATTTTAAATTTCAAGCTTATTACTTTAGTTGCATTGTTTCTATGAATTAAACTTATAATATATGGGATAGAAGTCCTTACAAAAATATCTTTTAGATACATGTCAGGCATCTGGCTACAAGTCCTGATCACTATCACTGTACAATTATTGTCAAGCTTCTGTTACAAGTTCTAGCAAATTTCAATGTCTGAAATACAAGGTACATTGAACAGTTATTGCCATGGCTTCGACTAAAAGTCATTGCGAATTTCTTTTTTAATTACCAGGAACGCAGTTTTTATGTAAAATTTTGGGCTACATTAGTACCAGAAAGTATCTACTTCTACATGATATTCTTTTCTCATTGTCATAATTACTCTACTCCAAACAGTCATTTTAAGAGAAGTGGAATACCAGTCCAAAACAATAGTTCTGAAATAACAATTATGCAGTGCGAGTGAAACTTCAACCTACAAGTCCCAGCACATTTCTTTTTTCTAAACCAAAGTATTGCTATAAAACTTTGGGTCTCAAGTCCTAGCACATTTCCAAAATTTAAAATATTTTCAAATTTCAAACTAGTGATTTTATTTGCATTATTCCAGTGAATCAGATTTAAAACCTGTTAGGTATAACTCCTAGCCAATTTATAATTTGAAACACTAGTTATACCATTATTGTAAACATATGTGGGCAATAAGTACCAGCAAATGTCTATTTCTCAAATTGTATGCATGCAGTTATTGTCAATCTTAGGTCTATATGTTCTGGCAAAGTTATTTCTAAACATTTGCGTGCAGTTATTTCAATACGGCGCTACAAATTTTGTCAAATGTATATTTCTAATCTGGGGCATCTATCACTCTACCTACACAACTCTTACAAACATCTGGATAAAGAGTAATTCTAAATAAATGGTAAATCTTTGGGCTTCTAGTCCTGGCACATATCTGAAATTTAAAAGACCTAAAATTTAAAACAGTATTTCAGCAGTACTGTTTCTGTGATTTAGACATAACATTTAGGAAATTGCTATTTCTGAAATATAAGTGATGCAGTTCTTGTCCAAGCAAATGTTATATTCCTACGATACCGGGTATGTAGTTTACGACAGGCCTTGCATATTTCTATTTCTTAAATATCAGTCATGCTTCTGGCAACTGTGAAACTTTAAGCTTCTAGTACTAGCATATTTCCATTTCTACCATAATAGCAGGTATGCAGTTATTGTAAGAAATTAGACATCTAGAATACCATTTGCGCAATTATGGAATAGTTTTGGTACAAGATCTAGCAAATTTCTATTTCTGAAATACCAATCATGCAGTGATCATTACTCTTGGACTACAAGTGCTTGAAAACTTTTATGTCTGAAAACAAAATCCCAGAAAATTTGAAATTCTAAACTGGTGATCTTGATCCAAGTTGGCTATCACTCTATCATTCTCAGCCCGCACTCCATGGCAGCAGTTAGGAATAAAAATCCGCCCGCTTAGCTCAATAGGGAGAGCGCCGATCTACGGATCGCGGGGTCCTGAATTCGATCCTCAGGCGGGCCGTATGTTCTCCGTGACGATTTAAAAAGACATTGTGCCTGAAATTATTCATCCTCCACCTCTGGGATGGTTGGAAGATACATTTGGAGAACAGATTTGTACTGGTACCGAATCCAGAACATTGGTTACGTTTACTGCCCGTCGTTACATAACTTAAATACTGTTGGGAAACGGCGTTAACCCCAAAAAACAATTGGCTCAGTTGGTCTCGGCAATTTTTTTTTCTGAAACTGTTGGTAGGCGGTTATTCTTAACTATTGGCCTATAAATTTAGCAAATTTATATTTCTAAACTTATTGTAATACTTCAGACTACAAGACTAAGCAAATATTTATTCCTGAAATGCAGGTACACAGTCATGGTGAAATAATTCTATCTTTGAACAATCAGGTATACAGTCATTGTTTAACTTTGATCTACATTTAGTCCTATCACATACTTATATTCTTTTCTCCTATTTTTTGACAAGAAGTAAAAGTCTATTTCTAATATTCCAGGTAAACAAAATCCAAGCGCTTGTTTATTCATTATCTGGTAAACATATTTTATTGTAAAACTTCTGACTACATTTGTTCATCTTAGTACATTCCTGTTTCTGAATAACTATGATGTAGTTACTGTAACCCTTTTGGGCTGCAAGAACCAGGAAATATCAAATGCGAAATATAATGTGTAGTCATACTGTAGGTTTTGTAATTTGTTTGCACAATTCTATTTCAGAAACACCAGGTATGCACTTATTAAATACCTTTGAGCTACATGTAGCAAAATATTACTTCTTCTATTATTCCAATAAAACTTCAAGTTTCAGTTTTCAAGTCATAATATCGATGATTTGGGCTACAAGTCCTTGTAAATGTCTTCTTCTTAATTAGCTACTATTTTGTGTTGGGTTTAACGTCGCACCGACACAATTATAGGTCATATGGCGACTTTCCAGCTTTGATGGTGGAGGAAGACCCCGGGTGCCCCTCCATGCATTATTTCATCATGCACCTGGGTAGAACCACCGACCTTCCGTAAGCCAGCTTGGATGGCTTCCTCACATGAAGAATTCAACGCCCTGAGTGAGGCTCGAACCCACATCGATGAGGGGCAAGTGATTTTAAGTCAGCGACCTTAACCACTTGACCACGGAGGCCTCTTAAGAAATACTAAGATACTGAGAGTTATTGCAGAACTCTTGTCTACAAGTCCTATAACATTACTAATTCTGTAATATCAGGTATACAATAATTGTAGACTTTGGGCTTAAGTCCAAGCAAATTTCTTCTTCTGAAGTTTTAAGTATGCACTGTTATTGTAAAATCATTGGCTACAAGTCCCAATATGTTTTTATTATTACCAGGTATTCACAGTAATAACAACTTTTTAGTACAAGTCGGAGTGAATTTTTATTTGTACAATACCAGGTATATATAAGTATTCTGAAATGGATGGTGACAAGTTCCTAAACATTTTTATTTAAATACCAGGTACGCTGTAATTGTTGAGCATAAGTCCTACCAAATTTCCTTCTAATATACAAGGTAAAACAGTTATTTCAAAACTTTTGGCTATAATTCTCAGAAGTTTCCTATTTCTGAAATATCAGGCATAAACAGTGTTCTAGCCAATCTATACTTCTGAAATACCTGGTATTTAGATATTGTACAACTTCGGGCTACAAGCAAATTTTCAGTTCTTTAGAACCAATAATACAGTTATTGTCTAACATTGAGTTTCAATGCCTTCATCACATTTCTATTTCAGAAATACCAGGTTTAGTCAGTTATTGCAAAGCACTGGGCTACAATTCATATACACAAAGAACATTTCATTACAGAACTATCAATTATACAACAGTAAAATTTTGGGCTTATTTAAATTCTAGCATAATTCTATTTTGAAAAAGCAGGTATTCACATTTTTCCACTTTCCAAAACCCTGGGCTATAAGTCCTACATCAATTATCTTTGAATTCTGTAATTTTCTTCTTTTTTTTTTCTTATACCTGGAGTGCAAAATTATTATAAAATATTTTATCTACTTTTTAAGTCCTGGCACATTTCTTTTTCAGAAATATCAGGTTTGCAGTTTTGGGGTAAAAAATTTGGCTTGAAATTTCAAATATTATTTTGGCTAAAAATTATAGCACAATCTTATTTGAAATACCATGTTTGTACAGTTATTGCTATCCCTCCCCCCGCTACCAGTCCTATCACATATATACAACATATCAACAACTTTTCTAACTATATATATCTAATAAATATCAGGTATGCGGTTATTGTAAAACCTGGGCCTTTAGTTAATTATTTTGAAATTTCGCATCACAATCTGTTGTTGAAGGCTTGGTCTTTCAGCAGGACAACGTAAAACCTTATGTTGCACGTGTCATCAGGTACTTTTTAGAGATGAACAACACTGACGTTTTGTATTGGTCGGCGTGCTCACCGGACTGCAATCCGATTGAACACGCTTGAGATTAACATGGACGGCGGTTACGTCAACGTCAACCACAGCCTATCAACGTTCAGGAACTGAGAGCAGCGCTCCACCAGAAGTGTGTCAGAATCCGTCGGCATCTGCTACGTAACTGGTGCGGGTCTTGCTGCTGTGGTTGCCAGCAGAGGTGGTCACGCACTACTGATCGGTTCAGTGAAATTCAATTCCTCTGTCCAGTCTACTAGTATTAACATTCTAGGTTTGAAGCATAATGCGACCATTAGACGATGTTTAATTAGGCATCAAATCTTTTAAATCATTAGATTTGCGAATGGAACTGTTCTTTTCTAATTTTGAATCACAGTTAATAAAATATTGTACAATGAGTTTGAATGAGCCGTTTCTTTTTCTCGTTAGTGTAAGGACCACTTCACATCAATGTTGAAACCAAACTTAAAAGTTAAAAATGATCCCGGAACAAAATAAAATGCACCAATTGGAATCATAGCTGGGTTACAAAGTTCTGTCTGAAGAGAGGAAAACACTGAGGTCTATCCACCAGGTGGTTTATTTACACTTTTTTCACCCGAGATCTTAATAAAAGTTTGGCATTTATGTGAAAACCGCAGCTAACTCTGCAAAGAAGACATCAGTTAGGACTCATTGTTTGGTTCTGTATGTATGTAAAATGACTTTTATAACTTGAACTGTAAAAATTGTTCCAGCATAAAATATCACGAGAACAATTCATCTTTGGCATTAAGTTAAACAAACAAACCAGATTTCAATCTCCTGTTAAAAGAAGGCAATTTACCAGTAAACAGATGAAAACTGTATTCTATACGTTAAGTATATTCATTCCTTAGCCTTGTAGTTTTATCATTCAAGTTAAGTCATGACATTCTGAAATATCAATTCAGTTCCATTCATACTTTAGGATGCCAAGATGCTAAAAACATAATCTCAAATCTGTGAAATGATGACAATATGTCCATCAAACCAAGATTCATGTACTGGAGTTATAATATTCTGTGACTTGCAGAGAACAACTCTGTACACGTACAGAATTTTGGAATACACATCAATGACCAAATACTAGTACATACTTTTGTAATGAAACTATACTTCTGCTCACCCTGGGACTACAGGGCGTGGACGGTAGCTTGCATTTCCACTACCGTCCCGTCCATGAACAGGCTCAATCAAACCTAGCCTGCAACATTTTGTTAATGTCGTGTTGGGCGACTTGTGGTTTTCCACTTTTTTTATTTTATGTCGTTAGCAACACTTCTGTACTTCTCTTTATTTTCACCACAAAACGTAAAGCCAGTTTTACCCTTATTCCTTATAATTCAACCATGTAATTATATAATTGAAACATAACCAATTAATGCAAAAATCACATGCATGCTTGAACACTGGTATTTTCTGCATGTTTTGATTTTAATACAATCATCTGAAATAAAACGTTTCATTTGCTTACATGAAAAAAAAATCATCACTTTCTAACAAAATATCTCTGACCTCTTTATAAAGTGAAGGGGCCTCCGTGGCCGAGTGGTTGAGGTCGCTGACTTCAAATCACTTACCCCTCATCGATGTGGGTTCGAGCCTCACTCGGGGCGTTGAATTCTTCATGTGAGGAAGCCATCCAGCTGGCTTACGGAAGGTCGGTGGTTCTACCCAGGTGCCCGCTCGTGATGAAATAATGCACGGAGGGGCACCTGGGGTCTTCCTCCACCATTAAAGCTGGAAAGTCGCCATATGACCTATCATGTGTCGGTGCGACGTTAAATCAAAAAAAAATTATAAAGTGACCTTCTGAAGCGTAAAACATCACATGCCATCTGAAATTTATGCTTGTTTTTCGTTTATAGCTGTTGCCGCTTCATTTTTAGTCCATTTCACATCTCTGTCTTTGGTACATCATACCAAGATTGTAACGTCGTGACAGCATTTCCAGTCTGTAATAACATTAAGGGGAGACATTTAAAATTGATTCAGACAACGAATAAACAGCTGCACAGTTTGACCTAGCCAGAGATAGACCTTTGCTTAAGCTGGTACTGACTGAATTGCAGGATGATTAACATTAATTGCCTTAGAACATCTACTATATCTAATATACATGTACATAATATATTTTGCATGTTGTAAGCAAATAGACATTTTTTTTCGCAATTATTATTATGTATTTTACATTTTAACGCACAATCACATCTTTACGTATAGCCTGGCTACTGACTAGATAAACTTCATTTTAAATAATTTCTCTCATATATTCCAATCTGATCATTCTTTGCTCTATTACCTATGATGTAAGCAAAAATTTTGAATAGCTTAAGGAGTTATGTCCTGTGAACAAACACAGACTTCTTTACGTAGTTAACTTTTTTTAACCTTGACAAACTGAGATATAGATACATAGAAATCTGACCAACGTTTTGGCACAACCAATTTCCTACCATGTAATCACAGAAGGAATTTTGACGTGACTTGAAAAGCTCTTTGAGGTAAGTGAAATTTCAAGAAAATTTGGTTTGAAATATTAAGTTTCAATTGTCTTTGAGATGAAGGAAATTTCAAGATAAGCGAGTTTGAGATATTGAGTTTCAATTAAAACTTCCTTGAGGTAAGTGGAATTTCATAATAAGCCAGTTTGAGATTTTGAATTTCAATTAGAACTTCCTTGAGGTAAGTGGAATTTCAAGATAAGCCAGTTTGAGATATTCAGTTTCAATTAAAACTTCCTTGAGGTAAGTGGAATTTCATAATAAGCCAGTTTGAGATTTTGAATTTCAATTAAAACTTTCTTGAGGTAAGTGGAATTTCATAATAAGCCAGTTTGAGATTTTGAATTTCAATTAAAACGTCCTTGAGGTAAGTGGAATTTCAAGATAAGCCAGTTTGAGATACTGAGTTTCAATTAAATTCTTTGAGACAAAAGTGGAATTTCAAGAAAAGCCAGTCTGAGATATTGAGTTTCAGTTAAATTCCTTGAGGTAAGTGTAATTTCAAGATAAGCCAGTTTGAGATACTGAGTTTCAATTAAATTCTTTGAGACAATAGTGGAATTTCAAGAAAAGCCAGTCTGAGATATTGAGTTTCAATTAAAACTTCCTTGAGGTAAGTGGAATTTCAAGATAAGCCAGTTTGAGACATTGAATTTCAATTAAAACTTCCTTGAGGTATGTGGAATTTCAAGACAAGCCAGTCTGAGATATTGAGTTTCAAATAAAACTTCCTTGAGGTAAGTGGAATTTCAAGATAAGCCAGTTTGAGATACTGAATTTCAATTAAATTCTTTGAGACAAAAGTGGAATTTCAAGAAAAGCTAGTCTGAGATATTGAGTTTCAGTTAAATTCTTTGAGGTAGGTGGGATTTCAAGATAAACCAGTCTGAGATATTGAGATTCAATTAAAACTTCCTTGAGGTAGGTGGAATTTCAAGATAAGCCAGTTTCAATCTGACTAAAGTACTTGATCTTCTAAACGAAGATCTGAGAACGACCCATTCACATACGTCTTCTGTATATTTTGGATTTCCAGTATTGCTATTTTTATTTTAACCAATCAGACGACTTGTTGGAATGTCGAAGAGTAAGAAAAATGTGCAGTAATTCCAGGGTTCGAACCCGGGACCCCTCGCTTACAAAGCAAGTGGCCTACCGATTGAGCTAACCGGCTATCTGACACATTACGACATGATAATTGTAAATATCAAAAGTCAAGGCTACAGGTAGATTTGCAAGATGTTGTAAGTTAAGCTCTGATTGGCTAGCGAAAGGGTCGTCAGAACGAGGCTATGAATAGGTCGTTGTCAGATCCTATGCGTAGCGTAATAGGAGATGTACTTTAGTCAGATTGAGCCAGTTTGAGATACTGAATTTCAATCAAATTCTTTGAGACAAAAGTGGAATTTCAAGAAAAGCCAGTCTGAGATATTGAGTTTCAGTTAGAAGTTCTGTTAGATAAGTGGAATTTCAAGACAAGCCAGTTTGAGATACTTACTTTCAGTCAAAAGTTCTTTGAGATGAATGGACTTTCAAGATAAGACAGTTTGGGAAATTGAATTTCAAATGTCCTAGAGATAAATGGAATTTCAAGAGAAGCAAGTGTGAAATACTGAGTTTCAGTTATTTTTTTTGTTTTTTGTTTTGAAATTAATGAACATTCAAGATAAGCGAGTGTGAGATATTGAGTATCAAATGCCTGTGTGATAATAGGAATTTCAAGATAAGCCAATTTGAGAAATTGAGATATTGAGATTCAGATGTCTTTAGGATAAATGGAACTTTTAGATGAGCAAGTCTGAGATATAGAGTTTCAATTAAAACTTCTCTATTCATATCCGGTGTTCTTTCTTTATAATTATGTAGAATTATTTGCCAAAAACAAGACAGAATATAGACTTCTAAATACTGAAATAATAAAGAAGCATTGACGAAAAAAAATGTTTGAAAATATATCAAGCAGTCAAGTAAAATCTTTTATGTTATAATTTCTCTATATTCTTTGTTTTTCTAACATTAAACAAAATGATCAAAATGATGCTACAGATCAAATTGATGAAAATCAGTTTTTTTTTTCATGTATTTCAAATGATAACTCCCTAAATAGTCTTATTTTCAATCTAAAAAAAGGTTCACCAGAACTCCATTCTTGATATTGCATCTACAATGATTATTTAGCATTTCTACTGTTCTTCCTTCATCATAAATAAAATATAAACAAACGCCAGGTTTGCTTTTGCATTTGAGAACATGTCCTTCGGAACACCCAAAATGTTATTTTAACTCATCAACACTGAATCTCTAGGTGGGCCGGTGGTCTAGTGGTAACACGCTTGACTGCCAATCCAGAGGTCCGGGGTTTGAATCCCGGTCCAGGAACTGGAAATTTCTGAGATGCTCTTGAGTGTCTCCCACCTGACTAAGAGGCCTGTACTGGCTCTTCCCAGGAAAGACGGCTTCGCGTGTATCGGTGCTATACACCGGGCACGTTAAAGAATCAGACTGTCTATTCGCAAAGAGCTAGGCTAAGTTAGCCGGACAGGCCTGTGTGTCTCTCTGTTCTCTCTGTCTGATCTGGAGGCTTTATCTCACTCTGTCCCTCTGGTCAGATCGCTCTGTGTCTGTACTAGTAGAGGATGAATGTCGCGCCTGTGTGGCTGCGTTTGCTATATGTAAAGCGCCTTTGAATGTGTTTATCATGAAAATGGCGCTATATAAATCTGGTATAATAATAATAATAATCTCTAAGGATTAAAATCATTCACAACATTTTTATGTACAGCTGCAAGAAACTGTAACAGTCACTGGACATAAAATCTAGAATTCTGAGATCCTTTAAATTCTAGTTTGCATTACCTATGATTATTGAAATGGAATTTCTGGACATACTTCCTACAGCTGTCTGTTTATTATGTTGCATATTCATATTTATTTCAACTGTCACATTTTTAATCGTCCTCAAGGTGATAAATAAGAAACCATAACAATAAGAACTACACTACAGCAATACCAGATACACCTCGCAACCCTAAATACTGTTCATTTTAGTTCTTTGAGAGACCTATGGAAGACTGGCTTAGTTTTGTCTTTTTACAGTTCCTATGATATGCAGGCTCCATAACCTCAGATCCCCCTTCTAAATTCCAGTATGTTTAGTTCTGCCCATTGTTTTCTCGTTTGGGGCAAACCTATTACTTCATCTGGGGACCAAACGCCGCTTTTCATGGAATTACACGCCACAGTCCGTGTATCATCGAAGGTTCCATGTTCACCGCCGTTTGTATACATCTGCGGATGTCTCTAAATTGCTTTTTGTACTTTTAGCAGGTGTAAATGTTGCGTTCTGCTCAACCCGGGGCTAGATGGCGTGGACGGTAGCATGTATTTCCACTACCGTCCATGAACAGGCTCAGTCAAACCAAGCCTGCAACATTTTCGTATTTGTCGTGTTGAGCGACCTGTGAAGTTTCCACTTTTTCTATTTTAGCTAAATGGGTTACCTTCTATAAATAAAGAATTTACTTGCTTACTTACTTACTTACTTAATTAGTTACTCACTCACTCACTTACTTACTTACTTACTTACTTCCTTACTGAGACCACCTCTGTACTGAAACGATTACCACTGGTGACAATTTGAAACAAACAATAACTCGTACACATACCACAGAAAACAATTACCACTGGTGACAATTTGAAACAAATTAATAACTCGCACACATACCACAGAAAAGTAAGAACAGTAAAACAGTGGTGGGCACACCAATACAACCAAAACCAGTATACTAGAGCCTGAATACAATTGACTGAGTAATAAAGCCACTACTGACCATCATGGAGGATGACATTTTGAAATAAACTTGCTATGATGAAGACTAAAGAGTGTAATAGCTGGTTTAGAAGTTTCTCCGATGAAAATGTCTTATACCACATCGTACTTATTGAATCAGAAGTGGCAGTCAATAGTCAAAACTGTTTGACCAGGGACCAATGGTATGGTTTTAGTTATAACTACTGACTGGTAATCCAGTTATGTTTTATTACAGCAATGTTACGAACAAATTTCAAAGTGCATTTTCTCAACTTTTTCTCAAACCTGTGTTGAGTTATAGACAGACAATAAATAAACTGTGAGATATATACTTACGAACTGAAATGTTAAATAACTGCAGATAACAATATGATGATTTTATCTATTTTTGTTTGCCAGTAAGACATGAAAATAAAACACGTATTTTATATATAATACTGTTTCGATGGGATTTGTCTCAGCTAATGTAACAGATAATTCCCGTGGTTACTTTGTTTCAGCTATTGTAACATAAAATTTAAACGGTGAATGTGTCTTGACTAATTTACAGATAATTCCCATGGTTACTGTTCCCGACTTATGTAACAGATAATTCTAAGGGTTACTGTGTCTCACCTTATATAACAGATGACTTGAGCAGTGACTGTGTCTCAGTTAATGTAACATATAATTTTAACAGTTACTGTGTTTCAGCATATTTAACAGACAATTTAAACAGTGACTGTGTCTCAGTTAAGATAACATATAATTTTAACAGTTACGGTGTTTCGGTTAATATAACAGATAATTCCAAAAGTTACTGTGTCTTGACTTATGTACAGATAATTCGCACAGTTACTGCTCTGACCTAATGTAACAGATAATTTGAAAGGTGACTGTGTCTCAGCTGTAATAACAGACAATCAGTTTAAAGAATGACTGTGTCTCAGTTAAAGTAACAGATAATTTGAACAGTTACTGTGTTTCAGCTGCTTATATAACAGACAATTTGACCAGTGACTATGTCTCAGTTAAAGTAACAGATAATTTGAAAAGTTACTGTTTCTCAGCTAATGGAACAGACAATTTGAACAGTGACTGCGTCTCAGTTAAAGTAACAGATAATTTGAACAGTTACTGTGTCTTAGCTAATGTACTAGATAATTGGCTTGGCTACTGTAACAGATAATTTCAATGGTTACTGTGCCTTGGCTAATGTAAGAGATTAGTTGAACAGCCACTGTGACTTGGCTATTGTGACTAATAGCTTCAATGGTTACTGTGTCTCGGCTGATGCAACAAACATTTTGAACAATTACTGTGTATCGGCTAATGTAACATTTAATTTCAGTGGTTACTGTGTCTCGGCTTATGTAACAGATAATTCAAACGGTTACTGTGTCTCGGCTAATATAATAGACATGTTGAAATGTTGATGTGTCTTGGCTTACGTAACAGATAATTTTAATATTACTGAATCTCGGCTACTGCAAGTGATAACAATTACTTTGTCTCGGCTAATGTAACACATAATCTTAATAGTTACTGTGTCTTGTCTAATGTAATAGATAATAATTCCAATGGTTACTGTGTCTTCGCTAATGTAACAGATAATTTTAGTAAGTATTTATCTCGGCTAATGTAACAGACAATTCCAAAGGTTACTATTCTTGGCTAATGTAACAGACAATTCAAAAGGTTACTATTCTTGTCTAATGTAACAGATAATTCCAAAGGTTACTGTTCTCAGATGATGTTACAGACAATTCAAATGGTTACTGTTCTCAGATGATGTTACAGACAGTTCAAATGGTTGCTGTTCTCGGTAAACAAAACAGACATTGTAAACAGCCACTGTTCTTGGTTAATGAAAAAGATATTATTCCAAGGGCTACTGCTCATGGCTATAAAAAGTTCATCAGCATCATATTAAGGTATAAAGCTGAACAAGTTATAATGTTTTCACTTTAATGGATTTATTTATTAAATATAATTTCAACACTCAAGTTCTGTCTATATTCATTTTACTTTTTATCATAATATGTTTGGGTCAATCATTTCTGGCACTTTCCATTTTCCGTATGTATTAAGCTGATTATAAGTAATTCCGGTACAAATTAAGTCTATTTACTGTTTGATAAAGGCCACTTTCTGGTCAATCTTTCCTCGAGAAAAACAGCAGTTCTTTTATAGAATTGTGTCAATACATAAAATACTAAAATCACATGAGTGCCAGGTCTTGTAGAAACCCTAAAACACAAAAGTGTTTGAACTTGTAGAAATTTTAAATCTCAGCGCGACAAATCTTGAAAAAGTCGTAAATCACAACATTAAATTATGAGTGCTAGGTAGTGATGGGCAAATCGGTTAGATTTGCCAACCGATTAATCGGCATAATCGGACAAACCAACCGATTCGATTAATCGGATATAATCGGATAATCGGTTACTCAGTTACATATCTATAAGCTCACATCACAGTGTATGTTTTATGTCATTACTTAAGAAATGAACCACGCAGACATCAAATATTCAAATCAAATTTCTATTGTATCCCTTCATAAACACGAGTAAGTTAACAGCATAAAAGTAAAATATTTGTGAAGACAGTAAACTTCAAATCAGGTACTCTTAATTTCACTAGTGACTTATCCAGTGATATTGTGTTATTTAATAAAACTTATTTGGAGCAAAAAAAGTATTAACGATTTATTAATTCTTAATTCTTAATTTACGACTGGAATGATTTCAATCCCACGTAAGCAAAAAATGAAAATACCTTTGCTAATATGCTTACGTAAGTCTTACGGCATGCAATGCATACTGCCATACTTATGTCAAGAGTTTTGATGGTTTTCCCGGTTTAATTTTGTAAAAGCCACATATCTTCCAAAATCTGGGTGATCACAGATGACTTCAATTTCTTTCGAGACTTTGGAGGAAGCCATTTTTACGAAGAGTAGTTTCCCTTGGCGTAACTGCCCCAAAGAACCGTAAATACCAGAAATAAAAAGGTCAGAAACAACTAAATTATCCCTTTAGGATGCCAAGTAATTAACCGGTCAGGGAAAAGTGAAGTCGGCGATCGCGCTCATGAATGCAACGCCGACGATTATTCGATTGTCGCCGATTGTCGGCCCATCACTAGTGCTAGGTCTTGTAGAAATCTTCAGAAGAGTGTTTGAACTTGTAGAAATCTTATATCAAAACAGGGCTTGGTCTTGTAGAAACCGTCAGTCACAGAAGTGACATGTCTAAGTCTTAAATCACAGGAGAGCTAGGAACTGTAGAAATTTTAAATCACAACAATGCTGGGTGTTGTTGAAATCAGAAATCAAAAGAGTGCTAGGTCTAGTAGAAATCTTAAACCACATGTGTGCTTCGACTTGTAGAGATCTTGTATCAAACCAGTGCTAGGTCTTTTAAAAACCTTAAATAACGAGAGCGCCAGGTTTTGAAGAAATCCAAAATCAACGTAATGCTCGGTTTTGTTGAAATTTTAAATCACATGTGATAGGACTGGTAGTTCTAACTTGTAGGCAATTTTATGATTTAGACATGTGGGAAGTACTACTAAAAATATTAAAATTGGCAAGAAATATTGATCACAGATATGCCCAATCTTGTCAGCAATTAACATCATCAATTTACACGCGTTTTTCAGCAATTGAGAATTTCTAGGAAGCATAGCCCACAAATTGCATGACCTTCTATGCAATAAATACCATAAAATCAGCCTTATATTTAAGAAACATTAATGATAAAAGTGTTAGAATTGTCATTTTACTGATTTCAGTGTTAGGCAGTTAAAGTACCCCACCCCCACATCATTTTAAAACAGTCTCTTTAACTGGTTTAAACCATCCCAGTCAATACTCTCCAAGTGGTCAATACCCAGCTCTATTAGCTTTGTTTGTTAAGCAATGATTTAAAGTTACCACCAATGACTTGCGACTTCTCCAGAAGAATGATAATAATTTTAGTTAGTGGATGGTGCAAGATACAGCAAATATTCCTATTACATAAGCTTCCCTGGAACCTTAGTGTCCACACACGGGACACTTGTACTCTATTTGGAGGACCCGAGCTCAACCTCCTGCTTCCGAGTTTTTTAGTCAGACAGTAATACTAAGAGACCAATGCATAAACTCTATGGCAAAAATATATATCATAAATTAATGTACTTTAAAAAGACAAGTTGAATAAAAAAGGTATCTTGTTGGCAATATAATATGCTAGGAATTGTAGACAACATAACGCTCTTAAGTGGCAGAATTTGTTCGCAACTTGTATCAAAATACTATTGATACTTTTAGGCAACATAAATCATATGGATCAATTTTGTAGGAAATTTTAATTTGACAAGGACTTGCAGGTAACATAAATTACAGTAGAACCTGAGCACGAAACTTGAATTGCAAAATACTTCAAAGTTGTCGGGGACATTATGTCAAAAAAAGCCTCTTGAATTTCAGGCAAGAACTTGCCTGGAGCTTAAATTACAACATAAATTCGACTTCCAGGCTATATAAATCAAAATTAGAGCTCAAACAGCTCAAGTTACAAACATGTTTAGACTTGTCAGCAGAAAAGAAACATTACTGCTTGTAGTTTTTGGATATTCTCTGTAACACAAAACTCATTCAAATACTCATACTTCAAGGCAACATAAAAACAAAGGAACAGAGACTAGTCTTCTGCTTATAATGCAGAAGTGCCAGATTTGTGGGCAACAAAAATCGCACAAGATTTTTTGCCTTAGAAGGCAGCTTAATTCAGATTAATATTAAGTACATGGATCAAATTATTTTAATGTGTTTTAAAATCTCAATAGTAATTTGAAATAAAATGTATTTCTTGTAATATATCACAGTGGTAAGTATTGCCCGTACTTGTACGGTAAATAACCTGAATAGCAAAATCTAAAACACTTGTAGGCAAATTAAAACATATTTACTACAAAAGTTGTCGGAACTGCAGACACCATCAATATAGAGAAGGTGTTCAATCCTGTCCCAAAGGTGCTTAAATGTAGAGATAACAAATTACTGAAGTGCTTAACCTTGATGGCAGCTTCAACTGCAAAATAATTCAAAGCTTTCTGTAAGCTCAACTTTAAAGAATGCTCTGACAAAACCCCTCCTGCTGAATTCGTTAAGCAGACAAACCCTCTCCTGTATTAATTTGTTTATTAAGCACATTGATTTACTTTTTTTATCAAGCTGAAAAAACCTCCTACAGGCAAACCCTGCCCTCATTCTTTTCACAGGTAGGCAAACCCTACTCTGTTAAAATTTCGAGGTGGACAAAAGACAAAACATGAGTGGACAGACAGGCAAGGGAAGTCTAGGTTAGTGCACCCAAATAGGAGAAAACACTAAAACAAACTAATAAAACTTCTTGGAAAATAATGACAGAAAGAAATTCATCATCTTTAGAAAATGAAGTTTTTAAAGTAGACACATTAAGTCAAGTAATATAATTATGATATCGGTAAAACATTTGATGCTCAGTTTTACAAGCTGATCCTCCGAGTATCTTAGCGAGGCACAAGCATGTTCAAAATTACTCAAAAGAGTAACATGTCCCTTGTAATGGGTAAAGGCACAAAATATCACAAGGTACTCATCTGTGCTTGCTGATTAACATTGATGCAAAGTTTCATGTCTCTTGTTCATAAATTTTAACAGCATGTTACACAAATAAAAAGAAAACAAATTCAAGGGCAATGACTCTGCTATTACAGGGCGACAGCAATACCGAACGTCAAGGTGTACAACTCCAAACATGCTATCAACTGTCTACAAAGAGGGATGTCTCTTTGACTGCAAGCAGCAGGCATCACAAGTAAAAATAAAACAAATATACGGGTTATAATCTTTTTATAATCCTTTCTGTAATACATGAGGTCGAGTCGAAACTATGGAAGGACATAAAAAAAATATATACCCCCTCCCTAACCAAAGGTGTTGGCATTACTAAGTAACCTATTTAGGACACCAGTACATAATAACACCAAGCTTGTGAATAATACTAAAACTCAACATAGACACAGTACGTTACATACGTAAAACGTTTTATTTCCCACAAAAAGAAACAAAAACAATATAACTAAACACCACTGAATACTTAACGTTTTGTTCTGCGACTGTTCGTCTGTTTGGCATATGTAGTAATTCAGAATGAAGGGAATAAGGTGTTCAATGCCAAAATGTTTCATGTACAACACAAACACAGTAATAACAAGAGATGTTTGTAAAATACGTATGTCTTCCATGACGGGTTGTCTCATTTTCAGTCCCGTAATCACTGTGACCTTGACTGTTGGCCTTCTTACCCCCAAAACAAGGTAGAAAAGGTAGAAACCTAGCCGGGAATCCAGACTGACAATTCAAACATGCTTCCTAACCGCATTGTCACATGTATAACTCCCGAAATATAAGACTGTATTTGATAAAGAACGATGACTTCTAATAGCAATAGTCTACAGATTTTATACATCTACAGATAATCCACGGCTAAAAATAGAAACGGAATTTCAACGGAAAAGTTTCCGAACATTTCTGGTCCATAGACAATACCAGTTTGTACCTACCGTAGCTTTTCCAGAAAGTTGTAACAATTTTCAAGTATGTCAGAATAAACTTAAATGTTCGTCAATCATGGCTATCAAATTATAAGATATTATATTAATGCAACCCTAGTGATCTAAGAATGTTACCGAATTTTAGACAGTATTGTCTCGTTGTTGTTTCAAACACTCGAAAATATGACCACATGTTAATTAGGCTATTTATAGAAAATCGATAATCAGCAGTGATACAGATTTCCTCAGGCGTTGCTACTGCCAATTAACACTAATTAGCGCATTAATTTAGTAAGATGATTTATGAACAGAACAGAACAGGACAGGACAGGACAGGACAGTAATTTATTGATATAACTTGAACATGTACAGTTCATCGTTATATCAAGAAAAAAATATAATTAAACATGCTTTGCAATACGAGAGTGAATAAAACAAAAGAATATTCAATTAAAATTTATTCAATATTGTTTGCAATGTGACCTGCCATGAGAATCAAAGACATGTATGTTTTCTAAATAATATTCCCTCACGGATAATCTTCCTTCAGGAAATGTACAACATAAGATACTATATTAATGCATAGATACACATGTATTCGGTACAATTTCGTCTAACAAAACACGAATTATCAACGGGCGCAGCGATGATATTAATACTCGCCTTTTTGAAACGGCAATATGTCAGATTGTAGCAAGCCATCGGATAACAGATTTGACCAACTTAAAGATTGAATTGTTTTAAGACAGATTCTGCTCACTTCAGTCGCACCAAGAGTAAACCAACATAGTACATTTGTGACCAGCATGGACCTGCGGATCCGCACAGTCTGGTCAGGATCCATGCTGTTCGCTAACGGTTTCTCTAGTTGCAATAGGCTTTGAAAGCGAACAGCATGGATCCTGACCAGACTGCACGGATGCACAGGCTGGTCTAGACCCATACTGGTCGCAAACGCACTATGTTGGATTTCTCATGGTGCGGCTCAAAATATCTGGATTGATACAAATATGTATAGAAATTAAAACGGTTTCGTTTCGCCAGTAACATAATTTATTTTTTTCGATTTTTTTCTCGGTCTGACTAAAGTTGTAAGTTTGTCTGACTCAAATGTCCAACATTTTTGCGAAGCCTGCTGTTATGTCTAGCGGACTTTTGAGTACCGGTGTAACAAGAGTCGACTCCCTGACACAGTTTTTAGAAACTGGCTTCAAATCAAAGAGCATAGTATTTTATGACGAAAAATCTGAACTGCCTGTTTCAGGATTCGAACACATGTCGCTCGGGTACTAGTCCAATGCTCTAGACACTGAGCCAAAGAGTCGACACCCTGACGCAGTAGTCAGAGATTAACTTTAAACGTACAGGCTATGCATAAGCGACCATAACATTTCCTGACCCCCAAAACAATAAGGGCCACCAAAGTCATAAGCCAAATCAGACTACTAAGTTTGAATGTTCTTAGTAAAATGATTCTTAAGTTATTGGTCGGAAATACTTTTCAATATTTCGGTTATTGATCGGAAATCGTTTTCAATATTCAGGTCCCTGTGACCTTGCCCTTTGTCCTACATACCCCAAAATCGATACTTGTCAATCTGTCCAATCATGCCAATCATGAAGGTTCTAGGTCAGATTATTCTCCCGTGACCTTTACCTTTGACCTATTGACCCGCCCCCAAAAAAATAAATAAGAGGTTTTCTAATTCATAAGCCTTATCATGCTTCCAAGTTTGAATGTTTTGGTTGTTGTATATATCATTCATGAATTTCTGTTTAGGAGTTTACATTTAGGTATGAATTATGTAAGTATGTTTAAAGTGTATAGAGGCCACACCATATACTTCACTTAGTAAACCGCGACCAATATCTTAGCCCACCCGTTTAGCTCAATAGGGAGAGCGCAGATCTACGATTCGCGGGGTCGTGAGTTCGATCCCCGAGCGGGGCGTATATTCTCCGTGACGATTTGATAAAATACACTGTGTCTGATATCATTCGTCCTCCACCTTTTATTCAAGTGGGAAGCTGGCAGTTAATACTTGCGAAGAACAGATTTGTACTGATACAGAATCCAGGAACACTGATTAAGTTAACTGCCCGCCGTTACATAACTGAAATTCTGTTAAAAAACGGCGTTTAACCCAAAACAAACAAATACAATATCTTCTATTTACAGGATATTTTCTCCTTATTTCAATTAATTTAACGTTGCATATTTTTTAAGTTATGGATCATCGTCACCTCAATGCGAAACACGGCGATATTTGAAATCGGGCAATGTGACCTCTAAGTGACGTCAAAGCAATGTGAGCTTATTTAAACGTTTTGGTTCATCGTTTCGCATGCAAAAGCATTGTAGATATTAAACTTTAATTTATACGGAATAACATAGGGCTGCGACATGTAGTATCCGTCTTCAAACTGTTAATAATTAGTTAGTAAATGGTATTTACTAGTTACTGTTACTGTTAGTGATTATTATGAAAACTGTGTCACATAACTATAGGAATTCCTAACTGAATGCGATGTCACTGAAGGAGAATTCTTCGAAATGTATACATTTCTCATAAGAAAATCTTTTCTTGATATCGATAAATCGGTACTTGAGTTATAAGCTTTTAAATACTTGACATTTTAAATCTTGACAACTCGTACATATATCTAAGCTTTGAAAAATCAAGATTAAAACTGACAAAGTAAGGAAGCAATTAGCACAGTTTATCATATAATCATGTCATATCTGTTGATAAAAACGATTTCCAGGAAAGCACAATTAGCCTACAAATTATGTCAAACACTTGAAACTAAACGCCCGTCCAAAATAGTATAAAATCTTTATTGGAGACTATCTCTGTAATGACAGGGTTTTGACGTCAGTACAATTAATATTTAACAGCAAATGTCCAAATGGTTTCATGTGTAAATGAAAAAATAATTATCTTAAGTGTATCGGACATTACTAAGAAACACGATCAATTCATTTATGTTTGTGTTTAGTTCTAGTGACTTTTATTTACAACAATGTTTTATGACAAAGAACAAAGTAATGATTCAATCTAAGAGCACAACGTCTTACTAATATTCCAATAGACTGTCACATTACAGTGCCGTAAAATTATTTTGGCAAATACCGAACACAAATAGGTCCTTTCTAGCGCTTCAGTGGTCAAATAGTTAAAGTATGTCAAGTCAATCAGTTCTCAGAACTGTAATCTTCATTGCTCTTGGACATACAATTTCATGATTTCCTATGTTAAAATACCATAACTTTATATGTATCTTATAACAAGAACTACTTTATCCCATAATTGCCAGTGCAAAACTATTTCCATTTTACAAATGTTGGATATTTCTACAAAAGCACTGACTCCATAATACCAAACGACCAAACATAAAACAATATGGTGTACAAATAACAAAACAGACCTTTCAGGAATTTTAGAGACAAGCGTTATGAAGATACAGTGATACTGAAAACCTTGCCATAAAACTTTTAACGTATTTACGATATCTAACCCTAGTGAGCTTGACCTTTGGCACAACTTACCCTGAACCAAAGCATGTGTGCTTTTACGCTATGTTTAATGAGAATAGTGGTTAAAGTAAATAACCGTAGCATGAAAGCAAGGGCGACGCCAGCCTCGGGGCGGGTGCAATAGCCTTCCAACTACGAAAATGCCACCTAAAATGTGCAAAATAGCCAGATTTGAAAGCAATGCCTAAGAGTCGTAACTTTACTGACTGAATCGTATGTCTGCTGACAGATAATTCTATGTCCTACACATCTGGAGATATTGGCATGACAAATATCGGTGTTTCAGCAAACAAATTTTAATAAATCAAGGGCTATAAAAAGTGTTGCTTTTGACTTTGACTATTTACAATAGCAGGCTCTGACCTTGTGCGCTGACATACTTTTCTTTTAAGTTTTATAACTTTATGTGTTGCACCTGATTAGATATGTGCAACACCAAAATGACGACAGAAGGTATATCTGTTACACACACCCTTACCCCACACCCATGACGTTGAGCCTCTTGCAGAAGAGCTGTTATCTTAAATGAGAATGTACCCTCCACCCCCCCCCCCACCCCCCCAATCGAAATCGTTCTCAGTAAAAACCATCGAAATCATTCTCAGTAAAAACCAGTTTAAATGTGACAATAGCTGTGTCACTTCGATTTGTTTGACATGGTTTTATAACCGCTTGATATAATTAAAATCTATTTAAGATCTAAGATTATCTGGAATACAAGTGTTTATAAATATGTGTGTCGTCAAGTTAAAAAGTCAGATTGTGAAATAACGCTTTGTTTCACGTCGAATTTGATATTTAGGAAGATTCTTTCAAAGCAACAATATAATACCATAGTCGGTCTAACTGAGTCTGTTCAAGAGAAGTACTGAAATGTTCAATACCCATCAAACTTCCCACTGGCCTTCAGAAGCGAAACTTTGTTATACATTAAAATTGAATAGATTCTACCAGAACATATTAACTTATTATAATGAGTTCTAGTATGAGGCGACTCAACTGCTGTTGTAGCGGTTAATCAGTTTCACCATGAAAATTTAATAAATTGAAAAGAATTATTAAACAAGAAAATAAAATGTGTTGTTTTGTGTTTATAATAAATACCAGTTGTAACGTATCATAACGAATAAATACGCAAGTCGGAAAGTTAAGTTTTAACAGACTAAAAAGGCAAGGATAGATCGATCTAGCTGACGCTACCTGACAATGACTGATTAGTGATTAGTGATTTACCAAACAAATGTAGAATGAAAATTGTTGCTATTACACTGAAACGTAGAAATGAACTATTCAGAGGTACATTTGGAAAGCATATAATACAACCAAAAGAAAATAATTGCCGTTCTGCTTATGGAAGGTAATGAAATGTGCAGTAATTCTCAATCCTGAACGGAACACTATTGTTAATCCAAAGGGCGAGAAAATAATAAAAGCACCGACTCCGATGCAAATTATCAACCACTCATAACAGTGAATGATGATGATTATAATGATAAAAGATTTTAATAAAGGCGACACCTCATTCAAACAAGCCTGTTAACAAAACCGAAACAAGATAATGACAACAATAATATTTGTTGGATTAATATGGGATGAAAAAGACACTTGAGAATTTCGATGGTATTACAAACATGACAAATTTAAACCTATAAATTTTTAACAGAACTGTGGCTTTGACATTCCATATGCGTAATATAAAACCTAAGATGTCAGTTTTGTACTATACTCTGTATCTCTGTTTAGTCTATGAAGCTCATCCAAAGCCTCCTCAAAACGAACCCCCCAGGGTACACTTGCAGGACGTCCTGGTTAAAATTTAGCTTGTGTATTGTTTGTCAAATATATTGTCACGAACACCACTCACCAGTGCAATTATAATGCTTTGAATAATTGTTTGTTCAGGGCAACATCCCAAAAATAAGTTAGAATGATAGGAAGATTTTATAATATTTTTATAGAACATCAACAAGTCGTTGTTACAAACTAAAATTGTTAGTGTTATATATTTTATACCTTATATATAGAAAACATAAGAGATTGAACTGCAGTGTCCGTTTCCTTTTATTCCCCTTCAAATCTCCCTTTCTGCGAATTTTTGAAAACTTTTCTACTGAACTGCAAAGAATGTCTAAGGTTACGGTTTTTAACTAGTAAGGATCAGGTTATTTTTGGCGTAACATTTTTGTCAATATTGAAGTAAAAACTATAATAGGTTTGCCAGTAGTTGACTCTCTGGTGCAAAGGTCACAATGCGCGACTGTATAAACGTACAGTATAGTGTGCCCCGAGAATCAGTACTTGGTCCAAAGCACTATAGCATATACGCTAAACCCGTTCGTGCTATAAACAAACGTCATAGACTACTTCATCATTTCTACGCCGATGACTTTTCAATTATACATGTCCTTTAAGCTGATTAGAAGTGAGGCTTTGCGCCGCATTGAAAGCTGTCTGGCAGAAATTGTCTCGTGAATGCATTCCAACATGCTGAAGCTCAGTACTGATAAAACAGAGGTAATGATATTCACATCAAATCATAACTCAAAGTACATTGAGGACGTATCGGTGAAGGTCGAAACTTTTGTGATAAAATCCACAAAATGTGTTATGAGTTTTGGTGCAGTATTTTATGGAACAGTATGTCAACTCGGTGGGCCGAGCACATCTTCGCAGAACAGGTCAATTTAGACGGTATCTTACCAGTGATGTCACAAAGACCCTTGTCAATAACCTTGTTACCTCACGGTTAGATTACTGTAATGCCTCGTTAAGCGGTATTCCAAACGGCACCCTTGACAAGTTGCAACATATCCAGAACACAGCAGCTCGGGTTATCACTAGGAGACCCCGTTGCAATCATGTAACATCGATTCTTAAGGAGCTCCATTGGTTGCCATTGAAATACAGAGTACAATACAAGGTTCTGACCCACACCTTTAAGGCTCTACACGATCAGTCCCCCGCCTATATAAGGGCTATCATAGAGGTGTATAAAACGGTCAGAAATCAAAGAGCACAACTTACGCTGTCACTGGTTGTCAAGGGTTAAACATTCATGTATGTGAATCGGAGCTTTTCGTGTATGCTCCCAATCTTTTGAACTCCCTTCCCGTCAAGATTAGTGAAGCTGACACGCTGGCTGCTTTCAAAAACCTGCCAAAACCGACTTCTTTGTACAAAATTTCATATACTGACCAATACAGTATTTTATCATAGGGTCACTTAAATACTTCTAAATATGTACATATGTTTGTCTTGTTTTATCTATATGTTTTTCATTCATGATTTTTGTTGTTGCCATTTTGTGTGTTGATTGTGTAATTGTTGAACGTGAAAGTGTGTATGAAAAGACTGTTATATAAGTTTGTTATAATAATATAAAAAAATAAACAGTAACTTTGCTTTGATAATTTTATCTGCCTGTGATATTCTTGCAATAAAATTAAAGTGATGAGTTCAGTGAAGCTTTTAGCAGCTTTAGGATGGAAACCCAAATGCCTGTTTGCTTGGTCCATTCTCAGTCGCCACTATTAGCTAAATAGGTAATAAATGAGTGTCCCTATAACCGGCTTCATACAATGATCTGAAACAGGTACATGAATATCTCTTAGGGGGTTTCTTTCAATGTGTCTATTTGCTTAAGATGTTTTTCTGTATTTAAGTTTGATTACTCACATATGCCCTTTTCTTGTATCTTAGTGCCTTTTATTTATTCTCAGGGTAAAATTCCAAAAATTAGCAAAATATATTAAAAACCGTATATATGATATTGAAGATAAATCACCTACCTTTATTATGCAATATTTCCTGTTGGGATATCATAAACATTCGTGGGAAAGTATCAAGAAGTTTCCTGCATGTATCTGACCTAATCCCTAACACCATTTTCCTATATTATCGTGCCGCTTGAGGTATTTAGGTCGCTTATGTAATTTAAACAGTAATATGTGGTTTTCTACAGTGCAGTTATACAGAAGTCAAGTCCATATAATAAGAAATACAGCACTCCAAGGTACTAGTATGTCACGTTCTTACAAGAAATCACTTTTCAATACACATTTGTAATAATTTTAGCAGTTAATTCACTATATGGTTAATATCAATTTCACTTTAGTCTTTTCTCTCCTTTTTTTGAAAAAAATGCTGTAAAGTTATAATGAAACAGTTAAAAATGTTAAAAGTAACCCGAGAGCACAACCATAAATATATTAACAGTTTTAATTGTCATTTTGGCATTATATCTATTCTTCAAGACGATGGGGACATAGAAATTTGCTATGTCTCCTAACAACTGATATGTCTGTGCAAAATTTCAGATGAACCCAATGACTGCAGCAAGTGTTGTCACACTTGGCCCATTTTACAATGACCAAATATGGACAGTGATTCAATTCCTCAGGAGACTGAATTTACAAACACAGCATACCTCATCATCATCATCAACATCACTGTCATCACCAAAAAATCATCAATTTGGGCAACAGCCGGAGGATTTTTATGCTGCTGAATTCCACTTGTTGAGGGCCGTGGGGATGAAGCTTCGTAAATTTTCTCCTTCTGTGAGAGTTTACCTGCCTTGGTATTTACTTGTTTAGTTTTCTGAGCAGTTTTCTCAATGTAATCCTTGAGCCTATTTTCAAATAACTGCTCAGTGATTGCTTGATCCCCTGGAAGTGCCCTTTATTACTAGATATGAACAATCACTTGAAGATGTGGTGCCTGTAGCACTGACAACTTTCTTTTCAGCTTTCCATTCCTGAATTTTTGTTGGACTTCCTCCTTGCCTGCCTTCATAACCTGGACTTTCTTTACAGGCGTTTCATCTCAGCAGGATACAACTTATCCTGAGATATTACTTTCTCACAAAATGGATGGATTCCAGTTTTCCGGAAGGCTATTTGAATGTTACTAGGGGTCATGGCCTTCAATAAGCTCTACATGTCAGTTCACAAATCTGGTATTTAGTTATTACCTCTCCCATGTTTTTTTTCAAGTACAGACCACACTCTTGAGTGATAGAATGTCTTAAAAGGACCATAAATGCCAACATTCAGAGGTTGCAACAGGTGTCTAGAATGTGGTGGTGAAACAAATAAGATTATGTTCTGAGTTTTGGCCCAGTCAATGAGTGATGTTGAGACATGTGATGAGTGTCCATTATACAATAACAGAATTGGTTGCGACATATTGGAGTTTGAACGTGTCAAGGGTAAGAAGTGCTCCTCAAGGTACAACTTAAATATTTTGACGTTAGACCACCCTGACTCTGAAAGTACATCTCTAGCACATCACTGGCTCCTTGCATGAGATCTGAGTTCCACCTTTTACCCTTAAAGACAAAAAATGGAGGCAAACTATTTCCGTTAGCATTAGCACATCCAATGAGAGTTACAGTTGTAGAGCGTGGAGACGTGATTGCCTGTGGCTTTGAATGTAGATGGGCAATAATATTTGGAGGTTTATGGTTAGGCTGGAGTCCCGTTTCATCAAGATTGTAGAAATAAATAGACTGATCTTCAAGATTGTACTTCAGCAGTTTTTCATGAAGGTTACCATAGTTGTTGCTACCAACTTCAGGGGTTACATCTTTAGCATGGCAACTTTCTAAACTTCTTGGATTAAAAGAAGTGAGGCGACCATTCCAAGGATTACAAAAGCCATACCATTAACAGTTGCTTAAAGCTTTTAATGTTTTTCCTTCCAAAACTGTATGCAAGTTCTCAAGCAAGATCTTGTAACTGAACATTGGAATAACCATATCCAAGCTGTGACATGGTTTCTACGTGCTCAAAAGGGTTAGCTCTTCCTCCTTGAAAAGCATTGTCAGGACCTGGGTTACAGTTTTCAGGGTCAATGTACCCTTTGGCAGAATCTCTTAGTGTACCCCAAATTGTCTTGCTGCTGCCTTAACTGCAAGCACATTCTTTACAGCAGAATATGCTGCTAGAGTAAGTAGATCTATAGGGTCTCTTAAGCCTGAGGTAGAACCTACAAAAAATGTAAAGTCTATACAGGGAATATTGATGCAGAAAAGTGTTATTTGAGAATTTAACCTAAATTTTAATTTATGACATCTTTATTTCATCATAAATACAGACATATAATTATGAAATATTGACATTATGTTGTCTAATAGTAGTGCCTATCGTTTCAATAGTCACATGCACCTTACAAATCTTTAAACGAGATATAGTCATAAGCAAAGATGTCCTTTGCCTGTAAACGTGTTTAGACAGTACCACAACCAAATACTGTGCCAAAAAGACGGTATGGTGCAGAATGAGGCGGTTTTTATCAGAAATGTTTGAAATGGTCAAATACAATTACAACTAACAACCGTTAAACTGCTTTTCTTTAGAAAATACAATTGTGTCTCAGTGTATGTTGCACGTAACATTAACAATTTATGGCTTTGCAAACAAGTGCATACGATTATCAGCTATTTAGGAGTACATATAAAGTACCTTCCTTTATTTATGACCCTGCATTATCTAATACCAGTAAGTGCACCAATTGTTGTTACAGACTGTATTGTACAACTTTGGAACAATGCATTGTCATGTTATAAATCAAAAAGCATCAAGAGGTAAGTCAGTAAATGGAGCCAGACAAAAATCTTGTTACTGAAGCAAATAGACAGATTAAACACATCCCAACTACCTGATGTTCACCTTTTTAGTTTGTTCATTGAACGATAAATTATTGAATCCATGTTTTGGGAGAGACATTAATTGTAGCACTTGAATTGCTTAATCCTGGTGACTGAGGTGGGGATGGACCAGGTGTAATGACATTTGGATTCCATTAAGGTATCCTATGAAATGTCACTGCAAGTTTGTCAAACCAATTTGCTATCGATACATGAATGTCATTGTGAAGGCTTTTGTACTTGGTGAAATACTGGAAAACCTATTACAATTATCAGATACGAGGGTCCTGCAAATAGTTCTGTAACTAATGGGCTTCTGAAGTGAACCTGTGAAGTTTCCACTTCTCTCTATTCTGTAGTTTTATCCCTGCACTTGAATGGTCCAATAGCTAACGATATCCGTTTATTTCGTCGTGCAAATTGCTTTTCAAATGACTGAGTAATTTTAAATTGAAATACAAGCAGTCGTATACATTGACCAAATTACTTGTCACATTGTAAAATTGACGAAAAGACTGAAATTCGAAGCTATATTAAAAGGACCCACTAAGCTTGATATCCTTTCCACACCTGTACGTAATAAAACGCATTAGCGTCTGATGGCCCTTTCACGCTTCCGTACAATCAACATTTATTACACGAAATTCATTTTGAAATTATTTCTGAAATGTCTAGGTCTGCAGCTCTTAAAAAAGGAAATATGTTACATCCGAGGCATATACTGAAACTTTCAGACAACATCAAAAAGGACCTTTTGAACGATTTGATGAAGTTCCAAAAATCTCCACATACCCTTGCTCCGTTACGGACCCCTGTGGGATTTGTGTTTATTCCGAGTTCAATTATTGTCTCGTAGATGAAAAGTTGACATATCGTGCTAAAGCCCATTTATTTTCAAATCGTTAGAAATTGACTCCCCATTAGCAAAATAAAAGAAGTCCACGCGCATACATTCTGACGGGGTGACCACTGACTATCGACCAATGCAAATTTGACTTTCGTTTTCAAGTTCAGCCTGTCTACTTACATTTTCTTTACTTCCGGAAATAGCTGGAGGTCGTGTAACATCATTTTCTGTGTTGTCAAAAACATACCTATGCCTGGCGAGATTGCATGAAAATGTGCCCGGTTCCTAAGGATATAAATTCAAAGCAGATATTTGATGAATTGTATGGTTTATATGGACCTCAGGCCATTTCAGTGCGCACAGGTTTTAGGTGGCTTAAAGCTTTTAAAGCTGGAAAATTATCTGAAGAAGATGATACCCATTCTGGTAGGCCTAAAACCTCTGTTACCAAGGCAAATATCTTAAAAGCTGTGGTCAAACAGGATGCGCGATTGTCGGTGAAAGATATAGCCAGTTGTACTGGTATATCAGAAGGCAGTGTGCAAACAATTCTTAAAAAGGCGTTTGGACCTGAGAAAGGTTTGCGCGAGGTGGGTATCTCATTTGCTTACTGAGGAGCAAAAGAAACAACGCCTTAAATGTGCCCGGGAACTTTTGAAAACATACAAAGGCTGAGATAGTCGGGTTATTTCTAACTTGCTAACAGGTGACAAAACCTGGGTGCACATGTTTGAGCCACAGAGAAGGGCTGATAATAAGCAATGGAAGCGAAAAGATCAAAAACGCCCCTGTGTTGCAAAGAGAACCATAAGTTCGAAAGAGATGTTGTATGAAATGTTCTTCAATTCTAGTGGGCCAGTCGTTCAAGTGCCTTGTCCATCTGGTCATACAATCACTGGATGATTCTACAACAACTCTGTACTGAAGAGACGGAGTGTCATGTGAAAACCCCCAGGTTCCTATCTCAAAGGCCAAGGTCATTTAAGAGCTTGTCCAGGTCATAACTTTGATAAGTATGGAGCAATCCTATTTTCTTTGGCGTAAATGTTCATCTCTATTAGACGGACTGTTGTAAGCAAACCTTGGGTCCCTATCTCAAAGGTCAAGGTCACACTTGGGGTCAGAGGTCATTTCAGAGCTTGTCCGGGCTGTAACTTTGCCATGCATAAAGCAATCTTTTTGGCATAAATGTTTGCCTCAGTGAGACAGAGTGTCGTGTGCAACTCCCAGACCCCTACCTCACAGGTCAAAGTCAAATGTCGAAACTTGGTGCAGTATTCCTTGTCTAGGCTGTAACTCAGCCATTGATTTAGGGTTTCTTAAACAACATTCCACAATTATTTGCCTCAATGAGACAATACATGAGTCTGTCAGGCATAAGTAATTGAATGGTCAAGGTCACACTTAGGGGTCAAAGGTCAAAAGTTGATTCAGTTTCTCTTGTCTTGGCAGTAACTCAGCCATGAATGGAGATGTTCTTAAATAACTTGGCAGAAATGTTTGCCGCAATCAGTTTTGTAGCCGCCAAATAGTATCATAATTAGTCCTTTTGACAGCTGGCGGGCTCGGCATGTTGTCCGTGGGCATCTAGTTTTTATTTCCAAGGCTTGAAAATGCTTTCTGGAAAGAAATATAAGTCCAGAAGTTCTCTATCAGTGTCTCAAACAGATACCAAAAGAAGACTATTTATCTGCTTTTCGCGATTGGGTAAAAAGGTTACAAAAATGTGTTTCGGTAATGGGGGAATACTTTGTTGATTCGTAATAAAAATAATTTTGATAAAACGTAGCACGTAAGAAATTCGAGCCCAATGACAGAACTTTTTGCAGGACCCTCGTATGTATTGAAAGGGTACAAATCTCATTTTCCATTATTTTATGGGTCATGATATGAAAACATACTTCTGCCGATCATATATTGTATTGTAACACGATAACGATTATGTTTATTTGTATAGAGTAGTTTTTAGGGAGTTAAGTCTGATATTTCGATATGAAATAAACTACTAGAATACAAAAATGGCCTTTTAAGGTCCTCACTTTTTTTATGTAAATATTATATGGCCCTAATAGTTACAATACAATTATAATAGCTAAAATCTACTTTACGCTAAACCAAATACAGCATTATCATTGTTAGATGGATGTTAAAATGAAACAATTGCAGAACAGGAATGAGAACTGAATATTCTAAACTAATCATGCGAACTATTTGTGTTCATGTTGAAAAATGTAACGATGTTATATAAGATAATATTCATGAGCCATTCCCCACCCCGTTCATAATCTGTACTAATAAACTTAAATGTACTCCATGATCCCAAAGGACCAGAAACCATAACATAACTGAATCCATGTACGGATAGACTTTTAACAGCCGCCACGTGGCGTAGTGATAGTTAATAAAAACTTTATGACCCTTTGGAAGCATAGAATGTAACCGAGCAGGGGATTTACATGCTCAGTCTTATTCAGTCTTTTACTGAGAAGCAAACAAATGTGCAACACTTCTCAAGATTCCTTCGACACTGGACTGTCCGACTTCTGATAATTATTCTAGCTTTGCTTTTCTCCAATTCATCTTGTTTCTATCTCTTTTTTTCCATGTTTCGTTTACCTTTTCAATTTCAAAGTGTTCATGTACAATTGTACAGCGGCTATTTTTTACCATTTCACTTCTTCTTCCTCTTTGATGTATAGGTCAGTATGAAAACTTTCCATCCTTCATGCTTGCAATTTGCCCTTATATATTGAAAGAGTCCTCTTTTGGATATTTTTTCTTCTACATTTTAAAGGAGAGAACACAACCTAGTATAAATAAACCCTTCCTGTGAACAAATCTCAAATCTTCTCAATAACATTGTTGTAATTAATTTGTATATACAATGCAATTAGGGACAGGGGATGTAGGTTTACACCATATTCCTGTTTGTCCTATACATTACAATATAAGCTTGTTTTGGCCGCATTAACACTGACAACACAATTATCTAAATTACATAGAAACATTAGAGTTTGATGGTCAGATTCTGGATTGGAAGACTTGTGTCTTTGCGACTACACATAAAATTATTGCAAGATTTAAAACGACCTTTCTCTGTTTCCTTTAACTGACTGAGTAAAATATAAATCGTGTATCTAATTCATGAAAACAATAACTCTTTCAAAGCTAAAATGTAGCACTCTAACATAAATTGACTTTAAGCCCAACAACACAATTAATTTATGAAAGAACAGTATTGTTTTCATACAATTCAAAGTCATGCAATAAAAACACTATCAGTAAGATGTTACAATATATACACATAAGACTTTTCAATCATATGATTGTATATATGTTTCATTGTTAAATGTCCTATTGTTCAAGTTTCTGGTCACTATAAGGTTTGGGCAAATAAATTAATTGTTGAAATTCAAGATTGTTATTATTCCAGAGTCCACAACGCTTTTAAACCGTTTCCCAGGCCTCAATTCCATCCCTAGTTAGTACGCTGTGCCGCGTATCTGCTGATTGGCCTGTCTTCTTCAACGTGCGCTGGTTTATTAAACGACCAGGACGACGCGACATGATAGATAAGGTTGAAGGATAAGAATAACAAACTAACGAATTTTTAATAACTGCCAGTGAAAGCTTTTTAAAAATAATCAAACTGCCCTGAAATATGCCAGATATCAGCCCATAAAATAATTCAGAAAATGTATTTAGAATGTTCACAAATTTCGACTTTCTTGGCATATCGCATGTGGAAAACATTACATCACATTACATCACATCATATCATATCATATCATAGCATTCATATCATATCATATCATATCATATCATATCATATCATATCATATCATATATTAATTATACTACATTACATTACGTTATGTTACGTTACTTTACATTACATTTCATTACATTAATATGTTATTTACTGTACAAATATCTCATTTAACCATGTCTCAAAGACGTTGATATTTTATTTATTTATAATTGGGGTCAGACGTTGACAGAGGTGAAAGCTTCTTGAAGCAAAAGTGGCAGACAGACAACTATGTAAAGGATCTATAAATGGAAATGCGGTGTTAAAATATTTGATCTCTAGCTGATTCTTTTTGTCAGGACTGGCTCAATAAAAACAATGTAAAAGAAAAAGTCATAAGTATATGAACCGCACCATGAGAAAACCAACATAGTGCGTTTGCGACCAGCATGGATCCAGACCAGCCTGCGCATCCGCGCAGTCTGGTCAGGATCCATGCTGTTCGCTTTCAAAGCCTATTGCAATTAGAGAAACCGTTAGCTAACAGCATGGATCCTGACCAGACTGCGCGGATGTGCAGGCTGGTCTGGATCCATGCTGGTCGCATTTTCTCATGGTGCGGCTCATATATGCTATGACACAGCGTTCATATTTCTTCAATATTCGGTACGCCTGTGTGACATTCTTGTAACACGCCCACGTGCTCATACCCAATTAGAAACTTCCGAACCGCACTTTATGTTTTAAGACAGTTTCATATAAATCGTACAAAATGACACAGTCAGGATCAAAATTACACAATTTTTTGTTTCGATATCTCCTATGCAAAATTAATGTTATCATTTATTATATAATCTCTAACATTCCAGAAATAACTGGCGGTTTAGTGTTATATAGTGCATTAAACCTACGGTGTTCCGTTAAGGCCATCGTTCTTTTGCATCTCTGGCGAAATGCGAATATAGCTCTGTCGGCTACAGGATTGCTCTAATGTAACACCGTGAAAAACCACTGTCGTGTGATACTCCAAAGTATCATTCGTAAAGGTATTTTAGTATACGAAATCTGAATTTCCAAAACTCCAAACAAGAAATGAAATTAACGCTTAGATCTTATGTTTCCGTCATATTGGTGGAAACCCGTCAAGGGGGTTGTTAGCTACAAGAGTATAAGGAAGCAATTGTAGCACGCCGATCTACTAATATTTCACTCGAGGAAACAATATAAATCCTTTTGTGTTATCAAAATCTATTCATATAATATAATAAAACGATTAATTATATATGCTGTAAAGTATCCTATAAAACGGGGCTTTCATATTTTCAAATCACATTTCTAGATAGGGAAACATTCCTGGTGAAAAATATTTGCTTATAACGGACTTTGGAAACCCTAACATTAAACCGTGAAAGTAAGGAAACTGTTCCGCTTAAAAAAATTGGAGAAAATTACCCCTCCTCCGACAAACCTCGTCAATCTTTCCTATCTATTTGCATTGCGAGTGCCGATTATAGATTTTTTAGCGAAAGAATCATACTAAAATCGGTGCGTGCAAGAATAATATTTTTATCATATAAGAAATAAATTCAATATTTAATGAGCAATAATTGTGAAAAATAAGGCGAGAAAGAACACGTTTTTCACGTGATTACCTTGAAGAACTTTGTTTTTCTTGGTAATTGTATTATTATATATATACATGTACAAACGTTCTACCATAAACATCTTTGAAATTTACTTAACAATGTCATTTCGCGTCTTTAAAGGCGAAGAAAGTAAGAACAGTGTTACTGTTGTTTTTGTAGGGATAACGCATGTTTTTATAACAGCACGTTTATAACGCAGGGTGTTATAACAGCACGTGAGCGCGAGAATCTCTCTGTTAACACACGTTTTCTCTCCTGTTAAAACACCCCCGTAAAGTGACAATAACAGCAGTTTTATGCTAGAATGTATAATAAACTTTTGTGTCATAATAATGTTGTATATAATTTATATATTCCTCTTGATTTTTAATGCCTGCAGTTTTGCAAGTAAAAGTGTAATATAATAGAAATAAACAAATGGGAAAGACATAGATTTAATCAATTTTGAAATCATTTTTTTTTATCTCATCTCCACCTTTAGTTATAAAAATGCACCCACAAATAGCAAAGAATGGATTGGTTATAAATCCACCAAACATGAAAAATAAACATAGGGTGTGTTATTGAAGTGGTACATAATGTTGACATTTGAGAGGGAAATAAATACACGCCTATTAAAAACACTACAGAAAGCGGTTATTTCCCTTAGTTCGTGAAATTTAATGTAAAGATACGTGTTAAATATGTTTATACACATGATTTTTTAATGTCTTCATTATTCATAATAAAACTCGTTTTTCAGTCGTATAACGGTAGTCAGAGTTCTTGAATTATATTAATACAAATATCGGTCAAATAATGTAGTGTAAATACATGCATACTTATAATAAAAATCTTCTATATTTTTACAATGTTATGTGTCTTTTGCAAATGACGACAGGACTTATTGTTCAATTATAACAACAAACTTGTTTTGGTTTAAACAGTATGTATTCTCAGAAGTTGTAACAGTCAGTGCGTATGTATATTGTCATGGTCAATGTGAACAATGTAAACAATCTTACAAAAGCCATTATTTCACATGCGATCTGTTTGAATACTTTTAAAATCTTTAATATGGCAGGCTACCGGTACCGTGGAAATACTCTCAGTTTAAAGAATAATTTTCTTAACATAACGCCGCTGATTTTGAGTCACGTATAGGCTAACTCACTATGGAGTAAAATCATTAATTTCTCAGTGGACTAACTTTCGTGGGTTTCGTCACAGTCCACAAAATAGATCCTAGCATAAGCCAATTTTCCATTTATTTTATATCTATGAATTAATGTTCTCACGAAATCGTCATGTTTGCCGAAGCCGCGAAATATAGAAATAAAGCCACCGATAAGCAAGCATGGTCTCTACCTCACATGATAGAATTCTGCACCGAATCAAGGTTTAAAATCCACAACGGGCCACAGTGGTAGCGGGCATTATCGAATCAGCCCCAGAGACCTCACAATGATTAGTTGACCCGTATGGGCGATGACCCGGCTCGCTTAGCTCTCAGAGTGCAGCAGGCACTTAAGACTCAACTACAAGGGGTAAAGGATATGAAATTTGTATAATAAACTCCACACGTCGGTAGCTCAGTGAAACGATTAAGTAATAAAATTAAATCTTTGAATACTTAAACATAAATTATGTTTTATCGCCTGAGTGATTACGAATTAAATTCAAACTGATTTTGTTGTGATAAATATCATGTAGAACACTTAATTTAATTATTTTCTTCCAAGTTTTTCCACGAAAATATTTTATTATTCTCTTCATCAAAAGTAACATTTAATTCATCAAATATTGTATAAACATTACTATTAAAGGTACACACCTCCAGATGTGTCTTAGTGGTCCAGTTGTAACACTGCCTGACTACGAAACCAAGAGTCGTGCATTTGAGCCACCGCTCCTCCAAATGAAATCAATAAAATTGGGATATTAGCCCTGTGCAAGGGTGTTTTAAACCTAGCAAGGACACTTCTGGAATAGGAGTGACTTCTGTATCTTGCACCATTCTCCAGCTGACTTACCACCAATCTGAATGAGTTACCAATACGGGTTTCCGGCGGCGACTGTAATAGATAAGCTTACAAACAAACATGTGCCTTTAAGAGATGTATAGAAGAAACTACGAGTACCAGTTGAATCGTGAAGAATAATGCACAGGATCGAGTATATCATTGTTGTTGGAGCGGGGTCGGTTTGGTAGAGGTAATGTTATGGTTGGGGACGGGATAGTGGGTGAAATGGGGTCGAAGAACAGATCTGGGCGTCATTGCTTACAATCTAAATGTCCAGCGTTGCGTTTTATTAACGACGTTCTCCTCCAAATAGTGGTTCCAATTCTGTAACAGCATCCCAGTGAGCTGATGCACGAGAATGCAAGGTCACACAATGCTCGGCTGACGCAAAATTACCTCACCGGGCAACGTGATTCATTGACAAGCTTGCTCACAAGACACGAGTCCAATCGAGCAAATACGGACATTCTTGGGCGGAGGTCAAGAGAAAACTATTTTATTAACCACACTCATGGCCTTGCCCGTGACAAAGAATGAAATGTAATTCCAAACAATGTCATTCAACGTACGTCCAGTCAATGTGGTCAAGAAACATTGCTTCGTTTAATAGGAGAGGTTGAACAAAATACAGCAATTCAAACCAGAAAAGAAGTCTGATATATGTGTATGTATGTACATGTATATGTATAAATTCTATATGAATGTATTATATAATGATGCCACTGAGTTTTTATATACAGGAAACGTAATGAAGATGTGAAACAGAAAAAAAACAACACTTTTTGCATGAGCGCCAGGTGCGTTTTATTCGTTAACTTAAAATTTCAACTTAAGTAACACGAAATTTTGAGATACTTAATCGTTTTAATTAGTGTCTTACTTTTTTATCCACAAAAGCTTGAATGTCTGTCTATATAACTATTAATCTTGGACACCAATATAATATGAGCCGTGCCATGAGAAAACCAACATAGTGGCTTTGCGACCAGCATGGATCCAGACCAGCTTGCGCATCCGCGCAGTCTGGTCAGGATCCATGCTGTTCGCTTTCAAAGTCTATTGCAATTAGAGAAACCGTTAGCGAACAGCACGGATCCTGACCAGACTGCGCGGATGCGCAGGCTGGTCTGGATCCATGCTGGTCGCAAAGCCACTATGTTGGTTTTCTCATGGCACGGCTCATTTTTATGCCCTACGTAAGCTCCCAGAGCTACTCAATAGCCCAAAGTGTGTCCAGTATATATACCTCAGTTTGCATGTAGAGTATATTCCTGTGGCAGGGGCTCAAACTAGGTCAAAAATCATCCAGGTATGGTCAAAATAGAGAAATATTCTAAGTTCAAACAGTGCATGCAGAAATATTACAGTGATATATCAGTAACTGATTGAATCACTTCTTAAAGAACTTTCGTTTATGTTTAATTCTGATTAATATTTAAAATAAAGTGAGTTTTAGATAGAAAGATTCGTATCCTGTCAATATGTACGAAAATCCTCTGTGTTAGTCACATGTTACACTTATTAAGTGACTATTGGAGCATTGTTTAGAACAACCGGCCATCCACTAGCCAGCTGGATGGCTTCTTCACATTTTGACCCAAGTGGAGATTTCGGTGAGGGACAAATTATTTGAAGTCAGTGGCCACGGAGGCCCTCTCTCTATTAATTTTTATCAAAGATTTTAAAATTTATTGGGATTTTTTTTGGGGGGGTGGGGGTGCTGTTTTCTTATTGTTGTTGTTGTTATTTATTTTATTTTTTTTTTTTTTTTGGTCTTTTTTAAAACAAATATATATATATATATATATATATATATATATATATATATATATATATATATATATATATATATATATATATATATAATATCAGTTATGATAGTGCTGATACACATCTGGACGCATTCGTAGTAAGGGCCAAAGTACATTAAACTGTTGAAAAATTATCCCATTAGTCATTTATTGTTTACGAACCACTGAGTTAATAAAAGTACAAAGATCAGCAGATTGAAGTGTACCACCTTGGGGCAGGCGATAGCAAATATACACAATAAATATATACTTATTTTTTACAGCTCGCATCATTGCATTTTCCGAGTATGAAATAGAAGTATTCTCATTTTGTTTACGATCAAACACTCCTTTTAGTCTTTTCAGAGTTAAAATTTTATATTTAAACATTGACATTGATACAGGATACTATAACCGACATCTTATATTACACAATAATTGTAATAATGATAATGATAATAACAATAATAATAATAACACTTTTACTTTAGTGTCTTGAATTCAAAATCTAAAGCATGTAGTAGGGATATCAAGATTTTACTGCAAGCAATATAGACAGTTTCATAAGATTTACTTTTTTATTTAAGTTATGGACATGTATAAAGTCAATATAAAATTACTGGCAGAATAATAAGGGGAATATTCCTTTTGGATGTTAGAATTATCTTTCATCTTCGGAACAGATATAAAAGAACACATTGAGACTTTAAAAAGGAGCCTTACATATATATATGTTTCAAGTTTATTCATTAAATCCATTAGGCTAATAAGCCCAATGAGGACAACAGTGCAATACATGTATGACGTACAGAGAAAATTGCATATACATAACAAATATATATCATACATTGCATCTAAGAGAAGGTTACATTCATATCAATAACAAATATTATATACTAATACATAATAAAGACTTTTAGAAAAAAACTAAATGGAACGTGAAAATACGTAATTTTAATAATAGTACTCCAAAGTACAGTCGATCTTTATCGAAAACGAAACCAAAAGGTTAACATGTTGGCTATTTTCATACGCATAATTAATCTTAAAAAAAAATGTATGACTAAATGTTTTGGTCACAAATCGTACAAAATGACTAAGTTTTTGTAACAGGAGTGATATTTCCATATCAACAAAACATATAACATATATAACTTAGATAGACATTTTTTTTAATTTCTAGCACTAAACGTCTAAACAAATATTCATTAAGTATCCGCTTCAGTGCCAATATAATCTAATAGCGAGCTTCAAAAATCAGTCAATGCGTAGCAAAGTAGTGCAAAAAAATAGTTCTAAACGGCGGTTGATACATTTTGAACTGTCCGCAGAGCTAGAGGACCCAAGCTCTTTTACTGGATATTTTGAATGTCATATAAGGGCAATTAACTGTTTCAATTTTTAGCCAAATGATTGCCTCCCTTGTATACAAATAGTAGTGACGTCAGTATTCAATGTGTACACTGGCGATTACCGCGCTAAAGATGAAACTGTTGATTTGGAACTATATAATTACGTCTAACATACTGAAGTACTACTTGAGAATCTTGTTCATGAAAAAGTCCACTTTAAACATACAGTACATGTACATGACATATAGTTTTAAAGTCCATTTTTTCTGTTGCTTGGCAGTAGGTCACATTCTTAGGCCAGTCCAAATTGATAAACAGTTCCTCTGTTATTTTTCAAAGAAAAAGAGACTGAAAGGGTGAGTTTTCCTCAATCTTGATTTTTGGAGAGGCGGGTACATTTCTCATGGATCAAGCGGGCTATTTTTTTGTATCGTTCTTGTACTTACTTAAGATATTTTGATGCCAAGTTTTGTAAATAATACCACTGTGTAGCATAAACAGTTCTATTTGCTATGGAAGGTCGTTGTGCCATGCCAGTTGCCAAATAAATAATGCAAAATGCTGAATGACAAATATTGACTGCCAAACGATAAATGCTAATTATTAATTGAGTGCTTATTAAAAAGAGCTGAATATATCAGTTTAAATTACTTAATGCGAAATGTCACATATTTAATGCTAAATGCTACCTACCAAATGCTATATGCCATATACTTAATGCTAAATGCCAAATGCTAAATGTCAAATAGCTAATGTTTATTGCCAAATAATAAATGCTAATCATCAAATTCTTTAACTTCAAGTAACTCTTAAACTAATGAATGTAACTTTTAATTATTTCAAAACATACAATTTTCTATCAGTCTGAATTAAGCAGTAACATATTCTACTAGTAATGAGAACATGGGACCGAAACTGTTTACTCGTAAATAGTTAGGAAAAAAAAGTTTTTAACAGTAACATAACGAAGGCCAATGAATTTTAAAGGATGCATTCATCCACTGATATATTTAGCACCTTATCTGAATAAGCTTTTAGCAATAGGCATTGTCATATTTTGTTTAACAATTAGCATTTATCATTTGACAAGTGCCGTTTCACAGTAAAAATTTCACATTATGCATTTGGCAAAAAGCATTTTGTAGTAACTTTTTGGCATTCAGCATTTGGCAATTAGCATGGCGCTCCAGCCTTTCATTCTTATGGTATGTATAGGTATTGATCATTTGTGAACTTTAGCAATTTTTGTTGATTTGATTTTTCGCATTAAAGTAAAACAAAGTCAAGTAGAAATGACTGAAACTCAGAAATGCGTACTTACAAATCCCATGTAGTAATTTGTTACTGTTAAAATATGGCGTTTATTCTATTACAAAAACTATTTTGTACCAAAAATACCAGTTTTTCAAAAGCAAGAGAAGTGATTCTATTTCTTGTGTGATTGAATCCAGTATCAATTCTGCAGGTACTAAACTTAAATCCAGTAAAGCTTTAGATCTTTATAATGCATATACTTTTACGAATATATAAAACACAAAGTTCCAACACCCATTCTTACTAAAGTCAAGGCCTATAAATTGGTATCTTAGGTTGAATATTCAGGTGCACTTTTTCTTTCCTAACAAACAGATCAAACGTTTTGTTACTATAGAAACGTCTAAACAGAGGTCCAGTAATGTCAACAGACTGATAAAATTTTAAAATATTTTTTAATCAACAGGTGATGGGCATGTAATTCAAATTCAACTACTCCAACTACTTAGTCGTAGTACGTCTTGACATATTCCAGTGTCGTCATTATTCCATATTGTATGCATTTCATAATTCTGATCTATTTTGTAAAATTATGACATCTAAATACTGGTTTTACTGAACAATGTTCTGAAAGAATATGAAGGGAGTATGACTAGGGTGTCCTCAATTTTCAACTGTAATTGAACTATTTTGTTAACTTTTTAGGGATAGAAATAGCTCCGATCCCAGTAGGCTCATATTTTGAACGAGTTAGAACATTTGAGCCGCGCCATGTGAAAACCAACATAGTGGCTTTGCGACCAGCATGGATCCAGACCAGCCTGCGCATCCGCGCAGTCTGGTCAGGATCCATGCTGTTCGCTAACAGTTTCTCTAATTGCTATAGGCTCTGAAAGCGAACAGCATGGATCCTGACCAGACTGCGCGGATGCGCAGGCTGGTCTGGATCCATGCTGGTCGCAAACCCACAATGTTGGTTTTCTCATGGCGCGGCTCATTTCAAGTTAAAGTAGTGTCTAAATCCGTTTGCTGATCACTTTACTGTTATTCATCAGCTTCACTTTTTTCTGTACATTCCTGCGGGTGAATTTTATTTTCTTTTTCTCAGAGATGACCGTTTTGACGTGGTCGTTTCCAAGGAAGAACAACAATCTGTAATGGCCTCAAGTGTAGTGGCCATTACAGATGACAAGTGAGTGTATATTCTATCCAAATACTAACTGTGTAGATTTCTCAATGTAAGAGGTCGGTATCGTTGAGGCTCGAGCCCTAGATGTTGTGGAGTCGGTGGCCTTTACCATTCTTACATCACTCCCTAGCGTTACGATAACTCGAGTTTATACATCAGTTCTTTTTCTTTTTCTTTTATTATTATTTTTTGTAGGCGGATAGGGAGGGGGTGCCGTTATGGGCAGAACAGCTGGGCAAGTACTCGAATTGAGTCGAAAGGCCGTTTTGAAATACTTTCAAAAAATGAATGAAAGGTATTTTCAATTTCATCAGCAACGCCTGCTAGTACATTCAGCACATGTAATATCTGCGGTTTGTAACGGATTCAGGCGGGGAATTCCCTGTTATTACTTAGTAGCATTGCGCAATCATTGAGTTGATCATGTAGATGTACCTTTATGTACCAATCTATTCTTACACCGTTAATCATTTGTCAAAATATTTCATTGACTATGCTGAAAATTTACATCTCAGATATAAATGTATTGCACTTTATGGCCTAAAATAAATACATTTGCTGTCCACCCACCCCTCTTTTACATCTGCCCCGCCCCAAAAAAATTTTTTTCGAGCATAATTGTTGTTCAATTGTTAAATTCCTGCTAAAGTATAGTTTCAGCTCAATAAAATATCATGGAATATGTCCATTATCATCTCTTCCTGTACATTCTCCTCTGTCAGAGGTTCGATGCTGTTCCGGGAATACAGGAGTGCAACGATCGACCTCTTCTATATGAAAATGCTATTTCAATAGCTATGACTGATTTTCATGGAAAAAATTTTTTTTTCGCTGCATTTTTATACCGATGTACTTCTGGCTTTGTCATAACGAAGGAAGTCCGGTACACAATGATAGGGTGGATTAGTAATAAAATATAAACTATTTTCATAACACACTATCTTCTCAATTTGAAATTATACCAGACACCTAAAAAGTAAGGTGATCTTTAGGTGTTTTTTTTTTTTCTTTTTTATAATAAGCCTTTGTTTACCCTTGATAAACGTTAAGTCGTTTTTGCACCGCCATAATCAGAATATCTAAAACTAAAAAATGAGACAGAATGCAATGCATACAAAAGTAGTGCACAAATTATACATGTGAAGTGAAAACTGGGGGCGGAGGTGACGGTTTACTTATAACCTTTAGTTCGGAATATTACTACCATAAAATAAATAAAAACCTGGATACTAAACAGTTCTGGAGGGAGACCGGCTGGACTGAGGCAAAACTGTATGTATGACTTTGAACTGACACAATAATAAATGATGAAACAAAGTTTAGGTCTTTTTCATTTATTTTTTCTGAGAAAATATTACATCTGTATATATCTTTAACAGCTAAGGCACAGTACATTGAACATACATAAAAGTATGTCTTTGGCAGTTAGTAGCATCGTATAATAATAGATAAAATGTATGTATAAACAGTTGTTGAAAATTATTATCAAAAAATAACAAACAGTTACTTGAAATATTTTCGGATAGATTAACATTTAGACATTTACACAGAGACGAATGTCTTACAAAAACATCTTTGGTAATAAAAACGAAAAATAGCAAAACAAAAACCAAAAACCAACTGATATTAGGACAGAAAAAAATCAGTAACTCTCATTTGTTACAAAATCTGGGTCTTGATTTTTCTTTTCAAATATTCACTGCCTAAAAAACGTAAATAACTGTTGACCCAAATAGAAAATATATATAAATTCTTCGATATTACCTAAAATAGTGACATATGTTTTGCTGTTTCATTTTAAACAACGGTCTTAGGTGTTTAATCAAAAAGTGCTAGCTTCTTCTATATTGTCATGACTCAAAATTTACATGTTTTTATATGAAAGGGGAATTTGCTGTTTTCTATAATTTTAAAAAAAAAATGCTAGAAAACAATGATGTTACTTCCTTCTCAGTTTAACGTGCGGATCAAAAAAAAATATTTTTACACGACTTTTTTCTACCTTAAGACAGTAGGTTTGAAGCGAAATAAGAGGCATAATTATTCTAAATAAAATAAAATAAAAAGCACTTTTAGTGTCCATGATATGACAATATTTGGCTATTGTAATATATCATGTATATAACAAAATATAAAAACAACAATAATGTATTATGCAGATAACCCGAAGTATGGACTTCAGAAATCTTGCACATGTATGAAAATTGTGTGATGGGGATGATATTTTCACCCTTAAATGGATGTTTTGGGTGCGATGAATCTATGATGCGATTTGAGTATATGAATATATTTTTGGGCAAGATTTTAACGAGCAGAAAGTTAACATTCACATAGAAATGAGTCCTTCGGGAAAAACATCTTTGGTAGTAGAAAACAGCAATACAAATGCCGCAAACCAACTGATACTTTAAAAGATCAGTTTCACTGCTGAATTAATAGTAAATTATTCACTTAGACATGTGTAGAATTATTTGAATAATAGCAAAAAGCATTATTCACAGCTAATGTTTACGCACAACTCTTCATTTTAATTATTTGAAAATCGGTTTTAAAATATATTTCTTATTATAATATTAAAACTCTATTAAAATTCGAATTTTTAGCGTTTTTTCCCAAAAATTCATTTAAAAGAATGCTCACAACATTTTCTGCAGCTTCCAACTGAATGTCAATGTTTTTTTCAGCTGAAGAATTAAAAAAAAAATATTTTATTGAAAAGAAATAATTGAATAAAAGGAATATTTCACTTTAAGTAAATTTCAGTGTTCCAGAAATAATATTTGTTCATTTTCTAACTTTTTCCAACACTTATTATTTTCATAACTGCAACGTTTATTCTAAAAGAAAAAGGCACAAAAATACACATTTTGCCAAACATGGCGACAACTGTATTCGGATCCTATAACAGTTTTTTTTGTACAGAATATGAATTATCAGAACAGACCAGCTGTCTTTTCATTTTTCCTCGTTTTATGCTCCACCCCTTCCAAAATGCCCTGTGTCTCCATATATATTGAGCAAATATCTTGCTCAAATAGGAGTTTATTCTTTGTTGGAATGGGCTTAAGTGCCGCCGCAATATGTTTGAGAACATACATACTGTCCGGTTTTACATTTGGCAAAACTGGTAGACTAGTCTTTTAGAGTGCTCCGTTTTCTTTATTATGTTCTTCTTATAATATTGTCTGATAGATCGGCTCAGTTTGTCATAATTCATGGCAGGGCGGTTTTTGCGTTTTCCCCACAGTCTTGCAACTCTCGAGGAATTCTCGATCTTGAAAATTCCGCGAGATCGGTCCACCCAGCGGATACAGTCTGTGTAATGGCCGTCCAGCAGCAGAAGTTTTAGGAATTGCCACAACTGTATCGTCTGCCGGTGGTGATGTACAGGTTCTTCCGGTAATCGATCATTGTCATCACCTGACATTTAAACAGTGATCTAAATAAGTTACTGATTGCATTTTTCACATTCATATTTCACACAATTAATCCTTAATAATGCTTAAAAAGCGTTCATTCTCTTGATATCTATTAATTCTTTCTGTAATTCGTTCATACTCCTTACTTGATATATATCATATTCATCAAATGAGGTAGTCATTCGTTCAGAATCACACATTTTCTTCAAGAAATAGATATATACAAACTTGCAATTATACGCTTAAAACGTTCATTTTACATATTTCGAAACTTCGCGGTGTAAACAAACCACGATCGTGTGTTAAATAGAACGTCCTATCAATGCAGACTGTGTGTAAACATGAAACCTTTCTACTTACATGTTTTAGTATGAGTTTCAGGAGTTTCTTGTTTAATTTCGGGTTCACTACAGGAGCTGGGTGCTGGACTTATACTTCCGGAAGAGCTTGTTCGGCTTGGGGACACGGGCACAGGCACCGATGAAAGTGTTGGCAAGACATCTGTGTATATCTGACTGGTCGTCTGCTCGACAACTGCAAAAAAATGAGGATATGGTCAAGGTTGTACCTAATCGATTTTGGCGAGACAAAATGTGTATCGGAATTTATGTTTCAATTCTAACGTGTAAATGTATGTGAGCAAATAAAAAAAAAACACGGTTCAAGATGTGGTGAAATTTTGCCGAAAATATGTTTAACTGAGAAACTGACTACATTCTCGGTCAATATTTTGTGACTTACCACTTCGCCAAACTTCCAACCGTGCAAACAGCGTGGAGCCAGCAGACGGAGCATATATTCTGAACTCTTCCTCTTTCATGATGCAAAGTTCTGCCCCGGAAACAAGGAAAATGTCCATGTTAGGTTCAGGGACGTTGAACTGTCTGCATTGCCATACGATCCACTGCTGAACTTGATCGTGCGTCCACAGAAGTGGATCTGAAAAATTAAAACGCACGTTGGTGAACGAAAAGCCAACCAGAAGCAACAAAACATAGCGGATAACAGGTAACATATTAGAAGTAACCTACATTCCTTTTAGCCTTGGGCCCAGGTATTTTTCCCATACGCAAACCGCCAAACGGTTTTCTTTTGTTCACTGTCATCAATTTGGTTTATAATTTCCATATCACAATGATGATGAGGATCATTATCATTATAAAATCAGTGAGTTTTCTCATTAATCATCATGATGATGATCATCATCATTTTTAGCATTTATTTATTTATTTATTTATTATTATCTTTATTTTTTACAGCCTGCATTTACATAACAAAATATTTTTCTGAAATATGTTGAAAAACTTTAATAATAAAATGTCCGGGGAAAAAGCGATTACTGATTAAAACATTAATGTATCCAGCCACGCGCATGCTCTAATTTAGAGACAATTAATTCGAAAATATGTTGTTGATTTGCTTTAAAGTGCTTTTATATGTAATTGTTGTAAGCAGCAGATAAGTAAGGTGTTTTTGAGAAGCGATTTGAGAATGTAAGAAACTGAACGTTTTATTCTTGAATTTAGTAAACTTATACATGTAAAACAAGCCGGGAGGTAAATTTAATAGTAGTAATTTGGCTATTATTCTACATTTTAGGAGGTAACAGTTAATCGGACCACGATATCAATCCCATGTGCGTGATTTCAACCATGCGTGCCCAATCAGATTTTTTAAAACTTTCTCATCGGTTAAGTGAACCAAAAAAAAAAAATGTCGTTAAACTGTGCCATAGTTACAAATTTAATACGAACGCTCTAGTTTTGCTTTTGATACTGAGGTATCAGTTGCTACTATCAAAAAAAAAAAACTCTTGTAAATTAAGAATAATAATATTTTCTCGCCAAGTAAACTCCACTGTTTTAAATTTGTATTTTCTGTTATAACGTAAGTTGAAAACTAGCGTACAAATTAATAAGACCTACCTCGTGCAATACCCAAACATCGGCATGTGTCTTCCACATCTTGCAAACACACTGCAAATGCTCTCGTTGTTAACTGATCTTGAAGATTGCTTCTTCTTTGAGGGCACACTGTATAATAACCGAATGATTCCAAATTTTCCGTCCCGCGATCCTGAACACTGGAATCACAAAGATGATGTTCAGGGGAAACGCTTGTTCGGTCCATGTAAACATCATCCCTCTGATATATTGTAAGGTCTCTGCGCTCATCAAGATTGCAATAATCTTGTGTTTCTTCAGGCTGATAAGGTGAACCTTGTTCCCCAGCAATAGGAACTTCAGTTATAGGCGACTTTCTGAAATCTAAGTCATCCGCATAAAAATCTGTAGATGGCGCTTCCAGATCCGTCTGCATCGCTTCTAAGCTGTCTAAAAGCATCTGTGGTACCTGTGATGATACGATTCAGTGTAAGATTTTGTAGCATAAACGTTTGTTACAGCACAAGTGATCAATAACCAAATCATTTCACAATGAAATAAACTAAGAAATCTGAGATATAAAAGAAATTAAACAAGCTGTTAAGTTGCTGCTTATTTGACGAAAAAAGAAATCTGACTTGAGGTGCATATTTTTTTTTTATTATAGTCATTTCTAGATAATACGAGTATAGTTTGCATTAGTTGTAATAAGTTAACTTGTACTCACTTCTTGGTCGATAGGACTAAGTGCCTGTCTTTCTACCTCTATCAAGTATTGCTCAATGCCTTCAAAACCTGAAAGCACATATTAAACCAAAATGAAATTAAATAAATGAAATTAAACCAAATGAAATGAAATTACACTTTAAAATAAAATTTAAAGACATAATGATTAATATCTAAATTAATCGCACACATGTAGTTTATTTTTCAATATCTCTGCGACATAAAACAAATGCATTAGTCCATAAATACAAAGACGGCAGTGCAATATATTATAAAAGATCAAAGTGCATTGTTAGTAATTTGTTAGTTAGTTTAAGCACACACAGAAGGACGCACACAAACACGTAAAAATGCAAAAGCACATTTAATTTACCCATTGCTTTATAGCTGCTTGTTGTATTCTTTTTATAAGATAAACTTTTTTCCTCACCCTAACTAATAAGTAGATAGTATAACACAAATATTGCAATTTAATAATCCAAATTCAAACTTGTTACTTCACTAACTTTTACTAAAATGATTTGGCTCGAATGTTGAATGGTTTTATATATCGCACTTTTGCGCTATTCTACGAAAACACTCCGATTTACAATTGGGCCGAATCGGGAGGCGCTTTAGGGTAAAATGTTTATAAAAGTTACCAGTCTTTTATGTATACACATTCATACTTAATAAAAAAAGAAAAGGATTTGAAGCAAGCATGACTTAATATATATTTTTATGTCATATAGATGAATTTGGTAGTTTTTAATACTGCAAATTGTATAAAATTCAAGTTAATTAAGATGTAGGTCAATCAAATACCGTGAGAAAACTCCTAACAGTACCTTATGACCGGGTTTTCCCTTTAAAGAACAAGCGTTTTCATTGGCTATGACTGTGTATGACGTACACATTGACTCAACTTGTTATCTATAGTATAAATATAAACATTTCGCGTTAATGGTTCGGCCAAAAAGCAATTAACGATTGTTTTCTCTTAGAATTTATTGAAACGTGTAACACTTCAGATAAATGTTGCAAAATGATAAATAATATGAGAAGCTCGAGATATTTGTAACAATATGTAGAATATGATTTAAATGTATATACACGCCTAATGGTGTCTATTTTTTATGTATATTTTTAACTCGAATAATGGAATATGCTCGACAATTTGTAGAAACTTGATATAATTTTCTTATCAGTCTACTCATGACTTGTTTTTGTTTTTTTTTAATTTCCATTATGTAACAAACAATTCTCAGAAGGCTCGCCATGTTATGTTATATCGTCTGCTACCTTTTGACCCAGATACACAAGTACTTTTATCGAGAGTACAGCCAACATTATTCATGCCGTTCAAACAATAATTTTTGATATCATATCGCCTAATAGCGTTATATATGTGAGGAGACTACGTTGATTTATTTGCCTAGTCCATTTTATATAAATCGATGGTCAATTCAGCTGGTGTTTACTCGGCTAAATGCAAAAATTGAGAAAAAAGTGATATTTTATATCTGATGTTATGTGACAAAGTAACTATATATTGAATGGCTTGTACACTATCTTCTTGAAACGTTTTAAGTATTTTTCAAAATATATGTAGATAAGCCATTTGCACATAAGAAAGAAAAAATATGATTTTTTTTATCATTTCAGTATAATGTATCTAGCATCGCGGTCAAGTTTGATAGTTACTAAATATAGAAATATAAATCACTTCCTAAACGTGTGGACCTAGCCCATCTATTTATATCTTTAAAAGTAGAATTACCATAATTATAAACAAACTTCACTATCTCCCAACACATATTAAGTATTTTGTGTCCTTCGGTCGTTTCAACCATCCTACACACTGACGCGTTAACCCATTTCTTGTAGGTCTGGACGTAAGATAATCTTTATTGTTGGTATATAATTTAAACATTCCGTGCGGCTAAATTTACACTTAGCAAAAAGGGGAGTAAAGATTATCGTATTATCGTGCACTGAAGCATGGACACTGACGTACATAGAGCTATATCGGGTAGTAACGACAATAAAAGTATTTATGAATTGATTATTAACATAATGCTCCCACGTTCTCTGTACTTTCAAATAAATTTAGATTTTTAGTTATATTTATTTTGATTAGGTAACAAAATTTGACACATGTTTTGATATAATATTTCGTGACGCAAACGTATGTTTGTTACATTGTATTACAAATCCTGATTTTTTAAATGTTTACCCGTGCCATGCCGTCTCAGTCATTTTTAAATTACCATTTTCAACCACCAGATATTTCCCTGAATGCATATACTTAGTACAATATAAATAACATATGAGCCGCGCCAAGAGAAATTCGCGCAGCCTGGTCAGGATCCATGCTGTTCGCTTTCAAAGTCTACTGCAATTAGAGAAACTGTAAGCGAACAACATGGATCCTGACCAGACTGCGCGGATGCGCAGGCTGGTCTGGATCCATGCTGGTCGCAAAGCCACTATGTTGGTTTTCTCATGGTGCGGCTCATATATATTCAAGGGTAGCACTAGTCTGGGAACACAGACTAGTGTATGTACAGACTATGGTAGCTCGCGCGCTGCATTAGGGCGATGCATTCACTTGTAATTAGAGATTTAATTATAAGGATTAGAATAATCGCTCATTTTTTCTTGTAAATACATGCTTTAAATAATGTTGTAGATGAGTTAACAGTTTTTTTTACTAAGTCATATCTTTAGTTATCTAAGGACGTCCGGCACGAACCGGGATTCGAACACGACGGTTTAGTCGATCCGTACAAGTATTACCCTTACACCAGCAATCATGTCGGTTTTCGGACACGATGTGGTTGTACAGTACTTATGTTTCTTATTAAAACTGAGATTTGCTCTGCAAGCGTTCGCGTAAAGAAGCACAGATGGCTTTTATTGTAATTTCTATCACAGTTATCACACATGTTCTTCTTCGAGATCTGTTGGTACACCACAGTGACATTCCAGTAAGTAGTCATATTTCAGTATGCATTCTTTGGTTTCCAATAAGAACATTCAGGTCGATAATTTAATATGAAATAATCTTGCGTGTGCATTTCGTGTCGCTATTTGTTCGGTATCCTGTATTCATCTTGTGGTTCTAGGAATTTATTTGTACTTATTTAAATAAAAAATCACATTTGAGGGTACAAAGCAATATCTCTCAAATAAAATAAGTAGGGTTATTGGGATCCAAAACAATGTTAAAATTAAAACCCATGACGTCAATGTAGAGCTACTGAGTGTCAGAATAATAAAACCTGCTCTTCATTTCTTAAGAAATCAGTGTTTGCATTCTTAATGTCATAAATATTGTGTTAAAAACTGTTTGATTTTCCGCTAACTTGTCCTTGACATGTCCTGCGTCTTTTACTCTATGTACAAAGGGACTAAAGATACAGCTCCTTAAAGGTTCAAGAAGCCCTTAAACGGTTATATGACATACATCCCTATTATCCAATCAGAAGAGAGAACGATGAAGAAATTAAGAGTAGATGTCCTTGCATATCTTAGGAAACAGAAAGTATGGATTAAATCCCTATTTATACTATTATAGAGTTACTGTGGTGTTCAAATACAGCTTAAGTACATTTTACATAAAGATCTCTGCAAATACTTGAAAACGTTATCTAAACACCAAGTTAAATCATATTACTATAAGCATCTTAACATTCTAATATAATAGTGTTTGTTCATAAAATCAGCATCTATGCTAGTTTATTTTGCTAAATTTGAAATTCTTACCTCAGATTTCTTTTTACCAAAAAAAAGACTTTTTAGACAAAAAATATTTTGCAGAATGTTTTAAGCAGACTCTGGGAATAAAACTCCTGTATGTAAATATATAAAGTGGCCATTGTGTGAAGTATTTAAAAACACAAACTTGCACATACATTTCGTACATCTAGGCATTTCTCTCAATTAAAAGCGATGAAATACGCTGCCAAGTCCACCTACCTCCAAAGTAATTAAATATAATTTGTATATACAATAGAAGTATGAAGACGTTTAAAAATACTTTGCGTTTAGCCCTCAAAAATATCTTCCATTTAGAATTGTTGACAAATATTTTGACAATTTGCAAATAGTCAAGTTAAGCCTTATTCAATTATAAGACAGCTTAAAGATGTATTCTGCTCATCTTTCATTGAAATATTTTATATTATGATATTTACTTCAAATGCAGATAATCTCATCAAATATATTCAACTTCACTAAATATATTAATAAATTGTCTATATTAAGCTACATTCATAATCAAATGTCATATAGTAAAAGCTGATTGTGTAAAAAACTTCCAGTTTTTTATGATAGTACACATTTTTACTGCTTTCAGCTGTACATATATACAGTGTGTACTATTATTTACCTAATTCATCAGTGTTAATTCACATAAATTTGTTTAATCTATGTTTACATAAACTACTGGTAGTATTTTTTTCATGTTTTCAAATATGAAATTTGGGTCTAGTATACCTTTAATAATCTCGTTTCAGTCTGATAACATAAGAAATTGCTATTTTCATTCCCATCTTTTATTTATTATATATTTTTTGTTTGATAATTAATTCAGAAATAGGAACTATCATTTCTAAACTGCAGTTATTTTTGTTGTATAAAATAATGCGTTGTTATTTAGATAATATCTTAGCATACAACTTATTTTTGACCTTACCAAAAAGAAAGACATAGTTATATAGAACTTCTGTTACCAAGAAAATGAAGACTAAATATTGGTCTAATTTTTATGTATCTGTTCCAAGAATAAAGAGATATCTTAGGTGCTTTGTGAGTCAATTTCACCAAACAGCATCATTGGTAGACGGCATATCCAATAGAAAAGCGCGATTCTGGTTCAAGGCCAAGCGATTACAGGTATTCACAGTAACCGCAGTAAAACAGTTCGGAGAAAAGAAAATCCGTACTATTGCTGATTATAGGCTAACCAAAGAACTAAAGTCACGCAAAATACATAAATAGAACTGCCCCCACTGTATTCGACAAGGATATTAAACGGTTATATTCAATATATTTGAAATTAACAGATAAACAACCACAACCGCTAGACACTAAATAATGTTTACACTAGTGCAACTGAGCTTTACTTTGCAGTTTAACTAACACTTTAATTACAAAAAGTGATACTATCGGTTTAACATTTGTGTATGGCAATTTCTTGCAAGGCTCGAGGTGCAATTCACTGTTATGAAAGCATGCATGCCCGTAGGACACTGGTGCCTCTACTAAGTGTGGCTGTTCGACCATATATTACTTGTTGACAATACAAGACTAAGTAAATTGTCATATTGTCTTCATTGGCAAGAAATCGAAATTGGAAAAAATCTTACCAGTGAATAAAAATACAAAAACTGGCATAAAGCAATATTATTTGGAAGTGGGGATGCCGGGGTGTTGGAATACTACAAAACATCATCAAGAAACACCAGAAAACAAGAGAACATCAGAAACAAAAAAAAACGGAAAGGATAAATCTCAAACAAAACACCAGGTACACAGCTTCATACAGTACATGTATATACAATTAACAAGATGCCAATTAGTTGTTTTGTCTAAGCTACATGCCACAGCCATTGTGGATTCAAATCTCATTAATGGTCGAATCCACTGGATTGCGGAAGGTCTTTTGTTCTACCCAGACGCCGAACCATCTGTAACTCGTGAGGTTTTCTTCCGCCGTTGAATGATCTTCTAATGCAACACATAGTGTTTTTGAAAATCTCTGGCAAATTAATACACGTTTTAATTACAGAAAACTAGCAAAATGTGCTGGAAACTGAAACAAATCAAACAATTTTATTTATCTTAATACCTCAACCCGTTTAGAAAAAAGTCTTTAAATTTATAACAATTTTAGCTCACCTGTCACGTAGTGACAAGGTGAGCTTTTGTGGTCTACCTTCGTCCGTTCACAATTTCTTGTGAACACGATAGAGCCCCTTGAAGGGCCAAAATCTGCTATTTTGGTTGTGAACACGATAGAGAACACATTTTGCTATATATTTTAATCAAACTTGGATACAACTTGTATTGGCATAATATCTCGATTCTTTTCGAAAACTGGCCAGATCTCGTCATGGGTTCCAGAGTTATGGCCCCTTAAAGGGCCAAAATTGGCTATTTTGGCATTTGCAGCCATATAGAGACTTCATTTATGGTTTGATTTGAAACAAATTTGCAAAATATCTTAAACAACAATAGATATTAGATTTCATGATGAATCCGTGAGATTAAATCATAGGTTCCGGAGTTACGGCCCCTGACTGACACCTGAAAAAGCCAAAATTTGTTAATTTTTACCTTGTGAACACGTTAGAAGTGACACTTTACATTCCATTTTACCGACACTTACACACAACTTAAGTCACAATAAGATCTCGATTCCTTGTAAAAACCGGCTAGATTCCATCATTGGTTCTAGAGTTATTGCCCCTGAAAGTGGCAAAATTTTCTATTCTGGCCCTTTCAGCCATATTTATGCCTTGGTTTGCTACAAACTTGCACAGAATGTTTATCTTGATGATCTCTAAGCCAAGTTCGAGAAGCTTGCTAACACTCTTGAGGCCACATTTCTGACCCTATCTGGGGTCAAAAACTAGGTCACCCACTAAAATCAAATGAAAAGCTTGTTAACACTCTTAATGTCATATTCATGATCCTATCTTCATGAAACTAGATAAGAATGTTTATCTTGATGATTCCTATGCCAATTTTGAAACTGGGTCATGTGGGTTCAGAAACTAGGTCACCACTCAAATCAAAGGAAAAGCTTTTTAACACTGCAGAGACCACATTTCCGACCCTATCTCCATGGAACTTGGCCAGAATGTTTATCTTGATGATTCCAAGGCCAGGTTAAACAGGTGTGCGATATAGGATCATCATGACCCTCTTGTTAAAGTAACTCGCTCGCAATGTTTATGGTAGATTCAAGAGATCCTAAACTGCATTTTAACAGTGATAAGTGAGATGCTAATTATGGCATGAACTCCTTCGATTTGTGTTCGATGATGATGATTAGGATCATTACCAGGAGGACAGTGATGATGAATAAAGAAACATTATAAGAACAGAAACACAATTTATCTAATATATTTTATGAGATAGTAAAAACATTCCAGACTTTATATAAATGTATGTTGAAAATGTTATTCAATACACTGTAAAACTTTTTCACCTAAACTTATCTTTATTTTTCTTTCCTTTTATAATGATATATGTTTATAATTATATTTTGTTTCTAATGTATCCTGTAGCAGCCAATACTAGAAAAAAGTCAGTGCCATTTATGTCCCATATAGGACTGTCCTTCCGGATTAGGATATAAGCCTCTTACTTCGTTTAATACACACAGTGGCATAACCTCCCTGCAAGTCCAAACTGTATCATCTTCACATCGATCTGTCCCTGTTTAATAATTGCTGTTTTTTTTTCGAATACATTGTGGAAGATTCCAAGCCCCTGCATTTGACAACATATTCCAATATTTCTTGTATCTAACTTTCCGTGTTTGACTTTCTATTCAAATCACTCTGCGTCCGTGGTCCGTCGTCCTTCCGTCCGTCCGTCCGTCCTTCCGTCCGTTAACAATTTCTCGTTATCGCATCTCCTCAGAAACTACCTGGGGGATTTTGACCAAACTTTGTCAGAATGATGTATTGGTACCCTAGTTGTGTCCCCCTGAAAATCAGACTGGTTCAACAATTTTTTAGTAAGTTATGGCCCTTTGTTTATTTCTATAATTTACATAGATTTATATAGGGAAAAACTTTGAAAATCTTCTTGTCCAAAACCACAGAGCCTAGGGCTTTGATATTTGGTATGAAGCATCATCTAGTGGTCCTCTACCAAGATGATTCAAAATATTTCCTTGGGGTCTAATATGGCCCCGCCCCGGGGGTCACATGGTTTATATAGACTTATATAGGGAAAAACTTTGAAAAACCTCTTGTTCAAAACCATAGGGCCTAGGGCTTTGATATTTTGTATATGACATCATCTAGTGGTCTTCTACTAAGATTGTTCAAATTATCCCCCTAGGGTCAAATATGGCTCCACCCCGGGGGTCACATGGTTTACATAGACTTACATAGGGAAAAACGTTGAAAATCTTCTTGTCCAAACCACAAAGCCTAGGGCTTTGGCATTTGTAATGTAGCATCATCTAGTGGTTCTCTACCAAGTTTGTTCAAATTATCCCCCTAGGGTCAAATATGGCCCCGCCCTGGGGGGTCACATGGTTCATATAGACTTATATAGGGAAAAGATTTTAAAATCTTCTTGTCAATAACCTACAAAATTCAAATTTGGACCACATGTATGGTTTTGAGTGGCAAGATGAACCTTGACATGAGTTGACCTTGATTTTGACCTAGTGACCTACTTTCACATTTCTGTAGCTACAGCCTTCAAATTTGGACCACTTGCATAGTTTTGTGCACTGAAAAAAACTTTGACCTTGACTTTGACCTGGTGACCTACTTTCACATTTTTGAAGGTACAGGCTTCAAATTAGGACCACATGCATAGTTTTGTGTTCTGAATTGGAATTTGACCTTGATTTTGACCTACTAACCTACTTTCACATTTCTCAAGCTACAGCCTTCAGATTTGAACCACATGCATAGTTTTGTGTACGGAAACAAACCTTGACCTTTACATTGACCTAGTGACCTACTTTCACATTTTTGAAGGTACAGGCTTCAAATTTAGAACACATGCATAGTTCTGTGTTCCGAAATAAAATTTGACTTTGATTTTGACCTGGTGACCTACTTTCACATTTCTCGAGACACAGCCTTCAAATTTGGACCACATGCATAGTTTTGTGTACTGAAATGAACTTTGACCTTAAGATTGACCTAGTGACCTACTTTCACATTTCTGTAGCTACAGGCTTCAAATTTAGACCACATGCATAGGATTGTGTACCGAAACAAACTTTGACCTTGACATTGACCTAGTGACCTACTTCCACATTTTTGAAGGTACAGGCTTCAAATTTGGACCACATGCATAGTTTCGTGTTCCGAAATAAAATTTGACCTTGATTTTGACCTGGTGACCTACTTTCACATTTCTCGAGCTACAGCCTTCAAATTTGGACCACATGCATAGTTTTGTGTACTGAAATGAACTTTGACCTTAAGATTGACCTAGTGACCTACTTTCACATTTCTGTAGCTACAGGCTTCAAATTTAGACCACATGCATAGGATTGTGTACCGAAACAAACTTTGACCTTGACATTGACCTAGTGACCTACTTCCACATTTTTGAAGGTACAGGCTTTAAATTTGGACTACATGCATAAATTTGTGTTCTGAAGTGTAATTTGACCTTGATTTTGACCTAGTGACCTACTTTCACATTTCGTCCTTGAAATTGATCTAGTGACCTACTTTCACATTTCTCAAGCTACAGCTTTCGAATTTGGACCACATGCAAAGTGTAGTGTACGGAAATGAAATTTGACCTTGAGCTAGTCAGTAAGTCTTGAAATTTGGAACACTCAAAAATGGCACATTGGTGGGCGCCAAGATCACTCTGTGATCTCTTGTTCTTATATGTGGTTGTGCTCCCCGACCTAACCACAGGGGTTTCAGAGAAGTAATGCAAGGAGCCAGAAAACAATAGTTGCATCTGGTATCTATTTCATCAGGAGCCAAGATATAAGCATGTCCTTCCTCATTTCCATGATCACTGTCATCATCATCATCATCATCATCACCAGTATTGGTGTGATGGTTACCTGTTGGCTCAGTCTGATCAGTTCCTAGTGTAATTTCCACGTCCTGTGGCTGTTGCTGTTGCTCCCATTCCGACCTAACAACACAGTTCTCAAAATTCCAGTTATTGAATTCAAAAAAGTGAGATACAGTTTCATATTGTTCTCTAGTAATCCTCAGTGTAATTTCACGAGTTTCAGACATTTCGGAGGAAACTTTTTCAACTGTTATCGAAAGTCAAAGGTCTGTAAAAATGTATCAGATCCCTTCAGAAGGTTGTAAGAAATTCTTATGACAGACATCTGCATCTTTTGTTTGATACACACTTATATTGCTGTATTCTAAAAGTGATTTTTTTTTCAAATTATACAGTCAATAATATCTGAAGTGCACTTGAACACAACTTTCAGAAAATCCCAGAAATAACAGTAATGCTATAAAAGCAATGAATATTTCATGCAGTCTGACCAAATAGTAAATACTTCATAGCCTTGAAAACCAGAGTCTGCAGTAATAAAACCCCCTAAACTTCAGTGTAGCAGTGTGTAAACCTTCACTGATTCCATAGGATCTTTCAGAATGATTAATTGCCCCTAGAGAAAATACCAACATTTTATAGCCACTGCGGTCACTCTCCAAAGGTTATCCAGGGTCAGCAAGGTCGGTCTTTAATGTAAAACGTTCTCGAATGATGAATACAATCATCATTTGCGTATGATGAATATTTATTACAGAACTTCAACTTTTTTCACAATGTCACAGATACATTTTACACAAACAGGAGTAAATTAAGATTTTCATGAAAGTTACTGAATTTACATGGGAGTGCTTTTAAATGGACGAACCATTATAACATGGGCACTAAGGTGAACGAATATTTTTGAAGTATGTATGCTCAAAAGTGTATTCCGTTCTGGTTTCGACTGAGAACAATAGTGTTATTGTATATTTTATGAATTCATTTTTGGGAGTATCCGTGGCCGGGTGCTTAAGGTCGCTGACTCCTCGATTACCGCTATGGGTTCGAAACTGACTTACTGTCGAATGTTGCCATATGACATATAAAAATGTCGGTGTTAACAAAAAAGCAGTGTCAAAACCAAAAACACTTTTTTAATAAATTGTAAATGTTAATGTGGTTTTGCGGCTTTTAAAAAACTAGGTGTCATCGTAAAATGAATAAAATTGTATAATGGCTTAAACTTTTTGGAATTTCTGTATTACATAAACAATATGATTGTCTAAGCGTATGCCAACTTTCAGAAATGTACTTTTAATTTTTTAAAGGGCCTCCGTGACTGAGTGGATTCAGCTCACAAACCCTTCATCGATGGGGGTTCGAAACTCGCTTGGGTTGTAGAAGTCTTCATGTAAAAAAGCCATTCAGCTGGCTTACGGAAGATCGCTTGTTTAACCCAGGTGCACACCCGTGCCTTAAATAATGCTAGAGGGGCACCTTGGGTCTTCAACAACCAGAAAAGGCAAAGTAGCCACATTGTATCGGTATGACTCTAAACGAATAGAAGAAAAGCAAAGTATCTCAGGCTGCGTAGTAGACTAAGTGCTATGTTAGGGGAGATAGGGCCGACATTTTCCCGAACAGGGTAGCCATATATTTTCCAAGTTTTATTTTTCTTTTTGTTCGCATTTTTTTATGTGTAACGACTGTAGTTATGAATGTCTGTAAAGTTGTCTTGTATTTTGATGTAACCCCCATTTATTTTTGTATTATAATGCATCTTGTTGACGGGTATTTAGTTTACAATTGAACAATGTGTGTCTAGCCTGTAACGATCCGGTTAAACGATTTTGCAAAAAAATATGCGTCGCAAGTTAGCCAATTACGTAGATTGCATTCGGACCCGATAGTTTGTGGTTCTCAGGTCACTCAGATACCTGTACTAATATCATACGCTTTTTTCCACCTTAATAAAATATACTCTAAGATAGTTAAACGTTAGTAAAATTCTCGTTAGTATCCAGGCAACAGCTCCAGCACATTTCCAAGACATTTCAAAGGTCTAACTACTCAAAATAAATGGAGTTTATATCTTTCTTCATTTACCCTGTCTAATTTGTATTCAGCTGTGGTGACAACACTGTCTAAAGGGACATCATGTCACGCTACATATCTGAAATAAATTAGTGAAGAAATGTGTCATCTGATCTTGCATGATGTATTTGTAAATACATGCTTTTGCTTGAAAACAGTGACTGTCAAAATAATGCACTGGATATTTAATTCCTGTTCTAAAACCTGTATCTAGTCATATTACTTTGGTTGGATATTTATCCTAAAATTATGGTGAAACAAATTATTCCAAGTTACAGGAATTTTCTGCGAGAACCATTTATTTCTATGCCTAAAAAACTGATTTGCGACCATTTAGCAGACAAAACCAAAATTTTGGCCCACTTATAAGTAGAAAAATCTTCAAAATGTGAAAGTTAAATAACAGTTCTTAACCTGAATTATTTAAAAGTCCAATATCTCCTAGTTGGTTCTGAAAAATTTCTACCACAACATTGATAGCGTTTAAACAATATCGAATGTTGATTCATATGTCCATTTACTCTTGTTACGGAGGATAGATTTTAGTGACCATCTATATTTTTGAACATAAAGAAATTAAACTTTAACGTAGTTAGTTAATGAAAAGAAACTCTTTAATGCAACATGTTTGAAAAAACACATCCGATACACAATCCAATCAGTATGACATTTTCTACCGTCAACACCGAGAGCGAAAAAAGGTACAAAATGTATATGATTAACAATTTTAAGCAGTATTCTTAAAACAGAAAATTGAATTTTTATAATTGTTATATTTATAAAATTGAACATCGTATAGGAGAAAAAGGACAGCCCTCTGTCAATTTAAAATGTCCTTAACACCACACAAAAAGTTACGGATGTGCTATGTATAGTGCGATTCTAAATACATACATCTCCGTTACGGAAGTGATAAAATTAACAACGAAATGAAAACATAAAACTAAAGAATATATCTTTTTCTTCTCGCATGGAAACATGGTTTTGAAACTTTATCAAATGTTTTACACTGTTGATTAAAAAAACAACAACAACATAATTAATCGACATATTACATTACTTCCGGGCAGTGCTTAAGTATTAGACACATGTCACCTAACATAAATTCAAAAAGAACACATTTCATTTAAGAGACAGCCCTTGAACAGTACATTTCAAACAGTTACCTCCACAAGACTATACAGCAACTAAACTAAACTACCAAATGTGGCATTTATACAAAATCTGTGTATACAGCTTGTAACGGAAGTGATAATACGTTTCGGAAACTGTGTTACAGACATAGTTAGGCCTATATCAAAACTGCTGTGTGTAACAGATTACTGAGCATGATATAAAAATGTCAGGGTTCCTTAGAAAAAAATCAGATGATAAAGCCCTCTCATTATGCAGAGTTTCTATCCTTCTCCGATCACCGTCAAAGAACCTCGAACATTTCTTGATTTTACTGTCTTTTCTAAATAATCAGTTACTATGTAAGCGTTTGATTTACATATTGGACGAACGGGACTTTGCATTTGTTACTATTTTCCCCGGATTCCGTAAGGAAATTAATCAGAACTTAATCTCGAGCCATGTCATTATACAACGCAGCCATGCAGATGTCTTTTCTCGCACACAGATTTCTGTGATTTGTCAGCAACAGTTGAATTTGCTTTTTTCGGTTACTTTTCTGATATTAGTGTGCTTGTCTTCCATTCTCTGAACAAACAAACCCACTTTTTAGTGTTAATAAACGTTTCCTTACTAACATTTTCTGTCTTTTAGTTTGTCACATCAACGTTTCGGACGTTCAATATTCAACAGTTTCTATTGGATAATAAAATCTGTAAAGATCCTTTGAAAGCAAAGAATGCAGTCAAGCAGAATAATAGCAGACTCGGTTTGATTGAGTCTGCTCACATCATTGTAAGCTATGTGTGCAACTAAATCTTCTCTGCACGTGGAATAAAAATAGTCAAATTTCTCAAATAAAAAAAGGAATTTCAGAGAAACCTAATTACACTAAAACAATTCTAAAATACCTTATTTCAACTACATACAATATAACAAAATATCTATGTAACCTCCGTAACATAATATCTTCTCCGTAACAGAATAAAACAAGCGGTCGTCAAAAGCACATTTTTTGTTTTAAATAATTATATATAAAGTTTTAAGTATTACATAATGACGAGGGCATTACTGAAACCAGAAGGAGTCATATTGGGCGCAGTAATTAAACAAGGACAACATCAATGCAGTCAGACAAACTATCTCACCTGTACTGTGGGGAAAATCAAGTTCTGTATCACTTTTCTACGGAGAAAATAGTCAGAAAAATATATATTTCTTGGATCTGAGTCAGTTTTGACGTGTCTCTTTCGCCAAACTTTTCATGTATGAAATTTGAATGTAGCACTGGAATTTACGAGCACGTTATCTCTTCCGTAACGGACATTTTTAAAGAGGCATATTTATTGCAGCACTGTATGTTATGTATTGTTTTACGTTCAATTTAAATTGGAAAAGCAGAGAAAACACATTCTAAGAACGTAAAACATAATCACATGCACATAATGTATTAGAATTATTTTTTCTAAATATTTATGAACTTGCCTCATTTACTTGAAATACTGTTCCGTCAATAATTTTCAAATTACACTTAAACTTAGCCTCTGCTTCCTTCGAGTGACACATGTGAAAAACTTTTTAGTGCGTTTTTCGCATTTCAGTAAGCAGATTGATCAGCTAAGTTGTTATGTTACGGAAGGGATAAGTTACGGAAGGGATAAGTTACGGAAGAGATAAAATTATTTGAATAATTGATAACTCTTCGATACCGTGATAGCATGTACTGAAAACAAGCCTTCATACTGATGCATTCAAGGTATATGATACAGACATAGAGGGAAAACACCACTGTTATCACGAATAGTTGAAGAAGTCCCCGTTACGTTACGGAGGAGAGATTTTAAATCGCGACAAAATATAGATGAACTGTAAACGATTATATCACAAATATTTACTCATCAGAAAGTAACTAGAGAGTTATTTTAATAAAGTAAAATCATTTGACGACAGTTTGTGTCACTTTTGTCACATCTATACCTGTTTCAAAATACTTTGTAAATATATTAGTTCATGTTACGGTAGGTGAGTACTGTTTTTGGCGACAGTAAGATGTATGACCGGGATGAATGCATTTTGCGCTTATACTATTGAAAATGTCCTTCCGCAATTACAGTGAACCCTCTTTCAAAATACTGCATGTAGGTTTGGTGCACAAATGTACTCCTGTGCTATTAACAGAGTTATTATTGGGTTCAGTATACTTGGCGACATAGCAGAAATGAGCAGAATGCTTATATTTCGCATCCTACTGCACATAGAAAGTAGAAAAATAGATCGACTGAAAGCATAAAAAATTAAAAATACAAATCATATACCATTGCTAATGTAAGAACCTCTTTTCAATGTAATTTATTCATCATGTGTTTGTAATAGAAGAACAAGAATGCAGGCGACAAGAAATTTTCTAAAGTGGGTCAGATTTTTGGTTTTGACTGTGTAAGAAAGTATATCTTACTGTACGTTAGATTTAGAATTGGCATGTATTCTTGTTGCATAACAATATTAGCGTCGCTGATGCACGCATTTAAGCAGTAAATCACTGTTGTTTAGTCATTTAACTAAGATTAAATCTATCCTTATCAAATAACCACATATTTTTATTCAAATTTGCATATTATAGTAAAATTAACATTACACATTTCACAGGTATTTTAAATTGCATACGATATTAAATTAATTGAGCCATGCCATGGGGAAACCAACGTAGTAGCTTTATTATTATACCAGATTTATATAGCGCCCTTTTCATGATCAATTTCACGTTCAAAGGCGCTTTACATAGTTCAAATGCAGCCACACAGGGCGCATAATTCATCCTCTACTAGTACAGACACAGAGCGATCTGACCAGAGGGACAGAGTGAGACAAAGCCCCCACGACAGAGAGATCAGAAACTAGATACAGGTTTGTCCGGCTAACTTAGCCTAGCTCGTTGCGAATAGACAGCCTGGTTCTTTAACGTGCCCAGTGTATAGCACTGATACACGCAAGGATTGCCTGGGTTCCTGACCAGTACACCTCTAGTTGGGTGGGAAACACTGAAAAGCGTTTCTGAAAATTCCCGAGTAGCTGCCGGGGATCGAACCCCGACCTCAGGATTGGAAGGCCAGTGTGCAAACCACTGAACTATCCGACCATCCGCTTTGCGACCAGCATGGATCCAGACCAGCCTGCGCATCCGCGCAGTCTGGTCAGGATCCATGATGTTCGCTAACGGTTTCTCTATAGGCTTTTAAAGCGAACAGCATGGATCCTGACCAGACTGCGCGGATGCGCAGGCTGGTCTGGATCCATGCTGGTCGCAAAGCCACTATGTTGGTTTTCTCATGGCGCGGCTCAATTCATGATAGTCTATAACAGATTGAATAAACTGTTTAATCAAAAGAACCATTAATTATCAACATTTTTGACTTCCCAATAGTCTAAGGAACATTTTCCAAAGAACAGTCCCTCCTTGTGAGAACAAACTGGGTCAAACTGGGATACTGAAAAGAACAGACAAAATAAAATAGACGCTGGATAAGCGGGATTTTCAATAGTTTTGTGTTGTGTTTGACCAAGAACTGACATTTTTTATACTGTAAATTGTTTTGGTTGCCTAAGTAAATCACATTATATGTGATAGTCACAGGACTTTGGCCATGTTTAGAATTGGTTCTGTTTTTCAAATTTGCATTGAAGTCCTCTAAACGGCCATTCATTCATGTTCAAGTTCCCAAGATAAAATAATTTCAGTTTGGGACATACATTAACTAGTAATGGAAGAAACGTTCTTAATAAATTTAACACAAAAATATTCAGGTATTTACGTACTTTCTTCTGAGAACGAAATTGAGAACGAGTAATATAAAGTTCCAACCCTACTTATTAAAACTGTTTGGAATGTGTGCTACAAGCTGTACGAATTGCTCAATTGAGCTTATTATAACAAATGTCCATGTATAGGAAGTTAGCAGTAGCAGTGAGCAGTAGCAATAGCAGTAGCAAAATTAGAAAATGAGAAACTGGCAGTAGCAGCAGTAAAAGTATCAGCAGTAGCAGTACCAGCAGTAGAGGCAGCAAAACCGTGAAATTGGCAGTAGCAGTAGCAAAACAAACAAAAAACGCGAAATTGGCAGTAGCAGTAGCAGTAGAAAAAATGTGAAATTAGCGGTAGCAGTAGCAGCAGTAGCAGTAGCAAAAACATGAAATTGACAGTAGCAGCAGCAGTAGCAAATACGTGAAATTGGCAGTATCAGTTGCAGCAGTAGCAGTGCCAGTAGCAAAAAACACGAAATTGGCAGTATTAGTGGCAGCGGTAGCAGTAGCAAAAACATAAAATTGGCAGTAGCAGTAGCAGCAACAGCAGCAGTAGCAAACACCTGAAATTGGCAGTAGCAGTAGCAGTAGCAGTAGCAGCAGTAGTAGTAGCAAAAATGTGAAATTGGCAGCAGCAGTGGCAGCAGTAGCAAAAAACGTAAAATTGGCAGTAGTAGTGGCAGCAGTACCTGTAGCAAAAATGTGAAATTTGCAGAAGCAGCAGCAGTACCAAAAACGTGAAATTGGCAGTAGCAGTGGTAGCAGTTGCAGCAGCAAAACTGTGAAATTGGCAGTAGCAGTGGCAGCAGTAGCAGTAGCAAAAACATGAAATTGGCAGATGCATTAGCAGCAGCAGCAGCAGCAGCAGAAACGTGAAATTGGCTGTAGCAGTAGCTGTAACATAAACGTGAAATTGGTAGTAGCAGTAGCAGCAGTAGCTCTAGCAAAAAGGTAAAATCTGAGGAAGCAACAATAGCAATAGCAATAGCAGCAGCAGTAGCTGCCGCAGCAGTAGCAGTAGCACCTGTAGCAGCAACAGCAGCAGCAGAAGTAGCAGTAGCTGTAGCAGTAGCAGTAGTAGCAGTACAGTAGCAATAGCTGTAGCAGTAGCAGTAGTAGCAGTAGAGTAGCAATAGCTGTAGCCGTAGAAGTAGTAGCAGTACAGTAGCAATAGCTGTAGCAGTAGAAGTAGAAGTAGTAGCAGTAGCGGCAGTAGCAGTGGCAACTGTAGCAGTAGCATTAGTAGTAGTAGTAGTAGTAGTAGTAGCGACAGTAGTAGTAGTAGCAGTAGCAGCTGTAGCAGCAGGAGGAGTAGCAGAACTAGCAGAACTAGCAGCACTGGCAGTAGTAGAACTTGAAAAAGAAACAGCAGTAGCAGTAGCAGCAGTAGCAGTAACACATTTATGCTACAGCTACTGTTGCTATTGCTTCTGCCAGTTTCATGATTTTGCTCCTGCTATTGAAACTCAGTTTCACGTTTTTTCTACTGCTGCATGTGTTCACGTTTTTTCTACAGCTACTGCCAGTTTCACGTTTTTGCTACTGATACTACTGCTACTGCTACTGCTGCTTCTGTTACTGCTACTACTACTATTGCTGCAACTGCTATTGCTGCTACTGCTGTTGCTGCTGCTACTGCTACTACTGCTATTCCTACTGCTCTACTCCTACAGCTGCTATTGCTACTGCTACAGCTGTTACTGCAGCTACTGCTACTGCGGCTGCTGATACTGCTACTGTTGCTACTGCTACTGCTAACGTGATACTGCTGCTGCTGCTTTTAGTGCTACTGCTACTGCTAATGCTGATACTGCTGCCACTACCACTAGTGCTACTGCTGCTGCTGATACTGCTTAGGCTGCTGCTGCTACTGCTACTGTTAATGCTGTTACTGATGCCACTGCTACTAGTGCTACTGCTACTGCTCCTGAAGCTAATGCTTCTACTAATACTGCTGCTACTCCTACTGCTGCTACTGCTGCTGCTAATGTCCCTACTGCTGTTTCTGCTACTGCTGCTTCTGCTTCTGCTGCTGTTGTACTGCTGCTACTGCTTCTGAAGTTACTGCTATTACTGCTACTGATATTACTCCTACTGCTTCTGTTACTGCTGCTACTGCTACTAAAGCTACTGTTACTACTGATACTGCTGCTACTGCTATTACGTCTACTGCTACTGCTGCTAATGCTACTGAAGCAACTGATACTACTGATACTGCTGCTACTGCTAATACTTCTACTGCTGCTACTGCTGCTGCTAATACTTCTATTTCTGCTTCTTCTGGTACTGCTTTTGCTGCTGCTGTTACTGAAGCTACTGCTTCTACTGATACTGCTGCTTCTGCTAGAAGATGCTACTACTACTGCTAATACTGCTGCTACTGCTACTGCTTCTACTGCTTCTACTATTACTGCTGCTACTGTTAGAAGATGCTACTACCACTGCTAATACTGCTGCTACTGCTACTGCTTCTACTGCTACTGCTGCTACTGCTACTGCTACTGTTGCTACTGCTGCTACTGCTACATTACTGCTTCTATTGCTACTGAAGCTACTTTTACTGCTACTGCTTCTGAAGCTACTGCTACTGCAGCTACCGCTACTACTGCTATTCCTGCTACTGCTGCTACTGATACTGCTACTGCTTCTGCTGCTTCTGCTACTGCTACTATTGCTACTGCTACTACAGCTGCTGCTGCTACTGCTACTAGTGCTACTGCTACAGCTGCTACTGTTACTGCGAGTGTTACTAAAGCTACTGCTACTATCTGCTGCTGCTGCTGCTGCTACTGCTTCCAACTGCTACTGCTACTAGCGCTACTGATACTGCTACTACTGCTACTTCTACTGCTACTGCAACTACTGCTATTGCAACTACTGCTACTGCTACTGAAGCTACTGCTTCTACTGCAACTGCTGCTGCTACTGTTGCTTCAGCTACTGTTACTGCTGCTTCTGCTACTGCCAGTTTCACGTTTTTGCTACTGCTTCTGTTAATTTCACGTTTTGTCCCAAATTATACAACATTTAAGATGATAATGTATCACATATCAATGTGAATAAAAGTTTGAAATATTATAGACATGCTAAGGTGTTTCTTTTCTATCAGATGGCCGACTGGCTTTCTAATGAAGTTATAATCGTGGGTAGTGGAACCATGCTGACAAACTGACTTATAAAATATATACGATGATCGCTTGGAATTATAGAACGCAACCAACCAAAATGATAGCAGGCTCAGGCTGACTGACTGTGGTCACCAGATGTAATGAAATGTTCAACAACCCTCACGTTCCCTACTGTGCTTAGGAACGAAGAATTTCGAAAGCCATCTGTCAAAACCTTTGCACTCCTAATGTGAAATTGTAACATAAATATACTTTCAATCTTAACGGTATTGAAATGAGCCGTGCCATGGGAAAACCAACATAGTGGCTTTGCGACCAGCATGGATCCAGACCAGCCTGCGCATCCGCGCAGTCTGGTCAGGATCCATGATGTTCGCTAATGGTTTCTCTAATTGCAATAGGCTTTGAAAGCGAACAGCATGGATCCTGACCAGACTGCGCGGATGCGCTGGCTGGTCTGGATCCATGCTGGTCGCAAACCCACTATGTTGGTTTTCTCATTGCACGGCTCAAATATTCAAAATAATACAATTTATATTTAAACAGTATAAAATTTTAATCTATAAGAGAACCAGTTTTGCAGCTGTTTGTGCTGTTTTCTTCATTTCAAAGTCGTATTGATACAGTATGTGATGAAGCAGAGAACATTGTATTTGGACCTTTGAAGACTTTTAATTTATGTATGAGTAAATCGGATATAATATTCCTTTGGGGTCAATATGAAATGTTTTGATAAAGTTACTTAGAATACGGTGCACTGAATATAGTATTGCTGCAATGCATAAATCTTTCTGAAAACGACATGTAGAAGCGGTTATTGGCTCGTTTGATCTCAAAAGTCAATTCACCAAATTGTGAGTGTCTCTCAAACCAGTTACCCGTATTATTTATCAAATTATGGAGAAAAGTCACGGAAATGCTGCGATGTTTATCAATTCAACACTGCATAAGGAAGCTGAACAAGAAATGATGTAATCTGGATTGGAAAAAAACTTTTACTATTCTGATCATTCCATAGTCTGTTTAGATGGACGCTAAAGAGGCAGGTCTGTTTCCTCAAGGAAACGTGACAAAACAATTTGAGACATGTTCTTCCGCCTGGCGCCTTAATTATATATAGGAAAGGTTTTAAACCATTTAAACACAAATGTGCCTAGCCGATTTCCAGAAGCGTTTGTATTGCATTTCATCAGGACAAATGCACTACCTTAACTTGCCAAAGTAATTATATAACTAATGAGGAATTGTTTCAAAAGTCTATGCACTATGGTATTTGGTTACTATTTTAGAGACGACCGCAGAAATGAATAACAAAAATTCCAAAAGGTCTTAAAATTGATCTCAAGGACAAGTGAAAGAAATTGGACCAATTGTTAATAGACTTGGTCTAAGCACTGCAGAATGATCAATTACTCATCATTTTGTTTGTTGAACATTTGTTACAATGAAATGTAGATTATTGAACAAATAACTTTTGAAGAACACAATGTGACACTACTTGTACAATTCACCTAGGTAACATGTTGTTGTAACATATTGTTGTATTGCAGTATAGTAATAAACATCTTGTCGATACCACTATGAGTAATATATCAGAAGAGATGATCATCATATTTATGGACGATATACCGCTTTTTATATCATATTTTGCTGCTAATGATATTGTCTTCTGTGACAGTTCACGCCATTTATTCCAAACTAATTACTTAAGAAATAATATATGTTATCGGTGATTTGTCGCTGAATAAATCACTGTTTGGAGTTCAGATGCGAAGGAATTATATCACCAGGGCGCAGCCCGAGTGATATAAATATACGCATCTGAACGACAAACAATGATTTATTCAAGAGCAAATCACTAAATGAGATATATTATTTCGATTCTAACACGTTACCAAGGATTTTAAAGTACACCCTTGTTGGCATTCATTAAATATTTGCCCATTTTCAATCGGTTTCTTTTCCAGCGCGCCGCTACGCCGTTTCACGCTATGGCGTAATAATTGTGACCTCGGAACAGTGAATTGTTGTTTGATAATTCACTGTTTCCAGCCTTCTTTGTTTAATAGGAAAATAAATCGGATCGTGTTAGTATAATTCTTGATATACTGAAGGGAATTTACAATGAACGTCAAAACATAGATTGATATATTATAGTTGTTCAGCCAATGTAAGTCGTTTTCATTGTTGATTTTGAAATAGAAGATAGATTGAAATTACAAAATATACAGGTCGTGTGTCGCTAGCTGATGTAAATGGGTGCAGAATTAACACTCTGTAAGACTAACTAACCTGTAATAAAACTGATAACAAGTCACCTAGTTCAAGTTTCTTTCAGTGTCTCTACGTTTATCTTATATCGGTCAAAAGTGCGAACTTAAGGTCAACAAATTAGACGGACTACTTCAAAATTTGCAATTAAATTTTAAGCTGTTTTGAAATCGGAGATTATATTTTACAACTTCAAATTGTGGCTATTGATGTCATGTACGATAACTTAATTCATAATAGTCCTTTCCTTTTATTTAATGATAAAGTCGTACTAACTTGCACTGGAGCCAAAAACTAACGTATTGATCTCCACCAGTGACGTCATATATAACATTTTGACGTTATAACAATGTGACGTCGTACACAATACTTGAAAATTAACCAGCCGCTGCAAATATTTGAAATGTTTCACCAATATCCTTTGAGTTGCTGGATTTTGTAATAAAACAATTGTTGCTTTTTGGGTTCGGTCAATATGTTGATTTACCGACCTGGAAAAAAGTGATATGCTCTCGTGATATGCTGTCGTTATATGTTCCCGGTCAATATCCCTTTTTAATATTTTAAAGCATACTGCATTCTACAGATTAATATTTCTTCTATTTATAATGTACAGTGTTATTGAAACAACATGTCAAATGTTTAATGCCACTAGTCCAAGACACCTTATGTCGTGTAGGGCGGCCTGTGGTTTTCCACAATTTTCTATTTTATTAGCAGGTATTATTTGTTTAAATGTTCCAACAGATTTGTTATTTATTGTAAGTAAGTAATTAAAAGTATTATTATAGTGGGATGTGTGTTTGTACTATGCAGCACATTATCATCAGAGTTCAAACAATAAATTGAGTGCAGAAAAGCAACATCTGAGCAAACAAATAAACAAATATGTACAAAAGAACCATGCGAAACTGTATTTGGCATTATCATAATATAATTTCTTTAACAAATATTATAATATTTTAAAGCATACTACATTCTGCAGATTAATATTTCTTCTTTTTTAGCCCACCATCATCAGATGGTGGGCTATTCAAATCACTCTGCGTCCGTGGTCCGTCGTCCTTCCGTCCGTCCGTCCGTCAGTCCGTCCGTCCTTCCGTCCGTTAACAATTTCTTGTTATCGCATCTCCTCAGAAACTACTAGGGGGATTTTGACCAAACTTTGTCAGAATGATGTATTGGTACCCTATTTGTGTCCCCCTGAAAATCAGACTGGTTCAACAATTTTTTAGTAAGTTATGGCCCTTTGTTTATTTCTATAATTTAAATAGATTTATATAGGGAAAAACTTTGAAAACCTTCTTGTCCATAACCACAGAGCCTAGGGCTTTGATATTTGGTTTGAAGCATCATCTAGTGGTCCTCTACCAAGATGATTCAAATTATTTTTCTGGGGTCAAATGTGGCCCCGCCCTGGGGGTCACATGGTTTATATTGACTTATATAGGGAAAAACTTTAAATAACCTCTTGTCCAAAACCACAGGGCCTAGGGCTTTGATATTTTGTATGTGACATCATCTAGTGGTCTTCAACTAAGATTGTTCAAATTATACCCCTAGGGTCAAATATGGCCCCGCCCTGGGGGTCATATGTTTTACATAGACTTATATAAGGAAAAACTTTGAAAATCTTCTTGTCCAAACCACAAAGCCTAAGGCTTTGATACTTGTAATGTAGCATCATCTAGTGGTTCTCTACCAAGTTTGTTCAAATTATCCCCCTAGGGTCAAAAATGGCCCCGCCCCAGGGCTCACATGGTTCATACAGACTTATATAGGGAAAAGCTTTTAAAATGTTCTTGTCAATAACTACAACATTCATATTTGGACCACATATATATTTTTGAGTGGCAAGATGAACCTTGACATGAGTTGACCTTGATTTTGACCTAGTGACCTACTTTCACATTTCTGTAGCTACAGCCTTCAAATTTGGATCACATGTATATTCTTGAGTGGCAAGATGAACCTTGACATGAGTTGACCTTGATTTTGACCTTGTGACCTACTTTCACATTTCTGTAGCTACAGCCTTCAAATTTGGACCACATGCAAAGTTTTGTGCACTGGAAAAAACTTTGACCTTGATTTTGACTTAGTGACCTACTTTCATATTTTTGAAGGTACAGGCGTCAAATTTAGACCATATGCATAGTTCTGTGTTTCAAAATGAAATTTGACATTGATTTTGACCTAGTGACCTACTTTCACATTTCTCAAGCTACAGCCTTCAAATTTGGACCACATGTATAGTTTTGTGTACTGAAAAAAAACTTAGACCTTCACATTGACCTAGTGACCTTCTTTCACATTTTTGAAGGTACATGCTTCAAATTTGGACCACATGCATAGTTTTGTATTCTGAAATAAAATTTGACCTTGATTTTGACCTAGTGACCTACTTTTACATTTCTCAAGCTACAGCCTTCAAATTTGGACCACTTGCATAGTTTTTGCATAGTTTTGTGTACCAAAATGAACTTTGACCTTAAGGTTGACCTAGTGACCTAGTGACCTACTTTCACATTTCTCAAGCTACAGCCTTCAAATTTGGACCACATGTATAGTTTTGTGTACTGAAAAAAAACTTAGACCTTCACATTGACCTAGTGACCTACTTTCACATTTCTGTAGCTACAGGCTTCAAATTTAGACCACATGCATAGGATTATGTACCGAAACAAACTTTGACCTTGACATTGACCTACTTTCACATTTCTCAAGCTACAGCTTTCGAATTTGGACCACATGCACAGTGTTGTGTACGGAAACGAAATTTGACCTTGAGCTAGTCAGTAAGTCTTGAAATTTGGAACACTCCAAAATGGCACATTGGTGGGCGCAAAGATCACTCTGTGATCTCTTGTTATAATGTACAGTGTTATTATTCTGAAACAAAATGTGAAATGTATAATGCCACTAGTCCAAGACACCTTGCTGTTGATAAAACCTCCGCGCTCATATAGAGACGCCGGCGTAATGCAATATCGCTATGAAATTACATGCAAATAAAATGGCAGCAGTTTACTGTATTAGTAATATCCATTATTCTGAGCTCCTGTAGGAAGAACTGTTATTATGATCTGAATAAACGATATTGGTACAAGGTCATTTCCTGTATCAGTAATATCCATTATTCTGAGCTCCTGTAGGAAGAACTGTTATTATGATCTGAATAAACGATATTGGTACAAGGTCATTTCCTGTATTAGTAATATCCATTATTCTGAGCTCCTGTACGAAGAACTGTTATTATGATCTAAATAAACGATATTGGTACAAGGTCATTTCCTGTATCAGTAATATCCATTATTCTGAGCTCCTGTACGAAGAACTGTTATTATGATCTGAATAAACGATATTGGTACAAGGTCATTTCCTGTATTAGTAATATCCATTATTCTGAGCTCCTGTACGAAGAACTGTTATTATGATCTGAATAAACGATATTGGTACAAGGTCATTTCCTGTATTAGTAATATCCATTAATCTGAGCTCCTGTACGAAGAACTGTTATTATGATCTGAATAAATGATATTGGTACAAGGTCATTTCCTGTATCAGTAATATCCATTAATCTGAGCTCCTGTAGGAAGAACTGTTATTATGATCTGAATAAATGATATTGGTACAAGGTCGTTATAAATTTCAAACCATAAGGATATTATTATATCTCAAAAAAGCAAACAAAATTTATTAGTTGCCGCAGAGGCGACCTTATATTTGTATTTGTTTTTTAATGCACAAAGCCTCTGACTACACATATTTCATGCTTTTAATGTGGAAAGACTTATAAAACATAATATATCGGTGTTTGCTAAGAGACATTCTATGAATTATAAAAAATGAACAAAATACTGATTTTAAGTTTTAGAAATGAAGATGATTTACATGACTCAAAATTTTCTACCAAGACAAATGCCACTTACACTCCATGCCAAGGATACATTAAAACATCTGTTAACTGATCAGTACTCTTTGCAATCAAATAATACTTTAAATCGATTAGAAAGACATAATCATTGTAAATGACAAAGAAAATAGTGTTGTTATTGTTATTTTAAACGATCATAATTAGAATCATGTAAGGTGAATTATAGCTTTTAAAACTACTATAAAATTGCTGCTGTTATCTAGGGTTTTCATATACGTAAGCATACAATATTAGCATATTTCTTAAACGAAATTGTTCATTTTTAAATAATGTATCTATAAATTTAATTAACGACGAAGCGTATGTTTCATGTTTTAGAAAGGTTTGGACCATATATTTTATTTAAATGTATGTTATGTTAATTTTAAGAATTCTTGTACCTTTCAATACTATCTGTAGAAGCTTAATTTTGTAACTAGATATAATTTATCATGTAGACATGGAAACTGGAGTGTATAAATGAAATGTAGAAAATTTATTAATGCTATGCAATTTATGTGTGTCATATTTAATAGTTTTAAGTCATTTGTTACTGACTGGTTAAGGCAGAAGATGTGTTAGACGTCTTTGATGCTTTGCATCAATTTTAGCTCACCTGAGCATAAAGCGTTGAGCTTTTAGGGTCGTTGAGTGTCCGTCGTACATCCGTCCGTCGTCCATAGCTTTCTTTGAATATTTCTTTCTAATCCAAAAAGCCAATTTCAGTCAAAATTCACATGGCTGTATTGAAATTTTGGGAAATTTTCTCCTCTAAAGCCATTGACCAGATTTCATAATAATTTTACTGACATTTCCTTTCAAGAAAATAAGGCCGCCACTGGGAAAGACTAGTTTCCTCTGTATGGCTTTAGTAAGAATTTTGAATTTATTTTCCTCGGAAACCACTGTTGTGATTTCCAAATAATTTACTGCAGTGTTTCTTGGTGACCCTCTATCAACTTCCTTCAAGCCATGTTGAAAAGATACCAGGAAATACATTGCCGCCAGGGCCGGGCTATTTTTCTCTATATGGCTGTATGGAAAACTATTTTTATTTAATCTTCTCCTCAGAAAGTACTGTCTGAAAATAGGTTTACAGCAATGGACCTTGGTTGACCTAATACCAAGTGCTTTAAAACTACGTTGATTTGTTTGAAAATATGGCCGCCGTTGGGTCGTGACTAATTTACTTTATATGGATCTACGGATAACTTTGAAAATCTTTTCCTCTGAAACGACTTGCACTTTTAAAATTACACAAATGAGCCGCGCCATGGGAAAACCAACATAGTGGGTTTGCGACCAGCATGGACCCAGACCAGCCTGCGCATCCGCGCAGTCTGGTCAGGCTCCATGCTGTTCCCTTTTAAAGCCTATTGGAATTGGAGAAACTGTTAGCGAACAGCATGGAGCCTGACCAGACTGCGCGGACGCGCAGGCTGGTCTGGATCCATGCTGGTCGCAAAGCCACTATGTTGGTTTTCTCATGGCACGGCTCAAATGATCCTTAGTTGCCCCTCTACCTAACCGTTCAAGTGAGCTGTGAAACTCATATGAGTGATACCATGTCTTTACGGCGTTCCTTTTTCTTGTCAGTATTCAAAACATTGTCTATAAAATGTGGTACCTTTCATAACCCATCGCTGTCGAATTCTTATCAAAACTAAGCACCGAAATGTATGTGTAGCAGTAGCAAGTTTACTTATAAAATCTCCTTAAAATAAACAGATTATGTTTTTTTTTAAAAAGCTTCATTTTTACACTCGACTGCAAACTCCTTTTTTTTCAAAAGCCATTCTATATTATCATTAATATTATTCTTATTCTTATTCTTATTATTTTAAAGGCAACAAAACTGCTTTCCACTCTATTTTAGGTTGAATATTTTCCCCCCATGCTTTACTATACTTAAAGAGACATTTTGCAACACAAGCTAAAACAAGTATTAAATTGTAATGTCGTTGAATTAACGTTTTTATTTTGCTTTTAGTTCAATAATGTAGTAAATTAATTCTTGCTTTTAAAATATTGAGATATCTTGCTTTCTGTTTTTGTTGAAAGTAATGCAAATATTATACATAACTATAAAACTGTAAAAGGCTTTAAGTACCTTTCTTACAAAAACATAATAGCTAATGTGTCTCGCTTGATTTGCATGTCTTGTCAACAACTTTGATTTGTAATAGTATGTTTTGCGTCGAGTTTTTCATGACATTGAAACTATTTGTATCCTGTACGGGTACAGAAAGTTTATATTAACTGCTTCTGCGTGAAATGATTTTGTTACGCATGCAACATTTATAGCTCACATCTGCGTCTATTTATTGTAATGCCTGTTCGTTATCATATTTGTCTTTAACACCTTGAATATAATCTATGGTATTGCATTTGAGATGAACTATTGAAATGTACAGGTCTAAGGTTTAAATGTTCACGGAATATCAGATTGATGCTACCATGCTGTTTAGTCAGGTCTGTCTCTATTTGTTTGTATACCGAAGTATCAATTTGTCTTTACCTGGTTTAGACTTACGAGATATATTTCGAGTGACAAATACAGTGTTCTGAATGTTTAGAGTGACCGCATCCATGGTATTTTCGAGTTGTTAAGATTTACCAATCTTTACGTGAATATACCAGGAATCACTTAAGATAGAAATAGTCTTTCGAATACGAAAATATTACCAAATCAAGGAAAATGGAAAGATTGCGTGCTTGAAATGCAAACTGTCTACACATGTTATAAAAATTCTATACATGGTGGATGATTTTTGCCCATTTTAAATTGTCTAATAGGTGTGATAAGGTATCGAAATTAAAATGTCAGTAAATGCGATTTTCAAGAAATATGTAGGTACTTATATTTAGAGAGCTTCGTTCTTGAATACTAGTTCACAAAATATTAACAAAACATTAATTATCGTTGTTTTCTTATATTTGAAAGCCATTTCTATTACTTATATAACAGAACAAGGCAACCAAAAGCTTCTCTTCAGATAAAAAGTATTTATTATACAAAACCTGTATGTATGTATGTATGTATGTATGTATGTAGCATAATGAAAAAATGCTTATACTCCCTTTGCCCTTTGGTTACTTTAACTAAAAATAACTTTGACTTTTTTAAACAGAGACAAAAGATAAAAACTAAGAACTTTTACGACAGTTCTAATCACTTCAGTCAAAAAAGAACGAAGCTAAAGTGGCATGTTAAAGCAACATTTGAAAATTTCCATCTTTGTGCACATAGCGTCTTTGCCGTCATCAGTGTACTTTAGCTATCTTGTTTTTAGCTAATTACACACAAGTTTTGTTTTCAGCTAGTTACAAAGACGTCTTGATTTAAGCTACTTACAAACATGTCTTACCCTTACCTTTTATTATTTGTTTTGCTAGTCACACACACACACACACACACACACATACACACAAACGTTCGCGCTCAAACTAGAAAATTTTTGTCTGTAAAAATAATCTTTATCTAAAAATGTCTGTTTTTTTTTTTCGTAAGTTTTGCGTGTAAAACTGAAGTATTTATCCACTGTTAAAACATGATTCCTTTCTATCACGATATATTTCTGTGTCACACTTTGTAGAAATATTATATTGAGCTTTAATACAACAAAATAAACACAAGTTCTTAATTTATTTATTGTAGTTTTATACTTTAGTGGTAACTCATTTATTATTTGTTTTAAGTGGATCGTCTCGTTTGAAGTTTTAAATCTCAAACTGTAGGAGCGCAACCTATTAATTCAATTGTCGATATTTGGCACTTACATGTAGTTTCAGTACTCAGGAAAGTTATAAAAAAAATCTGTGTATTAGAAAGAAACTTCCAGATATGCATTGAAGGCCTATTGAACCAGTCATTTCTCCCACATGTATACAGCAAGTGTCGATTATGTTCCCTTAACAGCTTTTGCGATAAAATGCAATACTTATTGGAATGCACCGTCTTCCCCATTGAAAGACCGAAGCTTATCTCAAAGAGATTTTACCAAAGACTGAAAATGATTAAGTTTATAGATTTATTATCGGGCCAAGGGGAACAACTTTGAAAACCCTTGGCTGCATTGTCACTTCGGTACATTCAAATTTATTTAAAAGTACATCATGTAATTCAGTATTTTGGCTGCTAACACTTCCTGTTTGTTTGTCCCTTCTTTTGTTTTTAATAATAACACTCTCGGTTTGATTGCGTGTGCTCATGGCACTGGAAGAAATGTGCAAATACTCATCCATCTCCTCCTAGCACCAGATTTGGTTGTTTTCTGTATTATTAAGAGTATAACCATCACAAAATTATGTAAAATATATTCCATGGCTTTTTCTTAAAAACGCAAACATAATAGACAAAACGCATAAAACTTTATTCGTGCTGCCATCATCGTACTTCTCATTAAGTCATCGTTTTAACCCTTAGCCTGCTAAATTTTTAAAATGGACTGGTCCATCATTCAGTTTGGGCCATACCACTTATTATTCAAAGGGGTGTTCACTGAAAATTTATGGACTGAATAGCGAACAGTGCCGACCATGATCAGCCTGCACGGATCTTGGTCTGCACTGGTCGCATAGGCAGATTCACTTACCGCCAGTAGGCTAAAGGTTAAACAAGAGAGCGCAAATAAAATAAAAAATAAAACATTGAACATTCATAGAAAAACAAATATTTATAGATATCCTATTCCGTGAACCTAAAAAGAAACTATCAAAATGTTTTTAGATTTAATAAAACGTACAAATACATTCTGCTTGTGTTGGACCTAGCCACTAGGCTGCGGAGTCAAAGAGGAGTACATAAAAGGATGTTTCAATGAAGTGTCCGAATCTTAAACTAGCAGCTTTACTTCAGCTCGGACGAAATTATAACCTGTGCATTCAAATATTAATGATTACTTATTTTAGATGAAAAATGTTCATTGTAATGTGGGTAGTCTTTCATAGAAATTATTAGAATGTGCAAAATGACTTATTTGTTCAATATCTTTATTTGGTAGGTAAGGCAAATCTTATCTGAGTTACTTGTAAAATACTATTGCCATTGGGATTGTTATTTCGGTCGGTTGATATTTAAATGTCACTTAATTCAAAGAGCTAGCATTTGAATGGATGTAGAAATCTTAAAAGAAATGAGTAAATGTTTGTTTTATTTTGCTTGGTGTACTGACGTTTTTAACAATATTTCAGTTACATGCGATGATTAATTAATCTAGCAATTGTTCTTTAATTTCTTCACAGCTTTTACATGTTTTTCCAGCTTCTTAGAATTAGTGAACGACTGGGTCAATAATCACGAATATGAAACATCTTGTCTTGGATCCGAAGGACTCGTCTTGTATTCAAACTCGTCCTGTATTCGAACTCATCCTGGATCCTGGACTGGATCAAGTCCAGGATTCGAACATAAGACCTCCCGATTGTAATTTTCATACATAGATAACCGGGAATGTTGTTCTTTGTTTGTTTGTTTTGGGTTTAACGCCGTTGTTCAACAGTATTTCAGTCATGTAACGGCGGGAAGTTAACCTAACCAGTGTTCCTGGATTCTGTACCAGTACAAACCTGTTCTCCGCAAGTAACTGCCAACTTCCCAACATGAATCAGAGGTGGATGACTAATGATTTCAGACACAATGTCGTTTATCAAATCGTCACGGAGAACATACGCCCTACCCGAGGATCGAACTCGCGGCCCCGCGATCCATAGACCAATGCTCTTACCTACTGAGCTAAGCGGGCGGGCTTCGAATGTTGTTCTATTGAGTATAAGAGTCTTCATTCTACTGCTAGAAATGGCATGTAAATCATTAAGGCAATTGTTTGCACCAAACTTATCAACATCATTTGACATATTAGGTTGTTTTAAAAACGTTCAACATTCATAAAAAAAAAACCTTCATATGTATCGTGACCAATACAAGACAGCTTTGAGCCACTAATTAGCATTTTACGTAAAGTACATTGAAGAAATTCACCCGAACGCGTATTAACTTTCGTGCGATTAAATGTAACAGATAACACCCATATTTCGCTAATATCTTTATATTTTCAAGGACATTTCTCAGACAGGATCCGGTGATATTTCATAGAATTTGTATAACTTCGCATAATGTGCATGTATGCTTTATGATCAAAGATATTATAACACCGTCCGCTTTAAATAAATTGATGGCAATAGTTGCACATTGTAGTGTATACCATATCCGGTATCATTTTAGTCCTTTCAGTAATAACAAAACAACGTTATCTTGATTTAAGTATTGCTACCTACGCATACTTATTACGCAATAACACTAATTCATTATTTTTTGCAGATTTTGCACTTTTCAAGTTTGTATACTGTTCCTAAATTGCTGCAATATGTGGGATAATTAAGTGTCAAGGTCATGCAATTATGAGATGTGTACAAATGTTTGAACAGGCGAATGCATTTAGATAAAAATCTGTAACCGCAATTACCGCCATAACCTGATTAATGCCAAATATGTCGTCTGCATGTCTGTCTTACCTTATTACCAAATACCTTCAAAAAACCAAACTTCCAATTATTAGAAATGTATGCAAGAAACAGTTTGTATTTTAAAGACTTTTAAACCGGAATCAGGATGTTTTGTAGCCTCGAATATGGACACTGTCAATTGCGTTACCATTGTAACTGGTGAACAAAGGAAACGGTTTCGCAATTAATGTTGATAAAAATGGGTTTTGTTATTAGCGTACTATTGTGTAAATACAAAATAACACCCCAGGTGCACAGCTTAGTCCCTTAATGTATATTTTTGACTTAATCAATGGTTTTTGCTCTGATCTTGTAGGGTGAAATCATAAATAATCCCAGGTGCACAACTGTACATGCTGAATGATATTCTTATATGGTTTCATGACTCAAGGTCAAATACAGGTCAAATACATTTTAGTTAATTGCGATACAAACTTCTAGGCCATTTATGCATAATTTCATCAAGTCAGGGGCCATACACTGAGTGGAATCCCAAACAAAACCCCAGATGAACAACTTCACATGCTGAGCAGCAATCCTGTAATGTTTCATATTTCTGGGTCAAATAGCATTTGACATACGTGCAACACAAACATTTAAGCCCTTTATGCATATTTGTGACAGTCAAAGGTCATTTTACATGCAAATTGACAAAAAAACAAAGATGTTTTCTTAATAAAGAAAATTCTATAGACATATATTTTTCTTTTTTATTTATGTATTACTAAGTGGTTGAAAACAAGATCTATCAAAAGAGACAAAAATACAATATACTGATGCGCTAATTTTTGCGTTATAATATTATGTAATAATGTTACTATCACCTTTTACAAAAATATTCATAAAGTGTATACATTTTAATGTTCAAAGCCAATGATAGTCAAAGGGGCATCTTTTCTTTATATTGTAGAAGTCACAACAATAATCTGTATTGAATTTAAGAAATATTTTGTTCGAAGTTTTACTGGTCATCTACCACACAACCCTAAAATAGAAAAAAAACAATTAACGCCTCTACCTCAGTGTGAGATAGAAATGTCTCACATGTAGAAGTGCTGTATGATTTAGACAGAAAATTAAATGCATTGTCAATAATTATTTTTAATTTTGTTATTCTGGGTTTTCCGTCCTTAAACAGCTGACTCATTGGCTAAACAACATAATGACGTGAAAGACGCTATGCGCACAAGAATGTGCAGTGGAAGCTATCGGACGAGCCTTGAATCGTACTACAAAATGTATTATTTAACAGATAAATGTGCAAATGTTTGTTTCTTTTGCCCTTCGATTACTTCATGTAGCACCAGCTTCCTTCAAACGGAAGTAATAGGAAAGGTAAAAACAAATTCCGATCATTACACGTTTTAGTCACTACTTTCTTGTAGTCCCGTTTGATACCTCAGTTGGTCTTTGGTGAATAGGTCAGACTGTTGAAAAGGAGAAGGTTCACTTTTGCACCAAAATGGCCTAAAAATAGAAAGTCTCTCAATTTAGTAAAGAACATGTTTTCTTTCATCAAGTAATATTCTGTTATCAAACTGTACAAACTATTTTACAATATATTCATTATAGAAGAAAATATTGGACATAACTGAAAATGAATTTAACATTATGGGTATGGGAAACCTTCAGTTTTTAATCAAATTTTTAAACATACCTGAAATTTTCGTTATGAGCACAACTGTCGACCACAATCAAAAAATGCCCATAGATTCTGTGAAATAAGCTGGACCAATGATCAAAATATTTTTGTGGTCCTTGAGTGTGCTCACTACTAAAAACATTGCCATATGACCTAAATATGGTAAAAAATGCCCGTTTTCCCAAAATTCTGCGATATCAGCAATATTCAATGACATGTTGTGAACAAAATAATAAATTTTTATATAAAAAATAAATTCCTTGCAGTAGATAAACATTCTGGTAGTAAAAAATATATAGTTTTTTCAAATTACTGTCAATTTGAAAATTTTCAAAATTGCATAGGCCATATAAGGCTTAAGTGAACTTTGTCCTTTAGAACGTTACCAGCTGTATATGTTCAAGTAAAATGTTGACATGTGTTATATTTCGTTACAAGTAAATTTGATTGAAAAAAAACTGATTCTAACATAAAACTGCTATTTTTGTCAGGAAGTAAACATGTGTTAACAGATGCTAGCGCTCATGTGCTGTTAAAACACCATTTCGTTTCAAAGCATAAATGTATTACGGCTCTATAATTGAAACTTATCAAGGAAATCATGTGACGCAGGCCGAACATTTGATAACGTTGATAGACAATATATTTATTCTAGCGTTTCATACGTTTTACGCTAAAATAGCTTAAACGCATGATCGTTTCGTGTTATATCATCTCAGAATCCCTTGGGTTATGTTAGTTCTCTCGCCCTATTAGGCTCGGGCACCAATCTATGCTTCGTGATTCTACAGATGTTATAACAGGAAAAAATATGCGTTATTCCTAGACACGAATTCAATTTGGGCTCAGTGGAGGTAACTAGAATCACGTATTGGGACTACACAGTGTTAATACTTGTAAGGGAACTGGATGCAGTCATTTGGTGTAATACAATAAACGAGTTCCTGTACTCGACCAAAAACGAAATACAAAACAGCGAGCGCGCGTGCGTGCGTACGTGCGTGTTTCAATAAATTTTAGTCATATAATCGACGGTGTCTACTTGTACCACTGAACCCATTGCCCAACCTCACTTGAATATCACGCCGTAGACACGTGACATGATATCCCTACCCATCACGTTATAGTGACTCCGGGCTGACCAGCTCTAGTACTATCGTCTTTATGCTGAGCGCCAAGCGAGGAAGCTACTAGTACCACCTTTCACGACTTTGGTATGACGCGGACAGAAAGCGAACCCAGAAACCCCCTGCACTCGAAGCGGGCGCTCTACCTCTAGGCCATTGGGGCAATTCGGAAAACAAAGGATCAAGATCTGGTCCTTTACATGTTGACGAAAAACACCGCGTGCATATCAGGGCATTATTCAAGACAGTGACGAGTACATGACGTGTATGACTTCTTTGCACAAAATTAGTATCGAATACATAGCCGTGCTGATCAGGTGATTCGAAGTTTAACTACCCTGTCACAAAGGTTAAAAAGGATGAAGCGCTATTCGTTGGCGTATGGATTTTTGCAATGAGAATGTCAATTATTAGGTGTTGATATGCAATGACAGGTGTTTGTTGTTGAATACATATTATATTTACATTTTTATTTATTATTTTTTTTTTGTTCTTTTAAGTAATTTTAGTCTCCGTATTGCATAAGATATTCTCTCTTATGTCATATGTACTAAAGTAGATATTTGTATCCGTAACAAAATACGCGTGTGCTACATTCTACAGACATTTCCGAAATAGTGATATAAGGTTGAGTTTTTTTTAATATTCAACTATAACAGAAGTGTATCACAGATGTACCAAACATATCATGTAATGCAAAAAAAATAGCAAATTTACGTTACAAGCTATGATTAGGTAGTATACATCAATTATCCCGTCAGACTGAAATATCATAATTTTTATGCAGGCTTTGTTTGGTATGAAGCGTTTCAACAGATTTGTTAGCCATGTTTATCTACCCATAAAATGAAATTTGATACCAACGACGTTGATCTTTACAAATTACATCTTTCATTATGACTTATGATTTTGGCAGAAGGAACAAAAAGCTAGTTTATTTGATAATATCATACGTAATAGATTTCTTTTTTGCATAAATAAAGTGTCCTGTGTGAACGCAAAATTATTATCATTATTATTATTATTATTACCACATTTATATAGCACACTTTTCATATAAAAATGCTTTACATAAAAAGATAAAAATCTATATAATGTTAAAATATGGTAATTGAACTATTATAGAATGACTTTAAAATTACATTACGGTAATAAGATACATAGCGCTTGAAATTAAAGGTAAGCAGATCAAAACATTTGACGCACAGTGCTGCAAACTGACAATTGTATGAAGCAATTACAACATTAACCATATATGATACAACCAGCAATAAATACTACAAAACTGACCACTCATGACGCGCTGTATATATGTAAATTATGATTAAAGCTAAAACTCTCAAAATTTAATATAAAACTGCTGCTATTAAAAATACAAAATTTACTGTATAAAGGAATAATAAGATCTTTCATTTTTGGGATGAAATTCATTGTTTCATATTTTATTTTTGAACAAAAATTATTCTACAGTGTGCATACTGAAAGTTAGTATAGCTAATAGAATCGTCTATTTTAGGTAATTATACCTATTTGAACTGCATTATAAAATGACTTTCGTGAAGTTCACATAAAGAAAATATAGGTGGGTCTAGGTTTTTTCTTTTTTGTATAGAAAGTTAAGGAGACGCATATATTGAGTTGGGTATCATAAAACTTGTCTGCAAAAAGTAAAAGGTGTCCTTACCTGGAATGGATGCGGTTACAACTCTTGTTCGTAGACAAAGCAATGCTCACCTATATAAAGATAAAAATAGCTCAAATAAGAAAGTAAATGTGGATTTACAATTATGACACAAAATAATCCCACTCTTATTTTTTCAGTACATTTTTATCAATGAAAAAAAATAGCGTTCATCCCATGTTAAGATGACTGGACGTTACATTTTAGTATGTTTAAGCAAATCTGGAACTTTAAAAGAAAAACACGACAGTACGCCAATATTGCTATTTGGTATTCTTGGTTGAGCTAAAAATTCTGCGCTGCTGTACTGCTAGGCTAATACGCTGCGAAATTGCCACACCGCTAAACTTTAAAAAATGTTTAATTTTGAACGTTTATGCTGAATCGTGATCGGATATCGTGGAATTTTTCAATCTAAAAAGTCACAGATTAGTGCGAGATAGAGAACATGTCGTTTTGAAGCAGTTCATATAAGCACTTATGGAGGGACTTGATCACACCCGTAAAATTTAGTCACAATAGCCTATTTTTTAAGATCAGCAATAGATTTTCCCACTGATCACGAGAAAGGGGTATTATTATTTTCACAACAATGACAGAGTATGCTTCGTATACTTAACACGTCTGGCATACCAGTTCATAGATTTGTTTCAATGTTTGGTCTTTACTGAAATGTATTTAAAATGATAACATGTACATTTTTGTATTTGTCAGTGTAAATTGCTTTTTAACATTTACGACTAGGCAATGCATAGACATACTTTTCTCGTGTATAAAAAGATAAGACTGCAGTATAGATGGCGTACCATAACCTTACTTATCACATGTTTGACGTCGCGGGAGTGTAATAAAGCCATTACATGAAAATGATAATACACTAGTGTAATAAAGCTTTTACGTCGACGTCATTTATAGTATAGGAGACGTTGGTAAAATCGGCTTGTTTATATAGTAAAAGAAAGTAGAATTTTTGATGTTTCGGCAGGAATAGCTAACATGTGATAAAAAGAATATTACATTTGTGACTTTCCATGTTGAATATATAAAAACTCGTCGAATAAAATTGATAAAATGCTCGGCAGAGCCTCGCATTTTATCATTTTATTCAACTCGTTTAATAAATTCAATATGAAAAGACACTCATGTAATATCCTCTATATATACATGTAAAAGGCCTTAGTTTCTACTTTTGTCGTTTTCATGTCTCTCTTTATATTTCGTTGTTGGCTTTTTTTCTCGTTCTTTTTTTTTTTTTTTTTTTTTTTTTGGTACGATTTTCACTTGAGAGCCTCATAAATTGTGAGAGTCACTTTTACAGAGGCTGTTAAAAAATACCATTTTCAGTTTCTGTGACTCAAATTATTGAGAAGGAAGTCAGTATAGATCTACTACATAAAACCAAGATAAAAGCTACGGTTGTACATATACAAGAAAAATATTTACAATCTAAACATTTAGCTATCATACATGTCTTAGAATGATAAGAAAATAATCTGATATTCCGATATGCATACTGTGAATTCATTTTTATTCGCGTAGGACGAATTTTCGCGTATTTCGCGCTAGGACCTATGCGCGAATTTAAGACCGCGCTATTATTATTATTTTATTCTATTTTTTATTTCTAACATTGAAAATGCGCGAATTAAAGCTCGCGCGAAACAGTCCTTTTTCACGTTTGCGCGAAATTTCAGCCAGCGAATTTAAATGATTTCACAGTACATTTCAATGTGAAAATAAAATAAGAACCTGTTCTTACTGTGGCTTGGTGGGTTTAATTGTTGTTTGAAACCATACTTTTGCCAAGAGAGTTTAGGTAATCATATATTCTAGTTTTAGTCAAAGCACCTTGTAAGTTATAATATTGCTTGTAGCCTGTGGGTTAGAATACTTTCAAATTGAAAAATTAAATCTGCATATTGTTTTGGAATCGTTTAGTTGTTTTCTGTTTTGTTTTACGAAATAGATAAATCACAAGAAAACCGTTCGTGAAAGTAAGGCACGTTGTTTTACTGAATCATATCCAAATTCATCACGTCTTTGGCACCATCTCAAAATGCGTGGGAGCTCAAAGTACTTCTCTGCAGTAAAACGTTCAAAGGTACGTTTAGATGCACTTACACATGTAGACATAAATTTATTTCATTCATGTGTTGGAGAACAGAAGTAACTAAAACGCTTCTTCAAAAATTTAGCTTTTTTTCACCTATGGTGAATTTCAAAATAATATGTTTGACATGCTGTTAGGCCAACTGCTTTTTTCATTAAAACTTATCGTTTGATTAAATGTTTAACTCAACACAATATATTTTACTGATATCTTTGAAACTACTATACTAATATACTTTTCTCTGTTAAAACACGCTTACGCTAGAATGACGTCACGTTAACGAGCGGTGACGTCAATGTTTTTGTTGCGGCCAAGAAAGAGCGCTACTATATTTTATCTACTGTTTTAGATTAAGGCAATATTAGAATCGAAATAATTTATAACAAAACCGTGTTTTAACACTTTTTATACACTCGGGCGGTAATACGTCGTACAAATAATTTCACTCGGGCTGCGCCCTCGTGAAATTATTACGCGCGACGTATAACCGCCCATCGTGCATAAATAGTGTTAAAACACTCTTTTGCTATAAATTATTTCTTAAATAATGCATTGTGAAATGAACTTATGTTGGTAGAAATATATTATAATTTCGGTAGACAAATGGTCAAATTTGTTTTACGACCTCACCCCATTTTTAAAAAAAAGTCACAGAAAACTCAGAATGGTATTTCATTAAGCGCATTTCATTCATTCAAGAAAAAAACAAAATCCATATAAAAAGTAATGCCGTTGTCAATCTAGATTTTTTGAGTTTGACTAATATTTGACATTTTTGGTGTAAAATTAACATCACATCTCTCTCTCTGTTGTAAAGGAAATTTGTTCGTTTAGTAGGCGCAAACATTATAATGTGTGCTTTAGTGACAGGTGAACGCAGGTATTTGGGTTCGTGGAAAATTTGATGTTCCCTGTTAGATATTTATTCATTGGAAAGGTTTTGAAAGTTACAATCAGTATAATTAATGATATTTACAGAATATCAAGAGTTGTATTTGAAACTTTGTTAAGTGTATACCCAAAAACAACAGGTTCTTTAACTCTCAGACTTCTTGGAAATGCTTAAGAAAAATCATTACCTCTTCGAGCACGTGAAATAACCAATAACTTCAAAATATGTTTTTGTACACTCTTTATATTTCCATTTACACTGAAAAGTTAAATAAGATGAGAAACTTAACATAGACATGTGATGAACGAAAATGATAAAATACTTTCGGATTGACACAAAATGTTAACAATGCTATAATCGGCCACAGCGAAACTAATGGGCTGAAATTAAAAACAATCTGCAAGTTTTGCTGCAAATGTTTATTGTTGGACAAAGAAAATAAAATATTTTGAAGTTGGAAATTAGGGAGATGACTTTGATTTACACACACTGTTATGGGTTTAGCGATATTTTCGCTGTAAGGACATGCGATCAATTAACAAATCCCGTGTATTCCGCGGGTAAATTTCCTTCGTTATCAGATGTTGAAGACGAACGCTTCTTTCAGACATATTGTCTTCTCGCCCAGAGATCGAACCATTAACCTGATGATTTCTCTCTAGCGTTCTACCCAGTGAGTCTACAAGTGCACTCCGTTTTGTTATAGTTTCTGGTCCTTTTGGATCATGGAGTCAAGCCAATGTATGAGTCCAGCTTAAGCTGGTGCTATGGGAGTGAAGGGGTGTTGCATATTGCAGTATCTCCCGTGGTAAGACTAAGTCAAACCCAGTCAACTTTCATTGTCCTTGGTTGAAGTCTTTATAGCCAAAATGAGCTATTTTTAGATGAAAGTTGCCCATGAATATCTTTTTTTTTTTAAATAAGTTACAGCCCAAACATGCAATACAGATAAGGTATCTGACATAGTGACATGGTTTTGTTTCATGTCTGATAAGAATATATCTGCATGATGTGATTTCAAATCCTCTTCACCTTGACCATGTAAACTGATTTAACCGGGTCATTTTCTGTGTCTATGAATCCTTCTGACTGTTGAAGGGCAAGAAGATCTGGGCAATTTATTTCCCATCTGACTTTCGCATTGGTAAAAATATAAATTTCACTTTCGCATTGGTAAAAATATAAATTTCAAGATTGTCTTTGTGGTTTGATTTAATTTAATCGATCATTTTATCAATCATTAAAACGTTAAAATGTTCCACCTTTTTGTGATATTTGTAGCCAATTATATTTACTTACCTGTATTCACTAACTACATGCATGTTTTAAGATTGCATGCGCTTAAATGTTTAGGAAATGTATCAGGATAGATTCAACGAAGTTGAAATAAGTGAGCAGATGTCTCTGCTGGAAATATGTTTTGTTGTTGTTTTTTGTTGTTTTTGATTTAGACCCTGATTGTAACCCCGTTTGTTTTCCCCGTAAATGGTATAATAGGGGTCGGAGAGCCATCCACATATTAACCTTGCAATATAATTTTGTGTAATATATATCCTTTCCGCAGCCTTAACGTACTAAAACGTATTAGCGTCTGATGGCCCTTTCACGCTTCCGTAGAAACAATATTTATGACACGAAACTTATTTTGAAAATATTTCTGAAATGTCTAGGTCTGCAGCTCTCAAATACGGTTATATCTTACATCTGAGGCATATACTGACACTCTCAGACAACATCCAAAATGACATTTTGAGCGATTTGATGAAGTTCCAAAATTATCAATGTACCCTTGGTCCGTTACGGACCCCTGTGGATATATTTTTTCATAGATTAAAAGCTGACATGCATAATAAAGTGCTGGAAATTGGCTCCCTGCGCGTGACCCCTGACTATCTACGAAATCAAAATGCGGCTTTCGTTTTCAAGTTTAGCATTTCTACTTTCATTTTATTTACTTCCGGAAATAGCTGAAGGTCGAGTGACGTCATTTTCTGTGTTGTCAAAAACATACGTATGCCTGGCGAGATTGCATAAATATGTGCTGGCCGTCCTAAGGTTATACTGACTTTCAGCAATACAATCATGTTCATATATGTATATATATATAAAATGCACACATATAAAATCTTAGACTACTCAATATTTAAAAAGGATGGGGAATTCCTCAGAAGCAAGAAAACACAGTGTCCGCTTTTCCGAGTCGGGGGGTTGTAGATTGTTCAAAAAGAAGCACAAGTTAATATTACTTGCTTTGCGTTGTATTTTGTAGCATAATACCTGCTTTAAAAGCCAAGTTTGGTAAAACTCAACCTGCTAGGTTGTGTCGTCACCGAAAATTGGATATCTGAATTGACTTAAAGAAGGACTTATTCACTTTTTTTTGCGGTAGGTGACGATGTATTTAATGAAGTTGGTCACTGATTTGTTTTTGATTTTTTTTTAGCATTTCAGAGATTTAACTTCAGTGTTTTAATGCTAAAAAGCCAGTCTGTGTTTTTTAATAATGTTTTTAGATTTATTCACCGTGATATACGAAATAACAAAGAAGGTATCTGTAGCTTTTTATACATTTTGATCATTTTGATTTTTGATTCTGTTACAAATATCTTTGAAGACATTTACATGACCTAATCAATCACGTTAAATTATCATTCCAAAAACACGTGATCATCAAAATACTTAACAGCGCAATTCAAGTCTAGTTTGATTGAAATAGAACCAGTGCCATACCTTTTCTTGACCTGATAACCTACTTCTTTGTTTTTTAGAAAATGCTCAAGGTGTTACATGTCGCGCTTTCAAAAATCGGGACAGATGTGGAAGTAAATGAACAAGGAAAATATTATTGACCAATCAAATGATTTAAATATAATAAAACACCTTTTATCTGTCTGAAATTCCAACTCAGAACCTTGAACTTATTGTGAAACTTAAAAAGTGCGCAAAATGATATATTTGCCCCGCTAAGAGCATCCGCCACATATTGTGAATGTAAGATACATGAACATGCATTTTGTTCCAAAGGAAAATTAGCAAAACTGTATCCAGCTTAAAACAACAGCGACAACAACAAGAACAACAAATATTTGCACAAGACCGCCGTTCAAGCTTTAATCCATCCCACTAGCAGTGATATCCTGCTGAATGGTATGCCACTCAAAAGATTAGCTTGAACGCCTTGATTTTCTGGAAACAACGCTTATATTGTCTGATAAAATGTTTTATTCTTGGAAGTAATACCGAAAAGACCCTTCTTTTTTTATACATGACTGCAAGCGAGCCTTATTGATGTTATCCAAATAGAAAGAAAGTTAAGTTTCATTGTGTTGGTGCTGTTGTTTTGTTGTTGTTTTTTTTTTTTGTTTTGAAAACAAGGACAGCGATTTTATAAGAAAAACAAGTTTCAAGAACGCAGCCCCTAAAATTGAAATCATATGACAGTGTATGCTCAGAATAATGCATGATAGATAAACACACAAAAATGCATAGACAAAATAATGCATAAAAATAATAAACGCGGAACAAACTTCGGAAGAAATTGTGTGTAGCAAGAAGAACACTTGTCATGCTGCAAATATGGCCATAAAAGTAGCTTAAAACTGGTAGTAGGTGGTCTATGAATGTGCACATCAACTTCTGCATACCAAAATGTTCGTCAGAATATGTTGTTTTCAGAACTGCCTGATGCCAGTTGCTAGTCACTGGGCAAAGTCCTCAAATTCAAGATGGCCGCCAACATGGCCGCTGATACATGAAAATGATACCCAATGCACAAAATTTAAAAAAATAAAGCATTTAACTGTTGTAAATTAATTTGAAGTTATTATAAAAATGTGAAAGTTATAAATCTGCAAAATTATATGCATTTATCGATATGAAATACAACTTTTTGACACATTTTATACCAATTTTATATGGACTAAAATGTGATGAATACTATTGTTTTGAAAATACGGTCAAATATACTTTGTTTGTATTCCTCTATTTACTGTTGTTCCTTACACAATGCAATCCCGTGTTGAACAAGTGATAATAAATCGTAATAACACTATTATTTTGTTAAAGGATACATTCAAATTATTGATAATATATATATATTTAAGTGGGTGGGGTAATTCAATATAAAATATATCTAATAACAGGTAAAATAAAAAATAAATTGATAATCATCTTCAGTTATGTATACATCCTACTATAGTTTCATTATCAAATCAATGTATAAAGTACGAAATATATAATTAAACAAAACGTACCAAGTTTATTTAAAAAAGAAAATGGCCGCCAAGATGGCTGCCGCAATGTTTTTGCAACGCCTTTGAAGACTCTGCTATAGCTTGTTGATGTCTTTGCGTTATAACAGTCGTACATATGTTGATTATTTAATTGCATTGTGATTTATAGAGTAAACTATAATATTTTTTTTTATATTTATAAAATAAACGAAACAGAACATAGGTATATACATCCATACCAGATATAGGTTATAAATGTTAATATTCATATACAAATATCTAATAAATGGATCTTTCCCCTACACCAAATATACAGTGAATAAACACTGCTTAAATAAATTACCTAGATCACGGGAAACTTTCCTTTACACCAAAGTTACAGGAAATAAAGAAATTGTCTGCTCTTCGATTGGAAATACAGGGCCCGAGTATTTCTTGCTGTGAGGGTCAAAACACCCGTTGTGCACGTTCCATCAAATGTGGGCTGCCAAATCTGAAAACCCCATGGGACAAAATGCCCAACAAATGTGGGCTGCCAAATCTGAAAACACCATGGACAAAATGCCCAACAAATGTGGGCTGCCAAATCTGAAAACCCCATGGGACAAAATGCCCAAAAAATGTGGGCTGCCAAATCTGAAAACCCCCATAGGACAAAATACTGAGCATTCGACTCCAGCATTAACAAACTATCGGGAATTTATTATTTCCAGTCGGTGACCTGGTGAATACTCAAAATGACCTGGACATTCCCTGCCAACCATGTGGTAAATGCAGTGAGAGATAGATCTTTGAGAACATACGCTATACAAAATGGTAACCTCCCTGGTGTAATATCATACATCATATAAAATTTACAAGGTTAATCTCCCCTTTGTTAAACATCCTAAACTGACCAATCATAAAATAGGCAATTCATGTACATCATATACAATTACAAGTGTAACCTCCCCTGTTTCATATATTCTGAATTGATCGGTTGTAAAATTTCACCTACATCATGTAAAATTTACAAGGTTAATCTCCCCTGTGTACATCAAAATATAAATATAAGAAAATAAAACCCGTAACATGATCATCACGGAGGACACCCTACCTTATTTTAAATATTGCTTACTCTTGAAAAGTGACCCTCCGGTCACTCTGCTCCTTCAGTTCAGGGCAATCTCTTCTCAGGTGAACTCCCTGACAAAGCATCTCCCTGGAGATCTAGGCAAAGTACGATTCTTCAGCCAATGGTTTCCCCCACAATTAAAGCAGCATCCCCCATTCCGACTAGGACTACCTGATCTACCCGGACTGTTTTCCCGATACTTATTTCTTCCGGGACTACACGGAGAGGGAGACAATGATTGCTGAACTTTGGCAGTAAGCTCAGACATAGCTTTCAACAAATCTGTCTGCTGCTGAGTAGTGTATTCTTGGTATTTAAGTTGGATTTTGCTAGCGGTCTCCTGGACTTTAATCATACTGTTTAGTAACTCCGAGAGGGTATGTTGCATTGGGGTTGGAGCGACTTTAGAACTAATAGTCGGACTTGAACAATCTGAGTCTGTACTGGAGGAGGCAAGCCTCTCTGAACGTCTCGGAATTGACTCTCTAGTAGTCCTTGATGTTCATAATGCGTTGTATCTTTTGAATCCGAATATAAGAGACCTTAACCTCCCTAAGGGTACATGATCTTAACCGCAATCGACTCATTTACCCTAAGATCTGTGCGCTTGTGGCAGACACTCGGAACGGTGCCCTAGCATGCATATTTGCATAAGCCGGGGTGCGGATTATTGGAGTAGCCAAGGCATCAGGTGGCATTGAAGCAGCCATAGTGTATTGTGTCGAGGCCACTAAAGATATATTGGCGGACATTTGCGCAAAGGACGCAGTCTTATAGTAAGATGGCAGTGCAGCAACTGTAGAATTTGGGATTGAGGCCAGACCGGACCAAGCTATACTGGTTGGAATGGATTGAACCCAAACGAAACACATTCCGGGTGCCAGGGCTTGACACAAATGACCACCCCTGGGTTGCGCTACGCGAGAGGGAGCTTGTATATTTGTACTAAGTGTGCCACTCATACAGTAGGGTGTTTGTGCAACAACATGGTCACTAGCTCCATGTGGAAAGGTTCGAACCACCGTTTGTTCCACCGGTGAGATGTGGCACTGCAGCCATAGCCTGTACATTTGTACTAATTCTAGGGGCCTGAACCTCTGTGTCAACCATGGGGTAGGGTGGTCGAACCAGAGCGTTTTGATCAGGTGGACGGATATTATTCCAAATGCCACTTGTGGGGTTTGATGCAGAAATTGTTGCGGGTACATTTGTGTCAATAGGAGGGGGTTGATCGCCTGTGCTACCCATATGGTAGGGTGGTCTGGCAATAGCATTCTGGCCGCCGTCAGGTGGACGGGATTGATCCCAAGGGTCGCCTGTAGGATGTAGTGCGGGCACAGTTCCTGGCACATTTGAACCAGTTGTAGGGCCCTGCAGTCCTGCTTCTCCCTTATATTTGGATGGTTGTACCAAAGTGGGCTGTTTATGTCGGGTGGACACAGCCTATTCCATACTTCAGCCTGAGATTGTTGTACCGTACCCAAAAAAATGGTACCAGGCGGAGGTACTTGCCCCCCCCCCCCCCCCCCCCCCCGCGGTACCACTACTAAGACACAGATGCGGGCGTATTTGTACCATGTGGAGGTACTTGTCCTCCGGTGCCACTACTAATGATACTTGGCACGGAAACCGAGGTGGGCGTATTTGTACCGACGGAGGTACTTGTCTTCCAGTACATCTTGATGCCAAAGTCGAACTGGTTTATATGCAGCAGGAGTCTGGCACACTTTGCCAACATAGAGGTTCGATGCTGCTTTACCCGTCGGTTCAGACATACGGGAGGCGGGGGCTCGGCCCCTCATAATATTCGCGTGATGCAATACCAAAGATGAACTCTTTTCATTTGTATTTGCATAAAGGAAATGATCCCTCGTGCCACCCGTAAGGTTCGCGTTGCTGGACCGGACATACGGGAGGCGGGGGCTTGGCCCCTCTGAACATTCGCATGATGCGATACCAATGATGAACTCATTTCATTTGTATTCGGGTAAGGGGTATGATCCCTCGCGCCACCCGTAAGGTTCGAAGACATAAGGGAGGCGGGGCCTTGGCCTCTCTGAATATTCGCGTGATTCGACACCAAAGATGAACTCATTTCATTTGTATTCGGGTAAGGGGTATGATCCCTCGCGCCTTCCGTAAGGTTCGAAGATGTATGCATTGCTGAATCAGACATACGGGAGGCGGGGGCTTGGCCCCTCTGAATATTCGCGTGATGCAATCCCGAGCTCATTTCTATAGATATAAGTAAGCATTTTATTTCTACAGAAACAACTTACGTCTTACAAGTAAACTTTAAATCGCAAATACATTTTATGTATGAGTTGTGTGTATTTGACGTATACAATGATACCCCATTAAAAAGTGCCTAGATAGCTTCATGCATATGATCTTAAAGACCTTCTTAAATTTAAGGCTTTTCTACATTTGTTCTGCTATAATTACCTCATACTACAAAGTATGAGTAAACATATGCTTTCTTAAATAACAAATAAATAAAATCAAGATGGTGCTATTTCAAAACCATGACTTACATGTAGATTACTTAAATCACTTGTGTCAGTTTGTATCAATCAATGTGTGTTCAATGTTTGTTGTTTTGTTTTTTTAATTTTTTTTTTTAGAATTTAATAACATTCTAAAGGTTTTTTTATTCCAATCTTAAAAATATGTCATTGCAGAGCAGTATTCCATATTTTAATGATATTATCATATCTCACAAGCTTACAAGCTTACAAGCTTACAACTGAACATAAAATGTCGAAGACATTATTACGTATGTTGTATATTTATCATTTTAGCATTCTCTTTTTATAAGAAAATGACTAGGAAGCAGTTCATAAGTTTAAATCAGTATTTTATGTAATTGCTAAAGAAATATTCTATTAAATGCTGTTTTAATCTTCGAATTCACATTTCAGCCTGTTTTAATTACTTTTAGCAAACATATATTTACTTCAAGATCGAACCGTGTCATAATGTGAAAATGATATATTTTCATCATTTACTGCTTACCCACACCACTTATGTGACTTAGTCTTATTAATGTCGGTAAATATGCCACATTTTATTCATGTAATAGTTCCTTTTTGCGCATTTGTTCCGTCAAGAAAAAAAACTGCACATTAAAAAACCTGCACCTTTACTTAATATGAATTTTAAAGTATTACACATGTTATATGTAAGTGTACATAGATTTACCCCACCCACTAAGCTGTTTATTTAGCCCTTGATTGTTGGATTAACAGATAATAATTTAATTAAAAGTTGTCATGTCAAATACTCATGATATAGTTTATGAAATTCTGAACATAATAAAGCATAAAACTTGTAAAATATAACCAAGCAATTAAAAGTGGTAGAATTATTAAAAGAATGTATGTAAAACAACGATTTTTTCTGATCATTTTGCATACAAAATCCATCATATTTTGTAAGAATATATTCCAATTTACTTAAAGATGATATAAACTATGTTTTAATCTATTCTGCATCAGAAAATGGTATAAGACTAGGACGATGCCGTTAAGTTTGAAATATATTGTCCAGTCAATATGTATAGCATGATTTTTAATTTTCGGCAGCCATATTGGCGGCCATCTTGAATTTGAGCACTTTGCCCACCACTTACAGTCTGGCATCAACTGGTTTCGAAAACTTAAGACTCTTACAAACATTTTGATATATAGTTTGCGATGTGCACATTCGTAGACCACCTACCCCTCATGGAGGTGGTCTCGTTTGCGACAGTATTGGGATATTTGGGATATTAAAACTGGTTAATGGTCCACACCAAGGCTACAGGGCCGCGTAAATAAAAGTTAATACAGATATGCTCATGTAGCTTTAATTGCCATCAAACTATATACAAATGTACTCTATTTTTTGGCTACCGTGGCAATACCGACGTTACATCTACGATATATTCATATGTATCTATCAATACATTGGTTATATGTGTTGTGTCACTGAATCATTGTGCATCTTTGGATGGTATAGAGAATGTTCTGACATGCTTTTTACAGAAAATCCATTCATATTTAAATCACGTATACATGCATTTATACAATTTAATATAATGGAATAAACTTCTTTTTGGCCCTATCCGTATCTGAATTGCAAACAAATCTTCATTTAAAATCATAATATTTATTACTTAATTTCATCTTTGATGAACGCAAATGCATGGGTAAAAATAAAACAAATGAAGACATAAAAACGTAAAAAAAAAAGGGAAAAGGCGCATTTTATCTATTTTATATGAAAACCGTCAAATTCGTCAGTGAAGAAAAAAAACATGTTTTATAACAATGAGTTTTGCAATTTGATGAACATTCAACTTTAATTTTACGTCATGGTTGAAAAGAAGTTCTATTTTATAATACACCTTGATCTACATTTTGCACTATTCAAATAAGTTTATAAATACACCTTAGATAATATAGATGAATGGACCCAAACAGTAAAATGACGTAAGTTATACGACAGTTGCTCGTTATGACACCCATAAATTGATTTCTCGGAAAAGCAGGTTATCTTGTATCAGGTGAGACATAATTCCCGTTTTTTTTTTCATAAATGACAGATCTCATTCGTAACTGCAATATGGTCTCTTAACAACTATATATTTTCCTTATCGGTGTGATTTTCATAGTTCAACAGTTAGTTACAGTTATATGGGAATAAGATCATGCAATTAATCATAATTAACTAATCGTCTCTGAGAATATATTTCTAGTTTCGTATTAAGACAGCGGACCTGCAATGACATTAGAAAATCATGTATTCTCCGCACGCGATTTAGGCGTTTTACGTTTTTACGGAAACTTATGAGCGCTTTGACGTAATTTACTTACAACTTATGTGGAATCGCTGAACGAGAGACGCAATTACTCGGAAATTTCCGAGAGATATTACGCGTCCACTGCCATAAGTAATTTGGGGGAAGGGGCCTCCGGTCTCAGTCAGACATGTGAGAATATCAAAGTGTATGTGGCACTATTTGAAGTGAGTGTGTGCACACAATGGTACTCACAGAAATTGCATCACTGGCCAAGGGGAGTAGAATTTTGAATACATATTGAAATGTCATATAAATAACTTTGTCAGCACAGACCATGACGACTTCCTTTAGCAATTGGAATAACGGCGAGGAAGAAATGAAGAAATTTCTTTTAAAAAATAGAAATATGGCAACTGGTTTCTGTAAATAACTTCATAGCTGTATAGGTAAAACATCCATGTTGAATAAGTATGCAGCAGCTGGTCAGTTTAGAAAGCTAATCAAAGGGCATGTACTTTCTAAACTTTTTATCAATATGGATCGATCAATAACTGGCCATGTGCCTACTAAACAGTTTGGTCAGTCTGGATGAACCAAGAGCGGGACATTTACCTACTGAAGTGTTTGGTCAATTTGAACGGATAAAGAGCGGAACACATACTTACTTAAAGAGCTGGACATGTACCTACTAAAATATTTATAAACTGTGAATAGATCAAGAGCTTGAAATGTACCTACTATACTGTTTGGTCAATAGCGGAATATGTACCTACTATACTGTTTGGTCAATAGCGGAACATGTACCTACTATACTGTTTGGTCAATAGCGGAACATGTACCTACTATACTGTTTGGTCAATAGCGGAACATGTACCTACTATACTGTTTGGTCAATAGCGGAACATGTACCTACTATACTGTTTGGTCAATAGCGGAGCATGTACCTACTATACTGTTTGGCCATTTGGGAGGAACCAATGGCGGGACATTTACCTACTGAAGTATTTAGTTAATTTGGATTTGGTGTGAACTTAATAAACGTTTTGGTCAATATGGATCAATCAAGAGGTAAACATGTAACTCCTTACTGTTTGGTCAGTTTGGATGGACACAGAACGGAACACGTATTACTAAAAGACATGGACATGAACTTGCTAAACAGTTTGGATGAACGAAGAGAGGGACATGTACCAACCTTGGTCAGTTTGAACAGATAAAGAGTGGGACTAACTTAACCCTTATCCTGCTAAATTTCTATAATGAACTTGTCAATCTTTCAATTTGGACAGTACCATTAGCTGTTAAAAAGGGTGCTTACCAAAAAGATACTGACTGAATAGCGAACAGTGCAGACCATGATCAGACTGCACGGATGTGAAAGCTGGTCTTGGTTTGCACTGGTCACAAAGGCAGAGCAGGCTAAGGGTTAAAGAGCTGACAATGTACCTGATAAACAGATTAACCAAGAGCAGGACGTATTAGGTCAGTTTGGACTGACAAAGATCGAGACTTGTACTTCCTTGTTATGGCGGCTTATTTCCTTTCTATGCGGAAAGACAATTATATCATATAAAAACTAATTTGGAAAGCATTCTATCATTAATTATACCAATAAGGTAAAGGTAAGAAAACAAAATATACTTAACTAACACTGGTATAAATACGTTATTTCTTGGTTTGTAGTATTTTGACCAGTGACAATTTGAGTTGTTGCTATTGATTTCACGGGCATAAAATCTTTTCTCTTTTCCAGTATGACATAAAAGAACACACTCGGAATTGATTTGTGTAGGTGATCCGCGTTCAAAATGCTTATATCCCTGTCAAATTGACTAAAAATGCGTTTTATGACCTTAAATATACAGTGAATTAGTTCATAAGCATACAGCGCAATATTTTCTTTTTAAACAATGCGTAACGCTCATTAAAAACCAAATTATTTTAATTACACAGAAATAAAATAAATTTTTATGATCATTGGAGGTGAAAACATATCAATAAATATTTAATCAGAAACATCAGCCGAGTCATCGTTTTATGTTTATCCCAAATAACCTTGCAATTTTCAAAAATAGAAAAGCGATACCTTTACAACTTTTGTATAAACGTCATGGTTGACATGGAGATGCAAGTAAAATGAAGGTTTTCGCAATTTACAATAAAACAGGACACATTATCCATCTGAGTAAAATTAGACTACGGAAGGTATAATAGAGTTTTTCAGTTCCTTTATTTATCATACTCCCATGACGTCAAATAAACGTTTGAGGTAATTAAAATGTTTCAGCATAAGATTGATTTCTTTTCATTTTCACAGTAGTTTAAAGGCAGCGTTTTAAACCACATGGGAAGAGTACGGTCTTGCAATCTTAAAATATTATTAAATTTAATATTTTCCTATTTCTGCTATTATTTAGTCTAGGAATGATACGACATTTCTTCCTGATTGAATACAAATAGCTTATACGTAGTTTTAAAGAGTATTAGACAGGGAAATCAGTGACACACTTTGTTGCTATGAAGTTATATCAGTTCTATCTGTCGTAAATCTTAAATGAAAACATGTCCAGCCTGTTCATATATGCAAGCTTTAGAAATTAATACTAAGCATATTCCCTAGAAAAAGGCAGAAACCAAAACGATTAGTGAGCATGTCTCTAAACATTTGTTTTGGATAGGTAATAAATTCTCATTTCTTTGCGGATGGGATAGGTAAACAATTTGAAATCGTTTTTGATAAATTATAATATCATTTTAGGAAAGGAAGGTAGGGTAAAAAAGTGCGCCAGAATGGTATGTCTTAATTAGCTGTGTTTTAATGCAAAACAAAACGTATTGAGATTTTTCCACCGTTTGTGGGAGTAATGAGGTAATCATTGCGAGCATGACTTGGCAACATCCAGCCTAGTTAACATCTGCAGTATTAACAAAAATGAAAATATGAGAATGCTATCGCACCTACCTGTATGCGATAAGCAAAGAACTTGCCCAGAACTTAGTATTCCTATTTCCAAAAATGACTACCAATTACAAACTTGATGTTGATTAGCATTTTGATTTTGTTAGGGCGGATGTGCTTTTAAAGTGTGTCTTTTCTTGTTGGATATTTGTCCTTTTCGTTGTTGTTGTTGTTGTTGTTGTTGTTGTTGTTGTTGTTGCAGTTGACCGTATATCCTGTATGAAGTCATTTCTTATCTGGTACGAAATTAAAACATCCCCAGCCTTAGAAAATCATGCGAGATATATCTTCGATGCTGCACTGACAATTTCGTTTTAAGTGATTTATCGATTTCTATCTGCAATATTTTTGGAACCAATGGCATCAGACCAACGTCACGGATTTCCTAAAACGGCTTGACAATACGCGACAACGACACACTTGTTCACTTATTGAATTCGTTATAAAGTACCGTCATTAACTATTTTGACATCCAATTATTCACCCAAGTTATTGCATGGGAAAAGTACTGGATTGGAATGGTATGTTCTGAACTTCTATATAAATAAGACTTAGGCCCGGAAAGAAGCATTATATGTTGTCAGATTAAGCTACGACTCTCAACAGACCCAATACCTTGTTGCAGCCCAATGGAATTTCGTGGACTTTTCTGATTAGACTGGCCGCAACAGACGTCGTTAGTTTGAGCAGCCACTGAGCTATTCTACTTTTTTGGGGATATGGATAATTTGAGTACACATGCTAAATTCCTCCTTATTTTAACAAGCTGTATTTTCAGAGACAAAAAATCACTTCTCTTGCATTGTTTTCTTTTATTACTTTAGTTCTAATTGAATATGAAATATTTGTCTGATGATTTTGTTGGACTAAAAGTCCCCCTACACACAAAAAAAACGTCACTTCATGTCAGAATTTCATGCATATTCCAATAGCAAACTTGTCTGACTGAGTCTTCTCATGAGAGGTTATGAAATACGCAGCACCTCTCACTCCCCCTGGAAAAGGCCTAAGCGGAATTCTATTCACATCTGCTGTAGAATGAATCATTTTCGCGCAGGCTTTATTGAGCGATTTTATTGTACGCACTTATTCGCGGCTTTAAAAATTCGCGGAACGTAAGTGTTTGTGTTTAAGGATATGAGGCAGAAGTATTCATGAAGGTTTTGAATTCGTGAGTGGCAGTATTCGCGAAGTTTAGCAAACAAATCATCGCGAATATTGATCCATGTACGTTACATTGAATAGAATCCATAATCCTAAAGGGTCAGGAAACATAACAACACAGGGCCCGTGGTGTCTCTTCAGTTATTGCATATGTTACTAAATATACTGAATTTAAACGTATATGAGCAGCGTAAGGCCAATATTCACGTTCGTGTGAGCTGGTTAGCCTGATATCGATATCCCGCGCATTACATAACGTACGTCGCACGCTATTTTGCACAAATGCGTAACGTCATTTTGACGTACAAATTACTAATTGAGAAAATAAATAGCAAAACATGCGTTGAGATAAATCTGCATATTCTTTAATGGTATCGTAATTTACAGTTATTGCTTTGAACACATTGTTATTGTTATTTACCTTTTTTTTTTTTTTTTTTTTTTTTTTTGTTATTTATGTTTTTTATTATTAATTATTACCGCCCGTTTCTTCAAATTAAATATATATGCATTTTAAACTGCAATTAATTTTATCATGTTGTACCGTGTTGATCGCAAACATAAATATCAACTTCCGGACGTTAACAAACCTAGCATCAACAGTGATCAGGATGATTACAACCGACAAAGAGGCAGTGCTGTCGCACGAAAATATTTAAAAAAAAATATTTTCATTAAACCGTAAAGCAGTTAATTTTAGAATTTTTTTATGCATTTAAGAATATAACAGGTCCTGTGGATTTAAAACTTTTTTCATGCTAAATTCAGTTTTGTACTCTGACTTTTGTTTAAAAAACACCGAAAATTTAATTCTAACACGACCAACAAATAACCCTACAAATAGAAGAAAATCATTCAACGGTTATTTTGCGATAATCCTGTGCGTGCAGTGACGTCATCCGATCCAGGTGCGTAGCACAGTCGTAAAACGTAGTTACCTTTTTTTCTAACACTGTTAATACTAGTATGTCTTGTTAGAATCGAAATAACAAATTCTCAAGTGTGATTTATCATAGGATAACCTGATTTTTTTCTTTCTTATACGAAACAATATGTCACTTAGTATGAACTGTGCCACGAGAAAACCAGCATAGTGCGTTTGCGACCAGCATGAATCCAGACCAGCCTGCACCTCCGCTCAGTCTGGTCGGGATCCATACTCTTCGCTTTCAAAGCGTATTGGAATTAGAGAAACTGTTAGCGAACAAAATGGATCCTAATGCGCAGGCTGGTCTGAATTCATGCTGGTTGCAACCGCACTATGTTTGTTTTTCTCGTGGCGCGGCTCATATATTCGTATGCATAAGAAATCAAAAGACGTGTTATCTTACGTTAAACAACGATTGGGAAGTTATTATTTCATTAAGAAATTATTTACGCCCTATAACCAGTTCTGAACCAGCTTAAGTACCGTTTAAATAACACCTTTTTTATTCACATCATGTGCGACACTAGAAATGAAAAATGTTTCGTGCTCAAAATGAAATAAACTGTTAAAAAAAAGTTTAATAATCTCAGTGCTTTGGACAAACTTACATAGATCTATAGACATTGTGTGCACTATCATAATAAATTAATAAATAACGGCGTTATCGATTAAATTTTGTTTATTGTCTTTATCAAAGACCGCGTATTATAAGCAGTCAAAAAACATAGTCCGGTATCTAAGTTTGATGATTTCTTTATATCTATTCAAAATACATGTAAAGCATCAAAATGTTAAATCAGCTTTTTATATTTTATATTTGTGCGGAAAACCTTGAAACTTCACATCCGATACTAATCACAGTTCTGCATCTAGCGTTCACGTTTCTGTTCAAGTGGCCGTTTTTTTTTCTTTTGGCGGTAACACTCTCGCTTCTCCGCAATGCTCAGACAAGGGTGGGGTGGCGGATGTGGGGAGGGGGTATCACACTTCATTTGTGTAAATATCAATAAGATAGAGTAATCATTGACAAAATTCATAACATTTGTATATCAACTACGTATAGAAACTGACCGACATAATATCTAGTAAGACAGACAGATAAACGGACATACTGAAGGAACAAATCTTTCAGGCTGACTAAATGAATGATCGAGTAAATAATTACCAACTGGTCATGAATTCGTGCATACTCATTGGCTATTCGACTGCCAAAAGACACGCGGATGGATTGAATGGTCGATTGAATGTTGCGTTTCATTATTTGTTATGTATATTCATTTATATTGTCCGTAAGTATTGACCTGGCACTCATGAATATTCCGTATGTTTCCATAAATTAATTTTCGGTTTCCGAACCCAAACAACGATATAACTATTGAAAAGCCGTCAAGTATCATGTGCAGATATAGCTGTGCAGACAAAGCGTTTTGCCAGTAAACTCGGGGTTGAGTGTTCGAGCCCTCTGTCTGCCCATTTTTTTATCTGTAAAAGACGGAAACTTGTCACACTGATCATGATTTATCAACGAAATACTCTACTGTTGATTACCGTTCTTTTACATACATAAAACAGTTATACAAAATGGCATTTAAAATCTTCAGGACCTGACAAGCATTCATTCATTCATTCAACGGACAATTCAAGGAATTTTTGTTAGCGACACAAAATGCAATGTTTCAAGAAAAATATATAATCATAGATTCAAATACAAACACAAGGAATCATATTTCGAAAATTGGTTAGAAAAGAATTCGAACCCATAGTAACGTGTTTCCAAGTCGGAGAGCTTACCACTACACCACTGTGCCGTTGATTCTCTAAATTGATTATTTTGATAAATCTAGATATTTTCAGGACACGAATATCACGTAAAATAACGAAAACGCCCGAAAATATTGGCGAAGATTAATGAGTGCCAGGTCAATACTTACGGACAATACCTATTATTATTACCGCAGTAAATAATACACAATTTGCACATTTATTCGGGAAAAGTAGAGCGAAAAAAAAACGAAACACTAAAAATTGGACGGCTATAGTTTAATTCGGACACTAAGCTGTGTACGAATTTTTTCGAATTTTATATTAGCAAACGAAATATACAACAATGGAATGATATATAAAGATAAGTATGTCAAAACATACATTAATCTAGGTTAAATGCTTATGAAAGAAATTTAATATACAATTTAGCTGCTTCAGGTCCTTTTTGATACAGGTTCTAGTCACAGTTTTCACTCAGTTATAGACCTATTTCCAAAAAGACATTTATGAATATGCTTTAAGAAAACGAAAAAGAAAAAAGGGTGTTGATAAGTTTGCAGTGGAATACAAGTCGACTGAAGATAAGTACCCTCATATTGCCGCATTTCAGAAAGCGATCCGCAGAATAAACACCGTACTTTCGTTTTTGGGGTAATAAAAAATTAAAAAGAAATAAAAAACAATAATGAAAGGTATATTCATTTTTTGTTCCCGGGATTACGCGCAAATGCGCTAAAATGAAAAAAAAACAAAAAAAAAACTCCATTTATGAAAGATCTTTACGACTACGCTACACTGCGGAAGCATATTTTTGACCGAATTACTGCTGTTTAACATAAAAAAAAACCAGCAAAATGACCAACGCGAGGGAGCAGTTATTATGTGACTATGTGCGTGAGGGACTGCGGACGAAGCAGACTTCATTTGAAATTTATCAATTAAGACACCATGACTGTGCCTAATGATTTTTATTCTTTTTGTGTGCTCATTAGAACATAAAAGTATATTTTACCCTCTTTGATTTATTATATTAGAAAAGTATCCAAGAGTGAATGTTCTACTTTTTAAAGCTGTATAATTATGATACATACATCGTCGCCTCAACGCGAAACTAGTCTATGTGTAAATAGAAATAGAAGCAGATAGACTAGTTTCGCGTTGAGGCCACGACATGCATATGCGTATATGATATGATAAAAATCATGTAAAATCGACTCCGAGCAAAAATGCAAAATGAAATTGTCTTAACTGAAGTGTAGATAAAAAGTATTACTTTTATTTATTTAAACTTCGTAGGCTAACTGATTGCCTTAATTTTATCACGGTATTACAATTCCTCGAATGTAATACATTCATATAGACCTGTAAATTACCACTTACAACACTGTTTTTTATGAAAAACTAAACGGGAAACCGAACATTTGATTAGTTCATAGATGGTAGGTCTGTAGGAATATGTAATATAAATTCGTTGAGAATGTAATTTAAAAAATACTTCCATTTTCGTGGCACATCAAATAAAATGACGCTTGCCATGCAATTTTCTCTTTCATTATAGGTTCAGTACAATTTTCTTACAGAACATTATTATTTGTTTTTGGACTGGACCTTAGATTTAAATGTAAAAGTGATTTGTTCAAATTATCATAGATGAGATGTTCATACTTTAAGTTTACTTCTAGGCACAATGCTCAGAATAAATTATTTCGAAGATACTGAAAATATAGAAGAAAGATGAAAAGATCTATAATATGCGTCACAAATTTGTAAAATGAACCAAATACTTTAAAGTTATTTAATGGAAATCGAGCTAATAAAAATTATCAAAAACGTTGCGTTTTTATGTACAGCAAAGTGAAATTATACGACGTAACGTTATTTGAAGCTTTACTATAAACGATGTAATTTTTTCACATAATGATGGTTCATGAAAGTTTTATACTAACAAGATAAGTCAGATATCTTTAGAAAGTTCATACAATGCACTTTTAGCCATCTATAAAGATCAATGCCAACTTTCAATAATAACTCGCATAAAATGGGGAAACTCACTTTTGAAATGGACTTTTTGACGTAACATTTTCAGTATGTAATTTTTTAAAATATGCCGTAGTCGTTTAATACTTGTTAATGATTATTGATTTAAACATGTACATAATTGTTTATGTATGCATTTTATGATAGTATAAGTTTTGGTATTTTTTCCGATAAATTATTACGGTATAATTGAATAAATACGCACCAGGATGACGAGCGTAACGCTTGTAGGAAAAGCCGTCAAGGTTTTGTTAAAGCGAATAAATACGGAAATGCCGTGAAATAAACGCATTGAATGATGCGCGGCAAAATTCAATGTCGTCTGCTGGTTATTTTGTCCAGATATCTTTAAAATTGACAGATTTATCGTCAAAAAACCGACTGCCGTACTAACATCTTGTTACGCGTAACGTTACATCTTTCGTCATTTTTGTTGATGATAATTCGATTTTTTATGTATTTTACGATTATAAATTATCTAAAAATTAAACGGGGAAAATTGTAATTTAAATTTTTTAATCACTGTAGTAAAAACATACACGTACGTCAGTTACTCACAATTTAAATAGCTGCATACACATCAACATGTATCTCGAAAGCGCCTATGTGTAAAATAGCGTGCGACGTACGATAAACGTTCAAAGACGCTAAAGCCCTCGGGCCAATACCTCTCCTAGTATGCCAATATCGCCTTAAGGCACACCAGCCCGGTATAATAACCTCTAAGTATTGTTTGAAGCTAGGGCGTATACCTGGGTACAATCACCGATTTATGAAATATTTCTACACCCTAAGCTTTGTTTTGAGCCAAAAGCGATGACGAGCAATCGATTTAAAGTTTGCAATCCGATCCTCTCGATAACGCAGGCCCATAAAATTTACAGTGCTTTCTAGTAATTAAAATAATTTTACGTTGATATATTACCACAATTTGAGCAGGATTATTATTTATTTTTTATTTTTGTTATATAACCATGGGAAAAATATATTAATTTCAAGCGGATTAAAACATATAAAGGATTTTCACACGGGCATTTTGTATTATATTTCCCTCAAAAAAATAAATAGTCGATAGTTGCTTAATTGGTTTTCACGTACTCTTTCAAAAGCTATTTTAAAAATAACTTCATAAATGCTAATATGAAATAATCTCATGATCTTTTTCGCATTCAGCTTCAACACACCGCATGAGGAGTGAGTCGGCATAGACATCAGTATTAACAATAATTGCTGACCCTTAAATTGAAGTTTAAACCAAAACAATTATTTTAGAGTATGATTACACTATCTGTTACTTTCTCCTTTCGATGATGATTTAACACATCCGTGAGTTCAACAGATAAATTAATTAGCCTAACAAATAAAAATGTATATAGATACTCCCACTCTATATTTCATTGCGTACATGTGATTGACATAATCTATAAAAATAAAAAACAGACGTTTAAATTAAATAATAATATTAAACTCAGCAGTAATCAGTAGCCTTTCACATGGAGCCCTATTACGTAATTCTTTTACACATTATCATAGCTTAAAGTCATTTCTAATTTACCTTTAAACAGCAATGTCAATAATTGAGCCAATTGTATTTCCTTTTCTTGACAAGTAATTACCCCACTAGTAGCATGTTAGCTAAAAATACGTTACCGGATATGATAATAACTTTCAGCCAAAAGGGATTTTCACGAACTAGTGACCTTCCAAAGAAATGCATTTTCAATGAATTTTATCAGGTTATGCATTAGTTTAAGTGTTTACCATAATAACAAATATTTGACAAAGTCGACTAGAGAACTTTTTCCGAGTTAAGATCTGAACTTTTTGCGCTATATCAATGCATAAACCGCATTTTCGAAGTTTTTTAAGATTTTATTTCAATGTCAAAGCTCATTTAGAGCATGTGATATTTAAAACAAATTAAGTGAACATCACAGTAACAGAACATATTTTAATATGTTGGCATGTAAAATATGGTGTTAGAATGCAACACCTGGCTGTTTTACAGCTTTACTTAGTTAAAATATAGTACTGACTAAATTTACTTAGAACTACTTAAATATATATGTAAAGAGCTACATACAGCTTAAAAAATATACTGTATATATCAATTTTTTGCCATGACACTACAGTTAGTTAATGGAGAATGAGTAACTAAAGATATACAAGAAGCTATTAATCAATGTAGGAAAATCGCCTGATGTGCTACACTGACTATAAAAGGTTGAAATAATTTCTTTACAGATAATAAATTGAAAACCACATCACTCAGAATGTTTGTCCCTTTTCTATAGCTTTGAAATAAGTTTCGTTTATATATTACTATTTTTTATGTTCGTAATACATAAACGATAAATCAGTTGTAAAGAATTCTTCCTTTACAGCTAATATATGGAACCAGACAACATTTTAATGATACAGTGGTTTTTAGTCGGTTCTAAGTGAGAGTTAGTATTCACATACCTCAAGTCATATCCATACTAGAATCAGCTTTAATGAAACTGTATCTAACGATACTCAATCAATAAATAAAAGGTATACATTTATATTTCTTGTGGCTTTTCTTTTTCTGGTTCCAGTTTTGTGTCGGATCAGGACATATAAGATTTTCTAGATAAAGTAACAAAAAACATTTTTTGGGAAAATGCGGATATATATATATATATTTTTTTTTCCAAGCATAGTCAAATATATAAGAACACTACCAGTATTATGATGTTCAAAAAGTGACTTGCCTACAAAAGTTAAAGTTGCCTAAAAAGGGTAAAGTGATACATATCCCAAAGTTTATGTAACAAGTCCTTTTAAAAACGCTTTTTTGCCTTCAAACTGGACTCAACTGTAATTCATTTTTTTTATAAATTTGAAGCCCAACCGATTTTTCCCGCTCTAAAATAGGACTTTGTATTCAGCATTCCATTTATCTCAAAATCAGATACATTACAGATTAATACAAACTTAACAAGTTATTTTAGTGTTAAAAATTCACTATTTTCGCATGGTAATAATTTAAGCAAACCAAACTATTGGGAAATGTTGTCTGAACGGATTTTAGATCTCATTGGACATCGTATGATCGGTTATAAAATCCAACTGTATAACTTCATGATCAAAATTTAACAACTGAAAACATTTCGAGTCATATTTATATACTGCTTTTGACCGTAGCTCCTTGGTCTATTTAAATGACAGTTAAGCTTTCCAAAGTAATGGTTTAGCGAATAATTTTTCGAAAACAATTGAATTATTGTCCGTTATAGGAAAACAAGATAAAAATGCTATCGGTTCTAAAGTTTGATGTCAGTCCCTTTTTGCGCAACGGGTATTTGAGAAATAGACATAAACTCATAAATCAAGATCAAAACAGGCTGAAGCAAGTGTACAACTTCAGTTATGTAATCAAACAAGTATTTTTTCTATATTTTGTTTGATATACGAGTACATGTGTTTATTGAATTTCCTTTCAACTTGTTTGGTAGTCTTACATAATCCTAGGTTTCAAAATAAAGTTACATGCAGCTCAACACACTGTTAGGTTGGCATGTTGTCTCTTTTCATCACTATTGCAACTAAGATACATTAAATTAGGGTCAAAAACATTACGATCATTACTTAAGATTCAACATTAAGTTTTTAGAAAAGAAACATATTAATGTGTTAATACATTACATTTTCATATCGGTTAACAAACTCGCTTGTATCGTTATCAGACAACTACGTTTGCTTTTTTGCAAATTCCGAACCCGACTGATTCACGAATTACGCGAATTTGCTATAGGATAACGTAATTTTTATTTCCAAAAATTAATGAACAACTTTTATGTTTGTACACGCATAAGAAAATGTAAAAATGTTTACGGTCAATATAGGGTAGCGGCTGTACTCTAGGCTACCGTTATACTTTAATATCTAGGCAACAAATTGACCAGTTCTTTGATCTTAATACCAGGAGCGAGTAAGGCGAAAGGTCCTTGCTAAAATGCATGCTTATATAGTACATACACTGCCCGAATTATTTGTAGCGGTCTCCCACAAAAATGAATTACGAGCTTCCGCCTCAAGTCAGATGGGCTAAGTTACTTGTAATGAAAAGAAAGTAAAGAGAATAAGAATGTTAAATCACTACAGTTACATGCATTGCACACAGTCAAATAGAAAGAAATAAACAAAATGGGGCAAAACATTGTACAATTCATTTCTGAATGTATTTTTACAACCTCTTACTTCACTACAATTAAATACATAGAGTATGTTTTAGATTTGTATTTTATATTAAATTGATGCTATTTCATCTAGTAAAAAACGCAACAAGAGAATTGTACATAAAAGAATCTTGCATTGTACGATTATCAGAAATATATTTTCCTTTGTCTTTTATTTAAAGATTTATTTATAGTATATTTAGCGAATACTTACAGATGTAAAAATGCCGGGATAGGTTTTTATGGATATATTTTACGCTAAAGCGCATTTATTTCTCTTTTTTTTTTTTCAGATTTTATAATGCCCAACAAATCTATTGAAACACACGCACATACACATTTCAAATTTCTATAAACTAGTAATTCTGAAATTAAATTGAGGTGATTTTAGAATCACTAACTTATTATTATGCAGGATGTATGAAGTGCTTACTTAACTGCATAATCATGTATTTCTTTGGCTGAAACCTCAATGAAAACATCGTTTGGCTTTGATATTATGCCATTTTTATGAGTTTTAGAAAATTTATCTATCTGAGACAGTTTTCAGTTTCTCTTTGAAGAATAAGGAATATATATGGACAGTTTATTCTAAAGTCGTTACGTTATGTATCGAACTGATATTGACACTGTAGGTATAAGTGGTGAACACCTGTCGTTTAAGCATTCAGTGCACTTCGCTAGCGGTGAAGGATCGTGTGACTACGACATCATTAGATTATACCAATTTGTTTCAGCTAAGTTTTGATTAAGCTTAAAGCTTATTTGAACCACCCTCGAGTCCGCTTCCTGAAAACAACTAGTACTGGTTTCATATGAGAGGTCATGGTCGTGACCCACGTGGGGCTCAAACCCACGACCCCCGGGTTGAGCGGCCGACACTTAACCACTAGCCCACCGCTCTCCTTGTTTCTGGAAATATCTCTGGAGTTCTTCTTTTAGTTAAACAACACTATTCTCCTTTGTCGAACTCTCCGCTAGCTCCCTTACCCAGAACAGAACAGAATGGTTCACATCATTAGTCGACTATCCATCATGTTCCCTAATCAAAAACTGACTGCCTAACAAAATTCATCTTTAGTTGACTATCCCGCAAGCTCCCTAGTCAAAACCCAGCTTGTTGACGAATTACAAGTATAGAAAAATGGGAAAAAAGCAAGATTGATGTTGATCAATAACTTACAGTTCGGGTTTTGCAGCAAAAGTGTTTTATCGGAAAGTGTTACTATGCTCGAGATTGATTATGTTAAAGCAAGAAACCAGTTTTAATGAACATACACTTACAGTCGGTCCATTCTGTAAAGAAACCCTTAAGAAAGACAAAAATGGTGTGTAATGGTAGTTTGTCTTTATTCACAGAATAACAAACAGTGAATGTTAAGATAGGAAACGAAACCCAGTTGGCTTTTGACCGTAGTTCCTTGGTCTAATAAAATGATATTTAAGCTTTCCAAAGTAATGGTTTAGCGAAGAATTTAACGAAAACAATTTAATTTTTGTTCGTTATAGGAAAACAAAATAAAAATGCCATCGATTCAAAAATTTGATGGCAATCCCATTTTGTGTAAAGGGTACTTGAGAAATATACATAAACTCATGAATCAAGATTAAAACACACTGAAGCAAGTGTACAACTTCAATTATGTAATAAAACAAGTACTTTTCTATATCTTATTCGATATACATGTATTTATTGATCATACCAACATTCAACTTGTTAGGTAGCCTTACATAATCCTAGGTTTCAAAATAAAGATACATGCAGCTCATCACACTGTTAGGTTGGCAAATTGTCTTTTTTTCATCACTATGCACAAATATACATAAAATTAGACTCTTTTTCAGGGTCAAAAACAATACGATCATTACTTAAGATTCAGCATTAAGTTTTTAGAGAAGAAAAATATTGATGTTTTTATGGTAGTATTTGGAGCTTTTCTTTTAATTTTGTTCTTAATTTCAGCATGGACTTTCAAAACGTACTAGATTCTATTTTACATTTTAATATCGATTAACAATTACATTTCTATCGTTATCAGACAAATACGTTTGATTTTGGCAAGTTCCCAATCCGACTGATTCATGAATTACGCGAATTTGCTATAGGATAACCTAATTTTTATTTCCAAAAATTAATGAACAATTTTTATGTTCCTACACGCATAAGAATTACGGTCAATGCATGATACCGTCTGTATTCTAGACTACCGTTATATTTTAAGAACTAGGCGACACCTTAACCATTTCCCTGATCTTAATACCAGGAGCGAGTAAGATGTAAGGTCTGTGCTAAAATGCATGCTTATATAGTACATATACTGCCCGAATTATTTTGTAGCTGCGCCCTCGTGATATAATTCCTTCGCATCTCAACTCCAAACAATGATTTGTTCAAGAGCAAATCAATGAGATATATTATTTCGATTCTAACACGTTGCCAAGGATTTTAAAGTACATCCTTGACGGCATTCATTAAATATTTGCCCGTTTTCAATTGGTTTCTTTTCCAGCGCGCCGCTATGCCGTTTGACGCTATGACGTAATAATTGTGACGTCAGAACAGTGATTTGTTGTATAATAATTCACTGTTTTCAGCCTTCTTTGTTTAATAGGAAAATGAATCGGATCGTGTTAGAATTAAAGATTTATTTATAGAATATTCAGCGAATACTTACAGTTGTAAAAATGCCGGGATATGTGTTTTATGAATATATTTTATGCTAAAGCGCATTTATTTCTCTTTCTCTCTTTTTTCAGGTGTTATAATGTCCAACAAATCTATGGAAAAACACACACACAAATTTCAAATACCTATAAACTAGTAATTCTGAAATTAAATTGAGGTGATTTTGGAATCACTAACTTATTATTATGCAGTATGTATGACAGAAAGCCCCTCAAATGCGCCTTGAAGTGCTTACTTAACTGCATAGGCCTAATCATGTATTCCTTTGGCTAAAATCGCAATGAAAATATCGTTTAGCTTTGATATTATGCCTTTTTTGGGGGGTTTTAGAAAATTTATGTATCTGAGACAGTTTTCAGTTTCTCCTTGAAGAATAAGGAATATAAATTTACAGTTTATTTTAAAGTCGTTACGTGTATTATCGAACTGATATTGACATTGTAGGTATAAGTGGTGAACACCTGTCGTTTTACGCATTCAGTGCACTTCGCTAGCTGACTACGACACCATTAGGTTATACCAATTTGTTTCAGCTCAGTTGTGATTAAGCTTAAAGCTTATTTGAACCACCCTCGAGTCCGCTTCCTGAAAAGAACTAGTACTGGTTTCATATGAGAGGTCATGGTCGTGACCCACGTGGGGCTCGAACCCACGACCCCCGGGGGGTTGAGCGGCCGACACTTAACCACTAGACTACCGCTCTCCTTGTTTCTGGAAATATCTCTGGAGTTCTTCTTTTAGTTAAACAACATTATTGTCCTTTGTTGAATTCTCCGCTAGCTTCCTTACCCATAGCAGAACAGAACGGTTCACATCATATTCCTGGTCCAAAACCGACTGCCTAACAAATTACATCATAAGTTGACTATCCCGCAAGCTCCCTAGTCAAAAACCGACTTGTTGACGAACTACAAATATCGAAAAATGGGAAAAAATGCAAAATTGATGTTGATCAATAACTTACAGTTCGGGTTTTGCAGCAAAAGTGTTTTATCGGAAAGTTTAACCATGCTCGAGATTATGTTAAAGCAGGAAAACAGTTTTAATGAACATATACACATACAGTCAGTTCATTCTGTAAAGAAACCCTTAAGAAAGACAAAAATAGTGTGCAATGGTAGTTTGTCTTTATTCACAGGTTAAAAGAAACAGTGAATGTTAAGATAGGAAACGAAACCCAGTTGGCTTTGCAGCCAGGTGTCCTCTATTCAGAGGTGGTCTTTTAGCACGGGTTCTGTATATCTTGAAGATTATGGGGCATGCCTTAGTATAAGTACTTTCATTGCTAGTAATTATAAGCATTGTGATTTTATGTATTTTGTGCCGTTTTAATTAATAAACACATCCGTGCTGCTGTACAATATAGTATTTCAGTCACTTATATTGTTCATCGGAAGATCATATTATGTCATGAAAAAAAAACAGGATAATATTGGACTGAAACATTACGTCATCATATTTATCTTTGTCGCGGTTGAACACGGTGGGTGTTGTCTAATTTCCTATCACGAATCACAGGGTTTAGTTAATGTTTGTTTACTGAAACCCCTCTTAACTTGAACCCTAAAAAACGGAACCCCCGCTTAATTGAACAAATTTTGAGTCCCCGAAATATTTCCTTCCTTTTTAATTCGAAAAATACCAATGTAATCCGGAATCTTTCTATTCAGAAAGCCAAACAATTTTTTTCCAACATAAACTCTGTACGTCAAATACAATTTACCCCTGAAAGCCGAACCATATTAAAGGTTCATAATGCTTTAGATTTTTATCTTAAAAACAGTTTAAACAGCTTTCGAAATAGATGTTACGCGTTCTTACATGGTTAGAAAAGCACTACTTTTAATATTACACATGAACTGTTATAGTTAGAGCTATAAAGGGAGGTAATAGAATAATATATTAAATAGAACATTCTAGTATATTCAGCAATATTCAATCCTTTGACAAATATTAAAGAAAAGTAATTATCAGTAATAGGATTTAACAAGAAATTAATGTATTTTATGTTTATAACGGAAAATGTGGCAGCCACCTTTTAAACAAATGCATTATGAGCCTTTAAGGTAGTTCTGTAAATTTGATAAACCGTGAGTAATGGCGTAACGTCATTCATCCGAAAAACATAGAATAAAGCCTGGATTCAGCGTACGTTACTATCTTCCTAAAGTTATAACATTTAACATATCAAATACTTCAAAAAATAGCTTAAATCAGCTTGAAATGCGGGGATCTCCCTAATCATGGGCAAATATCTCATAAACAAGGACGCGGACCTATACATTTAATTTCGCCATATTATATGTAGGCCATATGTTTATTTACGACTGTGAAATGTTTCACTAAGACCTACACTGTAGAAGAAGGTCTTATTAAATAAAATACAAGCAAATATCTTATTTCTTACTTTTAAAACATTTATTCGCAATAATGATACAAAATGTCAAGATACTGGGCCATTCAAGAGCACAGGTGTTCTGGCCCAGTAAGACAATGTTAAGTTAGGATAGCGGCTAAAACATTTCTAGACAGATACGTGTCGGGATCAAACGATGTTTAGCAATTCAAATGTTTTAAAACATATGTTAGATACTATTAAAATTTAGACATTATTGTTCAAAGTAATTCCTAATTTAGACTAAAACCAAAGTAGAAAAATATAAATTCATGGTAAGTCCTGCTTCATTCAACAGCTCTTAATTGAAAAAAATAATTGAAATATCTGTGCCTGTATCAGTTTTTGCCCAGTGATGTTTTTTGATATGTTAGTAATTCTTTAAGTTTCACACAATGCATTAACAACGACTTTACGAGTATTGGTCTCTTCCATAAATGTGTCTAGGACTGTTGATTTTTTTAACATAACTAGCATTAACTTCTATTTATTTCAATCTAGTCAATGCTAATTAACAGTTGGGGATATAATACACCAGATTAAATCAAAAGCTTTTCAATGGAGCGCAAGATATCATTACTATTCAATTATTTACATTCCTCTACCTTTTGAATGTTATGTACGATTTAACTGCTTATCTTATTTATCTTATGTATTGACATGCCGTGTCAGTACGTAAACTACTCAAGATTATCCTACCGTCGCAATGTACTAAAGCGCCTTTTATCAAACGAAGTCTAGTGCAAATGGCCTTAAGACTGTGAAAAATATATCAACAAGAGCAGTACTATCGTTGACACCGAAATTGGTATATAGGGGTCACGAGGTCACGAGGAGGACGACAAATCAAATCGTAAAGGTGCTTCGTTGTGATATCATTCTCTAACCTCGAAAATAATAGTGATAGGCCTAAACCTTAACATACATTAATCAACATCCCAAAACAGTAAAACAGATATTGTATAGGTACCTCCTTAATAAATGTAAACAAATATTAAGGTAAGCGCCATACGAAAACCTAAACATAAAATCAAAAAATGTGCAGGAGTTTGTCATTCGCTTTAGCACCCCATCCAAAGTTTTGTCTTAAATTATGTATGACGTCACATTGTTATGACGTCAAAATGTCATGCCGTTACCGCTGGACGTCAGTGTGTGTTTTTGACCCCGCCCTTGAATCAGTGCGATTGCACAAAATTCATTTATTGTCAAAAATTTAATTATTTTTAAAATGTGACTTAGCACCAAATTTCTACATTAAAAGAAAACGTTTTCTTCTCGGAAAGAAAAAAAAAATGTGGGAGGTGACATAATTGTAATGCATTCAATGATTTGTTTTATATAAAAAGATAGTCGGCACATTTTAGATCAATCCATGAAACAATATGTTCTGTGTATACTTCCATGTTGTTAACAAATATACATGTTTGTTCAGTGTACAAAGCATGTTACAGGCAGCAGGGTATATGTACAGGGAAGAAGAGTTATATAACCTTAAAAAAGTAAAATTGGTGCTGTTTAAAGGGCCTATATTTTGATGATATCACCACTGGGTGCTTATTGTCTTGTGTATTTCTTATCAGTACTAATTAATGCCTTACCTGTTATCACGCTGTTTAGCATTCTGAAGTGAAGGGTGCATTCAGTTTCATTCGTATTTACTTCAATATTTCTATCTCATTTTATACTTTTAAATTTATTTCTAGGAAACCTATACATTGATGACAATGTATACACTGTTTTGAAACACTCTGTAAATAAAACTCGCATAAATGTATCAAGCTTAAATTGTACTGGGAGCAATGTTCGGATTCACATTTCGACTGCTTTTATCATATCACAGCCACCTTGGTTTGATAGAGAATGTCATAAACTAAAACAAAACTGAAATTTGCTAACTTTAGAAAATACAGAAAAAAAATCGTTCTGACAACAACTTAAATGAATATAAATCAGCACGAACTTCGTTCAAAACTCTTTGCGAAGATAAGAAAAATACGTATTACAAAAATAAATTGAATGACTTAGTAGAATCCATCAACAACCCAAAATCATTTTGGAAGAAATTAAAACTTTTTTTCAAACAAACACCCAACAAACAATGATATACCCAATGAACAATGGAACACTTTTAAAAGTCTATTTAGCATCGAAAATAAAGCAAATATTGATAACACATAGATGTGGAGGAGAATGCTGACTTAGAATAGTTACAAAATATTATATTTATTTCTGAAATAACAGACGACGAAATTTTGAATAGTGTCAAAGCCCTTATAGAAGAAAAGGCTGCGGGCCCAGATGAACTGTCGCCCGGAATATTTATATACTCAATTGACATTATTCTGCCAATATTAAATCGTCTATTCAATAGGTTGTTTTTCAAAGGGAAATTTTCCGAAGAATGAAGCAGTGCTATAATTGTTCCCTTGTTTAAGAAAAGAGATCCCAATAAACCTGAAAACAATAGAGGAATTTCTCTTCTAGATGTTTTTGGGAAAGTTTATACTAGTATCATCAATAGAAGACTGACATGTAATGCAGATATATATATCAAAATAAATGAAGCACAAGCTGGATTCAGGAATTCTTATTCTACTATTGATAATGCATTTATTCTTCAATCATTTATTGCTAAATATCTCTCAAAGAAGAAAGGCAAGCTCTACGTAGCCTTTGTGGACTTCAAAACTGCATGCGATTCTGTCAGGAGGGACAAGCTATGGCATGTACTGAGAAAAGCTGGAGTCTCCGGAAATATTTTTAAGTCCTTAACAGGGATGTATAAATCTGTGAAAGCATGTGTACATAACTCTGGGTCTCTAACTGAATACTTCAACTGTCCATTGGGCTTGAAACAAGGCTGTATGGCTTCACCTATACTCTTCACTTTTTTCATCAATAAATTGGCCGAAATGTTACAGACAAGTGATGTAAGAGGAGTACAACTATTTCCGGATATTACAGAAATCCTTATTCTTATGTTCGCAGATGATGTCGCACTGATTTCGAACACAGTCATAGGCCTTCAACGCCAGTTAGACATGTTGTACGAAATTTGTTTAAGTAGTTGCTTATAAAAGTAAATGTCAATAAAACAACAAGAATGGCTTTTAAAAGAGGAGGAAAACTTTCAAATGCTGAGAGATGGTACTATAATGAATATCCTTTAACTTGTGTTAACTCATTTACTTAGGTCGGTGTAACCTTTAGTCGATGTCTTTCTTACAATAAAATGGCATCTGAATTAGCAACTGAAGGGAAAAAAGTATTGATTTCATTACCAACGACGCTATACAAAGGTGGCCAGATGCCAAAATCCATATTTTTCAAAATTTTTGATACCAAGATATTACCAATTTTACTATATGGGTCAGTCATATGGGGATTTGAACCTAGAGAAAGTACAGAAATAGTGCATAGATCTGCTTGCATACGTTACATATGCGTACATCAAAAATCATGTAATGCAGCCGTCCTAGAAGATTGCGGAAGCTTACCGTTATGGCTAGAATCTACAAAACGTGTTATAAAATACTGGTTAAATATTTTAAAATGCCCGAAAGCAAATACGTTAAAAAGTGGTATTTGATGCAGCGTTATTACGATAACATAAGTAATGTTAATTGGGCATCTAAGGTCAAAATTATCTTGTTCGAAAACGGTTTCGGTTACATTTGGGATCAACAATTTGTAGCGGATGAAAACCAGTTTATAAAAACTTTCGTAGACAGATCTAAGCTGTTTTACAACAAACATTATAAACCATACTTTGAACATGAAACATATCTAGACTGCCTTACAATACGTAAATTTCGTCATTCATTAGCACAATTTTGGCGTACATGAATTAGTGATAGAAAGGGGTAGATATACCAACATACCGAGAGAAGAATGGAAATGTAAACTTTATTTGAACTCAGTTGAAGACGAACTTCATTTTTTAATGGAACGTCCTGTGTATGAAGACATTAGAACTAAATATGTACCTTCAAAATATTGGCAAAGACCATCCGTACACAAATTTAATATTTTACTCGCAACAGAAATGAAAATTTGATTAAAAGTGTTGCCAGTTATATATTCTATGCATTCACGACAAGAAAGTCATTGTTAGAACAAGAAAATATTTAAGTTTGATATACTGAACTATTTACATAATTTTTAAACACTATACGTATACTTTGTAGATATAATTATTAATAGGGAATGCATCAACTATGAATACACGTATTTATATGATAGCTCAAATTAATTATGCAATTATATCTGGCATATAGTAACTTATAATATACGTCTTAATTTCGTTTCGTTTAAGGTTAGTCCAGTATCATACTATAAATATGCATGGTGTTCTTATGTGTCTTCAAGTTAAAGGGCTTGATAGCAGATCTGAATATCATCACTTGTCATAGCAATAAAATGTTATGTTTCGTATAACATAAATTACAGTTGTTAAAGTATATTCAAGATGATGCTGTTTAATTGTATAGCATATTTCTATAATTTTTGACATTTAATCTATGTCACCGCATGTCTGTATATTTTAACAGTCGTATTTTGATAATTGCTATGGAGAAAAACCTCTGAAGTTCAACCAGCGATTTGGATGCTATATCTACTGATATGTTTGTATATAAATATTTGATAACGTTGAATTGTGGCTAAGTTTGAAATCTCATATGTATTCATGTCTTATAATATTTTCTATGTATAACTGTAAGGAACTCAAAATGAATATACAGTCCCGTAATTGAAAATGTTGCTATTAAATATTGTTCTAACGAATGTACTTCTGTATAACAAGAAGTCATCTAGATTTTGTTGTTAACTAAAACGGTGCGTTATAATTCAATTGTTTATACTTAAAATGTTATGGGCCGGAGCTGAAGCATACTGTAAATAAAGTTGAAAGTTATCAGCATCTGCGTCATTTTCGTAATTGAGGTTGCATTGGACTGTGTTGTCAATAAGAAGGTAAGACAATTCAAATGACCCACATTGCGGATTATATGTATCCTCTTACCTATACATGTATGAGCCGTGCCATGGGAAAACCAACATAGTGGCTTTGCGACCAGCATGGATCCAGACCATCCGCGCAGTCTGGTCAGGATCCATGCTGTTCGCTTTCAAAGCCTATTGCAATTAAAGAAACCGTTAGCGAACAGCATGGATCCTGACCAGACTGCGCGGATGCGCAGGCTGGTCTGGATCCATGCTGGTCGCAAAGCCACTATGTTGGTTTTGTCATGGCACGGCTCATATAATGAAATTTACTTTTCAAAAATATTATGTTTGCTATCATTAATTTGATACACGTATTTATTATCAGTATTTCACTGAAATGTTTATGCGATATCATTCAATCAAAAATGCCTTACAAAGTTTGTTTCCCAGTTTAAAAAGGACTTGTCATTCAAAAAACGTTTTTATTGGCTGACATCCAGACAAAAAATGAGCTTAAATCCCTTGAAAAGTTTTCTTAGCCCTTTATATCATTTTATTGTCAAAAAACAGCATCTAGTACATATTTATGATATTTATATTTGTTTCTTATTAATATGCTGAAAAAAATGTATCCTAAATATGTTGTAGCGTTATGGCACTGAAATCAGAAGCGGAGAAAAATTATTTTGATATTTCTCCGTATGGTTAATTTACTACTTTAGTATGTTCCATTGAAGTGTTTGTGTTTGTTTCTTTTCTTTTTTCTACATCAGAATTTGTCGGTTAATATGCCCCGAAAATGGGCTGTTATTTCTAATGAACTGATTTGTACCATATAGCATTGTAAAATTTCCGAATAAAAGCATGAGACGGTTCGCAATACATACATCAATGCTGTTTACGTTATATAAAATCATGTTTTCAAAATTTCCGAAAAGAAACATACAAACAATGTATTTATTTTCACACACGTTTCATGGATGGAATACCGGAAATAAAGTATTTCTAAATGCCTTGAAATTCATCATTTATTGATAGTCATATCTTGAGCTTATACATTATTCATTGCTTTGATGTGATATCTGTATATGTCAGGTTAGGGCATAACCTTCATTAAGTTTTCCTTCCTCATTTTCTAAATATAAAGCAGTTCAATCGGTATCCCATAGATATGACAAATTGTTTCTCCGCTTTTCCCTAAAATATATTGTAAATGCTCTAGTCCGCTAAAATGAAGTATGTTATATCTATCATTCTGTGGGAAAATCAGGCTGGTGTATTGCAACAGACTACCATAAATAATATTAACCCCATGTGGTTCTGGGACGAACTGTGTATGAAAAGAATTGGAACCACTGCCTTACCCTTGCATGATCGTAAGAGGCGACTAATAGGGTCTTAACACTTGGTTTTGCTGTAACTCTGTGATTCCAGCAGGTATGCAAATTTTGATTCCATACCTCATGTTTTTATTTCGATGTAAATGAGATGTGAAACCAACATTTGCAGTCCTGTTTGGCGCCACATAACCTATATTGTGTTGGTGAAATAGATAATATTTAATAAATGCCATATCAAATTACAACGGTTTTTTATTGCCGCCTGTTTATTGTGAAAGGTTGTAAATGCATCTATTCATTATATCATTCTATAAAAGGTTTTATCGAAATACATGTATTTTATGACCTGGAATTTTTGCAACAAACAGTCTGCTGTTTTCTAGCACACATTCTTCTTTGACTATGTCTGCCATGAAAGGCAAGTCATAAAACCATCTTAGACTGAACTGCTTTTATATTTGGTGTTTTACATTTCTAGTTAGGTCCATATTGTTGTTCTGCCACCTGCAAAGGCGTTAAATTGAAGCATATAATAAAATAATTATGTTTGCTTAGGTTCATAATTATATAGATATATAATTGAATATTTCTTTCATATGTAAGGTGCCTTTGATTACCTTTACATATATACTTTGTAAGAAATACATCTGGAGAGGCAATAACTCTTGTAACTTGGAAATATTGAGGGTGATGATTTTTGCATAGGTCTTACTCGCCAGTAGTTGCACCGCTATTTAATCACTACTGTTTCGATGTATCCTATTTTGTATACATGCCTTTTGCACACCATTGCTATTTTGTTTCGTATTTGAAACTGTCTTCTTTGTAAGTGGTTGCTACTTTGGAATCGTTGTCCTTGTTTTTATAACTTCGATAACTTCGATAACTCGATTTTTTTTTCCAAATAGGTAAATCGGAACAAGTGGATGGATTATGTACCATATTTCATGAAAAATAAAAAACCCTGGATACCAATATATATATACAAATAAATGCTCATCTTGTTTGTATTATTTTAATGTGTAGATAAAAGATGATCATTCAAAGATACCTTTACAAAATATAATTTTCCCTAAACTTTTATATTTGGTGTATTAGCTTGCACCCGGCACGCTTAACCTTTCCATAATCGTCATGAAAGAAAGATAAATGTCGTCCAAATTCGTGATTGTAATACTAAATAAACAATGAGGTACAGCCCAAGGTATGAACTAAACATTGATAAACTTAAATCATGAACTATTTCAATTTATCTGCATTCCAGTGATAAGTGATATAGTCAAACACTTATTTTGTCGTCATCAGACAATGACGTTGGAAAGGGGAACGCATATTTGCAGATCATATAATAACTGTTTGTTTTATCTACTTGTAAATGCATATTTAGATTCCCCGAATTCCATTCTTAAAGATCACATAAATCTTTTTTTTTTTCAAGTTTTGAAATATGAAACATATTAATTCGAATGTGCGTTATGTATTTTTGCAGAAGTTTCCTAAACTCTTGAATGCTCTTGGCCTTCTAGACGTCCGGTGTAATGTTTTCGGTTTTCGGGAAGTCATGAGGCTTGGCTTACAACCAGTTAAGAACTGTGTCAACCTCTCAACTTTATTGTGTGCTTTCGAGGACAGGCCGTTGAGCATTATGTTGGGACCTGTTCATAAATTCCATAATATTCCAGGTCTAATATAAAATTGTCTTTCTACACTGCGCTTTAGAATCTTTTCCTACCTCATTGTTTTAAAGTTCCTGTCCATGCCTGAAAAATGCACGGAAGGGTCCCCCTCCACCAAAACCTTGAAATGTCGCCATATGATTTAAATAGTGTCGATGTGACAACAAATTGATATATTACATTTGAGCTTAAATGATTTGAATTGTATTTGTATGGATACAAAATATGTGAATAAGTCTACAAGTAAAATTTTTCATATGGCATTCATTTCAAATGATTAAAATGAACTGACGAAAATGAACTAGGTGAAAAAATCTACAAGTAAAATGTGTTATATGGCACTCATTTAATATAATTAAAATGAACTGACGAAAATGATTATACTAAACTAGACGAAAAGGTATACAAGTAAAATTTGTTATATGGCACTCATTTAAAATAATTAAAATGAACTGACGAAAATGATTGTACTATACTAGGTGAAAAAGTATACAAGTAAAATTTGTAATATGGCACTCATTTAAAATAATTAAACTGAACTGACAAAAATGATTATACTATACTAGGTGAAAAAGTCTACAAGTAAAATTTGTAATATGGCACTCATTTAAAATAATTAAACTGAACTGACAAAAATGATTATACTAAACTATGAATTCTTTTTACTTTGATTGTGGTACGTTTTTGCAATATTTTATAAAGTATACATAAAATAATGTCGAACCATTTGGGCTGAATTACTTTTATTTCAAATTTAATTAAAGAGGTATAAGAAAGATGTTTTGCAAAGCTGTAAACGATCTTAACCTACTCAATACAGAATGTTTATCTTTATCGTGCTTATTAGATTTTAATAACAAAAGTGTAGAATAAATATACTGACATTTGTTTACTCTGAAAATAATTGTATGTATAATGACTGACTGTTATAGACCCCAGTATAAGTCAAAAGTATAACTAATAATGCATTTTACTTCTAGATTACTATAGCAAGATTACAGTTTAATGAAAATTCAGTGGTTTATTTGGTTCACCGTGACCAACTTATATCAAATGAATAAATAGTGGACTGGGGCCAAACTATTATAATAAATTATAGATAGTCATTTTACCAAAAGCAATCTGTTCAATTTGTGTTTTCTTCATTCGATTTTAAATACAAAAAAAATATATGCATTTGAATGGCAAATTGGTAATTTTCCATACCCATTCTGTGACCGCATTGTTTCGGGGCGCCCTTTGCGTCAAGGTAATTCCCCATTGCAATTTAAATCTAGATCTTGTCTACGCCTCCTTATATTTTTTTTTCAAAACAAATTAACGTACTTTAGTTGACATTAATATTTCCTCAAACAGCATGGTATTATCATACTATTGATATCTCATTTTATTCCCCACCCGAGTTATGTATATGCACTTGAACACTATCGGGTTTCAACATACCTTAAACGGCTTTGTACTCAATCGACCTTGACGAGTTCATTCATAAAATACCATAACACTGTATACATCACGTGACTTTTACCAAATATAGACCTATGACGTTGTTTAAGATCCCTTTATCATAAACCGTATTCTTATATTAAAGCAGTATTTTATTAATATCACGTAATCTCATCAAAATAATGCTGAAGTGTTCGGGTATATCTTGGTAAAAATGAATTTCAGATTAATCCTGGTCTTCTAAGAACAGAAGTTTGTTCACCTTGTGAACTCTTCTTATGAAGCAACAGCTAGTGCAATCATACCTGTAATTTATTAGATGATTTCCACGAGTTTCTGGTATTAGTAGTAATATAGTTCAACGTTTGCATTCTTGAAAGTTCTGAAATTTTCCAGTAAGTGGACTTATTCCGGCCAGTCTCGACGGGTCGGTATTACGACAGGATTTTCGTTTAAATACAACGAAAATGACCGAAACATTCGAATCCCATGGAGACATATTTTATCTGGCTTTCTGTTCGGGCAACTACTACCTTTGTATTGGCAAGTTGAGAACCAGCTACTGAAATATATAAACCCAAAGAGACCCTTTCTAAATGAAAGTTGTACTGTTCTATGGTATACCAGTAAATGTACTTCACAATTCTTTCAGTCTCAGTTAAGCTGAACATTAGCATAATAAACGCTGATTAACTTTTAAAAAGCCAACATTGTACTTCACTTATAATAGCACCATCATAAAAAGGTGAATGCCATTTGTTTATTATTCCAATACCAATTTAGTATGATTTTGATTTGCACTGACGCTTTGTCAAAATAACCAGTTTATTAAAAGTGTATTAAAAACACTTCATTACTCTACAAGTCTAACCATACATAATATAGAATTTGCCAACAACAACAAAATCTGTCTTCTGTGTTGGTACCGCAATAAACATATGTATCAATTTATGATTTGTGATTTATAGTTTTCATATATGTGTTCGATAGGCTGTGCTATCTGCTTGAAACAAATATTGTGGTGAACATTTTGTTGTTTGTTTGCTTGCTTGATAGGTTTGGGTTTAACACCGTTTTTCAACAGTATTTCAGTTATGTAGCGGCGGGCAAATCGTCACAGAGAACATACGCCCCGCCTGGAGATCGAACTCACGACTCCGCGATCCGTAGATCTGCGCTCTCCCTATTGAGCTAAGCGGGCGGGCTAACATTTTAGGATGTAGGTACATGACACCATTTTATGGAGCCATATTGGTCTTTAACTGTTTTGCGTTGAATATATTTTGTTCACATACTTTGTTTTGTTTTTGTTGGGTTTAACGACGCACCGATACAATTAAAGGTCATATGGCGATTTTCCAGCTTTGATGGTGGAGGAAGAGCCCAGCTGCCCTTCCGTGCATTATTTCATCACGGACGGGCACCTTGGTAGAACCACCGACCTTCCGTAAGCCAGCTGGATGGCGTCCTCACATTAAGATTTCAACGCTCCGAGTAAGGCTCGAACCCACATCGGTCAGGGGCAAGTGATTTGAAGTCAGTGACCTTAACCACTCGGCCACGCAGGCCCTCTCACATACTTTGTACTGCCCGGTTAGTGTGAACTTATTTTACTTCAGTGTTTTCTGCGAAAAAAAAATGTGTCTTTCGGAATATATTTGTTTTCTTTTTACACTTCAAATAGGTGGGATATAGACAAATCGAAATCTTTTAAATCAGTTTTGTTATGATATATATCTCATTAGATTATTTGCGTGACAGTGTTTGTTTTATAACTGACAGGTGTAGGTTCCGTATCAGTGTCATAAAAGAAAACGCCTCCCGGTGTGAAGTGTCCTTGTTTCCACGTATAAATCATGATACAGTTCCAAGCTGTTCTAGATAATTATTCTTCAAAGAAATGTACAAGATGAATATTTATTGTTACAGTGTGATTTAAAAAAAAAAAATAAGTCCTTGAAACGATTTATTTAATTTATAAAACTTTTATGTCAAGGAAATTATTGAACTTTATCTTTATGACAGCCAACACGGAACAGATTTTTTGTTGAGGCAGATTTATAATCAGAGAGATATATTTAAAGTAACCGCCTTCAGACCACCTTGAAGAAAGGGGGTGCAAGGTCCTGATTTCAACTGAAGAAATCAATCCCACTAAAAAAAATTCTCTTAGAAAAAAACCGATACCTTTTTCCTCATTATAACCACACAGTTCGTTCAAAATCCATCAATAACCGCAAGTCTAACAATATTGATAAAATATTGTGTGTGCGTGTGTGTGTTTACAAAGCTTACACCTTCTGATCAAGCATATTTACAGACCGTAATTAAATCGTGTTGCAAAAACCATTTTTCTGTAACACAGTTCTACAAAAATGTATAATTTGACAATATCTAACAGCTATATTCTGATTTGTTTTCTGGTAAATGTTTAATCGATTTTACAGTGCAGTTTCAAAAGTGTGGTAAAATGCAAAATATTTCAGTAGAATTATTCAAGACATTTTCTTTTCAGAAATAAAAGATATATGTCAGATTTGTGTCAGAGATAATTTATTTTAAAGGACACTGGCTACTGATACTGATGCCTTTCTACATACAAGGATATGCTGTATTATATAAAAAGGCACGCTATATCTCGTAAAAAGGCAAAATGTTTGATACAAAAATCATATACATGGACACGCTGTATCATGTTAGTGGTCGCACTGTATCATATAAATAGACATGCTGTATCATGTATGAAGCATGCTGTATCATATAAATAGACATGCTGTATCATATATGAAGCACGCTGTATCATATAAAAAGACATGCTGTATCATATATGAAGCACGCTGTATCATATTAACAGACATGCTGTATCATATATGAAGCACGCTGTATCATATAAAAGGCACACTGTATCATAAAAAACACGCTCTATCTTATGAATAGACACGCTGTAGCAATATAAATACCATATAAGTAGGCAAACTGCATCATATAAAAAGGCAAACTGCATCATATAAATAGGCAAACTGCATCATATAAATGGCACGCTGCATCATATAAATAGACATGCTGCATCATATATGAAGCACGCTGTATCATATAAATAGACATGCTGTATCATATATGAAGCATGCTGTATCATATAAAAAGGCACGCTGTATCATATATGAAGCACGCTGTATCATAAAAAAAAAACACGCTCTATCTTATGAATAGACACGCTGTATCATATAAAGACCATATAATAGCAAACTGCTCATACTTATAATAGACACATCTGCATCATATAAATAGCCATATATAAGTAGGCAAACTGCATCATATAAAAAGGCAAACTGCATCATATAAATAGGCAAACTGCATCATATAAAATTGCACGCTGCATCATATAAAGTAGGCAAACTGCATCATATAATAAGCAACTGCATCATATAGTAGGCAACTGTATCATATAAAAAGGCACACTGCTATCATATAAAGAAACAGCATATATAAAATTGCACGCTGACAATAGTACAAATACCATATAAGTAGGCAAACTGCATCATATAAATAGGCAAATTGCATCATATAAAAAGGCAAACTGCATCATATGAATAGGCAAACAGCATCATATAAAATGGCACGCTGCATCATATAAGTAGGCAAACTGCATCATATAAAATTGCACGCTGCATCATATAAGTAGGCAAACTGCATCATATAAATAGGCAAACTGCATCATATAAAAGGGCAAACTGGCATAGGCCTCACTGAAAAAAGCCAAACTCCATCATGTAAAGTTGACTGGATTCATGAAAAACAAATAATAGACCAATTATCATTAAAATTGGATAAAAAAATTGATATAATAAGTAAGGAAACTTGCGCATGCCATATGAATATAGCAACAAGGCATCATCTACAAATGGCAGTGATCATGAAAATGTTATGCATACAGCATTTTCTTTTAATTGCACCTGATCATCCCCATATAGTATGTCAAACTGCATATATTTCATAGGCACAATTCTGCACAAATATTAGGAAATCAGTGTAAAATTAGGCAACGCTATGCATATACAAGGTTTCTATTGTTTTGGGCCTAGTGACCTCACTTTGAAAACACGACCATAACAATTAAACTTGACCTGGGATTTCATGGAAAAATATTCTGACCAATTATCTTAAAATTGGAGTAAAAAATATTATGATAAAAGTTTTTCTTTGATTTAACCTAGTGACCTAGTTTTTAACCCAGATGACCCATATTCAAACTTACTAGTTTTTCATCAAGGCATCATTTGACCAAATTTCATGAAGATCAATTGAAAATGCAGCCTATATGCATACACAAGTTTTTCTTTATTTAACCTAGTGACCTATTTTTGACCCAGTACCCATATCAATTGACCTATTTTCCTCCGCATGAGTAAAAATTGCAGCCTTATCGCCATTTCTTAGCTATGACTAACCAGACTCCGTATTCGAACTGATAATGCAGGCCCTTTACAAATATTATGACAGTGAATCGCCCTATTGCATACACAATGGTTTTTCTTTGATTTGACCTAGTGACCTAGTTTTTAAACCGAGCTGACCCATATTCAAACTTGACCTAGATTTCATCAAGGCTATCATTCTGACAAAATTTTATGAAGATCAGTTGAAAAATACAGCCTCTATCGCATACACAAGGTTTTTCTTTGATTTGACCTAGTGACCTACTTTCTGAACCCAGATGACCCATAATCAAACTCAACGTAGATTTTATCAAGGCAATCATTTTGACCAACTTTCATGAAGATCAGTTGGAAACTACAGCCATATTGCATACACAAGGTTTTTCTTTGATTTGACCTAGTGACCTACTTTTTGACTGAAGTTGACCCATATTCAAATTTGACCTAGATTTCATCAAGGCTATCATTCTGACTTAATTTCAGGAAGATCAATTGAAAAATGCAGCCTCTATCGCATACACAAGGTTTTTCTTTTATTTGACCTAGTGACCTAGTTTTTGACCCCAGATACCAATATTCAACTTGACCTAATTTATCAGCAACATTCTGACCAAATTTCATAAGATCAGTGAAAATGCAGCCCTATGCATACACAAGGTTTTTCTTTGATTTGACCTAGTGACCTACTTTTGAAACCGAGTGACCCATATCAAACTTAAACTAGATTTTATCAAGGCTATCATTTGACAAATTTTATGAAGATCAGTTGAAAATACAGCCATCTATGCATACAAAGGTTTTTCTTTGATTTACCTAGTGACCTATTTTTCTGAATTACCCAATGACCATCAGTTATTCGATAATTCAACGTCAGATTTATGCATACAGGTCTTTATGACTACATTTTTGACCAAACGTTTCAATTGACAATCATGATTTGGAAACTATCAGCCCTATTGCATACACAAGGTTTTTCTTTGATTTGACCTAGTGACCTATTTTGATAAGGTTGACCCATATTCAAACTTGACCTAGATTTCATCAAGGCTATCATTCTGACTAAATTTATGAAGATCAGTTGAAAAATAGCCTCTATCGCATACATAATGTTTTTCTTTGATTTGACCTAGTGACCTAATTTTGACCCAGATGACCATAATCAATCTGAACGTAGATTTTATCAAGCAATCATTTTGACCAATTTCATGAAGATCAGTTGAAAAATACAGCCATATTGCATACACAAGGTTTTTCTTTGATTTGACCTAGTGACCTACTTTTTGACTGAAGTTGACCCATATTCAGATTTGACCTAGATTTCATCAAGGCTATCATTCTGACTTAATTTCAGGAAGATCAATTGAAAAAATATAGCCTCTATCGCATACAAAATGTTTTTCTTTGATTTGACCTAGTGACCTAATTTTTGACCCCAGATGACCAATATTCAATCTTGACCTAGATTTTATCAATGCAATCATTCTGCCAAATTTCATGAAGATCAGTTGAAAAATACAGCCTCTATCGCATACACAAGGTTTTTCTTTGATTTAACCTTGTGACCTACTTTTTGACCCCAGATAACCCATTTTCAAACTCGGCCTAGATTTATTAAGGTTATTATTTTGACTTAATTTCAGGAAGATCAATTGAAAAATACAGCCTCTATCGCATATACAAGCTTTTCCTTTGATTTGACCTAGTGACCTACTTTTTGACCCCAGATGACCCATATTTGAACTTGACCTAGATTTTATCAAGGTAATCATTCTGACTAAAATTCATGAAGATTAATTGAAAAATACAGCCTCTATCGCATACACAAGGTTTTTCTTTGATTTGACCTAGTGACCTAGTTTTTGAACCCAGATGACCCATTTTCAAACTCGGCCTAAATTTCATCAAGATAATAATTCTGACTAAATTTCATGAAGATCAGTTGAAAAATACAGACTCTATCATACACAAGCTAAATGTTGACAGACGACAGACAGACAGACAGACAGACGACAGACGACGGACGCCGGACATCGAGCGATCAGAAAATCTCACCTGAGCATTGCTCAGGTGAGCTAAAAAGTCAAACTGCATCATATAAGCAGGCAAACTGCATCATATAAAAAGGCACACTGCGACATATAAAAAGGTACGCTGCATCATATAAAAGGCACGCTGCATCATATAAAAAGGCACGCTGCGACATATAAAAAGGTACGCTGCATCATATAAAAGGCACGCTGCGTCATATAAAAAGGCACGCTGCATCATATAAAAAGGCAAACTGCATCATATAAAAAGGCACACTGCATCATTTAAAAAGGTACGCTGAGTCATATAAAATACACGCTATGTCATATAAAAAGGCATGTTGTGTCATATAAAATACACGCTATATCAAATTAAAAGGCACGCTGTGTCATATAAAATTCACGCTATATCATATAAAAAGGCACGCTGTGTCATATAAAATACATGCTGTATTATATAAAAAGGCACGCTGTGTCACATGACAGGCAGGCTGTATCATATATTTACAAATATATAAAAATCAATTCATTTATTTATTTCATTTATTCGGATTGTTTTATAATTACCGAGAATAGAGTCCTGTCATTATACGTGAAGGTGGGAGCTTGAAGAGAGCGGCATTTCGATACCTGCTTTCTCTCCTTTTTTTTTTTTTTTTTTCTTTTTGGCGGTGCAGGTGGATTTTAGATAGAGCTTCCCGAATTGTAAATTTCATATTTATTTGATAGACAAACAGATACTTGTAAGAAGTGTTCCAAGACTAGTTAGGGTAGTAAATTATAAAAGAAGTCATATAAAAAATATACATAAATAACATAATATTCAAGTATGACAATCGATAACTGAAGTACTTTATTGTTTTAGAGTTTAGATATTATCTATTGTTTTTGAGCTTAGAGGTTACCTATTGTTGTCTGAGATAAATGTTCGATCGAGTTGTGAAAAAGACATTTTAATGTTTGATCCCAACTGCCTTTTATATGCCATTGTTGGCCTCGATTGTCCGAATGCTCATTAAAAAGGTATGCATAAAAATTATTTCAGGTTTTAATTTCGTTTTTCTTTCGATTTTCCGGTGTAGTTTTATGTGTAATGTGTAGACAAACTTTATATATTTTCAAGTTTATAATCTGTGAGTTTTTAACATGTAATTATATTTCACTTGCCGCAGTTTCACCTTGAACTTGGTGAAAAAAAGCCAAAGACTGGTACGAAATGACAGACGGTGCCTAGACTTGTATTCCTCTACTTGTTATTACATGTACCTTTACAACTTTGTTTACACGATCAATACTCACAACCATGCAAAGAATAACAACAAAATTCACTAGTTAATTAATTGTGGTTAAATTTGTATCATTTTACTTGTAAATCTAAATGGTGAATTAACTAAGACACGGAAAGTGTTTTACAAGCTTAACAAATAGTATGTGACGACGTGATTTAACAAAATGGAAACATGTAAATAGTGACTTTTCTTAGATTTACAATATCTGTACAATGTCATTTATTTTCAAGTATTTCCTTGGGAAACAATATTTTCTTTTCTCAAAGTCACATGTCTACTGTTGTTTCATTGCTACTTAACCACTGTATAGTGTTAATATTATTGTGATACATAACCATAACAAGTGACATGTTTCTTTCCTGAATTTAAGATAAAAGTGCATCATTCAGTGGGAATACTTTCATGTTAAAAGAATAAATTATAAATGATTTAATTTAAACTGGTCCATTTTGAGTCACGTTCCTTACACGTGAAACCAAATGCTCCAACATTTTGATTTACTCCGATTTTCCCTATAGTTTTGGTTTAGCAGCAATGAAAATCACGTTTTTCTGTGGTTGTGGTAACTTTGTTAAACAATATTTTTCACATGTAGTACATTTCATGTAATGTGAAAAAGATCACTAACGGGGTTTTGGTATAAGTGCTATGTTTGCCTTCGTCTAAGTGTGATGTATGAAACACAGGTACATAAACCTGCCGAAAACTTTTACATATAACCTTTTTTAGAAAATGAAGATTTCAGTTACGTCATATCTAAGTTATCTTATGGTATGAGTGCTCGGATGCTGTTGATCTTTTTTTTTATCTTTAGACCCCATTTGAAAATATAACTCCGGATAAAGGCATTTAACTTTTGAATGATTCTTTTCTTTGTTCAAAATGGATTGTTAAATAATTGTACCGGACGTTGACTTTCATTAACCTGTTTACAATTTTCGCGTGATATAAAAATGTACATGTACAATATTTACATCTTTAAAACACCTGGGCCATGCAAAAGATAATAAACCACTCACAAAATTTATTGATATATCTTAATTTGTGCTATAAATATTTCATATTATTTGACCTGTCACTGCCCTAAAATATTTGCTAGATTTACACAAAAAAGAACGAGTAAATATGAAAAGATCATAAAAAAAACACACTGACATCAAATCCATTGAAGATTTTAGATATAATTGTAGTCCTCAACTACTTTTTTCAACATTAATTGTACTTTTTTACTGTTATATCTCTGTTGATACATTGACGTTTGGTGTTTTAATACTAATTAAATGCTGAAGCCACTGAAGAAAATATAAAAAAATTGTATGAATGATAAACAATATCTTAAGAAGATCGTTTTGAAGCATGGAATGCAGCAAAGCAAAATAATAGCAGACTGTTTGAATGAGTCTGCTCGTCATTAAACAACATTTAATCATGTAAATCTAAACGCTAAACTGCCCAATAAAGCATAAATAGGGCAGTTCCATATAAGATGCGGACTTTAATTATTGGGGCTTTTAGCCATTTAGTGTAGTTTACCTTACTTTCAATGCAATTTTGCTTGCTGAAATTAGGTAGTATTTTGCACAAGTAAATGATTGCACTTGGCCACGCACCGTACCGACAATTCATGGTTTCAATGAGAGCTGATTCTACAGTGCAACTGTTGGACTGATAATGTACGTGACTATCGCATTTCTTCTGGGTTTTACCATTGGCACTGTTCTTCGAGAAAAAGTAGCGAAATGCCCTCTAAGAAAAGGTTCATGGGTTACCGGCAACCCTTGGAAGATTGTCATTTAATTTAGAATAAGAAAGTCCAACAGTTTAATGAGTTTATAATCACATAATGATGTTTAAGCAAAATCTTTCATTTACGCATCTATTTCCTTGTTTACGTTTTCTTTTTTTTTCTAATAATTCATCATTAGTATAAGAAAAGATTAAAGGGAGTCTGGAAAATGCGCGGACTTAAAATTTGGCGGGTTTTTTTCTAACAAATGTATTAGGCCTGATGAAGGAAGCCATATTGCGAGGGACAGTGCGTAATTCAATGCTTTTGATTACGATACTTCCTTGTTGTTTAACAAGAATTGTTAATTACCGTTATCAGTAATTATGACTAAAGACGTTTGTTGGTGAGCTTTATCTATTATAGATTAAATTAGACTTTAATGCATGCGTAACACTTTATAACGCCTCAGAGTAGATAAATATAGAATTCATAAATGTATTATCCTTTTCTGAAGTGTAATTAGTTTTAAATTAATCTTTAAAAAATGTGGATCAGTAATGTCTTCCGGTAATATTTTGTTGCTACGGCTGAAATACAAGATAAAGTTGTGTTTTTTTTAACTAACGTTTTTACTCGATAGGTATAGTTTAGCCGCTTACGGCTGATCTATCAGCCAGGTCATGAAAAACAAGATTGAAGTCAAAATTATATGACACATGCCCCCCCCCCCCCCCCCCACCCCAACACACACACACACACACGCACGCACGCACGCACGCACGCGCACTCGCACACACGCGCGCGCACACACACACACACACGGAACATAACTCAAGAACTCAAGAAAAACAATCGAACATGAAAGTCCTTATGAATTATACATGTCCACTTCATGGTAATGACGTATGCCAAGTTCCATTTTGAATTTTGAATTTGACGGAAACTGTAAGAGGAGTTGAATAGACAAGAAAGTGTTACGAATGGACCGACAGACGGACGGACCGTTCAAGCACTATATTCCTCCCGGGTCTTTGACACCACGGGCGTAAACATATACTGATTAAATGTGACTACCGCATGCGCTATCGAGTGAAAGTTGAGACCCCCGACTTTGATAGGATGCGGGTCCCTCCAAAGCTTAAATAGATTGATACGTAGAATTCGGTAAAATTGGATTTCAGCAGGGAAGGACATGAATCGAGTCATTTGACCACATAATGTTCAATTTCTATTCGCCTTGAACTTTTAACCATGTATAAAACATTTACAAAAGCATGCCAACCATCTAAAAAGTCAAGTATAATTATTACTATAGGGAAGTGTTCGTATCACCGTCTTCCTATAACAACAACGTTTCCGTGAAAATTTATAAGTACAGAACGCACATTTATCGAGAAAAACCATATAAATCTAATGTGTAAACAACGTTTGGAAATCCCATGTATGCGTTATTTCCTTCCGTATACACCGGAGATGTCTCCGCCGTCGCTTAATTACAACGTTGACCTACTTGTGTGTGCAACGTCATACGTTTTTACCTTGCAAACAACGTTGGGAAAAACCCATCATCGCTATTTTAATGACATTGTAGTATCGTAGTAAAACAGTTTGAAGGTGTGTAGCATTCATTAAAACATGTGGACAATGTAAATTAATTCCTCGAAAATTCGAATGCAAGTCTCTTTACATTGTTAAAATTGTTAATATTTTGAGTCAACCACCGTAGACACATCCGTTCTCTTAATCATTTATTAATTGGTACTTATCAAAAAGCAGTTTATTAATTAATTTGGTTTATATTAAAACGAAAATGTCCTATCAGAGGCGATACTCGGATTCATCGTAAAAAAGTGGTCTATAGAATATCTGTGCTTACTGAGTCTTGACTTTACACATCCTAATTGTAACATCAGACTTACTTCAAATAAATATACTCCCGTTATATAAAAAAAAAACGTCGTCAATGCATAATATTTATTGGCTTTGCATTGAGAATTATGCATGAGTACTGCAGCGCAAATATTGCTCTTCTTAGGGAGGGCAATATATTCCTCTGAAGAACGAGTGCATATTTGTCAATGCAAAGCTAATCAAAGCCTTGAAATGTCTGATGGTTGCGGGTTTTTTTGGTGGATTTATTTTCTGTTTAAATGCCAGTCTATGAATATACATGAATGAGAAACAAATACAAATTTAATGTGCCTCATATCTACGATGAACTCTGCCTGACCTAGCTTGTGATGTAACCATGGGCTGGAATACCTTATCATTGACAGATCTTATATAATCTAAATGGTCAGTGCAGCTGATACAGGTTGAATAAGAACTGCTTGTTCATTGATAATCCATCCGCATTGTTCATGAATGGGACTATTTTGTGTAGCACATGAACATTTGGGTGTGATTTGGAATCAAATAAAGATGATATGATTGTCAGAAATACACTTTAACTTTGGTAGCGGGATAAACCCGCAACCAAAAATCTTTTTTATTACGTATTTATCTACACGTATTGATATTATATAGAATGATGTGAAGCAGCCGATAAGAAATTACGTCAGTATAAAAGAAAATGATATCTCCGGTTCAACTGTAACTTATTGGAAAATAAAAACGAGTATGTAATATAATGTAATACTTTAATAAGTGTGGTCAAAATATTGGGGTTATGATCAGTTATATACATTCCTACATCTGTGTCCATTCTATAATGTGTGAAAATATACATCGGCAAATCTTGAAAAATAAACAATAAAAGTAGTAGTCTTTTATATAATTATATATTTATATATATTTAGTTTTATTGTACAATATGTTGATATTTTTCAGGATTCAGATACTGCAGTGTGTAGTTATCTTATTTTACATTATAACGAAAAGGTGGCCCTCTGTTTTTGTTTTAAAAACCTTTATTTATTTATTTGGAAAGACTACTGATATAAACATGTTGGCATATGAATATTTTGAAATTGATTAACAGAAGCATTTTACGTGGGTTTCTCCAAATAGTTCATGCCAGTTTTCCACGCTTAATGTCACATATACACTTGATATCAAATTCTTTTAAAACGAAGACATTAGAATTTGACGCCCATCTTTAAACAAGTAGTTTTAAGAATAACACAATGATGCATTGTATAAATAGAAGAATGCAAAAATATTTCGTCATTCGTTTAATTCATTTCAATATCACAGAGAACATAACGAAATCGGTGTGTTACATAAGGACTTTAATGAACATGTTTAATTAAAAAAAAAGACCTACATGTTCGTTCTAATTTTTACCAAATAACACGCTTTAAAGAGGCTGCGACTGCATTGTCGAAAATCCATATGTGGCTGGCCGTGGCTTAAAACAGAACATTGCAGAAGAGCTCAATAAATTTGTATTAACCGATATCAAAGGGAGAATAGTAATTAATGTAAATTTATGTAAATTTATAATGTCGCTTACATCTGTCAACGAAGAGCAACGGTAACATGTCGACAAGGTGACAGTTTGTCACTCTTAATACGGTATAAAAGATAACGCTGTTCCGCGTAACAGAGTAAGTTACTTACCAACACATATCAGTTATTTTAGTTAGAGTAAGATTCGAAATATAAATATATTGCTAATGTGTTTTGTAAAGGTCACCAGGCTTTATCTTACCTAAGTCAGAATTAAGCTATCTCGGACCAATATATTATTTTTTTTGGCAAGATGTAGATTCAATACTTAATTTTGCTTAGCTTAAATTATATCTTGAATACCAGTCTTTGTCAGGATAAGGCCACACCAAATTGAAAAGTTGTTCATCGGATTTTTTTCTGAAAATATTGAGGCGGCGAGCGAAAAAATTAAAATTTAAAAGTGAGGAAATCAGGAGTAACCGAAGAACGAAGAAATATATATGTCTTGTTTTGGCTCTCGATTAACTAATAAAAACCTTAAAATAGAATGTATAGCCCTTTTACATTAGAAATAATTCACCAGGGGTTTGAGAAAACATGGGTACATTTTGGTTTGGCTACATTTTGACCTGCAGATGCACAACAAAGCGAACTCATGGAAAAAGGTAATGCAGTACAGTGTAATCAAATAATGTATGCATTTGAAAATGCTGTTAGAAAATATGTAATATACAACAATGCATAAGTCTACACCAGGAGAAACAATCCCGATAACTCTGATTTGAATTAAGACAGAGAGTTATGCCACTTTTCAACTTAGATTTTTTTGGTTAAAGTTTCATATAACATCCAATATCTCAGTTACTTTCAAAGCTATTGACTGTTATGCCCCTTTTACTGGCAAAGCTCTAATTCAGAGTCAAGCACTGAGAAAAGTCGAGCATGCTGTCTTATGGCCAGCTCCCTAACTCTTGTTCTAACTTTAAACTTTCTTAACATATTAAATTTGTTGAAACAAAGTTTCAATTAAGGTCTGAAATGGTGATTAACGTGCATTAACATTATTCTACTCGGGGACTGAAAAGTTTGAAGCTTTAAATTGGTCTGAACACAATACCCCACCCACTTTCGTATAAAAATGCCGATCATTTTGACAGGAAAAACAGAAAAGTGACATGCATCAATATGTATGTACCCTTACCAAAATAACGTACATTGATGTTATCAAATAAATTAGTGTGTGTTTTCATCCAATTTTCAATGAAATAAGTCCGATTTTAGTATCAAATCAATTTGGTAAACATTGGAAGAAAATGGCGCAACTGCATGAAATAACTTTAATGCAACTAAATCGAAGTGTCCTCATACATTATAGACGAAATGTATTAATTGTGATTAAATTACATTTTAGAACAATCTGGGACTGGAATTATATGCATTTGTACACTGTTACGTCCGTAAAAAGTAGCGCACCAAAAAGAATTGCCCTGAATTTTTTCAATGGGGCGAGCGCAAATCAAAAACAAAAAAAAATATTTTTTTGTGTTTCTGAAAATGTACGAGCAGCAAATCCGATGAACAACTTTTTAATTTGGTGTGGCCTAAAACATATATCCAAATTACCATAATTCGACGGAGAGAAGTGCAAGTCGGAGTAGGGTTGGGGTGAATGGTGAGGAAAATTTTAAAATTTTACGAAGACGTAATGGCAATAAGAAACAATCTGGTTTTGTGAGAATATTTTCTTATCTGTATTAGTAGGCGGGTCTAATTGTGTCAAAAAAGTTATTTTCCTCTTTTCCAACTGCTTATCTTGGAGACATTTGTACTTCCCCTTGTTTGCTTTAAACTTCAATGGTAATATTCATGATTAAATAACCTGCAAGACTGTACTTGTTTTGAAAAGAATGGGGTTTTTTTTTTGTAAGTAAAAAGAATCTGAAGTAGTAATATTTTCGCTGAAAAGTCTTACTTCTGTGAAATTGTGTTATCTAATTTCATAAAATTAAAGTGCCAATATTTTGTATCATTCACATGCTTTTTCTGTTCAAATAAAACCCAAAACAGGATACATTTCACCTCGATAATCTCAGTGGAGATGAGGGTGATAGGTGCACACTAAGCAAAGACTTAATGGCGCTTGACAACAAAAGAAAGAAAATGTTTTGCATGAAATGACATATATTTAAACATAAAAGCTACGTGAAAAATGTAACAAAAAATTCGTAATACAATTCCAAAAGGGAGAAATCACGTAAATAAAGACGTATTTAGACTTTTTATACGCCCGTTTGAAAAACGGGACGTATTATGGGAACGCCCCTGGTTTGGGAGGGCGGCCTCCACAGACTTTGTCCGGAGCATATCTTCTACATGCATGAAGGGATTTTGATGAAACTTGGCACAGTTGTTCACCATCATAAGACGGAGTGTCATGCGCAAAAGCCAGGTCCCTAGGTCTAAGGTCAAGGTCACACTTAGAGGTCAAAGGTCAAATTCAAGAATTACTTTGTCCGGAGCATAACTTCTTCATGCATGGAGGGATTTTGATGAAAGTTGACACAATTGTTCATCATCATGAGACGGAGTGTCATGCGCAAGAACCAGGTCCCTAGCTCTAAGGTCAAGGTCACACTTAGAGGTCAAAGGATACAAGAAAGAAAACTTTGTCCGGAGCATATCTTCTTCATGCATGGAGGGATTTTGATATAACTTGGCACAAATGTTCATCACCACGAGGCGGAGTGTCATGCGCAAGAACCAGGTCCCTAGGTCTAAGGTCAAGGTCACACTTAGAGGTCAAAGGATACAAGAATGAAAACCTTGTCCGGAGCATTTCTTCTTCATGCATGGAGGGATTTTGATATAACTTTGCACAAATGTTCACCATCACAAGGCGGAGTGTCATGCGCAAGAACCAGGTCCCTAGGTCAAAGGTCAAGGTCACACTTAGAGGCCAAAGGTCATATACAATAATGACATTGTCCGAAGCATTTCTTCTTCATGCTTGGAGGGATTTTGATGTAACTTGGCACAATTATACACCATCATGAGACGAAGTGTCATGCGCAATTCCCTTCTTTAGAATTACTTCCCTTTGTTGTTACTATAAATAGCTTATATTGTAACTTTTTCATTACTAGTCTGAGGGAAAAATCGAGACCACTTTTCTGTAGTACAACATGCATGCTACATCCAATTATGAGGTGTATTTTGACCAATCTCTACCTGGTAAAGATTTTTGTGTGGACTTACAATTTTTTTTTGGATTTTTTTTTTTTTTTTTTTTTATAAGATCATCTTCCCTTAGTTGTTACTATAAATAACTTATATTGTTACTTTTTTATAATTGACCGTAGGGAAAAAACAAGACCACTTTTCTGTGGTACAACATAGATGTTACTTTCAAATTTTAGGTGTATTTTAAGGTATCTCTACCTGGTAAGGATTTTTTTTTGGACTTAGAAAAACAAATGACTTACAATGATTACTAAACAACCACAAAATTAAAATTCCATTTGCAAATACAGGTGTTAGAGTAAAGAAATTTGCTGTGACGGGCGTATATTGTGACATTCTGGCACTCTTGTTAACGTTTACATTCATCAAATTGTTTTATAAAGTTACTTTAAGAACTTTATGTTAGCTTTCTGCAAGAAATATATGAAAATGAACATTCATGATTTTCAAATGCATTTTTTCAAAAAGTATCACATTTTTTATATAAGCATAACGATAATGTTGAATAGGAGAAATTTTGAAAATAGATTAGTTTTATTTTCTTAGCCTGACACGCGACTGGTTGTAGACTATAATGGAGAGGTTAAACACGGGTACCAGACTGTGATAACAACGCGTTGTATTATACAGTTTATCGTCAAAGTGCAATATTGCATATTGCATATCATGCGGTTAAATGACAAATGAGCCGCGCCTTGGGAAAACCAACATACTGGGTTTGCGACCAGCATGGATCCAGACCAGCCTGCATGATCCATGCTGTTCGCTAACAGTTTCTCAAATTCCACTAGGCTTTGAAAGCGAACAGCATGGATCCTGGCCAGACTGCGCGGATGCGCAGGCTGGTCTGGATCCATGCTGGTCGCAAACCCACTATGTTAGTTTTCCCATGGCATGGCTCAAATGGATTTGTTTACGTAATAAAACAGCCGGAGGATTTTGCAGTTGTGTATCCAGCTGTATACCTCAAGGTCGAATATAGCCTTTCGTGCGAATGTCCGTAATCTGAAACCGTTTGTAAAGAACGTTTTTGAAGTATGTGCGAACGTCATTACATTATTACTCGAATTTCAAACAGTTGTATACAGAATGAAAATAATATTCTTAAATTTCTTTAAATATCCTTTAGAGCCTCATTAAAGTAATAAAACACAGATGATGTCCGTAAAGTTCTACTCCCACGCATTATACATTTACGTAGTTATAACATCAGTAGAATTTATTGTTTGTAGGAAGTATATTTATTAGAAAAAAAATACATGCATAAATATTATGTTAAGAGAAAAAAAGGAAATATTGTTCGTATTTTCAATAACATTAGCTTTTTCTATATTGTTATATTAACAACATTAATTTTAGTTATTTACTGTGACGCGCAGTTTACCTATAATGGCTACATGTAGTAATAATATGATAACGCTCTTGTCCAAATGGAGTGGGTTTGAGATATTCAAATGCCAAGGTGTGTGTGTGTGTGTGTGTGTGTGTGTGTGTGTGTGTGTGTGTGTGTGTGTGTGTGTAAGAGGCGACTGCCTTGTTAAGATTGCATGTGTTGCCTGCTTAATGCATTACTCTTTTCTTATTTCCATTTTGACAAATCGTTACATTTGAAAGATATTTATCACAGTTGTATCTCCTGGGTAGCTATAGTGTCATTATATAGGTTTACATGTTACACATTGACTTCTGAGATAAAACTTTTGGTAAAAGTGCTTGTTTGTTTTCCAATAATCAAATTTTGATACCATCACCTAAAGCTATGTTTTGGGTCTATTTCTGTCTATTTCAAATGCATGCATAAGTAAACTGCCACAAATTGAGAAATACAATATACATGTCACCAATAGCTTTACAGTTTAACACTTGCATTAAACGTGATTAAACAGAGAGATTCTCGAGCTCATGCACTGTTACCACACATTTTTACATTATGCACGTTCCATGGCAAAGCGTAAACGTCAACATCATATAACAACGCTGCCATTCCGCGCATTTCATGGACATTTAATGGCGTTGATACATAACATATTCATTTTTGAGTTTTTACATGTTTTATGCTAGAATAGCATAAGCGCTTGCTGATTTAGTTTCGCAATGTCTGCACATTCCCTCGGGATACGTTGTTAATCTCGTCCTACCGGGCTCGGGCTCCAACCAGTCCCTCGGGATTCTGCAGATGTTATACAACGAAAACGGCATGCGTTATCCCTATATTGTTAAAAACATATCTTGAAATTTATATTTTTACTAGAACGCACTAGGATGCGCGTAAAAAGTTGTAAAGAACATCATTAAATGAAGGTATCGCTAGTCATGGTGCCGGGGTTCTGGCCATATTTCGCGTAAACTTTCAAATTATTATGACTTCATATTTCGTCTTTAAGTGTGGACACCATTTTCTGCGAGTTATGAGTGGACAGTTCATTTAATGATTATTAAAAACAATGTTTAATATCTCAGCTAAATGCACTTTTATACAGTATTAAGAGCACTTCGATAAAACAATTTAAAGTACTCTGTGGGTGGTAGTCTCATTAGATAATGGTATATTGTTTTAACTGACATGATTGTAAGGCGGAAGACATAATACATTCTTTAACAAGATAAGTACCTATGAGTTAAAACTTGTGTAAATCAGGAGTAAGAGAAGGTAAACGAGTGGATTAGCCATTAAGTAATAAGTCTGAGTTAATGAGGCAGCATTGGTTAATGTGTGCAATTGATGCAGTACTGTTCTGCGCGATTAAAAAAAAAAGGCACAAGACGCACAGTAGTTTAATAAATGCCATATTCTCTCATTTGATAATGATGTTGAAAATATAAGGTGACGAGATCAAAACTGTTGTATTGCATAAAACAGAGGATTTGATAATTCTATCTGGTAGAAATAAATTACGGTTGTACAGTATTCATTCTTGGTATGGAATACAAGATCTCCACGCGCCCAACATGTATTTCATACTCGATTGGTTATTATCCATACTCTGATTCAGAGTTACATCTTTTTTCAATCCTTCCCTTTAAAAAGATTAAAGCAAGCACTTACATCAATGTGCAATGTATGGAAAACTGTTTCGCGTTGCACCATACTTGATATCAGTATACATGTATTCTTCATAGAAAAATTTATTTTGGACTCTAAATATTTTCTTTTATATTTGCGGGTTTTTCTTTTCTTTTTTTTTTTTTTTTTTTGTTTTTTTTTTTTTTTGTTTTTTTTTTTTTTTTGTTTTTTTTTTTTTTTTGTGGACTAAATGTGTAGATACAACAAGTTTTGGGAAGGACAAGGTATAGATATGATAATGTCGGGTGCATGTACGACACTCCTTTCTAAAGCAATTTACTTGTTAATTACATTTGATAACCCCATTTTATATAAACTTATGTCCCTTCAGCTTTTTTTTATACTTATTGAACTGTGTATTATGTATTGTTAGATTGTATTTAGATAAATTAGTTCATGTCACGTTTAAATTAAGCTGAACTTATTTAGATCTTATCCAGGTCATGACAGTGGGTACATAAATTGCCATGGGGACAGATGCAGCGTCAGTGTAGTTCAAAAATCAGAATTGTCACTTTTGATTGGTGACCATATATCCAATCAAAATTTAAGATTAAAGCCTAATTGAATCATTTATACTAGTCATCTATGCGAACTGTAAACAAACTTGTATTTCATGCATGAGTGTCAAGTTTGCCGATTGCTTCTATTTTCATTGTAAAGAAGATAATCCTGTCCATTGACGTCATGTCAAGGGAAGTAAAATAGTAATAAACACATAGTATTGTTATCAAGTGCGTTAATTTCGTAAAGTACTCCTTGCATTTAAGGTTCATGAGTCAATATTTAATAACCTATTTGTCAAAAACATTAAAAAGATTTCGTGACTGATAAAAGTCATGGTCATGTTGTTATTTTTGTAATTTGATATTGTTAACGAGTTTGTGAAAATAAAGTGTACTTCTTTGCCACTCTGTATTGTTTGATGCATTCTCTAAAAAGCGGAAAACGTGCATGCTAATGCCGTTATGGGTGAACGGACAGGCAGTGTGCTACTCTATAACAATATTTCGAAAAGGAAACTACATTTTAACATATGAGCCGTGCCATGAGAAAACCAACATAGTGGGTTTGCGACCAGCATGGATCCAGACCAGCCTGCGCATCCGCGCAGTCTGGTCATGCTCCATGCTGTTCGCTTTTAAAGCCTATTGGAATTGGAGAAAATGTTAGCGAACAGCATGGAGCCTGACCAGACTGCGCGGATGCGCAGGCTGGTCTGGATCCATGCTGGTCGCAAACCCACTATGTTGGTTTTCTCATGGCGCGGCTCATATGGTCAATAAATTACCTTTAAATATAGTAAAATCGTAATTCGTACGGCTACAATAAGCTATAGTAATACATCTAATCCAGTGGAAGACATCGTATTTCATTGCCAACGGTTGCATTACATTTCAGTTTTAAAAGTTTTTCAGGTTGTCTTATGCAGATATCTGCATTAGGCTACCAGATGGTGTCGCTCCCTTTGCTATTTTTGAATATTATTATTTATATATAAAAGTGAATGTATGTATGTAACGGGATAATGTATATGTAACTTACTAGAATTGCCTGCAGCTTCATTTACTTTTTAAACAATTGAAAATTTACCGTTAGAATGAAAAGTACACTTCAGTTTTAATGAGTTCTCTATTACGTTGTTTACGGTCTCTTAAATGAGCCTGTTGAGTTGTACAAATTGGCAGCTTAAAACCTGCAGGGGGTATAGAGAGACAAAAAGTTAGTGTATCGGACATTTGAACCGGATCCAAATACCCACCAGTAAGGATACTGCAAATATTAATTTTAATATTTTTCTAACTTATCACAATGTTTTATGTGCAATATTTATACAAGGGACAAAATACAGTCAACAATTATACTGATCATAATGTCTATGCAAAATATTTCAACGAGAGATAAACTACGATCAAAATTATAATACCAAACATGTCGATGTACTACATTTGAACGAGGGACAAAATAAACTAAACCTGATTAATTTGATTAAACGCCTATTTCTATACGATGACATATTCAATGGCGTTGTACATTTGATTTAATAAACCTTCAAATATTAATGATGAAATGTTAAAACTCAGATAAATTTGCTGTTTTCGCATATAAGACAATTATCAAAAAATTTAAAACAATGCCATGAAGTCTCTAAAATACAGTGTCTTAAGATTTTTTAATGTATCAAGTGATTTACTTTTGCGTAATGCTAACGGCAGTTCATTCCACAGTTTTTGGACCAATAGTGTAGAAACCTCTGTCATTAAATGTTTTGCTATGGAAGCCCTGGAGGGACAATTGATTTCCGTACTTCCCACTTCTGACATCTAACTTTTGCACTTTTCACTTCCAACTTCTTGACTTCCTACTTCCTACTTCTAACTTCCACACTTCTGACTTCCAACTTCCTGACTTTCGACTTCTGATTTCCAACTTCCACACTTCTTACTTCCGACTTCTTGACTTCTTACTTCCTTCTTCTAACTTCCGCACTTCTAACTTCCACACTTCTCACTTCCAACTTCTTGACTTCCGACTTCCTACTTCTAACTTCCGCACTTCTGACTTCTAACTTCCACACTTCTGACTTCCAACTTCCTGACTTTCGACTTCTGATTTCCAACTTCCACACTTCTGACTTCCGGCTTCTTGACTTCTTACTTCTGACTTCCGCACTTCTGACTTCTAACTTCCGCACTTCTAACTTGCAACTTTCTGACTTCTGATTTCCAACTTCAACACTTCTTACTTCCGACTTTTTTACTTCTTACTTCCCTCTTCTAACTTCCGCACTTCTGACTTCTAACTTCCTGACTTTCGACTTCTGATTTCCAACTTCCACACTTCTTACTTCCGACTTCTTGACTTCTTACTTCCCTCTTCTAACTTCCGCACTTCTGACTTCTAGCTTCCACACTTCTGACTTCTAACTTCCTGACTTCCGACTTCCAACTTCCTCACTTCTGACTTCCAACTATCCCTCTTTGGAAGTCGGAAGTAAGAAGTGTGGAGGTTGGAAGTCAGAAGTAAGAAGTCAGGAAGTTGGAAGTCAAAAGTGCGGAAGTTAGAAGTCAGAACTGCAGAAGTAAGAAGAAGGAAGTAAGAAGTCAAGAAGTCGGACATATTCCGTAAGCAGTTCTGTTAAATACATAGGTGCTTAATGTGACAGCTATACATGAAAGAAAGTATCTTAAACTCAATATTTGCTTTCACCGGCAACCAATGTAAGTCATACAATGCTTGTTTGGAACTATCAAATTTCCTCTTGTTAAGGACAAGTTTTGCACACATGTTTGAAAACATTACATCTTACGCACTTCACCGTAGCTACACCATACAGCATGACATTGCAGTAATGCAGATGTGAAATAACTAGAGACAAAACTAAAATTTCAGTGGCTGCTTTGGTTAAATAATTTCGGATTTTCTTAATTCGTAGGTAATTCAATATGGCTGTATGACATTTGCGATTTGCATGATCTTTAAAGTTCAAGTTTTCATCAAGATCTGCACCAAGATATCTAATTGTGCTTTCACGTTTGATATCATCACCAGCAATGTAAATCGAATTTGTAAAACATTTGCTTAATTGAGGTCTGCTACCAAACATAATAAATGTCCATTTTCAGTCTGTTTCTATTTATCCAGTCATTGACTGTAACTGTGTACCGTAGCTTGTGATTCTACGGAAGCAGATGTGGGACGAAAGCTTTTATTTGCTATATGGTCATCAGCAAAGCCTGAGACTGATATGGATTTGGGAATGACATAAAGTGTTTCAGCATAGGTGAGATACAGCCAAGGACCTAGGAAACTGCCTTGAGACACACTGCATTCAAGCTGGCGGTCTGATGAATATGCATTGTTCACATTAACCTTATAAGAACGAGGCCTTAAGTAGGAGTCTACACATTGATGAGCTGTTACACAGCTTTTAGGACATCTAGCAGAATGTCGTGGTCGTCAGTGTCAAATGCCGCACTTAAGTCAATTGCAATAAGGGCCGTGACTTCTTGTTTCTCCATACCAAGAAGATCATTAATCAACCGAAGCAGCGCAGATTCACAGGAATGATATTCCCTAAATGCAGACTGTTTCTTAGGTAAAAGATTGTTTTGGTTTACATGTTTGTTTAATATGTAAAGAGCATCAGCTTTCTCAATAAGTTTTGACAGAAATGATAAGTTGGAACGCTTTAGTTCAAGACCTGCCTTCTTTTAGCAAAGGTCTAACAACATCTTGTTTGTATTTCACAGGAAAAACACCTTCTTGTTAGTGATACTAGGGAAAAGTTCGTCTACATGTGATTTCAGAATACGTGTTGGCAAAATATCTAGCTCTGAAGACGTAGTATTTTTGATATTTTTGCCATGATACAGTCAACAAATTTTTCGGCCAATGAATTATTAGAATTTCCTTGAGGCAAGGGGTTTTCAGGTTTGGTACCAATTAGTTCAGATACTAAACTATAGAGAGTCTTGGAATCACCTTTAACGTTTTCTATCTTTTCACTGAGTGTGTTTCTCTTTAAAACGTTTCATTTCAAAACTGTATTTGTTTCTTACTGCTTTATACGATTCAAACTGATCTTTTTTACCGTAACGCTTCCATGTTCGTTCAGTCAGACCTTCTCACTTGTTGTTTTAGATGTTGCAAATTTTCATTGAACCATGGTTTGGGTGCTCTCTGAATTTTAGTTTTCTCTTTAAGAGGAGCGTGCTTATTCGGGACATCCTCTATTTCCGATTTAAACTCATTCACAAACTTGTTGATATTCTGTGAATCAACGATTATTGAACTACGGTCAATGAAAATTTTCTGATTCGTTCAGTGTTTTGTAGTTTCTAAATGATATGCTCCTACTAGTAATAGTCTCTTTTTTTAACATCTAGGAGAATCTTAACAACAAAGTGATCAGATAAAAATGGTCTAGGCTCATATTTCTGTACATGAACACCATTAAGTGACTCAGTTATGACTAGATCCAAGCTATGTCCTCCTGTATGAGTACTGAAATCAACATATTGTTCCAGGCCCATTTGTACCAGGGAGTCCTTGAAGTTAGTAATAGCATTGTTGTCACTGTTAATATGCAAATTGTAATCACTCATTGTAAGTAATTTTCATAATATGGCAATATGTTTTCGGTGAAGTCAAAGAATTCAACCACGAGCCAGAGCCTGGGTATATACATGCCCACTACGTGTATGGTCAAATTTTATATAGTTTTGGTGTTGTCCGTCCGCCCGGAGCCGTATCTAGGAAGTGGTTGGGAATATTCAAAACAACTTCATATACATGTTCAACACTATGAGGCTATGCGGCCCGTCAAGTTTCAGTCAGATTGTCCAAGTAACACCAGAGTTATGGCCCTTAGAAGTTTCTAGTTTTAACTATATAAGGTACTATAAATATGGCAATTTCTGCTTCATAACTTGTGATATATTTTACCTAGAACTATGAAACTTTAATTAAATTTAGATCACCATAATGTGTTAGTGCACACACAATTTCGTAAGGATCTCTTTAGTAACTTCAGAGTTATTGCCCTTTAATTATTTAAAAATCCACATATTTGTACATAACCAACTAACCAATTGGTAGAATTTCATAAAACCTCTTTCATTTTTTTTCCATGAACATTTATTGTAAACATTTGAAGTTGTGTACCCACACCAGGTCACCCCCATAGCCTTGGTCACACCCCTCCCCTCCCCCTTTCCCCCCCCCCCCCCCCCCCCACCCAAAAAAAAAAGAAAAAGAAATTTTTATTCCTTACTTTATTTTTTTTTTCAAACGTTGCATGAATATTTATCAACTTGTAAAGTTGTACCCTTCTCCCACCTGGCTCTTTCACCCAGTAACCCCCACCACCCCGATCATGCAACATTTTTTTCTTCTTCATTTTCTATTTTCAACCAATATTTATCATCAACATGTGAAGTTTTGTTCCCTCACCCGGTCACCCCTGACCCCCCCCCCCCCCGCACCACATCTGCACCCCCTCTCCCTTCAAAAACAAAAAGAACACTTTTTTCCATTCCTTTATGTTTAAATTTTCAAACCTGCCACGAATATTTTGAATATTTTGAATATTTGTCATCAGCATGTGGAATTGTAAACCAACCCCACCCACCCCCGCCACAACCCACGTTCCAGATTTCTTACTTGGTTATGCTCTCTTTAAAGGACATCTGTTCTTTTAAGTTCAAATGAAAGTTTCAAACAGTGAAAGTGACACTTAGTGCCAAACTACTCGAATACAATATTTCATTCTAGTTCCACTTCAAGCTCAGATTTCAAATAACTCCATATAATTCTAAAAGTTAAGCTTATTACAGTAAACATATTCTATTCAAAATAATTTCATTTGTCAAAACGTAACAAATATTTATTATGTACACTTAAAACATTTGTTTTCTGTTAAATTGATCCTGTCTAATGAAATTATTTGCTTCTTAGTAACATTCTTAACTTTTTGCCGGATATATTTCTTTGCCATTCCTCACCACAAACCCATACGGCGGGAGATACCAATTCATCGAATTTGCTTGTTTGAAAATGAGTTTCCAAATACCATATTCAAAGCTTCGAACAGTACCGTGAGTTACCCTTCACATATTGATAGTGTTTCTACAAGTGATGGCAACTGTTATACTCATCACATTGTCTATATACAATAGTTGAGCCATAGACAAAATAAAGTGAACAGCTTGAGGGGTGAATGCGAAAGAGTTCTAAGTGCATATAAATAAAGAAGCACTCACCCCTCGAGTCTGCTATACCCATCAAATCGCTGTGTAAAATATTTGAACCAGGGATAAAATACAACCAACAACTATACACATTGAATTGTCTACATACAATATTTGAACCACGGATAAACTACAACCAACAACTATACACATTGAATTGTCAATGTACAATGTTTGAACCAGGAATACAAAACAATCAACAATTATACTCATCGAATTGTCTATGTACAGTGTTTGAGCCAGGAATACAATACAAACAACAATTATACTCATCGAATTGTCTATGTACAGTGTTTGAGCCAGGAATACAATACAAACAACAATTATACTTATACTCATCGAATTGTCTATATACAGTGTTTGAGCCAGGAATACAATACAACAAACAGTTATACTCATCGAATTGTCTATATACAGTGTTTGAGCCAGGAATACAATACAACAAACAGTTATACTCATCACAATATCTACGTACAAAATTTAAACCAGGGACAAAATACTTTTTATAACATTCCTAGACAAAATATAACAAACAATTACACCCATCAAAATGTATATGTATTGTATTTGAACTAGTTACAAAATACAGCCAAAATTATTGTAATAACAACGAATAATTATGTAGCAGATATTTATTTTATATAGAATAGTTCAGCCATCATCGAACACGACACATATCAGACGTTAAAATTCATATATTGATGCACCAAACAAATATTGTAATATTACTTTCAATGTAAAATATTTTAATCAGTACAAAACATGAATTATAATGCAACATACAATTATTATAAAAACAATTTCAATATAAAATAATTGGATCAGTACAAAACATGAATTATAATGTACCAAAAGGTTATTGTAATAATAATTTCAATATAAAGTAATTGAATCAGTACAAAACATGAATTATAATGTACCGAAAAGTTATTGTAATAACAATTTCAATATAAATAATTGAATCAGTACAAAACATGAATTATAATGTACCAAAAAGTTATTGTAATAACAATTTCAATATAATGTAATTGAATCAGTACAAAACATGAATTATAATGTACCAAAAACTTATTGTAATAATAATTTCAATATAAAATAATTGAATCAGTACAAAACATGAATTATAATGTACCGAAAACTTATTGTAATAACAGTTTCAATATAAATAATTGAATCAGTACAAAACATGAATTATAATGTACCGAAAAGTTATTGTAATAACAGTTTCAATATAAATAATTGAATCAGTACAAAACATGAATTATAATGTACCAAAGTAATTGAATCAGTACAAAACATGAATTATAATGTACCAAATAGTTATTTTAAAAACAATTTCAATATAAATAATTGAATCAGTACAAAACATGAATTATAATGTACCAAATATTTATTTTAAAACAATTTCAATATAAATAATTGAATCAGTGCAAAAAAAACGAATTATAATGTACAAAATAGTTATTTTAAAACTAATTTCAATATAAAATAATTGAATCAGTACGAAACATGAATTATGATGCAACAAACAATTATTCGACAGAATACAAGTATTCAAATACTACATGAATAATACAGACACGTTTTCTTATATGTGTGTAAAGCTTGACGTCTGGAAGTGCGTTTGTATGTGTTTTATCGTTAAGAGCGTAACTGCATTTTGTGAGGATGGAGCATCATGTTTGTGACTTATTTGATACATTTCTTCCTGTTCTCAGTGTCAGGGTGAAAGACCCATCAAAATGTTTAACTGAGTTTGTCTCTTTTATGCATCGTCTTGAATGTGTATACAGGTAGAGAATGTGCCTTATCTGAAAGAATGTGTTTAATTTCCGGATTATGTAATGGATCCCTTTCTCTTTGAAAATTGTATCAGTTGCATATCGGGAAGCTTAAAATCAATTGATGCCATTCAATTTTTAACAAATTGAAAGGCGGAAAAACACACTAACCGCAAACCATGTAGCGCACTATCTGTACTTGCAAAGTGCACTTCAGCCCACACATGCAAAAATATAATGTGTATTTATTATGTAATTTACATTCAGCTTATAGCTCACTTTAAGATACTATTTTCTAACTAATTAATACAATGTTTACATTGTCGCGTTACTTTTCCTTCGCAGGGATTAGTATATTTTGGTAAATATATTTACATGATTTAGTATGACTCCGATTGCATTTTTATAACGACTTTGCTGTTTTTAAAGGGACTGGTCTTCCCAACCCTCTGGACAGCGTGGATGAAAAACCTCGCTAGCGCTCAGTTTCCATCCCATGCTGCCCCTCGGGCTTACACAGGCAGTCATATAAGATCCTTATAGTCTGTGGCGAATTCATTTAAAAAGTCATCAGTTATTGTCTGCAGTTCTAATTATAATAATATGCTGCATATTTTTTAATATATTTTTGCTGGGTCGTACTGACAAACTCTTTGTCAAACGTTGACTTTCCATTTCTAATTTCTTAGCATTGTTGCAGCTAAATCGGGCATCTTGACAGAACAGCAAACTTTCAACAAGCCATCTGAATGATTTCCTTGCATTAAGGAATTACATCACAGTGATGAGAGTCAGCGATCTTAACGACATGAAGAGCCACTCTGACATTCAATCAGATGAGACCCATGTTTCATGTTTAAGAGTGTTTAAGATTCAAATTAAAAGCATTAATTACTTTCGTTTTAACTTTTATGAAATCTGAGAAGTAAGGGAAGAAAGAATTATTTTTGAAGAGGAACATTCTTTAATATCCGCACGCAAAGTTCAAAACTATATATTGAGCAAAGTAGCAAAATAAAGATAATTTTGTCTAAAGTATCTTGCTGAAGGCATGAGATAAAAACACAGTAGAAGTGAAATACATTTCTCCAGGCATACTAGCTGTCTCTTGACATACATTACCTTATATATTAAAAAACGTCCTGATGTTAGAGAATTATTGAAAAAAAAAAAAAGAAATGTAAAATGACTAATAGTGATATGGAAGAAACAATTTAATGCATAAATTACTAAAATAGATGTTAATAATAAGTAGTCACGTTTGGAATTTGGAATAACCCAGTTCAACGTTCTGTGGCTCAAAATGAGATTTAGTGTTGAATTCCCTAATGGCAATTTTGCCACTTATTGTTCCAAGACGGCACTCTGCAGTTTTATTTCGTCTTTTATGTTTTTGTCTGTTTTAATACTTGTTTCTTTTACTATTCCTTTCATGTGTATGTATGTTCGTAATTTTGCCGTTTTTTAAATACGACTTTTATACCTGTTTTTATGTAACAAAACGAAATGATACATCATACAGCAATACATTATGACTGATGTATAAAACGTTTCTTCATGATAAGCAAACGGTAATAAAGTTTACTGAGATATAAGAAACAATTTTAAATCTACTAACTTAAAAACTACATAGAATACGTATGTGATACGGGTGTTGTTATTGCACAAGACTATATGAATGTATTACATTCAGTGAAAGTTTGTCTTTTAATAAAACTTAATCTTAAATTCACTAATAAAGAATTTACTTCTTGTACTGATCTGACATAAACTGTAACCGTCATTATCAAATGAAGGATACGCCTTACTACAATTTCAAATTTAAAATGTAACCTCTCCAATAACAAAAACTGAAATATAACCCAGTTTCTGTATCAGCACTGGGCTACTTTCCCAACAAAAATTAACATAAGTCTGTTTATAAAAAACGTAAGATAAGAATATATGCTTAACACTTTAACTTTTTATGATACATTTTAGTCAGAAATATCATTAAATTTTGTATATTATATATAACTATTCACATGATGCATATTCGAATTGCACAGAAAGTAAAACATAACGATAAAAAAATTGGCTTACAAATCTAAATGTAAATATAAAAATGGCGAAATATACAAAAGTTTTAGTATATAAAAAGTTTAACATGATAATGAGTAACTGTAATCCTTCCTGGGACAGAAGTCATACATGTACGTAGCCAAGGCCTGTGTCCTCGTAATACATCTCTTGAGCGCTTTCCGGTCCTTGCTAATACAAGTACTTGTACTTTAGAAACACTCAAAATTCAATTAAAATCAATCATATATGTAATTATCATAATAAATGTATAGAGAGATAAAAACAAAAGTGGTCAGTATTTCAAAATACTACGGTTCATTACAAAAGGACAAAAGTGGCTGTAGCATTAAATTTCAAGGTCAAGTACATTATTCTTTAGTTCTCGAGATGCGTACACGTTCATTATGACGTATAAATGCGTAATTTGTAGCGTCATACAGGCCTTATTTGTCCAAGAAAATACTCAAAGTACACAAGAGCTTTGTTATGTTGAGACTGTTTACATAGTTGTCGCATGTTTGCGATGAATTTCGTCTTCACCCAATTCGGTGTTTTCCAAGTTTCTCAGGAGTCGCTACATTGGGATTTCTCAGTGTCACTTCCAGGTCGAGAAAACGCAATAATAATAATCTTAGCTTTTGGAGAAAAGATGCGCTCAATCGCAGAAGTTTTCTTTGCCTAATTACGGCTGGCGTACAGCAGCCTACATCTCCAAATGGCGGTATTTAGTTAAATTTAGTTATAGTATCAAGGCGCACTTGATTCCGTACTCTAGTGATAATCAACCCCCTGCAGGGTTTATAATCAGGCGTTGTCCACGGCGTTCACTCATAACTGTTCATTCAAGCTGATATATAAAAATAGAACAGTGGAGATAATACTTTGACAGATATCAACTTGTTAAATCAAACACATATCTGAATAGATATCCCTCGACTATTTCCATTTATCTTATCGTTACCTCAATGACATTGCTAAATATTGACAGTAACCAGAGCCCAGCAGAATTGAAACACGAGGCGCTGTTTAGTTTTCGGTCGATATCGGGCATTGGTCTCAACCCACATTGACAAAATCATCATGCATACAAATTACTAGACTGGCTCATTACCTCTCTTATATAAGTTTTCTTCATTAACAGTGGAAGTTCCTCCAGCAGGTTCTTTCTATATTGACATTCGTTATTACCCCTGGCTCCAAACATAGGTACGGTGTCGCCATCAGAAAACTGAAATGTGCTATTTTAGAGGTTTAATATTAACTTATAAAATGTTTGCAATGTTTATAAAAAATAAATAACCATGCAGCCTGGGAGCCAGGCTAACAAATGACAAAACTGAGATTTGTAAAAAGATACGACCTTTTAATTAATTTGATATAGTAGTTAACTAAACAAGATGACTTTTACTCCCACATTTGTTAGATACTTATGTAAATCCTATTCATATATAGCGTGACTGAGGACAAGTTAGACATACAATATTACTAATGAAAATTGGAATTTTGGTTTTGATATTTTCTTATACGTTTATAAAGCATTAAGGTAAAACAAATGTTTAAAGTGTTCAAAAATTATCATAATATGCGTAGGAAGATGTTATTTTGTGTAATTAAAATCTAATTGAATATCTAGGTTCGGAAGAATATACAAATATTGATGAATAAATTGATTTCCTTCAAATTTAAAGGGTGGACATTTTCAGTAGTTTAGAAAGTAATTGGTCTCCTTTTGACAGAATCAATTTCTTTTTAAAGATTTAGATTTTATCCTTTATGTTCATCCAGGTACATACAAATAGTAAAAAAAATATACACAAACAAGAAATGTATTTGGCCATTTTACAATTAGAAGTACAGGAAACTTTTATCACAAATAGTATTATACATTTATATCACACACAATACACATTCATAATATTGATTTATATGACCGTGAGATTTCTTCATCAACATTGCGCCCCATTCAGTTCCGCAATAGGCCAGTAGTCCGAAAAAGAATAGCCTAGCTAAAATGTAAAAGACACCATATAACCATTCCTTCCATCACACAAACTTGCTACCCGTGACCATTAACATCGAAATGTTGTAAAAGGTTGCTTTTTTTTATCATATAAAACAAATATGCATTCTCTTATACATTGAAGTTGAAAGAAAGTACTTAAGGCTGTTATTTCAAAGATGTATATCAAAATTTCAATTTTTACATATCAGATAGCAAATGATATTATATATTTAAAATGATAATCCAGTGTTCCTTAAACAGAGATATAAATATGTGTGTGATACAAGAATATCAAAATTAACTTTTTTTCTGAGTTTCCCACATATGAGTGCTAAAACCTATGGAACCACATTAACACTTCTTTCTATTTTAATCAATCACTTGTAAAAGAATTTTCTAAATTTCTAAAAAATGGACGTGCAAACAGAATTCGTGAATTCTTGCATTAAATGTAAACCATAAACCTATGTTAAACCTTTTCAACTTCAACTTTCAACTTTTATTTCAATACTTAGGCTCATACATAATGAACAGCAAAGCATCACAGTAAAGAAAAACATTTCAAACAATATCAATGGCGGTAACATATGTATGTTTAGTGTAGCGATATATTAGGAAACGGCAGCCTAATTTATTATACACTATATAATTAATTGTTACATGGATCTTAAATGTATGTGTTGTTTCTGAAGACAATTTAGATTATTTACCATCGCGATATAAAATTAAAATTTATTTGTTTACTATTGCAGCTTTCCAAAGGTTTTGCGGTTTCCTTCATGTTGATTATTAATGAAAACTAGCTAGTATTAGGGAAACGCCAGATTATCTTCTGTTTAAATGGTTTCTAAGATTATGATTCATGTAACCAAGAACATTCATTCAAAAGATACATATATACAAATACTTTTAATATTGACTATCAAAAATATTTTGGCTGAATCAGTGATAATGGCGAAAATCATTCAGTGAGAACGAGAATTCACTACTTTATACCGGATGAAATCAATTAAATGTCATCACACTGCTACCGTTCTTAAGAGCTTATGATAAGTGCTCTATTTGCTTACACCGATCAAATTTTATCTATGTCCGAAAAATAAATTTTAATTGTTTTTAATTGAGATATTAATAATGATTTCCCTGAAGCACAGCGTTGTACTGATTTGATAGGAAAGACTTGCGTACATTGCTGAAGTGTTTAAGCGGTTTCACCGGGCAAGAGACTAATGGTTTTGAGAGGCGATTATTAATACATAAAGATAAAAACCAATCGTTCGATTAATCAGTGATTAATTTATATTTGTCGAAAACAAAAGTCGCTATCTTAAGCTACCATAGTGTTATCTTGATAAACAATCTGGCGCACTTTTAGAATGAAAAGATAGGAGTGATGACTTTTCAATATTTACAGTCCTTTTTTTTTTTTTTTTTTTTTTTTTGAAATTATAAAAAGGCTTTAGAAGGGGACCCGTCATGAATATCGGCAATTTCCCTGCGAATAGAAATCATCATATACTAATTCAGCGCCCTTGATCATAACAGAAACCAAATTAGCATACGAAGAATTAGTTTTCGAACGGAAAATACCGATTGTCGTGACTGATCACTACGGTAACCTTAAACTTGCTTTATTCAAAGGTCTATACACATCATTATCATCAGCATCAGCAACACCACCATCTCAAAAAATCACCATTCTATTATTATAGCAATTATTATTGATACTTTTATTATGATAATTGTTATTATTAGTTAGTAGTAGTAGTATTGTTGTTGTTGTTGTTGTTGTTATCGTTGTATTGTTGTTATTGTTGTGTTGTTGTTATTGTTGTGTTGTTGTTGTTATTGTTGCTGTTGTTGTTATTGTTGTGTTGTTGTTGTTATTGTTGTGTTGTTGTTATTGTTGCTGTTATTGTTATTGTTGTATTATTGTTATTGTTGCTGCTGCTGTTGTTGTTATTGTTGTATTGTTGTTATTGTTGCTGTTGTTGTTATTGTTGCTGTTGCATGGTTTTTGTAGTGAATGCTGTAACAAAATCAAAGCAATGAAGTGTAGACATTTTTGAACCACCTATAAAAGTATACATTTGAGTACCAACTGGCCTTTCTTTTCGATGCAAAACAACAACAAAAAGAAAAAAATATTTTTCCAATTCGAAACAGTTTTAAGTTCACTTCATAAATACACATCAGATGAAGAAGTAAGAGGGTAGTGGGTATATTTAATATTTTAATAGGGTGACATTTGGATACTGTACACACGGAGAAAACGCCTCGATTCAGGTAACAATTTGCCTATATTTTCTTTAATACTTGACGGATTTTCATAAAATAAAGTGCGCCGAAGACAGTAAAATGAGTGTTTCCCTCCGCAAAATGCGTCTGCCGTCTGTTCTCTATGGTAGCTGATTTCTGCCATTTCGCGTTTTCGCCCCGCGACCCCGCCGAGCGGAACACAAAAATTAACAAGTTAAAATGGCGGGGCGCGGGGCGGGGCGAAAACTCGCTGTTTAGCGGGATCGTGGGGCGAGATTTAGTAACTGGTATGTCGGGGGCGCGGGGCGAAAACGTGATTATTAGCGCTACTTAAACGTCGAGTTTTCGCACCGCGCCCCCGACATTCCAGTTACTAAATCTCGACTTTTCGCCCCGCGACCCCGCTAATTATCGTGTTTTCACTCCGCGCCCCCGCTAAATAGCACAAATCAGCCACATAGATACTAGTAACTGCAATACGCACTAGTAATTGCAATACGCAGAAATAAAACGGCGGAGGTCGCGGAGCGAAAAGGCGAAATTCAAGCATTAAAATGGCGGGGGCGCGGGGCGAAAATTCGCTAATTGTCGGGGTCGCGGGGCAAAGGTCGAGATTTATTTACTAAAATGGTGAGGGCGCAGGGCGAAAACACGATAAATAGCGTCTTCAAACGTCGAGTTTTCGCACAGCGTCCCCGCCATTAGAGTTACTAAATGTCGACTTTTCGCCCCGTGCCCCCGCTTATTATCGTGTTTTCGCCCCGCGCACCCGCCATTTTAACTTGTTAATTCTTGGTTTTCGCTCGGCGGGGTCGCGGGGCGAAAAAATCAGTCACCATAGTTCTCTATACGTTTCTTAGATAACGTATACACTTTCGCAGCTGGGCTAAGTGTTTGAGAAAAGTACTGAGAACTGATTGCAAACGTTTTTTGTGGAAAAAAGCACTCATTGCTCTTTATCTCATGAAAAACTGTCAAGTAAGGAAAACATAGGCAAACTGTTACCTGAATCGGGACATTTTTCTCGTGTGTACGGTGTTCAAAAGTCATATGGGTTTGGCACCCAGTTTAATTCAGGTTCTATTAAAGTTTGGATAATATACTTACGGACTTTGAAAATGTAACAGTGGGGTAAGATGGTTTTTACCAGGAAAGCATCGTCCTATAGCATTTGGAAGGTTAACATACTGCCGTCATGTTGGTAACAAAACATTTGAAATCAGATAATTATCAAATAATACATCCCATGATAAAAATAGCGCTGCAGACATTTTTCCCGTTGGTAATTGAAAGCATTCTGTACCTAGAGTGTAACGTCACTACATTCAGTTTAACCTTCAGTCCATACTTAGAGCGTGACGTCACTAATTTCCGTCAGTGTCAGTATGGAAGCGCCACCGTAGTGTACACAATGAACTGAAAGCGTCGCTCGTGCGTCGTTAGTTCAGTATAAAAGCCCAGCGCCTAGCAGTAACGGGTGTGTAGTAGTAAGGAAGAATAGGAATTATCGTTTCTAAAGATTTTTGAGGTAAAGGTAAATACAAACAACTGGACCTAAAGATTTGTATTGTGTTGTAAGATGTATCAGATGTTTTCTATGGACTCTACGTACATTGGTGGACTGTTGATGATGTTTTCATATTTTCAATTGTTGAGTTTGTATTATGTGTTAAAATATGATAAGTTTAAAGGGATAATCCTTGTTAAGTTTTCGTGAGAAAAAAATCTAAAGAGACGCAGGCGTATTTTTCATCAAGCTCCAGGACAAATATGGCAATAGTGTATGTTTCCAGTCTTAATCATGCAACTGTTTTAGACGAATTTGAAATATTTTGACATGACAATGCCAACTTTAATTTACCTTTAAGATGGTGTATCACACTATAAATATTATTTTTGCTTTCCTGACAAAAAGGTCCGACCTGCTCAATGGCTATTAATTTTCAACGTCGAAGTCAAGGATGGGTGCCTCACAGTTCTTGTAGCATGACCTTCACATGGTGTATTACAATACAAGCAAGTTTTCTTTCCTTGTGAAATATTGCGTTTTTCAAAGTCCGTGAGAATGATATAAAAGAGTAAAAATTAATACATTAAGTTTTAAAAACTGCTAAAACACCAAACCTATACCATTGGAAAATTATTTGCATATTTATTTCAGGTTCCATACAATCGGTACCACATCCGATCTAACTTGGACAAAAACTCTGCAGTTCAAGGTCTACATAAAGCAAATGGGATAGACTCTTTGCAGTACGAGAAGCAGAACATTCCGTCGACGTGTGCGGACATACACATCTGTCTGTCCTCAGATGGGAAGGGCTTTATATAACAATTTTCAGCTCAAAACTGCTTACTGTTATACTTATCATAGGCAGATGCAAGTGTAGGCGTGTGAAATAAAACAGATGCAGTATTATTCTTACAGGATTGGTTAAAACAATGATAGCTTAATCGAACTTTAGCCTTGACTAGTATGTCACATATTTCGTACACGGAAGTACATGTGACTACATTTTGTTGGCATCACAATGATCACGTTCCGTTTTTCACTTTAAAGTTTTATTTTTATATAGTTTCAATTTTGACCGTAGGTAAATAAATTATCTTTCATTTCTTTGCATTTTTTTTCTTTTATTGATCCTTACCGCAAAAACACGTTACAGGATGAAACACCAGGCCCGGTTGAAGAGGGACAAGAAACCCGTGCGCCCCAACCACCCTTCCAGTCGGCTGAGAAATGACCTTTACCTACCAATTTTAGACCCAAATGTGCACTAGTTGCCACCATTTCACACCTATATTTCAAATATTTCCAAGAGATACCCGTGACCACCGTACAGGAGGGGGTTACCCCCTTTCCGTACCTATTCCCAGCGGTTGAACAGTATTGTGGTTTCTACAAAAATGATGTATGCAGTGAGGTTATTGTATGCCTGGGTCTGTTCCTGCATTTAAATTAATGATATTTTAGACCCAGACCTTTAACAAAGGTCATACCCCACTCGACGCTATGCCCATATGGCCTTTGAATTCACCTTGTGCCCGTCTACACCCCCGCCCCCTATAAAAAACGTTATAAAGCCGGACATAGTCATATCTGCGATCTGTTAGACCCGCTTTTAAAGACTACAGTTGGCAATTTATAAAAAGTGAAGAAGGTAAATATTTCTCATAGTTAAAAGAGCTGAAAAAAATGGTTATTAACTACACATAGACGAGTTGATTATTTTGAGGCATCATTAGTCAAAGTTTGCCTGTATAACATAACATTACTATGTTTTCTAGAATCTATCTCTTTTACATGTAATAATGAAATATAAACAAATGAATAAAATAACTAGATGCCCACGGGCAACATGTCGAGCCCGCCCTTTGACCCCTAACTGTGACCTTGACTTTGAGATAGAGTCCGTCTCATTAAGTTAAATATTCATGCAAAATACAAACAAGATTCCTCAATGCATGTCAAAGTTATGGTCCTAACAAGATCTGACATGACCTTTGACCTCCATCTGTGACCTTGACCTTTGAGATAGGAACTGGGGTTTACGCATGACATTCCGTCTCACTGAGGTTAACATCCATGCCAAATATAAACAAGATTGCTCCATGCTTGTCAAAGATACGGGCCGGGCAAACAAATTCGGACCTTGACCTCCAACTGTGACCTTGACCTTTAGGATAGGAACCTGAGGTTTGCGCAAGACACTCCGTCTCACTGAGGTTAACATTAATGCCAAATATAAACAAGATTCTTCAATGCATGTCAAAGTTATGGGCCGTAAAAGATCTGAGATCACCTTTAACCTCCGACTGTGACCTTAACCTTTGGGATAGGAACCTTGGATTTGCGCATGACAGCCGTCTCACTGAGGTTAACATTCGTGCCAGATATAAACAAGATTGCTCGATGCAAATCAAAGTTATATTCCAGACAATCAAATCCGGACGGACGGACGCACGCACACATGCACACACGGACGGACGCACATGCACCGAACAGCCATTTGGACAACTTTGTCTTCGCATCCGCAAGCGGGCTCGACAAAAATGGTCACCTCACCAATATGTTCCAGTCCTTGAATACTTATACTCGACACATGCTCAATATCATTAGAATTCCCTTTTTTGCCCCTTATTTCCATTTTCATAAACGTTAATACAAAATACGCATTATAGCACTTTGTAAAAATGCTGGATGTACACTCTTTATTTTTGATAGTCAATATCCAATATCTAACTATATCTACAAGTGGGTAAGTCGCCTAGTAAAAAAACCCACAGATTGATTGTCTGGGCTTTCGAAATACCGGTGGTTCAACCTAGGTACTCACTCTTGCTTAAAATAATGCTCGACTGGGTCGTCTTGGATCTTCAACTACCACCAAGAGAGGGAAAAGCCGCCTTATGACCTACATACCCAGCAAAAAACAAAAGTAAAAGAAGCAGATTAATTGCTGTGACGATTATATCATATAATATCATATGTTTGGAAATTTATATTTTCTTTTTTAAAACATTGCGGTATGTACATCCAGTATAGTAAGTTTCATTACTTTATAGGCTGAAAATATGTGTATAAACATTAAAAGCTCTACGCAGTAAAATCAGAAAGCACTGGAGTTTACAAGGCTATTCTTTTCTAAAAACTAATTATACACGCGGCGTATAACCGATTCGTATTGTCGAGATATGCTACAACAATATATGTATTTATGTAATCAAGTCGATGAAATAGAATGACGCACGTATGGCGTCAAATATAGTAGGTCGACGTGACGTCAACGCACAATGTTCAGTGTTTATTTGCTTGTTTTGGGTTTAACATTATTTCAGTTATAACGGCGGGCAGTTAATCTAACCAGTGTTCCTGGATTCTGTACCAGTACAGATCTGTCCTCCGCAAGTAACTGCCAACTTTCACACATGAATCAGAGGTGGAGGACGAATGATTGCAGATACAATATCTTATCAGCCATCAAGGAAAACATGCGCCTCGCCCGAAGATCGAACTCACGACCCCGCGATCCATAGATCTGCGCTCTCCCTATTGAGCTAATCGGCGGGCTTAAAACAGTGTTTAGGCACGTGGGATAACTTAGGGTGCGTAGACGTCTAGTAAGTTATTCTATGCTTCTTTGATCCTGTTCCATTCTTTTCATATCCGCCCAAAGTTAAGGTAAAAAATGAGATGAGACAGACTTTAATAATAGGTTCCGTGTGTGTGTGTGATTTAAGTGTAAAAGCCGGTAAAACCTCTGTCATATCATCCAAGAAACATGGATTTGCCAGAAGTCTCAGTGTGGTTTATATTTGTTTAAACGCACAAAAATAACATTCAGTTCTTAAATATCTTCACGTCGAGATGCTGAAAGATTATTTAGGATTCCCAAATCATGTTGTATGAACCAGCATACATGTACGCTGACCAACCTGCCTGTGCTCTACCACAGGGACTGGTACTCGGTCGAAAGAGCTACGTAACGTACACTGAATCCATGGATGAAATATATACAGACGTCAAGGACTTCTTCATAACTTCTATGCTGACGAGTCCCATCATTCATACCAATATATTCTGAAACTAAGAGTGGGGCGCTTCGTCTCATTAGTGAACCGCAAAACGCCGAAGCTGACACATTTAAAATGGAAGTAATGTTTTTCACATCAATGCATAACTCAGTCACATTGCTGATTTATCGGCAGGTGACTCTGTAATAAAATCTACATTATACTAAACAGTGATTCCAGCAAACCATAGCGAATTGCTTTGTTACCTGACGACTGGAATATTGTAACGTATTGTTATACCCCGTCAAATGAACAAGAAAAATAAGGGTTTTGCACACAAGAGGTAATCGCATTGGCAGTAGTTTTAGAATATGTACATGCAAATTGCTGAATCTTGTGCATATCTTTTTTTCTCTCGGTAAAATTGTGGCTTTTTCCTTTACGTTATAAATTTTACCTATATGTCAACAATTTTCTGTAAAATCGTTTCATATACATTATTTACCTGTATAAATGATATGAAATGTAATGAAAATAGTCGAACTAGAACTGGTTCACGTAACCTCATCTTAAAACAGCTGATTTTAAATAAATACTCGCAAAATGACATCGTTTGTTACGCACGGGTGTCAGTAAACCAAACCTTTAATACTTTTCCGCTTGATGCACAGGTAAAAGACGAAATATGATTTGCTACGAAATGAGTGACCTTTTGAGTTAAATCTACCACCCAATAACACACAAACGCTTACATTAAGCGCAATCAAGCAATATTTCTTATGCTCTTTAACGATTAAATAATTTGTGTCGTGACAAATGTATTTGTGTCTAGCTGAAAGTCTTGTGCCCTCCTCCGTGACTCTTTCCTGATATCACACGAGTTTCAGTGACAGCTGACGAAGCCTGAACGATTCAGCCAAAATATACAATACAAAAGTTTTGCTCATGGACAAGAAAATAATTATTTGGACAAATAACGGACACTTATAAATAATTATATGGACTTGTGCTGTAGTTTAAAAACCTATAGAGAAAACTCAAAAAAAAAGTGTAAGCAGTATTGTATGCTGAACTTGAACAACTTGAATCATATTAGAATATTAACAGCACTGACCGGACAGGCGCACGGAAAACTTAGTATGAGATAGTGTTCATGACACCATCTGTTAATCACATTCGCCTTCAGTCAATTTGACTGAATATATTTACAAGTTGCGAAATCATTAAAAAAAAGACTTAAACGTAATGCAAAAATGCAGTCACAGGAATGGACGGAAACTCGGGCTCTTAATTAGTTTTGTGTAAATATAAAGACACGACACTCCAGCTACCAGGAGATCTCTTGTTTTAGATAGCACAAGATGAAAATCGCTTGCAGGCTATATACCATTAGCTCTGCGACAGTAATGATTAAACCGCTTTATGGTATTATTATAGGTTATTAGCTTTGTATCGGAAAATATGCACGAGTTCTTCAGCGGAAATATTGCGCGACTTTCTTCCGCTGAAGAACGAGTGCATATTTTCCAATGCAAAGATAACAACCTTTTTATTACACACGCAGCTACACGTATTTGATATTATGTAAATATCATAAATATATTCAATAGCCTGATTAGGATTGACAATACTGAACTAAATAGAAAAAATAGTGCAACAACATACACTGAATTATGTCACGCACCCGATATGAAATTCAGGCGTCAGTGTATGGAAAAATATTGACGTTTCCGGTACCAGTGTAACTTAACGGGGAATAGAAACGAGTATATAATAATAATTATTATTAAACTGTAAAATTAAAATTTAAGTTATAGTTAGTGAACTGGAAAAATATGAATATGAAATATAAAAAAAATGATGAGTGTGTATATCACGAAAAGATCGTTAAATAGTTTGAGTGTGCATTTTGGTTAAACAGGCACACTGCAGTAGTTTCATTATAGCGGGACCCTTCACCCGAGTAGAGTATCAACCTCTTACTAATCTGGAGAGGCAATTTTCGTACGAAAGCTAAAAAAAGGGAGCCCTTATTTCTTACTTCTAATTGCTTACTTCTTAGATCGTACTTGTAAATTTAGACTGGCATCAGTCGTTGAGTCCTTTAAAATAAATATCTCTGCTATTAAATCCTCTCAAACAGCACTTTCTTCACAATATCCCTTATCTCTGACTCTAACGTGTTGAGATGAACCTAGAAAGAAATGGGTTTTCTTAGAAATTATCCGATGAGTGTCATTATGAATCTAGAAATAAACTTTATTACAGATTGCTTGATCTCAACAGACGTTGTAAGTCTATTGTAAATTCTAAGTTTGCATAAGTCAATATTTTGTCTCGTCAGAGAATATGGTGCATTTTAGGTTTATAGAAAATAATAGGGAAATGGCATCAAAAGCAGTATATTAAATGATGGATTCCAATTTTTTCTCGGATTATTTTGTTTGCTCTGTAGAGAATTTTTCTTGACTTCATTGCGTTTTTTGTTATTGTTGTTGAAATCACATGACAGGAAATACTACTACTACTACTACTACTACTACTTCTTCTTCTTCTTCTTCGAGTTTAGCTATTGCCAGTCAACACTCTAGGGAAACACGTTGGTAATAATGCAAGGCAACATTCAAAACTAATCTAAGTGTTGAATAAAAATCAAAAGAAAAGTGGGGGTCATGTTTGATGTAAGAAATGTATTTTCAGTCAAACACACAAACTGCAAAATCAGCTAAAACTGAGATTCCAAATGCTACCTACATGCCAAGCATAAATCTGTCACGTGATTTCAGTAAAAATAAATGCAAAGAAAAAAAGAACAACAACAACAACAACAAAAAACGATGTCGGACCATTGTCGTTTTTTAATGAGTAGAAGAAACACACACAAATAAACATTCGTTGTTTATACACTAACAACGATACCACAAGGTCGGACAGACATCTGACCTTTGTCCGACCTGCCAATATTTTACTTACCGATTATATCAGGTATGGACATGCTCGCTGGGGTTTGCAAGCATTAAACGAAATTTTCTATATTATCTCACCACATGTGTGGCATTGGTTTGCTGATGCGTCAAGTGTGGTGTGCTGTGTGTTGTGTGCTTGTCACCTTCCGCTTTCAGCCTTCACCGCTGGCTAGCCTTCTGGTGAAAAAGGAGCCGAGTGCGTAAGCCTTCCCTGCCAGTACATAGCCTCTCTGCAGACAAGCCCTTTTGCAGTGCCTCCGAGTTGGCGCCACACGGTAACTGAGCACCTTGCGGCCTCAGGCAGAACTGCAGGGGACTCGGAGGAGGTCTGCCCCCAGACATGTGGCATGCCAGGCCCACCGGTGTGTGGACACGCCCTGATGCCTATGAACAGACCCCCAGCTATGGGACAAATAGCTCCTGTGTTCCCAGGATAGGGTTTTAACTCGGAACTAAGGGTGAGGTAACCCAGAAAGAAACCTAGAGAGTTGAAGACAGAGGTGCTGGGCCATTGGCACTCTCTTTACGAACCACAACACCATGCAATATCGCTCTGACTACACAGCCTATGACTACTTCTCACCACATTAGTTTTATTTACTTTTTTCATATGACAACAGTTAAAAGTAGATGATTTCGATCCCATTTCGAAAGTTAAATGACCTAATTAATACTGAATATTATTGATAGGATTGCATTTTCTCACCGTTTTGAAGAGATATTACTCATTTAGAAAATGTTGCTGTTCAAACTAAATAAGCTATGATGCTACGAGAAATATATATATATATTATTTCTTTTACGATGCCATTCCCTTACAAGCAACATGATTTAGTCATTTGAAGTGTTTCAAAATATTTCATTCCAGTGTTTACAAGGATCATATTGTCATCCCCTTTATCCTAATTCTAAAAGGACACTCCTCCAAACTTTAATTTGATAACAACAAGAAATTGATAACAACTTTTATAAATAATAAGACTCATACTTCAATATTATTGATAGGCATGTTATGACAGAGTGGCCTAAGATAAACTCGTTCTTTTTCACATAAAAAATTTACACCGCGCGACAAATGCAATAGATACTACACTTCATACATGTAGCACTCATTACATCACTTTTCGATACTTTTTAGTCCCCTACCGATGTTTCACCCGATGTTACTTACGGTTTGCACCCCGTCTGTCCGCCCATCAGTCAGTCTTGCCGTCAGTCCGTCTTACAGTAACTTTAAGATAAGTACAAGATTTTTTGACAATATTAGTAACAGCTCTTAAGAAGAAAAAACAACATCACATCAAAAATGGAATATTGAAAGTGTTCGTTGACATAAGTCTTTTGTCAAATTTTTGCTTAAAATCTATAAGCCTATCCTTGACGTTTGGGTATGATTAACGCTTCGAAATAATTCAGCTTCTTGCGGCATTTTTCACTCTATCAAGGTTGTTCATTATTTCTTTGCTCCGAGAATATTCATACATTGCTTCTCCGCAAAAGTTAGATCATTGAGTGGAGTCAGTCGTTTAATGCACTACGGACCATCTGGCGAACTTCCCGATTGCTAGTATGTCCTGATAACGTAAGTTTATAATAAAAGTTTGTTTATAAATATTACATACCTTTAAAACAATTTCACTGGGAGCACTAGGTGCTCTTTTTATCTCAAATAAGTAAATATCTTAATCATTTTATTGCACTGAGTGTTAACCCGAGACGACCGTATTTTGTCTGTTTATTTTATTTCGACTGAATACAGCATCATGTCGAATATACAAAATATGTTTCCAGTTCAGCATATTCCTACTATAAGTAAGTAAGTAAATATTTTATTATAGTGACATGTACATAAAACAGCAAACATTATTTCATAACATGACAAAACAAAGTTACAGTACCCGGCCCAGTGGACCTATATGTCACCTGACTGAAATAACTATAAATATATCACATTTAAATCACGTAAGTTACAGTTATATTGGTACTATATGGAAATAAAAAAATGCCTTTTGTAGTACATAATTCACTGGGCCTACGCCCTTGTGAAATTATTCCGCAAGCGAATAACTTCAACGAATTGTTTCGATATTTTAAAACATGGTACTTTTATATATTTATTCTTAATGAAATTTCAATTGCCACTTTCAATGGGTTATAAACGGCGCCGTTTGCTTATGTTTTTTGGTTTTTTTTAGATATCGCGCGTTCAATATCGCGGAAAAGGTCGCCCTTAATTTTGCATCAATTTTGTTTATATGAAAATAAACGAAATTTTCTTTCCAGTGAATGTAAATATAACAGAAGGAAAATTTAGGCCTCGTTCAATTATTAGAATGTTATATAACAGATATTGACATGGCCGTGTTACAGGTATACTCCTTTAATACAGTTCACACGCAAAAATGTCAAAAATTATGAAATGTAAACTGTTAAAAAGGTTGCAGAAACTGTGTACCTAAAACAAACCTAATAAAACTCTGTAGACCCGTTACTTTCCCAAGTTTATTGAAATAACGCTTGTTTCCATAACAATATATGAATACCTATACCTCTTAATACCAGAAATGTACAAGAGAATCCCCTTATCTTTGATGTTGTGGGTATTTCCTAGTTTTCTACGGATTTGTTCATTTCGGGAATTTTAGTACAGTTTTCTGAAGACGAAAAGAAAACGAAAAATATTATTTTTATTCAGGACTTCATGGAAGCTAAAACTGAAATTTCATCGTCAAAAAGTACCTTAAGTACTTCAATAAATTGGTGTCATATTTCAACAGCTTCTAATAAAGGAAACTAAAGATTTCTGATAATGATAAATATCAGGAAGTTAATGCTAATGAATAGAATTTATATCGCTCCCTTTGCTGTGGTTTCTTAAGTTTCCCTGACGATTTATTTTAGAATAACTCTTTCCTTATTTATTTTTGGGAGGTATGCGATATCCTGTCCAGATATAGAATGCAATATGTTTTTCCTTTTGTATCTACTCATCTCAGTTTTATTGTATTGTTTAAATAAAAACATTTTTAAAACCCATACCCGCCCATCTAAATAAAAACATTTTTAAAACCCATACCCGCCCATCTTAGAATTGCATTAATAAATCCTGTTTTGCTCAGTTTCATAGCATGACGTAATTACTGGTATCGTTTTCATTCTCTTTCAGTCTGGTTCAAAGGGTCATACCACGTTTGTCTGTTAATGGCTGTCACATTTTTTTTTTAATTTTGTACATTAGATAATTATAGTCATTTCTTGTTAAATCCTATTTTCTGTGGTTTGAATGTTGATAAGTGTCATGCTTGCCTTTCCCAACACCTGCTTGTTTGTCTGCTTGATTATTTTTGCATGCTTCTTCCAGTACTGTTACAAATTATTTCTATGATTATGTGTTTTTTCTCCAATACTTTTTTTTAGCTTTTTAACTTATTCTTGCCCTCTTGTTTTAAGTGTGTTGCATGCTTGCTTCCGTCCGTATAATGCTTTATTCTAAATCTGAGATGATCATGCTACTCTGTTTTCCTGAAACCTGGTTTGAGGTCTTAGCACGTTTTTAGTCTACACATTAGTGTCCGTTTTTCCTTTTCAGTTTCTTAACCTTACGTTCTTAATTAATTTTAGGCCTCTGGTCAAGATTAGCATAATCCACTCAGTTTTTACTTTTGCTTTGCTTATATAATGCTATGCTTTACTTTGCTTTTGTGTACTGTATACGCTTTATGTTTGTGTTGTGTGTGTGTGTGTGTTTTTTGTTTGTTTGTTTTTTTGTTGTTGTTTTTTGCAGCTCTTTTATTTGTTCATCTAATATATGTTATAGCAGACGGTTATAAAAGCTCTTCTTGAGCTTATGTTTCTTGTTATGATGTCTTACCGACTTTAGATAATATCGTATCGTATCGTATTGTAGCTGGTTATGCTGCGTTTACACTTAGCCACGATGTCCACGATGTCCACGATTTAAAGAAAAGCTCGGAACTCCACGATTTATTGCACGAATTTTGTATTACTACGCTTTCCTACGCTTTCACTCAAATCAGATTTGAAAGTGACCTGATTAGCATCTTTTTCATAGGGTAAATCAATAATCATTAAAATGAACATGTTTGATGTTGAATAGCATAGAAATACAGATTTGTATTATGGTTAAAAATTAACTTGGTTTAATAAAGAATTGGCATACAGACATGACATATAGGCTCTATCATTAGATTTTCCAACAGACAGGCAGGGTTGCAAGCAACAAGGTACTTCACACTCAAGTTAATAGGTACACAGACACGTTATTTTGATTCTATCAAAGGGATGTAATTACAATAATCACAAAATGAATACAACATGAACTAAAGCAGAAATACAACGTCTGAGAAACAAACAAAAGTAGGACTCAATTACATACAAACAAACATTTAGCTACAGTAAAAATCAAACTACAAACATCTACAGTAGACACAATAGCAGTAAGCAGACTACAAAGGCAAAATGAAACTCAGTGCTTGAAAAAAATATATATATAAAGCGGCAGAACAAAAAGACAAAAATAAAAGGAACAAAAGCAATCTTAAGCTTGAGAATACATTTAGCCAAGCATGCACTTGACTTTATGCTGTGTCTGTGTTATGAAACCCCCCTAGAGCAGGAGGAACATTTACATACTGTGCCATTCCATGATTGAATAAGGGTTTTAAACTGGCTAAAATTAACACATGATCTAAAATCATCTGGGAGAGAGTTCTACAACACTGGAGCAGCATATCTGTAGGAGTGCTTACCATAAGTTGTAGAGTTAACTCTATGTAGGCCTACCTGTAAAATATTAGAATATCTAAAGTTAATGGAAGAATTTCTTTTTACAACTAAATCAGAGAGAACCACAGGGCCAAGACCATTTAGGATTTTGAATGTTTCAATAGCCATTGTACGCATTCTTCTTATATGTAGGCATACATACACTAAATAGAAAAATGGCGCGAAAAAAAATGGTAGCATAATGGCGGATACAAATAGTCCTCAGGATTTTTTTTGCTCTGTAGAGCTATTTTCCCTATTTTCTTTGCATTATTTTGGCTAAAATCACATGACAGATCTATGCTTGACATGTATGTAGCATTTTCATAATGAAATAACAACATGACAAAATTTTTCATGGAAACCTAGATCATACACCACCAGTATAATTTTGGGTCTCATTTTTAGCTGATTTTGCAATTTGTGTGTTTGACTGAAATTATTTTTCTTGCATCAAAAATGACCCCCACTTTTCTTCTGATTTTTATTTAGCACTGACAATATTCTTCAAGAAAATGTAGGTTACAGACATTTAAAATGGGTCCTGATGTGTGCTGCGGCCATTGGAAATAGGTCAGTTTTATATAGAATAAAGAACAACAACTATTTAATGTGTTATAACCTGTAAGGAAGGCATTTTAACTTTATGTAATAGATCAGAATAGGATGATGAAAAGTCATCGTAGGCCTAAACAAAGTTCAGTGCCCTTTCTTGCAGTTTTTTTTTTTCCATTTTCTTTGTACTGTTTTCAGAACAAAAATGCCAAGCCATTGGGCAAAAATTAAAATTTTATAAGATAAAAGTGTGGAAAATGGAAAATAATAAAAACAAGTATATCCTGTATTTTTCAATGAAAATCGTGTATAACTGCCACCATGGAAGCACAAAATTATTCTGTTATGATAATTATACAAGGTAGCTGGTCGAAGGGAAATAACTCCTAATCAGCCAAAGAGGAAGTGACCTTGACCGTAACAAAATAATTGCAAATGGCCGACATTTAGAAGTAAACCATACATAGTTTGTTTCCAAAATCGTCAAAAAGTGGTAAATCTGGATGTGTGTTTCTGTTCTTACAAATTCAGACGTGGTATACAGAAAAGAAATATTATAATTAATAAGCAATATTGAGGAAAACCGCGTTCGTATTGCTGAGAGTTACAAAGAACGATGCGTCCTTTACCTCAATTATTTTTTTTAATTTTTAAAAATTAAGCTATTATATCGAATAACTGTATTCAGCGGTTGTTTTAATTATGTTCCGGTACTTTTACTATTGCATGTGGCAGTTAGACTTAAATACTGTGTGAATATATTAACGTACAGTTCGAATTATTTGTCAAAGGTCTATTGTTTATTTGATACAAACCATAGGGAAAGGATATAGTCAGTTTCATGTATATAATTTGAAATAGAATATACACAAATTGACAATCTATAGTCTCTGTAAGTTATAGTCTGTTGAATGGATAATGGTAGTCACTAATTATGTGACTATATGCCCTTTGAAACAAACTGGAAGAATCTACTTGCTTATAGTCCAAGTAATAGGACATTTCGGGACAGCGTGATAACTTTTGACTGTAACGCTGTCTCCGAGGGATGACAGCTAAAAATACAGATGTATTAGATCATAAAATAAGTCATCCCGATCACAGGCACGGGCCCAGTGTACATTTTTTTGTTTAATATATTTTTTTTTCAAACAAATATACATTATATATGTTAGTCAAATGAAAAAAAAGTCGATGGCAAAAAATCCGGTCATAGTGTCATATACATTGAATGTAAATGACACTATGACGGGATTTTTTGTCATCGATTTTTTTTCTTTTGACTAACATATATAAAGTATATTTGTGTGAAAAAAATTTATATTAAACAATATATATACACTGGACCCGTGCCTGTGATCCCGATAATTTAAGCCAATTAAATGAGTAAGGCTACTACTTACTAGCCTTACTCATTCGCCTTACTGGGAGTAGCTTATTATATTACAAGGTAACCTGATATTTTATAGTTGCCATAGACACTGAGACCAGTCTAAAAGATATCTCACTAAGGTGTTCTGCACGTTTTATAAACTAGAAGTAAATTTTGGTATTATATCTAATGTCATTTATCCGCAAAACATGGAATATACTGGTACTGATGATAAACCCGGACAGATGATAAAGTTGACCACCGAATTATTTGATTGCAATGGGTTATTTATATAATTGCACACGCTGTCTAATAGCAACCACTTACAACACCAACTGGTGTAAACAAAAACAAAATTGGTAAATATTCTGTATAGAGATAAATGACTTAACATTTATCTGTTTAAAAATATTAATCCAAAATTACTGGGGAAGAGGATGTTTTTTGTGCATGCTCACTGTCAACACATGAAGGCCTGGCATTGGGTCACTTTTCATTACTTGATCCGGAATGACTGTTGCAGCATTTTTGGGAAAGTTTCAGTATAATATATACTATGGAGAAAATTTTATAAATGACAAAGTGGTCGCATTTATCATCAGTCATCGTTCGTTCAGTCCCCATTTTACATACCCCTTTCAGGGCCTCACTTCGTGAGCGTTTGCTTACTAAATATAAGTTTGAATTCTTTCAATTTTTCAGCAAACGTTAAGCTTTATTTTTATACCAACCATTGATAACAATTTGCAGAAATAAAAAAGTTACAAGTAAAAAAAACCTCATTTTCTGTCCGGGTTTATCATTAGTACCAGTATTGTTATATAAATTAATGGAAACCCATGAGTAATTTATTAAAACGGCAACGTTACTTAACTTTTCTAATGATAAAATGGCAATCTCCTGCTTTAGCATCAGGGGGGCTGCACCTCTCAGGGGCATCGGAAGGTGTCTGATATTGGGGCAGTGAAGGGGGGTAGGTACTGGAGGGGGATACCCACTCCCGTAAGGAGGTACGGGGTCTCCCCCAGAATTTTTAAAAAAAAAACAGGATCATAAATGGCGAGACCTGGTGCATTTTAGGGGTACTGAATCGTATCTCAAGTTTCCAGTATTTTCTTTCTATTTACGTGACTATAAGGCGTAAAAAAAAAAAATTGTTTGTTTCCAGTATCCCGACCTACCCTAATTTTTTGGCCCGACCCTAAATGTTTTTATGGCCTTGGAGAATATTTTTTTCAACTTTTTAACAAAAAGATGCAAAACTGCACTTTTTATGCTTTAAACATGGCCAGTGATGTTGGAAAACAACTTACTGATGCTCTAAAGGCATAACCCCCTTATTTTTAATCATTTTTTTACAAAAAAATAATTACCGAAAAGTCTCCCTTAATAAAAAAAAATTCCAAAAAAAAAAAAAATTCCGACCTACCTACCCTAATTTTTTGGAGCATGTTACCGGAAACAAAGAATTTTTTTTTTCAGTCAGTTTAATAGAAATTTTTAAGGCCTCCGCTAGGAATTACTGGTAAATATCAGCAGGAATTCCTGTTGTTGGGAAATACGGGCCATTTTACCCTGAACTGTTAGGGTGCAATATCTTGTTCTTTAACAACTGCTAGTACTGCACTAAGTTGGTTCCTAAACATTTAGACTTAATCCTGTTTAGCATTTTCTATATGATTCGTTAATCATACAATGTACCCTAATTATAACCTTGAACATTTCAGATACGGATTCTGATACAACCGTAAAATGCAATCCTGAAAAACTTACAGAGTTGTTGAGGAAGATTTCTTTCAAGTTTGAAGTGGATATAGACAGTTCACCAGTGATGTCTAGGTAAAAAATATGGGGCATAGTTTCTTTCAGATTTATGTTAATGTTTTGAGCCACGCCATGAGAAAACCAACATAGTGCATTTGGGACCAGCATGGATCCAGACCAGGCTGCGCATCCGTGCATTCTGGTCTGGATCCATGCTGTTTGCTTTCAAAGTCTATTGCAATTAGAGAAAACATTAGCGAACAGCATGGATCCTGACCAGCCAGCGCGGATGCGCAGGCTGGTCTGGATCCATGCTGGTCGCAAATGGCACTATGTTGGTTTTCTCGTGGCTTGGCTCTTTTCTAGGTTTTGTTAAAAAATAGTTTCACTAGTTTAAATAAGTTCTTGTCATGCAATATTACTTTTATATATACAGTCGACATCGTACTTGCGACCACCTCTATTAAGCGGATTTTTCATTAAACGACCGGTCAAACTCCCTCCTGAACGTTTTCAGTACATAAATTCATTCCATTAAACGGCCTTTTAGCTCACCAGAGCACGAAGTACTCAAGGTGAGCTATTGTGACCGGTCATTGTCCGTCGCCGGTTGTCGTGCGTCGTCCTTCAACATTTGCCTTGTGAGCACTCTAGAGGCCACATTTGTGACCTAATCTTTATGAAACTTAGTCAGAATGTTAGTCTCAATGATCTCTTGGTCAAGTCGAAACTGTGTCATGTGGGGTCAAAAACTAGGTCAGTAGGTCAGATCAAAGGAAAAGCTTGTGAACACTCTAGAGACCGCATTTGTGACCCAATCTTTATGAAACTTGGTCATAATGTCTGTCTTGATGATCTCTAGGTCAGGTTTGAAACTGGGTCATGTTTAGTCAAAAACAAGGTCAGTAGGTCAGGTCAAAGGAAAAGATTGTGAACACTCTAGAGACCACATTTTTGACCCAATCATTATGAAACTTGGTCAGAATGTTAGTCTTGATGCTCTCTAGGTCAAGTTCGAAACTGGGTCATGTGGGGTCAAAAACTAGGTCAGTAGGTCAGATCAATGGAAAAGCTTGTGAACACTCTAGAGACCACATTTGTGACCTAATCTTTATGAAACTTGGTCAGAATGTTAGTCTTGATGATCTCTAGGTCAAGTTCGAAACTGGGTCATGTGGGGTGAAAAACTAGGCCATTAAATCAGATCAAAGAAATAGCTTGTGAACACTCTAGAGACCACGTTTATGCCCCAATCTTTATGAAACTTAATCAGAATGTTAGTATTGATGATCTCTAGGTCAGGGTTGAATCTGGGTCATGTTGGGTCAAAAACTAGGTCAGTAGGTCAGATCAATGGAAAAGCTTGTGAACACTCTAGAGACCACATTTGTGACCCAATCTTTATGAAACTTGGTCAGAATGTTAGTTATTATTATTATTATTATACCAGATTTATATTGTTAGTTAGTCTTGATGATCTGTAGGTCAAGTTTGAAACTGGGTCATGTTGGATTAAAAACTAGGTCACCTGGTCAAATCAAAGGAAAAGCTTGTGAACACTCCAGAGGCCACAGTTGTGACCCAATATTTATGAAACTTAGTCAGAAAGTTTAGCTTGATGATTTCTAGGTCAGGTTTGAATCTGGGTCATGTGGGGTCAAAAACTAGGTCACCTGGTCAAATCAAAGAAAAAACTTGTAAACACTTTAGAGGCCACATTTGTGACTCAATCTTTATGAAACTGGGTCAGAATGTTTGTCTTAATCATTTCTAGTCAAGTTTGAATCTGGGTCATGCAGACATCCCAACTTTTTCTGAATGCCAAGTGGGAGTTTTTGCTTTCCAAAGTGGGAGATTAAGGTGTTCAAGTGGGAGATTTTATACCGCGGTAATTATGTTCATAATAACGAAGCTTTTAACAAATCTAATGATAATATAAACTTATTTGCCCTTATAAAATCACCAGTCTTAAAAAAATTTCACTTTTCTATATCTTATTATTCATGCATTTTTAATGTTTTGAAACAATAATACATGAAGCCTTCTTTGCAAAATTAAATAGTTATGGCACTTTAAGCACTATGTCTAAATTCAAAACTCCACTGAGAATTAAACCTGCACTTTTATTTCTTTTGTTGGAAAGAAGACTCCCCAGGTGAATATTACATGACAAACAGTGCAGCTGTTAGAACTGTAAAAACAAAATGTATATAGCTAAAAGAATAAAAGTTCAAGCAATAGAAAATGTACTGTTTGATTCTCATCCCTGTCAACCAGTATTTAAAACCCCTAGCTCAAATACTTTTATTGATCAAAATCCTGTTATCCAAAATTGAATGTCCGGGTATTGTTACACTTTCGTAGATTTGCCTAAATCTCCAGTCAAAAGGATGTGTTTGACAAATTGTCATGATGCAAAGACAGTTTAACAGCATTTGATAGTAAGTGATATTAAAATTTACCATGACATTTCCTCTTATCAAAATGATTTTAAGAGAAATGTTTTTTAAAACCCAGCAGGTTGACTCGGCGACCATCTACTTTCGATTTCAAAAAGTTACAGAAAAGGGTAAAGCTGGTATAATTTCTAATCTAAATTTGATTAAATTTAATTAGATATCTAATGTCTGGATTTTAATTTCAATTGTGACACATTAATCAACACCTGGCTTTGTTAAATCGTGTAATAAACAATAATCAGCAAGGGTAGAATAAGGTGCGAAAATATCCGAAAGCTGTTGTTTACAGACTCGTCAGTACTCTAGTGATACAGTATCAGAATGGCGCAAAGAAGTGGATTATTTCATTTTTTTTTTTTTGTTTTTGTTGTTTTTTAATCGGGAGATTGAGACTTCTGATCGGGGTGATCGGGTTTTACAACCAGAATCGGGAGAATCCCGATCGGATCGGGAGAGCTGGGATGTCTGGTCATGTGGGGTCAAAAACTAGGTCGCTAGGCCAGATCAAAGGAAAATCTTTTCAACTCTAGAGACCGCAATTTAAGTTTGAAACTCATGATAATTAGTCAGAATGTTTGTTTTGATAATCTATAGGTCAAGTTTGAATCTGGGTCATGTGGGGTCAAAAACTAGGTCACCGGTCAAATCAAAGGAAAAGCTTGTGAACACTCTAGAGGCCACAGTTGTAACCAAATCTTTATGAAATTTAGTCAGAATGTTTGTCTTGATGATCTTTAGGTTAAGTTCAACTCTTGGCCATGTGGGGTCAAAAACTAGGTCAGTAGCCCAGATCAACTCTGGTGAGCGATATATAGGGCCATCATGGCTCTCTTATTTATTAAACGACTAGCGACCACATTAATGTAGTCCCGACAGGTAAAATAATGGGCAAAAGTATCTATTAAGCAACTGGGTACCAAATTTCCACTGGGCATTTCTTCACCTATGTAATTAGCAAGTACGTTTTGCACCTGACTGAATGCAAGTAACCCTTTTAACAGTCCAAGCTATAATTTTTACGGTTTGTGAACTTTGAAAAGTGTTCATGATGTACATTTTGAAATATATACGATGTATATACATATATGTATGTTCATGATACAGTTACCTTAACAGTTAAAATAATTCTTCTCTTCACCCGACTGAAATTCATTAACTCATTCTACCTGCACGGCGCATTATTGCGTCGGCCGATTGTTATCTGTGCACCGCGTGCCGCTTCTAGGCAGTGTTCTTATCTACATCTTGAAACCTCACGTCGAATACATGCGTCTTTACAGTAACAGCTCCGAATTCCGCGTGACACTTTCAGTCGTCACATTTCATTGGTCTTAAACAAAATCTTTTAGTTCTTTCTAACAAATTGGACCAATCAAAATATTTTTGGTGCGTAACATTTTTAGAACATAAATAAAACCAGACATTGTGAAAAAATGAATGCTTTCGCTGAAGAAAGCTGTAAAAGCCGGCATCATTCAAGCTATAATTTGTTTATTTTTTTGAAGCCTGAAAATTACTGATAATTTTTTATATGATCGAAACATAAAAAAAATAAGTAAAAGATAAATAAATAAATAGATACCAACGAAGATTCACTGAGCAATGGCAATTCAAATTAACGCAACCCAAAAATATAAACTTTTTCGCTCATCGCTATGCGGCAAAGGATGCCATCTGCGGGATCAAACAATTTTACGGCTAAATGAGTTTACTTCTGATTATTATCATTCTTACGTTTTATTACAATAAAATAATCATTAAATAGTGTGCCAGCATTTCATTCAAATCTGTCAAAATTTAGCGGAGATAAAAAAACAAAACCCAGCTATGGAGCTAGAAAAGGCGTTGAGTGTATTCTTTATAAGTACGGATCTAAACATTTGAGTGCGGAAAAAAATAAGTTGTAAATAATTGGGTATTGTTATAAAACACACTTCAGTAAAGACAGACGTACATAATTACTGCACAAAAATAACATGCAGTCATCATACCGATCAAAATGCAAGAAAATCTCATAAAATTATTTTATATTTTCATACCGCGTGCACTTTGTCAAGTGATGATGCACATTGAAAGGAAAAGAACTAAAATATTTTCTTTTACATATAAGATTAAACTATCTTCCACTCATGCACACCAGACCTTTCATTTTTACCTATGCGATATGACAATGCTCATGTGTGTACGAAAAAGTAAAATCATCTTTGTGGGTGTCTATTTAATATTTATTTATTTGTTATTAAACTTCAAAACTGTCTCTTGATCTATAGAATAAACTGTTAATAATAACTCAATCATTTTAACACTTTAGAAACTCTACAAAATTGTTTCAAAATTCAAATTTTCATAAAGTACATGTTTTCTGAAAATTAGTCCAAAATAATCTCTTTTTCAGGCTAATAGTTTCTGCCTAAAATAGTTGAAATATTTACTTATTTTCATTTTATTACATCTTCATATTAAATACATACTTTACACTGGTTTTATGAGAATTAACTTTATCTTGATGCGTTTTGATTGCCTTAGTGCATATAACTGAATAAAATCAGTGTTAGAAAATGACAATAATATTTATTTAAAATTATTTTTATGCCCCCGAAGGGAGGCATATTAGTTTTCAACTGTCCGTCCGTTTGTTCGTTAGTTTGTTCGTCACAACGTTAACTTTTTGCATGAAGGCACTTTACTCGCGAACCATTGCACCCAGGACCTTCAAACTTCACTTGCTGATAGTACTTATTGAGTACACCACCCTTACTGACTTTGGGGTCACCAGGTCAAAGGTCAAGGTCACAGGGGCCAACGTTAACTTTTTGCATGAAGGCACTTTACTCGCGAACCACTGTACCCAGGACCTTCAAACTTCACATGCTGATAGTACTTATTGAGTACACCACCCCTACTGACTTTGGGATCACCAGGTCAAAGGTCAAGGTCACAGGGGCCTATGTTAACTTTTTGCATGAAGGCACTTTACTCGCGAACCACTGTACCCAGGGCCTTCAAACTTCACTTGCTGATAGTACTTATTGAGTACACCACCCCTACTGACTTTGGGGTCACCAGGTGAGAGGTCAAGGTCACAGGGGCCAATGTTAACTTTTTGCATGAAGGCACTTTACTCGCGAACCACTGCACCCAGGACCTTGAAACTTTACGTGCTGATAGTACTTAATGAGTACACCACCCCTACTGACTTTGGGGTCAACAGGTCAAAGGTCATGGTCACAGGGGCCAACGTTAACTTTTTGCATGAAGGCACTTTACTCGCGAACCACTTCACCCAGGACCTTCAAACTTCACATGCTGATAGTACTTATTGAGTACACCACACCTACTGACTTTGGGGTCACCAGGTCAAAGGTCAAGGTCACCAGGTCAAAGGTCAAGGTGCTGCTGGGGCATTTGTCACCATTAGTGACAGCTCTTGTTAAGAATTGTTCTTATTTGTTGTTTAAATCTGTGCATGATAAAATTTAGCATTTTATAAATGTTGTTTAGCCCAAACAAAATCTTACGAGGGGTTATGGTCATTTGTTTTGTGTCTTTAATTCAACAGTCTGTTAAAAATGACTGTTCCACACAGCTGCATGAAATTAGCTTTGTTGTGTAGCTACTTCAATTTACTTACAAAGAGTGCAAATTCCATGCCTATTAACACATTATTTGATGTGATATGTCATTAATTAATAACAATGTCCCAAGCAAAAACACTACAAAATCAATGTTATCTCTCAAAACACCTCTAGGTATTCAGGGGTAGATTGGCTTATCAGCCTCCTAGTCGGCTGAAAGATAAATATCACCAGGGTAGAAGTGGAGATAACACTTTAGGGCAGAATGAGTTAAGAGAATATTCCATTAAGAGACCACTTTTTAGCAGTCCCTTGAGCGGTCTCTTAATACAATGTCGACTGTAAAAGAAGGAATGGATCTGTATGTAATATCAGACTTATAAATTATGAAAGTGTAAATAACATTTATTAAGGATCATCAATATAAGTGTCTATCTCAGCTGTTTTGATTAAAATTGCAGTCTTGTATATATGCAATTCATTTTGTTTTTCCAAAAATGCCCCAGCAGACTAGCTGTATTAGGAAATCTTCAATATTGATGCATCAGTGTGATAAATAATTTCTTGTATATCAGACGATGATTTCTGGTATTTTCAACAGTGCTTTAAAACTCCATCTTAGATGACTCTTGTGTTGTAAATGACGTATTACATACTACATACATGTATATATAGAAGATTATTGTAGTAATTAGTCTCCTGCCAGTGGAACACTGGAGGGGACTATAGGAATGCCCTCTGTCTGTCCATCAGCAAATCTGGATCCTGCGATAACTTCAGAAGTATTCAAGCTAGGTTCATAAAACTTGGTATGTGTATAGAAAAGTTTTTGTTTTTCAGTTTATAATCACACCTTGCTATTATAACATCATGATTTTAGCCCAGTGATTAAGCTTGCTGACTTCATGTCACTTGCCTTTGACAGATGTAGGTTCAAGCCTCACTCAGGGCATTGAATTCTTCATGTGAGGAAGTCATCCAGCTGGCTTACAGAAGGTCTGTGGTTCTACTCAAGTGCCCACCCATGATGAAATAATGCATGGAGGGATACGTGGGGTCTTCCTCCACCATCGAAGCTGGAAAGTCGCCATATGACCTACAGTTGTGTTGATGCGATGTTTAACCCAACAAAACCAAAACAGCAATCATGATTTTGTTTAATGACGACAGCATTATTTAAAAAGAAAGTTTATGGCTTTAATGGCTAAGCATTTCTTGTAACGAAAGAAACTGAAATTTGACATTTTGTGTATTTTCAGTGATACCAGTACTCAGAGTGGAACAAGACTGTCTCAAATGGAGTACGGTAGCCTTGGTAGTGTTGCTGGTACCTCACCTCATATCTATCAATATAATCAACAATCACAGCTGAGAACCAGCTTGACTGCAAATTCAAATCTGCCAGGAACATCAACAGTTAGGGTTCCAATCAAAAATAGGTCTCTGCAACTCAGTGCTTTGTCAAAGTCTCCTGGATTGACAGTTTTACCAAGAGATCTTGTAAATGCAAAAAGTGGAGAAACTGGTAACCAGTACATTAGTTTACCTCTCCGTCTTGAAAATATTGGTGGAAGTGTTCAGCTGGTTCCTGCTAAAACTAGGTCTGCCGGAGACCAAACTTCTCTGATACCTGTTGTTGTGTCAGGAAATGAAATTTATCAAATTCAGGGGGAAGGAAGTCAAAAGAATGTTGTTCTGTTAACTAATTCACAGGCAGGACAGTCTTCAACATTCCCTAGCAACCAGAATCTTAGTCTAAGTGGTTTATTATCTACTTCCTCCAAGGCAGAAGGATTACAAATACAAGTTCCTAAAGTACAGACTGGTTTTCAAGAAGTACAGACTGTGACCACTTGTGATCAAAATACAGGAAACGGTTCTAGTCAAATTATGACTGGTTCTGTATTTTCAGTACCTAAAGGGAAAAGTACGCAGGCAGTAGCTAGTCCAGTTTATAAATCTAAATTAGAAAAAGCTATGGCACAGAACTTATTAATGCAGAGTTCTGCAAAAAGTTCTATAAACAAGACTTCAGCTGTACCTTCGATTGCACATAAAACAATACCAGCTTCAGTTAATGCACCATCAGCTGAGACAAACACGAGTTTCATAAAATCAGACAGGTACATCAGTAGACCAATACCACAACAGCCTGTCCCACAGTATGTAATTACTGAAGATGATGCTGTAAGCAGTGTTCCCTCCAAATCAACACTGAAAGTTTCAAAAGTTGCAGAATATTACAAAAATTTTGTTGCTGGCAAAGGTATGCAGCAACAAGAAAAGCAGGCATTCTACCAGCAGCCCATTGAGACACAATTATTATTAAAGACCAAGTCCGCACCCCAATACTCTATCATTCCTGATGATTTTCATAGTAACCCAAAAATAATGGACGTATTTAGTATTGCAGATGGTGGTACTGAAAGCAACGTGGAGCTAGAAGTTGCGAGTAATCAGGAATTTGCTCATTCGTCTCTTCCTACATTTGGCAGCTTGCCTATTGAACAGCTAGAAATGGCTATCAGGGAAAAAACATACGAAGATCATTGTATGGGGAAATCTATCCTGGAAGTGTTATGGAGCTTCAGACAAGATGATCTGTATTGTGATGCTGTGCTTTATGCCGGGCCAAATGAGATCAAGGTATATTTTACCATTGTTTTTCTACTTTACTGTTACAACTGGCACTGCTCAGCTAAAGATGAAAAGAAATTTTCAATACTGTGGAATCGTAAATACCAGTATTCATGAAAGGACTACCAGTAATTTTCATGGTTGAGTGGATCCATAAAATAAAGTTTCAACAAAGAATACAAGTTTAAAGCAGTTTGAGATGATACAAATTTTATTGAAAATTGATTCTGATTTGATGTAAAGACCTGTTTCATGAGTTGTCTCAGAACATCTGTTGGCAATAGTTTGACGTCAGAATGTTAATTTGAAAATATTTATATACTAGTAGCCCTACTCATAATACGCAAAATTTGATATATTAGAACTTTTTCCCTTCTGACTAATAATTTATATCGCAGTTATAATTATGCCCCCTTTTGAAGATGAGAGCATGACTTTTGTATTGTTTTGCTTATGTTGGTTGTAAGATAGACAGTTTAGATCAATTACTAGAGAATGCCTTGGTCTACAGGGGTCTAACTTCATAGAATGACTGTTTGTGATCAGTAGATGACCCATTTTGTTTTGGGTGTCTGTAGGTCAATGTAACAGTGACCTAGAGACTAAAAATTGTTCCCTATCAATATCTAGAGAACACTTGGGCTTGTAATGTTCAAATTTACTAGATGGTTTCCTGTGGTCTCTAGATGACCCTACTTGCTTTGGGTGACCTTAAGACTGAAAACTGTTACCTATAAACAGTTTGAGAATACTTGGGACTACAGTGGCTTCCTTGTTTTAGGGTCAAAGGTCAGTAATACAGTAATCTCATGTGTGAACAAAATCAAATCAATACCTGGAATATGAAGTGCCTAATAGTGTTAGATTTCATGCTTATGGTAAAAAGTTGTGGGGACTAGTAGGTCAAAGTTCAAGGTCATAGTGACTTCAGGATTAAAATAGATCCTTATCAATAACTGGAAATATGTCTTGGCCTATAGTCATTAAACTTCATAGCATTATTATATCCATAGTATTAATGAGATGATCTGTATTGTGTTAGGGTCAGAAGATAAAAAATAAAGGTCACAGTGGCATGAAGACCTTAAACATTTTCTGATCAATAACAGGAGAATGCTATGGCCTAGGATTGTCAAGCTGCATAGAATAGTTATTGTGGTCGGTAGATGACCCCCTTTGTTTTGGAGGTCAGTAGTTCATAGGTGAAGGTCATAGTGATTTTGAGACTATTAGTGGTTTCTTATCAATAGTTGACATAAATTTTGGCATGTGGCCATCAAACTTAATATCATGATTGTGTATGGTCAAAAACAGACCATCATTGTTTAAGTGGTTTGGATCTTTAAGGTCAAGTTCACAATTTACTGTGTAACTAAAACATTTTTTAGTTCTATAGCTAGAAAACAGTTTGACCTATGAACCATCAAAGTTAATAACGTGGTCTTATGTCACTACACACTAGGTGACATGTATTGTCCTACATGCCATTAGGTCAAAGGTCAGTGTCACAGCATCTAATGTCACTAGGTGACATGTATTGTCCTACATGCCATTAGGTCAAAGGTCAATGTCACAGCATCTAATGCCACTAGGTAACATGTATTGTCCTACAGGCCATTAGGTGAAAGGTCAATGTCACAGCATCTAATGTTACTAGGTGACATGTATTGTCATACATGCCATTAGGTTAAAGGTGAATGTCACAGCATACTTGAGACTGAAAACAACTTACCTGGGAACTTTAAGAGGCCAACACGGGGGCATATGTGTTTTACAAACAGCTATTCTATTATCCATTTTAATTTTTTGAACTTGCAGCTTCATAAAATAGTTCTGATTGGTGTGAGCCCAGAAATCCAGAAACGAGTCTTAAAGACGTTGGAACCAGAACTAAAGCTTGTGTTACCTGGCGACATGCTGCATGAGAATATCATGACCTTTTTATACTACATTTACAATGGGTTGATTAAACTTACACTGGAGAATGTCCAGCAGATTTACAGGTAAGAACATTTCATATATGACCATTTTATTCTACATTTTATAATACAATGAGTTGATTAAAATTGCCCAGGAGAATGTCTAGCTTTTTAACTCACCTGAGCCAAAGGCTCATGGTGAGCTTTTGTGACCACTCAGTGTCTGTCGTGCGTCGTCTGTTTTGCATAGACTTATATAGGAAAAAACATTAAAAATCTTCTTATCTGAAACCACAAGACCTAGGCCTTTGATATTTGGTATGTAGCATTGCCTTGTGGTCCTCTAACAAAATTATTCAAATTATTACCCTGGGGTGAAAAGAGGCCCTACCCCATGGGGTCTAAAGTTTTACATAGACTTCTATAGGAAATTTAAAAACAAAATCTTCTTGTCTGATACTGCAAGGCCTAGGCTTTTGATATTTGGTATGTTGCATTTCCTTGTGGTCCTCTACCAAAATTGTTCAAATTATTACCCTAGGGTGAAAAGAGGCCCTGCCCCGGGGGTCTCAAGTTTTACGTAGACTTATACAGGAAAAAAATTTTAAAATCTTCTTGTCCTAAAGTTCAAGGCCTAGGCCTTTGATATTTGGTGTGTAGCGTTGCCTGGTGGATCTCTTACAAGATTGTTCAAATTATACCCCTGGGGTGAAAAGAGGCCCCGTCCTGCGGGTCACTTGTTATATGAGTTATATAGGAAAAATTACTTAAAAATTATTAGATCATAGTTCCTAGACTGTTTAATTATAATTACCTGATGACCCCAAGTGATTAGGCGTCACCAAAATTATTAGATCATAGTTCCTAGACAGTTTAATTATAATTACCTGATGACTGCAAGTGATTAGGCGTCACCTGACTGTGACCTTGACCAACTGACCTTACTTTCTTGTTTTTTAAGATACAACCTTGAAATTTGGATGACATGTACAGTTAAGCACACAGATCTTAAAACTGACTTTCAGTGACCATGAGTGTGACCTACTGACCTACTTTCTTTATATTTTAGCATCAGTTTGCCATTTGAAACATGTGGCTCATATTACTCAGGTGAGCAATCCAGGATCATCATGACCCTCTTGTTTACAGTAGTTTTCCATTTTCACACAGTTCAACAAACTAAACAATTAATTCCTTCGTTGTTTTTGTAGAATACCTCTTTTGACTCGGCATTACAAAGTATATGGAGAGCTTTTCTAGTAATGGTGTCCACATCCTCTTTTTTTAACACTTTGGTTAAAAAAATTATATACGCCTGTATTTAAAAAACTGGACGTATTATGTGATGGCGTGTGCATCTGTCCATCCATCCGTCTGTCATTTATTTCATGTCCGGAGCATAACTTCATAACCATTAAAGGTAATGACTTTAAACGTGGCATATAGGTAGATGGCAATGAGACAATGTGCAGAGCTCTTGAACCGGCTGTGTTGGTCAAAGGTCAAGGTCACAAATGGAACTAAAATGTCAAAACTGTCCATCATACTTTGTGTCCGGTGCTTAACTAAATAACCATGTAAGATATTGACTTCAAACTTGGCATGTAGGTAGGTGGTGATGAGACGATGTGCAGAGTACATTGGCAGGGTCTGTAGGTCAAAGGTCAAGGTCACAAATTAAATAATTTCACTGAAGTGTTCCTTAATTCACTGTTCAAATGGTTCTAGTTTGTCGAAAACATAGCCACTAAAGTGGATACTGTGAAATCATTAATATTCGTGGGGGACTAATTTTCGTAAATTTCGTGATTGTGTCAATCCTCGAATGTTAATCCCAACGAACAAGCAAAATTCCCATTCATTTTATGTTCAAAAGTTGAAATCCACGAATTCATATCCCCACGAAATTGCCGTTTTGACCAAAACCACGAAATTAAATGATTTCACAGTAGTCACTTTTCTTATATAATTGATTGTATAATTATAGTATTTCCTATATACATATAGTGGGACCTTTAAAAATCTTGTCAGAAAACCTCAGTTTCAAAATAATTTTACTGAAATTTCCATGTAAGACCCTCTACCAAAATTGTTAAAGCAATCCTTGAAACTCATTTGAGCAATTTAGGGCCATCATAGCCATCATATTATAAAACTAGCATCAAGATATATGCGGATATTATTACCCAGGTCACTAGGTCAGTGTAACACTTTTTTGGTCAAAGATTATCATCACAACCTTCCCTGTGTCAGTGTCTTGAGGTATTAATCATCTCCAGTGATAAATCTAGTTAGGTCAAAGGTCAAGACTGCAGTCTACTCAAAACTGAAAATTTACAAACCTAATTACCTCAGACAGGCTATTATTGGGGGCATACATATATATTAGTTGTTGTTACAATTGAAATTTTGCATTTTTCAGATTATCTGGAATATTTGGGTTGACTCAGCTCAGTAAACACTGTTATGACTTCTGTAAGGTGGCTAAGATGGGACATCTTATCATCGGCAGTCCTTACCAGGAGGCTGCTAAACAAATCCAAAAGGTAGGTTTCCCAGCTTAGTTGAGTCATGAGATCACATATTATGGTGTGTGTACATGTATTTGACTGTTTGTCTGTATTGGTCACAAGTTCACATGTGGTACATGTAGTTTGATTATTTGTCTGTATGGTCAGCTCAGTTATGTCATTAGATTACATAGTACATGTAAATTGATCATTTGTCTGTCTGTAAGGTAAGCTTAGTTGTGTCATTAGATCATTAGATGACATATGTATCAGCTTAGTTGTATCATTAGATGACATATGTATCAGCTTAGTTGTGTCATTAGATGACATATGTATGAGCTTAGTTGTTTTATAAGATCACAAATGTATCAGCTGAGTTGTGTCATGAGAAAACATATGTATTAGCTTAGTTGTGTCGTGAGATCACATGTATCAGCTCAGTTGTTTCATGAGATCACATATGTATGAGCTTAGTTGTGTCATGAGATCACATTTGTATCAGCTAAGTTGTGTCATGAGATCATATATGTATCAGCTCAGATGTGTCATGAGATCACATAAGTATGAGCTTAGTTGTGTCATGAGAAAACATATTTATTGGCTTAGTTGTGTCATGAGAAAACATATGTATTGGCTTAGTTGTGTCATGAGAAAACATAATTATGTATTGGCTTAGTTGTGTCATGAGATCACATGTGTATCAGCTTAGTTAAGGTACATGTAGTTTGACTATTCACCTATCTCTGTGGTCATCTTAGTAAAGTGTGTTGTGTTTTTAAGCAATAGCAATATATGGTAGTTTAACACTTTTCCTTTCTGTCTTGTCAGCTTTAGTACAGTTGTGTCATGAGATAATGTACCATATGTAGTTTGATTAGTTGTATGTCTCTCTGGTCATCTTAACTGGAACCAGTAAAATACAACAATAAAATACAACAATTCAGCTGTTAAGCTTCAGTCTACACCTATTAGTTATTTCAGTGCTGATTAAATACTTTCTTTGGGAAGTGTCAGTAATACAATATGTATAGTTGGCAGTTTGCAGTCTTCCCTCTCCAGCTAAAGAACTCAACTGAGGAGATCACAAGGAATTCAGAGACAAATAATCAAAACTACATGTTATTTCTGTTTTCTTCAGTTATAAATGTAGTTCATACAAGCAATGGTTTCTGCAATAACTGGCGATTGCTCAAATCATATGTGGAAAAAACAGATAATAGTTGTGGGTCCATTGTGCAAAAATTCATATGTCAGTAAGTTTTTACTAAAAGCAGCTCCTATAAGATATATAATTTACTTGTGTAAACTAATTTTAAGAGAAATTCATTCTTGACAAACTACTAAAAGATGTTTACAAGTAGCTTAACAAAAAAGAAAGCTATAATAAATGCTAAATATGAACATACATGTATATAAATATGCACTTTTTCGTATTTACTCTTTTTCAAACCTCCTGCTAAATAAACTACACAACTTCAGAAAACATTTTATATGGTGTAATGTTTTTACTGTAGAAAGGGTAACAATCGCAGTGGTTTTATTGTGCCTCCACCACTCATTGAAGTGGCATATAAATTTGATATTGTCTGTGTGTCCATCCGTGCATCAGTCCGAAAAAAAATTTGTGATGCACCTAGCTCAAAAATTATTTGATATAAATTGATGAAACCTTGCATGAGTCCTTATCATGATATGAACTTGAGCCCCTCCTATTTTTCGTCTGGCTCTGCCTCCTATTTAAATGCACCATTTTCACCTTGTGACACACCTAGCTCAAAAAGTATTTAATTAAATTAATATAACCTTGATTGAGTCTTAATCATGATATGAACTTGCGCACCTCCTATTTTTCGTCTGGCTCTGCCCCCTATTTCCAGACTATGGCCCCTGAAATAGTCAAAAATGCTTATTTTCACCTTGTGACATGCCTAGCTCAAAAAGTGTTCCATACAAACTGATGAAACCTTGTATGAGTCTTTTTCATGATATGAACCTGCGCACCTATTTTTTGTCTGGCTCTGCCCCCAATTTCAAGAGTTATGGCCCCTGAAATAGTAAACAATTCACATTTTCACCTTGTGATGCGCCTAGCTCAAGAAGTATTTGGTATAAATTCATGAAACCTTGCTTGAGTCTTTATCATGATGTGACCTTGCACATTTGGCATTCTTCTTGAGATTTTAGAGCTAGTTACAGAGTTTCGGCCCTTGAAATAGCCAAAATAATGGATTGTTTGTTTGTGATGCTCATAGCTCAAAAAGTATATGGCCTAGAATAATGAATCCATTATATAAAAGGTTTGTTGAGGCTATACTCCACTAAGATTGCAAACATTTGAATTATTGCCCCTTATTTGTGACAAATGTACCAGTGGGGGCACACATTCTAGTTGTTGCTAATATTCACTAATTATGCCTCTCACAAATTAAAAATATTTGTAGATATTGATTTCCATTATGTCCTAATACACAAACACTCCTGTTTCATGAATTCTTAAAACCACAAATGTGTGTGGTAAGCATGGAATCGCTAAAATAAAACCTATGTGAATATCACTCAATCTGTAGTAGTGTGAGAGCTAAATGCATTACCAGTGATCTTATTCTCAATTAAAGTGAAGAGAAACATGTGTATATTAAAATCTTCCCTACTTCAGTCTTAATCGTATTTTTATAAACTTACATGATTTCATTATGTTGCTTCTCACTTCAGGAGACAGTGGCTACAGAACTATTGCCGGTTAGTTTGACAGTGGACAGGTCTGTCATTCCAACCACAGTCACTACATCTACCTTGCTTTCGTCACCAAAACTGTTAACAAAAGCCAAACCACCTGTGAAGAAAGAAAGTCGAGAAAATTTTGAAACCATTAGCTCAGAAATTGATTGGATGACAAATGATCCCTCACAGAGTAATATCCCAATACGAAAAAGGGGAAGAAACAGAAAAACTGGACAAACTAACATGATTAAAACTACTGAAAGTGAAACTGTGAACAGAATTGATCAAGAAACTGTAGAAAATGTTCAAGAAATCAATAATGACAACAGTGTGACTGAAAATACTGAACCAACGACAGAAATCAGAAATGCTCATCCTAAAAAGAATGAAGTTAATAAATTTGGATTTAATCAGTCACTGGCTGAATATGAAATGTTTATAGCAAATGATGATGGTGCAAAGAGTACTGATGACAGAAATTTAAACAGTGGTATAGATACAGCAGAAGGAAGCAGGAAACAGACTGAACTGATTGATGATTTTGTAGACCATCTTACAGCCTTACCAGATCCCCTAGTTTCTGGGAAACTTGATGAAAATGAACTGTTAAAATTAAAGGAAACTGAAGATAAATCAAACAAAAATAGTTCCGAAAAACTACTTACACCACACACTCCAAATAAACCAGAAGTAAGGAGATTTCGTGCAAGAGCAAACATTAGTGTTGTTGAAGCGGCATCACAAATGAAAGCAAAGTCTAACGATATGAGTACAATTTCCTCTATAAAAAGTAGAAGAAAGAGAGTAATGAAGAAATCTCCAACAGGTCCTTACACAGATAAACAGACTGGCTCAGAGATTAAAAGACTTTTAACAAATCCAACAAAAACTGTGACAGAAGCCGTTCCAGTTTTGGAGAAAGAAAAGGAGGCTATAAAAACAAAATCTGCAACTGGGCAGAATATTTTGAATGCAAGTTTAAATGAAATTCCACCTCTGACAACTAATATTACAAAAGATATAGCAGATATAGAACCAACAAAGGTTGTAGATGAAGGAAGGTTGAAAAAAGTGGTAGAGAATTTAACAGCAAAACCAGGACAGGAAGTTATGGAAACTGACCCTGATGAACCGTCACCTAAATATCCATCAGCACCAAAAAAAGCAAAATTAAGGTAAAAGAAGTGGTTTGATTTGAGATTTTAGGATAGGTGATAGCTCTATCTCTGATAAGACGCATTTTGACGTGCTTTGGGGAAATTGAGGATATTTAATACAATTTAAAAATGTGTTATTTAATTATTTTGCTTTCAATTTGAGATTTTGGAAAAAGCACTAGTAAAGAAGTTTGGGTATGCTTGGAAAGATTGAGAATATCAATATTACTTGTGTAATTTTATAAAAGATTAACTGTTAAAAGAGTTACGTTTTATTGTTGCTTTGTTATGAAACATTTAAATGACACCCTTTTAATGCAGAATTATTTAAACGATAAAATATAAATACATTTAATTGTGAATGGGGAAAAATCAGAAGTAGCTAAATTTGAGTTTTGTAGATCAGAATATATGTAGAGTTTGTAATCAATTCATTTAAACTTCTTCTTAAATATGCTGTTAGTGGGAGCCGCCATGGCCAAGCGATTAAGGTCTATGACTTTAATTTTGGGGTCACTCTAATAAAGGTCAAGGTCACAGGGGCCTGAACATGCAAAACCATTTCCGATAAATAACTTGAGAGCCACTTGACCCAGAATGTTAAAACTTCAAAGGGTGATTGGTCATGCAGAGTAGATGACCCCTATTGATTTTGGGGTCACTCTGATAAAGGTCAAGGTCACAGGGGCCTGAAAATGGAAAACCATTTCCGATCAAGAACTTGAGAACCACTTGACCCAGAATGTTGAAACTTCTTAGGATGATTGGACAATAGAGTAGATGATCCCTATTGATTTTGGGGTCACCCTATTAAAGGTCAAGGTTGCAGTGGACAGAACATGGAAATCCATTTCCAGTCAATAGCTTGAGAACCATTTGACCTAGAACCTTCAAATTTCATAGAGTGATAGGACTTACAGAGTAGATGACCCGTATTGTTTTTAGGGTCACTCCGTCAAAGGTCAAGATCACAGGGGGCTGAACATAGAAAACTCTTTTCAATCAATAACTTGAGAACCACTTGACCCAGAATGTTGAAACTTAATAGGAGATTGGACATGCAGAGTAGATGACCCCAACTGATTTTGGGGTCACTCTAATAAAGGTCAAGGTCACAGGGGCCTGAACCTGGAAAACCATTTCCAGTCAGTAACTTGAGAACCACTTGACACAGAATGTTGAAACTTCACAGGATGATTGGTCATGCAGAGTAGATGACCCCTATTGATTTTGGGGTCACTCTGATAAAGGTCAAGGTCACAGGGACCTGAAAATGGAAAACAATTTCCGATCAAGCACTTGAGAACCACTTGACCCAGAATGTTGAGACTTATTATGATGATTGGACATGCAGAGTAAATGACCTCTATTGATCTTGGGGTCACTCTATTAAAGGTCAAGGTCACAGGGGCCTGAACCTGGAAAACCATTTCCGGTCAGTAACTTGAGAACCACTTGACCCAGAATGCTGAAACTTCATAGGATGATTGGACATGTAGAGTAGATGATCCCTATTGATTTTGGGGTCACTCTTTAAAGGTCAAAGTCGCAGTGGACAGAACATGGAAATCCATTTCCAGTCAATAACTTGAGAACTATTTGACCTAGAACCTTCAAATTTCATAGGGTGATAGGACTTACAAATAGGGTGATAGGACTTTCAATCAATAACTTGAGAACCACTTGACCCAGAATGTTGAAACTTAATAGGAGACTGGGCATGCAGAGTAGATGACCCCAACTGATTTTGGGGTCACTCTATCAAAGGTCAAGGTCACAGGGGATTGAACATGGAAAACCGTTTCCAATTCATAACTTGAGAACCACTAGGCCCAGAATGTTGAAACTTAGAGGGATGATTGGACATGCCAAGTAGATGATCCCTATTGCAGCCAACCATCAGTGTCTCTTTGAGTTTTGCTCCTGTCCCCTATTGACTTCTTGCCTATATGACTATGCATTGGGGGAGACATGCACTTTTCTTCTAGTTTATTTAGCACTTGTTGTGTCAGATTTGAATTATTACTTTGACATCAGTCTTACACAGAATAGTCGGCTATAAGTTTGATAGAGTTGAAGGGTTGATGTTGGTTTATTGCTGTTTTCTTAACTAGTGTAAATTTCCAAAAATATGGTTGATGTTTATGTTCTAAAGGCATTAACCATCAGATTGTAAAACAACAAAAGAAAAGAAAAATTTTTGATATCAGGAAGTTATTGCTTTATTTTTAAGAAGGCTTTGAAACTTAGTTACTGACAGATTATATGTTACAGAAACACATGAGAATTGGTTGATTTTACTAAATTTTCCATTCAAAATTGAAAAGCGTTTGTAACTGCTTTATATTCAACGGTTGTTAGGTTCGTATTCCTCTGTGGTGTAATGGGTAAGAAGGTAGGAAAGATTTTATTGCCGAGGTGGCCCAAGTTTGATTCCTGACTCGGGCATTTTTTTCTTCTTGATTTGGCATTTTTTATGATAGTTCAGAAACAAAAACTAAAAAAATATTCTAATGTTCATAACATGACCAAACTTCAATTTTAAAGAAAGATCATTTTTAGCCATAATCTGGGGCTCAGTGCCTTTTATGATTGTATTTTAGCCGTGAATTTAAGTCAAATTTTCTCCCATTTTAGGAAATCTACTATGGAGAAACAAGAATTGAAGGATACAGTGTACATGAGACCCCCTCCGAAAAAGCGTACAAAAGAAATCAGAGAAATGATGAAAAATGAGGAAGATGGTAAACTCAATGGGAAAGATTCAGAGGAAAATTCAAAGACTTCTGAAGAGGGAAAGTTGGATTTGAAAGAAGTTGGAAAAGAAAATTCAACAAAGAAAGTAAAAACAAAAAGAAAAAGACCTAGAGTTAAGAATGATATTGTTATGGCAAAGGTTTATGAAATAGAGAAAGTTGCCGTATCTATTAATTCAGAGAAGATTTATCGTTGTGCATTTTGCTCTGTTGAGTTCAAGTTTGCTAAACGTGCTGTTACACATTTAATTGGCACTCATGACATTGACTTAGATGACACACCAGACTATGTTTCTGTTGAGAAAAAGACAGAGGACAGTAAAGATCTGCAAGAGTGTGATATCTGTGGGTTTAGGCCAAAAGAATCGGGAACATATTATATTCATTATCATAAATATTTCAGACATCAGATTCCACTACCAAAAGGATGGCAGGCATACAAATGTGATCTATGTCATAAAGAGTTCTTCACAAAATTTCAGTTACGTGAGCACAAACTTATCCATTTTGAGGATAATCCGTTCGTTTGCGAACAGTGCGGAAGTGGATTTAGGTCACGTACTTGCCTCAATAGTCATGTATTTCATAAGCATAGTTCAGTGCGCAAACACAAATGTCCCGAATGCCCAAAGACATTCAAAACAGCAACGCAGATGAAAGTTCATCAGCGGGTTCATACTGGCGAAAAGCCGTTCTTATGTCCGACAGAGCATTGTATCTACCGAAGTACAACTCGTGGAAATATGAAGTTGCATTTAACAAGCAAACACAAACTTAATCCTGGCACTGTAAAGAGCCTTATGGAGGCACTTGAAGCGAGTGAAGTTGGCCCAGAATCACTTTTATTTGAAGAAAGTTTTAACAATGGAACAAATAAGCAGACACTACCACGAGAAGGTGGTACAGAATCTGGGCCTTTTGATATTCTTGTGCAGACTGCAGCTCTAGAGAATAGTGATGTCACAAGTAACCGTGAGCAATACGTTTCTGGTCAAATGGAAGTTATTACTCAGGATAATGTTATGGTATCAGCATATAGTGGGCCAGTGCCTGTAAGTGCTCCTATTATGTTAAATGCTAGAGATTATTCCCTTGTTAGTCAGGCAGCTGTTCAAAATCAAGATTTAGATATGGTAATGCCAGAGGATAACCAAATGCTAGAAAACCAAAATATTCCACGTCATGTGGAAATGCTCATTCAAGATGCACATCAGTTTATGCAACACCAGGATAATCCCAATCAGAATCAATATGTTCAAGATTTCCAGGAAAGTGCTGAAAATGAAATTCAAGATATGAGAAACAGGTTACCTGATCAAAGCTCACTTGGTCAAACATACGAAACACCGAGTAATAGTAGTGGATCACGCTTTTCCGATAATTCTCAGATTCATGGAACTCATAAGATTCTAGATCCACACTCCAAGGAAGCCAGAATGATGATAAGAGAAGCTTTTGAAGGGCATGGAAGTAGGTCTCTTTTGAAGTCAGCCATTTTGCATGGGAACCAGGATAGCCAAAGACTTGAGATAGGAACCAGACATTTGCCTGATAATTCAAACATCTCAGAGTCCACAAACTTACTTAATGAAGCTGAAAAACTTGTTATAGATTTACATGAAAGTGGTAGTCACCAAATCCCTCTTAATCAAGAAGATGAGGTTGTTCAGCGACTAAGGTCACAAATTCAACAGTTACGTGAAAGTAATGAGCAATATAGGGACAGTACTCCTACTGCACTTTTTAGAAATGAACATTCAGTACCTGAGATCCTTCTTCAAAATATAACATCACAACAACAGACAATGGAACCAGCCCACTTCCAGGCATACCATCATTCGTCTGGTTCTCCACCTGCCTATAGTTCCTCTTCACATGGGTTAATCACATTACCAGTCTCAGATATAGAGACACAGTCTAATGTGACCTTAACCTCAGTTTCACAAAATGAGACTCAAGGTCAAATTCATTCTTTACAGTCATTACAAGGTCAGGGCTACACTCCTGTAGCATCACAGTCAACAACCAATCAGTATGGGCCAGATGGGGCCCTGTATCAAGGATATTACCAGGAACATTATGATATTGAAAATTACTGAGAGTTGTAACGATCCTCGTATATAACCTCAACAATCAAACTAAATATAAAACTTCTAGCTCCTTCCGAAGAAAGGATATATTGTTTTTCTAATTGTTGGTCTGTTAGTCGGTTGGTAGATTATTTGTTTTTAGAATAATAACAAGAGAATCTAAGGACCAACAATGTTCAAACTTCATAGGGTAATTGCATTTGGTTGATCGATAACACTTTTGTTTTGGGGTCAGTACGTCATTGGAGACTGGAAACCATTTTGGTGCCATAACTAGAGAATGCTTTTGCTTACTGTTTGCAACTTTCATAGCATATTTGCCTATGGTCAGTACATAATCCCTATTGTTTTGAGAGCCTGTAAGTCAAACGTGAAGGTCACCATGATGTATAGACTGAAAATGGTTTCTGCTCAATAACTAAAGAACTCTTTGGTCTACTTCCTTCACTCTTTATAGGATGATTGCCTGTAGTCGTTAAATGACCCTTCTTATTTTATGGGTCAGTAGGCCAAAGGTCAAAGTCACATTTAACTTAAGTTTCTGTTTAATTCCTAGAAAAATGTTGTTGCCTACTTTTTAGCTTCATAGTTATTGCCTGTGGTTAACACATGACCCCTTACGTTTTTGAGTCAGTAGGTCAAAGGTCACAGTGACCTTGAAACTGAAAACAGTTCCCAGTCAATATGTTAAGCACCTTTCATAGATTGATTGTAATTAGGAGGTGTTCCCTATTGTTTTTGGGATCAGAACCTCAAGGGTCAAGTTCATAGTGACCTTTAGATTGAAAATGGCTTGTGATCAGTTACTAGAGAACACTTGGGGTCTATTGGCCTACAAACTTTATAAGATGATTACCTATAGTCAATAGATGACCCTTGTTGTTTTGGGGTATTACGTCAAAAGTCAATGTCACAGCATACAAAGTAACATACATAGTTGCAAAGGCCATTATGAGGGGGGAGGGTGTTTACAAACACCTTGTTTTCTAATAATGCAGTGTTTGATTAGGGCTAAATATTTTTGATTGACAGTTCAGGAATTTTCTATTGCTTTGCTGGCTTCCATTATAATGTCAGTACTGGTCTAAATGAAAAAAAAACTTCTTTAACTTGTGTTGAAAAGCTGTCTACTGTATAAGTCACTTTAATAGTAAAATTTTGTTGTGAAATAAAAGAAATTTATCTGAACATTATACTATATGCATAAAACATCAACTTCAGTAAATGCTGGTATATGATTGCTTTGTATTTTACTGATATCTGTTGTAAGTATTTGATGATAATAATGAATTATATTTTCAGGTACATCTGTAGGCATATTACAAAGTCTTTTCTCTTTCATAATGATAATCAATGTGTTTAACACAGACTAAGAAAGACAAAAAATGGTAATGAACTACAGTAAAGACTGTCTACAGTGACCAACCTTTGGAGAATTTCAAAAATGTCATTGTAGACAGGTAGTTTCTATACACAATCTGACTGGGAGAGGTCTTGGTTTTAGGTAAATAATACATGTTCTAGTTAGCATTTAAAACCTTAAAACTTTTAAACACTCTGCCTGCTAAAGCATGGAATATTTTAAGTGATCTTTTAAAGCATAGTTTAATATAAATTGATTTAAAAGTTCAGTTCTGGAGAAGTTTTCTACCTTTGAGAGGGTGGTCAAAAAGTCATTATAAAGGTTCGAAGTTAGGATTCATGGTCGCTGTACGCGTCAGACGGGGTTGCTAGAAACAAGCCAATTTTGATATGAAATGAACCGGGAGGAAATAAAAAAAGTCATTGTAGACAGAAAGTCGCTGAAAGCAAGGGGTCGCTGAGGCAGTCTTTACTGTATTTGTAATCTGATTCTTTGAAAATGACTAGACCATGAACTTTTTTTTAAAATTTATTTTGATTGCTTATAGCTAGTGCATTTTCTACTATAATTTTCATCAGATACTTTTATAAAATTGTGTTTTTGCTTGTATTCCTGTAAGATTTTTATGCTCACCGAAATGGGCGAGCATATGGTTGCCGCTTTGTCCATCCGTCACATTTTTTTGTCAGGAGTACAACTTGAAAAGTATTAATGCCATTTGATTGAAACTTCATATAATCATAGAGGCCATTGAGACAAAGTGCAGTGTCAAAGAATCATAACTCTACCTTACCTAGTTTTTGAATTATCTCCCTTTATTATACAAAATAAGGCTTGTCAGGAGCATTACTTGAAAAGTATTAATAGTATTTCATTGAAACTTCACAAATTGATAGAGGCCATTGACGGGAAGTGCAGTGTCGAAGAACCATTACTCTACTTTACATAATTTTTGAATTTTCTCCCTTTATTATACAAAATAAGGCTTGTCCGGAGTATAACTTGAAAAGTATTAATGGCATTTGATTGAAACTTCACATAATCATAGAGGCCATTGAGACAAAGTATCAAAGAATCATAACTCTACCTTACCTAGTTTTAAGTTCATCTATCACATAGTGACAGGGTGAGCTTTTGTGATCGCCTGACATCCATCCGTCCTTTCACACTTTCTTGTGAACACAATGTGACAATAGAGACCACATTTTGCAACTGATTTTTATCAAACTTGCACACAACTTGTATTGGCATAATATCTCAGGGTTCCTTTCGAAAACTGGCCAGATCCCATCATGGGTTCCAGAGTTTAAAGGGCCAGAATTTGCTATTTTTGGCTTGTGAACACGATAGAGACCACATTTTGCAATTGATTTTAATAAAACTTGCACACAACTTAGTTTTTGAATTATCTCCCTTTATTATACAAAAAAGACTTGACCAGAGCATTACTTGAAAAGTGTTAATGGCGTTTCATTGAAACTTCACAAAATGATAAGAGGCCATTATCAGGAAGTGCAGTGTCAAAGAACCATAACTCTACCTTACCTAGTTTTTGAATTATCTCCCTTTATTCAATTTTCTTCCTTTGATTATCTTTATTTATTGTTTTTAGGTTTCATATATATTATTCCCCATATTGGAACAAGCACTTGCATCGGGGAGTATCATTCGTTGTTAATGACTCCTTGTTTTTTTTTTCATTTTCCCATAACACAAAAAATATGCAAAATAAACAATCCAAAGCAAATAATAAACTCTTTAGGGTGTGTGTATTTTTTAATTGGTAAAAAAAGAACAATCTCGATTGGTTTCTAGTAAATCGTGTTATAACATATTTGTAAACATTTATTTTGTCTGTGTATAATGGATATGAAAAGAGGAAACAGTGTTTTAGCATGAACTGTGTTGTTCTCAATGTATTATTTGTTTATTTATTATATTTTGGTTAAATATTTGTTATTTTAATTCCTGTTATAATGACATTTGTTAATTACAGTAACAATTTTATGATGTATTCTGACAGAAATTTGAAAATGATTTTTTATTTGTTGTTACATTGTCAGATGAGATGTTTCAATTTCACATAGATATAATTAGGTGAGAACATAATGTGTAATAGATCTTACACACAACAGACAGCATTTGCAATGTTCTGAATTTTGACACCACAGATACATATTGAAATAAAGATAGATATCTTGCACATATTGGTACATGTATGAAATTGCAATCTCTAACAGACTGGATTTATAATGAAATAAAAGTACATTGAAATAAAAGTGCAATTTTGAATTGAGTGAAATTGTTGTATTATTCCAGAAGCTGATAGTTTTTATTATGCACTTAGCTTTGAAAAAAAGGTATACTGGTTGTAAAATTGAAAAACCTGTCCATGATCATTGTCATTGGCAATACTGAGGTGTTCTTTCAACCTCGTCCTGTTCAGTAACTTAATTCATTCATGGAGGGAGTCAAAAAAATGAAATTGCTTCAATAATAGTTTGGCTTAAAATTGTGAAAGAGAAATAAGGAATATTAAAAGTTCAAAATAAGTTAAAAGTAGTTTTTATATGTAAGAAAAAAATGCAAGTGGGATGATGATTTTGTTCATAATAGTTCTTCAGTATAAGGTGGTGTATAATGGTTTAGGAATGTCCAATGGTTTGTTTCTTTTTTACATGCCTTTATAAAGAGCTATCCTACTTTACTCCATGTCAGCATCTGCATTTAAGCCTGGTTTTAGTTATGAAGCACTTTCTTCATATTTATTTCAAATTAAACTAGTTGTTTCCAATTGTCACCCACATCATATGACATCTGGGCCATAACTCTGGCACCATTGTTTTTTAGTTCACCTGAGCCAAAGGCTCATGGTGAGCTTTTGTGACAGCTCAATGTCCATCGTGTGTCGTCCGTCTGTCAACATTTTCTAAAAAAATCTTCTTGAAAACCACTGGGCAGAATTACACAAAACTTCACAGGAATGATCCTTGGGTGGTCCCCTTTCAAACTTGTTCAAAGAATTAAATTCCATACAGAACTCTGGTTGCCATGGCAACCAAAAGGAAAAACTTGGGGTCCAAAGAGGCCCTGCCCCGGGGTCACAAGTTTTACATAGACATATATAGTAAAAAACTTTAAAAATCTTTTTGTCTAAAACTACAAGACCTAGGCCTTTGATATTTTGTATGTAGCATTGCCATGTAGTCCTCTACCAAAATTGTTTAAATTATGCCCCTTGGGTGAAAAGAGGTCCTGCCCGGGGGTGGGGGGTGTCTCGAGTTTTACATAGACTTATATAGGAAAAAACTTTAAAATTCTTGCCTGAAACTGCAAGGCCTAAGCTTTTGATATTTAGTATGTTGCCTTTCCTAGTGTTTCTCTACCAAAATTGTTCAAATTATGTCCTATGTCCTTGGGTGAAAAGAGGCCCTGCCCTGGGGGTACCAAGTTTATCTTAGACTTATAAAGGAAAAAAAATTAAAGATCTTCTTGTCTGAAAGTTCAAGGCCTAAGCCTTTGATATTTGGTATGTAGCATTGCTTGGTGGATCTCTAACAAGTTTGTTCAAATTATGCTCCTGGGGTGAAAAGAGGCCCTGCCCTGGGTGTCACTTGTTATAATTATGAGTTATACAGGAAAAAATACTTCAAAAATTATCAGATCATATTTCCTAGACTGTTTAATTATAATTACCTGATGACCCCAAGTGATTAGAGATCACTTGACTGCGACCTTGACCTACTGATCTACTTTTTGTGCCCCCCTGTGGGGGGCACACCCGGTGTCCTACAGACACATTCTAGTTTGTTTTTTAAGATACAGCCTTGAAATTTGGATGACATGTACAGTTTTGTACACCAATCTTAAAACTGACTTTCAGTTACCATGAATGTGACCTACTGACCTACCTTCTTAATATTTTAGCATCAGTTTGCCGTTTGAAACATGTGGTTCATATTACTCAGGTGAGCGATCCAGGATCATCATGACCCGCTTGTTCATGAATTACCCCCCCTTTTTACTTACAATTTTAAGGTAAAGTTTTAATTCACTTTCACACTATCTTAGTTATTGCTAAATGGATTTTATTGATACTTAATATAGTTGTTTCACATCATCACCCACATCATTATGACATTAGAGCTACATTATTTCTTGAAATTTCCCCCCTTTTTATGCCCCCCTTTGAAAAAGGAGGGGTATATTGTTTTGCAGATGTCGGTCGGTCGGTCGGTCGGTCGGAATGTAGACCTATCCGTTTCCGGATGATAACTCAAGAACGCTTGGGCCTAGGATCATGAAAGTTGATAGGGAGGTTGGTCATCACCAGTAGATGACCCCTATTGATTTTGAGGTCTGTATGTCAAAGGTCAAGGTCACAGTGACCCTGAATAGTAAAACGGTTTCCGGATGATAACTCAAGAACACTTGGGCCTAGGATCATGAAAGTTGATAGGGAGGTTGGTCATGACCAGCAGATGACCCCTATTGATTTTGAGGTCAGTATGTCAAAGGTCAAGGTCACAGAGACCCTGAACAGTAAAACGGTTTCCGGATGATAACTCAAAAACGCTTAGGCCTAGGATCACGAAAGTTGATAGGGAGGTTGGTCATGACCAGCAGATGACCCCTATTGATTTTGAGGTCAGTATGTTAAAGGTCAAGGTCACAGTGACCCTGAACAGTAAAACAGTTTCCGGATGATAACTCAAGAACGCTTAGGCCTAGGATCACGAAAGTTGATAGTGAGGTTGGTCATGACCAGCAGGTGACCCCTATTGATTTTGAGGTCAGTATGTCAAAGGTCAAGGTCACAGTGACCAGGAACAGTAAAATGGTTTCCAGGCAATAACTCAAGAACGCTTGGGCCTAGTTTCAGGAAAATTAATAGTTAGGTTGGCCATGACCAGCAGATGACCCCTATTGATTTTGAGGTCAGTATGTTAAAGGTCAAGGTCACAGTGACCCTGAACAGTAAAACAGTTTCCGGATGATAACTCAAGAACGCTTAGGCCTAGGATCACGAAAATTGATAGGGAGGTTGGTCATGACCAGCAGGTGACCCCTATTGATTTTGAGATCATTAGGTCAAAGGTCAAGGTCACATTGGCTAGGAACAGTTAAATGGTTTCTGATCTTCTTGTCCAAAACCATAGGGCCTAGGGCTTTGATATTTGGTATGTAGCAAAATCTAGTGGTCCTCTACCAAGATTGTTCAGATTATTTCCCTGGGGTCAAATATGGCCCCACCCCTAGGGTCACATGGTTTATATAGCCTTATATAGGAAAAAACTTTGAAAAACCTCTTGTCCAAAACCACAGGGCCTAGGGCTTTGATATTTTGTATATGACATCATCTAGTGATCCTCTACTAAGATTATTCAAATTATTCCCCAAGGGTCAAATATGGCTCCGCCCTGTGGGTCACATGGTTTACATATACTTATTTACAGTGTGCATATAATTTCTGTTCCTTGTGCAATTACTAAATGCATCAAGGGGGGCATTTCGTGTTCGACGAGCTCTTGTTACCCACATTTTGATGCACTTCCACTCTGTCTCAGTTATTCAATGGATTTGATTCAAACTTAAAGTAGTTGTTCTGCATCAACATATATCATACAACGAAAGATGCATTACTCTAGCAAAAGCGTACCATGAATGATGTCACTTTTATACTCAGCAATTCTGAATAAATTGTTTAGTCTGTACAGTAGTAAACAAATTTGCTATACTGTTCTATATAAAATTAACAACCTTCTGAGAGCTGTAACACATAGCCAGGCCCATTTAAGAAAAGAATTTCTGAAATGACCTATAAACCACCAAAAAACACCGGGAAAAGTAGGGCTCATGCATCTTCTAAGAGAGAATTTTTGTCTGACAGGTCAACACTGGAATATTTTCTGAACTGATAGCTAAAATATGAGTATTAACACATGAGTAATAAGGTTTGTTTACATTTTTATAAATTGAAAATGCTACCAAAATGTCAGGTAAAGGTCCACAATGAAATAAAAACAGGAACTGGGTTACATAAAACATGAAAATTCCACTTTAGTTGGGGAAAAATTGAGGATTTTTTCTTCCCGCCATTTTCTGACTATAGCCAGGAAGTGCTGCTTGAAATGAATTTGACTCAAACTGTTGTTCCACAGCATTATGTACACTGGAGATATTAGTTACTACAGTGATAGCTCTAGTTTCATCAGATCTGGCCTATTTCATTAACAGGCATCAAAATAGCCGAGCACACTCTCTCCTCTGACAGCTCTTGTTAATTAGATTAAGAAAGTACATTGTATATAAACCATATATACATTTTTCTCTAAAATAAACAAAGCTGATCATATAGCATATGACTACAAGATACACTAAAGGATGTCTTACCAATTTTTAAAAGGCTCACAGCAAGTACCCCTATGTTTTACTGCATTTACAAGTCTCTTCTTGAGGGAGTCGTGTCACAGATTTTTGGAAACATAAGTTTCAATTTTATGACCTTTTTAGCTCACCTGAACACAAAGTGCTCGGGGTGAGCTATTGTGATCGCTCCCTGTCCGGCCGTCCGGCCACACTTTCCTTTAAACAACATTTTCTCTGAATTTTGTTCAATGGTTCTGCTTGGTCCCTTTTTGGAGCAGCCAGACCTAAAATAAAAAAAAACTTTTAAAGAACATTTAATCAACCACTTGATGAGTCTTCACCAAAATTGGTGTTTAGCATCCTTGTCTGGTCCTCTGTCAGCTTTGGTCAAAAGTTCAGACTGTCACAGCTAAACAGAAAAAAAAACAACTTTGAATGACTTCTCATGAAACACTTGATAGATCTTCACATTGTCTGTGGCATCATTGTACGGACTTTTTCAGATTTATTTCAGTTGTTCCACTAGACCCCTTTTAAGGGCCACTAAAAACTAAAAATAGAAACAAAATCTTTAAACAGCTTCTTATCAATGATAACAATCATGGCCGTAGCGACTATTGAGCCAACCGAGGCACTTGCTTTGGTCATTTTTTCTGCCTCACTTGACTCGGAGGAGGATTTTTCTGCCTCAATTGCCTCGGTAGGTTTTTCTGCCTCACTTGCCTCGGTAGATTTTTCTGCCTCACTTGCCTCGGTATTTTTCTGCCTCACTTGCCTCGGTCATTTTTTTTTTGCCTCACTTGCCTCGGTAGATTCTTCTTCCTCACTTGCCTCGGTAGATTTTTCTGCCTCAATTGCCTCGGTATTTTTCTACCTCTACCTCGCCTGTATTTTTTGGTCGTGGGTTCGATCCCCGACCGCGTCATACCAAATACGTAAAAAATGGTACTAGTAGCTTCCTCGCTTGGCGCTCAGCATTAAGAGGGTAGTGCTAGGACTGGTCAGCCCGGTGTCAGTATAATGTGACTGGGTGGGGTATCATGTCACGTGTCTACGACGTAATATTCCAGTGTGGCAGCACTATAAAGTTGGGTATTGTGCTCACTGCTACAAGTAGACACCGTCGTATATGTGACTGAAAAATTGTTGAAAAAGACGTTAAACCCGAACACACACACACACACTCGCCTGTATTTTGGTCTCCGTCTTTCGATTTGCCCCAACTGTATGAATTACCAGGCTTTCTAGTGAAATCTTATCTCGGTTTAGTCACTATGTCTTCCATTTTCATTTTCGAATAGGTTTGTTATATAAAATATGGAATAGACAACAGCGTTTATACACGATACGACGTTACAACTGTGTGATGTTTATGAGAGATATTTCAGTATCCTTCTACAGTTGGTGCGCGCATTTCTGATCTCCTAATGCAAGTGGTCCTTAAATAGACGTCTCTGAAGCAAGTTTGACTGTACTTAAAATGGAAATCCGTTATAGCACCGAAGGCTACCTTCCACTGTCCTCCCCTCTCACATTCTGTAATGAAGTTTATTAGTACTGTGAGTGATAAAACATTTCTCTTGCATACGCATATGAAAAACTCTAGGATATGGTCAAAATTTATGAACATAAATATGTATTTGAGATCTGCCTAAATCACGTCTTGGTGCCATAATCGGGCCTCCTATAGCTTAGATATTATTTCGTAACTATCATTCATATAATAACAGTTACTGCAGACGCGAATTTTATTTCCCTATAAATGGTAGATATCAAGCATGTTTATATCATCGTAAATTATCAACAAATGTTTTTACCACTATTACAATAAACGGATACTTGATATCATTTCATGATTCAGACATATAAAGTAAAGAAATTCTAGTAATCTTCAAAAGATTTACCAGACATAATATTGAACCTAGCTTTACGCGGGAAAAAATGTTACTCATTAAGTTACACTTGCATCGTAATCTATACACTGCTAAATGCAAAAAAAATATATCTACAATACTGTGAAAAGTGATCGTAAAATGTAAGAAGCGTAATGAACCCCGCAAATTTAAATGCAAACGCTGCAAATTTAAGTAGGGTAAAATGGGGTAACTGGGACACTTAAAGAAACACTGTTGAGTAATATTTTAGAAAGACAAAATATAAACTGGATTTATTGATATTTCAGTATGAGCAACCTATATAATATATGACGAATATAAAGTTTTACAAATACCTGATAACCTGTGATTAACTATAAATAATTAAACATTGGTCAGGTGTCCCAAGTTACCCCACCCAGTTGGGGTAACTTGGGACAGTTTAGTTGTATTAAAATTGTGTATATTACAGTCGCATTTATGAAAAATGAAACCATTCATGTCCACAGATCAAAACAGAAGTCTAAACTGAAAATATAGCTCAATATTAATTACAATTTATGACTGTTTTGTAAAACAAGGATGCATAAAGAAATCAATATGTCAAATTTTTGCCTCAAATATGTCATTATTTGTTTCAGTATATGCTTATTATATATATCGTTTAAAATAAAAAATGTTATAAGTGTAAATAACTATGTGTGAATTAAACATTAACTTGACATAATCCATTATGTACTTATATATGTGATTTTTACACTTGAAACTGATCAAAATTTTAAACAGTCTTAGAACATAGATTTTATCAATTATTAACGGGACAATTAAAATGTGTGTCTTTTTTCACAAAGAAATAAGGACATTAACTAGCTTTTTGCATACAGGAAGACTCGGGGAGGATGGGGTGAGATGTGAGGGGAATGAAGGCAGGGTAAAAGAGATCTAGAGGGACACATGGGCATACGATCTCGGAAACTATTGGCAACTGTACCTAAAATGAGTCGTCTGACCAATATTTGGTGTTTGCTTTTGCCTGAATATTTGACACAACGTCTTCTTTTAAAGGAGTAATTAACAAAAAGAACTACCCAGTTGGCTTGACTGTCAGTTGGGTTCTACGCTTCCCCTAGTATAAATACTACTTATTAATATAAGATTTGCCGACAGTTTCTTTAAACATGAAAGAAATATCAGTATTAGCCTATTAGACTATCAAAAATTCTAAACCTACCAGATTTTACGCAGAATGAGTGGGAGGGGTTTACAGAATGATCTACCTTTAAATAAACTTATGTGATAAACATTTGTGACTAAACAGTGACTTGGATCATGTAAACTTGGTATCAGGTAGAAAATGTTAGGTAATTGCACCCAAGTTAAGCTAATATAGATTATGACCACGCTTGTGAACTAGTGGCATACTTACAAAATATCAGAGTTTCATCATTACTAGATTTTCTTTCCTTTTTTCCTTTCATTCGTGGAAAAAGATTAAAAATTGACAATTTATAGTGGTTATGTCCAGTTATGTACAACATTTTATGTACTGTCCATTGCAGCATATTCCCTTTTTCTTCCAGCATCCAGTTTGTTCAAAAATAAAATCATGGAGAACTTTGTTCTTAAAGTCAGTGTCCCACTTGCCCTAATACATTTGGGTAAGTGGGACACTTTTGAAAAGAAACGTTCAAAATAAAGTATGTTGTAATTTCTCAAAAACAAATCTCATTGTATGAAACAGTGATGTGATACCTGCAGTTTTGCAACTCTTCCCATAACTGAAGGTATCAACACATACCAATATAAATATTTTGGACTTGCCATATTTCACAAACAAGCACCTGTTTTATAACGTCGTTGTTTGACGTCAACGCAACGGTTCATGACAGGCCACTTTATTATTCAAAATGAAAGTCATTAAAACAAAATTATTATACTTTTCGATAGAATTTTAAAAAAATAATGCCATGTCCTTGATTTGCAATGATACATAATACGCTTCAATATTTCAAGCAAGTTTAATGCGATATTACATATATACGAGAACCAGCTTCTTGCGTCAAAATTATCACGACGTCACATTTATGATCAAGCCGTATCGAAATTAAATATCTTTAAGATCTTATTGATATACCGACTACATATAAGCAAATACATCTATAAAGTCAGACGACTATTTCTACTGTGCGTTTTACTAGACAGGAACATAACGAGACTATTTTAATGCACCATCTGAAAAAAATAGGCATAATTATTTACAGCGTGTAATTTTATGTTTTCTTATTCTTATTTAATTAGTAATACCCTCAACATATGTCTAAGAAAATTGATTCTTAAAATATTTTCCAGTCCATCGGCAGAAAAAGTTTTGTCATAATAGGCTTTAACACTGAATGTTCTTTTTCAACATATGATCTTATTTACGGAACGTAACCAATATTTACCCCGATTTACTGAAAAGCGTAAAGTGTCCCAGTTTCCCCATTGTCCCAGTTACCCCATTTTACCCTACTATATGTCATTACTTGGGGTTATGGGATTATGGGCATAAGTTGCAGCGTCATTGAATTTTTTTTATTTGGGCATAAGTTGCAGCGTCATTGATTTTTTTTATATGGCGCCACAGCGTCACTGAATTTGTAAAATAAAACGGGAATAAAAAAAGCACTTGATAACTCAGTTCGAATAATAGAAACAGACAGTATAGCCTTATACTGTAGATGTAATTATTTAATGGAAGATATGAAATTCAAAAGACTGCCGGAGACAGAGCCTTGTAGAAATGGGAGACGCATTTAGGTACTTTTATACCACGAAGTGTAGCAAAATAAGTTTCCAATCAAAATTCTTCGATGGAAATTATAGACTTAAACTACTCAAATTTAAAATTTAAATAAACAATAACAAAACTCTTTCGGTCAGAGGTGTTGAGTCCAATTATGACTTTTCGTTACAGGCTTACACTTACCATAGCTACATTTCATACAATGTATTGTTCAAGATTGTTCGATTATTTTGTATGAATACAAATTTGTAAATTTAAGAAAAAGTATATACGTGTATTGCACTTTAAAGTTTCATAGCTTTTCTTGGATTCAGTGTTGTTATATTTTCTGGTCCAGTTTGGGAGTATGCTATTATTCTTCTTCGTTGCATTCTTTGCTTCCAAAGGATCTTTTTACATATTTTATTTAAATATATCCATATTGTTTGTGTCAAACAAATTAAGTAATTCATTCTAGATACCAAATTCAAACATTGATCTTCCCAATTCAGTTTCCTGTATTGTAGCCAGTGATGAGGGCAAAAGGTATTGCCAATATATCAAAACCACATTTAAGAATTTTCCATTTAATACAATAGAGTTTCTGAGTTCTTAAGCTTTAGCAAACTAACAGCCAAACCTTAATAGACAAGTGGCTACTTAATGCAGAATTTACTCTTTACCCATATCACATTTTAATAGACTGTATTCTTATTTTATGTACATCTGTTCACTACTGAGATCTGACTCTGCGTAACTAAGAATGGGGAAAATATAAAACCAAACTAGGTTGACTTGAAAATGGGCAAATTTTATTTTGCCAAATGATTCAAACAAATAGAAACCTAATATGATAATTTTCCGCATATCTGGGCAAAAAATACGGCCACAGAAGAAACAGAAAGCTAAAAGTGACCTGGGACGCCCGCCCAGATACGCAGTGTCGGATGAGGAGTATGAACAGTAACAACTGAAAGTAGGTAAACGGAATGAAGAAAAAATAATAAAATATTTGTAGTGTTATGTAAATGAGAGATATTTATCATAGCTTTTGAAAACTCGAACTCTTTGTATTGAAAAACGAAACCGTAAGAAATAAACCTTAACACATATAAGTGAGTATTTTAGAATGACTATCACTAGTAGAAGTGATCGCCTCAAGTACAATTGTAACTAGGTAACTGTATAATAAAAAAGTAGTGTTAGAATATTATAAAATTGAAACATTATAAATACTGGTACTTTGTTGTCAGTGGTTGTGCACATATACTAGTTATGAAATGATATAAACATGTATTCCAAATGCAAATAAAAGAATGTGACTAGACTAGAAAATAATACAAAACCGAAGGTATCAGTGTTGTCCCGCCGCCTCAGCCGGTCGAGAATGTAATGGTAACATTGTGTTGATGCGCAACGCCTCAGATAGACTAGTAAGTAAATATACCTTACGAAATTTACAGCAACATTTTGAATTATATGTGTATCAATGGAAGATACAAGCTTTTTCCACAAACAGGCAGAAAACCATAATGCAAAATATGTAAAAAAAAAAAAAAAATAAATAAATAAATAAATAAAAAAAAATAAATCCGCCGGATTATTCTAAAAGAAGGATGGCGTTTCTCGCTGATTGGTTGAAATTGATCATGTGGTTAAACGGAACTCTCTGATTGGCTGTTGCCTAAATGCAAACATTTACCCAAATGCTATACAATGACATAAATTATTTTATCTACCATAAAATGCATAAATGTGTGCAAAATGTCTTCCTAAATCGTCATTTTTTTTATCTTAAACCTCAACAACACCCGTCGCCCCCTCACTCCCACCTTTCTCCCCAACACCGCCTTCGTTTTGTTTATCGAATTTCTTCTGTTTTCGTTTTCTTTATTGTCGAGAAAATGAATATATGCCTATCATTCCGTTTTTATTTTCCTTCGATTTTTATCAAATGTCTTTATTAAAAGAACAATTGTTATAAACCCATTGATATAAAACTTTAGATGCAAACTTTTTTAATACAGTCAATAAATATCATGTTTTAAATTTAAATGATGCAAATTTCATTGTTGTAATCAAGATAATTTGTTGAACCCAACCGAAGATAAATTTATTTTCACTTATTGCAAAGGATGGCGAGCTTGCGAAGTTGTGTCGCCACATGCAGGCAGAACTGTTGATAATGCCCTGTGGACATGCCCAGGTATTATATTACGACCAAAATATGACACTTAATGATTTTAGTTGATATGTATTTCATTTTATGTGAAAACAATTGTTGGATCCCCAGTATGGTTTATTTTAATAATTAGCTTTAATGCGGAGTTGTTGTATTAGCGTCAAATGGATATGTGGTATCATAATCAATCGATCAAACTTAATTTATGATTTAATCATTTTACTCAGTATGTATTTGAATGTTTTATTCAAGCTAAAGAATTTCATTTGTTAATTTGCGTTGCAAACAATTTCATTTTTAAAAACATTCGGCTCTCATCTCTGCGGTGAGTTGTATTATTTCTTTCAATCGCATGTCCAGTCTTTTTAGTAACACTCTTTTCATTAGATGATAGAAGAGCTTGTCTTATAGACCACTAATGTCCCTTTCTTCATGTGTGCAACATAAGATGGACCTTTGATTGTAGGGAAAATTGTTTGAGCATTTTAACAAAGTGATCTTACGCCTATATGATAAACCCTCCCACACTTACCACTGTTGGCACTATGCCAGTACCATTCAAATTTGCTTAACAACCTCAAATGATCATGATGAATCATTAACAAACTTGGTCTGTAGCATCCTTGCAGGGACTGCTCTCAAGTTCATTCAACTGGTTCCTCTTGACCCCAAAAGAACAAAAAATAGAAAAACCTTTGGACAACTACTTTTCATGAACTGTTCTATGAACTTTTTCAAGCTTGTCCTGTAGCACCATTGCCTTGCATTTTCTAAAATTTAATGAAATGGTTGTGCTTAATTCCTTATATGGGGCTGCTAGAGTTAGAAAAAGAAATTTAACCTTTAAACAACTTCTTCTCATGAACTGCTTGAAGGACCTTGATGGTCTAGATCCTTACATGGACTTTTCTTAAGATTTGTACAGGCTTCAGCTTGATCCCTTTTAGGGGCCACAAGCACTGAAAATAGAAAAACCTTCAAACAACTTTTCATGAATAAGGGCCTCTGTGGCAGACTTGTTTTAAGTTTGTTGACTTTGAATCACTTGCCCCTCACCAATGTAAGTCCCAAACCTTGCTTGGGGTGTGTTCATGCGAAGAAGTCCTCCATCTGGCTTACAGAAAGTCAGTGGTTGTACATGCCTGAAACAATGCTTGGAGGGGCACCTAGGGTCTTCCTCCACTATTAAAATCTTGAAAATGACCAAAATTTTGTTGGTATGACAGGTAAAACCAACATAAAAAATCTTCTCATGAACTTTACGAAACTTGTTCTATAGCAGCCTTTCGTGGACCTGTCTTTTGTTCAAATACTTTTGCTTAACTTGATTTGTTTTATGGGCCGCCGGAGCTTGAAATAAATAAACCTTTAAACAACTGCTTGAGAGACCTTTGCTAAACTTGGTCTGTAGCATCCTTGGATGGACCCTTCTCAGGTAAATTCATTTTTTCTGCTTGACTGCAGGTATGGGCCACCAGAGCTGACAAAAGAAAGATCTCAAAGTTCGCATTGGGAGGGGGCCAACAGTGGGACAGCCAGCTAAATCTATTCCTACTTCCCATGAAAAGGTTTGGACAACCAAAAAAAAAAGATCTATTACAGCTTCTTCTTATGAACCACTTTATGAACTTGGAAACTTGATCTGTAGCACTTTTAGTTTGACCTAGAGCTCATGTCTGTTCAAATGGTTACACAATTTGCGGCTGTCACAGTAAAAATTAGAGAAAGCATTACATAACTTTTGACGAAACTGCTTAAGGTAGTTCTGCACATTCAGATCATTTTTTTTCTACAATGTAGAATGTGATTAAACCATGTTGTTTTTTTGTTTGTTTTTTTTTTTCAAAAATTTCAGCATATTTTCGGCAAATAAAAAGATAGGGTCGTGTGTTTTATATTTTGCTAGATTGATTTGAAACAAATGGACCAAACACAGGTTTTCATAGCAGGAGTCTATGGGAAAATCACAACTTGATGACATTTTCTTGAGCAGACTTTTTTCTACAATGTAGATTTTAATGAAACTTTTCACAGTTGTAAATAAACATATGGTCTATGATATGGTGAAATAAAATATATAGGTCTTCTTCTTCTTCCGATGATGTACATAAATCCGATAAAAAAACAACAACAACAAAAACGATAAAAAACCGTGGTCCCGTGACTACGGCGTGACATCCAAACATCTCTTGAAAGCCTCGGCGCTGTCGACCATGGTGACTAGTTCGGGACGCTGGTTCCACAGTCTGGTGGCAGAGGGGAAGAAGGAATGGAGGAAGACGTCAGTGCGGCAGAAGGGGAGAAAGAATTTGACGAGTGACCCCTTGTGTTGATGTAGGCTAGATGGAAGTACCTCTCTGCAGGGATGTCAATGAGGCCGTGGTGATACGGTAGACCATCACGAGCTTGGCGTTGGAGAGGCGATGTTCAAGGGGCTGCCAGCCAATATCAGCAATCATCTGACTGGTGCTGCTTGTTGTGCGGTAGTTCCCCTTGACGAATCGTACAGCGCGGCACTGAACTGCCTCCAGTTGCGTGATATAGAGCAAGAAGAGGAGGTGTCCTATGACTGATCCTTGGGGGGACACCTGAGATCACTGGAGATGGGTCGGATGAGTTTCCCTCAACTAGAACTTGTTGACATCTGTTTGCCAGGAAGCTCCGGATCCATTGCAATAAGTTGCCCCTGATACCGTAGTAGTGTAGTTTGCAGGCTAGTCGTTCGTGGGGGACCTTATCGGAGGCCTTGCTAAAGTCAAGCAAGATGGCATCGATCTGCTCCCCCTCGTCGAGGGCGCTGGCAAGGTCATGCAGTGTGAGGATGAGCTGGCTCTCCGTGGACCTCTACCTCCGGAACCCATGCTGCTGATCGGAAAGTATCCGATGCGTGTCGAGGTGGGTCATGATCTGGCTGTGCAGAATATGTTCAATGAGTTTGCTGCAGACAGAGGTGAGGGAAATGGGTCTGTAGTTCTCTGGCGGGGTCACTATGGTCTCCCTTTTTGAAGATAGGCGTGACGTTGGCATTTCTCCAATCTGTTGGTACTTCACTCTGTCGTACAGATGCTGAAAAGATGAGGGCTAATGAAGGGGCCAGCTCCTCTGAGTGTTCAGGAACTTTGTCGGGATATTGTCTGGACCTGTAGCCTTGTGGGTGTCGAGACCGACCAGAAGCTTCTGCACTCCCTCGGCTCCAACATCAAAGTGATGAATGTCAGGGTGGGGATTGGTACCGAGTGTTGGTATGTTGGTCAGATCCTCCTGAGTGAAGACACTACTAAACTGCCGGTCCTTGTGCTTGTTGTTGAAATATTTTCCCTTAATTAAAGAAATCTGCAAATTTCATGCTGTTTTAACACATTATCCAGAATTATTTAACGTTTCAAACTTTTTAATATAATTTATCTTTAAAAAGTTTGTTATATTGTCGTTTTTTAATAAATTTACTCATGGGTTGCCACTAATTGAAAACATGATTTTCGTTTCCGTATGCCGGGTCTAGGCTTTATTCTAAGTTTTACGGATAAATGACGTTAACTACCTTATTAATATATGACCCTATCATGTGAGTAATTAAGGCCCATTTGGGCATCTTGTTAGATTTTAATGTTTGAATGACCCTGAACATAAAAATATCATATTGCTCTTCAAATATGGCTAAAAAGTGCTAACAGGTCTAGAGATGATAACGATGACTATATATTATGAGCATGAATTAGACGTACCCGGATATACTAATGTTAGTAAACATGGCGGACGAAGAAGAAGTTGAGGAAGTAAATGAAAGTGAAATGAAGACAAGCAGCTCACTGCAGCATATGTTAGCAGTAATCGCTGAAGAAAGGAAAAAAGAAACAGCAACATTTTCTATATCAGGTGGTAAGTCGCGAGAGATAGACACGATTTTCTGGAAAAAATCGAATAAATCCAGATTTCTATGACTTTGATTCACGGAGTTCACGTGATTTAGTTAGCATTTGAGCTTCGACACACGCATGTCACTGTAACCCCTCGGTTTTTGACTTTGGGTGTCATTTTTCGATTTAAGGGGTGTGGGACATTTTTTATAATTACCAATTAACAGTAAATCTTTTTAAACTGATGAAAAATAAAGGATGTGGTCAGGTTACCAGACCACTAACCACTGCCAAAAATAAGTGTAAATAAACAAGCCTTTATAGAGTTTTTTTGACAAGAAATATGGCAGTGAATTTGTTACAGTTATTTTTCAATTAAAAGCAAGGCAGTGGTGTTAAAGTCGGAATACAGGCAGGACGATGGTGTGCCTGCTCAGGGCCGGCAAAATCAATTGTCCAAGTTGTATATTTGCGAGTCCGGACAACTGAATTTTTGCAATTTACTTGTCCATGGACAAGTGAAAACTGAGCATCTGCTTTCCTATTTTTGACTAAAATTCAACTGTATTTTTACATTTATTGATAACCTGGATGTTTATATCTTCAAGCAGAAGTAGTTTATAGTGTAATTATTTAATTAATGGTTGCAAATAAAATATCTGGCACTATTATTTTCCCCCGTATATCTGTTGCTTCGGTGGGTTTGGTAAGTGATTTAGACCGAACCATAATTTTGACTGGTTACCAAAAGATCGCGCATAAAATCTGCATTTCCTATGTTAGAAATCAGCACAGTCTGCATTGTCATTTGCAAGCAGATTACGATTTTCAATTCAATTTATGATGGATTTCCTAATTAGATCCTCTTCAAAAAGTCTGGTAAAGCTGATAATCCGCCCCTCCAAAAAGACCAAAAAAGACTATGATTGTAAGTATGATTCGTCCAAACGCAAACATGAATTTCAAGATTCCTGGTTGTCGGACTTCCCATGGCTTCATGTTGACGAATCTGGCATTACTTCTTGCAAATTTGCATGCAACTTCCTCTGTTAGCCGATACGAAATGTGGTTTATACATGGGACAACTTGTGAGTCATAAGGACACCTTAAATGCACAAGAAAAAAGTGCAAAACATGCAACATGTCATTTAAAATCCGAATGTTAAACACAAAAGAAGTGTATTATACTAAATTTGAGGGAGACCTTGATAAAACTATAAGTATAATGAGGGGCAAACAGACAGGTTTAAAATGTTGTTCGACACAGCCTATGCAGTTGCCAGAAATCGAAAGCCTTTCATTGCTTATGAATATATTTGTGACATTCAAAAAACAAATGGTCTCGATCTTGGTAATGATCATCTCAGTAGGAAAGCCTGTGTTGAATTTGTGAAGTCAATTGCTGGTTCACTACATAATACTTTGGTGTCTGATTCTAGCACTGACTTGGCTATTGTTGATCAAGAGTGTATCCTTGTCAGATTTATTGATCCGGAAACAAAGGCTCCAGTTACCAGTATTGCAAGTATTGAGCCACTGCATACTCCTGATGCAAATGGTGTTTTTTTTTTCAGCAATTAGGAGCGGACTGCATACAATAGGTATTGACATTGACAGTTGTAATAAACCTGCACTTGCATACGTGAATATGGATGGTGCCAGTGTGAATATGGGTGCTAAAAATGGTGTAGCTAGAAAATTATCAGACTGTGTGGACCATACAGTTGTAATAACTCACTGTGTTGCTCACCGCCTTGAGCTGGGGGTTTTGGATGCAGCCAAAAATGAATCTTATCTTGAGCAATTTGAAAGTACTATAAAACATATCTACAGATTCTATTCAACCAGCCCGAAAAGAAGAGCAAACCTTCATAGTATTCCTGAAGTTTTAGAAAATGAACTTACAATGTATTCTGATAATACAATCCATTTTTTGGGTGCCAAGCAAACGTCGTGCAGACAGGCAGCAGCAGTAACAGCTGTTGTTAATGATTTTGTAGCCACTGTTACACACCTCGAGCAGATACTTGAAACATCTAAAAGAGTGGACGAGAAAGGTCAAGCAAAGAAAATTCACAGTGATATTACTCAGGTGAAATTTGTAAAGTACATGCATTTGATGCTTGATGTATTAAGCATGTGACCTCTGTTAGCCAGTTGTTTCAAGTGAATGATCTACTTATTTTTGAAGTTCAAGAATCTGTAGACACATTGTATACTCACCTTCATGCTATGACAGTTACACCTGGAGAAAGTTTGAAGGAATTCTATGATACATTTGGCGCAGACTCCAGGGTCTATAAGGGTGTCAAACTGAATGGCCCATTGCCATCTAGAATGATAAGATATATAGATCTGTCACTCATGACCATTATTCTATGGTGTACAAAAGGTAAAAGTATGTTCTTTACAGTTTAAAAGCATCTTACAGTTTGTACATATGTCAATAGAAAAGTTTAGAAAGGCTGGGCAGCCAATTCTCACTTGAATGATACCAACAAGGGAGCTTAAGTGAAAGTAGGGTGCGGCGAAGAAAGCCTAGAATGTTATTTGCTTACCATGTGATATTGAGGTCTATCAGATAATAATAATTCTGCACAGTTCACTTTGCTATAGATGTAGTAAAGACATATTTACAATATACAGTGAACCTGAAAATTAAACTTTGTTCGCATTCTTAGTTTCTACATGACTAGTTTGTACTGATGCAGGAACCCTTGCTTGCCTGACGAAATTTGGTGCAAAAATTCATATTGCTGAAAATTTGATCACAAGTTCATTAAATTTTGTGTCATCACTGATGCATTCAGAATTATTTTAGCGGTCATATGGGAATACTGTGTGCTGAAATGCACAAAAATGAGCACCTGCATTCCAGGTACTGCTTGTGGGAATCCCACCATAATCAGTCAACCTGTGTGAAAACTGCACCATATTTTATTGTTTCATTTAGTACAGCTGGCTATGTAAATCATTGTCTAGGATTACAGAAGTTCTGTATTTCTAGACAAACCATACTATGTGTAATATATAGTAATAACATCTTTAATTAATTCAGAATAAAGGCTATTGTAAGAAGACAAAAGCATTGAATAAACTAGTATTGACCAGTCTAAGTATATTGTCCAAAATTGAACCTGACCAGGACACAATGCCAAGGACCAAAACTGAATCGACCAGTATTGACCACTATACTTTTTAATGCACAAAACTTTATATTATTCAAATTGCTTTATTATTTTTATATTACTATTACAGCCTGTGCTAATCTGTGAATGTACATTCTGTAAAAGTGTTTAATAAACCAGTACTGACCAACCAAGAGTGGCTATAGTATTGAATCGACCAGTATTGACCGGTATTGACCACTATTAACCGGTTTTAACCGGTATTGACCGCCGGCCCGGTCAGTACTCATATTGACCGGCTTTTTGCCAACATTGAACCATAGGGTTGCTAAATTGTCGCTAATTTAATTGAGTTTCTTGTACTGTCATATTCTAGGGAACTAACCTTACCCAGGGTTTCAGAAATCCCATGTCCTGAGACTGCGGGCTACAAGACAATTCTGTTGGGCTACTAAAACATTTTAGGGTGAACCCGCCTTGCAGGCAAAAATACTGGTAGCCCAGTGGGCAAGCAATAAATTTGCAGATTTCTAAAACCTTGCTTACCAGAGAAATTAAAAACAACAGAATCTAATCTTGCCAGTTTCTTGTGAAATCAGGTATTACTTTGATCAGTGTGTCAAAAAATCTAGACGAAAGTTGTCATGAAAGTGCAAAGAAAGCGTCTTTGAAGTCATAGATAAACAAGATTTATTTGGTACTAGGGAGATTTCGTTGTATGTTTTTAGGAAATTTTCATTTGCCTGTTGACAGGTAATGTTCATAAACATCACAAGTGCACAGTGAAGATGTTTTTTTTCTTAGGGATGTCTATTTTTAGCTCGACTATTCGAAGTATGGAGAGCTATCCTACTCGACCTGGCGTTGGCGTCCTTTCGCGTCTGCACTTTGGTTAAAGTTTTGATGCACTTTCTCTTTATCTTTGTTATTACTTGATGGATTTACTTCAAACTTATATAATTGTTCCTCATCATCACCCACATCATATGGCACAAAGGTCATAACTCTGGCACCAATATTTCATGAATTATCCCCCTTTTTACTTAGAATTCCAAGTTAAAGTTTTGGTGCACTTTCACTTTATCTCAGTTATTACTAAATGGATCTGATCCAAACTTAAAATAGTTGTTCAGCATCATCACCCACATGATATGGCTTAAGGGTCATAACTCTGGCACCAATATTTCATGATTTATACCCCCATTTTACTCAGAATTTCAGGTTAAAGTTTTGGTGCACTTTCACTTTATCTCAATTATTACTACCGGTATGTGGATTTGATTCAAACTTAAAATAGTTGTTCAATATCTTCACTCACATCATTTGACACAAGGGCCATAACTCTTGCACCAGTATTCATGAATTATCCCCCATTTATACTTAGAATTTCAGGTTAAAAGTTTTGGTGCACTTTTACTCTATCTCAGTTAAAATTGTATGGATTTAATTAAAACTTAAAATAGTTGTTCAGCATCATCACTCACATCATATGACACAAGGGCCATAGCTTTTGCACCAATATTTCATGAATTATCCCCCTTTTTACTTACAATTTCAGGTTAAAGTTTTGATGTACTTTCACTCCAACTCAGTTATTACTGAATAGATTTGATTCAAACTTAAAATAGTTGTTCCATCTTATCACCCACATCATATGACACATAGTCCATAACTCTGCCATCTCTCTTATTACTTAATACTTTTGACACAGACTGAAGCTATTGTCCAATATTTCATCCATGTTAGAGTCATTAAACACCCAAGTGACAGGTCCAGCTTCGTCAAATGTGCCCAGTTTCACTATCCAGCATCGAATAGTTGAGCACGCTGTCTCCTGTGACAGCTCTTGTTATTTTAAATAGCCATGGATATCAGATTTCAGAAGTGATTTTTCCTTATCGTGTACCTGGACCTGTATATTAGTAAAATATAGATGATGCTCTGGTCAGAAAACAGATTCCCTAGTCTGTGAATAAGTTGAAAAAAAACACATTTATTGACACTAACAAATCAGTTAGATTAAGAACTGTTTGTCTTTGAGAATTCACAATATTGCAGGATTTTGAAATTTTGTAGAGTTTGAAGTGGTATCTGGTGACACAGTGAAGTTCTGGACCAGCTTGTTTGAGCAATATTTCCTCATGTCAGATGGTGCAGATGGTATGAGAGATGATATGCTGTTCTATGTTAGACGAGTGAAAGGAGAAAAACTTTCATTCATGAAGGTAACTTAAATAACCATTTTTTATATGCCCGTCTCTCTAAAAGAACACCCGTGGCGAGCGGGCGGCTGGGTGGCTGTCTGCGTCCAAAAGCATGTCCGCTCTCTAAGTCGAACAGGTCTCACCCGATCTTCACCAAACTTGCTGACAATGTTTGTGGGCATAATATCTCGACCAAGTTCGATAACCAGCCAAATCACCCCAGGCACTCTTGGATTATGGCCCTTGAATTACTCGAAAAACTGGCAATTTAGCCTTGTCTGCTCTCTAGTTTTCATCCAATCTTAGACGAGCATATTTTGTGATAGTCTGGCACTCTTGTTTCCCATTTATATAAAATACCATGTATTCTGAAATGCATAATATGTATACCCCGAATAACTCAGCTTTTAAACCTTTTAAAAACATAACTCTGTCTAAGATGGAGTACAGTTTGAAGTTAAAAAGAACCAGAAACAGTTTGGTAATTAACCTCTGTAATACATCTCATGATTGTTTTTTTTTCTTTTTCATTTTCAGACAGAAATAGAAGTGTACAGAAAACATTCCAAAAAGCAGCCCACCTTTGATGACACCAGTATTAATTGGGAGGAAACTGTTTATCTTAATATCATTTTACATCAAGTAAGTAAGTTGTTGTTTAGGATCAGGCAGTACATTAAATATCTGTGTAATAGAATTCTGCTTAAGCCAGTGATAGTTGGCATAAAGGTGTTTCATTACCTCTTATTAATTATTAGATAATCAAACTGAGGCTGCATGGAAGAGCACCTGGGTAGAGCCGCTGATCTTACATAACTCAACTAAATGACTCCCTCACATAAAGAATTCTATACCCTAACCCTTAGCCTGCTGGCGGCAGATGATTCTGCCTTTGCGACCAGTGCAGACCAAGATCAGCCTGCACATCCGTGCAGTCTGATCATGGTCTGCACTGTTCGCTATTCAGTCAGTAAATTTTCAGTGAAAACCCCTTTGAATAATAAGTGGTACTGTCCAAATTGAAAGATGGACTAGTCCATTATAGAAATATAGCAGGTTAAGGGTTAAGTAAGGTTTCAAAAACCACATCAGTGAGGGGAAAGTGTTTCTAAGTCAGCAGCTGTAAGCAGTTGCCATGGAGATTCTTTCTGTTTCATTTAATGCTCTATGGATACCGTACAGAAATTTGAAAGTTGTAAAATGTCTAAATAATGATATGTAAACATGTTATTTCTGTTTATTTTCAGTTTGTATATACCATGACCTGTGCTGTGTGTACAAGAACTGCCAAAAATAATTTACAGATACTTAAAAAGTACTCTCAGGTATCTTGTTCGAACTTGTTATATGAATACAGGCAATTGATTAAAGACACTCAGATAAAAATCTATATAAAGGTTGACTATTAATGGAGTTTCTTAAAAATTGATCTCAGATCTCCATGAAAGTTTACAACAGATTTGTACAGGAGGTACAATGATGCTGATTTTTTCATAAGTTTTAAAACTATTTCTTTGTGCTATAAATACCTGATTTTTCATGGATTTCAATGAAAATTACATGTTTCTGTTTATTTAATTTAAGAAATAAAACTTAAAGCTACTTGCTCACAGTTGGGGTAAAAATTTTTTAACATGTTCATTTCTGCCAAAATTGACATAGAATGCATATATGACACTATAAATTGATAAAGTGGGTGAAAGGAAGTGTAATATCGTCGCACCACGTAATTTTACGCACACCTATTTCGACGCCATTTTTGTTTTGACCTCGTTCTCGATTAACTTGGGGTTTCCGATGACGTAGTTACTCGGTGTAATGACAGAAAACATCATGGTTACTTTTACCGATAAAAATGTTGGAAAGTTCAGGATTTGAAGATATTTATCAACTTACATTTATCCTATACATGATTTTTAATGTTTCTACTAATGCAAATTTTCATCCATTTTAAAAACTTCCCTGTGGAAGCTTAGATTAAAAAAGTTACTGGAAATTTTGTTGTACGTCTGCAGCCGACTTTGGTGCTATCAAGGTCACATCACTGCCATGTGACATATGTAGTCGCACTATTTTATGCACTGTTTTGGAAGGTGTACGCATTATATATCAATGCGACCATTACTACACACTTCATTTTTTTTCTCTTGTCAAGTAGGCTGCGAACACTGGGATCATCTAAAGTTTTGTATAAAACAAAATGTGCCAAATTCCTCTGTAAACACTGCAGTCCAGAAAAATGAAAGAAAAAACATCAGACAGTGTGTATTAAAAAAGCAGAGTGACTATTTATGTTCTTAGCCCCTTATGTTCATGAATGTTAAAATGTTTTCAGATTTATTTATATCCTTTGGCCTTAATATTGATTATCTACTTGCATCTGCTTTTGTGTCAAGTTTTATTGCAGCATCCATGACAGTTATGGTGTAGCACATTGCTTACAGTGATTGCACAAATAATTAAGCCAATCAAAAGCTTCGTAACAAGTATCATGTAAGATGCGTCGAAATAGGTGTGTTAGAAAAAAGTATGGCCGACCACACTAGTTGTTGTTTACCTTTTGATTTCTGGCAGTCAGTTGTTTAGAATAAGATGTTATTGGTATGATTCAGTGCATAAAAGGTTAGTGCACATGCATCATCTAATAGAGTCACGTATTGTTACTGAATGAAAAAGCGCGGCCATGTTGCTTGTTATGTGCGTCGAAACTGGTGAGTCTGGGATATATTGGTAATGAAGACTGTTTATTTCTGATATTACTTCCAAAGTGTTTCCTTCTAAACAATACTTTTGGTGATTTATAAGGATATCTTACAGAACTCATACATATTGCACCACAGGTCATTTTCACAGCACCCACATTTGATCAGTTTTTGAGAGAAAAACTTTTAGGCATGAACATGTAATTAAAAAATGATTGTATTGATAATTTGGCTGTTTGGTGGATATTTGTGTTGTATTTTATGTCTGAAAATGATTTTATCTTGCCCTTTTCTTAAAGTCCAGGATGCTAAATTCACTTTTAAACCAGATTTCAATTTACATTTTTGTAAAATCTGCACAAAAGAAATTAAACTATTATTTGACACAGTATGTATTTTGATTTGAATATTTTTTGTACATACAGCGAGTATACCCATCACCAAGTAGGAGAAGAATGGACAGTAAGGGGACGCAAGAAGAAATATGTTATCCAAATATATTTTTCACTGTGGATAATTTTGAAGAGGTGAGTATGACAATCCTTTCATAATGTTCTTACGTGTTTGTTTTGTATGTAGGTTCTATCATTGTATTGATTAGGAAAGATCGTTTTTGGAAAATTCAGTCTTAGAACCTGTGTTATTATATATGCACACAAAATATGAGACTTATTGGTACAGACTGGCACAGAACCATGCATTACAACATGGTAAAGAGGGAATTGTAATGAATTTGTATGGTTGAAATTATTAATTATCTAGATTGGTATTCTTTATAATAAAGCTTTCATTTACTGTGTTTGGGTTGAAAATACTTTAAAAATATGGAAAGTTTTTCATAAACATCTCACTTCAGATTACTTCCATAATTGAATGTGATTTTATTCCTCTGTTGTGTAAATGTTTTCCATTACAAATTTGACAAAGAAACCTCTATAGAACACCATTAATCTTTTCCGTGGTTCAAAGTTGTATTTTGATGCCTATATTAATTTTAGAAAGTCTAACTCAGTTCCTACCAAGTTTATAACCTCACCATAGTACAAACTGGGAATATATTACATATATAGTGGGAACTTAAAAAAAATTGTTAAAGGTGTTGGTGCGATTTTGAAATGATTTTGCAGAAATGTTTCTTGGGTGACATTCTAAAAAGAATATTCATATTCTGCTTTGTCAAAAAGAGCATGGTCACCAGAGCTAAAAATAGAAAATTCTTCAAATGCAATCTCCTAAACCACTGGTCTGATATTGAAATAATTACATAGAAATGTTCCTTTGGTAAATCTCTACTAAAATCATTAAAAGACATCTTAACTTGTCAAAAAAACATGACTGTCTGGGTTGGGTCTAGTTTCCTTATATGACTGTACGGAAATGTATTCCTCTGCATGCCAGTTTTCAAAGTTACTGTCAAAAATGTTTCTTCGTTATACATATTTGAGTTGCGAAACTCATAAGGTCACCATGGCCTTCTTGTTTTGCATGCAAATGGAGTAAATACCCTTGATTTGATCTGCTTATGTTTTTTGCAGAACAGTAAACTTGTTAATGTGGATTTAGTAACATTAGATACAATTTGACTCAGTATCAAGTGTCTCGCTTGTTTTGATCTGAATCTTAATATTTTCTGGTTGTTTTATTTCAGGCATTTACAGATATAGTAGTACGAGATAGTGAACTAGTCACAGTAGAGTTAGTGGCCTCGGATAGAGACGGTGAGCTTCAGGGAGTTATCTTTCTGGGCTCAATACGATATGAACATCTAAAGAAGGTTTATGATGCAAGGGTAGGAAGACATTTTGTAGTAATTTTGAATGCAAATATGAAATGTTCTGCTGTTTTAAGTATAGTTTTGCAGACAGTTACAGTATAAAATAGAATCAGGTACAATATGTGAGAATGTAAGACCTACTGCTGACAAATAAAAGATATTATATAAAACAAACAAGTCATCTTCTGATATCAAGTCTTTTCAATAGTCCTAAAGCATTTGAGTGCATTCAGTAAACTTTATTGTGAAATTGCAATAAATAATATTTCAGAAATGTTTTATCAATTTACTGAAAAAAATATATGTAACAAGTCTGTTCATTTATAAGACTGTATCCAGTTTAAAACAAAAAAACTGAAAGTCAGATTTAAATATCGCAGTCCATGATTCTTTTTTAGTCGAGCCTTACAAGTAAAATGGTGCAGCGAATGTCACTAGGTTGGATCAGTAAAACACATAAAAGAGTAGAGTATGTCCGAATGAGAGGTCCGTCTGGCAAGGGGTTTGCTGAGATAGCAGTTTCTAGGATGAAGGGGTCAGGACCAGAGACCCCTGACCTTGAAAACTTTCCTGTCGATGATTTTGATGATAATCAGCAGGTAAGACTTTTGAAGAAGAAGTTTGTTTTTTTTAAAGATAGGAATATTGGGTTTTGTTTGTCTCTTTTGTTGTCTTATAGTTATTAGTATGCTGGTCAGAGAGTGCCTCTTCATACCCATGAACTAAATTATATCTGCTATTTCATCTGGACTGTTGTGCTTTGTTCTTCTTGAAAAGCTACCTAATGTATTAATTTAGTAATGTAAAACTATATTCAGCTGACTTAAATATTTATCTGTAATATTCTTTGTTTTCAGAGTGATGATGGAGGTATATCAATAATTTTGAATTTGCCTTTACATTTCCCAAAACATATACACAAAGCACAATAAAACCAAACTGTTGAACTTACTTATTTGAAATACATTTTCTGTTTTACATATACTTGAAATTAATTGGAAACTGTCAGATGCTTAAACAAAAAAATATATATTTTATCACTAACCAAAGTTTGGCCACTAATGCTAGTTGGAAAACAAAAAAGAACTTTTAAGAATGAATTGCACAAGTTTCCCTGGTTTCCTTATTGCAGCAATAGTTACACTAAATGCAGAATGGCAGTTCTCCCTTATGTAGACATTCCTAGTATGTTAAAGCTACTGATTCACAAATGAGGGGAAATGTTTCTTACTTTTATGTAACATCACTGTTACATGTTGATTAACTTGGTTGTGCTAAAGCATTCTTTTTAACCTTTTCAAACATTGATTATGATTAAACATTTATATTTTGAAGACATGCAAAAATATAAGACACTAACTTTACATATCTTTACACAAAAAGCCACTTCTGCAAAATACTGGTTTTTCAAAACAGTTTCGATAGCTTACTTAGAAACCTTGCTTGGTATGAAGAATTCTTTCACATGAGGGAGCCACCCAGCTTCTTAGCTTGCCCATGCCTGAAATATTGCCTGGAGGGGCACCTGGAGTCTTCCTGCATGGGGGGCATCTGGAGTCTTCCTGCATGGGGGGCATCTGGAGTCTTCCTGCATGGGGGGCATCTGGAGTCTTCCTGCATGGGGGGCACCTGGAGTCTTCCTGCATGGGGGGCACCTGGAGTCTTCCTGCATGGCGGGCACCTGGAGTCTTCCTGCATGGGGGGCACCTGGAGTCTTCCTGCATGGGGGGCACCTGGAGTCTTCCTGCATGGGGGGCACCTGGAGTCTTCCTGCATGGGGGGCACCTGGAGTCTTCCTGCATGGGGGGCATCTGGAGTCTTCCTGCATGGGGGGCACCTGGAGTCTTCCTGCATGGGGGGCATCTGGAGTCTTCCTGCATGGGGGGCACCTGGAGTCTTCCTGCATGGGGGGCATCTGGAGTCTTCCTGCATGGGGGGCACCTGTAGTCTTCCTGCATGGAGGGCACCTGGAGTCTTCCTGCATGGAGGGCACCTGGAGTCTTCCTGCATGGGGGGCACCTGGAGTCTTCCTCCAGTGTGACTAATAATGTGACCCCACAAAAACATTATAATGCAACAGAGTGTTAAAGAATTCTGAGACAATTTCATCTCTACTGAAAATTTATGAATGAGTTGCTTTAACACTATGAATTGCACAACTTCTCCTTGCTTCCTCATTACAGCAAAATACTTATACACAACGCAGAATGAGTGATCCTAGTCAAGCAATCACATCCTTTATGCAGCGTGCAATAAAAAAGTCTCGCTCAGAGACGGAAAATGTTGATATTATAGGAACTGGGGAACAAGAGGTAGAGGCTGGTACTCTACATGATGGTTAGTATACAAAGTAATTATAAAAATAACAACTTTATCGGGCTTTATTCTATACTTTCTTATTTTTCTCTTCCAATTAGCTTTCCATATTTGCACCATGTGACCATATGAAAATCTTTCACTGGTTGAAGGTGTGAATGGGAATATCTGGCTTGAGGGTAACTGTTTTGGCAGTAACTAGGCTTTGCTGAGTTACCGCAAAACAGTTACCCGAGAGCCAGACATTGCCATCTGCACCTTCAACTAAAGATAGATTCTTTTTCTTGCATGCTGTACTCTTTAATTTATAGAATATATGAAGTAAAATGAGGGTTGAGAGAATCTGTGTTTCTGTATTCTTCCTGTTTATATTTCCGATATAATTACACTGAGATCTTAGGTTTCATGTGTAGAGAAACAAAATTATAAGAATTTTGCATATTCATTATTTCAAAATCTGTAATAAATTACAATGGCGCAGACAACCATTAACTACAACATGAAACTGATCATTAAGAAAATATTATAAATAACAAATTAAAACAGTAATAAGTTTTCAACTTAGTGAGCTATGCTTATGGGTATTTTTTTAGCTCACCTGATGAGCTTTTATGACCGCTCAGTGTCCGTCGTGTGTCGTGTGTCCGTCAACATTTTCTAAAAAATCTTCTTGAAAACCACTGGGCAGAATTTCACTAAACTTAAAAGGAATGATCCTTGGGTGGCCCCCTTTCAAAATTTTTCAAAGAATTGAACTCCATGCAGAACTCTGGTTGCCATGGCAACCAAAAGGAAAAATTTTAAAAATCTTATCCGAAACTGCAAGGCCTAGACCATCTAATGGTCCTCTATGAAGATTGATCAAATTGTGCCCTTTGGGTGAAAAGAGGCCCCACCCGGGGGGGGGGGGGGGGGAGGGGGGGGGTCCCAAATTTTACATTGATTTGTATAGGAATTAACTTTGAAAATCTTCTTGTCCGAAACTGCAAGACCTAGGCCTTTGATATTTAGTATGACGCATTGCCTTTTGGTCCTCTACTAAGATTGTTCAAATTATTACTCTATGGTGAAAAGCAGCCCTGCTCCGGAGGGTATCTAGTTTTACATATACTTATATAGGAAAAAACTTTTAAAACCTGAAACTGCAAGGCCTAGGCTTTTGATATTTGGTATGTTACATTGCCTAGTGTTCTTCTACCAAAATTGTTCAAATTACGCCCCTGGGGTGAAAAGAGGCCTTGCCCTGGGGGTCCCAAGTTTAACATAGCCTTAAAGAGGGGAAAAAAATCTTCTTGTCTGAAAGTCTAAGGCCTTGGCCTTTGATATTTGATATGTAGCATTGCCTAGTGGATCTCTAACAAGATTGTTCAAATTATACACCTGGGGTGATAAGAGGCCTCACCCTGGGGGTCACTTGTTATATCAGTTATATAGGAAAAATACTTAAAATTATCAGATCATATTTCCTACACTGTTTAATTATAATTACCTGATGACCCCAAGTGATAAGAGGTCACCTGACTGTGGGCTTGACCTACTGACCTACTTTCTTGTTTTTTAAGATACAGCCTTGAAATTTGGATGACATGTACAGTTTTACACAGCGATTTTAAAACTGACTTTCAGTGACCATGAATATGACCTGCTGACCTCATTTCTTAATATTTTAGCATCAGTTTGATATTTGAAACGTCACTCATATTACTCAGGTAAGCTATCCAGGGTCATCATGACCCTCTTGTTTCAAATATTTGTTTGTTTCAGTATTAGTTTAAACAATATTTATTTTTGAAACAACAAACACATAACATGTTCAACAAATTTTTATAGGTCAAATACATGGATTGGAAAACAAGCTGATAGCTTATAAGAATTCTTTTCCAAAGGATACTTTCAGTATTAGATTGAAATAATAAACCCAGCTGCAGTATTTTATGCCACATGTGAAAATGAAAAATCTGGTTGTCAAAGTTATTTGATCTAATATTTAAAACAACCTAATTTTCTTTTTATATGCCTGTTTTGAAAAAAACAAAACTTTATAACCATTTAAGGTTTTGACTTTAAACTTGGTATATAGGTAGATGGCGATGAGACAATGAGCAGAGCGCTTGAACCGACTGAAGGTCAAAGGTCAAGGTCACAAATTGAGGTAAAAGGTCAAAACTGTCCATCATACTTTGTGTCTGAAGCATTACTAAATAACCATGCAAAGTATTGACTTCAAACTTGACATGTAGCTAGGTCGCAATGAAATAATGTGCACATGAAAAAAAGCTCATATTAAATGAATGTTTTTTTCATCTTTTCATAGTTGGTAATGTAAAAAAGAGTTAATCATTGTAAGCTCACCTGAGCACAAAGTGCTCAAGGATAAGCTTTTGTGGTCAATGATTGTCTCGCGTCCGTCAACACCTCCCAGCCTTAACCACCAATCCAATTTTGATGAAACTTCACAGGAATGTTCCTTGCATGATCCTCATTGAAAATTAGTCAAAGAAATGAATTCCATACAGAACTCTGGTTGCCATGGCACACGAAAGGAAAAACTTTAAAATCTTCTTGTCCAAAATCACAGTAGCTAGGGCTTTGATATTTGATATGTGGCATCATCTAATGGTCCTTTACCAAGTTTGTTCAAATTATCCCCCTAGGGTCAAATATGGCCCAGCCCTGGGGGGCACATGGTTTACATAGATTTATATAGGGGAAAAAATTGAAAATCTTCTTGTTCAAAACCACTGGGCCTAGGGCTTTGATATTTGGTGTGTAACATCATCTAGTGGTCCTCTACCAAGATTTTTCAAATTATCCCCTTAGGGTCAAATAAGACACCGCCCCCAGGGGCACATTGTTTTATAACAACTTATATAGGAAAAAACTTTGAAAATCTTCTTGTCAAAAACCACAGGGCATAGGGCTTTGATATTAGGTATGTGACATCATCTAGTGGTCCTCTACCAAGATGGTTTGAATTATGCCTCTGGGGTAAAAAGAGGCCCTGCCCCGGGGGTCTCAAGTTTTACATAGACTTGTTAAGGAAAAAACTTTGAAAATCTTCTTATCTTAAACCTCAAGACATAGGCCTTTGATATTTGGTTTGTAGCATTGCCTGGTGGTCCATTACCAAGATTGTTCAAATTATTACCCTTGGGTGAAAAGAGGCCCTACCCCGGGGTTCCCAATTTTATATAGACTTATATATTAAAAAAAGCTTTAAAAAATCAAAATCTTCTTGTCTGAAACTACAAGACCTAGGCCTTTGATATTTAGTATGTAGCATTGCCTTATGGTCCTCTACCAAAATTATTCAAATTAAAACCCTGGGGTGAAAAAGAGGCCCCACCCCGGGGGTCCCAAGTTTTACATAAACTTACATAGGAAAAAACTTTAAAAATCTTCTTGTCTAAAACCACAAGACCTAGGCTTTTGATTTTTGGTACATAGCATTGCCTTGTGGTCCTCTACTAAGTTTGTTCAAATTATGTCCTTGGGGTGAAAAGAGGCCTCGCCCCGGGGGTACCAAGTTTTACATAGACTTAAATAGGAAAATTTTTTAAAAAGCTTTTGTTCTATAACTGAAAGGCCTAGGCTTTTGATATTTGTTGTGTTGCATTGCCTAGTGGTCCTTTACCAAGATTGTTCAAATTATACCCCTGAGGTGAAAAGAGGCCCCACTCAGGGGTCCCAAGTTTTTCATAGACTTATAGAGGAAAATATTTAAAAATCTTCTTGCCTGAAACTGCACGGCTTAGGCTTTTGATATTTTGTATGTTGCATTGCCTAATGGTCCTCTACCATAATTGTTCAAATTATTCCCCTGGGGTGAAAAGAGGCCCTGCTCCAGGGGCCCCAAGTTATACATAGACTTATATAGGAAAAAAAATTAAAAATCATCTTGTCTGAAAGATCAAGGTTTAAGCCTTTGATATTTGGTATGTAGCATTGCCTAGTGGTTCTCTAACAAGATTGTTCAAATTATTCCCCTGGGGTGAAAAGAGGCCCCGCCCCGGGGGTCACTTGTATATGAGTTATATAGGAAAAACTACTTCAAAAATTATCTGATCATATTTCCTAGATTGTTTAATCATAATTACCTGATTACCCCAAGTAATTAGGGGTCACTTGACTGTGACCTTGACCTACTTTCTTGTTTTTTAAGATACAGCCTTGAAATTTGGATGACATGTACAGTTTTGCACACCGATCATAACAGCATAGAAATTTGGACCACGTCAGTAACTTTTGATAAAGATTTCAATGCTCATCTTTAATGTTCTTAGCCCTGACCTACTGACCTACTTTCTTGTTTTTGAAGCTACAGCAAAGAGATTTGTATAATTTTTTAACAGATTTCAGTACTTATCTTGAAGAATCTTTACCATGACCTTCTCACCTAGTTTTTTTTAAGCTTTAGCAAAGAAATTTGTTCAAGCAAGCAATTAAACTCAGGTGAGTGACATAGGGCTATCATGGCCCTCTTGTTAACTTTTCACAGTTGGTAAGTTGGTAATGCAAAATAAGAGTTACCTCATGGTTAACTTTTCACAGTTGGTAATGAAAAATAGAATTCCCTTATGGTTAACATTTCAGAGTTAGAAGAGTCTGAACAGTATAATGGATTCTGGGGTAAATCTTTTGGTCAGGCATGGCATTGGTTCAAAGAGAGACGGCGAGCCAATAGCGTATCATTAAATGCATATCTTACCTACGTCACATTGCCTTGGCATAGAATTATAGGTGGTTAGTATCTTGGTATAGTTTATAAATGTTTGCATAATTAAAACCTTATGTTTGGTGTATCACGTTTTAAAAGCTCATTTAACTGTGTTCTCGCATGTATATTCTGCCAGTTTTACACATTTGGAAGCTCCTTAGTGACTTATGTTACTGTCAGTTTTGTGACATAATTGGATGCCATGTTTTTAGTGTTCTTGTTCTGGAAGTCCTGTATATATAAATTTTTGAACTTAGAATTAACTTTTAAGGATTCATCCAACTCTGAAATCCACAAAAAATTACTTCTCCACAAATATTAAAAATTTGAGAGTGTCTTACTTGTCTATTCACTTACTTATCTATTACAGATGTTTTAGAAGTTCGGCAGCAACCTGTGTTATTGTTCTAATCAGGGAACAGTGAAAGAATTATCCATATGTGCCATTTATCCATCAGTCCCACCTAGAAATCCTGTACACCAAACTGCATCCTTGAGGATTCAAATGTCCAGATTAAACTTAACTGACAAACCTTTTATCGGCTTTGTAGTGTTAAAGGTCATGTTGGCAGCATCTAGAATTGCGTTAAGTTTTTAGAAATCCAGAGGATCTAAGGTGGAAATTCAACCAACTTCACCTTAACTTTATTGCAAGATACAAACTTTCTTCAGAAGGTATTGAAAAATTCAAGGTGAAGAAATGACAGTTTGCATGTTAAGTATTGACTACAAATGATAAGGTTTGAGTGTGGATGTGAGAAAGGAGCTTATGTTGTGATGTTTTATCTAGAAAAGAACTATGTATTGTGCTATCTTGAAAGGTTGCAAGTTTAGATTGTTATGCAGGATTGGGAAGTTAGTTATTTTGAAAGTCTAGAATTCTGTTAAAGACTTTAACATATAACACCAAAGGAAAAGTTGTTAAATCACATATGTAGTGGGCTTTTGGGTATAGATGTTTACGTTCCGGTCAGTTCACTTGAATACTGTGAAATTTTGATATTACATACTTTTCAGAACATGGGAAGGACTATAATACGCATTTCAAAAAAAAAATGTTTAAATTTTTGTGAGATAATAATTATGTAAATTAGGACCACATGGTTAATTTTTCAGACTTTTTGTTTCAAATTGAAGATTTATAGTATAAAACCATTCCTGTAATAAGAAATGTGTAGGTTAACATGTATATGGGATCTGTTTTAAGTTAATCAGTAATAAACATAAAATTCACTCATTAGCAGCCAGTGCTTTGATTAAAATTATTTGATAGCTTTGACAGGTGCTATTTTGATTTACCATTATCCTAACCAGAAATGAAACCAAAGGTTGCTAATAAGTGAATTTTAAAGAAGAAAATCCAATTTTTGATTTTTCAAAAACAATGCCAATACCTATGGTAATTCAGAAAGATTCTGTGTTGTTTTGACTTTGACACAGACATTTTAAATGAAAGCAAATTAATTTTCATAAGTCTTTACCTTTGAAATTTTCTTATGTACATGTGAATCCTATGCACTTCTTTGTCATGGTTTAATGAAACACAAAATCCGCCAGAGTCTCATACCATATCCATGTGTAGAAGTTAAGGTTTATTTTGTCACAAATCATTGAAATCAAAGGTAAGATGTCAGTTCTTTTATATTTTTTTTTTTTGCTTTTGCATTTAATATTTGTACTTTTTTTTTTCAAAAAATGTCATAAATGAATAAAGTACCAGAAACGAAGAACATTCTGAAAACTAAAATCAATCTTGCAAAATAACAGAAATTGTTACACCAAAGAAATTTACTGTTTTTAGTTGTTATGTATTTTAATATTTGTTTTATGTACTTTTTGTGCACCCCCACCCCCACACACCAATGAGCGGTGGGGGCATATATGTTTGGTCGTGTCCGTGCGTCTGTCCGAAGTTTGTGACGCGCCTAGCTCAAAAAGTATTTGATATAAATTGATGAAACCTTGCATGAGTCTTTACCATGATAAGAACTTGTGCACCTCCTATTTTTCATTGGCTCAGTCCCTTATTTCCAGAGTTATGGCCCCTGAAATAGTAAAAAATGCACATTTTCACCTTGTGACGCGCCTAACTCAAAAAAAATTACATATAAATTGATTAAACCTTGCATGAGTCTTTATCATGATATGAATTTGCGCACCTCCTATTTTTTGTCTGCCTCCGCCCCATATTTTCAAAATTATGGCCCTTGAAATAGTTAAAAATGCACATTTTCACCTTGTGACACACCTACAGTGAAACACCGCGTGAGGTCGCAAGGGGATGAGCAAATGCTCGAGTTATCCATTGTTTTGAGCGACCCAAACATTGACCAACATACGAAGAAAATTAAAGTTTGTTTTACCAATTCTCACCGAGACCATTTGCAGAGGAAACGGTGATGCGTAATAATAACACAATTGTGACAGTTTCAAAAAACGTCTTACAAACGTTATTTATGATAGATCGTAAATGGCACATGTGAAGAAACAGCTAAGACATTTTTTTTATTTGAAATACTGTAATCGAATTCGCAATTTTCTTCTCCAAATTAAGATCTCATTATTATCGTCTCAATTTTATGAAAAGGCTATCTTATTTCCTTTATTTGCATGCAAACAACTGTCGATTAAAATATTAATATCTCATAATTATCTTCTCGATCCCGCAGAAAAAAAGTAATAATTAATTACAATTTTGATCAATAAAATTTTTCTTCCACCTTTTATCAATAATTAATCTCATTATCAGATCAAATATACTGACAAACAAACATTTAAGATAGTCGGGGAATAGACCATGCAGTTCTCCTGACGTGTGAAAATTTTAAATTAACAATACATTCTGACCGCCGAAGGTGTGAAAAAATTTGACACTTATGGTCGAGTTTGCCAAAAGCAACAAAGAGTATATTAATACACAGGGACCAGGTGTCATGCTCGAGCGATCGAGTTATCAATGCTCGACCCAGCCATGGAAATTTCACATAGAAAATAGAAGGAAATCGGCCGGGACCACATGAATTGCTCGAGCAAGCCGGGGTGCTCAAGTCATCGATGCTCGAGCGAGCGGTGTTTCACTGTAGTTCAAAAAGTATATGATATGAATGGATGAAAACTTGCATGAGTCTTTATCATGATATAAACATGCACATCTCTTATTTTTTGGCTGGCTCCACCCCCCATTTTTAAAGTTATGGCCCCTGAAATAGTCAAAAATGTACATTTTTACCTAATTATGTGCCTAGCTCAAAAAGTATTTGATGTAAATTCATGAAAAACCTTGCTTGAGTCTTTATCGTGATGTGACCTTGCACACTTGGCATTCTTCTTGAGAATCTTAGTGCTTATTACAGAGCTATGGCCCTTGAAATAGCCAAAATAAAGGATTTTTTGTTTGTGATGCTCATAGCTCAAAAAGTATATGGCCTAGAATAATGAATCGTTTTCATTAAAGGTTTGTTGAGGCTATACCCCCTTAAGACTGCAAACATTTGAATTATTGTCCCTTATTTGTGACAAATGTACCAGTGGGGGGCACACCCTGTGTCCTACAGACACATTCTAGTTAAGTACATGTATATACAGCTCTTGCCAGAATAAAGTACTGCAATATTTGATGTGCTTACATATAGTGCTAAGTTATTTGAAATTTGTCATTATTAATGTGTTCTCATTTAATATGTGTATTATTTTCAATATTGTTTCCAATTTCTGTTGAGAGGCTGTTAAGTTTTGAACCAGTTGTTGTTTTATTTTGTTAAATATAAATATAGAGTATCTGAGAAACTGTTTTTAGGGGATCACCACTATTGGGGTCTCTCATCCTTACAGAAAAAATAATTATATATATAGTGCAAATTTAATTGGAAATAAGCCAAGATGGCAACAGTTCTATACATGAATATGAAACTGTTGTAATTATATTCTGCGATAAATAATGGTTGACACATGGGCTGGTGAGAGAATATTGTAACATGAAATAGTCATGTGATTCATTACAACTACAATGAAGTTCAGCATAATGTCCATCATCATATTTAAAAGAGTACTTCAGAATGAAAATATACAATGCCGTCCTGTGAATCCATGCTGGTCGCAAATGCACTATGTTGGTTTTCTCATGACGCAGCTCATTTAGATGCTTTGATATTTAACCATCAAGTCTTGGGTTAATGCCCTTGTGTTCAATTCCTGTGCACCTGAACTCTGAACCATTGTATATCAGATGGTAAACAAGACAAAGGCATTGACTTCATGTTATTTATCATAACATTTAGTGGGTAAAATGTGTAACTTGTTATCACCATTGAAAAGACAATAAACAAGAACGTTTATTAGATCAACCTGTCTCACTCTCAAACACCATATTTTACATGTTCACTCATGCCTTACATGGACACATTCAGATATCTATCTATGAAATTTGCAACATAATTAGTGTTGTAGTTATTACAGATTTGTAACAAATCCTTGAGTTAAACAACTGGTTTGTGCTTTTTGAGGATAAAAACATTCCAAAAATATTTATTCCATTATTCCGTGTTTACATGTTATACTGCACTAGTTTGTATACTGTGAAATCATTAAATCTTTTTGTTATAAAATTTCAAGGTTTTAGGTGAAACGTTTATTTCTTCAGGCCATGAATTCCTGGATTTTAGACTAACAAGATACATTTACTAGGTACTTTTTGTTAGTTAGTATCTTTTTTAGCTCACCTGAGCACAAAGTGCTCAAAGGTGAGCTTTTGTGATCGCTCTGTGTCCGTCGCCCGTTGTCGTCGTCAACAATTTGACTGTAAACACTCTAGAGGTCACAATTTTGAGCCAATCGTAATGAAACTTGGTCAGAATAATACCCTCTATAAAATCTTGGAAGAATTCAATATTGGGTCATCTGGGGTCAAAAACTAGGTCACCAGGTCAAATCAAAGGAAAAGCTTGTTAACATTCTAGAGGTCACATTTTTGGCCCAATCTTAATGAAACTTGGTCAGAATGTAACCCTCAATATAATCTTGGACGAGTTTGACATTGGGTCATCTGGGGTCAAAAACTAGGTCACCAGGTCAAATCAAAGGAAAAGCTTGTTAACACTCTAGAGGTCGCAATTTGGGCCCAATCTTAATGAAACTTGGTCAGAATGTTACCCTCAATAAAGTCTTGGACGAGTTTGATATTGGGTCATCTGAGGTGAAAAACTAGGTCTCCAGGTCAAATTAAAGGAAAAGCTTGTTAACACTGTAAAGGCCACATTTATGACTGTATCTTCATGAAACTTGGTCAGAATGTTAATCATGAGACTCTATAGATCAAGATCAAATCTGGGTCAGGTGGGTTCAAAAACTAGGTCACTAGGTCAAATCAAAGGAAAAGCTTGTTTACACTTAAGAGGCCACATTTATGACTGTATCTTCATGAAACTTAGTCAAAATGTTAATCTTGAACATCTTTAGGTCAAGTTTGAACCTGGGTCATGTCAGGTCAAAAACTAGGTCACCAGGTCAAATCAAAGGAAAAGTTTGTTAACACTGTAGAGGCCACATTTATGACTGTATCTTCAAGAAACTTGGTCAGAATGGTAATCTTGATGATCTATAGGTCTTATTCAAATCTGGGTCAGGTGGGGTCAAAAACTAGGTCACTAGGTCAAATCAAAGGAAAAGCTTGTTAACACTGTAGAGGCCACATTTATGACTGTATCTTCATGAAACTTGGTCAGAACAGTAATCTTGATGATCTCAAAGTCAAGTTTGAATCTGGGTCATGTCAGATCAAAAACCAGGTCACCAGGTCAAATCAAAGGAAAAGTTAGTTTAAACTTTAGAGGCCACATTTATGACCATATCTTAATGAAACTTGGTCAGAATGTTAACCTTGATGATGTTTATGTCAATAGGTCAGGTGAGCGATACAGGGCCTTCATTGCCCTCTTGTTTATGAATTGACATGACCACAAAATAATAAGGTCCCATGTAGTTCTGGGACAACTTGTGCATGAAAAAAATTGGAACCACCTTGTTACCATTGCATGGTCATAAGAGGTAACTAATAGAATATGAACACTTGTTTTGATGTATCACTGTGATTCCAGCAGGTATAAAAGTTTTGATTCCATACCTCTTGATTTTATTTTAATGTAAATGAGATGTGAAACCAAAATTTTTAGTCCTGTTTTGCACCATATAACCCATAGTGTGTTGGTGCACAGTAATATCAAAGCAAATTAAATTATAAAATCCATGAACATTACCAGAACCATAGTCCATATAAATATTAACCCTTAGCCTGCTAAATTTCTAAAATGGACTGGTCCATCATTCAATTTGGGTAATACCATTTATTATTCAAAGGGATGTTCACTGAAAATTTACTGACTGAATAGCGAACAGTGCAGACTGTGCAGGCTGATCTTGGTCTGCACTGGTCGCAAAGGCAGAATCACTTGCCGCCAGCAGGCTAAAGGTTAATGATTTCTCAGCATATGTTTATGTGACTGGTCACAAAATTTTCATTTTTATGAACATTTACGAGTACAATGTAGTAGAAAAAGTGCAATATATTGTATTTTTATAATAAGTTAATCAAAACTTACTTTGTTTTATGAATACATGTAGCTATATTATTTATGTATAGGGAGTCATCATTTTATTTTTTCCTGCGGTACAATGAAACCTCACTTCCACTACTTTATATAAAATGAGTTTATTATTATACAGCTTTGCCTTGAAGTAGTTTATAACCCCCCTGCCACAGATTTAGAGTTATATTTCAGGTTTTATCCAGCAGTCTTTCTTGACACAGCCATATGAGCCACGCCATGGGAAAACCAACATAGTGGCTTTGCGACCAGCATGGATCCAGACCAGCCTGCGCATCCGCGCAGTCTGGTCAGGATCCATGCTGTTCGCTAACAGTTTCTCCAATTCCAATAGGCTTTAAAAGCGAACAGCATGGAGCCTGACCAGACTGTGCGGATGCGCAGGCTGGTCTGGATCCATGCTGGTCGCACACCCACTATGTTGGTTTTCTCATGGCACGGCTCATATAGGAATGTTTATGCCTTTAAGGCAATGCAGCCCAAGTCTTAGTACTTACATGCTATTTAGGATATAGAGTATTACATTGTAAACCCACTTTAGTTTGGAATAAGAAGTTGCAACCAACTTTGATTCATACATTACTTCCTTGGAGACTTGGATATGGGTAACAGTCATACGGGCTCAAGAAAGGCATAGCGAAAATAGAAAAGTAAGTTTTGTTTTTCTGTCAGTAACGTCTGTTAGGAATAAGACATGTGGGCCAAGTTTGATACACATGAACCTTTTACGGATATTAATTTTTAGAAAAATGGTTTTCAGTTACAGTTAAGGAACTTTAACTAAATTCTGTTGCCACAAAGGTAAGAATATTAAGTTAGGAATTAGATATTGGGACCAAACTGCTTCCCTAGATCCATTTATTGGGAGATACCAGTTCAATTAATTTGTTTTTACGAATAGGAAGTTTGGTTGATGGTAGAGGTTAGGGGTGGGGAAATATGTTTATATGGGGAGGGAAGCTCTTAGCTTTTGTTAACTGAGGTTATACAGTTTTCAGTCTGCAGCAAAACTTTCTTTTATTTTACACTGACAGCTAAACCTTTGGAATACAGTCAAGCCTGTGTTAAGCAGCCAGCCAAGAAAATGACAGTCTGGCTGCTTCAGGCAGGTGGCTGTTTTATACCATTAGCCACTACGGCAAGGTCAGATGCAGATTTTCTTGTAACACAACCAGGGTATTTTTTTATGATATAACAGTTTTGTGAAAAAAATCAAATTACTCCCCCAGTGCAGCTAAGATAGTACTGACAGCTTGAGGTTACAAAGTGTTCAAGACCGAGCAACATCGGTATATCAGTCCAATTCAGGAACAGCTTATTTGTATTTACAGCAGTGTTGTGATTGACTTCGCTCATCTTCTGGCAATTATCATACCTAGCACCCACTTGTTATGTCTTTACAGTTTTATTTTTACTTGACAAAACGAAAAACAAAATCATATGTGTACGAACAGCACTGTTACATTCCATTGACTTTTGTTTCCACTTGCTGATGTTCTTACCTTTACTCTGAAGTACAGAAATACTTACGAAAAGAAACATTGTTACAATTTATGTGAGTGATATTTTAAACCTTTCACAAAAATGGTCGCCAATTTATTTCTGTGGTTACTGAAAACAAAATGACGGGTATAGTGATAATTTAGATTTTTTTATTTACTAATATATAGAAGAAAAGTTCATTTATAGTGTTCAAGTGAAAAAGAAAAGAAGCCATTTTGCATTATACTAAAAATAACTTTTTCATTTAAAGTTATATCATGTTGTATGTACTGGTAAGCATTGTTACTTCTCAAGTGTGGTAGCCATCACATAAGCACATAAAATTGCTGCCTCCATTTTCTGCTGTGTTCTGAAATTTCAAACTGTGGTATCTTTTTCAAAACTGACGAGATTTACAATTTTCATTCAGTGTTACTATATTATACTATTATAGACACTATAGATACTATTTATTTCTTAAATGGAGCAGGTCAGCTAATATACTGTCTTATAATTATGTAGTTTATCATTATACATTTGAGCCGCACCATGCTGTCCGCTAACGGTTTCTCTAATTGCAATATGCTTTGAGAGCGAACAGCATGGATCCTGACCAGACTGCGCGGATGCGCAGGCTGGTCTGGATCTATGCTGGTCACAAATGCACTGTGTTGGTTTTCTCATGGTGTGGCTCATTTATTAATTATCAGTTATTTATTCAGATCAGTCATTCCTTTATATGTTATTTTGGGTATAATTTGCCTTTTTAGAGTGTATTAAATTTTTATTTTTACAGTTGTTGATTGTTAAAGTTGAATATTATTTTGCTGGAACTTAGGATTTAGTTGAAAACATTATAAAAGTAAATATTGTTGATTAACAGAAGGTGTAAATTTCTGATGTAGACTTACCTTTAGGATTGTCCTTATATATTGAGAGAGACCTCTATACTGTTTTTTTTATCTATTGTCTAGATTTTCTTTAGATTGTGTATGAATATTGCTATACATTCAAACTGGTATGGCCAATTAACCTTTAGCATGCTAGGTAAATTGTCGTCTGCTGGAAATGTCGTCTGCTAAAATTGTAAAGTTCATTCAGTTTGCTCCAAAATTGGAAGAAATATTGTCAGAGTAGCAAACAGCCTGGAACCTGATCAGACGCCGATTTAATCGGCGTCTGATCTGGTTCCAAGCTGTTTGCAAAGGCTGTTAAATTCGCCTGCAGCAGGCTAAGGGTTAATGTTACTTTTGCTAGGTCAGACTTTTCTATAGACCTGTACTAGTTACAGGAAATTGAAGTGGCAACTTGGTTCTAACCATACTTGAAACAAATAAAATTTGAATTTTTCATACCTTTTTGTATGACCTTTAACCCAAAAATGGCCTTGAACTTCACAAGAGTCTTCACTGCACAGAAGGTGCCAGTATTTTGGTACAGTTTCAGTATTCAAAGAATATGTCAATAATGTTTTTGTTATAAAAACTTATTAGCCCACCATCATCAGATGGTGGGCTATTCAAATCACTCTGCGTCCGTGGTCCGTGGTCCTTCCGTCCGTCCGTCCGTCTGTCCTTCCGTCCGTTAACAATTTCTCGTTATCGCATCTCCTCAGAAACTACCCGGGGGATTTTGACCAAACTTTGTCAGAATGATGTATTGGTACCCTAGTTGTGTCCCCCTGAAAATCAGACTGGTTCAACAATTTTTTAGTAAGTTATGGCCCTTTGTTTATTTCTATAATTTACATAGATTTATATAGGGAAAAACTTTGAAAATCTTCTTGTCCAAAACCACAGAGCCTAGGGCTTTGATATTTGGTATGAAGCATCATCTAGTGGTCCTCTACCAAGATGATTCAAAATATTTCCTTGGGGTCTAATATGGCCCCGCCCCGGGGGGTCACATGGTTTATATAGACTTATATAGGGAAAAACCTCTTGTTCAAAACCACAGGGCCTAGGGCTTTGATATTTTGTATATGACATCATCTAGTGGTCTTCTACTAAGATTGTTCAAATTATCCCCCTAGGGTCAAATATGGCTTCGCCCCGGGGGTCACATGGTTTACATAGACTTACATAGGGAAAAACGTTGAAAATTTTCTTGTCCAAACCACAAAGCCTAGGGCTTTGGCATTTGTAATGTAGCATCATCTAGTGGTTCTCTACCAAGTTTGTTCAAATTATCCCCCTAGGGTCAAATATGGCCCCGCCCTGGGGGGTCACATGGTTCATATAGACTTATATAGGGAAAAGATTTTAAAATCTTCTTGTCAATAACCTACAACATTCAAATTTGGACCACATGTATGGTTTTGAGTGGCAAGATGAACCTTGACATGAGTTGACCTTGATTTTGACCTAGTGACCTACTTTCACATTTCTGTAGCTACAGCCTTCAAATTTGGACCACTTGCATAGTTTTGTGCACTGAAAAAAACTTTTACCTTGACTTTGACCTAGTGACCTACTTTCACATTTTTGAAGGTACAGGCTTCAAATTTGGACCACATGCATAGTTTTGTGTTCCGAATTGGAATTTGACCTTGATTTTGACCTACTGACCTACTTTCACATTTCTCAAGCTACAGCCTTCAAATTTGGACCACATGCATAGTTTTGTGTACCGAAACAAACTTTGACCTTTACATTGACCTAGTGACCTACTTTCACATTTTTGAAGGTGCAGGCTTCAAATTTGGAACACATGCATAGTTTTGTGTTCCGAAATAAAATTTGACCTTGATTTTGACCTAGTGACCTACTTTCACATTTCTCGAGCTACAGCCTTCAAATTTGGACCACATGCATAGTTTTGTGTACCGAAATGAACTTTGACCTTAAGATTGCCCTAGTGACCTACTTTCACATTTCTGTAGCTACAGGCTTCAAATTTAGACCACATGCATAGGATTGTGTACCGAAACAAACTTTGACCTTGACATTGACCTAGTGACCTACTTCCACATTTTTGAAGGTACAGGCTTTAAATTTGGACCACATGCATAAATTTGTGTTCTGAAGTGTAATTTGACCTTGATTTTGACCTAGTGACCTACTTTCACATTTCGTCCTTGAAATTGATCTAGTGACCTACTTTCACATTTCTCAAGCTACAGCTTTCGAATTTGGACCACATGCAAAGTGTTGTGTACGGAAATGAAATTTGACCTTGAGCTAGTCAGTAAGTCTTGAAATTTGGAACACTCAAAAATGGCACATTGGTGGGCGCCAAGATCACTCTGTGATCTCTTGTTTTTAAATGTGGTATTGTAAATGAGATGTGGAACCAAAATTTGTAGTCCTGTTTGGCGCCATATAACCTATACTGTGTTGGTGCGCCGTAAAACCCAAATAAATAAATAAATAAATAACTACTTTCTTTTTTTCACCCACTTGTTTGATCATCATTAAAATAGAAAAAGTGGAAAAGCAGAGGTCAACCAACACAACATAAATGAAAATGTTGCAGGCTCGGTTTAATTGAGCCTGTTCATGAATGGTAGTGGAAATGCAAGCTACCCTTGTGTATAACATTCTTGCATAAACTGCTCTTGTTTCCACTTGATCCCTTGAGGTACAGCCAGAGCTATAAATAGAAGAATATTGCCATGACTTAATGTATGGATCTTCAGCATCTTTGTTTGGACCTGTATCAAGTTTTCTCAAATGGTTAAGGTTGGCCCTGAACTCTTTCTCATTAACGACATGATGGACCTTCATCAAACATGGTCTATAGCATTATTGCATTTTCCCTTTCTTACATTTATTCTTCTTCTTCTTGTCGTTTGCAGTTTTACATTTGTTGAAATGGTTAAGCCTCACCCATTTTGGGTCTGTCCCAAAAAAAAAATAGAAAAATAGCTTTGAAAATAATAGTTAAGGCACTGCTAATGGATCTTCACCAAACTTGGCAAGAAGAAAAGTCAAAAGGTCAAAATCCTTGTCAGGTGAGCAACTTAGACCTGTTTGGGCCTTTTGTTGTAGTAATTGCAACTTACAAATTTTACTTCAGTCTTACCTATTTTACTTCAGTCTTACCTGAAAAAGAATTTCTTTCCTTCTTAAAACTCGTTCATAGAATGATTTTAAACTATTGATTAAGGTTATATCATTATCTCTGTAGAACTGCATTTGTATTGTTTATGAAATGGGAAATCCAAAACAAATAAAAGTAATAAATACTGTTGGTTATATATTTATTCTTTATGTCATTTTACAGGGTGTGGGAATTTAGCCAGAGCAACCAGAACAGCCAGAGTAGCCAGAAACCAACCCTGACACTAACCCTAACCCTAACCCTGGCTACTCTGGCTAAGTTCATACACATCATTTGACAACCCTTTTGGAAGCAGTTTTCAGATGAGAGTCCTGTTAGAAAGAATCATCTTGTAGAATAAGACACAACTGTTTAAAAGTCATAATGCACATCTGATTTTGTTTTAATACCTAGTTTTAAAACTGCGACCATGTTTATAAAACTATATTTTGACCAGATATCATGTAAGTTAGGTTAAAAATATGCTATATATGGAATGTTAAGGTTTTTCTACTGTTTGATTATGGATAACTCAGTTTGGAACTTGACCTAGATTATGTATTAAGAAAGTTGTGGCCAAGTCAAATGTACGAGAGACTGAAAATGCAGAATGTAAATGGGGATTTTTTTCTATGATTTGACCTACTGACATACTTTTTACTATAGACATCCCAGTTCCAAAAGAAGCAGATTTTTTTTCAAATATTCTGACCATGTTTATTGTAGATCACACTGAAAATGTCGCCTCTGTTTCTTTAACGGGTTTGCTGAAATTTTTAGCCGCTTTGAAGACAGTAGCAGCGGTGGTTGTCATGGCCGTGGCCGTTGTCATGGTTGTGGTTACATGAAAGAATGCTGTTTTACAGGAGTTTGGACATGATGGTCTTATTCAATTTCTATTGCTGAACGTTTGCTATGGTAGGAGAACATCTTCGTGTAAAAAAGTTACAAGGACTGAAGTCAAACAGGAAAGACTGTCTGACACACTCGAGAACCGCTTCCGCCCATACTGCAGTCCGGAGTGTTTGGCTTAGCACATGTATATATAAACAAAAATGACTGCGATTATAAAAGTCTTGTCATTAAAAAAGTCAAAATAATGAAAACAGACATAAAAATGTACAAAAGGGGCAACACTAGATCTATTAAGTCATAGAATATTCCACTCTTAAGATGCTTCATGAGGTAACAGATAATTGAAAACAAAGAGGCATAACTTTGAAAAGTTTAAAAGTACAACAGTGTTATGGGACATGCGATCCATTTGGCGTATCATTAAGGTGAATTAGTATGTGCTGTTTCTATCCATTCCCATAAGTGATTACTGAGATACCAGCCTATACACACAAAAAAAAAACTTTACTAAATGCATCTAAGTGGGAAAAGGGGCATACCTTTGTAAAAATGCAAAATAGAGATATGAAACCGGTGCACTTATGTCAGATCACCACAGTGAACAGGTCTGTGAAGTTCTGTCCATTCCCATTAGTGGATGCTTACGTAAAAGCCTACATATAAATCGGGACGCAGACGCCGGCGAACGAATGAGTGCAGTAGCTCTATCTATTCTTCGAATATAGCCGAGCTAAAACAAAGAAGTAACTGACACAAACATCCGCGCTTCAACATGTGCACTGTGCAATGCTTTCTTTTTCCGCTTTCATTTCTCTGGCTGCATGACGCCTGTGCGTATTTTGAAAATGAACTTAAAGGTGCAATGAAAATAATGACTTACATAGCGGGGAAATGATTATTCAAGGCCCACCGTTCAAGTAAATCCAATAATTTTTGCTCAAAGTTTGTTTTATTCTTTCACATTAAGTAATACAGAGATGTCGTTGTAAACGTTACGCTCATTGTTGGCGTACATTAGCGTAACTGACGTTATCGTCGTTTTTAGCCGTTTAGACGTTACAGGGATTAATCATGTCGTTTCGATATTTAAGGAAATAAATGATATAGGTGTACATATAATATTTATTCAATCAAATTATTTATCAGACAGTGAATTATATTGCGGTGTTCAGATACAATTGTAATACATATACATATATTTAGTTTTCAAACGTAACGTCGACGTTACATTAATTTCACGGCTGTGACATCTCGGCTAGATTTTGCAATTTTCATGTGTTAAATTTAATTCATATTCAACGTAAGACTTATGCATATCAATTTGCAGACAATTGTATGTACTTTCAGACTGTAGTCGCTGTTTTGTAAACAAATACATATTTCTTTATATATATGAACGCAGTCACCTTTGAATATTGACGTCACGTCATTTCACAACGTAAGACTGTGGGGGAAAACATAAAATTTTGATTTTGAACTTCCATTTAGTTTTCATTTGAAACTTTAATATTATGTTATTGATAAATAAATACATACGCATGTAATACCGGGTACAGTTTTTCACCGGTTAAAAAGAGCTTTATATATATATTTTTTTTTTTTTTTTTTTTTTTTTTTTTTTTTTTTTTTTTGATTAAACTTACTCAAACTTGATTCTACATTTTCTTTTCAAGAAAGATATTTCTTGGGAGGTCAGCCTTCTGGTTACGGTATTAATAATAATATTTTTGATAAGTATACATGCATTAGGGTAGATAAACTGCCGATGGTCCAAATTTAGGTGAGACAGAGCCTAACCCTTTAGTTTATGATAATTTATTTTAGCTCGACTGTGATGAGAGCTTAAAGCTTATTTGAACCACTCTCGAGTCCGCTTCCTTGAGAAACCAGGCCTTTCATCAGTTCAATGCTTTTCCTTCATTAAATTCTTCGATCACTGACTGATGAGATTGGTAGTTGGAGCTTGCCACTTGAAACTGGTGTAACCTGGTGGAAATCTATGTCTTTTCCGCAAGGTGTTTGAAGTTAGATACATACTGCTATTGATGTTGGTACTTCATAAATCAATTGTCAGATAAGACGTGACATCATGCCATTATAATACACCCATTGATACTTCAAACTTTCCTGACAAACCCTTCTTGTCCATCTATTTCAGTCCAGTATTCTTTACTCTTAAGTGGGTGATATCGTCTGTGTCCAAATCACTTGCTAAGACATTTGTTTGGGTTTTCGCCAATACCTCGCATTGTCTCACCTTGCATGTATTATAGGATATCATTAAAATGTTTTCCCTATCGAACCGTTTGAATTCATTAATGCCCATGTCACTACCTTGTCAACAACTGTCTGTATCCACCTGATTTGGACATGGGGCTCAATGACGATGTATAGTGATGTCATCCATGACGCTTCTATTTGATGACATTCGAATTTCTATGTCTTAATCTAAAATCCGTATCCGAAGTTTTAGGTTCTGTCGTCTCCGTTTCAACCGCCTTCAGGACCAAGTTTATACCTAGCACAAATAAGAGGATAAAGATGGTACACCTGTTGATGATTCTACTCTTGACAATAATTTATTTAGTAGTGAACTGTAACATAATGTGAGAAACAGGTCCATAGACTATTGGAAGACTCAACAACACTACTGTTTGGTCTGTTTTGTTGAAATGTGCCACTCTAATGAGCTGTGTTGTCGCAAGTTCTGCTTATGCTTACGGCACTCTGAAAATCCAGGGATACATCTCTTCTGACCGAGGTGTTGATGTAGTTATTACCAGTCTCAAATATATAGCACTTGGCCTCAGTAGAGAATATCTTGTCTTCAACATTCAGTTGAGAGATTATGTAGAACTGATCTATAATTCTAGAATATGAATTTTCTCTTTTGGGGCCAGGATGGACAGAGGTTTTTAAATAAAACGTTAACATTAATTTTGAACACTTTTTCTGACTGAGGCCCGATGGGGATAGCCGAATTCGGAGCTCTATGTATAGATCTAGCTCTACTATATACTGGAATACAGGCAGGGATAGGGGTTCATTGGGTCCCCCATGAGAAATTTAGAAGTTTTACAAGTCAAATGGTACATTTTCAAGGACATTTTGACAGTTTAGATGTTGGCAAAACTGATCACGCTTTATTTGTTTAGAAGGGTGCGAATGAGTGGTCAACTATTTGAGCGAGCTAACGTTTACTCTACTACCATACAACAAACCATAACTCACTTGGTCCCTAAATCACTATATTTTACAGAATCCATATGGGAAAATTAGACCCATCGATTTTTCACACGAGTGAAAATATTTTATATAGCGCAAAGAAGGAGCCCTTTACTTTATTTAAATTCATGGAAAAAGTATTATAGGTATTTTAGCTTTGCAAACGATGTGATAATATTCAATGCATTGTCTTTCTTATGAACATTTTATTTTAAAAATGAATTTAAAAGAAAATAGTCTTTTTTGCGTATACTTTATGTCTGTCTATCTACAATTAGAAATATAGTAAAATATGGATAATTTGCTGAAATTTCTTCTGTTTAACAAAGAATAAATAAATTCTTATGTGTGCTTAAAGACCTTTGCAAACGACTTAGTAATCTATATTCATTTAGCTATTGTTTCATACTAATTTCAGTTTTCTAGGTGAAGAAGAAAATGGTCTTTTTTAAGCATTTTGCAGATGAGTATGGGTTTTTTTTCCTTATCGGAAAGACTCGAACATTCTCGTATGTTTCCGTCAATTCTTACGAAATTTAAGCTCCTTAGCGGTAAAGACTGATATCTTCTCACCCGCTAAACAGCACACATGTACGGATTTATAAATTAGTGGACGCTCTATAATATGATTTGTTTACTGCCAATAGTCAATTTTAAACAGCTTGAGGATCGAAGTTCAAAATTTAAAAAAGAAACGTTGAAATTTTAGGCGGCATATTTTGGGCAAGTTAGAAGTAGAAAATCAAAATTCAGATTTTGAAAGGATGATGTTGAATTTCGCTTACATTGAATTTCGCACAGACTAGGAAATCGAAATTAAAATAAAAAGAATTCGTCGAATTTCGAGGCAGAATTGAAATTAGATCCAGCAGGATGACCGAAATTCAAATATTTTGAGGGGAGCGGTCGTCCAGTGAATAATGTGTCGGCCGCTCAACCCAGGGGTCGTGGGTTCGAGCATCCGTGAGAGGGGTCACGACCATGACTTCTCATATGACACCAGTACTGGGTTTTCCCGGAAGCTGGCTGTTTAAAAGATAGTTTAACATTTAATACCAGTTTCAAATTCGATTGGTTTGAAAATTCGAGCATGCTTGAAATATAATACCGAGAATAATCTATTTCGATTTTTAACAAGGAGCTGTGTTCAATAAACGCTTGATGCCCCCGGTGGCATCCTTGTCGATACAAAGCAACCTAAGTTCAAAACGAGGTCAAGTTCAAGGTCAAGGTCAAACTGAGGTCAGGTGATGTCTGAAGATGAGGAATAGTCACAGGTTACATCTGCATTAGTATCAAGTCATTCTATTAAGGGGTATTGATGCTAGACGAAACGGTCCCATTTGGTTAACCTTGTACGGATGGATGGACGGACGAACGGACGGACGGACAGGACAATCACTATATGCCTCCCACATCAGTACATGCCGGGGCATAAAAACTTGAATTTCGATATATCCGATCTTGCACGATTTTTAATCTTTGAACTTTGAGCAGATTGCAGTTTCAGTATTATACTGAAATTCAGCTTTTCAAAATTTGAAGTAAGATTTTCGAGATGGCTCGACACTAACTGCTTGCTCGATATTTGACTTTTTCATTTCAATATCAATCTTGAAACAGGCTGTTCATTCAATACGAGATCGAAATTTGGCTTTTGGAATATTACAAATTTCGATCATTGAGCTGGCCCAAAATTAAAAGCTATTTTGAAATTTGACGTTTTTCAATCTTCAGGTGTAGCTTAGGATCAAAATTCGATAAGTTAGGAAGTTGAATTTCGATCTTGAGCTGGCATAAAATTCTAAGCTATTTGGACACCGCTCACGACATAATAATAAATGTGCAGTTATTTGATTACATAAAAACTACTTAAAATCTTTATTTCATAATCATGAACATCAAAGAAAGTATTATAAAAGCGAGTTTCCATCTGATTGTAAACAAGAAGAAACTACTTTTGGAAAGTCATTGTTTGGTTTTATAATAATGTATTTGTTGCGAATACCGTTATAAATGGTATTCTGATTAAACCACCAACAGCCATTTAGATTTCTATTTTCTAATCTATCTTTGCAATCACTGTAAATTAAACTTAACAATATCCCTAAATCCATACGATCAAAACTATTAATGTAACGGTACATTGGCGAAGAAGGGTTAGACATCGGCCTGAAATACGGAGTAGGCCGAAAACTAGCGAACAGTCTCGGCAGCCGATTTACCTGGCCAAACGTATTATCGGCTTTTGTTGTGATTTTCACGATGGGTCTAATTTTCCCATATGCATCTCCGCGGTTTGTATGATTTGAGCATTCCTTTATTTCTTTAACATTATGAGGTTACAATACAAACACATTCTATACTCGACAATGAGATATATACAGTGAACTACAACGAAGTTTGAATGAATTTGAATGAATGATTTACAAAATGGGGTTGTTTCATCGTATCAGATTTAGATAATAGGACAAGATTTTTCATGAAAACATTACTGGAAGAAAACTTTTAGTACCCAGCTAAAAGAAAAACCTACATCTGTGCGGATTTGGTCGAGGTCGAGAGGGCTAAGATGCTTTCCTACGGAGGTGAAGGCCCCGGGTTCGATTCCGGGCTACTCCCATATTGCAGTCGGTGTGCTCTTGGGCAAGGCACTTTAACACGATTGATTGCATCAGTCGACCCAGCTGTAAATGGGTACCAGCAAATTGCTGGGGGTAAGGTATAATTGGTTTTAACTGTTCTTAAAATAGGGTCGCTCAAAAGCTCTACAGAGCCTATGTTTCATTGTGTCGCAAAGCGACTGTATTTAGAATAGAATAGAATAGAATAGGCCTATATACTTACGGTATAAAATCACTTTTATGCACCAATTTTGGCCACTTTCGGACATACAGTTTTGGTGTCAACCAAAGAAATTGTGATGTTCTTTTAAACAGTTCGCTTCCCTGGTTTTTTTTTTGTTGTTGTTTTTCTTTTTTTTTTTTTTTGTGATGACGTTTTATGTCTAGGACGCCCCACCATAGTTAGCCAATTGGCGTAATCGCTCCTCCGTAGTTTTGCATGCCATCTCGTTCATTGGACGCTTATAGAGCGCGCAACTAAAAATTTGCATAATTTGCAGATTTTTAAGATTTAAGGTTAATTCAGGTACATAAACTTCTTTTGATTCTTTTCATCCACTAAAATTAAAGATATGAAACCGAAGCCAGTTTCAACGTTGCATGACATTAACAGGTGTTTTCATTTTAGGCACTTTTGTATAAATCATATGTTTTCGCGAGCAACAAAAATTGTTTGGATTTTTTTCAGCTGTTTAAGTCTTGTTTCATTATTATAACAGGTGCATAATAAGCCACTTCGAATTTAGTTGAGGAATATATTTCCAGGTGGTCGAACTATGATGAATAAATTTTTGCAAACAGCAACTGTCTCTTTGGAAGAAACACTTTTGTCTCCGTTCTTTTAGTTTTACATATATTGATATATGGTACCATCAGCACAACTAAGAGAAATTAAAAACTTATGTCAATATTTGACAATGTTACTGAAGATATCAAACTCTTCAGCCAAAGCAACAGAATAAATAACATGCATCGCTGTAGTGGCGTTCGTACACTCAAAGAATTATAAAATGCATTTATTTTTGGAAGTGTCTAGGGGTACGGATCCGTACCTCTAGACAAGCCTGTTAGAGGTTTTCTAGGGGTATGGACCTCATTTTTCTAGAGATTTAGGGTTATTTACATCTTAAATTTTGTTCAAAATGAAATAACAAATAAGACTTAACCATTGTTCACTTGAAACTTGGATTTAATTTTAAATGATTTACAGATACCAGCATTCACCCGATTGTTTATCTTCTCTTTCAAAACCTAAATAACCGAGGAACTACATCTACATCTACATCTTTCACCCAACCGTCGATTTCCGACTATCACTGGGCGGTCAAACTCCAAATGAATACACAGTTCCGTGATAACAGATTGAGTGAATCGATCTAACCATTGAATAAATTATAATATTTGAAATTCAGCAGAAAAAATAGGCATAATAATATGAAACTATTTATTTTGTAATTTAACAAGATATAATGATAATCGGCATGGAACTGATTGTTTATTAAAATAAGCAATAGCCGACATTAAGTAAAAGAAACTTTATGAAAACGTCCCTTATATTTCGTAACGGCTACCAAATGTGTGAAAACATAAATACCCTAAGGGTTAATTATCATTAAAAATAGTTTTTTTCACAACATTATTTAACAGTATTTTTAAATACTTTTTCTAAATCTTTTTATCTTTTTTCTGCCAGTTCGAATCCTCGTGATTTATTTGGTGTTCCTCGGTTATTTACGTTTCGAAGGAAATTGTAACAAATCGGATGAACTTTGTTATCTGTAAACCATTTAGATCCAAATTTAAGGTGAATGCTGATGAAGTTTTATTTGTTATTTCATTTTCAATAAAATTTGAAATGTAAATGACCCTTAATCTCTAGAAAAATGGAAGTCCGTACCCCTAGAAAACCCCTAACAGTCTTGTCTAGAGGTACGGATCCGATCCGTACCCCTAGACACTTCCTTTATTTTGATAGCTCTTTGGTACACTGCATCATTGTCCTTTGCTGACAGTCACATATCATTCAAGTTGAGATGATTAGAGAAGAGCTGCAAGGTTCATCAAAAATGAAATAACAAACATGCTCAAATATACTCATAGGGTATAAACTGAACCCCAGTAGGACACACTTTTGCCCAGGCACATCATTCCCAGATGGAGTAACTCAGTCTGAGTATACTAAATAAAACACAATCTTGTTCAGATGTTATTAATCCAGTCTCCAGGTCGATCCTCCTTATGACAACCATTATCTTTGAGAATTGACAACAGTTGAACCAGATTTCCTTCAGCATATCTACTTATCAGTGTGGCTGCCACAGAATGCCATAAAGTTTGTGCTGGAGGGCTTTATTGTTGTTGTAGTTATGAGGTTATTATACTGGACTGGCAATATTGGCATACTAGGAGAGTTATTGGCCCAAGGGCTTTATAAATACCAGTCTAGTATGCCAATATTGCCTTAATGCACAACAGCCCTGTTTCATAACCTTTTTGTTGCATATGTTCCTCTGCACTGTTAAAAGTTGAAAATAGATTAAAATAATTTAATGTTGCACAGCGTCATTAAATGTTTATATAATGCTTGGGAACTTCAACATTGTCTGATGACACTGATGTCATTTCCTTTCGAATGTTTGTTATAAATTCATGCATTCTAGGGCCATAGTTTCTTGTTTCAACGTTATTCAAACCGTGCTAGAAGAGGATGCTAGCGAAATTTTGTTAATATACCATGCATTCTTTTGTAAAATGAATATAAGTTGATCCTGTCAAAGGAAGTATAAAATCTGGATGTTTTGTGCAGCCAGAAGTGTGCCTGATATGGCTGGAAATGTGCCATATATCGATATCAGGCACACCAGCTTACAGGAACACTAGTATCGTCCTCATGCTGCTCATATACGCTTAAATTCAGTGCAATTTTGTTACTATATTTAGTAACATGTGCAATAAAAAAACATTATTATATTCTAAATGCCAAACTTGGTTTTATCATTGTTGTCTTAAATTAGCTGCGTACAAGAGAGACTTTTAGATGAAATAGTCATCCTTGACAGCTTAGTGCACATTAAATTTCACAGTATTTCTATACAGTCATGCATATACTTTTCTAGCAGAATTTAGGAACAGTTTAATTGATGATTGCAGCAGAATTTAGATGATGTTTAGTTGCTGTAACGCAAGTCAAAAAATGATGTGTTGTAATGAACTTTGAGTAAAAACTTTGTTAAAATTTTAGGACAGGGATATAAATGACAATTCAACTATTTGTGAATTGTAAAAAATGTGATTTCATAGAACCAGTAATTAATAGAATACGACTCCGAGGCAATTTGTTTAAAGACAATTACTACCTTTAATAGTAGTCAAAATTTAAAAAATGCAAAACTATTGCATCATTTCTATGCTATTCTCTGCATTCAATGTAGGTAGTGTTGGCAGCACATACCATACAGATTTGGTACCAAAATCTGAAAAACTGTCCCTGTAATGATAATTTTACTGTCAGATGGTTTTTCCTAAATTGTAGGTTGTAGTTGTCTGTTGACCATGGCCTTTGAATTTGGTTTCCAGAGATTTGGTGATGAAGAGGAAGAAGATGAGGAATTTGGGCAACAAGTTAGTGTATATTATATAGTTTAGGTTGATTGTAGAATACGTTCTTACAAATTCATTTTCTGCCCAAGAAGTGCTATTTGTAATTTACACACAAGTATTTGCACATGAATGCATTTTAGTTAAAATCTTTATGAAGGTATTTAAACATACATTTGTAAGTTGTGACAGTGATTACTGAATGAATGTTTTAATTAACTTTTATTATTGTCAGTTTGCTGGTGGTATGAGAGATGGACTGATCATGCTTGTTGATTGCACAAAACCAATGTTTGATGTTGACGATGAGGATGAAGATGAAAGTTTATTTCAGCGCTGTATCAGGGTAAAATGTTTAGATATCATTTGATTAGGATTTAGGGATTTTCACAGTTTTACTTGTTTGTGCAATGCACCATTCATTCTGAATGCAGATGGTCCTGTTATTTTTGTAATTTACAAAAGTTTTATTAATTGATATAAATGCTTGGAATTCATTCATCTTCATAGTTTGTCAGAAGTGTCAAGACAAGAAGCATAAGTTTATCATTCTGGTATAAAAATGCAGAAAGTAAACCTATATCAGCCCTTAAACACATAGTTCAAAAGAAAATGACGTCATGGTGATCTGACAACCTGACGTTTCTGGAAGATTTTGTGACACTGATCAAAATGAGCCGTGCCATGGGAAAACCAACATAGTGGGTATGCGACCAGCATGGATCCAGACCAGCCTGCGCATCCGCGCAGTCTGGTCAGGATCCATGCTGTTCGCTAATAGTTTCTCCAATTCCAATAGGCTTTAAAAGCGAACAGCATGGAGCCTGACCAGACTGCGCGGATGCGCAGGCTGGTCTGGATTCATGCTGGTCGCATACCCACTATGTTGGTTTTCTCATGGCACGGCTCAAATAATGTTCATGTTTTAGCTTTTTTACACATTTTTATGATGGAGTAGCATTAACACGTTTGTTTTATGTTAAAGTGTCTGCGGAATCCGTTGGGATTGTAAAGATTTTGTAACAGTAAAAACATGCTTTACGTCATTAGAGACCACATTTTTGTTTATAATTGAGCCGTGCCATGAGAAAACCAACATAGTGGGTGTGCGACCAGCATGGATCCAGACCAGCCTGCGCATCCGCGCAGTCTGGTCAGGCTCCATGCTGTTCGCTTTTAAAGCCTATTGGAATTGGAGAAACTGTTAGCGAACAGCATGGATCCTGACCAGACTGCGCGGATGCGCAGGCTGGTCTGGATCCATGCTGGTCGCACACCCACTATGTTGGTTTTCCAATGGCACGGCTCATATTTATTTGCTGCAGTAACAAGTGTACATGCTTTCTTTGCTGTTTCAGTGTTGCAAGACAACTCTACAAAATAAGATTATAAGCAGTGAGAAAGACTTGATTGGAGTGGTATTCTTTGGAACAGTATGTATCATGTTTGATGTATATTGTTTTGTCTGCTGTGTGCAACATCATAAAATGCTTCATCTGATGTAAAAATTATATTCATTTTTAATTATAGAAGTACATTTACAGTTTTACAGTTTTTAATTTAAATACTTGAAAATCTTTTACCTTTAGTGACAAAATTTCACTGTTCTCAGTAGGGCATGATTGACTGTTCATGGGGATATGAATTCATGGATTTCTTATTTTGAAGATAAAAGGAGAGAGCTGCCTAACTACCTGTAAAATTCAAATATTTTCATTCAACTGTCAAGTTAGATATCTGGGTGTGGAGTTTGCACTGTGAATGCTTTTCTTTACTAAAACTTTCATTTGATTTTTTTTTTGCAGGAGAAGTCAAAAAACCCAAATGATTTCAAACACATTTATATATACCAGGTATGTTTTATATATTTGAAATGTTAGACATATGTCTCATACTGTTTTTGCCCTGTCTGTCCGTCCGTCCATACGTCACACTTCATTTCCGATCAATGACTGAAGAACCATTTGACCTGGAACCTTCAAACTTCATAGGATGGTAGGGCTGCTAGAGTAGACGACCCCTATTGTTTTTGGGGTCACTCCATCAAAGGTCAAGGTCACAGGGGCCTGAACATTGAAAACCATTTCCGATCAATAACTTGAGAACCACTTGACCCAGAATGTTGAAACTTCATAGGATGATTGGTCATGCAGAGTAGATGACCACTATCGATTTTGGGGTCACTCTGTTAAAGGTCACAGGGGCCTGAACATGGAAAACTGTTTCCGATCAATAACTTGAGAACCACTTGACCCAGAATGTTAAAACTTCATAGGATGATTGGACATGCAGAATAAAGGACCTCTATTGATTTTTGGGTCACTCTTTTAAAGGTCAAGGTCACAGGGGCCTGAACTCAGGTCAGTAACTTGAGAACCATTTGACCCAGAATGTTGAAACTTAATAGGATGATTGGTCATGCAGAGTAGATGACCTGTATCGATTTTGGGGTCACTCTGTTAAAGGTCAAGGTCACAGGGGCCTGAACATGGAAAACCATTTCCGATCAATAACTTGAGAACCACTTGACCCAGAATATTGGACATGCCAAGTAGATGATCCCTATTGCAGCCAACCATCAATGTCTCTTTGACTTTCACTCCTGTCCCCTATTGACTTCTTGCCTACACGACTATGCATTGGGGGAGATATGCGCTTTTTTACAAAAGCATCTTCTAGTTTTTTTAAGAATATGTAAGACAGATTGATAGCAACAAAGCTAAGAACGCAAAATCTGCTGTTCAACATAAAGTATCTTTTAAACGCTAGTGCAAATTTTTCTTATGAACTTTTGTCTGAAATAACTGTATATAATGGAAAAATGTTCAGTTGCTTCAAGTACTGTGCTGTGGGAAAGGTACATTTTGTAAGTGCCCGCCTGCTTAGCTCAGTAGGTAGAGCGTGGGTCTATGGATCGCGGGGTCGTGAGTTCGATCCTCCGGCGGGGCGTATGTTCTCTGTGACTATTTGATAAAGGACATTGTGTCTGAAATCATTAGTCCTCCACCTCTGATTCATGTTGGGAAGTTGGCAGTTACTTGCGGAGAACAGGTTTGTACTGGTACAGAATCCAGGAACACAGGTTACGTTAACTGCCCTCCGTTATATGACTGAAATACTGTTGAAAAACGGCGTTAAACCCAAAACAAACAATTTTGTTAAAGTATGAATATGAACTTTTGAAGAAGCGTTTGTAAGCTTTAGTTATATTTTTTGTTATAGTGAAAATTCTGATTATTTGGCAAGAATCACATATACCCATTTTTATAAGGAAAAATACACGTGAGCAAGGTTTGATTATAAACTATTTTCAGGAACTTGACCAGCCGGGTGCCCCAAGGATCCTTGAACTTGAAGAAATGTGTGAAGGTTTGTAATGTTACTTCTGTGTGTATCATTTTTTCGATTTGTAAAATCATTTGGTATTTTTACAGGAAACGATTAATTTACCCGAAATTTTCACCAACAGTAGTGATGTTGAGCATAAATTAACACCATTTCTCAATATTTTAATGTTTAAACTTCTGTCTATGAAATTGTGAAATATATAATGACACAAGATTTCACAAGCTACAGGTCTCTTTTTGAATACAGTAGTATCAGGTATAACATTAGAAAATAAAATGTCCACTTTAAGTCAGTAACAGATTTCATTGAAAACAGTTTGCTTTTGTAATACAAATTTTGGAGTGTTTAATTTTTTTTCTCCAGAAAATTACAAGACATTTACAGTGGATTATGGACATAGCCCAGCATTCTCTCTGAGTGAAGCCTTATGGACATGTCAGAATATGTTTGCTAACAGGTAAACAAGGCAAAGCTAGATGTTGACTCTTGCTGTATAGTGTGTAGGGTTCAATTAGATCGGATTATCTTATTTTCGGAGATACTGATTATTGTAGTCCCTGACAAATATCAAGATTTTCTAAATATATATCCAAAGCAGGGCTTCGGAAATTTGCCGGTTTGTCGGTTTTGGGCCGATTTTTGAGTTTTCAGACCGATTCGTGAAGTGAAAAGACGTAAAAAAATCGGTCCCGTAAAAATGGAGAAAAGTATAAATTTCGGTCTGATATCTCAATACACGACCACCTGTCAAGCAGGAAATTGTTGGTCGCACCTTCAGATAATCAATAAACGTGTCAATCGGTCTGATTGTCACTTTGATAATCGGTCCGTAATTACCACGTGACGCAATCAGTGCTCGCGCGGCACATCCTTTAATGTTTGCAGACAGCCGACTGCAATGTATGTATAGGTTATAGATCATTTATTGAACTTCTAATGCAATTAAGTTTGCCGAAACGGAGCGTAGCGTAGTGAAGGCAAAACTTTATGCGTGAGAAGTTTAATAAGTGTATCTATAACCTATTTATAGTTTAAACATTCCATTTCATTTAACTGACAGGTCAAAGAAACAAAAAGCTCTCTTTGAAGTAAACTAAACCATGCCTCCTCAGTCTCTTGGAATTCATTGGCTAGTCTTATCTTCACTCGTGATGGAGAAGTACATGTTTACTATAACTTTATACAAGGTCATTTTAGTGCCACTAGCAAAACAGCTGGAAGATTTTAATTTAGTTTATATCATAGAATACATAGAAGACGAAGTCTTATCAAGTAGTTTGTGAAACACAATTTTATATTCTTATTCAATGGAAATATAATATGCAGGTTTAACTCTAAATGTACAATTAAAGCAACTACATGTATAAATAAAACAAGACAAAGTGGAATCTAAGTGCACCCTGGTTTTTTTTAGACCAGTAGAGGAAGTGAAAGGTGCAGAAAGGTCAAACTTGAACTATGAAAGTACAGCTTGCATTAAAATGAAACTAAAAACATAATTTGATATTTGAGCCACGCCATGAGAAAACCAACATAGTGGGTTTGCGACCAGCATGGATCCTGACCAGACTGGATCCATGCTGTTCGCTTCCAAAGCCTATTCATTGGAATTAGAGAAACTGTAAGCGAACAGCATGGATCCTGACCAGGCTGTGTGGATGCGCAGTCTGGTCTGGATCCATGCTGGTCGCAAACCCACTATGTTGGTTTTCTCATGGCATGGCTCATTTATCTATTTGGTCCATTTATAACATAGACACATTATTTCTTGTATGCTGTCCCTGCTTTGGTAATTGCTCCGCCTCCTAGAATGTGGGAAATCCATAGTAGGCGGAACAATGAATACTCATTAATTTTGAACTACTTCATGTTTAAGTGGGTCAGATTCTTCAGTTATGAAACAATATGAAAATAAGTTGGTTACTTTTTTGAAAATCCCTCGCTTGTCATTAGATAAAAACGATGTTTGAACTATAATAAACATTTTTGACTGGTTTCCAATTGTTTCTGACTGGATCCAAATCATTTCGACGGGGATCCACTTAATTTATTTAGAATCCGACGGATGGCTTATTTCAAAAAGCTATGTTTGATCACGGGTAAAAAACAAATGGTCACTGCATTTAATCAACGAGCAATAATTGTACATTATAGGTCTTTGATTTAATGAGACATAACACGGAAAACCGATAAAAATAATTTCTATAATTACTTGATTAGAAAAAATTACATGATTCATTTTTTGGGGTTCCAGTTGAAACAAGTGCAGAAAATCGTCTTTGCAACCCGACCGTACAAAAAAGAAAAAGAAAAAAATGGACTGGCAAACACGAATGATAAAGAAAACCGGGGTGGTGCTGTTTATCAAATCGGTCATTTAAAAAACGTTTCAAAATGAAATTTTGTTTACATCAGAAGAGAACATATAACTTTATAACATGTAGTTGCTTACTGAAGTACAACGTAAGTGAAATGAAATATCCGTGGCCAACCCGTGTGATCTTTTGGTACATGCGGGAAATTCGATCTCAGCGTTCACATAACGGACACATTCAGTCCGCGGCAGAGTATACTTAAAATACTGAGGCTGTTTAGCAGAGAATATATGTCTTGTAATTCACTTTGACGCATTGTATTTTATAGAATTCCGTCAAAGAATGAGGAAACATCACAAAGTATCTGCCGTGTATACGGTACCGAAGTCAAGTGCGTTGGTTTTTAGACTAGTTACGTGCCTCGGCAATTTTATCCTTGCAAGTATTTTCTCGGAAAAACATCAAAATTTAAACAAAGTAACGATCACTCATAACACTGAATAACTGTCTTCATTGTATGGTAACTCGCGGTGACCGGTAACTCATATTTAATGAATGACATGCTTATTTCTTTACTCTTCACGTTATACAAAATGTGTAATATTGAGAATGCGGTGGGTGGGATAGTGCCGATATCAGGATTTTCGTTTCAGACCGATTGAGTTATCAAAATTTCTGGAGCCCTGATCCCAAGGCTTTTGAGTATTAAAACTTTTGTTATCATTTAAAGGTAATTAGATTGTTCCAGATCCATTCTGTTTTAAGTCCAAGATCAGGGGAAATGTTTTCCAGTTTTGTTTATTCAGTGAGAAAAGTTAACAAAATTAGGAAGAATCTGTGGGATTTATTCGTAAAATCTTTTGAAACCTTTTGGCAATACAAAACCCAGTAACTGAAATTTGGGGCAAAACAACACAGAATATGGCAGCCACATTATAATCACAGGCATTATGAGCCTTTAAAATAGTTATTCAGCAGCATCTTTTATATAATATGACAAAAGGTGAATTTCTTTAAAACCAGTAATTTTACATGTCTTAATTTATGCCCCCTTTTAACTTATAATTTCAGCTTAATAAAGTTTTGATGTACTTTCACTCAGTCACTGTTATTACTGAATTATTTCTGAATGGATTTAATTTAAAATTTAAAAAGTTAATCTGGCTCAAGTATTTCATGAATTATACTACTTTTAACTTTGAATTTCAAGTTAAATGTTTTATGTTCTTTCACTTTAACTTGGTATTACCCAGTGGATTTGATTCAGTATTAAAATAGTTATTTCACATCATGAACCACATCATATGACACAAGGTGCATTTCTCTGGCAGAAATATTCCATGAATTATGTCCCCAAATTCAGGTTAAAGTGTTACACTTTCTATCTCTGTATTTAATTGATGTATCTGACTCCTATTTAAACTGTTTTCCGACATGATCATCCACATTCTAGGTATTAGTTACTCCAATGGTAGCTCTAGTTTCCTCAGAATATGCCCTATTTCACTATCAAGCATTGAAATAGTTGAGTGGGCTGTTTTTAGCTCACCTGAGCCAAAGGCTCATGGTGAACTTTTTGATCGCTCAATGTCCGTCATGCAGTGTGCGTCGTCCATCCGTCAACAATTTCTAAAAAAATCTTCTTCAAAACCACTGGGCAGAATTACACCAAACTTCATAGGAATGATCCTTGGGTGGCCCCCTTTCAAAATTGTTCAAAGAATTGAATTCCATACAGAACTGGTTGCCATGGCAACTGAAAGGAAAAACTAAAAAAATCTTCTTGTTGAAAACCACAGGTCATAGGGCTTTGATATTTGGCATGTAGCATCATCAAGTGGTCCTCTACCGAGATTGTTCAAATTATCCCCCTAGGGTCAAATATGGCCTCGCCCTGGGGGTCACATGGTTCACATAGACTTATATAGGGAAAATTTTGAAAATCTTGTCCAAAACCACAAGGCTTAGAGCCTTGATATTTGGTATGTGACATCATCTAATGGTCCTCTATATAGATTCTTTTAATTATGCCCCTTGGGGTGAAAAGAGGCCCTGCCCCGGGGGTCCCAAGTTTTACATAGACTTACATAGGAAATTTCTTTTTTAAATTTTTTTATCTGAAACCACAAGACCTAGGCCTTTGATATTTGGTATGTAGCATTGCCTTGTGGTTCTCTACCAAAGTTGTTCGAATTCTGCTGCTTGGGTGAAAAGAGGCCCTTCCCTGGGGGTCCCAAGTTTTACATAGACTTATGAATGAAAAAAACTTTTAAAATCTTCTTGTCTGAAAGTTCAAGGCCTAGGCCTTTGATATTTCATCTTAAAACTGACTTTCAGTGACCGTGAATGTGACCTACTGACCTACTTTCTTAATATTTTAGCATCAGTTCGACATTTGGAACATGTAGCTCATATTACTAGGTGAGCGATCCAGGGTCATTATGACCATCTTGTTTTTCCATCTGACAGCTGCTGTTGCTGTAATGATTGTCCTTTAAGTGATAAGCATTTTTCATTTGTTTTTCTATTTCAGCTCACAGAAAGTGAATTCCAAGCGAATCCTGCTGTTCACATGCATGGATAATCCACATGCCGGCAATCAACAGTTACAGGTACATCAGCAGTTGAGTCACTTAAAAAAACAACTGTTTAGTTGCATCGTTCTTGTTAAGTAATATGCAAATTTTTCAAGAATGTTTGTGATTTTAAACCCCTGAGATTTTATTCATTAACTATGACCGCTAAAAATATAACTTGAATAATTTGCAATGTTCTGAATTTCGACATTTCAGACACTCACTGGAATAAACATGAAATTTTATACAAAGAGGTTCCCGTGCTAGTATGAAATAAGAACCACTAAATTTTGCAGTGATTTAAACTTGAAAAAAAAAGTTAAGCATGTATGTATTTCATTTCTATCAGCGTCAAGCTAAGACGAAGGCTAGTGATCTGAATGAAACTGGTATAGACTTGGAGTTGATGCATCTTCAGTTGCCAGGGGAAACCTTTGATGTCACCAAATTCTACAAGGTATGTTCTGTAGTAAAGAGTGTTACATACTTAGATAAAAGATATATTCTTGGTTTCCCTATATATTTAATAGGGAATTGATCCTACTGATCCCTCTACGGTAACATGCCATATATACCGATTGAGATGTATTATTGAATTAAAAAATGTGTCCTGGCACGTGCACAGAGCGTCTGACTTCAGAGTTTTTGGAAGAATACGCTTTCGCCTTGTGGATAATAAGTGTCCACATAACTTGTCTGAGTCGCAACATCTTGCACATCAGTACAAATATGAGCAGTATTGTTTATTTATTCCAAAATTTAAGTGGTTTAATTTTAAAAAAATAGTGTATAAAAGTTTACATATAATGAAACCTCAGATACTTGTGAAATCAATAATCATCAAGGGGGAGTCATTTTCATGGCCGAGTCAGTCAGCGAAACTAGATGCAGTTGAATTAGCAAAATTTCCATTTATTTTATCTTCAAAATTTAGTGTAAAATACTACGATGTTATTTCTATTGTTTATTGTTATTCCCTGAAGAAGGCATGTAACCAAAATGTTGGAAGGTAAGTACATTATAAATTGATTGCTACTTTTTTTTTCTTTGTCAAAACCAGAAAATTTGTGTCAGTCAAGTTAAAATGATTTCATTTTACAGTATATTATAAAACTGAAACAGGTACCATTTATGATTACATGTCTCAATCACTTACAAGGTTTAGATTGATATAAATATCAGAAGATATATTTTCACAATATTAAATGAGCCGTGCCATGAGAAAACCAACATAGTGGGTTTGCGACCAGCATGGATCCAGACCAGCCTGCGCATCCGCGCAGTCTGGTCAGGATCCATGCTGTTCGCTTTTAAAGCCTACTGGAATTGGAGAAACTGTTAGCAAACAGCAGGGATCCTGACCAGACTGCGCGGATGCGCAGGCTGGTCTGGATCCATGCTGGTCGCACACCCACTATGTTGGTTTTCTCATGGCACGGCTCAAATACTTCTCATATGATAGGACTTACTGTACACGGATGATGATGAGTTAACAGAGTTAGCAGATCCTGCAGAGAAACTGGAGGAACTTCTTTCAAGGTAAATTAATGACTGTACCCCTTGAACTAAAATTGTATCCCAAGTAACGAATGGAATTTTGAAATCCATGTATTTAAAAGCCCATTTAATAGCTGTTTTTTGCAGAAACAAAAAAAAGTTTCATACCCAAAGTATTTTTAAAATGATTGTACAGTATGTTATTTTTAAGTAAGTTTTGTAAAATATGTTAGTTTTTATCTTCTTTCAACTCTGTTTTAAAAGCTCTGACAGTTTTAAAATTCTTAATGAGACGCGATCTGAATTTATACAGCAGAAAGCATTCAACACTGATTTAAAGTTAAAAGTTTTCTTGTTAGTTAATTAGGAATGCCTCATTGGAATTTTATAACAAAATAGTACAGTTTGTGAGCTAATGCATCAACTAATAACTTTCAGGGTACGATCAAAAGATCACAAAAAGAGAGCCTATCGACATATTTCACTTTCACTTGGAGAGGGATTAGAAATGGGTGTAGGAGTGTAAGTTGTTTTGTTAATTTTTTATTGACTCATTTTTTGGTAAGGTAAAAAAATACGAAAAAAATACTCAAGGAAAAAGGTAAATTAATATAAGCATTTGTTACTTGAAAAGTTCTGTTTTGTTTATTTTTTTCCACATTCTATTTCTTAAAACAAATCTGCCATAACTAGATTACATGCATTTGGAGACATGTTTTTTCTTTAAAAAATATACACTGGTTAATTACTATGTACATAAAGGAATTGATTTCATTTTTCAAATATGTAAATATAATACTTTGTCTTGTTGCAGTTATAACTTAGTAAGACCATGTACCAAGCCTTATCCGGTGAAATTAGACAAAAGGACCAATGAAGAACTTAAAAGTCACACAAAAACTTACCTGAAGGTAAATATCATTATGTATGACAACTGAAACTCCATACTTCATAGAATGATTTGACATGCACAGTAGATGACCCCTATTGATTTTGGGGTCACTCTGTTAAAGTTCAAGGTCACAGGGGCCTGAACATAGAAAACCATTTCCGATCAATAACTTGAGAACCACTTGACCCAGAATGTTGAAACATCATAGGATGATTGGATTTGCAGAGTAGATGACCCCTATTGATTTTAGGGTCACTTTGTTAAAGGTTAAGGTCACAGGGGCCTAACATGGAAATCCATTTCCGATCAATAACTTGAGAATCATTTCACCTAGAACCTTCAAACTTAGTAGGATGATAGGACTTACAGAGTAGATGACCCCTGTTGATTTTGGGGTCACTCTATTAAAGTTCAAGGTCACAGGGACCAGAACATGGAAACCCATTTCCGATCAATAACTTGAGAACCATTTGACCTAGAACCTTGAAACTTAGTAGGATGATAGGACTTACAGAGTAGATGACCCCTATTGATTTTGGGTTCACTCTATTAAAGTTCAAGGTCAAAGGGACCAGAACATGGAAATCCATTTCCGATCAATAACTTGAGTACCATTTGACCTAGAACCTTCAAACTTAGTAGGGTGATAGGACTTACAGAGAAGATGTCCCCTATTGTTTTTGGGGTCACTCCATCAAGGTCAAAGTTACAGGGGCAATCTGCCTGTCACACTTTATTTGCCGATCAATAACTGGAGAACCATCAAACTGCATTGGGTGATAGGGTTTACAAAGTAGATGACCCCTATTATTTTTGGGGTTACTCAGTCAAAGGTCAAGGTCACAGGCCACCGCTCCTCTCCCAACCCTGAAAACTTTGTGTTGTGTTGTCCTTCTGATGAAATATTAAAAGTGGACTGTTTGATTGATGTATGGATACAGTGCAATCTTGATAGAGTTATTCCTTACATTCTATAATTTAAGGACACTGGAGAAGTTCTAATGCCACAAGATTTGAAAAAGTGTCAGACATACGGAGGGAAAAGAATCTTCTTTGAAAATGAGGAGGTGAATGAAATAAAGAGATTTGATCCATCAGGTAAGTACAAGGGTTGTCCTATAAAATCACAAACTTTTTTTATTATTTCGAAAATAAGTGACGCATCAAATAATTATTTTAACTTATTTAAGGGAACAATTTACCTCCAAACTTCATAGGACAATTGCCTGCAGTTAGTAGATGATCCACATTGTTTTTAGAATCACTAGGTCAAGGTCATAGCAATATAGAGTGTGAGAAACAGTTTGTGATCAATATCTATGGGAATACTTGAACTTACTGCAGTCAGACTTCATCCTATGATAGCATGTCATCAGTAGACGACCCCAAACATTCTTAGGGCTCATTTGGTCAAAGGATACGGCACATGTGAGACTAAAAATTACCAATCTAGTTAGCTCCCACGGGCCATCATGTGTGTTTTTTACAAACAGCTCTTGTTTACTTTGATATTTACCTTAGACATTCTGAATTATCATAATACACTGTACTAATATATTTTCCCAAGTTAAGCATTGCTTTTAATTGGCTCTAACTATTAGATAATGAAAATGTTTCCTGTTGACCAAACATTTATGTGTATTATTTTCAGGGTTATATTTGATTGGATTCAAGCCACAGAGTTCATTAAAGATCCATTTCAAAGTTAAACCAGCATCATTCATTTATCCTGATGAAAGAGTAAGTGAAAACCTCTGTTACTGTATGGGCAGTAAGGAGTTGTACATTTACATAAATACTGCATGTATATTCCATGCACATAACCTTGTACTGTGAAATCATTTAAATTCGCTGGCATGAAATTTCGCACAAATGTGAAAAAGGAATATTTCGTGCGGGCTTTAATTCACGTGTTTCAATTTTAGAAATAAAAAATAAAATTGAAAATTAATAATAGCGCGGTCTTTAATTCGCGCATCAGTCCTAGCGCGAAATACGCGAAAATTCGTCCTACGCGAATAAAAATGATTTCACAGTATTTAGCACTGATAGGCATGTATTAAGTTTCTGAAGCTGTCCATTAGTGAGAAAAAAATTAAAACTGCATTCCAGGCTTTATACCAGAATTGTTCTCAGTCAAAAGAGAGATGAAGTATTTACTCATTCAAAAATTAATTGCATTTAACATTTTAGCTTGTCTGAATTTTGAAAAAATCTACGAGATATTGTCACTTGGTCGTCAGCGTTGGTGTTGGTTAGAATATTTGGTTAGGTCCGCCATTTCTCAAAAACTATAAGAGCTACAGCTTTGAAAATTTGCACACTTGTTTGTCATCATTAGGTGACCTAGTAGGGCAAGAACCATTACTCTGATTTGCATTTTGATAAAATTATGGCCCTTTTTGTACTTAGAAAATTTGAGTTTCTTGGGTAAAATGTTTGTTGAGGTCCACCTTTTCTCAAAAACTGTAAGAGCTTCAGGTTTGAAACTTTGCACACTTGTTTATCATCATTAGATGACTACATAGGCCAAGAACCATAACTCTGATATGCAATTTGTCAGAATTATGTCTGCCCTATAGGTGGGGGAGACATATTGTTTTTGCCTTCGCCATCTGTCTTTCCATCCATCTGTTTGTCCATCCGCATTAAGCTTGTCCGGCTTTCACAGGTCAAACTGCTGGCCGTATTTTGACAAAACTTCACAGGAGTGAACAGTACCAGGCCTAGTTGTGCATATCGCTGGCACGTTCCGCTTTGCAGCACAAAATGGCCACCAGACCTAAAAATAGAAAAACCTTGTCTGGCTTTCACAGGTCAAATTGCTAGGCAGATTTCGATGGAACTTCACAGGAGTGGTCAGTACCAAGCCTAGTTGTGCATATAGCTGGCACGTTTTACTTTGCTGCACAAAATGGCTGGCAGAGCTAAAGATAGAAAAATCTTTTCCGGAATAGGGGGGAGACATATGTTTTTGTGACAAAAACACCTTCTAGTTATAGCCCTTTTTGTAAATAGAAAATTTTAGTTTCTTGGTTAAAATTTTGTTTAGGTCCACCTTTCTTCAAAAACTATAAGAGCTACAGCTTTGAAACTTTGTACACTTGTTTATCATCATTAGTTGACTATGTAGGCCAAGAACCATAACTCTAACCTGCATTTTGTCAGAATTATGGCTCTTTTTGTACTTAGAAATTCTGAACTGTCACACTTCTTACATACTGACCAGCACTTGCATAAGAGCGATGGCACCCGTAGGCGGTGCTCTTGTTATTATTTGCTGTGCAGGCTTGTGTGTTATGTAAAGCAATTTACAGCTGAATTTGTAGCTGGTCAATTCAAGAAAAAGATTAATTTGGTGACAATGTGCTGAAATACCAGCATAAAGTGACAAGTAGAAGTATCTTTTGGCTGTTGGTGTTATATAAATCTGGTATAATACTAATATAATAATAATAATACATTTCAGACAATCATTGGCAGCACTACACTGTTTACAGCATTACTGAAGAAATGCACAGATCGTGATGTGGTCCCTATCTGTAAATACATCCCTGGGAAAAATAGTCCACCAAGATTTGTTGCTCTTATGCCACAGGTAATCAAGTTACTAAATTTTGTAAAATCAGGTATATTTGCTGGGCTAAACATTTGCTATATTTAGTATTTGAATTGGTTCACATGATAGAATATTCATTCTATTGTACCATTTTGTGAAACATATATGGGTGTTCATAACACTTTAGCAAGTACTTATTTTCATGAATATGGACAGTGAACGAAAATGGCAGAAATAAATCCTCAGAAGCAGTGTTTCATTTTGTAGTAGTTTTGTTGGTTGAAATTTTTTTTTGTATTGAGCAAATGTTGCTTTCCAGGGTTTTTTAGCTCACCTGTCACAAAGTGACAAGGTGAGCTTTTGTGATCGCGCGGTGTCCGTCGTCCGTCCGTGCGTCCGTAAACTTTTGCTTGTGACCACTCTAGAGGTCACATTTTTCATGGGATCTTTATGAAAGTTGGTCAGAATGTTCATCTTGATGATATCTAGGTCAAGTTCAAACTGGGTCACGTGCCATGGAAAACTAGGTCAGTAGGTCTAAAAATAGAAAAACCTTGTGACCTCTCTAGAGGCCATATATTTCATAAGATCTTCATGAAAATTGGTCAGAATGTTTACCTTGATGATATCTAGGTCAAGTTTGAAACTGGGTCACGTGGGTTAAAAAACTAAGTCAGTAGGTCTAAAAATAGAAAAACCTTGTGACCTCTCTAGAGGCCATATTTTTCATGAGATCTTCATGAATGTTGGTCAGAATGTTTACCTTGATGATATCTAGGACAAGTTCGAAACTGGGTCACATAGGGTCAAAAACTAGGTCATTAGGTCTAAAAATAGAAAAACCTTGTGACCTCTCTAGAGGCCATATTTCTCAATGGATCTTCATGAAAATTGGTCAGAATGTTCATCTTGATGATATCTAGGTCAAGTTCGAAACTGGGTCACGTGGGTTTAAAAACTAGGTCAGTAGATCTAAAAATAGAAAAACCTTGTGACCTCACTAGAGGCCATATTTTTCATGAGATCTTCATGAATATTGGTCAGAATGTTAACTTTGATGATATCTAGGTCAAGTTCGAAACTGGGTCATGTGGGGTCAAAAACTAGGTCAGTAGATCTAAAAATAGAAAAACCTTGTGACCTCTCTAGAGGCCATATTATGAATGGATCTTCATGAAAATTGGTCAGAATGTTCACCTTGATGATATCTAGGTAAGTTCAAAACTGGGTCACGTGCGGTCAAAAACTTGGTCATTAGGTCTAAAAATAGAAAAACCTTGTGACCTCTCTAGAGGCCATATTTTTCAATGGATCTTCATGAAAATTGGTCAGAGTGTTAAACTTGAAGATATCTAGGTCAAGTTCGAAACTGGGTCACATGGGGTTAAAAACTAGGTCAGTAGATGTAAAAATAGAAAAACCTTGTGACCTCTCTAGAGGCCATATTTTTCATCAGATCTTCATGATTATTGGTCAGAATGTTCACCTTGATGATATCTAAGTCAAGTTCGAAAGTGGGTCATGTGGGGTTAAAAACTAGGTCAGTAGGTCTAAAAATAGAAAAAACCTTGTGACCTCTCTAGAGGCCATATTTCTCAACGGATCTTCATGAAAATTGGTGAGAATGTTCACCTTGATGATATCTAGGTCAGGTTTGTAACTGGGTCATGTGTGGTCAAAAACTAGGTCAGTAGGTCGAAAAATAGGAAAACCTTGTGACCTCTCTAGAGGCCATATTTTTCACGAGATCTTCATGAAAATTGGTGAGAATGTTCACCTTGATAATATCTAGGTCAAGTTTAAAAGAGGGTCACGTGCCTTCAAAAACTAGGTCAGTAGGTCAAATAATAGAAAAACCTTGTGACCTCTCTAGAGGCCATATTTTTCAATGGATCTTCATGAAAATTGGTCAGAATTTTTTATCTTGATGATATCTAGATCACATGTGCTCAAAAACTAGGTCACTATGTCAAATAATAGAAATAATGACGTCATACTCAGTTCAACACTGGGTCATGTGGGGATAGGTGAGCGATTCAGGACCATCATGGTCCTCTTGTTTTGATACATTAAAGTGAAATATTTATATTTGATTGGGACTAATTTTCGTGGATTTCATAGTTGTGTCAGTCCATGAAATTATATCCCCCTTCCGAAATAGCATAGTTTCCATTTTTAGCTCACCTGTCACATAGTGACAAGGTGAGCTTTTGTGATCACGCAGCGTCCGTCGTCCGTCCGTCCGTAAACTTTTGCTTGTGACCACTCTAGAGATCACATTTTTTGTGGGATCTTTATGAAAATTGGTCAGAATGTTCACCTTGATGATATCTAGGTCAAGTTCGAAACTGGGTCACGTGCCTTCAAAAACAAGGTCAGTAGGTCTAAAAATAGAAAAACCTTGTGACCTCTCTAGAGGCCATATATTTCACAAGATCTTCATGAAAATTGGTCAGAATGTTCACCTTGATGATATCTAGGTCAAATTCGAAACTGGGTCACATGCGGTCAAAAACTAGGTCAGTAGGTCTAAAAATAGAAAAACCTTGTGACCTCTCTAGAGGCTATATATTTCAAAATTTCTTCATGAAAATTGGTCAGAACGTTCACATTGATGATATCTAGGTCAAGTTCGAAACTGGGTCACGTGCCATCAAAAACTAGGTCAGTAGGTCAAATAATAGAAAAACCTTGTGACCTCTCTAAAGGCCATATTTTTCATGGGATCTGTATGAAAGTTGGTCTGAATGTTCATCTTGATGATATCTAGGTCAAGTTCGAAACAGGGTCATGTGCGGTCAAAAACTTGGTCAGTAGGTCTAAAAATAGAAAAACCTTGTGACCTCTCTAGTGGCCAAACTTGTGAATGGATCTCCATAAAAATGGGTGAGAATGTTCATCTTGATGATATCTAGGTCAAGTTCGAAAGTGGGTCACATGCCATGAAAAAGTAGGTCAGTAGGTCAAATAATGGAAAAACGTTGTGACCTCTCTAGAGGCCATATATTTCACGAGATCTTCATGAAAGTTAGTCAGAATGTTCACCTTGATGATATCTAGGTCAAGTTCGAAAGTGGGTCACGTGCCTTCTAAAACTAGGTCAGTAGGTCAAATAATAGAAAAACCTTGTGACCTCTCTAGAGGCCATATTTTTCATGGGATCTGTATGAAAGTTGGTCTGAATGTTCATCTTGATGATATCTAGGTCAAGTTCGAAAGTGGGTCACGTGCCATCAAAAACTAGGTCAGTAGGTCAGATAATAGAAAAACCTATTGACCTCTCTAAAGGTCATATTTTTCATGGGATCTGTATGAAAATTGGTCTGAATGTTCATTTTGATGATATCTAGGTCAAGTTCGAAACAGGGTCATGTGCAGTCAAAAACTAGGTCAGTAGGTCTAAAAATAGAAAAACCTTGTGACCTCTCTAGAGGCCATATTTTTCATGAGATCTTCATGAATGTTGGTCAGAATGTTCATCTTGATGATATCTAGGTCAAGTTCGAAAGTGGGTCAACTGCCATCAAAAAGTAGGTCAGTAGGTCAAATAATGAAAAAACGTTGTGACCTCTCTAGAGGCCATACCCTTGAATGGATCTTCATGAAAATTGGTCAGAATGTTCACCTTGATGATATCTAGGTCAAGTTTGAAACTGGGTCTCGTGCCTTAAAAAACTAGGTCAGTAGGTCAAATAATAAAAAAACCTTGAGACCTCTCTAGAGGCCATATTTTTCATGGGATCTGTATGAAAGTTGGTCTGAGTGTTCATCTTGATGATATCTAGGTCAAGTTTGAAACTGGGTCACATGGGGTTAAAAACTAGGTCAGTAGGTCTAAAATTATTAAAATATTTTGACCTCTCTAGAGGCCATATTTTTCAATGGATCTTCATGAAAATTGATCTGAATGTTCACCTTGATGATATTAGGTCAGTTTCGAAACTGGGTCACATGCGGTCAAAAACTAGGCCAGTAGGTATAAAAATAGAAAAACCTTGTGACCTCTCTAGAGGCCATATTTTTCATGAGATCTTCATGAAAATTAGTGAGACTGTTTACCTTGATAATATCTTGGTAAAGTTCAAAACAGGGTCACGTACCTTCAAAAACTAGGTCAACAGGTCAAATAATAGAAAAACCTTGTGACCTCTCTAGAGGCCATATTTTTCAATGGATCTTCATGAAAATTGGTCAGAATTTTTATCTTGATAATATCTGGGTCAAGTTCAAAACTGGATCACATGAGCTCAAAAACTAGGTCACTATGTCAAATAATAGAAAAAACAACATCATACTCAAAACTGGGTCATGTGGGAAAAGGTGAGCGATTCAGGACCATCATGGTCCTCTTGTTTGTCTTTGATACTGGTATGAGCAAGGACATAGATATTTTGATTCTTAGTATGAAGTGTATGAATTTCTATGAAAATGTCTCAAGTCAATAATAAATAAAATTAAAAAAATGTTAACGTAGTAGAGATCATCAAGAGGAGTTGCATTTCATTGAAAAGTGAAGTAAATGGTCGTCTTAAAATTTCTTCCATTTTGTGGGTGTTTATTTCATTTTTAGCTCGACTATTCGAAGAATAGGGGAGCTATCCTACTCGTCCCGGCGTCGGCTTGAGCGTTAGCGTGGGTGTCACACAAATGTTAAAGTTTGCGTACCACCCCAAATATTTTCAAAGTCCATTGAGATATTGCTTTCATATTTTGCATACTTGTTTACCATCATGACCCCAGTCTGTAAAAAGGAGGAGGCAACTCTATCAAGCATTTTGACTGAATTATGGCCCCTTTTCGACTTAGAATAAATGTTAAAGTTTGCGTACCACCCCAAATATTTTCAAAGTCCATTGAGATATTGCTTTCATATTTTGCATACTTGTTAACCATCATGACCCCAGTCTGTAAAAAGGAGGAGGCAACTCTATCAAGCATTTTGACTGAATTATGGCCCCTTTTCGACTTAGAATAAATGTTAAAGTTTGCGTACCACCCCAAATATTTTCAAAGTCCATTGAGATATTGCTTTCATATTTTGCATACTTGTTTACCATCATGACCCCAGTCTGTAAAAAGGAGGAGGCAGCTCTATCAAGCATTTTGACTGAATTATGGCCCCTTTTCAACTTAGAATAAATGTTAAAGTTTGCGTACCACCCCAAATATTTTCAAAGTCCATTGAGGTATTGCTTTCATATTTTGCATACTTGCTTACCATCATGACCCCAGTCTGTAAAAAGGAGGAGGCAACTCTATCAAGCATTTTGACTGAATTATGGCCCCTTTTTGACTTAGAATATGCTTATTGTAATGTTAAAGTTTTACTCATTGCTTATATTATACTATCAAGCACTGAGAATAGTCGAGCACGCTGTCCACTGACAGCTCTTGTTGGAGTTAACCCTTATCATGCTGGTCACGATTGATACTGCCTTTGCAGCCGGAATAGATCTTGATCAGCCCTCACATCCGTGCAGTCTGATCAAGATCTGCACTGTTTGCCATTCAGTCAGTATAGTTTTGGTAGCACCCCTTTTAACAGTTAATGGTAATGTCCAAATTGAAAGGTGGACAAGTTCATTATATAAATTTAAAAGGGTAAGGGTTAAATGTCCACCAAATTTACTTGATAAACATGTCAAGTTTCATATTCTTGCATACAGGAGGAAGAATGTGATGAACACAAAGTCCAACTGCGACCACCTGGCTTTCATGTTATTTTCCTACCATTTGCTGATGATTTCAGAAAAGTCAAATATGAGATAACCCCAAAAGGTAAAAAATGATTAAAATTTATTGAATGAAGAATACTTCCTGTGATGTACTGAAAGGACTAGGAATTGTTTTTGTTATGATATTCAAGGATGAGAGTTATGTTCCCATATAGAACTTAATGACTAAATTATTATCCCCCGACGAAAGTCGGAGGGATATAGTTTTGGCGTTGTCCGTCCGTCCGTCCTTCCGTCTGTCCGTCCGTCCGTCCGGAGCCATATCTAGGAAATGGTTGGGAATATTTATTTAAAACTTCATATACATGTTTACCACTATGAGTTCTTGTGGCCCGTCAAGTTTCAGTCAGATTGCCCAAGTAACACCAGAGTTATGGCCCTTAGAAATTTCTAGTGTTAACTATATAGAGTACTTTAAATATGGCAATTTCTGCATCATAACTTTTGATATATTTGACCTAGAACTATGAAACTTAAACAGAATTTAGATCACCATAATATGGTTGTGTACACACAATTTCATTCGGATTTATATGTAAATTAAGAGTTATTGCCCTTTAATTGTATAAAAATCCACATATTTGTACATAACAAACTTACCATTTGGTAGAATTTCAATTAATTTCTTTCATTCTTTTCCATGAACATTTATTGTAAACATGTGAAGTTGTGTACCCACACCTGGACACCCCCTTACCTTGATCACAGCCCCCCCCTCCCCCCCCCCCCCCCCCCCCCCCCCCCCCCCCCAAAAAAAAAAAAAAAATTATTCCTTATTTTAATTTTTTAAACTTCATATACATGTTCACCACTATGAGGTTATGGGGCCCATCAAGTTTCAGACAAATAGCCCAAGTAACACTAGAGTTATGGCCCTTAGAAGTTTCTAGTGTTAACTATACAGGGTACTAAGATATGGCAATTTCTGCATCATAACTTTTGCTATATATTTGACCTAGAACTATGAAACTTTAACAGAATTTAGAGCACTATAGTGTGGTTATGCACAGAGAATTTTGTATGGATTTCTTTTGTAACTTCAGAGTTATTGCCCTTTTATTGTCTAAAAATCCACATATTTGTACATAACAAACTTAGCATTTGGCAGAATTTCATTAAATTTCTTTCATTCTTTTCTGTGAACATTTATTATAAACATGTGAAGTTGCGCACCCACACCTGGTCACCCACTTGCCTTGGTCACTACCCCTCCCAACCTCTCTCTCTCCCCCCACCCCACCCCCCCATAAAAAAAAACAATTTCATTTCTTATTTTAGATTTTTTTTCAAACCTTCCAAGTTGTACCATTCCCCCACCTCACTTCTCCACCCAGTCATGCCCACCACTGATCATGCATCCTCTGCCCCCAACTTCACCCTTTTACCCTTTTTTTTTCATTTTCAATTTTCAATCAATATTTATAATCAACATGTGAAATTTTGTTTCCTCTCCCATTCCCCTGCACCCCCACCCCCTAAAAAAATAAATATATACATATTATATATTTCCATTCCTTTTTTTTAATGTTCAAACCTTCAACATGTTAAGTTGTGACTGCACAAACCTTGCCCTCAGCCATGTTCAAGATACCTTACCTGTGTTCTCTTAAGGACATCTGTTCTTTTAAATGTACATGTTAAACAGCAACACCTGGTGCCAAACCACTCAAAGACAATATTTCGCTCCAGTTAAACTTCAAGCTCACATTTCAATTAACTGCATTTTGTTTTAAAAGCTAAGCTTATTACAGTAAGCATATCCAAATCAAAATAAATTCTTTAGTCAGGATCAAAGTATCATACATTTATTATGTACTCTTTAATTAAACATTTGTTTTCTGTTAAATTGATTTAGACTAATGAAATTATTTGCTTCTTATTAACATCCTTAACTTTTGCCGGATATATCTTTTTGCCATTCCTCACCACAAACCCTTTCGGCGGGGGATACCAATTCATCGAATTTGCTTGTTTACTTTATCGTTTGTATTGCTACCATATTTACATTTTGTTGCGCTTTAAAAATGATACAATGTGAGAATTAAAATGCTGTGTTTGTCAATCTGTTGTTTCCACAGGCAATACTTGTGCCGATAAAATAATTCTTGCGCAGGACTGAGAGTAATAAGGCTATTAGCCTATTCTTGTAATAATAAAATTTAAAAAGATTGTAATGAGTAAGCATGTATATGTTTCCAGCCAATGCTGAACAGATAGATTCTGCCAAGGAAATTTTAAAGAAGCTACAGTTCACATATTCTGCTGAGAGTTTTGAGAATCCAGTTTTACAGAAGCACTGGAGAAACATTGAGGCTCTGGCTTTGGACAGAGATTCCCCAGAAGAAATGACAGATTACACACGTAAGATTATATTTAACCACATTTTTCCCAAACATATTAAAAACAACAATTATCTCAGCAGTAACCATTCAATGCAGATTTTCTTCTGTGTGTCCGTAACTAAAATATACCATCAGACAGTAATGTTTGTAAGTGTTCAGTTTTAGCATCCTTTTCAATGATTTTTCAGTCATATAAACGACAGTGTCTGCTTGTAGCAGTGAGCACAATGCCCAACTTTAGAATGCTGCCTCACAGGAATCTCATGCCCCACCAAGACACATTATATTGAATTACTGACCAGCCCTTGAACTGTCATTCTAATGCAGAGTGCCAAATGAAGTTACTAGTACCATTTTTCACAAACCCACAATCTCACACACTCAAAGCGGGTGCTCTACCACTAGTCTAGGCTACCAAGGCGCTCTCAGACACTAGTAAAAAGACCGCTGTAGGTCGAAAGGATAACAACTTGATATATTTGGTACAAAACAGCGACTATTGGAATAATACTAACATTCTGAAGCGGGTTGTACAAAGGAACAAAATTTGAATGTTTTTCTGTTATTGTAGTACCGGATGAAGAGAGAATAAAGAGGAGAGCAGGAGATGCCATAGAAAATTTTAAAGATCTTGTTTATCCATCAGGATATGTACCTGGAGCCAAGAGAAAGGTTATAGAAGTCTTGTGACTAAAATGTTATATTATAAGACACGCAAGTTACTTTATTATAGGGCCAGTTTGAATAAATACTTCAATAACTTATTAACTTTATTAACATCTTCAAAAACCTTGGTATTTTTAGGACATGTTTGGATCTCTAATATCTTTGATTTTTAAGAACCATTTGGATAACATTCTTAAGGTCCATCAGGATCATCTTTTCAAAAACATTGGATTTTGGATTCATTTTGGATAACCTCTTAATTCTTTGATTCTTTATAAACCTTTTTGTTAACATTTTAAATAACTTGGATTCTTTATGAACCATTTGGATAATCTCTTAAAAACTTCTTAGCTTGACTATTGGAAAAAAGGTAGAGCTGTTTCACCCATTCTTTGGTGTCCCTGTTCTAATTTAGTCCAGTTTCTGTATGTAAACTGGTTACTTAAGTTATGGATTGAAACTTCACTTACTTGTTGATTGTGATAAGCTGACATGCAGAGCACAGATTCCGTAACTCTATTTTCCATTTTTACAAAGTTTTGCCCCTTTTTGGACTTCTTGTATTGATTTGTTTAACTTTCCTAGTGAGAAGGCTTTAGAATAATGGGATGTTGTTGTCCTCCAACAGCTCTTAATCAGGAACCATTTGGATAACCTCTTTAATAAGTTTGATTTTTAGCTTGACTATTCAGAGAATAGGTAGAGCTATTGGACTCGCCCATGCGTCCGCGTCCCGATTTGGTTAAGGTTTTATATGTAAGCTGGTATCTCAGTACCTACAAATGGGAATGGATTGAAACTTAACACACTTGTTCACTGTGATGATCTGACATGCATTGCACAGTTTCTATAATTCTGCTTTGCATTTTTACAAAAGTATGCCCCTTTTTCGACTTAGCAGTTTTTGGTTAAGTTTTTGTATGTAAGCTGGTATCTCAGTACCCACTATTGGGAATAGATTGAAACTTCACACAATTTTCCATTGTCATGAGCTGATGGTTATGCATTGTACAGGTCCATAACCCGTTTTGCAATTTTTTACAAAATTATGCCCCATTTTGGACTTTAATATTCATTTAATTGACAAGGCTGTTGGAAGAGTGTTGCTGTCCTCCGACAGCTCTTGTTTATGAACCAATTGGATTAATTCTTTAGTAACTTTGATCTTGTTTGAGCCATTTAGATAACCACTTTAGTAACTAATTTTAGGACTCATTAGGTAACCACTTACATATTTTTTATTTTTAGCAAATATCTGATACCTTTTAATCTTTTTGATTTTTAGGTCCAATTTGAATCTTTATTTGTAAGGAAAGTATATCAGTCATTGCTGATTGTCGCATTGTAAGGAAATTAATTTAAAATCTGGTAGAATTACATCTGCTTGTATTTATTTTTAAAGGTTTATCTTTCTTTTAAATTTGTTTATGTTGTTGGAACATTTTACTTTAAATGACATATTGTTTCAAGCAGCAGCAAGAAATTTTCACCTTAGATAAAATAACAGATTTTTATGTAATAGTTAAACATACATTACCTAAATGAAGAATTGCATTGGACCCAAAAGGAACTATCCTACATAATTCTTTAGCAGCATGTATAACAGTTTAAATGTTCAATCCTCAGGCTGGAGGTGGTGGCGATGCAGGTGCTAAAAGGGCCAAAACTGAGCAGGCTGCTGCAGGAATTGATCTCAAGGTGGAGGCTGAAGCTGGACGGGTAAGATTTTCTCCTAACTTAGTATATTTACATTTATTCTGCATTCACAACATTAAACCTTTATGACTTGTGTGTTAGCAATTTCTGTGAATTTGCTTTTAAAAGTAGAACATTCTAGTGGACAATTGCTCGATTGGCTAGGATTGTTTACATACATCACACCTTGTGAGATTCTTGTATTTTCTCCAATATTGCCAATGAAAGCATAGATCAGTTTCACTATTGCCAATGAAAAGCATGCGTTTTCTCCAATATTGCCAATGAAAAGCATGCATTTTCTCCAATATTGCCAATGAAAGCATGGATCTGTTCCACTATTGCCGATGAAAAGCATGCATTTTCTTCAATACTGCCAATGAAAGCATAGATCTGTTCCACTATTGCCAATGAAAAGCATGCATTTTCTCCAATACTAGTATTGCCAATGAAAGCATAGATCTGTTCCACTATTGCCAATGAAAAGCATGCATTTTCCCCACTATTGCCAATGAAAAGCATGCATTTTCTCCAATATTGCCAATTAAATCATAGATTTGTTCCACTACTGCCAATGAAAGGCATGCATTTTCTCCAATATTGCCAATGAAAGCATAAAGAAAGAACAAGTGCATATTTCTCAATGTAAGGCTAATTACCTTTATTTTACATATGCATCTACTCTTACCAGTTTTATGTAAATTTGTTTTTTAGCTGCAACAGAATTTAAAATTCTGCTGTTAACAGATATTGCAATGCAACAACATTCATTAAAATAAGGTTAGAAGTGCCATAACATACCCGATATGACATTTGAACGTCAGTTTGGACAAATATTGGTGCCCCAGGCACCATTTCAAATACTCCAGAGATGAAAATATGTTTGTATTAATCATGTTAATAGGCAATTCTTTAGCAGACATGCTGGCCGTAGATAGTACTCGGTGTTATCATAACTTCTTTTATATTACAGCTTGGAAAATTGACAGTTCCCATCTTAAAAGAGAAGATAAAAGAGAACGGTATTACTAGTGCTGGCACGAGGAAAGCGGACCTTATTGATGCCATCTGTGCACACTATGGTGTTGGTGTGTGAGAGGCTGTTGTGTGAAAAAGAAAGACTTCTCTTACAATAAAAAATGAACTTATTGTTGAATGGCATCTTACTTTTGCAGGAACCCATTGTTTATAGCATAAAACATCAAAGATTTATGTTACTGTAGTTAATATGTATGACTGTTAGATTTTAAAATTTGTTAGCTGTTTAAAGAGAGTGATTCTAGAGCGTTTGCATTTGTTAGATTTCTGTACTAATTAGGTGGCTACTAAAATGTCAGAATTTGTAAAATTCAGAATTCTGATAAAAAAAAAGTATAATCCAGCACAGGTACTGGTATCCCTTTGAAGCTCTGTTTATTATGCCCCCACATTTATTTATGGGGTGTGGGGGACATATAGCATTGCTGCTGTCCATACATCTGTACATCCCCAGATCTTGTGTGTCCAACTCCTCCCACACTATTAGCCTGATTTTCTTCAAACTATTACAGTTGTACAAGCTTAATGTGCAGCTTATCTGAAAGGAAGGATTTTTTACTGTGTCTAGTTTTACCATAGTTGTGGCCCTTTAATAGTTTTGCTATATGGAATGTAGAGAAAAATCGTGTATGTCCAACTCCTCAAACACTATTGAAAGGATATGCTTTCAAACTTTGGCAGATGAACAAGCTTGATGTGCAGATGACCACAAATAATAGACTTTTTTCTGTGTATATTTTTTCTAGAATTGTGACCCTTTCTTAATAAAAAAAACTTTGCTATTTAGAGTATGGTGCAGTATGTGGGTGGGGGTGGGGGAGGCATCTGTGTCCTATGGACACAATTCCAGCTTTTATAAAAAGTTGTTATATAATTATGTTGGTTTCTTTTAGAACTAAATTTCTCTTGTTTGACATCTACAGATCAGGTGATAAAGCAGTTACATGTATATCATGTATGTATGGGATATAGTAAAAACTTTTGCACTCAGTGCATCAGGACAGCATTAACAGTTTATATCAGGTTGACATTGACAGCGGTTTACTGTCTTGTATTTCTGATTCTAGAATAAAGATGTATATGAGTTACCTTTAATTTTTTACCTGTTCTCTCTTTAATTCAGTTTGATTATAATTGAGAGCTTAGTGAGAAATTTTTATAAATTATGCTGTCTTGTTCTTAGATAATATCTGTTTTCTATTGATTTTTACCGATATTCATCATTGTTTATCCCCCCGCCAAAGGCGAAGGGGATATTAGAAATGCTCTCCGTCCGTGTGTGTGTGCGTGTGTCCGTCCGCAACGATCTTTGTCCGGAGCATAACTCCAAAAGTACTGGAGGGATTTTCTTCAAACTTCATACACTGATAGAACACATTGGGAGGAAGTGCAGTGTGCAAGAACAATAACTCTACCTTGCCTATTTTTTGAGTTATTCCCCTTTATCTTATTTTCTTAAAAAATATTGTCCGGAGCATAACTCCAAAAGTATTGGAGGGATTTTCTTCAAACTTCATACACTGATAGAACACATTGGGAGGAAGTAAAATGTGCAAGAACAATAACTCTACCTTGCTTATTTTTTGAGTTATTCCCTTTTATCATATTTTCTTAAAAAAATTTGTCCGGAGCATATCTTTTTAGCTCACCTGTCACAAAGTGACAAGGTGAGCTTTTGTGATCGTGCGGTGTCCGTCGTCCGTCGTCCGTCCGTCCGTCCGTCCGGACTAAACTTTGCTTGTGACCACTCTAGAGGTCACATTTTTCATGGGATCTTTATGAAAATTGGTCAGAATGTTCACCTTGATGATATCTAGGTCAAGTTCGAAACTGGGTCACGTGCCGTCAAAAACTAGGTCAGTAGGTCTAAAAATAGAAAAACCTTGTGACCTCTCTAGAGGCCATATATTTCACAAGATCTTCATGAAAATTGGTCAGAATGTTCACCTTGATGATATCTAGGTCAAGTTCGAAACTGGGTCACATGGGGTCAAAAACTAGGTCAGTAGGTCTAAAAATAGAAAAACCTTGTGACCTCTCTAGAGGCCATATTTTTCATGAGATCTTCATGAATATTGGTCAGAATGTTCACCTTGATGATATCTAGGTCAAGTTCGAAACTGGGTCACGTGGGGTCAAAAACTAGGTCAGTAGGTCTAAAAATAGAAAAACCTTGTGACCTCTCTAGAGGCCATATTTTTCATGAGATCTTCATGAATATTGGTCAGAATGTTCAGCTTGATGATATCTAGGTCAAGTTCGAAACTGGGTCACGTGCGGTCAAAAACTAGGTCATTAGGTCTAAAAATAGAAAAACCTTGTGAGCTCTCTAGAGGCCATATTTCTCAATGGATCTTCATGAAAATTGGTCAGAATGTTCAGCTTGATGATATCTAGGTCGGGTTCGAAACTGGGTCACGTGGGGGTAAAAACTAGGTCAGTAGATCTAAAAATAGAAAAACCTTGTGACCTCTCTAGAGGCCATATTTTTCATGAGATCTTCATGAATATTGGTCAGAATGTTCACCTTGATGATATCTAGGTCAAGTTCGATACTGGGTCATGTGGGATCAAAAACTAGGTCAGTAGGTCTAAAAATAGAAAAACCTTGTGACCTCTCTAGAGGCCATATTTCTCAATGGATCTTCATGAAAATTGGTCAGAATGTTCACCTTGATGATATCTAGGTCAAGTTCGAAACTGGGTCACGTGCGGTCAAAAACTAGGTCAGTAGGTCTAAAATAGAAAAACCTTGTGACCTCTCTAGAGGCCATGTTTTTCAATGGATCTTCATAAAAATTGGTCAGAATGTTTACCTTGATGATATCTAGATCAAGTTCGAAACTGGGTCACGTGGGGTTAAAAACTAGGTCAGTAGATCTAAAAATAGAAAAACCTTGTGACCTCTCTAGAGGCCATATTTTCATGAGATCTTCATGAATATTGGTCAGAAGGTTCACCTTGATGATATCTAGGTCAAGTTCGAAACTGGGTCACGTGGGGTCAAAAACTAGGTCAGTAGGTCTAAAAATAGAAAAACCTTGTGAGCTCTCTAGAGGCCATATTTCTGTATGGATCTTCATGAAAATGGGTGAGAATGTTCAGCTTGATGATATCTAGGTCAGGTTCGTAACTGGGTCATGTGCCGTCAAAAACTAAGTCAGTAGGTCGAAAAATAGAAAAACCTTGTGACCTCTCTAGAGGCCATATTTTTCACGAGATCTTCATGAAAATTGGTGAGAATGTTCACCTTGATGATATCTAGGTCAAGTTTAAAAGTGGGTCACGTGCCTTCAAAAACTAGGTCATTAGGTCAAATAATAGAAAAACCTTGTGACCTCTCTAGAGGCCATATTTTTCAATGGATCTTCATGAAAATTGGTCAGAATTTTTTATCTTGATGATATCTAGGTCACATGTGCTCAAAAACTAGGTCACTTTGTCAAATAATAGAAATAACTACGTCATACACAGTTCAACACTGGGTCATTTGGGGATAGGTGAGCGATTCAGGACCATCATGGTCCTCTTGTTTATGCATGGAGGGATTTTGATATATCTTGGCACAAATGTTCACCACCACGAGGCAGAGTGTCATGCGTAAGAACCAAGTCCCTAGGTCTAAGGTCAAGGTCACACTTACAGGTCAAAGGATACAAGAATGAAAACCTTGTCCGGAGCATTTCTTCTTCATGCATAGAGGGATTTTAATATAACTTGGCACAAATGTTCACCACCACGAGACAGTCATGTGCAAGATCAAGGTCCCTAGGTCTAAGGTCAAGGTCACACTTAGAGGCCAAAGGTCAGATACAAGAATGACTTTGTCCGAAGCATTTCTTCTTCATGCATGGAGGGATTTTGATGTAACTTGGCACAATTATACACCATCATGAGACGAAGTGTCATGCGCAGTTCCCTTCTTTAGAATTACTTCCCTTTGTTGTTACTTTAGATAGCTTTTATTGTAACTTTTTCATTACTAGTCGTAGGGAAAAATCAAGACCACTTTTCTGTAGTACAACATGCATGCTACATCCAATTTTGAGATGTATTTTGACCAATCTCTATCTGGTAAAGATTTTTGTGTGGACTTACAATTTTTTTTTTTTTTTTTTTTTTTAAAAGATTAACTTCCCTTAGTTGTTACTATAAATAATTTATATTGTAACATTTTTATAATTGACTGTAGGGAAAAAACAAGACCACTTTTCTGTGGTACAACATGGATGTTACTTTCCAATTTTAGGAGTATTTTAAGATATCTCTACCTGGTAAGGAGTTTTTTTGTGGACTTAGAAAAACAAAAGACTTACAATGATTACTAAACAACCACAAAATTAAAATTCCATTTGCAAATACAGCTGCTAGAGTAAAGAAATTTGCCGTGACGGGCGTATATTGTGACATTCTGGCACTCTTGTTCCCTGTTAGCTTTCCATTCCTTCTTTTTACAGTAGCCATATAGAAAAACATCATAGCTATACTGTTCATGAAAATTAATAAAATTTAGCAGTAAACCACCTCACCACTGACTTATTCTTTCTTCCACATCTTTAAAACCCCTGATGCGGACCACAACGAAACGGTACTTCAAAGTTTTCCCCAAAATTAATACTTTCAGACACTAACTTGCCAGGAACTTTAGCCTTCAATTATAATATGCCCGGCGGGGTGATTGGCTATGTCTAACATGGCTCTTGTTATGTATGGCAGTAGATTATGTAAATTAAAAGTTTTAGATACAAATCTTTGTGTTTACTTATTTTATAGATTTATCCAACTTTGTTGAAAAATAAAGTCTGTTCTAAAAAAACTTACGGCTTTGTTACCTGGCAACTTCTACAGCAAAGGGGAAGATCAGCTGTAAAATACCTAATATCATATTTGCCTAACTCTGGATCTGTATTAGTCGACGTTTAAAGACTTAAATTTAGACATTGACATGAAAAAAATAAAAAAATTCTTTTTGCTCTGTTGGTATAATTAGGAAAATCGCTTTTTGAAACATAAGCAAACCATCAAGGGACTATAATTGAGGATGAATGTTTAAAGGACTTATTTTCCAACCTATTTCGCAAGACACTGCGTATATTAATGATCTTTGTACATTTGACTTTTGTTCTTAAATTTTACAGTCATATTTCCTGTACAAAGTTTATATAATAAGGATTGAAAGTAAAAGTCAAGTACCGTGTCTGAATAAGCTAAGAGTTTAATAGGTTTATACTTACTGGTTCAATAGTGCATAGAAACCAAGGATTGGATGTGTATAAAAAAATCACCAGTCTAGACTGACGCAAATGTAGAGAAGTTGTACCTATGATTAAATTAGTTTATTTGATACTTGTGAATTTGAATCATGACGGATTTTTAAAAAGTTATTAAAATAAGTTATTCAAGGTTAGTTGTTTAAGAAATAATATATCTCATCCAGTGATTTGTCGTTGAATAAATCATTGTTTGGAGTTCAGATGCAAAGGAATTATATCACGAGGGCGCAGCCCGAGTGATATAATAATACGCATCTAAACGACGAACAATGATTTATTCAAGAGCAAATCACTAAATGAGATATATTATTTCAATTCTAACACGTAACCAAGGATTTTTAGCTCGACTATTCAAAGAATAGTCTAGCTATTCTACTCACCCTGGCGTCGGCGTTGGCGTCACACCTTGGTTAAGTTTTTGCATGCAAGTACATACAGCCATCAATTAAAGGCATATAGCTTTGAAACTTATTTCTTCTTTTTCTAGGTCAATTACCAACCTCTCTGGGTCAAGTCCCATAACTCTGACATGTATTTTGAGCAAATTATACCCCCTTTTGGACTTAGAAAATTTTGGTTAAAGTTTTACATGCAAGTTACTATCTCCAAAACTAAGGCAGATATTGATTTGAAACTTCATATGTGTCTTTGGGGTTATAAAACTAGTTGATAGCAGCAAGTCCCATAACTCTGACTTTCATTTTGGCCAAATTATGCCCCCTTTTGGACTTAGAAAATTCTGGTTAAAGTTTTGCATGCAAGTACATACAGCTATTTCTAAAAGGCATATAGATTTGAAACTTATTTTTTCTTTTTCTGGATCAATTACCAACCTCACTGGGTCAAGACCCATAACTCTGACATGTATTTTGAGCAAATTATGCCCCCTTTTAGACTTAGAAAATTTTGGTTAAAGTTTTACATGCAAGTTACTATCTCCAAAACTAATGCAGATATTGATTTGAAACTTCACATGTGTCTTCGGGGTTATAAAACTAGTTGATAGCAGCTAGTCCCATAACTCTGACCTTCATTTTGGCCAAATTATACCCCCTTTTAGACTTAGAAAATTCTGGTTAAAGTTTTGCGTGCAAGTACATACAGCTATTTCTAAAAGGCATATAGATTTGAAACTTATTTTTTCTTTTTCTAGATCAATTACCAACCTCACTGGGTCAAGTCCCATAACTCTGACATGTTTTTTGAGTAAATTATGCCCCCTTTTAGACTTAGAAAATTTTGGTTAAAGTTTTACATGCAAGTTATTATCTACAAAACTAATGGAGATATTGATTTGAAACTTCACATGTGTCTTCGGGGTTATAAAACTAGTTGATAGCAGCAAGTCCCATAACTCTGACCTTCATTTTGGCGAAATTATGCTCCCTTTTGGACTTAGCAAATTCTTGTTAAAGTTTTGCGTGCAAGTACATACAGCTATTACTAAAAGGCATATAGATTTGAAACTTATTTTTTCTTTTTCTAGATCAATTACCTACCTCACTGGGTCAAGTCCAATAACTCTGACATGTATTTTGGCCAAATTATGCCCCCTTTTAGACTCAGAAAATCCTGGTTAAAGTTTTACATGCAAGTAACTATCTCCAAAACTACTACAGATATTAAATTGAAACTTCACATGTGTCTTCCGGGTTATAAAACTAGTTGATAGCACCAAGTTCCATAACTCTGACATGTATTTTGGGCAAATTATGCCCCCTTTTGGACTTAGAAAATCCTGGTTAAAGTTTTGCGTGCAAGTACATACAGCTATTACCAAAAGGCATATAGCTTTGAAACTTATTTATTCTTTTTCTAGGTCAATAACCAACTTCACTGGGTCAAGTTCCATAACTCTTAACATGTATTTTGAGCAAATTATGCCCCCTTTTGGACTTAGAAAATTCTGGTTAAAGTTTTACATGCAAGTTACTATCCCCAAAACTAATGCAGATATTGAATTGAAACTTAACATGTTTCTTCTGGGTTATAAAACTAGTTGATAGCATCAAGTCCCATTACTCTGATATGTATTTTGGTCAAATTATGTCCCCTTTCGAACTTAAAACTCTTTTGATATTTAACATTTTGGGTAATAATTTCCTGCTTCTGTGACAATATTTCGAATACTTGAGCTTGGCTGTCTTACGGACAGCTCTTGTTAAGTACATCCTTGACGACATTCATTAAATATTTGCCGTTTTCAATCGATTTCTTTTCCGTATATTAAGGGTCAAGGTCACAGTGACCCTGAATAGTTAAACGGTTTCCGGATGATAACTCAATAACACTTGGGCTTAGGATCATGAAAGTTGATAGGGAGGTTGATCATGACCAGCAGATGACCCCTATTGATTTTGAGGTCAGTATGTTAAAGATCAAGGTCACAGTGACCGTGAACACTTAAACGGTTTCCGGATTGTAACTAAAGAACGCTTGGGCCTAGGGTCATGAAAGTTTATAGGGAGGTTGGTCATGACCAGCAGATGACCCCTATTGATTTTGAGGTCAGTACGTCAAAGGTCAAGGACACAGTGACCAGGAACAGGAAAATGGTTTCCGGGCAATAACTCAAGAATGCTTGAGCCTAGTGTCAGGAAAATTGATAATGAGGTTGGTCATGACCAGCAGATGACCCCTATTGATTTTGAGGTCAAAGGTCAAGGTCACATTGACCAGGAATAGTTAAACGGTTTCTGATCTTTTTGTCCCAAACTACAGGGCCTAGGGCTTTGATATTTGGTATGTAGCAAAATCTAGTGGTCCTCTACCAAGATTGTTCAGATTATTTCCCTGGGGTCAAATATGGCCCCACCCCGGGGGTCACATGGTTTATATAGAATTGTATAGAAAAGACTTTGAAAAAGCCTCTTGTCCAAAACCACAGGGCCTAGGGCTTTGATATTTTGTATATGACATCATCTAGTGGTCCTCTACTAAGATTATTCAAATTATTCCCCTAGGGTCAAATATGGCCCCGCCCTGGGGTTCACATGGTTTATATAGACTTGTATAGGGAAAAACTTTGAAAATCTTCTTGACCAAACCACAAAGACTAGGCTTTTGATATTTGTAATGTAGCATCATCTAGTGGTTCTCTACAAAGTTTGTTCAAATTACCCCTCTAGGGTCAAATATGGCCCCGCCCCGGGGGTCACATGATTCATAAAGACTTGTATAGGCAAAAAACTAATAATCTTTATGTCCATAACCTACATCATTCAAATTTGGACCACATGTATAGTTTTGAGTGGCAAGATGAAGCTTGACATGAGTTGACCTTGATCTTGACCTAGTGACCTACTTTCACATTTCTGTAGCTACAGCCTTCAAATTTGGACCACATGCATAGGTTTGTGTACCGAAACAAACTTTGACCTTGTTATTGACCTAGTGACCTACTTTCACATTTTTGAAGCTACAGACTTCAGATTTGTACCACTTGCTTAGTTTTGTGTTCCGAAATAAAATACGACCTTGATTTTGACCTAGTGACCTTTTTTTCACATTTTCAAGCTACAGCCTTCAAATTTGAACCACAAGCATAGTTTTGTGTACCAAAATGAACTTCGATCTTGAGATTGACCTAGTGACCTACTTTCACATTTCTGAAGGTACAGGCTTCAAATTTGAACCACGCACACAGTTCTGTGTTTCGAAATAAAATTTGACCTTGATTTTGACCTAGTGACCTACTTTCACATTTCTCAAGCTACAGCCTTCGAATTTGAACCACATGCATAATTTTGTGTACTGAAATGAACTTTGATCTTGAGATTGACCTAGTGACCTACTTTCACATTTCTAAAGGTACAGGCTTCAAATTTGGACCACATGCATAGTGTTGTGTACCGAAATAAAATTTGACCTTGATTTTGACCTAGTGACCTACTTTCACATTTTTCAAAATACAGCCTTCAAATTTGAACCCCATGCATTGTTTGTGTACCGAAATGAACTTTGATCTTGAGATTGACATAGTGACCTACTTTCACATTTCTGAAGCTACAGCTTCAAATTTTGACCGCATGCATATTTTTGTGTTCTGAATTGAAATTTGACGTTGAATTTACCTATTACCTACTTTCGCATTTCTCAAGCTACAGCCTCCAAATTTGAAGCACATGCATAGTTCTGTCTACTGAAATGAACTTTGACCTTGAAATTGATCTAGTGACCAACTTTCACATTTCTCAAGTCACAGCTTTCAAATTTGGACCACATGCACAGTGTTTTGTACCGAATGAAATTTGACCTTGACCTAGTCTTGAAATTTGGAACCTTCACAAATAGCTCAGTGGTGGGCGCCAAGATCACTCTGTGATATCTTGTTAGGTTAATAGATTTAAGGTCAAGGTCAGATTGAACCAGAATGATAGAACTTTTGTTTACAGTGAGCATATAATTTCTGTTCCTTGTGCAGTTACTGAATGCACCAAGGGAGGCATTTCGTGTTCTACAAGCTCTTGTATAGGGAAAAAGTTTGAAAAACCTCTTGTCCAAACCACAAAGCCTAGAGCTTTGATATTTGTAATGTAGCATCATCTAGTGGTTCTCTACCAAGTTTATTCAAATTATCCCCCTAGGGACAAATATGATCCCGCCCCGGGGGTCACATGATTCATACAGACTTATATAGGGAAAAACTTTTAAAATCTTCTTGTCCATAACCTACAACATTCAAATTTGGACCACATGTATAGTTTTGAGTGGCAAGATGAACCTTGCCATGAGTTGACCTTGATCTTGACCTAGTGACCTACTTTCACATTTCTGTAGCTACAGCCTTCAAATTTGGACCACATGCATAGATTTGTGTACCGAAACAAACTTTGACCTTGACATTGACCTAGTGACCTACTTCCACATTTTTGAAGGTACAGGCTTCAGATTTAGACCACATGCATAGTTATGTGTTCCAAAATGAAATTTGACCTTGATCTTGACCTAGTGACCTACTTTTACATTTCTCAAGCTACAGCCTTCAAATTTTGACCACTTGCATAGTTTTGTCTACCGAAATGAACTTTGACCTTGAGATTGACCTAGTGACCTACTTTCACATTTCTGAAGCAACATGCTTCAAATTTAGACCACTTGGATAGTTTTGTGTTCTGAATTGAAATTTGACCTTTATTTTTACCTAGTACCTACTTCCACATTTCTCAAGCTACAGTCTTTAAATTTGAAGCATTTGCATAGTCTTGTGTACCGAAATGAACTTTGACCTTGAAATTGATCTAGTGACCTACTTTCACTTTTCTCAAGCTACAGCTTTCAAATTTGGACCACATGCACAGTTTTGTGTACTGAAATGAACTTTGACCTTGATTTTGACCTTGAGCTAGTCTTGAAATTTGGAACATTCAAAAATGGCCCAATGGTGGGCGCCAAGATCACTCTGTGATCTCTTGTTGAATTTTAAAAACAATTTTATAATATCACTTTTAATGGTAAAATGAACTTTCTGTTTAAAATTCTAAAACATAACAAGTCTGAAAAATTCGTAATTATACATTTTTACAGAGGCGTTGCTTTATTTCATATGCGAAATTTTTACAATGATGTATGATACGAGTTTCTGCCCTTCGTTACTAGTACGCCATTTACATAACGATTATTTTTTCATGTATCGCTTGTTCAGGGTAAAAGTAAGACCGCAGCAGATTTTGGCAAATTTGGTCTGATAGCGCTATCGTCATTTCAATTCCGTGGTTATTCGTCAAAACCAAACATTCTTACGTTAGTTAGTTAGTAACTAGCGTTCGACTATATATTATAGAATATGCGTGAAAATTGCCTAGGAGCATTCAGTCGTCATCAAATAAGTCGTCATCTTCCTGTATGTTAAATTTGTACTTTTCAATATGTGTCTTCTTTTGAGAGTTTTCAATGACATAAAAATCGCCACTTTTTCTATTGAAACACGCTATGTTTGGATTTTGCGTTTCTATGGCAACATTCCTGAGGATTTTTCCAGTATTTGGTGAAATCTGAAACAGTTTTCCAAAACTTTCGCTCCCAGAACAAACACCAATGGCACCCTCTTTGTCCAGATCGAGATATTTGACCGTGTCTTCTAAATTGTACTCGAAGATCACTTCACCTTTTGTGCTAAAAGAATACAGCTTGTCTGGTTTAGACGAAACTATGTAGATTCTTTTCCTTTTAAAATCTACTACCATATGCCCAACCACAAGTTGCGTAGACCAGAAGTCATTTTCTCGTACACGTAAACTGACGCTGTAGTAAAACACCTTTTTCATGACCCCGTCATGTGTCAAGGTCGCGAAATAGTTCCCCGTGCTTAATGCGAAAGAAGTTTTATTGTATTTTGTAATGACTGTATCCCTTATGTCGCATTTAACCGTATGGTCAAGTACAAAAGCCATAGGTTTCTTCTTTCTTTTCGGTGTGTAAAGATAAAATTCTATGAATCCACCGTTTGGGAACGTGATAGCCACATTGTTGCTGTCTATACAGATGATATTCGTCGGATCCCGTTTCAAATCCTGTGTATAGATTTCCTCAAGCTTGTCTGTAGTTACGAGCGAAAACGAACTGGAGAACCAGGTCCTATTTTTCACCTCGAATATTAAGGCGAGTTTCTTATCCATATATGTAGCAGCAATACACGTTTTCATGATATTTGCATCACTGTTCTTCAGATCTCCAGATTTTATTAGTTCCGGTTTCATATCTGCAACCGGGTCTTCCTTTCTTGCGAACAATAGTGGCGGCAGTTCGGCAAGATCTGGTTTAACGCTTTCAACACGTACTTCAGCTAATTTTTCCGTTGCGTTGACGATCGTGTCCAGTACATCTTCGACTTTCAGTTGAATAGAACTACACAGCAATGATTCTTTTTCAGACTTGACCATGTCGTCATACTCTTGTAGTTGAGTTTTAATCTTCTGAAATGTCAGAAAGAGTTGGTGGTTTGAGCCATGTTCTATCACCGTATCTAATGAAGCATTTGAACCTTCTATAGCTACAAGAAGTTGTTTACATTTGAACGCTTTGTCCGAGTTCTTTTTCCCATACTCCTCTTGGAAGACTTTAATGTTTTCCTCAGTTTCATCTTCTAAGTATTTGAACAATCTGAGAACTTTTGCTTTCATTGACTGGATTCTTCGAGGGATTTCTTCCGTCTCTCGTTTAATACCGTAATTATTAGCTCTGATTGCTTCTACCATGTCGTTTAACGCTTTCTGAAGTCCTTTCATGTTATCGCGGAGTTTGTCTGTCCGATCATCGTGTCTGAGCTGCGTTCCTAAATCGTCGAATTCGTTTATAATGTCACAAGCTTTGTGACTTGCCATTGCGCAGCTGCTACAGAGAATGACGTCATGGTCAGCGCAGAAAAATCGGATATCCTCGTTTTGATGGACCAAGCAAATGTTATGTTTGTCAAGAGAATTAGATATTTGTGAGCTGCTGGTTACCTTTTCAATGGTTACGATTTTATGGCGAGTCAGCATTTTGATTTTGGAGTGGTTATCTACACACTCGCCGCACTGAAAATCTTCGCAGTCATGGCAGTATGCTGTGGCCTCTGTTGCCACTTCCCTTTCTGCACATGAGCCACAACTCTGTGTGAAGTTAACATTCCTTTTCCGCCTAGACTCCGCTCTGCTACTGTCACGAGGGGTTACTCCATCCAGGTGAGGCAGAATGAAATGATTCAGCGGCAAGTCTTTAACCATAGCGTGAGGATATTTTAAAACATCGGGCGGCAGAGTGAGGTGACCGCAGACCGGACACTCGATTTTATCCAGCCTTCCGTCTTTAATGGAGGCTTTGCAGTCAGTGAGATAAAACTCGAGACAAGGTTCGCAGAAAGTATGCAAACATGCTAAAGCCCTTGGGGTCTCGAACGTGTCCAGGCATATTGGACATTTCAGGGTGTCTTCAGTGCCAAGGCGCTGTATTTCTTCCCGACTGCTTTGTCGCCGCCGGCCACCCATACCTCTGGTAGGCCGAAGCATTTTCTGAGTACAAATAATCCAATATTGCTCAAAACTTTCGGTTGACAAACTGACAATGTTCTCAGCTTCCTTTTATCAGTTAAAACTATATACGGTGTATCGTTTTAATTGCTCGAAACATACTGTTTGTTAAAATAATCCATATGTCCTTAGTGTTTTTATAATATGTTTTACACTTTTTTTTTATAAACTAGCGAGTGAATATTATGAATTTTACGGTAGCGCGATTTTAAATTGAAAATGTGATACGGGTAGTCGACCTTTTTATTGTTAAATGGTATTGTTTTAAGTTTCTATTATGAAAAATCATAAAGCAAAACTATAAAGTCAGAAGTGTAAGTTATACATGTAGTCATTAGGTAGAGAACACATTTATTTATGGTCTGAATTTCGACCTGATAAGACTGACATATTCGGTCACAAAAAATTCCACGGGCTTCTGCAGAAGTGAATACACAAAAAAAACTTGTACTATCCCTACATCAAAGTGTAGGTAAAACGACGGTATTAAACGGTTGCCTATACATATTCTCTCCTTATTACCTGAAGTCCTATACCGTGACACATGCACTCAAACTTCTTGCGGACTTTGCAGTTATATAATTATTATATTTGTTTCTTCCAAGTGAAGGAGAGCAAAAGAATAATACCTAAACATGATTGAAAATAAAAGATATGGACACGTGTTTTGTCTGTATTTAGTTTCAGCCTTGCGTTGTTTGAGTTTTCCTTCTATTTCTATGTGACCGCATCACACAAATATTCTGGACGTATAAAAAGTATTTATTTTTTATAATCTTTGTATTGTGTGAATGTGTGAGCAACTGAGGACTACAGTACTGTTTTAACAAGCAGCAATGGAATCTAGAATAATTATGAACTTTATATTCACATTTGAAATATTCCGAATCACTCGCTCTGTCTTTTGTATCAGTTTTTAGCTCACCTGAGCATAAAGTGCTCAGGGTGACCTATTGTGATTGCTCACCATCCGTCCGTCGTCCGTCTGTCCACACTTTTTTTTAAACAACATCTCCTAAACCACCAGGCAGATTTTGATGGAACTTCACAGGGATGTTCCTTGGATTGAATTCCATACAGAACTCCGGAAGGAAAAACTTTAAAAATCTTCTTGTCCAAAACCATAGGGCCTAGGGCTTTTATATTTGGTTTGTAGCATCATCTAGTGGTCCTCTACCAAGTCTGTTCAAATTATCCCCCTTGGGTCAAATATGGCCCCGCCCTGGGGTTCACATGGTTTACATAGACTTATATAGGGAAAACTTTGAAAAACTTCTTGTCAAAAACCACAAGTCCTAGGGCTTTGATATTTGGTATGTAGCATCATCTAGTGGTCCTCTACCAAGTGTGTTCAAATTATCTCCCTTGAATCAAATATGGCCCCGCCCTGGGGTTCACATGGTTTACAAAGACTTATATAGGGAAAACTTTGAAAATCTTCTTGGCGAAACCCACAAGTCCTAGGGCTTTGATATTTGGTATGTAGCATCATCTAGTGGTCCTCTACCAAAATTGTTCAAATTATCCCCCTGGTTAAAATGGCCCAGCCCCGGAGGGGTCACATGGTTCATATAGTCTTCTTGTTCAAAACCACCGGGCCTAGGGCTTTGTTATTTGGTATGTAGCATCATCTAATGGCCCTCTACCAAGCTTGTTCAAATTATCCCCCTGGGGTCAAATATGGACCCGCCCTGGGGGTCACATGGTTTATATAGACCTTTTATAGGGAAAAACTCTGAAAATCTTCTTGTCCAAAACCACAGGACTTAGGGCTTTGATATTTGATATGTAGCATCATCTAGTGGTCCTCTACCAAGACGGTTAAAGTTATCCTCCCAGGTTCAAATATGGTCCCGCCCTGGGGGTCACATGGTTTATATAGACTTATATAGGGAAAAACTTTGAAAATCTTCTTGTCCAAAACCACAGGGCCTAGGGCTTTGATATTTGTTATGTAGCATCATCTAATGGTCCTCTACCAAGTTTGTGCAAATTATCTCCCTAGGATCAAATACGGCCCCGCCCTGTGGTTCACATGGTTTATATGGACTTATATAGGGAAAAACTCTGAAAAACTTTGTGTTTAAAATCAAAGGGCCTAGGGCTTTGATATTTGGTATATAGCATCATCTAGTGGCCCTCTACCGAGATCATTCAAATTATCACCCTGGGGTCAAATATGGCCCCGCCCCGGGAAGCACATAATTTAAGTAGACTTGTACAGGGAAAACCTTTAAAAATATTATTGTCTTAAACCATGAGCCCGAGAGTTTAGATATTTAGTATGTGTTATGCTCTAGTGGTTCTCAACCAAGATTTTTCAAATCATGACCATAATCAATATAGGCCACGCCCGGGTGGTCCCTTGTTTTATATAGACTTATTTGTTCTTGAAGCAGTGGCAAAGAAATTTGGACCAAGCATAATGTTTGATACAGATTTCAATATTCATCTTGAATTGTCATAATCATGACCTACTGACCTACTTTATTGTTTTTGAAGGTACAGCATAGAAATTTAGACCATGTTTATAACTTTGAAACTGATCATCTTTAATATTCTTAGCTCTGAACTACTGACCTACTTTCTTGTTTTTGAAGCTACATCAAAGAAATTTGGACCACCAGTTTAATTTTTAAACAGATTTTAGTAGTTATCTTGAATAATCTTTACCATGACCTACTCACCTAGTTTATGTTAGTGAAGCTTAAGCAAAGAAACTTCTTTAAGCAAGAAACTAAACTCAGGTGAGCGATATAGGGCCATCATTGCCCTCTTGTTCTATATGCACCCACTCTCGCGCATACCTAAAATTCTACTCGTAATGCAATACGCATAAATAAAATTCCGTGCGCTTTGATTGGTAACAGCATGGCGAGACGGCGTTTTGACTGGTTAACAGTATAAAGTGGCGCCATATTCTAGGTTTTAGTCGAAGTTAATACTGACCCTAACCCTGAAATATCACTCAATAAGCACTGGCTATCAGTCCTTTCAGGGCTTTGATTAATAAATGCTTTTCAGAAAATTATTCAATTATTAGAGAGAAATATAGGTAATTTCAATGTGAAAATATCAAATAATAAAATGTACTTTAAAAACATGAAATAAAAAAGTACATGAACGATCTCATATATTTTACTCGTGAACTTTATACCTGGTGTTCACTAGAAATGAAAGATAGTTTGATCTTACAGATTTTTGTATATAATTAAGAACGTCAAAATCCCAGATATATTTGATAAACAAGCGGAACGATTTCTGCTTATAGGATTTCTGCATAATTACATCAATAATGATGATAATAATAATAATGTCAATTAAGTTATTGTTTGCATTAATGCTATTTGTGGTACACCATCTGGACAGGGTCAATCATTTGAGTGGCCCTGATCTGGAGCAACCCAATATTGATATCATCTTACCAGTATAGTGTTGGGTATATCGTAAAGCTTATACCACTAACCGATGTATACAATCGTATATGAGGGATTTCCGCATCATAATTATGTTGATCTATCAATAACACCTTAAACAAAGTAATTGTTTGCAATATAATACAAGTGACTACTTGTGCTTAGCTTTTTATCCTCAGTGTAGTGTATAAAACTACGCACTGCAGCTTATACCGCTGACCGACATTATTGCGCAAGACAGCATGAGGGTTTCCGCATCGTGTGTTGATCAATCAATAACACGGTAAACATGTTGGCAATATAACTGGTAAAAACCGGAATCCAGGAAACTGAACTGTAACACAATGACTGTTATTTATAAATATCATGTGACTATTTTAAAGAGGATTTGTCATTCGTATATGAGGAAAGAGGGAACTTTGTTACATAGATAAATAGTGCATCTTACAGACGACAGACACTTTACTGAAGATAAATAAAGATAAAAAATGTTTGCTACACGCCGCTGGAAGTTTATCTCAATACTGTTAGTCAAATTTGATAAAATAATGGTGATACAAAAACGTTATCTTGTGTCCCACAAATTATTATCAGACGTCAGTAAAATTCTAAAACGTCTGCTGTTTGTGAAACCTAGAAGTGTGAAAACAACACTAATGGAAGCGGATTCTATTTCCATAGAAACACAGAGACTCGGCTTTAATATGTGCCGAGATTCGATCGGTGGTGTGTGGTCTGAAATTAGCGAAGATGAGTTCCAGATCAGCAAGTTAAGGTATGTTGCACTTTTCTGTTTAATAGTAAATGATATGACACGCATTAAAGTTTGTTGAGCTCTGTCTATAGCCCTAGAATTGACGCCAACTGTATTGTTTTACTACACGAGAAAACAGTGCTGCAGTGTAAATCAGCGAGTATAAATCCCGCACGATAACTCAAACGATAACACGTTGGATAATTATGATTTTTCTTCCTTAAAACAAATATTTTTGTAAAACATTACAGTATGCACTTAACTTCTATTATTGACAACCTTTTTTTTGAGTTCAGCGATGCATGAGAACCATAACAATCAAGCGGTAATATAAACATGCTGTCGTGTAAATTACCGTGCGGAAGTAGTATAATGTTAGTGCAAATAATAGGACGTTTCGGGACAGCGTGATAACTCTAGAGGGATGACAACCTTAAAGTATCAAATCATAAAAAAAGTCATCCCGATAAGCCAAATGAGTAAGGCTAGTATAATGCGTGCCCATCAGAACCATACTTAAGTTTCAGTTTGTAAGTCGTTTGGAGGTAAGCAAAAATGGAATTCATCGCTAGCTCCGCTCGTGTATTATGTCTTACGCGAGTCTGCAAGTGGCGTGATCTCGTTCAAGTCTGGTGATCAATGAGTCGACGTTACACGTGTAACTTGCTATTTATATTGCATGACAATATGCTCTTTGTTCCACATTCGTATTATACAATTCTTGATGAATTTGTGTACGGCTTGTATGATCAAGTCCAACATTAGGACAATTAAATTTGTCCTTGTATAAATCGCCGGTCTATAGTTTGTGCTTTATGACCGGTCTGTATTCAATATTGGTTGGATATTATTACAGGACTCCTTATTTGAATCGCATATCCTTAATTTGTGCTACTGGCCGGTCTATAGTTCTACTCGGGTATCAAAAATTGAAATTTCGAATGTTGCCAATCAATCGTCAAACCAAGGCTGCAAGTCATACAGAAAGTGTATATTAATACATGACTCCTTATATAAATAGCCGGTCCATAGTTTTTACAAATGACCGGTATGTATTTAGGTTTGTTGTACCAAACATAAAAAAGAGAAAAACTACTTTGAAACTTCCAGATGTCATGCAATGAAACACCACGGTCAGTAGAAACGTTTTAGCCTCGGTTCTTCTGGCACATTCATTAATTGCATATTGATACTACCATATTCATCGAAGATGGGGTATTTATCTTTATCTTCCACACGAAAGCTATATATTAAACTGACAACGGTAGACGTCACAATTTTGACCCAGGCTTAAAGAAACTTAAAATGCTTGTTTTTACAAAATCTCGAACAATGTCGAGACTGGATTATACGGCGTCGGATATAGATCACTATGTCAAATTATGGCCCATAAGTAAAATCTTGCTAACTTCTCTTAGAGGCAACATTTTCTAACTGATCGTTGTAACAGGTGTGTCTTTGTGAAATTTAGATCCACTTAAAACCATGGTTGCCTTATGTCACAAATTAGGCCGCTAACTTAAAGCATTACATTCAACATGTTGTATTGTAGAAATTGCAATTTCATTTTTTTTGTTTCAGTGGTGGTCTAACAAACTATCTGTACATTTGTTCACTTCCGTCCAATGTTCGGGTACCAGACAACCAACCTCAAAGTGTACTGCTGCGCGTGTATGGTGACATCGCAACGTCCAGCAATTTTGTCGTGCAGAACTCCGTGGTATTTGCACTCATGTCAGAAAAGAAACTTGGACCAAAACTGCACGGAATGAATCCCAAGGCGCGGATTGAAGAACTTGTTCCGGTAAGAAACTCTTAATCAAGTTAAGCATTTTCAGAATTATATTGAATCCGTCTGGATTTAGACTTTTTTTAGGCCTCTACGAGTTTTGAATAATTTTAACCCAAACAATTTTATGTGTGTGCTTGTCGCATTTATATTGGAATCATGTGAATAGCGAATTATTGAATTTCTAGGAAACTAACTTGCCATGTATCAGTAGACGACCTTAGCAGTATCGGTTTGTGTAGAATATATAATGCATGTTTGATTTCCTAGTATGTTTATATAGAATCAGACTTTTCTGAGCAGGATTTTAGCTAAAGCAGTCATTTTTCAGTCCTGTTCCTCTCCCAATAGATCGCCCTGTAGAGTTTTGTTATTATTTTGGACAACGTAAACAAGCACACTGTACTTGTAATTACTCTTTTTTTCAGGCGAGTAGTTTATCAACAACAGATTTGCACAATCCGACCTTGTCCCGGATGATCGCCGAGAAACTGGCATTATTTCATAATTTAGACATGCCACTATGTAAGGAGCCACGCTTCCTAAATGACACAATGGATAAGTATGCATCCATTTACATTCAATATCTCTCATTTTCGACGATTTAAAGTCCATTCTCGATGTTATAGATACAATATATTCCTTTTTCGACATTTTAAGGATCGTTCCTGATAATTTTACAATTTGTTACACATGCATTATCTCCATTTTTTGACACCCACCCCTCCATGAATATAGAATTTACACGTATATGGCAATTTTAAGTGTCATTCCAAATAATTTTATCACTATTGTTATAAATCATACGCATTATTTTGACTATCTGAAATGTCAAAACACATGAATTTGTCAAGTTGTAACGTCAACTTGTTATATAAATTATGCGCTAAATTAAAATGGTCACTTCATCATTTTTATACTTAATAATGTTTTCATTGTAAATTTGAAACCATTTGTATATAAAGAGTTATTTTCACACTTAATTCATTTTTTCTTTTTTCTTGCATTTTTTTTTCTTTCTTCCTTTTTACAACGACACAATTTAAGTCATATGGCAAGTTTTCCAGCTTTGATGGTGGGGTAATACCCCTGGTGCCCATCCGGGCATTATTTCATCTTGGGCGGACACCTTAGTAGCAACACAGACCTTCTTTAAGCCAGGTGGATGCCTTCCTCACGTGAAGAATTTAACATCCCAATCTAGGTTTTGAACTCGCACCAGTGAAGGACACGTGATTCGAGGTTAGCGGCCTTAACCATCCGGCCACGGAAGCCTCCAAATTAATTCTTGAATGATCGTATTTCAGGTGGTTGATAGAAGTTAAAGAAATATTAAGCAGGACTCATTCTGACCAGGACGAACATTACATGCGTGTGTTTAGGGACTACAGTTTAGAAGAGGAACTGCAAACTTTAAAGTGAGAACAGCTGTGATTATCATAATACGTCCAATTCATTAAATTAGCTTAAACTACTCATAAGAATATGTCCTTATTGTATGGTTTTGCGGTTGAAAACTACTGCAGGGAAGAAAATTTACATTTGTTTCACTTAATAGTTTCCTTTAAACACGTGTATGTGGAAGCATTTAAATCACGTATTTTCCTTTTTGTAGTCCAGTTTATTTAACTCTGTATAATCATGCTGATTGAACTGCAATAGGCCTACACTACGTCTTTTTTTAATTATGGAAAATTTTCAGTCAAATGAAAGAAAATTTAAAAACATGTATAAGATAAGAATATCTAAAAACATGTATATAATAGATATGCATTAAATTGTATGCTAAAGCATTTTATAAACTACTTAGTATTATATTTCGTGACATAAACTATACAGAAAATGCACTGATATATAACCGATACATACGGCATAACTGTAATTGGATTCAGTGTTGTTATATTTCTAGTCTGTCGGGTTCAGTAGTTCATTAAATCTTCATGTATAATAGAATTCCGCTTCAGCCAGTGCTAGTGGGCTTGAGAGGTGTTACACATTCCACCTCTCATGAACGGACTTAGTCAAACCGAGTCTGCTATTATTTTTTGGTGCTTTCAGTATTTCCAAAGGATCTTATAGATTTTATAAATTTACAACTGAATTTCTTATTTTCATGATTACTACCAACTTCAAACGAAGTGCTTATGGTGTGCTTTTAGGATCGCTAGGTGTCCATCGTCCCTCTGTTTTTAAAAACATTCCGATCGAAATATTAACCACAGACACTTTTAAATAAGACCAGCTACCAGTCTCCATTCAAAGTTTCCATGTAACAGAGTCCGACACAAGACGTTTGTTCCAGTACAAACCTACCTAGAAAATTAATATGTAGACAAGTATAATGATGGTGTTGTGTTAAACACCCTGCTGTAATGGAATTTGAAATAAGGCACATTTAATGTCGTCAAATCACGAGTTTTGCTCTTTTAACAAGAGAAGATATCTTATTTCAGAGAAATCCTGTCAAGAGTGGAATCTCCTATAGTATTCTCACATAATGATCTCCAGGAAGGTATAATTAATATCTATTTTGTTTTCTGTTAATGGTTGCTCACACTTAAACTAGCTCCTAGACTATGATATATTATCTTTTAAATATTTATTTGTAAAATTGTGAATGTAGCAAGTCTATATCTTATGTCAAATATCATATAATCAGTTCTCTGTGAAAATCTCTAAAACAGACTGGCATTTGTCACTATTACATAAAATAAAAGGAAAAATACAAAAGTTGAAATTTTGTGACAAATTATTATCAGTCTAGTGGCCAGTCTACGTCACTCTGGACACTTGTACATGCCTTTTGGTACCACTGTAAAGCAGATATGTCCGCTCACAAACATACCGACGTTTTAAATAGAAGGAATGGTGTGATACTGTATAAAGGCTTTAGTCAAGTTATATGTTACATGTGTATATATCCTTTGTGGACCACTTGTACTTGTGTGCTAGATAAAGGAAAATGTTTTTCTTTCATTTAGGAAACATTCTTTACAATGAAAAGTGTCCGGACTTAAGAAAACGTATGACTGTGATAGACTGGGAATATTGTAGTTATAATTACAGGTAGGTGGTGACGCTAGTTACTTCCCTTACATTTGTGACATGATTATGGGGCATCGTATGGATTTAGTGGGGAAAAATAACTTCATACTGGCCATTCTTTTAAAATATTTCTATTAATTGTTGTATTTTAAAAGTGTCACCAGAGCAGGGTTCAAAGCAATAGGAAGAAACCCTCACCATTATGTTCGTTACTATTTTCACATTTATCATTAGCAAATTTTATACTGGCGGGGAGGTAAGTCCTTTGGAAATCAAAAATATATGACTATAAGATTGCATTATAAGGCCAAGTAGTTTACCAAACTTCTAAAATGGATAGACATTTTGATAGAAGTAAATGCCTGATCAATAGATTAGTCACCCTTTTGGTGTTATATGAATAGGACTGTAGGCATTACACTACTGGTTAAACATATCGTCACCTTAATTCCAGAAGCGTATAAGTTCATTTTTGACAAAATAGAGTTTTTGGTATCGTTGGATCCGTCTCCAAAAGCTCTACAACACACACTAACTTATATGCGTGTAGCTGTAACATGAAGAGAGTAAATCGCTGTGCCACAAACGTCTAACTCACCCATTTTATGTTCCAGTCAGATCTTTAAACGTGTTTTTCTCAAAACGAAAAAGATGAAGTTATTTTCTTCTGGAATTAAGGTGACGATATATACAGAAGAAATACCTCCATGTTTTAACTGCAAGTTTGTCATGACGCTACCTGAAAGATTATTGTCGTGTATACAGTCGTACTTTTCTTTTCAGAGGTTATGACTTCGGGAATCACTTTATGGAATGGTGCTATAATTACAACGTACCAGAATATCCTTACTACAGATACACCGCACAATATTATCCCACAAGGGACCAACAGGTAAGTACAAAGGTCTCAAAAGTTCACGTTCCTTTTGTGACTACATTGTATAGAGGAGTGAAGGTACAATTATCAAATAATTAGAAAAAGTCAGTGTGTTGGAAGTACATAGACAAAAACAATGCATCTGTTTCTATCCTATGTTGGGATATCATTTTACCAAAATGAACAAAAAATATTAGATTCTAAAATATTATATCCTTATGGAAATGAGATAAAAGCAAAAAGTTATAACAGTTTATTTTGTGGAAAAAACGCTTCAAGAACACATTCTTGTCAGGGAGGTCGAGGTTTTAAGAGAGGTAGAGATACGGTGTTTGTTAAAATTGTGCGATACTTACTAGTACCCTGTTCTAAATTTTTACCTGTAATATTGCAAGTTTCAAATTTTAACCCGTTTCATGTGTAAAATGTCCTTGAATTTTCAGTATGAGTTTTTCAAAGCCTACTTACAAGCATCACACTGTGATATCGACGACAGTATACTAGAGAAAATGTACATAGAAGCTAACACATATGCGCTGGCATCCCATTTTCTGTGGGGCCTGTGGTCAATCCTACAGAATGAAATGTCAAATATACAGTTTGGATTCTTGGTAAGAATGATTTGAATTAAACAAAACTGCTTACTATATAATCAAATTTCGCAAGTTAAGCTGAAACAGATGGAATATTGGTGAGATATGTGGGGAAATATATTGAATTGGTCGTCTCTGTGTTTTATAAAAGTTTTTTTCCGGACTATTTCTCTCATATAGGATTTGATCCAACATTCTAACAAGGAGTATAGATTTGCTTATTGTTAACATTTCTTTCTTGAAGGATTTTCTTTGAATGGAGCAATGATCTCTTACATGTTATTATTGGAGAGAATCACGGTAAAAGGATGCTTTAGTACTAAATCAACAAACAACTATGTACTGCCTACAGGACCAAAACATGGTCAATCAAACCTTATCCAAAAATAACCTTTAAGAGGTCTTTAGTTGTTAAACTTAATACAGTGATTTCATATGTTTCATCAGTTGATGGCCCATAATATTTTAGGGGATCACAAGTGAAAGTCACAGTGATCTTGAAACTAAAAATGATTTTGCACCATTTGGCATAAAGCTAAATATACTATTTCATTTTGTTTAAGGGAGTTTAACAGGAAAAGAATTATAGTATAAAATAATTTCATTTCCAGTTCACTGGCATAGTATTTACAATTTTAACAGTGCTGTACATATTAAGTCTCAAGATAAAGTACATGCATTTTGCTATGTTTTTCTATCTCTTTTCAGGAATACGCTGAGAGTAGATTGAGCGGGTATTTTGAAATGAAAAGAAAGTTGCCATACTTGACATAAAATGACTTGGATCTGTTACTGTGATATGAATATCAACTGTTGATAACAACAGAATGTTTATATATCTGTACTTTACACTGCCAAATTGATGTTTATTTTTGTAAATACATGTACTTTGCGATCTCCCCATATTAGTTTCCGCTAGCATATGACAAGTACTTCCGATGTTCAATACAGTCATCATGTATGTACAGTATTTATAGGTTATTAGCTTTATATCGGGAAATATGCACGAGTTCTTCAGCAGAAATATTGCGCGACTTTAGGAAATATTCTTCCGCTGAAGAACGAGTGCATATTTCCCGATGCAAAAATAATAACCTTTTTATTACATACGCATCTACACTTATAAATATGATGTAAATATCATAAACATGTTCAATAGTCTGAATAGGATTGACAATACTGAACTAAATAGAAAAAAATAGTGCAACAACACACACTGAATTACGTCACGCACCCGATATGAAATTCAGGCGTCAGTGTATGGGAAAATATTGACGTTTCCGGTACCAGTGTAACTTAACGGGGAATAGAAACGAGTATGTAATAAGTATGTATACATGGCGTAATAAATAATGGGATTGGGTCCTTGTTGTGTTCATTTGTTATGCTTTTGTTGGTTTTATAGTGTATATGTATATATAGCCAGATGATTTGTTTGAGGAATAAATGACATATCTCTTATGGGTGCAAATGAGATTTTGGATATATATTTCTACATGATGTAATACGTTGGTTATTTGATGTTTTTTCTGCTGTTGTTTTATTGTTATTGTATAAACGTTTATCCAGGTGAATTGATATTTTGACAGTGTATTTTAATTAGAATCAAAATGGGAGCGGATTTTTAAATATATATATTCAGATTTTACGAATACAATGTAATTGTATAAATAGAAGTCTGTTTTGCTGGCTTTTCATACTGTATTGACTGAACGTACCATGGTTTTTCAAATTTTGCCATTTATTGACATATTCAGATATCTTGCAAATGCAAATGTAAAACTAGAAGTTATACGAAATCAGAAGAAATAGTCCGTTTTATAGCTCACCTGTCACAAAGTGACAAGGTGAGCTTTTGTGATCGCGCAGCGTCCGTCGTCTGTCCGTCCGCCCGTGCGTGCGTAAACTTTTGCTTGTGACCACTCTAGAGGTCACATTTTTCATGGGGTCTTTATGAAAATTGGTCAGAATGTTCATCTTGATGATATATAGGTCAAGTTCGAAACTGGGTCACGTGCGGTCAAAAACTAGGTCAGTAGGTCTAAAAATAGAAAAAAACTGTGACCTCTCTAGAGGCCATATATTTCAAAGATCTTCATGAAAATTGGTCAGAATATTCACCTTGATGATATCTAGGTCAAGTTCGAAAGTGGGTCACGTGCCTTCAAAAACTAGGTCAGTAGGTCAGATAATAGAAAAACCTTGTGACCTCTCGAAAGGCCATATTTTTCATGGGATCTGTATGAAAGTTGGTCTGAATGTTCATCTTGATGATATCTAGGTCAAGTTTGAAACTGGGTCATGTGCGGTCAAAAACTAGGTCAGTAGGTCTAAAAATAGAAAAACCTTGTGACCTCTCTAGAGGCCTTACTTGTGAATGAATCTTCATAAAAATTGGTCAGAATGTTCATCTTGATGATATCTAGATCAGGTTTGAAAATGGGTCACGTGCCGTCAAAAAGTAGGTCAGTAGGTCAAATAATGAAAAAACGTTTTGACCTCTCTAGAGGCCATATTTTTCATGGGAACTGTATGAAAGTTGGTTTGAAAGTTTATCTTGATGATATATAGGTCAAGTTCAAAACTGGGTCAACTGCGATCAAAAACTAGGTCAGTAGGTCTTAAAATAGGAAAACCTTGTGACCTCTCTAGAGGCCATACCCTTGAATGGATCTTCATGAAAATTGGTCAGAATGTTCATCTTGATGATATCTAGGTCAAATTTGAAACTGGGTCACGTGCCATCAAAAACTAGGTCAGTAGGTCAAATAATAAAAAAACATTGTGACCTCTCTAGAGGCCATACTTTTCATGGGATCTGTATGAAAGTTGGTCTGAATGTTCATCTTGATGATATCTAGGTCTAAAATTAGAAAAATCTTTTGACCTCTCTAGAGGCCATATTTTTCAATGGATCTTCATGAAAATTGGTCTGAATGTTCACCTTGATGATATCTAGGTCAGTTTCGAAACTGGGTCACGTGCTTCAAAACCTAGGCCAGTAGGTATAAAAATAGAAAAACCTTGTGACCTCTCTAGGGGCCATAATTTTCATGAGATCTTCATGAAAATTAGTGAGAATGTTCACCTTGATGATATCTAGGTCAAGTTCAAAACAGGGTCACGTACCATCGAAAACTAGGTCAAATAATAGAAAAACCTTGTGACCTCTCTAGAGGCCATATTTTTCAATGGATCTTCATGAAAATTGGTCAGAATTTTTATCTTAATGATATCTAGGTCAAGTGCAAAACTGGGTCACATGAACTCTAAAACTTGGTCACTATGTCAAATAATAGAAAAAACGACGTCATACTCAAAACTTGGTCATGTGGGAACAGGTGAGCGATTCAGGACCATCATGGTCCTCTTGTTTTAATACTGTCACATTAAAAGTTGGGTGGGGGCGGGGCGGTATTTACAAAATTTTATAAGAAGTGATAACACATACACATGTATTTAACTATATGATGGGTCTTTTTGATGCTTTAATAAATCGCTAAGAAAATGTACGAAAACTGTAAAATGCCATAAAATGTCGCTTAATGTGACGGACCACTTTTAAAGATTTTTTTGTGCAAAAGGCGTTCTATCGCATTCCAATATTTGCCTTGTTTTTCTGTGTGTGATTATTTCAGTGATTTCCAGTTGTGTTGTATTCTATATTGTATATAGTAATAAGATGATAAGTTTATGGTGTTCATTTTATGTACTGAATTTATTACTTTTATTTTTAATGATAAAAATGTTCAACTGAATAAAGCTGTGATTTAAATAAGAATTTTGCGTTTTATAGTATTTTATGACATAATGATTCTTTTACAAGATATGTAAGTCACATATAAAGGTAAACTGTACAATGTTAGCTCACGTGTCAGTTGAACTAAGACTCACGGCTCAAGTTTGTCTTCGTGTCGCCTCGTATTCTAAGCACATGTCGACCAGGAACCATTAGAGGACTGAAACATGTATTATTTTCAATCGATGTCTTGCGTTACCTTAAGAATAAGTAAGTCAATCCATCTCAGCATTTAGCTTCCTTTCCCAATCTCTCATTCATTTATCTACCATTCCACTTGTAAATTTACCGAACGTTCTATTCCTTGAAACACCGCTAGACCGGTACAGGCGCTCATTATACACGTAACAAATACTGGAACTCTCATGCTGAACACATACTGCCTTTTCACTTTACCTCATTTACAAACGAAAATGAGAAAAAAAATGAAAATTAAATTTCATACGCATGTGAAACAAAAGAAGGAAAGAACACTATCCATTTTTAACCCTTACACTGCTAAATTTCTATAATGAACCTGTCCACGCACAGGCCTCTACAGAATATCGTACAACAACAACAAAAAAAAAAAGAAAATTTTAGGTATTTGGAAATTAATGCTATATTTCTTAAGAAACATTTGAAACTTAATTACTGACAGACTATATGTTATCGAAACACATGAGAATTAGTTGTTTTTACTAATGTTTACATTGAAAATTGAAAAGCGTTTGCAACGCTTTACTGGAGGTAAACTGCCTTAATCATGCTTAATACATATTCCTCCATAGTGGTAAATACAGCGGAATAGATTTCATTGCCGCGGTGGCCCGGGTTCGATTCCCCGACTCGGACATCTTTTTTTCTTGATTCGGCATTTTAAGATAGTTTAGAAACAGAGCTGATGATATGACTAAACTTCAATTTTAAAGAAAGATCATATAAATCCAAAGTCTGGAGGTCAGTGCCTTTAAATGGGGTGCTTACCAAAACGATACTGGCTGTTGATGGCGAACAGTGCAGATTTGATCAGACGGATGTCGCAGACAGAATTAAGAATATAAAACTACAGAAATTACGTAAACGAGCCTTTTAGAATTGGCCATCAACACCTGTCATCGAAGCATACACGGCCAAAAGGAGGAAATATTTTGTTGTAGTGAGTCATGTGCATATAAGTTACAGTTCTTGTAATCTGCACTTTTCAAGAATGTTCTCCATCTTTGTATGCAGCTTTTCTTCAGAACATTAACAGGTTATTAGCTTTGTATCGGGAAATATACACGAGTTCTTCAGCGGAAATATTGCGCGACTTTAGGAGCGCAATATTCTTCCGCTGAAGAACGAGTGCATATTTCCCGATGCAAAGATAATAACCTTTTTATTACATACGCACGTACACGTATAAATATTGCGTAAATATCATAAATATATTCAATAGCCTGAATAAGATTGACAATACTGAACTAAATAGAAAAAAATAGTGCAACAACACACACTGAATTACGTCACGCACCCGCGTCAGTATATAGAAAAATATTGACGTTTTCGGTACCAGTGTAACTTAACGGGGAATAGAAACGAGTATGTAATAAAAAGAGTTGTGTTTCAAACAAGTAATTTTAATAAAGGGCGGTAATTCAAAGAGTTATGATTCTTGTACACTGTACTCTTCAATGTGCCGTGTTTAACAAAATCGCTGCAATAGACCGTTCAACGATGTTATGAGTAAATCAAACAGAGGAAAATAATTAAAAAGAACTAAGTAAGCATTCCTTAGTTGTCCGTATACGGGGCATAGCATATTATTGCTGGGTATCCGTCCGTCAGAAAGTATGTCCGTCTGTTTCTCCAAAACTTCTTTTCTTGCAACTAATGCAAATATTGAACCGATGTATAACGTGCACATTTGTAATGATGACCCTTCAGTTCCAGTGAGGAAATTTAAGTATATTGTGGCCATTTCACATTTTTTTCCTCTAAGAATGCACGTACTGCACTGACTTTTTGGTGTGCACCGAACAAATACGTATCAAGTCTTGGATGACCACACTACAGTGACGTATAATTTTGATCACCATAAAACGTATTTACGACACGAGCGTAATAAAAAATTAGTTTACAGTTGCATTTGCATATTTGTATGTCCACTTTGAGCTAAATCTGGCAATGTCTGTTATGCTATTTTATTTGTTTTTGACATCAAATGTTTTTGCATTTGAATTAGTCGGACTCATCATTTTATAGTTTATGGGATCATGGTGCCCATTTAATATTATTTTGTATAAGAGTTCCGCATAAACATAGGAAAGGAGATTGTAGGAGGGGTATGGGGTGTTGTGGTGACGTTAGAGTTGTTGCATAGTTCGTACGTTAAATTGACTTGTTTATGATAGTTAAAGAAAGTAGAATTTTTGGTGTTTCGGCAGGAAAAGCTAACATGTGATAAAGAATATTACATTTGTGACTTTCCACATTGAATTTCTTAAATTTGTTGAATAAAATTGATAAAATGCTCAACAGAGCTTCGCATTTTATTCAACTGAAAAGAAATGTTATCCTCTATGTGTAACACATGCACCCGCTCCCTCCAACTCCTTCGCCCCCTGAAAATTCTTGGTCAAAATTGGTTTATTTTATGAGAGTTTTTACATTTAATCATTAATATTTTAAGATTTGTTAAATTGTATTATATGTCATTGTATAGAAATAGACTTTTAATCAAATTACTCAGTTTCAGTTTTCAGTTTTCAGTTTTATTACGTTTGTGCCCGTGTGCTTTGTTGTGCTCAAGTTCTGTAGAATAAGATAAGTTTTCAGCAACAAGAGGGTCATGATGACCCCATATCGCTCACCTGTAAAACTTGGCCTTGGAATCATCAAGATAAACATTCTGACCAAGTTTCACGAAGATAGGGTTATAAATGTGGCCCTTATAGTGTTAACAAGCTTTTACTTTGATTTGAGTGGTGACCTAGATTTTGACCCCACATGACCCAGTCTCTGACTTGGCATAGGAATCATCAAGATAAACATTCTTACCAAGTTTCATGAAGATAGGGTCACAAAAATGTCCTCTAGAGTGTTAACAAGCAGTTTCTTTGATTTTAAGTGGAAGACCTAGTTTTTGACCCCCATGACCCAGTTTCAAACTTGGCCTAGGAATCTCAAGATGAACATTCTGACCAAGTTTTCATGAAGATAGTGTCATTAATGTGGCCTCTATAGTAACAAGCCTTTCCTTTGATTTGAACTGGTGACCTAGTGTTTGACCCCATATGACTCAGTTTCGAACTTGGCCTAGAGATCATCAAGATAAACATTCTGTTTGAGTCTGTATCAAATCAAAGCATAGATGAAACCTCTATATGGCTGAAAGAGCCAAAATATTTTTTTTTACCCTTTCAGGGGCAGTAACTCTAGAACCCATGATGGAATCTAGCCGATTTTCGAAAGGAACCGAGATCTTATTGTGACTTAAGTTTAGTGTAAGTGTGGTTAAAAATGAATGTACAATATCACTTCTATCGTGTTCACAAGGTAAAAATTAACAAATTTTGGCTCTTTCAGGGGTCAATCTGGGGCCATAACTCTGGAACCTATAATTGGATCTGCCTGATTCATCATGGAATCCAAGCTCTATTGTTGTTAAAGATATTTTGCAAGTTTGTGTGAAATCAAGCCATAAATGAAGTCTCTATATGGCTGCAAAGGCCAAAATAGCAAATTTTGGCCCTTTAAGGGGCCATAACTCTGGAAACCATGAAGGGATTTGGCCAGATTTCAAAAGAAAATGAGATATTATGCAAATACAAGTTATGTGCAAGTTTGATTAAAATCTATTGCAAAATGTGCTCTCTATGGTGTTCACAAGCCAAAATAGCAAATTTTGGCCATTTAAGGGGCCATAACTCTCGAACACATGTTTTTCGAAAGGAACCTAGATATTATGCCAATACAAGTTGTAAGCAAGTTTTATTAAAATCAATTGCAAAATGTGGTCATTCTGACAGGTGAGCTAAAAAGATAGGAAACGTTCATTAAGTATGGAATAATGGAAAAGCTCTTTTCAGTTTGTTGTCTATACCAGTGTTGACCGATGCTGCATAGCCAAATATATAGTGGCTAATAGGCACTTTAGTACTAATATTTTCTGTCGTGATTTTTCTTTAACATATCTATCTTATTTGTATTATATACAAGAGGGCCAAGATGACCAAGGTTGCTCACCTGAGTAACATACCATAACAGTGTAAACATGTCTGACCTAGTGATTTCATGGAGACAAATATTCTGACCAATTTTCATTATGATTGAACCAAAAATGTGGCCTCTTGAGTGTAAACAAGCATTTTCTTTGATTTGACCTAGTGACCTAGTTTTTGACCCCACATGATCCTGATTTGTACTTGTCCAAGATTTCATACAAGAGTTCCGCCAAGCGGGGCGATATACGCCAGAAGGGTTACATCAGAGGATGGCAGCAAAATTTAGAAAACTTGACTGTTGAAGCCCAAAGGACAGGAACAACAAAGGGAAGAAACTCAAAAAACTTCCAAGTCCAGAAAAAATTCCTTACCAGGTACAGGTATGTCAAAATACACCTAAAAATTGGAGGTACCATCCATGTTGTACCAAAGAAAAGTGGTCTCGGTTTTTCCCTCAGGCAAATAATAAAAAAGTTTCAAAATGAGCTATTTAAAGTAACATAAAAGGGAAGTAATTCGAAGAAAAATTTATTGTTAGTGAACAAAAATAGGGATCTACCAAATAAAAACAAGAGCACTGCAATGCAGAGCAATATACACAAAGCAAAGTCATATATGACCTTTGATCCCTAAGTGTGACCTTGACCTGAAGCGAGTCATCCAAAACATGAGCTCTGCACGTCGTCTTGGTGTGGTGAACTTTGTGCCAAGTTTCTTCGAAATCCTTCAAGCAGTTCAAGAGTTACAGAGCGGACACGAAACAAACTGATATGACCTTTGACCACCAAGCGTGACCTTGACCTTGAAGTGTGCCATCCAAAACATGCGTTCTGTGCGTCGTCTTGGTGTGGTGAACATTTGTGTCAAGTTTCTTTGAAATCCGTCAAGGGGTTCAAGAAATACATACATGAAATTGCTAACGAACGGACGTCCGGTCGAAATGAAAGAGAGGGTAGTTTCTTTTGTTGTTTTCTTTTGTTTGAATAGGGGGCCCTGGCCCTTTAATCTATTGTTAACGGATTGAAACTATTGTTCTTTTTTGTTCTCTTTACCCTCTCTTTCTTTTCAGTTGCCCGGACAGACGGACGGACAGATGGACACCGGGGGTATAACATAATACGTCCCTTCGGGCGTATAAAAAACAAACATTCTGACAAAGTTTCGGGAAGATTGGAGCAAAAAAATGGCATCTAGAGTGTCTACAAGCTTTTCCTTTTTTTGACCTAGTGACCTAGTTTTTGACCCCACATGACCAAGAGTTGAAATCATCCAAGACTTTATGATAACAAACATTCTGACCAAATTTTATGAAGATAGAATCAAAAATGTGGCTCCTAGAGTGTAAACAAGCTTATTCTTTGATTTGACCTGGTGACCTAGTTTTTGACCCCACATGACCCAGATAAAATAACCACTGAGATTTTATGCAGGCAAACATTCTGACAAAGTTTCGTGCACATCAAGTGATAAATGCAGGCCCTATTGCATACACAAGGTTTTTCTTTGATTTAAACAGCTGACCTACTTTTTGACCCCTTATGACCCACATTCAAACTTAGGCTAAAGATCATCGAGATAAACATTTTGACCAAGTTTCATGAAGATAGGTTTATAAACGTGGCCTCTAGAGTGTTATCAAGCTTTTCCTTTGATTTGACAGGATGACCTAGTTTTTAAATCCATATGACCCAGTTTCGAATCTGGCATAGGAATCATCAAGATAAACACTCTGACCAAGTTTCATGAAGATATGTTATAAATGTGGCCTCTAGGGTGTTAAAAAGCTTTTCTTTTGATTTGACCTGGTGACCTAGTTTTTGACCCCACATGACCCAGTTTCAAACTTGGCCTAGAGATCATCAAGATAAACATTATGTGTCAGTTTATGTCAAATCTAACTATAAATGAAACCTCTATATGGCTGAAATAGAAAATAGAAAATTTTGCCCCTTTCAGGGGCAGTAACTCTAGACCCCAAGATGGAATCTAACCGCTTTTCGACAGGAACTGAGATCTTATTGTGACTTAAGTTGCGGGTAAGTGTGGTTGAAATCGCATGTAAAATGGCACTTCTATTGTGTTCACAAGGTAAAAATTTACAAATTTTGGCTCTCTTAGAGGTCAATCAGGGGCCATAACTCTGGAACCTATGACTGGATCTGACAGATTCATCATGGAATCCAAGATCTATTGTTGTTAAAGATATTTTGCAAGTTTGTATCAAATCAAACCATAAATGAAGTCTCTAACGAACACTTCTGGTTATGAATGTAACAAATTCGCAAAAAGAACATTTGCTTAAAAGGTTTATCATTACCACATTAAATTGAAAATGTACACAGTATGAACACAATAAATCAACAAGAGGGTCGAATGGCCCCATTAAAATTGTTCATCTGAATTTCAGGAGTTCATTACTTGACAAATGAGGCACTAAGTATCTTTATACAATCGGAGTCAATCAAAATATTGATGTTTGCCAAGTTTTTTGTTATTTTTAGTTTCCACTTAATACTTCGAAGGTGAACAGTTTGACAGACGCTAAAAAGAATTGAATACAAACATTACTCATATAACAATGATGAAAATTTATCAAGCATTTCCTGTGTTTCTGTTCAATTTAACAGCAGAGCAAAACCATTGAAGAAGTAAAGGTCAGCAAAACCAATCTAAATTATAGGTTTTTCTGTTTTAAGACGTGTAGCCAAGCAACCAAACTCTACTGAAATCTGTAGGACATTCACAATAATTCATACATCACGGTAATCTTTCCTTTCTTCTGCCAATGTAGTCTCAGGAAAGACAAGAAAATAGCCATTACCACTATCCCAATACTGATAACCAAGCCAGTAGCTTTTCCTGATGGGAATGGTGATGATGGTACAGTTAATAATGATGATACTGACTATGAAGATGAAACAAATAATATATACAATATTAATGAAGTTCATAATGATGATGATAATGATGATGCTGATGGTTATAAATACAAGGATGACGAGACTACTACTGATATTAAAAGATGAAATAAATGGTATAAATAGTGATCATGAAGGTCATGATGCCGACCATAATGATTATGATAATTATAATTATGAGGATGCTGAGAATGCCACTGGTAAAGATGTAGAAATTACTAGTTGACACACAAAGTTACCAAGGAGACAATGAAGATGTAGTTAGTGATGATACTGACACAGGCAACAATGCTGATGAAGACGCTAACATAAGGGCCATAGTTTATACCGATGATGATATTGATGGTGGTAAAAATGTTGACAATGAAGACAATACTAATGTTATATCTGATAAATCTGGTGGAAGAAATAATGGTCATATCGATAAACAAATATCACTATTAACAAATACCAGTTGGAAAGGCATTAAAACCTCGATGATGAAGATAATACAAAAGCTTTATGTCTCAAATGTAGAGATAATTTACCAGACTTGCTTTATTTCTTTTAAAGTACCAAAAAGTCACACTGACAAAATCTAAGGTCATGTGACCATATCTCCAGCTTTTGACAATGGAGGAAGACACTAGGTGCATCTACAGGCATTATTTCAAACAGAGGCAAGAATATCAGTAGAACCAATGACCTTTGGTTACCGAACTGGATGGTTTCCTCACATGAAGAACAGTATACGCAAAACAGTGTTTCAAATCCATATTGGTGAAGGCATCCTATCGGTAGTCTTTTAACATTTTCTACTCCAGTCATTTCTACTCTTTCAAAAACTGCTCCTTCTGCTTTCAACATCTAGAGAAAAAGTTTTAGACTTGTGACTTATAAATACTCAGTATAAACTACCAGTATTACTCTCTAAAACTTTCTCTCACATTTTCTTTAATGTCATTCTGATCAGCTACCAACTTCTCCATAGAAAATCCTGCACTCTGATAATTACAGAAAACAGGATTTCTCACCAAAACGTCAAAAAGCTTCAATATGACACCTTTACCCATGATGCTGTTTTATCTACACTATAGGTCCAGTTATATCCCTACACATTGATATCAATCTGCTTCATAAGCAGTTCCCTGTCTTTCAGTGCTTTTATCACTGCATCACGTTCCTTCTTTGTTGGTGTTTTCTTCTTCTGTTTTGTTAGCTGTACCTTCCGATAAGCATCCATGACCTAAATTTCATATATACAAAAATAGTTAGGACTGATCATTATAAAATTTCACTAGCATGGTCTTGTGAGCACCTGCTACTTATTTTCTCAAAAAATATGAGTTTTCTTTTGATGAGTGAAAAAGCTGCTACACAAAGAGAATAAGTCTTGAATAAGAAAAAACAAACTCTTTTCTGATTTAACAGTCAACACAAATATGAAATACAACAGATACCTGGGTGCAACAATGCCAGCAATATGTTGAAAGTCACCAGCATAATAGAAAATACACTTGTTAAAATTGTTGGTACTTTTATGAGGTTTTTTTGGGAACTTCTATAAACTGGTTATGGTTGTGAAATGTGTGAAATTTAAGATGGCTAAATTTTATTTTATTTAAGGTTCAGAACGAACTTACAATATAATTGTCTGAATGTGTACAAAGTTTCAGACCTTCATCCCAGGTAACATTTTAGATATTAAAAATACTAACATTGCATAAGACGATTTTTAAATAAGGTATTGTATTGTACAAAACAGGACTAAGCCCCAACTTTAACACAGGCTACACAAATACAACAGTAGATTTTCTTTCCAACCAATTTATATAAATATGCAACTAACAAGCTATAGGAATCTACTTTCACCTCAAGGACATGGTGACCTCTACGTCTGAACTAATGTCCCTAAAAATAATTGAGGTCATCTACTGACCAAAGGCAATTAAACTATGAAGTTTGAAGGCCACTGACCCAAACTTTCTCTATTTATTGGTCAGAAACTATTTTCAGTCTCAAGGTCACAGCAGACTTGACCCGTGACACAATGACCCTTTCCCGACCTTAACAAACAAGCATCCTATTTTTTTCAGTTTACTAATTCATGTAACAAATTGATAATGAGGGATTGCACAGAATACGTTAGCTTTTTTTACAGATCACCTTTATAATCCTAAAGTTTTATGGTGAAATGCCAAAGTATTCCGAAACTATTGACTAGAAACCATTTTCAGACTCGAGGCCACTTTAATCTTGGTTTTGAAATACTGACACCTAAAATCCTAGCGCACGATAAATGATATTTCATGAAATATATTGTGTATCATAGCGTTTGAAACAGATCTGAATGATCTCGAAGTTGTGGGAGCAGTACAGAGAAATATTTGGATTCTGACAGAAATAATATGTCCCATACCACTGAATCAGATTTGACATGATATTGTGTTGACAAATAGCTTTCAATTCTGCCTGCTTGGCTCGGAGTTCACGCAGTATTTCATCATCTTCATCATCATCCTCAAAGTCTAAATTTATCTTATAATATCACTTAATGCTAAAATGCCCTTCCCGTTTAAAATTCTAAAACATAACAAGTCTGAAATATTCGTAATTATACATTTATACAGAGACGTTGCTTTATTTCAAGCGTAAAATTTTTACAATGATGTATAATATGAGTTTACGATTATTTTAAGATCACTTCGTTTTCATGTGTCGCTTGTTCAGGGTAAAAGATTGCAGCAGATTTTTAGCAAATTTGGTCTGATAGCGCTATCGTCATTTCAATTCCGTGGTTATTCGTCAAAACCAAACATTCTTACGTTAGTTAGTAAGTAACTATCGTTCGACTATATATTATAGAATATGCCGTGAAAATTGCCTAGGAGCATTCAGTCGTCATCAAATAAGTCGTCATCTTCCTGTATGTTAAATTTGTACTTTTCAATATGTGTCTTCTTTTGAGAGTTTTCAATGACATAAAAATCGCCACTTTTTCTGTTGACACACGCTATGTTTGGATTTTGCGTTTCTATGGCAACATTTCTGAGGATTTTCCCAGTATTTGGTGAAATCTGAAACAGTTTTCCAAAACTTTCACTCCCAGAACAAACACCAATGGCACCCTCTTTGTCTAGATCGAGGTATTTGACCGTGTCTTCTAAATTGTACTCGAAGATCACTTCACCTTTTGTGCTAAAAGAATACAGCTTGTCTGGTTTAGACGAAACTATGTAGATTCTTTTCCTTTTAAAATCTACAACCATATGCACAACCACAAGCTGCGTAGACCAGAAGTCATTTTCTCGTACACGTAAACTGACGCTGTAGTAAAACACCTTTTTCGTGACCCCGTCATGTGTCAAGGTCGCGAAATAGTTCCCCGTGCTTAATGCGAAAGAAGTTTTATTGTATTTTGTAATGACTGTATCCCTTATGTCGCATTTAACCGTATGGTCAAGTACAAAAGCCATAGGTTTCTTCTTTCTTTTCGGTGTGTAAAGGTAAAATTCTATGAATCCACCGTTTGGGAACGTGATAGCCACATTGTTGCTGTCTATACAGATGATATTCTTCGGATCCCGTTTCAAATCCTGCGTATAAATTTCCCCAAGTTTGTCTGTAGTTACGAGCGAAAACGAATTGGAGAACCAGGTCCTGTTTTTACTCAAATCATTCAATATTATAGCGAGTTTCTGTATTCACATGTTACCGTTTAGCGGTCAATACAACGTTTTTCGACTGTGGGATAATTTGCTACAACTGTTTTCTTCAGATGTCCAGTGCAGCTTCGACTTTCAGTTGAATAGAACTACACAGCAATGATTCTTTTTCCGACTTGACCATGTCGTCATACTCTTGTAGTTGAGTTTTAATCTTCTGAAATATCACAAAGAGTTGATTGTTTGAGCCATGTTCTATCACCGTATCTAATGAAGCATTTGAACCTTGTATAGCTACAAGAAGTTGATTACATTTGAATGCTTTGTCCGAGTTCTTTTTCCCATACTCCTCTTGGAAGACTTTAAGTATTGGAACAATCTGAGGACTTTTGCTTTCATTGACTGGATTCTTCGAGGGATTTCTTCCGTCTCTCGTTTAATACCGTAATTATTAGCTCTGATTGCTTCTACTATGTCGTTTAACGCTTTCTGAAGTCCTTTCATGTTATCGCGGAGTTTGTCTGTCCGATCATCGTGTCTGAGCTGCTCTCCTAAATCTTCGAATTCGTTTATAATGTCACAAGCTTTGTGACTTGCCATTGCGCAGCTGCTACAGAGAATGACGTCAGGATCTGCGCAGAAAAATCGGATATCCTCGGTTTGATGGACCAAGCAAATGTTATGTTTGTCAAGAGAATGAGATATTTGTGAGCTACTGGTTACCTTTTCAATGGTGACGATTTTATGGCGAGTCAGCATTTTGATTTTGGAGTGGTTATCTACACACTCGCCGCACTGAAATTCTTCGAAGTCAGGGCAGTATGCTGTGGCCTCTGTTGCCACTTCCCTTTCTGCACATGAGCCACAACTCTGTGTGAAGTTAACATTCCTTTTCCGCCTAGACTCCGCTCTGCAACTGTCACGAGGGGTTACTCCATCCAGGTGAGGCAGAATGAAATGATTCAGCGGCAAGTCTTTGACCATAGCGTGAGGATGTTTTAAAACATCGGGCGGCAGAGTGAGGTGACCGCAGACCGGACACTCGATTTTATCCAGCCTTCCGTCTTTAATGGAGGCTTTGCAATCAGTGAGATAAAATTCGAGACAAGGTTCGCAGAAAGTATGCAAACATGCTAAAGCCTTTGGGGTCTCGAACGTGTCCAGGCATATTGGACATTTCAGGGTGTCTTCAGTGCCAAGGCGCTGTATTTCTTACCGACTGCTTTGTCGCCGCCGGTCACCCATACCTCTGGTAGGCCGAAGCATTTTCTGAGTACAAATAATCCAATATTGCTCAAAACTTTCTGTTGACAAGCTGACAATGTTCTCAGCTTCCTTTTATCAGTTAAAACTATATACGGTGTATCGTTTTAATTGCTCGCAACATACTGTTTGTTAAAATAATCTATATGTCCTTAGTGTTTTTTAATAATCTGTTTTACACTTTTTTTTAAAAAACTAGCTAGCGAATATTATGAATTTTACGGTAGCGCGATTTTAAATTGAAAATGTGATACGGGTAGTCGACCTTTTTATTTTTAATGGTATTGTTTTAAGTTTCTATTATGAAAAATCATAAAGCAAAAATATATCGTCAGAAGTGTAAGTTAAACATGTAGTCATTAGGTAGAGACCACATTTATTTGTGGTCTGAATTTCGATCTGATAAAACTGACATATTCGGTCACAAAAAATTCCACGGGCTTCTGCAGAAGTGAATACACACAAAAAAATCTTGTATTATCCCTACATCAAAGTGCTTCTGAATTGGCGTTGCTTTACACTCAAATAAACGTTTTGCATACTTTGCAGTTATATGATAACTATTATATATTTGTTTCTTCCAAGTGAAGGAGAGCAAAAGAATAATACCTAAACAGTTGTGGACACGTCGTGTTTGTATTTAGTTAAGGTGGAATTGCGCCCCAAATTTTTTTGCCGAATTTCGTCCTGAATTTTATCCTGTACAAAATTCAAGATATATCGATTGAGCTCCGGTTTTACTTTTTCGCCATATTGTTCGTGTTTTTTGCTATTGTGTCACAAACATGGCCCCTGACGTCACTTTTCGTGTATCGCCCAGTTCCGGGTGCTTTCGGCATTTTTCCTTTCCTACGCTCTGAATGCCATATCAATGCAAAATACAAAATAATTGTCACTTTGCATTCAGAAAATGCTACTTAATGGTGTGAAATTCAGCGAATTAAGGTTTACACCTAGGACGTCAGAGACGATAATGTGACGTCAGAACGGAAAAACTCACATCAAGTTTTGTTACAAACTTTGCCTTAAAATCCAGTTTATAAAAATCGACTCGATGAAAAAACCGTAAATTTTTTTTATCTTGTTTCGCAATGTGTGTACATCTAATTGACACATAAATACTTAGGGGTCACCGACTTTAATTTTCCAATATTTGACGATATTTTACCCCTACTCCATTAAGAAATGACACGTTTAATCGTCATTTTTTTAAAACAAAATAATCTAAAGAATATGCGAAGCTGCATGTATTAACGGTAAATTCGGAATTAATTGATGAAATGAATCATCGACATGAAAGTATTCCGAGACATATGGTGAGATTTGCTAAGAAAGCGTTAAAGAAAAAGTCGACTGTTTTAAAAAACATGCAATAACATTCAGGTGATTACTGACATGTTCCGAAAAGAAGAACTGTAGATATGAAATGTCCGATGAGATATTTGATAAAGTGTGTAAATTATGTAAACGACATTTCACATCTAAGGATATTATCGAAAAAAACTTTTGATCATTGGTTAATCAACATGTATTATGTGTGTTGATTCCTTGATATGACTTAAAATTATTTAAATTCAAGTGTTCAATATCATATCCCAGTTTTGTACTCCAACATTAAATGTTATCTTACAAGGTAGTCCTGCCCTATCAGATGATTCCAACGTAGAAATATTTACTGCTGTTCAGTGTTACATTGTTAAATCCAAACGATTTTGATCTACAAGAAGTAAACATATCAGAAATAGCTAACATGAAAAATAGCATATCAAACCCTTTTAACTGTGTTAAGTGATAGTAACTCCATCATGTAATTGCCTCTAGTTTTGTTGTCAATTTCTTACTATTTCTGTTCCTTTTTCTTTCTTTTTTATACCAGTATCTCGTACTACGGATAACTTTATAAATAGTTACTTTACATCTGTGTAATATTCTTTAGTAATCGTTTGTAATTTTTCCATGCATTTGAAGGTTTCTATTGCCATGAACTATATATGCACATTGTTGTAAAAGGGAGAGGACAATCTTAAGCTTATAAAGCTTCCTGTCCAATCCTTTATTGTATATTTGTAATCATGTTGTAAAAATATTGCAAAATAAAATATGTTTAAACCAAATTCAAGTGTTCAGATTGTGAACTCGAAACTACAGTTTCTACATCTATACCCAGGGCATCCGGAGGAACAGATATGGCTTTTACCTTTTCCGTACTTCTTAAATCTGAAAGCTGCAACTAGTGAGAGTTTTAAGGAATATTTTCTACTATTCATTATTAAGAGCTTGTAACTGCACTTGATCAGAAGGTTCCCGTCAAGAAATAAATTATTTGCATCGGAGCAGCAGTTGTGCTTGATTGTAATAAAAAGACACTGTCTCAAGAGTAAATTCTCTGCGTCTGACCAGCTGCAATGCTTTTTAATCATCTGAAGATCTTTCTTTTTAAGAATAAAGTCTGTTCGCTGGACTAGTTACTCTACGTTACTATGACCTCACTGTCTTTGTGTCTTTGTCTCTCTCGTGCGGAAGGTCGGGACTTTGATCGCTAGTCGTCTACCAAGGATATAAAAAACAAGAAATATCTTTAAAAATGATGGTCGGCGAATTGTAATAAGGAAAGAAGTTTGTGAATTTTTCATCTAACATTCATCTTTCATCTAACATTTTTCAAATTGCAAAACTAAACACCGCACTTTAACAATTTAAATGGTTCTCTTTTAATTTTTCGCAAACGTTTCGTAGGATTGCAATTTTGTTTCGTTATCCTTAGACGAATAATTACAGCAGTAACTTGATGAAGATTCATGAAGCGGTTCATGAGAAGAGGTCATTAAACGTGTTTATATTTTAAGCTAAATTGGTCCCTATCCCCATTTGTATATATATTTCTATATAAATAAATTTGGAAGAGGACCTTATAATGATGCTCCAGACCACGTATGACAAAGATCCACCAAGCTGTTCATGAGACGCTGTAAAAAGGCATTTCTAGTTTTAGCTCTAGCAGCCCCTAAAAGGGGTCAAATGTCCCAGCTGAACAAAGTTGGCTGCGGGCCTAATAAAGATGCTACAAATCAAGTTTGATTAGAATACATGAGAAAAAATCAATTAAAGGATTTTTTTATTTATTATTTTTATTTATTTCTAAAATAGGCCAACTGATCCCGCTTTAACAAATGCATATTCGCTATTCATGAATCTTTGGACAATGACGTCACACCTATAAAAAAGTGAAGGTCAAGCATAACATACAATTGTAATTATTTCAATATTTCTGTTTCATAAGCAAAGTTTGACCGTAGTCATATCACATAGATAAACTGTATGCAGCGTACCTTTATTTCACTGTAATGAGATTCAGTCATTATATAGCATATATATAATGAAACAGATTTCAACTGAGTTCAATATTTGCATACCATACAAAAGAAAAATATTCATATATAATAAATCAGTTAAATAATTTATAACAAATATATCAAAGCAAACAAGTACTCATTTTAATATGCAATCTGAATAAGTCACAAAAGCAAGAAACCTTTTCATATACAGACGACAACTGTAACAAGGAAAATCTTTTAAAAAGCACTTCTCTACATAAAAGACTCTTATCACACCCTTATTCATGTGATACGCAGACCGTATTCAGCTCTTTCTTTAATTTGATATATGTTGGTATTTGAACAGGTTTTTATCATATTTATTAAACTTACTTATCATTTTGGGATATATCAATATTCTTGCTAAATATACTGAGCCAAAGTTAGCTTTAAAACTGTGAACAGCGTCGTTTAGGATAAACGCTTTGTCTACATTTCACTCAGCGTAGCACAATCAACAGAGTGAAAGAAATTGACACTCTCGTCCAATCAGGCAGTGTTGCATAAATCTTCCATTTTGATAAATTATCTATAATGCATTATCAAGTAGTTTGATTTGCAAACTGAAGTCACGTGGCATAGGTAACGAAAACGAATTTAGACGGCGTTCGCCGAAAAATGATACCAGTTGCTCAGCATTATGCGTATAGAACAGACTCTTCTCTCAACTCGAAATCTCGCACTAATGAGATGTGGAGATTGATGTCTAAATTGGTAGAATTTGTTTCATGATTCACAATAAATTAACCCATGTAAAAAATATAAATTTCATATCAGATAGAGGATCTGGTATACATGTACTATTTTCGTACTGATAATGTAAAATGGAGCAACAGTCCGACATACGTCGATAAATATTTCTGGTAAAATCAGGCAATCCCTCATATCATAAAAGTACAAATGAACGAAATTTCTAAATGTTTAAAACATGTTTAAGTAACTATTTTCACGAAATTAAATCATTAACTGACCGCATACTAGCTTTTTTACAATTCTTAGTTAGCATTAAACTGAGAAGATTAGTAACAGAAAAGACATCTATTCTTCAAGCTTTGAATCTGCATTTTGAAACCATTAATAGGAATAACAAATGGATAGTAAAAAGTGGATATATTGTCCATAAGTATTTACCTGACCTTCAATAGAGAAATAACTACTGCGTAAGTATTCTTTATAATTTAAAAGATATCGCATGTGCAAGTAGCTGCGGGAACAAAACGATTAGCCATCAATCTCGGAGTTGTGGGTTGTAGTCCTCGGTTTCTTTTTTTTTTCTTTTCAAATTTCACTCCAAATTTTACAAGATGGAAAATTAATACACTTTTCTATTATTTTTTTTTATGGTTCACTTATTGAAAGAAATATACTTGTGTTCAAGATATTTCGAGGAAAGTGTCGAATAAAATCTTTAAAGGTATCTTAGATAAAAAAGACAAATTACTCCGAAAATAGATATTACAAGACAAAACAATTAGAATTCCTGAAAATCGTTGTAAAAGACATTGTAAGAATAAAAGCAAATACGGTTACACTTCATTATATTGAATTTAAAAAAATGGTCTGCGGTAATTTCGTACCTGTGGTAACGTGCGTGGAAGTCAGACGTTAAACTATAAAGGTTATTTGTGTAATTGTAGATCTTTTCAGGATACAATATTGCGTAAAGAAACGAAAACGTCCGAAAATATTAGCGAAGATTGATGAGTGTCAGGTAAAATACTTACGGACAATTGTACAATATATACATTTTGTCAAAGGTGTTTCCTTTCACTAGCACATGGCATCTGAAGCTGAGATCGAATATATCGTGAACATTTCTTATAATAAATACATCTCGTTTTTAACACGAACGTGAGTTGTGTAGGTTGAAACACATTCTTTTTTACTCTAACGTCATATAGCCACAAACCATGTGGGGGTGAGGGTAAAGCTATGTTATATTGCGAAAAATTAAAGTCGGTGACCCCTAACTATTTATGTGTCTACTAGACGTACACACATTGCGAAGCAACATTCCAAAATTATGCGTTTTTTTTTATCGAGCCGATTTTTAATAAACTGAATTTTAAGGCAATATTTTTAGCATAACTTGATGTGAGTTTTTCCGATCAGACGTCACAAAAACCTCATTTCACTGAATTTTATACCATGGAGTAGTATTTTCTGTTCGCAAAATGAACATTATTTTGTATTTTTCATTTATACGACATTCAGAGCGTAGGAAAGGAAAAATGCCGAAAACAGTCGGAACTCGGCGTTGCATGAAAACTGACGTCAGAGGCCAGGTTTGTGACACAATAGCAAAAAACATGAACAATATGGCGACAAAGTAAAACCGGAGCTCAATCGCATATATCCTGAATTTTGTACAGTATAAATTTCAGGACAATATTCGGCAAAAAAGTTTGGGGCGCATTCCACCTTAACGGTACTCTGTTATAGCGCAATGCGATTATTTTCTTTTCCAATACTTCACTGAGCTGGGATATAAACTATCGGTTTTGAGGGTAGGTCACTCAAGTACGAAAATAATGCATACATTGATTCAGACATCAGATTTTTATGTTCAAGAGAAAAAAAGATAAATTATTTCTACGTCAAACGAGACCAAGTTTACAGACGCGACGTCATAAATTGGAGCTAAAATGTGTAACGCCGTTTTCTTACCTCTGACGCTTGGAAATAACTCGAGCATTTACTTGTTCTAAAAATCATATTACTTTTACATTATTCTATTTTCCATGAATGTTTTATATAAACGTTAAGAAAACATAAATCTTTCTTATTTCATTTCTAATTTTTCATATTTTTACACAAAAATATTTTCCGAGCTTATAAGACTTAGTTTATAAATTGTTCCTAAGAACATATCATAACGCACATCATGTATGTATGTCAACGAATACAAATATTTTTAAAACAACATATACATATACAGTATTTTTGTAGATCAAATGACAGGATCATTATAATTCTGAACATATCTTCACAATTCAAGTTTCTTAAGTATTTTTATGCCCCCCGCCCCTTCGAAGAAGGAGGGGTATATTGTTTTGCAGATGTCGGTCGGTCGGTCAGAATGTAGACCAATCCGTTTCCGGATGATAACTCAAGAACGCTTGGGCCTAGGATAATGAGAGTTGATAGGGAGGTTGGTCATCACCAGCAGATGACCCCTATTGATTTTGAGGTCTGTATGTCAAAGGTCAAGGTCACAGTGACCCTGAATAGTAAAACGGTTTCCGGATGATAACTCAAGAACACTTGGGCCTAGGATAATGAGAGTTGATAGGGAGGTTGGTCATCACCAGCAGATGACCCCTATTGATTTTGAGGTCAGTATGTTAAAGGTCAAGGTCACAGTGACCCTGAACAGTAAAACGGTTTCCGGATGATAACTCAAGAATGCTTAGATCTAGGGTCATGAAAGTTGATAGGAAGGTTGGTCATCACCAGCAAATGACCCATATTGATTTTGAGGTCAGTATGTCAAAGGTCAAGGTCACAGTGACCAGGAACAGTAAAATGGTTTCCAGGCAATAACTCTAGAACGCTTGGGCTTAGTGTCAGGAAAATTGACTGTTAGGTTGGCCATGTCCAGCAGATAACCCATATTGATTTTGAGGTCATTAGGACAAAGGTCAAGGTCACATTGGCCAGGAACAGTTAAAACGGTTTCTGATCTTCTTATCCAAAACCATAGGGCCGAGGGCTTTGATATTTGGTATGTAGCAAAATCTAGTGGTCCTCTACCAAGATTGTTCAGATTATTTCCCTGGGGTCAAATATGGCCCCACCCCGGGGGTCACATGGTTTATATAGACTTATATAGGAAAAGACTTTGAAAAATCTCTTGTCCAAAACCACAGGGCCTAGGGCTTTGATATTTTGTATATGACATCATCTAGTAGTCCTCTACTAAGATTGTTCAAATTATTCCCCTAGGGTCAAATATGGCTCCGCCCTGGGGGTCACATGGTTTACATAGACTTATATAGGGAAAAACTTTGAAAACCTTCTTGTCCAAAGCACAAAGACTATGGCTTTGATATTTTGTAAAGTAGCATCATTTAGTGGTTCTCTACCAAGTTTGTTCAAATCATCCCTCTAGGGTCAAATATGGCCCCGCCCCAGGGGTCATATGGTTCATATAGACTTATATAGGGAAAAACTTAGAACCTTCATGTCCATAACTTACATCATTCAAATTTGGACCACATGTATAGTTTTGAGTGGCAAGATGAACTTTGACATGAGTTGACCTTGATCTTGACCTAGTGACCTACTTTCACATTTCTGTAGCTACAGCCCTCAAATTTGAACAACATGCATAGGTTTATATACCGAAAAAAAACTTTGACCTTGATATTGACCTAGTGACCTACTTTCACATTTTTGAAGGTACAGGCTTCAAATTTGGACCACATGCATAGTTCTTGTTCCAAATTAAAATTTGACCTTGATTTTGACCTAGTGACCTACTTTCACATTTCTCAAGCTACAGCCTTCAAAATTGAACCACAAGCATAGTTTTGTGTACTGAAATGGACTTTGATCTTGAGATTAACCTAATGACCTACTTTCACATTTCTGAAGGTACAGGCTTCAAATTTGGACCACTTGCATAGTTTTGTGTTCCGAAATAAAATTTGACCTTGATTTTGACCTAGTGACCTACTTTCACACTTCTCAAGCTACAGCCTTCAAATTTGAACCACATGCATAGTTTTGTGTACCGAAATGAACTTTGATCTTGAGATTGACAGAAGCCTACTTTACATTTCTGAAGCTACATGCTTCAAATTTGGACTGCATGCATATTTTTGTGTTCTAAATTGAAATTTGACATTGATTTTTACCTATTACCTACTTTCACACTTCTCAAGCTACAGCCTTCAGATTTGAAGCACATGCATAGTTCTGTCTACCGAAATGAACTTTGACCTTGAAATTGATTTAGTGACCTGCTTTCACATTTCTCAAGCCACAGCTTTCAAATTTGGACCACATACACATTGTTTTGTACCGAAATGAAATTTGACATTGATTTTGACCTTGAGCTAGTCTTGAAATTTGGAACATTCAAAAATGGCTCTGTGGATGGCGCCAAGATCACTCTGTAATCTCTCGTTAGGTTAATAGGTTAAAGGTCAAGGTCAGATTAAACCAGAATGGTAGAACTTTTGTTTACAGTGAGCATATAATTTCTGTTCATTGTGCAATTACTGAATGCATCAAGGGGGGGGGGGGGGGGGGGGCATTTCGTGTTCGACGAGCTCTTGTTAAAATTTTATGATGGTCATCTTCGGAAATATTTAACAATACGTGCGTTCTTGAAGAATTTTTAATTATAACGACTACGGACGACGAAGGCATGAGCGCAAAATGTTCTTTAATTAATTTTATTTTAGCGGTAGTGCTGGAGTTGTCATAGTATTTGCTCTTGATAACATTTGTTCCGGACTTCCAGTTAGCTCCCCAAGCGTCTGTTTCGTCATTTTCTAACATGTAGGATCCGATCTTCTTGGAATTCTGGCGTTTCATGAACTTAATATATTCATTAACATGTATCTGGAATGTATTTTATAAGTTGTATTTATGTGTGTTCTTATTAAAGTAAAGGGATTTCGACAGAATTCTGCCCTTTCGCAAAATAAAAAGAGTCTGTGTGTCAACAGCGCCTTTTAAGAAACTATCTTAACGTCAGCGTATAGAAACATACGCTATGGGACATTTTACTTGGACACGGAAAAAACGTAATAACTTTGTGATACAGTGAATGATTTTTTTAAAACATACAGCTTTCAATAGCTGGAAAAAATAATATTTTAATTCTGTTTACAAAAACAACGCAACTTTTTTTTTTTTTTTTTTTTTTTTTTTTTTTGGTAACCCCGTTTATTTCAAATTGTATACATATATAGATACATATAAACACATGATGCAAACGTACATATATAGATACATATAAACACATGATGCAAACGTACAATTACATGAATTAATAATGTAAATATCAAGACATATTGTTCAACATGTAATCTTAGGGATCTATTATGTATACATATTTTTATAACTACTTCATATACTATCTTAAGTCGTATATTATCATTGACATTTGTTATCAGGCAATTTACAATTTGGGGTAATATTTTACGAAAATATGATGAAATGTGTATGAGAAAAAAAAATATAGACAGGAAAAAAAGAGCACATATTTAACAGAAATATGCGCAAGTTGTTTAAGAAAAAAAAAGAAAGAAAAGAGGAAGAAAAAAGTGAAAAATGGGGGAAATTGATTAAATAAAATGAAAAATCCCTTAATAACTCTTAGTAGACAGTTATGGTTAGCTCTATTAATAAAAGGTTGGAATTAACAAGTTTTTATTTTTCAATATTTTGGTATTATTAAAGATGATCTTTTGGCAGGTTAGGAAATATTTTGCTCTGCTTTATTTCTTAAATTCTGTTGTTAATTTTTGCTTAGTTATCTATCGTTTCGATAACTTGAGACCAATTCTTTTCGAATTCAGATATTTTATTATTTATGGCTGAAATGTATTTCAAACTTATAAGTTTATCTTTAAAACAACGCAACTTTGTTACCTGTAAATTAAACCAAGTTGGAACTTTAAGTTTGTTTCAGTTATAAATACTCTTTACAAGTAGCTCGGGACATTTGTACTAGACATGAAAAATTTGTAAGTACATTTCTGACATTGAAATAAAATGTCAGATAAATACATATTTCGAATAAGTACAACAATAATATTTTCTGTGTGCAATATTATAGATTTTTTTAAAAGAAAAACACGAGTTAAGTAAGAATTAAAAACTTTTCTTAAATCTACAAATCCTATTTCTACTGAATCTCTACACATCCATGTCTGAATTTTTAAGTGTATCTGACGCGTTTCTGATAACGTTGTTTGTTTTACGTGTATGACGTCAGTAGCTTACGGCAGACGATCATTTCACGGAAATTCCATGAGCGTCAGACATGTTTTTGTTTTTCATCTGTTTGTTTTATCGTAGATGCATGAAATTTCCCGTTACATCTCTACAGCAGAATTTCTTTGTGTTAGGTCTTTTTAAGCCCACAAAAATCGCTAATAGCTTATTTAGATTAACTAAAAGCTATAAAATGAAATAGAGCTTGGTTTCTAGTTTCAGAAGATATATTACATAATACATATAGATCTATATTGTATCATATATAGCGATAGTGAAACTTCTTTAATAGAAAATATAGCCAAAAATGACTTGCTCCAACTTATGACGCCGCGTCATTGTAGAATTTTGCAGAAATTATGAACACGGGCTGTTTACACAATGTCAGTGTAAGTTGAGCGATCTCGCATGGCCAACATTCCAGTACATTGACCAGTAGTTTCGGCAAAAGTAGTCTCCCTTGAATATACACGGATCGCGGACCCGATAAGGTTTATCGATAAACAGTTTTACTATAGACTTGTATAGGAAAATATATTTCAAACATTAAAAACGTATTTTATCGTTATTTAACAAAATTTTATAACCTCGTGAAGTTATCTTCATTTTTTACCCTTTTATATTTCAATATATTTTTTATCGATGTGATACAAAAACTTATTGCTTCCAGTTTTGTTTGAAGTTGATGACTATGGTTTCTATATATTTCTATATAGAAATTTTGAAAAGATCGGTTATGTCAGGTTTTAAAAGGCTATAATAATATTTTCTATCAAAATGACATTATTTTATAACCTCGTGAAGCATTCTCCATTGTCTGAACATTGTCTGGGCACTTTTTATTTTAAAATTGAAAAATGACAAATTGCTTCCATTTTAATTTGAAAATGAAGTAATCGCAATCTTGAGCACGCTTTTCACAAATATTTACTTGACGGTACGACGGCACAAGGCAGTCCGCATTAAATTAAAGAGGCAATTAGAATTAATTCTATGTAATGGCTTTACAAACTGTGTGCCGGTATAATTTTTGACGATATTACAATAAACTGTTCATTAATTGAAACATTTTTGTTATATATGGTCCTAAAATATTACATACAACCATGGCTTTATTGCGTTCACTGAGCACTGCGTGAACGTAAAAGTATAAATTACAAATTAATGAACAGAACAGAACATTTCTTTTATTCACCCAGGTACATGGTATTATGGTACAACATGGGGTTATTACAGAAAGGTAAATTAGCATGATTTAACAGTGTTCCGGTGCAAGATAGTCAATATAATACATGTTACAGTTTTAGAGAAAAGTTTAGACAACAGTAATAATAAGCAGATACTTAAAAGAAAAAAAAAAGACAAGAGATACGGGGGAAATGCTAGAATAATAAATAAAAAAGATAAAAAAAAAACATCTAGGTATTTCTGAATATACATTTGCTATGTGTATACACTGAAAAACACCTCTTAGAAATTCAGTTTCCTCACAGTGAAACAAGTGACTCAAAATAAAGATAAAAAGCACGATTTCCATGACAAAAGTGCGGAAAGTAGTCCGGTTTTGATGAATGAAATTCCATAGTATCGTTAAATGAACTTACTACTTTTACCTGATTGGCTATTGTCAAATGTGTAGTAATCAATCATTGGCTGGATTACTGAAGCATAAAGATTAGCAAGTGCATTCTATTTATGTAGATATTAGGTTATATTTATAAACAGTATTATTTCGGGAATAGTTTCTATTCGATTTAAATTCATTGGCTTTAAAAACAAAACAAAAAAAGAACACAAACAACAAAAAACAACAAATTGGTAAGTGTCTTAGAATTAGGTATTGCTTAGTATGAGATATTTAATTATACCAATGTGTTTTATCTATTTCATGTCTCTAAGTGAAATATCGAAATATTAGAGCGAAGTTTATCTGGTTATTTCACAGTGTATAAGAATCTATAAATAGGTAAGATTTAGTAAAAAAAACAGAGTGACATGGTAATTAATTTATGCTTTTGTCAGCAAAAAGAAAAGCAATGTATGATATAAAAAAATGTGAAATAACATATTTATGTATCCAAAATGAGAAGAGAAAGAAACAGCATTTAACATGATAATTTCAGGCAGACATTGTACATAACCATAGCAAGTACTCATTGTGCATAACAGTAGCAAGTACTCATTGCACATAACAATAGCAAGTACTCATTGTACCTAACAATAGCAAGTATTCATTGTACTTAACAGCAGCAAATGCTATTAACAGCAATATGATTTCCACTATTAATGTTTGCAAAAAAATAGATAAAAGAAATATGTTAAGAAAATAAAAGACTATAGGCATAGCTGGGAGACACTGGTATTTATCTATTGAAGGATTTAGTTATAACATTTATGAAACTGCACACTTTCTTCAGGATGCTTTCAGAAGTTGAGGTTAATAGGGTTTTGAAACCATAGTCGGTACTTTCGGGAATATTAATATTTCTTAAATAAGTATTTCTTTGATTTTGGAAAAAGTCGCATCTAAGCAAGTAATGCCGCTCCGAGCCTATCTCCTCTCTATCGCATAAATTACATTTCCTATCCTGAAAAGCAGTCCCATCCCATCTGCCTGTTTCTATAGGGAACCTATGGTTTGCTGTGCGGAATTTAAACAGTGTAATACAATCTCTCATCGGTAAAATTTTAAAATATTTTTCGATTTCCGGGCTTTCTTTAAAACTACTATAAATTAAACCTTTATTTGATTGCTGAAGTTGTGCGTGCAATAATTGTTTAAATTGGTCTACAAGTGTTTGTTTGACTGATCTGTACATATATCTGTCAGTAATATTATGTTGATTTTGCCAGAGGTCTGGTCTTCCCACAGAGTTTAAGATGCTTTTAATCTTCTTAATCCATTTAGATTCAAAATTTGTTTGATTTAAAATGTAATTATAAATTTGGTATGCCAGTTTATGTTCCTTTCCTAATAATAGACGGTTCCAATATGAAATCATGCGACCTTGTACAGTAATAGCAATAGGGTATCTCCCCAACTCTCCGTAAATCATATACATTGGGGTACTTTTCCTTGCTTTTGTTATTTTTCTAAGAAAACCGTTGTGAACCTTTTCGAGTAAGTCTTGACTTTCGAATCCAAAACTTTCTGAGCCATATGTTAGTATCGGCAGAACGGTATGATCAAAAAGTTTCAACATTAGGTCTATTGGTAAGTCAGCGTTATTTGATTTTGTTAATAGGAGATACATTGCCTTTGTTGCTTGTTCAGCGACATGTTTTCTAAGAAAGATCCATTATTTGTAAAGGTCACCCCCGGATAGTGGTATTTATTTGTTATTTCAATATCTAGAGTACCTAATTTGAAGTTATAATTATTTATGTTTCTAGCACCAAATATAATTATTTTTGTTTTATTTATGTTAATATTTAGTCGCCAGGTTTGACAATATTCCTTGAATGTATTTAAGCAGTTTTGGAAATCCGCCGGAGAATCGGAAAGTATAATGGTATCGTCCGCATATAGCAAGATAAGGAGTTTAAGCCATAGGGTCGAGTCATGTAAATCTTTGAGCTCTATGCCAACGTTACCATTTTGTTGCATATACGACTGAAGATCATTCAGGAACAGTGAAAAAAGTGCCGGCGATAAATTCTCACCCTGTCTAACCCCGAGTTCAGATACGAACGAAGATGATGTTTCACCATTATGTAAAATGCAAGACTTAATATTTTTTATACATAATGTGAATAACTTCAAAAAATTTCCCATTTATAAAATTTTGCAAAAGTTTATGCCAAAGACCTACTCTCCATATCTTGTCGAAGGCCTGAGAAAAATCCACAAAGGCACAGTAAAGCTTCTGTTTCCTTTTTTTAAGAAGATCTGTTAAGAGGTGTAATGTAAAAATATGATCACTACACGAATAACCTTTTCGAAAACCTGCTTGGTTTTCAAGTAGTATTCCGCTATCTTCCAAAAACCGTGTCAATCTCGTATTCAGTACTGAGGTGAAAAGTTTACCTAGGCAGCTTAAAATAGTGATGGGGCGGTAATTAACCGGGTCATTTGGATCTCCTTTGTTCTTATAGATAGGGATAATAGTGCCTTCTAACCAGCTGTGTGGTAACATTCCTGTATCTAGAACACAGTTGAAGAGTTTAACATATATTGGCATTAAAATAACCTTTGTACTTTTTAGGTACTCGTTTATGATATTGTCAGATGGACTGGGAGTCTTACCATTATTTAGGCTACTTATGCATTTTATTATCTCAGTTTCTGTTATGGGCGAATTAAGAAATTCGTTCGATTCTTGAAGGAGAAGTATTTCATTTTCATTAGAGAGATCAGTTGGTTCTTGAGCTATATCAGTATTTATATATTTGAAATGATTATACAAATCCTGCATTGAGGGCGATGGACTATTTTGCTGTTTAGGTTTTAGATTTTTTAGGAACTGCCAATATTTTTTGAGACTTTTCTCTTGGAGTGACCTTAATCTATTAGCATTTGTAAGTTTGTTTTTGGTTATAAAATAGTTCATTGTACGTTTGTACATTTTACTGGCATTCCGTAAATTTATCTTATTATCATTATTTGGTATCTGTCGGTATTTTCTCTAGCATTGTGGTAATGTTCCCTCGCTTTGTGACATTTAGGGCCGTACCACGGTTTGTTTATTGTATTATTATAGTTTTTCTTATTATGGGATTTATTTTTAATTGATGACTTTTTAGGAAAGGTTTTGTCTGCAGAATTTGAGAAGAGTAATTGTAATTCTTCAGATATGAATTCAATAGTGTTTTGTGACTGGGGATACGAATTCAGCTGTGTCTTTATATTTTCAAGTCGATTCAAATCGATATTGTTATTAAAAGCATTTGCCAATTCGTTAACCCAGAATGGTCGGAATACAGTTTTAGTATATTGTTCATTATCAATATTTATAGTTTTAGTTTTTAAACACTAGTGCAAGGCGTTATGCCCATCAGAGAAAAGAGAATCAGTTTCTATGACTTCGAATTCTGACACATTGTTAAAGCATTCAGCTGTTGCTATAACATAATCGATGACGGACTTATCCCTAAAAGTATAATGGCCTATATTTCTATCCTTGCCCATTCGAGAATTTAGTATAAAGAGATTATTATTTCTGCATATATCTATCAATCTGAAGCCATGAGTGTTCGTTCTGTGATCGCTTGAAATACGACGAAGAGGAACTGATAAATTTTCTAAAATCGTATACTTATCAAGAAGAGACTGAAGGTCTGCATCAATTTCGAAAATATCATTAAAGTGCGGGTCAGATGAGACAAAATCATTAAGTTGAGCTACCCTAGAACTCATGTCGCCAGCTAAATACACGTGCTTAAAATTGCTACACATTGATGTAATTTCATTTTCAAATTCAGATAAATCATCTTCATTGAAAAATCGCGAGTTTTCAGGCGGTAAATACACGGAACCGAGGACTAAATTTTCATTTAGGCCAACGATTTCTTTATTTATAGAAAGCCAAAGAACATATTCCGAATTACCATCTATTATTTCAACATTCGGGAAAAATTTGTCTCGTATATAAATACCAATGCCTCCCGATTTCCTTTTGTACTTTTGAGACCGATGTTTTGCTAAAAAAGAGTAACCATCAATATCTACGATATCGTGCATATCAGTATTTGTTTCTGTAACACAAAAAAGTCATAATTATTTATAAATTCAACAAATTCTGGATAATTTAAACGCCGTTTTAAGCCACTGACATTCAGTGAAGCAAATGACAAATTACACTCATGTACAATACTTTGGACATTTCCCCTTTTGTCCTAATGGGATTTGGCAGGGACCTGCTGCATCGGGGGAGCCTGTTTATCCTGGGTCCACGGACGCTTGATTTCGTTTCGAGTGGGAGCCTGCCGGCGCTGACCACGGTTCGACGGCGCAGATCTTGATTGCTGTCGCCTTGTAATGGGAGGAGAGTCAGAAGTGGCACAGTTTTGTTCAACTTTTTCATTTGCACAATTTCCAGCGTACTGGGGTGTATTGTTATTACTTGCCCGCGAATCACTCTTGGCGGATTGATCTGTATCGTTCAGTATGTGTGTGGCTCGGTTGCCCCGCATAATATAGTCCCAGTTCGGGAATGAATCTCGCACAACCTTACCATCCATAATTATTTTTGCTGGGTATAATAAGTTTACCTTGCTTTCGGGGAACTGTGATCTGAGTTCCTTATACTCATTCCAGATACTTTTCCTGGCATTGGCAATTTCTTGTGGGAAATCCCTATTGATGTTATACTTTGAACCCTTTAATCTCTTTGCGTTTGAAAGAATTGTCACAGTGTCTGAATTATCTCTAAAAGCAACGATTATAGCTCGTCTGTTGCCCCGTTCGAATCTACCAAGCCTATGTGCCCTTTCTATTGCTACAGGTGTTGTTATTTCAAGGTTTGAATTTTTGCAGAACAGTCTTCATTTTTCGATTCGTCAAAGCCTCCAAAAATCAGATTGTTTCGCCTACTTCTGGCTTCAATATCGATGGATTTATATTCTAATATTTTAAGCCTTCTGTCATGTGAATCAACACTTTTTTCTAGATATTCAACTTTGTTATGTAAATGTAAACATTGGTCGACCTTGTTTTCAATAGTGTTCATAGTTGACCGATTTGCATGCACCTCTGTGTATAATACGGACAATTTATCGTCCACAGATAAGTCACAATATTCAGATGGTGCTAAATCTTGACCACTTTTACCACCTGTACTTATTCTTTCTCTTTTGTCTTCGACCTATTTTCGAACTTGAATTTTGATCTTCTTCAAAGACCTCAAGGTCACCACTGGCCACGTTGCTCAGCACAGAAAATGGGTTTGATACATAAAGGGGTGAAGTTCCAGGAGATTTATCACTTACATGCTGTTGTTCATACATTTTTGCAGCGTTTTGAACATTTGTATGGTTCATTTCGATGATAAACTGTGTTTTCAGAGCGTATATTGATGTTGATTATCGCTATCGCTATCGCCAAAAATGGCTACCTGCCGAAACTTGACCGGAACCGGAAACTAATGAATGATGGTCATATTAACTGTGATGATAATTTGATTTATTTACCCGTGCGTGCATTTTAGTACAAGATGAAAAAAGGTACACTTTACGAAACTTATTATTTAAGTCAAAGAGCTATAAAAACAAATGTATTTTATACTTCTTTGTTTAAATTGAAAAACAAAAAAAAAACAAACAAAAAAAATCACTTTCACCGGTATATGACCTTTTTCATTATCATGATATTGGCAGATATCTTTTATGAACAACAACAATAATTTTATAACTTCAATAACTTCGAGAATTCGAAATCTACAACGCTGAAACGCAAAATAGAGTGTGACGTAGACATAAAACTGATGCATGCACATATCCATAGAGTCCAAAATACCATAGAAACCCACTTACCTGATAAAAAAAAACAAGCTAACACGCGATGATTTCAGAAAATATCCGCCATTTTTTGAATTTGCAACCAATTCGCTCGCTTGAACCAAGTGTGCAACCACTTCACGTCCTGCCCCTTGGTTTTACTTTACTGTCCTGTAACATTGGATACTTTAAATATTCTCAAAAGTTGTCCCCCTTTATAAAAGAATGCCATTTGTAAAGAAATAAAAGTAAACAATTGTTAAATCAATGTTTAACCTAGTTATGTAAAGTTTAAGCACTATTGCATCAAAACAAAGACAAGTAACTAAACAGTTCTTTAAAAATGGTTAGTGTTTAAAGGCGTCGAACTGAAGTGTGGTCCATTCAATGATTCATGCAGTCCCTTTCCAGAATTCAATTACATATGTGAGGAAATTGGTGATGCTTTTGTAGACTTATACATATGTTTTATATGCTGTTTAATTTTCATATAAAACAACTCTTTCTTTCTATGATTTGGTGATGTACGATTTTTGTCCTAAAATCTGGACCTAACTGTTCAGTTCTTGGTCATTTTCGAAATCAGGTCACTTGCAGTTGCAATGTAAACAAATTGAGTGTTTACAGTACAGGTAAATCTGACCGATATATTTAAACCTCAGGGCAAAGGTATACTTATAGTAAAAAGTTAAGCAGTAACAGCCAAACCTGTGGTAAATTATAGGTGATCAAAGGGCCACTCAACTCTGTAAGCTGCTAGAAAGATATTTGTAGTGTATAGGACACTACTTTTGGCATAGTAGGGGCCTACACCATTTTTAACCAGTGCTTTAGTAACTGGTTATATACACACATACAATAGCTCTAAATCAACTACCAAGTTTCAACCTCGCGTTGTTTGAGTTTTCCTTCTATTTCTATGTGACTGCATCTGACACACAAATATTCTGGACGTATAAAAATATTTATTTTTTTATAATATTTATATTGTGTGAATGTGTGAGCAACTGAGGACTACTGTTTTAACGAGCAGCAACGGAATCTAGAATAATTATGAACTTTATATTCATATTCGAAATATTCTGAATCACTCGCTCTGTCTTTTGTATCAGTTTTTAGCTCACCTGAGCACAAAGTGGTCCTCTACCAAGTATGTTCAATTACCCCCTTGGGTCAAATATGGCCCCGCCATGGGGTTCACATGGTTTATATAGACTTATATAGGGAAAACTTTGAAAATCTTCTTGTCCAAAACCACAAGTCATAGGGCTTTGATATTTGGTATGTAGCATCATCTAGAGGTCCTCTACCAAAATTATTCAAATTATCCCCCTGGTTTAAGTATGGCCCAGCCCCGGGGGGGTCACATGGTTAATATTGTCTTCTTGTTCAAAACCACAGGGCTAGGGCTTTGATATTTGGTATGTAGCATCATCTAATGGCCCTCTACCAAGTTTGTTCAAATTATCCCCCTGTGGTCAAATATGGCCCCGCCCTGGGGGCCACATGGTTTATATAGACTTATATAGGGGAAAACTCTGAAAATTTTCTTGTCCAAAACCACAGGACCTAGGGCTTTGATATTTGGTATGTAGCATCATCTAGTGGTCCTCTACCAAGACTGTTCCAATTATCCCCCTAGGTTCAATTATGGCCCCGCCCTGGGGGTCACATGGTTTACATAGACTTATATAGGGAAACTTTTTGAAACTCTTCTTGTCCAAAACAACAGGGCCTAGGGCTTTGATATTTGGTATGTAGCATCATCTAATGGTCCTCTACCAAGTTTGTACAAATTATCTCCCTAGGATCAAATATGGCCCCTCCCTGGGGTTTACATGGTTTATATAGACTTATATAGGGAAAAACTCTAAAAATCTTCTTGTCCAAAATCAAAGGGCCTAGGGCTTTGATATTTGGTATGTAGCATCATCTAGTGGCCCTCTACCGAGATCCTTCAAATTATCACCCTGGGGTCAAATATGGCCCCGCCCCGGGAAGCACATAGTTTAAATAGACTTGTACAGAGAAAAGTCTTTAAAAATATTCTTTTCTTAAACCATAAGCCCCAGAGTTTAGATATTTAGTATGTGTTATGCTCTAGTAGTTCTCTGCCAAGATTGTTCAAATCATGACCCTTGGGTCAATATAGGCCACGCCTGGGTAGTCCCTTGTTTTACATAGACTTATTTGTTTTTGAAGCAGTGGCAAAGAAATTTAGACATAGCATAATGTTTGATATAGATTTCAATATTCATCTTGAATTGTCATAATCATGACCTACTGACCTACTTTCTTGTTTTGAAGGTACAGCATAGAAATTTGGACCACGTTTATAACTTTTGAAACTGATTTCAAAACTCATCTTTAATATTCTTAACTCTGAACTACTGACCTACTTTCTAGTTTTTGAAGCTACAGCAACTTTGGACCACGAGTTTAATTTTTAAACAGATTTTAGTAGTTATCTTGAATAATCTTTACCATGACCTACTCACCTAGTTTTTGTTAGTGAAGCTTAGGCAACTAAACTCAGGTGAGCGATATAGGGCCATCATGGCCCTCTTGTTCTATATGAAATCACTCCCCTAACACTGAAATATCACTCAATAAGCACTGGCTATCAGTCCTTTCAGGGCTTTGATTAATACATGCTTTTCAGGAAATTATTCAAATATTAGAGAGAAATACAGGTAATTTTAATGTGAAAATATCAAATAATAAATGTACTTTAAAAACATGAAATAAAAAAAGTACATGAACGATCTCATATATTTTACACGTGAACTTTATACGGTGTTCACTAGAAAGGAAAGATAGTTTGATCTTACAGATATCCTGTATATAATTAAGAACGTCAAAGTCCCAGATATATTTGATAACCAAGGGGAACGATTTCTGCTTATAGGATTTCTGCATTTTACATCAATAATGATGATAATAATAATAATGTCAATTAAGTTATTGTTTGCATTAATGCAACTATACTATTTGTTGTACACCATCTGCAGCAACCCAACATTGATATCCTCTTACCAGTATAGTGTAGGGTATATCATAAACCGATGTATACATTCGTATATGAGGGATTTCCGCATCATATGTTGATCTATCAATAACACCTAAACAAAGTAATTGTTTGCAATATAATACAAGTGACTACTTTTGCTTAGCTTTTTACCCTCAGTGTAGTGTATAAAACTACGCACTGCTATGGGCGGCGGATACCGCCAAAATTAATAAATATACAGTTGTAATTCATTCATAAACAAGTCAGTCAGTGCAGTGCATTTCAACGCCGTCTAGTCTAAAATTCCATCCCGTCCAATAAATTTGCATTCAACGCATTGTTTTTTGAAACCATTTAATACAACACTTCATTCCATCCATCTAAACATGGAACGATGCATTGAAAAGCTTGTTGCGATGCACCGTTATACAAAATCATCCAACCGCTTTGTGTAATTTAGTGCGGTGTATAAAAACTTGATGCCATGCAGTCCAATGTTAAGACGTTGAACGCAACATGAGATCGTGCAGTGTAAACTTTTTTAGTGTTTGTTAATTTTGCCATTATTATTTCTATTACTGAGTCTGATTCACGAAGCATACTTCTGACAAAGCTTAAACTAAGAAGAAAGATGTTTCACGAAAATAATATGTATTAGACGGTGCCAAGCTTTAATGAATCGTTTCGTTTTTACACTGCACGAAGAAAGATGTTTCACGAAAATAAGTCAGATAAATCGCAGGAACAGTGTAAAATTAAATGTTAGAATTTTACCACAAGGTCGGTTTTAGGACAAATTTTAAGATATTCTTATGTAAAACTGATCCAGAATCTATATTTACAACAGGGCAAACTTATGAACTGATAGTCTTATTAACCTTTTACAATGCACGGACTCATATTTCGTTAAACGGCTTCACATTTGGCTGCATGTCATCACATTTTGATACGCCGCTCCAAATCACACAACACGGTTTCAGTATGCATTAATCGGCGCCAAGCTTTAATGAATCGTTTCATTTTACACTGCATGAACTCATGTTGCGTTTAAACGTCTTCACATTGGACTGCATAGCATCAAGTTTTTATACACCGCTCTTAATTACACAAAACGGTTTCAATTAAGAAATAATATATCTCATCCAGTGATTTGTCGTTGAATAAATCATTGTTTGGAGTTCAGATGCGAAGGAATTATATCACGAGGGCGCAGCCCGAGTGATATAATAATACGCATCTGAACGACAAACAATGATTTATTCAAGAGCAAATCATTAAATGAGATATATTATTTCGATTCTAACACGTTACCAATGATTTTTAAGTACATCATTGACGACATTCATTAAATATTTGCCGGTGTTCAATCGGTTTCTTTTCCAGCGCGCCACTATGCCGTTTGACGCCATGACGTAATAATTGTGACGTCAGAACAGTGATTTGTTGTATAATAATTTGCTGTTTTCTGTCTTCTTTGTTTAATAGGAAAATGAATCGGATTGTGTTAGAATATGCATTAGACGACGTCAAGTTGTAATAAATCATTTCATTTTACACTGCACGTACTCATGTTGTGTTAAATGGCTTCACATTGAGCTGCATGGTATTATGTTTTGTTGGATGATTTCATAGTACGGTGCATCGCAACAGGTTTTTCAATGCATCGTTCCATGTTTAAATGGATGGAATGAAGTGTTGCATTAAATGGTTTCGTACGGTTTCAGAATACAATGCGTTGAATGCAAATTTATTGGACAGGTTGGAGTTTTAGACTAGGCGGCGTTGATGCACTGACTGACTTGTTTATGAATGGATTGTATATTTACTAATTTTGGCGGTAACCGCCACCCATATGTTTCCGCATTCAATAACACCGTAAACATGTTACAGGCGATATAAACTGGTAAAAACCGGAATGCAGGAAAAACTGAACTGTAACACAATGACTGTTATTTTTAAAGAGGATTTGTCATTCGTATATGAGGAGAGAGGGAACTTTGTTACATAGATAAATAGTGCATCTTACAGACGACAGACACTTTACTGAAGATAAATAAAGATAAAAAAATGTTTGCTACATGCCGCTGGAAGTTTATCTCAATACTGTTAGTCAAATTTGATGAAATAATGGTGATACAAAAACGTTATCTTGTGTCCCACAAATTATTATCAGACGTCAGTAAAATTCTAAAACGTCTGCTGTTTGTGAAACCTAGAAGTGTGAAAACAACACTAATTGAAGCGGATTCTATTCCCATAGAAACACAGAGACTCGGCTTTAATATGTGCCGAGATTCGATCGGTGGTGTGTGGTCTGAAATTAGCGAAGACGAGTTCCAGATCAGAAAGTTAAGGTATGTTGCACTTTTCTGTTTAATAGTAAATGATATGACACGCATTAAAGTTTAACGCCAACTGTATTGTTTTACTACACGAGAAAACAGTGCTGCAGTGCGTATTATTAAACAAATCAGCGAGTATAAATACCACACGATAACTCAAAACGATAACATGTTTGATAATTATGATTTCAGTACAGAAAATATTTTTGGTCGTTTATTAGGCGTAAAAAAATGTTTGTTTCCGGTATCCCGACCTACCCTAAATTTTTGGCCCGACCCTAAATGTTTTTATGGACTTTTCAATTTTTTAACATAAGGTTACAACTGCACTTTTTATGCTTTAACCATGGTCAGTGATGTTAGAAATCAATTTACTGATGCTCTTAAGGCAATGCTCTTAAGGCATAACCCCCTTATTTGTATTCATTATTTGACACAAAAATAATTTCCGAAAAGTCTCAAAAAAAAAATTCAGACCTACCTACCCTAATTTATTTGAGCATGTTACCCGAAAGAAAAGTTTTTTTAGGTCTTATCGTGCGGGAGTAGTGTAATGTTAGTGTTTCGGGAAAGCGTGATAACTACATGGATGACAACTATAACATATCAGCTCATAAAAATAAGTCATCCCGATAAGCCAAATGAGTGAGGCTAGTATAATGTGTACGCATCAGAACGATACTTAAGTTTCAGTTTATAAGTCATTTGGAGGTGAGCAAAAATGCAATTCATCGCTAGATCCGCTTGTGTATTATTATTTAGGTAATACAAATTGTAGCCATTTCGGCTATGAAATAATATTCTCCATTTCGTTGTAGTTATTATCCATTTTAGTAATAAGTTTTTTAGTTACAGGTACGCATAATATACATTTCCTAGTCTTCGCGCAGCTGGTCGTCGGCTACCCAGAAATAAATATTATCCATTTCAAGAATGAAATTATTCTCCATTGCGTTGCACAGACACTTGGGGCTCGGACCTCCACACACCCCATTCTCTTCTGCCCCTGGTTAAGTTTAGCCAATATATTTTAGCATTTCACCATGTATAAAGCATGTGTGACGATCATAAAACGCATTTTGTAACATTTCAGCGTGTTTTTAAAACATGTATTTTTACCATCAATGCTCTCAATACTAGAAGATATGCAACATTGCACGAACAATGGAAACACTTGCTTGCGCTGGACCCTCGCTTTGTGTAGCGCATGTCATAAACCGGGAACCAAAATTGTTACTCTTACGGCTATGTTAAACCAGATCATCACTTCTTTATGTAAACAAACCTCGTGTAACACGTGGTGAAGCGATAATCCGGTATAATGCAGGCGAAACGGTATCAATTTTGGTACCCGGCAACGATATGCGCAGTTCAAAGCAGGGATCTATTCGCAAGGAAGTGTTCCATAGAATTTAGATAGATTGATTTATATTATTTATTGATTTCTCGTCGGAATACAAACGACAGTTGTCGGGACCGGTGTCATTTGACAGAATGGTAACAGATCTGACGATTGATACCAGTGATTTATTGGTAGGGTTCATTTAAACGTTTAACTGGCTATTGTTTCCCTAGTGTTCGTGAGATGTTTCATACCTTGTAATATTGAGAGCATTGATGGTAAAAATGCATTTTTTAAAAACACGCTGAAATGTTACAAAATGCGTTTTATGATCGCCACCTATGCTCATGGTAAAATGCTAAAATATATTGCCTAAACTTAACCAGGGGCGTAGGAGAATGGGGTGTGTGGAGGTCCGAACCCCAAGTGTCTGTGTTGCGTTGTAGTTATAAATTATTATTCATTTCAGTAATAACTTACAGGTGCGCATGCTATATATGACTGGGGCTTCGCGCGGCCGGTCGTCGGCTACCCAGAAGTAAATATTATCCATTTTGTAAATGAATTTATTCTCCATTTCGTTTTAGTTATAAATTATTATCCATTTCATTTATAAGCTTGTTAGTAACAGGTACGCATCATATACATTACCGGGACTTCGCGCAGCCGGTCGTTGGCTACCCAGAAACAAAGAGCTATAAAAATAAATTATAAAATACTTTTTTGCCAGAAATAAATATTATCCATTTCGCCAACGAAATTATTCTCCATTTCGCTGTTATTATATATTATTATCCATTTCAGTGTAAGTTTGTTAGTAACAATTACGCATCATATACATTACTGGGACTTCGCACAGCCGGTCGTTGGCTACCCGGAAATAAATATTATCCATTCTTCAATGAAATTATTCTCCAGTTTGGTTGTAGGTATGGATTATTATCCATTTAAGAATATACACCCGTTTTAAATACTACTGCTGTCTGTAGTAATAAATATTTAATAATCATGCGATGTCATTCCCAGTTACACGCAGGTTACTCTGAAAAAAGTTGAGAGTGCTGCCGTTTGTTTATATGGATATAGAAAACGGCCATACTACTGGTCCGCAAAGAATGCAGTCTTTTTTGCAGTTCTAAGCTAAATTTTGATTGGTCTATTCGCTCGAATTCTAAATTTAGAATCGGGTCAACGAAAATACACGGTGAGCGTGTAAATTTACGCGCTTAGCGTGTAATTTATACGCTAAGCGTGTAAAAAACACGCTTAACGTATAAATTTACACGGTGAGCGTGTAAATTTACACACTAACCGTGTATTATGGTATCGTTCGAGCGATTTCAGACTTTTGACCCAAACGGTACGTCATATATTATTATGTCTTACGCGGGTCTATAAGTGGCGCGATCTCGTTCAAATCTGGTGATCGATGAGTCGACGTTACACGTGTAACTTTGCTATTAATATTGCATGACAATATGATCTTTGTTCCGCAGTTCATGATGAATTTGTGTACGGCTTGTAATATACTGGGGTCCGAATCAAATCCGACATTAGGACAATTACATTTTGTCCTTGTATAAATCGCCGGTCTATAGTTTGTGCTTTATGACCGGTCTGTATACAATATTAGTTGGATATTATTACACGACGCTTTATTTGACCCGCATATCCTTAATTGGTGCTACTGACTGGTCTATAGTTCTACTCGGGTATCAAAAACTGAAATTTCGAATGTCGCGTTGAATGAGACGCCAATCAATCGTCAAACCTGCAAGTCATACAGAAAGTGTATATTAATACACGACTCCTTATATAAACTGCCGGTCCATAGTTTTTACAATTGACCGGTATGTGTTTAGGTTTGTTGTACCAAACATAAAAAAGAGAAAAATTACTTTCTTGGTGTCATGCAATGAAACACCCCGGTCAGTAGAAACTTTTTAGCCTCGGTTCTTCTGGCATATTATATTGAGCAGCAACCATTCATTAATTGCATATTGATACTATCATATTCATCGAGGATGGGGTATTTATCTACCATATGAAAGCTATATATTAAACTGACAACGGTAGACGTCACAATTTTGACACAGGCTTAAAGAAACTTAAAATGCTTGTCTTTACAAAATCTCGAACAATGTCGAGACGGGATTATACGGCGTCGAATATAGATCACTATGTCAAATTATAGTAAAATCTTGCTAACTTCTCTTAGAGGCAACATTTTCTAACTGATCGTTGTAACAGGTGTGTCTTTGTGAAATTTAGGCCCACTTAAAACCTTGGTTGCCTTATGTCACAAATTAGATCGCTAACTTAAAGCATTACACTCAGCATGTTGTATTGTAGAAATTGCAATTTCATTTATAGTGACTTTTGTGATCGCCCTGTGTCCGTCGTCAGTCGTCCGTCGTCGTCGTCAACAATTTGACTGTTAACACTCTAGAGGTCACAAATTTGAGCTAATCTTAATGAAACTTGGTCACAATGTTACCCTCAGTAAAATCTTGGACGAGTTCGATATTGGGTCAACTGGTTTTAAAAAACAAGGTCACAAGGTCAAATCAAAGGAAAAGCTTGTTAACACTCTAGAGGTCACAATTTTGGCCCAATCTAACTGAAACTTGGTCAGAATGTTACCCTCAATAAAATCTTGGACGAATTCGATATTGGGTTATCTGGGGTCAAAAACTAGGTCACCAGGTCAAATCAAAGGAAAAGCTTGTTAACACTCTAGAGGTCACAATTTGGGCCCAATCTTAATGAAACTTGGTCAGAATGTTACCCTCAAGAAAGTCTTGGACGAGTTTGATATTGGTTCACCTGGGGTCAAATACTAGGTCACCAGACCAAATCAAAGGAAAAGCTGTATCTTCATGAAACTTGGTCAGAATGTTAATCTTGAGGATCTCAAAGCCCAGTGTGAATCTGGATCATGTAGGATTAAAAACAAGGTCACCAGGTCAAATCAAAGGAAAAGCTAGTTTACACTGTAGAGGCCACATTTATGACCATATCTTAATGAAACTTGGTCAGAATGTTAATCTTGATGATCTTTAGATCATGTTCGAACCTGGGTTATGTCAGGTCAAAAACTAGGTCACCAGGTCAAATCAAAGGCAAAGCTAGTTTACACTGTAGAGACCAGATTTATGACCATATCTTAATGAAACATGGTCAGAATGTTAATCTTGATGACCTATAGGCCAAGTTTAAATCTGGGTCAGGTTGGGTCAAAACTAGGTCACTAGGTCAAATCAAAGGAAAAGCTTGTTTACACTGTAGAGGCCACATTTATGAATGTATCTTCATGAAACTTAGTCAGAATGGTAATGTTGATGATCTCAAGGTCAAGTTTGAATCTAGGTCATGTCGGGTCAAAACTAGGTCACTAGGTCAAATTAAAAGAAAGACTAGTTTACACTGTAGAGGCCACATGTATGACCATATCTTAATGAAACTTGGTCAGAATGTTAATCTTGATGATCTTTAGGTCAATAGGTCAGGTGAGCGATACAGGGCCTTCATGGCCCTCTTGTTTTTTGTTTCAGTGGTGGTCTAACAAACTATCTGTACATTTGCTCACTTCCGTCCAATGTTCGGGTACCAGACAACCAACCTCAAAGTGTATTGCTGCGCGTGTATGGTGACATCGCAACGTCCAGCAATTTTGTCGTGCAGAACTCCGTGATATTTGCACTCATGTCAGAAAAGAAACTTGGACCAAAACTGCACGGAATGAATCCCAAGGCGCGGATTGAAGAACTTGTTCCGGTAAGAAACTCTTAATCAAGTTATGCATTAGGATTACTCAGAATTATATTGAATCCGTCTGGGCCCAGTTGTTTGAAACTTTAACAGACGATTAAGCTAACGGTTGATTAACTTTTAGAGTTATTTTTCGGCATTTCAGACAATTTAAAAAAAAAATGTATGAGGTAAGAATTATGAACAATGAAAACTCTTTACAATAAAATCAAAACATCATACTAGTGTTTCTCACCAAGTCTACATGGTCTAGTATTCTGAATCAAAATTTAACAGGCGGTTAGTTTAACAGCCGGTTAAAGGTTTGAACAACCGGCCCCTGGATGTAGACTTTTTTTAGGCCTCTACGAGTTTTAAATAATTTTAACGTTAACCATTTTATGGGTGCCCTTGTCGCATTTATATTGGAATCATGCGAATAGCGAATTATCGAATTTCTAGGAAACTAACTTGCAATGTATCAGCAGACGACCTTAGCAGTATCGGTTTGTGAAGAATATATAATGCATGTTTGATTTCCTTGTATGTTTATATAGGATCAGACTTTTCTGAGCAGGATTTAAGCTAAAGCAGTCATTTTTCAGTCTTGTTCCTGTCCCAATAGATCGCACTGTAGAGTTTTGTTATTATTTTGAACAACGTAAACATGCACGCTGCACTTGTAATTACTCTTTTTTTCAGGCGAGTAGTTTATCAACAACAGATTTGCACAATCCGACCTTGTCCCGGATGATCGCCGAGAAACTGGCATTATTTCATAATTTAGACATGCCACTATGTAAGGAGCCACGCTTCCTAAATGACACAATGGATAAGTATGCGTCCATTTACATTCAATATCTCTCATTTTCGACGATTTAAAGTCCATTCTCGATGTTATAGATACAATATATTCCTTTTTCGACATTTTAAGGATCATTCCTGATAATTTTACATTTTGTTACACATGCATTATCTCCACTTTTTGACACCCACCCATCCATGAATATAGAATTTCACACATATATGGCAATTTTAAGGCCATACCAAATTGATATGTCGTTCGTCGGAACTACCGCATCAATAATTCCATTCCCGAGAAAAAAAAAATAAAAATTACCCGCCCGCACGTACATAAAAATCTCCGAAAAAATTTTTTTTTTTTTCGATTACGTGGTCCGGAATAATAACGGCAAAACAGGTTTTATCGCTGTTTTAATGCGTCAAAGTGATATTGATCGGATTTCATGCGTCCGTAATACATGTAGCTGATGATCCAAACTCAAAAAAGTCAGGAATTATGGTCTTGTTCATCATCTGTTTTAAATCTGGAGTGTCTGTGCTAGTGCCACACATGGCCTTCGATGTGCCGGTAGGTAATGAAATAGGCACATTCTACTTTTGTTCAATACAGTGAAAAGAACGAAGTCCGACTTGTAAGACGTGCACGGGGATTGATCAGGTCGGCATGACGTCACATCCGGAGCAGTCGATTATGCAAATTACCTTGGAGGTGAAAGCAGGACCTCGCAATTCGTAGCGAATTAACTAGCGGTGTGGGTTGTAATGTTTTTATTTTCAAATAAAACAAATCAAGAGTCATCTTTTTTATTATATGCTTACCCAATGGTACAATCTATATATTTTTCAAAAAAAAGTAGGTATTTTTTGTGATAATTGATTTTGTGGCATTTTAAAACGGTCTGGAAAAAGTGACAGATTATGTATTGTCAGCTCTTTGGCGCTACGGATCAGTTATGATTAGCTTATTCAACATTTTCTCTGTTTGCATTATATTACATGTTAAAATAAACTAAATATCTGAGAACATAACATTTTTTTTTATTCAACTTCTTTGCTTAAAATCGTAGCAGTTGTTTATTTCATCTTTCAGAGAATCTTTCAAGTGTCTTGAAAAAGAGTTTTTGTTTGTTTGTTTTCTCAAGAAAGAACAGATAAAATAAATAAGTAAATCAATTTTCTGATTTTTTATGTCTTTTTAAAATAAGCTGATTTTCTAAATGTTTTAATGCTCTGAAATAAAATATTTTATATTGTTGCCATTTCCTGAAATACACTTTGTGCGAAATATTTCATTTAGTTTATGTAAAATGCTATAATTAAGTATGAAAGTCATTTAAATAAAGTTAAAAACTTATTTTATATGTAATCTTATTGCAGTCATTTTTTTATTTTATATTTATTTATTTTATTTATTTATTCTTTTTTTTTTGAAGAAATGTCCTTCCAGCCAAAAATTAGTTTGGTGAATTGATTTTAAAATTTCAAATGAACTATATGTGTATTGATTAAGGTTTTTTTCTATGTAGGAGCTCTATTAATCCCTTAGTCAGTTAACACTCAAATAACAATAATGTACATCTTCCAAATATCATAAGACCCTGAAGGCATACATCAAACGGATAAAACAGGAAATTACCATAAGGCCCCGAAGGGGTACATGAGAGGGATGAAACAAACAGGAAATCAATCTATTAATTAGTGATAGCCATTAAGAACTGGTCAAAACTGATTATCATTAATATACCACATACTGATTGGTTTCCATAGTGATCCATAACTTATGACTTGAATGAATGCTTTAATTTTATTATATGTGGAAGCAGTCAATTGTGACAGTCTAACAATTAACAAAAAAATATGGATTTTGAAAACTACAAGGTATGGCTAAAATTATTTTAGACAAAGCGTGCAAATTATCATTCACAGTTTTAAATTATTGACAATTTAATACAAAACAGAGATCAGCATTTTTCAGTATTTTCGTATTTAAGGAAGTCATCAGTTTATTGATACGTCCTGGCTTTTCGTGGAAAAGAAACTAGCATGCAGTTATTACATTGTATTATAATTATCATTTTATCTCCACGTGTAACACAGTAGCTCTAGCTGTCATATTACATTTAAAACAATTGTTTATATATAAAAAACCTTTGTGTTATAAATGCAGTTAAAGATCTTCTATTTTGATCCTGATACGCTTCGAGGGAGAAAAAAATCCCTTATCCAGTATTTACGCATTATGTACTTTTATGCTTTAAATTATGACACCTTTTATTAAATCTCATACCAATCAGAATTTAGGTAAGAGGTGTTGATTTAATTAAATTTGGCGTTACTGAATCACTTTTGACACCACAGTATAAGCTATCTGGGTTTCAGAACTGTTTTAATGGTAGGCTACAAAATAGAACGAGAAAAATGAAACGAATGGAGAAACCTAATAAGATGAGCTAGATTTTCTGTTTTATTTATTTGTAAAGACCTCCGATTTTTTAAATTATAATTTTCATTCAGTCCGTCACAAATATGAGACCTTGTAGCTTACACGGATTAATGATGAATATCACGTCTGAAACCTAAAAAAGAAAGATTTCTTTCTCGGGAGTGATTTCTCGAACATCATGCTACATTATAAATTCACTGACTTCTTAATATTGCCCAAAATTTTACTTTAAATAAAGAAAAATAACCAGCACTAAGGAAACATTAAACGCTTTTCAATTACAATTTAGCGTTTGCTGTCACCTCCGCTTGTTGCTACGCAACGCGATACGCTGAAGTGCCCGGATATCCGACCTGATCAATGCAGTTAAAATATTTGGAAATATTGTTCAGATATAAAGTTTCCAAACCATTTGTTATCAGTTGTTTAATTCAGCATGTTAGATCTAGAGCCCAAAGCTGAGGCCAACTACTATCTTAAAAAAATATTTGTTCACGGATCCTGACCGACCTATCACATTGTCTCGACCCAAATTTTTTTGAACTAACTCCTTTAAATAGTACATCAGTCAGATATTCTATCAAAAAGCATTTAGTCAATTTAAAAATTGTTTAGCTTTTCAAATAAGTAGTGTTGGTATGAAAATAATTTCTAACAAATTCTGTCATTTTGTAACCACAGTTTTGCCTGTTTGTACACATGATGCCAGGATATATTTAAAATTGGCTGTAAATTGATTGAACGAAAGAAACTGAAAAAAAACAGACTTCCCCAACTCTAAATTTCTAGTTCAGTCAAAGCACAACAAACAACACTTTTAAATGTGGTCATATTGGGATCGTTCTTTGTCCGTCTGTTATTATTTTTGCCTGAAATGAATCTCTACCACAAAAGCTTAAGCTAGCCTGATCATGATCTGTTAAAAATTATTCCAAAGGGATTCGAGCAATGTCTAAGCATCTGTATGCCCAATTCTGTCAGGTCTCACTGGTCAAGTGGTTTATTACTTCCCCTGTCACCTCTATGGGTTGGAGTTCCACTAGGGGCACAAATTTGTTCATGTGTCAAAGCCATCTAACTGTGTTTCAGAAGAAATGTTATTCCACACAATCATGTGCCTGTTTTGTCTTAAATATTCCTCATCCTGTGCCATTAAATAAGCACGTCTTCAGATTAATGTAGAAAAATCAAAATTAAAAATAAGACACTCATTCCTTAGTAATTAAAATTACAAAATAAAAAAAATTGATTCATTGAGTTCTGGCAAGAATTTTTTTGCAAAATCATTCATGTAGTCTTTAAAACATATAGAGAAGCTATATACTGTGTTACCCACACTGTAAATATTTGATTTCTGTGTTATTTCTAAAGAAATGTTAACTTTATATATAATCATAACCGCCTCCTCAAGGGTTCAAGCTGGGGAAAAAAAATATAAAAAAGCCCGCTCGCTCCATGTAAAATCTACCCGCCTCTGAAAAAATCAAAATTGAGAAAAAAAAAATAAAATAAAAATTTCGCTCGCCCGCTCCTATTTTTTTTGAAAATTTTCCGAAGAACTATTAATCAATTTGGTATGGCGTAAGTGTCATTCCAAATAATTTTATCACTATTGTTATAAATCATACGCATTATTTTGACTATCTGAAATGTCAAACACACGAATTTGTCAAGTTGTAACGTCAACTTGTTATATAAATTATGCGCTAAATTAAAATGGTCACTTCATCATTTTTATACTTAATAATGTTTTCATTGTAAATTTGAAACCGTTTAGTATATAAAGCGTTATTTTCACACTAAATTCCTTCTTTCTTTTTTCTTGCATTTTTTTCTTACTTCCCTTTTACAACGACACAATTTAAGTCATATGGCAAGTTTTCAAGCTTTGATGGTGGGGTAATACCCCTGGTGCCCATCCGGGCATTATTTCATCATCGGCGGACACGTTAGTAGCAACACAGACCTTCTTTAAGCCAGGTGGATGCCTTCCTCACGTGAAGAATTTTACATCCCAGTCTAGGTTTTGAACTCGCACCAGTGAAGGGCACGTGATTCGAAGTTAGCGGCCTTAACCATCCGGCCACGGAAGCCTCCAAATTAATTTTTGAATGATCGTATTTCAGGTGGTTGATAGAAGTTAAAGAAATATTAAGCAGGGCTCATTCTGACCAGGACGAACATTACATGCGTGTATTTAGGGACTACAGTTTAGAAGAGGAACTGCAAACTTTAAAGTGAGACAACTGTGATTATCATAATACGTCCAATTCCTTAAATTAGCTTAAACTACTCATAATAATATGTCCTTATTGTATGGTTTTGCGGTTGAAAACTACTGCAGGGAAGAAAATTTACATTGGTTTCACTTAATGGTTTCCTTTAAACACGTGTATGTGGAAAGGCATTTAAATCACGTATTTTCCTTTTGTGTTCCAGTTTATTTAACTCTGTATAATCATGCTGATTGAACTGCAGTACACTAATGTCTTTTTTTAATTACAGAAAATTTTCAGTCAAATGAAAGAAAATTTAAAAACATGTATTAGATAAGAAAATTTAAAAACATGTATATAATAGATATGCATTAAATTGTGTGCTAAAGCATTTTATAAACTACTTAGTATTTCTATTTCGTGACATAAACTATACAGAAAATGCACTGATATATAACCGATACATACGGCATAACTGTAATTGGATTCAGTGTTGTTATATTTCTAGTCTGTCGGGTTCAGTAGTTCATTAAATCTTCATGTATAATAGAATTCCGCTTCAGCCAGTGCTAGTGGGCTTGAGAGGTGTTGCACATTCCACCTCTCATGAACGGACTTAGTCAAACCGAGTCTGCTATTATTTTTTGGTGCTTTCAGTTTTTCCAAAGGATCTTGTAGATTTTATAAATTTACAATTGAATTTCTTATTTTCATGATTACTACCAACTTCAAACGAAGTGCTTGTGGTGTGCTTTTAGGATCGCTAGGTGTCCATCATCCCTCTGTTTTTAAAAACATTCCGATCGAAATATTAACCACAGACACTTTTTAATAAGACCAGCTACCAGTCTCCATTCAAAGTTTCCATGTAACAGAATCCGACATAAGACGCTTGTTCCAGTACAAACTTACCTAGAAAATTAATATGTAGACAAGTATAATGATGGTGTTGTGTTAAACACCCTGCTGTAATGGAATTTGAAATAAGGCACATTTAATGTCGTCACACCACGAGTTTTGCTCTTTTAACAAGAGAATATATCTTATTTCAGAGAAATCCTGTCAAGAGTGGAATCTCCTATAGTATTCTCACATAATGATCTCCAGGAAGGTATAATTAATATCTATTTTGTTTTCTGTTAATGGTTGCTCACACTTAAACTAGCTCCTAGACTATGATATATTATCTTTTAAATTTTTATTTGTAAAATTGTGAATGTAGCAAGTCTATATCTTATGTCAAATATCATACAATCAGTTCTCTGTGAAAATCTCTAAAAAGACTGGCATTTGTCACTATTACATAAAATAAAAGGAAATATACAAAAGTTGAAATTTTGTGACAAATTATTATCAGTCTAGTGGCAAGTCTACGTCACTCTGGACACTTGTACATGCCTTTTGGTACCACTGTAAAGCAGATATGTCCGCTCACAAACATACCAACCTTTTAAATAGAAGGAATGGTGTGATACTGTATAAAGGCTTTAGTCAAGTTATATGTTACATCACAGGAGTCTGAAATTCTATCAATAAGACCATAGAAGTCTGTCTTTACAAAAAATACACCCTATATATATAAAACAAATATATAGGGTGTATTTTTTGTAAAGATAAACTTCTATGGTCTTATTGATAGAATTTCAGACTCCTGTGGTTACATGTATATCTATCCTTTGTGGACCACTTGTACTTGTGTGCTAGATAAAGGAAAATGTTTTTCTTTCATTTAGGAAACATTCTTTACAATGAAAAGTGTCCGGACTTTAGAAAACGTATGACTGTGATAGACTGGGAATATTGTAGTTATAATTACAGGTAGGTGGTGACGCTAGTTACTTCCCTTACATTTGTGACATGATTTTGGGGCATGTATGGATTTAGTGGGGAAAAAATGACTTCATACTGGGCATTCTTTTAAAATATTTCTATTAATTGTTGTATTTTAAGTGTCACCAGAGCAGGGTTCAAAGCAATATGAAGAAACCCTCACCATAATGTTCGTTACTATTTTCACATTTATCATTAGCAAATTTTATACTGGCGGGGAGGTAAGTCCTTTGGAAATCAAAAATATATGACTATAAGATTGCATTATAAGGCCAAGTAGTTTACCAAACTTCTAAAATGGATAGACATTTTGATAGAAGTAAATGCCAGTTCAATAGATTAGTCACCCTTTTGGGGTTATATGAATAGGCGGGACTGGAGGCATTACACTACTGGTTAAACATATCGTCACCTTAATTCCAGAAGCGTATAAGTTCATTTTTGACAAAATAGAGTTTTTGGTATCGGATCCGTCTCCAAAAGCTCTACAACACACACTAACTTATATGCGTGTAGCTGTAACATGAAGAGAGTAAATTGCTGTGCCACAAACGTCTAACTCACACATTTTATGTTCCAGTCAGATCTTTAAACGTGTTTTTCTCAAAACGAAAAACATGAAGTTATTTTCTTCTGGAATTAAGGTGGCGATATATACAGAAGAAATACCTCCATGTTTTAACTGCAAGTTTGTCATGACACTACCTGAAAGATTATTGTCGTGTATACAGTCGTACTTTTCTTTTCAGAGGTTATGACTTCGGGAATCACTTTATGGAATGGTGCTATAATTACAACGTACCAGAATATCCTTACTACAGCTACACCGCACAATATTATCCCACAAGGGACCAACAGGTAAGTACAAAGGTCCCAAAAGTTCACGTTCCTTTTGTGACTACATTGTATAGAGGAGTGAAGGTACAATTATCAAATAATTAGAAAAAGTCAGTGTTTTGGAAGTACATAGACATTACCTTAGACAAAAACAATGCATCTGTTTCTATTCTATGTTGGGATAACATTTTACCAAAATGAACAAAAAATATTAGATTCTAAAATATTATATCCTTCTGGAAATGAGATAAAAGCAAAAAGTTATAACAGTTTATTTTGTGGAAAAAACGCTTCAAGAACACATTCTTGTCAGGGAGGTCGAGGTTTTAAGAGAGGTAGAGATACGGTGTTTGTTAAAATTGTGCGATACTTACCCTGTTCTAAATGTTTACCTGTAATATTGCAAGTTTCAAATTTTAACCTCTTTCATGTGTAAAATGTCCTTGAATTTTCAGTACGAGTTTTTCAAAGCCTACTTACAGGCATCACACTGTGATATCGACGACAGTATACTAGAGAAAATGTACATAGAAGCTAACACATATGCGCTGGCATCCCATTTTCTGTGGGGTCTTTGGTCAATTCTACAGAATGAAATGTCAAATATACAGTTTGGATTCTTGGTAAGAATGATTTGAATGAAACAAAACTAGTTCTATTTCATATATAATCAAATTTCCGAAGTCAAGCTGAAGCAGCTGGAATATTGGTGAGATATGTGGGGAAATATATTGATTTGGTCTTCTCTGTATTTTACAAAAGTTTTTTTCCAGACTATTTCTCTCAAACTACTTGTAGGATTTTATGCAACATTTTAACAAGGAGTAGTACCAAGGCTAGATTTGCATATTGTTAGCACTTCCCTCTTGAATGATTTTAATGGCGCAATGGTCTCTTTCATGTTACTATTGGAAAGAATCACGGTAAAAGGATGCTGTGGTGCTAAATCAACAAACATACAACTATGTACTGCCTTCAGGACCAAAACATGGTCAATCAAACTTTATCCAAAAATAACCTTTAAGGGTTTTTTAGTTGTTAAACTTCATACAATGATTTCATATGTTTCATCAGATGATGGCCCATAATATCAGGTTTAGGGGATCACAAGTGAAGGTCACAATGATCTTGAACTTTGAACTGAAACTGGTTTTGCTCCGTAACTTAATCATTTGGCATGCAGCTATTATATACTGTTTCATTTTGTATTTTGTTTAACAGAAAAAGAATTATAGTATAAAATAATTTCATTTCCTATTTACTGTCATAGTATTTACAATTTTAACAGTGCTGTAAATATGAAGTCTCAAGATAAAGTACATGCATTTTGTTACGTTTTCCTATCTCTTTTCAGGAATACGCTGAGAGTAGATTGAGCGGGTATTTTGAAATGAAAAGAAAGTTGCTATACTTGACATAAAATGACTTGGTTCTGTTACTGTGATATAAATATATTAACTGTTGATAAAAACAATATGTTTATATATCTGTACTTTACACTGCCAAATTTATGTTTATTTTTGTAAATACATGTACTTCGCGATCTCTTCATGATATCAGTTTCCGCTAGCCTGTGACAAGTACTTCCGGTGTTCAATACAGTCATCATGTATCTACATCTACATGATTCTTCCAGCAATCATTAACGATTATGACTGGAAGGCATATTGGCCCGAGAAATATACGGGTTAGGTCACATCGTGTACGAGATGATTTTGTCAAAGAATAGCGTCTCGCTGCATCAAAATGATGCAGCCTTCAGACCAAAGTGCATGTTTACTGTTAAGATTTATGCTTTATGCGTTGATTAAGACCAGATTTTCAAAAATCGACCGAAAATTGTGCACGCAGTGAGATCGTTACTGAGGCCATTCCATTTTTTCCTTAATGTTTGGCCGTAAAGTACCATACCTTTATTTTTTTATATATAGCTTTTTTTTTTTTTTTTTTTTTGGAAATGTGTTTTTCTGTTATTATGTTGGGGATCTGGGTTGTAAAGAACAGGGTGGGGGTCCATCATTCATAAGGGGTCAAAGTCACACGCCAATTGCCTGTGGCTGAAATCTAAATCAACGTAAATTATTATTACCTCCCTTAGGTTGTAGATTAGAAATAAATGAATTTGGAAGCTGCAGTTTTAAAACTTGCCTTTCGGTTCATTCATAGTGTTGACATATTCAAATATCTTTCAAATGCAAATGTAAAACTAGAAGTTATATGAAATCAGAAGAAATAGTCCGTTTTTTTAATACTGTCAGATTAAAAGATGGGTGGGGGCTGAGCAGTATTTAAAAAAAAATTTAAGAATGATAACACATACACATGTATTTAACTATGTGATGGGTCTTTTTGATGCATAAATAAATCGCTAAGAGAATGTACGAAAACTGTAAAATGTCATAAAATGTCGCTTCATGTGACGGACCACTTTTAAAAATTTTTTTTGTGCAAAACGCGTTCTATCGCATTCCAATATTTGCCTTGTTTTTCTGTTTGTGATTATTTCAATGATTTCCAGTTGTGTTATATTCTATGTTGTATATAGTACTAAGGTGATCAGTTTATGGTGTTCATTTGATGTTCTGAATTTATTACTTTTATTTTTAATGATAAAAATGTTGAACTGAATAAAGCTGTGATTTAAATAAGAATTTTGCGTTTTATAGTATTTTATGACATAATGATTCTTTTACAAGATATGTAAGTCGCATATAAAGGTAAATTGTACAATGTTAGCTCACGTGTCGACTCACGGCTCAAGTTTGTCTTCATGTCGCCTCGTATTCTAAGCACATGTCGACCAGGAACCATTAGAGGACTGAAACATGTATTATTGTTCATCAATCGATGTCTTGCGTTACCTTAAGAATAAGTAAGTCAATTGATCTCAGCATTTAGCTTCCTTTCCCAATCTCTCATTCATTTATCTACCATTCCACTTGTAAATTTGCCGAAAACGTTCTATTCCTTGAAACACCGCTAGACCGGTACAGGCGCTCATTATACACGTAACAAATACTGAACTCTCATGCTGAACACATATTGCCTTTTCACTTTACCTTGTTTACAAACGAAAATGAGAAAAAAAAAAGTTTGAAAATTAAATTTCATATGCATGTGAAACAAAAGAAGGAAAGAACACTATCCATCTTTAACCCTTGCCCTGCTAGATTTCTATAATGAACCTGTCCACCTTTCAGTTTGGACATTACCATTAACTGTTAAAGGCACTGGCCTCTAGATCGTACAACAACAAAAAAAGAGAGAAAATGTTAGGTATTCGGAAATTAATGCTATATTTCTTAAGAAACATTTGAAACTTAATTACTGACAGACTATATGTTATCGAAACACATGAGAATTGTTTTTACTAATTTTTACATTGAAAATTGAAAAGCGTTTGGCTGCAAAGGCCAAAATAGCACATTCTGGCCCTTTAAGAGGCCATAACTCTGGAACCCATGATGGGATCTGGCCAGTTTCCTAAAGGGACCGCGATCTTATGCCAATACAAGTTGTGTGCAAGTTTGATAAAAATTTATTGCAAAATGTGGTCTCTATCGTGTTCACAAGCCAAAATGGCAAATTTTGGCCCTTTAATGGGCCATAACTCTAGAATCCATGAAGGGATCTGACCAGTTTTCGAAAAAAAAACGAGATATTATACCAATACAAGTTGTGTGCAAGTTTGATTAAAATTGATTGCAAAATGTGGTCTCTATTGTGTTCACAAGAAATTGCAGACAGATGACGATGGACGGACGAAAAATGAAGGGCGATCACAAAAGCTCACCTTGTCACTACGAGACAGGTGAGCTAAAAAAAACAATTATTACAAGCATAGACTTTACGACGCTTTCGTAAGAATTTTATCTAACAACGTCGTAACGAACACTTCTGGTAACAAATTCGCAAAAAGAACAAATTTGCTTAAAATTTATTATCTCTACCACATTTAATTGAAAATGTACAAAAGTATGAACACAATAATTCAACAAGAGGGTCTAATGGCCCTATTAAAATCGTTCACCTGAATTTCAGTTCATTACTTGGCAAAAGGGGCACGTAAGTATTTTATACAATCTGAGTCAATCAAAATCTTGATGTCTGCCAAGTTTTTTTGTTATTTTTAGTTTCCGCTGAAAGAAGGTGAACAGTTTGACAGACACTAAAAGAATTTAATTCAAATATTACTCATATAACAATGATGAAAATTTATAAAGCATTTTCTGTGTTTCTGTTAAATTTAACAGCTGAGCAGAACCACTGAAAAAGTAAAGGTCAGCAAAATCAATCTAAATTATAGGTTTATCTGTTTTAAGATGTGTAGCCAAGCAACCAAACTCTACTGAAATCTATTAGAGGACATTCAAAATAATTCATACATCACAGTAGTCTTTCCTTTCTTCTGCCAATGCAGTCTCGGGAAAGACAAGAACCATTACCACTATCCCAATACTGATAACATGTCAGTAGTTCTTCATGATGGGAAGGTGATGATGGAACAGTTGTTCATAATGATGATACTGACTATGTAGATGAAACAAATAATATATACAGTATTTATGCAGTTCATAATAATGATGATGATGATGGTTATAAATAGTGATCATGAAGGTCATGATACTGACCATAATGATTATGATATTTATAATTATGAGGATGCTGAGAATGCCACTGGTAAAGATATAGAAATTACCAGTTGAGACACAAAGTTAGCAAGAAGACAGTGAAGATGTAGCTAGTGATGATACTGACACAGGCAACAATGCTGATGATTTTGTTTTTGTTTGTTTTGGGTTTAACGCCGTTTTTCAACAGTATTTCAGTCATGTAACGGCGGGCAGTTTTTAGACTTTCTTTCTTTGTTTTTGTTGGGTTAAGAGTCACACTAACAAAATCTAAGGTCATGTGACCATTTCTCCAGCTTCTGACAATGGAGGAAGACACCAGGTGCATCCACAGGCGTTATTTCAATTAGAGGCAAGAATATCTGTAGATCCAATGACCTTGGATTACCAAACTGGATGGTTTCCTCACATGAAGGACTGTATACCCAAAACAGTATTTCGAACCCATATTGGTGAAGGCAACCTAGTCTTTTAACATTTTCTACTCCAGTCATTTCTACTCTTTCAAAAACTGCTCCTGCTTTCAACATCTAGAGAAAAAGTTTTAGACTTGTGACTTATAAATACTCAATATAAACTACCTGTATTACTCTATAAAAGTGTAATTCTCACCATCAGAAACTTGTCTCTCACTTTTTCATTATTAAATGTCATTCTGATCAGCTACCAACTTCTCCATAAGGAATCTTGCACTCTGATAATTACAGAAAACAAGATTTCTCACCAAAACATTTTTGAAAGCTTCAATATGACACCTTTTCCCATGATGCTATTTTATCTACACTATAGGTCCAGTTATATCCCTACACATTGATATCAATCTGCTTCATAAGCAGTTCCCTGTCTTTCAGTGCTTTTATCACTGCATCACGTTCCTTCTTTGTTGGTGTTTTCTTCTTCTGCTTTGTTAGCTGTACCTTCCGATAAGCATCCATGACCTATATTTTATATATACAAAATAATGTGTTTGGACTGAAAAATGTTGGTTCTTTTATGAGCTTTTTTGGTGACTTCTTAAAAACTGGTTGTGGTTGTGAAATGTGTAAAATTGTAAGATGGCTCTAATTTATTTTATTTAAGGTTCGGAACGAATTTACAATATAATTGTCCGAATGTGTACCAAGATTCAGACCTTTATCCCAGGTAACATTTTAGATACATGTATTAAAAATACTAAGCATTGCATAAGAAGATTTGTAAAGTGTTCCTAGTCTACTTTTAAATAAAGTATTATATTGTACAAAATAGGACTAAGCCTCAACTTTAACACAGGCTGCAAAAATTCAACAGTAGATTTTCTTGCCAACCAATTTATATAAATGTGCAAGTAACAAGCTACAAGAATCTACTAGTAATATTCACCTCAAGGACACGGTGACCTCAACACTTGACCTAACCCACCCTTAAAATAATTGAGATCATCTACTACTGAACAAAGGCAATTACCCTTTTGAAGGCCACTGACCTAAACATTCTCTAGTTATTGATCAGAAACTATTTTCAGTCTCAAGGTCACAGCAGACTTGACCCATGACACAATGACCCTTACCTCACCTCCACAAACAACCATCCTATAATTTATTTTAATTATTTTTCATTAACAAATTAACTGAGGGATTGCACAGAAAATTATGTTAACTTCTTTTACAGCTCACCTTTACAATCCTTAAGTTTGAAGGCAAAATGCCAAAGTATTACAAGACTATAGTCTGGAAACCATTTTCAGACTCAAGGCCACTTTAATCTTGGGTTTTGACATACCGATCCCTAAATTCTAGCACATGATAAATCAAATTATATTTCATGAAATATGATATTGTGTACCATAAAGTGTTTGAAACAGAGCTGAATGATTTTGAAGTTGTGGGAGCAGTACAGAGAAATATCTATATAACCTGTATGGATTCTGACAGAAATGATATGCCCCATACCTCTGAATCAGATACAGCCAACTTCCGTTTTAGTTCTTGTTTGGCCATTTCTTCCTTTGCCAATTTGTATAATCTCTTTGTTGACATAATATTGTGTTGACAAATGACCTTCAATTCTGCCTGCTTGGCTCGGAGTTCACGCAGTATTTCATCATTCTCATCATCTTCATCATCCTCTTCAAAGTCTAAAATACCTGTAAAAGCAGGAGGGAAGATTAGATGCTGGAGTGTGTAGATTTTAGTACTTTGTAAACCAGATATCTAATAAACCAAAAGTATTAATACAGACCTGTGAAACTTGAGGGTACAGATGTTAAGGTTTCATTTTAGACACTCCACAACAAACATGCAATATAACCCTGCATGACCATTAGAAAATTGGGAGTTCTATACCTTGTTCTTCTAATTCTCTTTTTATCCTCTTCTCAAGGTGGGACGGATTACCAAGGTTCAGCTGTTTGGCCAATTCCTTTGGTGAAATAGCTGCAGACTCATTCAGAGATTCTGAAATATAATATACATTAATTATGAACAAGGATTAGTATATTCAAATAAATTATCACTTCAAAACAGACAGCTAAAGATATCCTTATTTTTGAAAAGCGATAAATTTACAGTTTTCAAATAACAGTACAATTGTGTTTCTCTTTTCATGGAACATGACAGGCAATTTTGCTGTATTAAGTTTACCTATGAAGTCAATCATGCGTTCAAATAAAATAATTGTAAAGAAAACTTGGAAGCTGGTTCAATGATGTTTAATCCTCCAGTATTTCCCCTCAATTCCCCGCGAAAATTACAGTGAGTATCTATACCCCATGATAACAATGGGAGGACCAAATGATGCACTGTTGAGGGAGTACTGCTCCATCTGAAGGATCAGAGGCCAGCTGGAACAGAACAACCCTCAACAACAGTAGACTCCACCGATTGTCATCATTGGTAAATCATGAAACTAGACAAAGCAACAGAATACACATAATAAGAAAATTAAGCACAATATTGTCATAAAATAATATTGTCACACAATGTTCTCTGGACTGGAAAGAAAAAACTATTATTCAATTGGCCAGTTTCACAATTGAGTTAAGCATTCTCGAGAATTTATTAAAACAAACTGACATATTTACATTATGTTTATTTCCAATTATGTCGGGTAACTGGGTAGAACGACCTTCCATCCTTAAACCAGCTGGATGACTTCCTCACATGAAGAATTTTACAGCATAAGTGAGGTTTCAAACCCACATCCGTGAAGGGCAAGTGATTCAAAGTCAGTGAACTCAACCACTCAGCCAAGGAGACCGGCTCCTTGGATTAAAGATCTGTAAACTGCAGACACTGCCTATCATGCAATCAGCAATACTTACCATCTTCCGGATATACATCATCCATCTCATCATCAATTGGGGTCATGATGTTCTCTTCTATAAGGGCAGACACGAGTCTCTGTGTCAGAGGTCCAAATGGAGACTCATCATGTAGTCTACAAGTTGCAATTAAAACATAAAATTATACTTCTTGGGAGCTATTGGTATAATTTTTAATGTCTTTGGTATGCTGCTTCCACAGAGTAGCACTGAAATTCTTGCACCAAAAATGGATGTTCTATCATGATAACAGGGCAAACATAATTAATCCCAGAACAAAATACACAGCACTGTTATGACTTGTAATTTGAAACTTTCCTTAAACAATCTTATTATAAAAGTATATAAAAATATATAAACTCCAGATAAATGATTCTCCAAAATGCTTCAGACTGATTTTGTAAGGCCCTGTATCGCTCACCTGACAGAGTTCTTACCTAGATGATCTAGTATCCAGTATGATCTAGACTTCATTATATTTGTTTGGTTTTGTTTTCTTGAGCTTAACGTCACAATAACACAGTTATATGTCCTATGAAAACTAGATTTTGGTGGAGGAAGATCCTAGGTGCCAAACCAGGTATTATTTCAGAACCTGAACTTAGTAGAAAAAGCATCCTTCCATAGCCATGTGGATGGCTTTCTCTGATGAAAGAATTCTACACCCAGTGATGTTTTGAGCTCACACAGTTTTAGGGCAAATGATTCAACCCCAGTGACTTAAACCTTTCAGTCACGGAGGACCCAAAATTTCATTACAACAAACATTCTGACCATACATAATGCATATTAGGTAGAATGTGTGAACAATGTTTTGACAAGCCTTGACCTAGTGAACTAGTTTTTGACCCTAGATGACAGACGTTTGGATCTGACAAACATTCTGACAAGGTATACGGAGATCAGGAATAAAATGTGGCCTCTAGTATTAGAGCAAGGTTTTGATCTATTATTTGACCTAGTGACCCTGTTTTTGACCTCTGCTGACACAGTTTCATACTTCACCTATTTTTCTAAGATAAACAGTGTGACTAAGCTTTAGGATCAGGTGAAAACTATAGCTTCTGAAATGTTTAAAATGTTTGACTGATTTCACCTAGTGACCTTGCTTTTTGGCCCGTTTGGAGCTTGGCCCAGATTTTATACAGACTAAAGACTTCTAACCAAGTTTCATATAGATCAAATAGATAATAAGGCCTAAAGAATGTTAATAATGATTTTCTATGATTTAACCTAATGACCTAGTTTTTTAATCGAGAAGACCTACTTTCAAACTTGATCCAGATTTCATACAGTAAAAACATTCTGACCAGCTGCCATACTGATCAGGTTAAAAAATAACGCCTTTACAGGGTAAATAAGGTTTTTTCTATGATTGGACCAAATCACTGAGATTTCAGTAGACAAACACTTTAACCAGGTTTCATATAGATCAAGAAGAAAATGTGGCATCTAGAGTGTAAACAAGGTTTTTTTTTGCTTTGACCACGTTATCTAGTTCTTGATGCCAGATGACGCAGTTACACAAGTGGCCTACATTTGATAAAGAAAAACATTCTCACCAGGTTTCATATAGATGAGATAGAAAATAAGGCCTACAGAGAGTAAACGAAGTTTTTTCTTTGACTTTACCAACTATATGAAGTAGGACGACAAAGTTTAAATGCTGACCTTAATTTCACAGAGACAAACATTTTGATTTAGTTTCATATATAGGTCAAGTGTAAATATGGTTTGTAGAGTGTAAACATGGTTTTAAATTACCATTTTTAAACTCAATATGACCCAGTTTCAAAACTCCCTATGCTCTTGGACTAACATTATGACCTCTAGAGTGTTACAGTAAAATTGTTTTTAATGCAAAATGGATGATGAAGACAGAACCTGTGATCACAACAGCTCATCTTGAGTACTTTGTAATTTGGTGAACTAAAACGTACAAGGAAGAAACAGCATTTTATATAAACTCACCCAGCTTCTGCTGTCTTTAGTAATGTTGTTGCTCCATTTGTATCTGCCACTCCATTCCGTTTGTCACTTATCTTTGAACCTGACAGGTAATAACAAATATATCTGTATACAGCTGTATTTAATATGACTGTGTTATGTAATTTTAGTAATGTTACCTCTGATAACTGAAAGTACTTGTTTTTGGAACCAAAGTCCTAGTAACATAGCAGTCCCCGACCATGGCCAGTTCATACTAGCTGTTGTGTTAATACCCTTCATGAAACTTGTGATAAATAGGGAATATGAAAACCAGTACAGCCAAATACAATACTGCAGATCAAGGTGGCATTATGATAACTCTACTGCACTGTCAATGTCTCCAGGATGAAGATGATACAATAAATAACACAACCAATCTGATGTGATACAAAACATCAAGATCAACACACTATTGTAATTTATCTACCTATATACATTGTTTCATCATCCATTTGGTGTTTTCTCAACCCTAGTCTTAACTTTTTATTCTACTTTCCTTTTCCAGCGTTCACAGCCTACTGTTTACTAATACTGAAACAAACCAAGGAAGGTGATACAGATTTAGAAAACACCAAGTTGATGATGATACAAGATTTTGTATCAACTTGTTAGATAAAGCCTGTACTATAAACAGAAAATGAAAGGGGAATGCAATAAAAGAACACAGGTATTAAAACAAGAACAAATCTTTATATGCCCCCAAAATTCGAGTGGGTGCAAAAGGTATGACTGTGACATACAACTCAATATGCAGTAACTAAAACAAATATAACTCACCTTGTTTTTGTTCCTCAATCAAATCTTCCTCTGCCCATTTCTCTGTATAATGCATGCCTAGAGATGGAACCTTAAAATATTCTGAATCATCCTCGTGAGATCTAATGAGTTCTTCAAGAAACTTAATGTCATCATTTGATATATCGGCACAGTAGGGCTCTACTGATGTCCAGAATTTGTTCACAGCATTGTTCTTGGGAAGTTTGGGTATTTCAATAGGGTTTGGTTCTAGATGATCAACATGATCTGGTGGTTTGACCTGTTAACAAGAATTTAAGTATTTTACCTGAAATCTATAGCTTTAGAAAAACTGAAATATAGTAGCTGAATGAAATGTCAATTAAAGTGAACTTATTTCAGAAACAATCAGTTGATTTCTTTAGCATTTAGTGATTAATGCTTACCACAATTTTATCTTAAAGCATTTTTTTTTTTAAACAAAGGAGTTTCAGGTTAACTTCAAAAGATAAGTAGTAAGATTATGTGTGTGTGTGTGTGTGTGTGTGTTTGTAAGTTCAGATTTAACTTTTCTTTCAACAATTTTCCAGTAAACAAGAGGACCATGATGGTCCTGAATCGCTCACCTCTTTCCACATGATCCAGTTTTGAGTATGACGTCGTTTTTTCTATTATTTGACATAGTGACCTAGTTTCTGAGCTCATGTGACCCAGTTTTGAACTTGACCTAGATACTATCAAGATAAAAATTCTGACTAATTTTCATGAAGATCCATTGAAAAATATGGTCTCTAGAGAGGTCACAAGGTTTTTCTATTATTTGACCTATTGACCTAGTTTTTTAAGGCACGTGACCCAGTTTCGAACTTGACCTAGATATCATCAAGGTGAACATTCTGACCAATTTTCATGAAGATCCATTCAAGGGTATGGCCTCTAGAGAGGTCACAAGGTTTTTCTATTTCAAGACCTACTGACCTAGTTTTTGATCGCAGTTGACCCAGTTTCAAACTTGACCTAGATATCATCAAGATAAATATTCAGACCAACTTCCATACAGATCCCATGAAAAATATGGCCTCTAGAGAGGTCACAACGTTTTTCCATTATTTGACCTACTGACCTACTTTTTGATGGCATGTGACCCACTTTCGAACTTGACCTAGATATCATCAAGATGAACATTCTGACCAATTTTTATGGAGATCCATTCACAAGTTTGGCCACTAGAGAGGTCACAAGGTTTTTCTATTTTTAGACCTACTGACCAAGTTTTTGACCGCACATGACCCTGTTTCGAACTTGACCTAGATATCATCAAGATGAACATTCAGACCACCTTTCATGAAGATCCATTGAAAAATATGGCCTTTAGAGAGGTCACAAGGTTTCTCTATTAATTGACCTACTGACCTAGTTTTTGAAGGCATGTGACCCACTTTCAAACTTGACCTACATATCATCAAGGTGAACATTCTGACCAATTTTCATGAAGATCCATTGAAAATTATGGCCTCTAGAGAGGTTATAAGGTTTTTCTATTTTTAGACCTACTGACCTAGTTTTTGATGGCACGTGACCCAGTTTCGAACTTGACCTAGAATTTACCAAGATGAACATTCTGACCCATTTTCATAAAGATCCCATGAAAAATGTGACCTCTAGAGATGTCACAAGGAAAAGTTTACGCACGCACGGACGGACGCACGGACGATGGACACCGCGCGATCACAAAAGCTCACCTTGTCACTTTGTGACAGGTGAGCTAAAAACTATAGTGTCTTCTTGTAGCATTAAGCACAGTGCTCAACTTTATAGTGCTGCCACACTGGAATATCACGACGTAGACATGTGACATGATACCCCATCCAGTCACATTATGCTGACACCAAGCTGACCAGAGTGACAAGTACAAGAACTATTCTCGTAATGCCGAGTGTCAAGCAAGGAAGCTACTGGTACCATTTTTCTTGTCTTTGGTATAATGCAGCTAGGGTGAGAACCCCCGACTTCCTATACTCGAAACAGGCGATCTGTTCTAGGCTACTGAAGCGGTCAACATTACATGCACATAAATTTTACAAATATAAGAATAAGTCTGAATGGTAGACAGCATTCCCCTCAGGGTCACCTGACAGGTAATGTTAAAGTCCAGCTCAGTAATGTATTGTGTATTTATATAGTCAACCTTCACTTAAATTTTGTCCTAGCAAAATAACAAATTAACCTAAAAGCATCATATATAAGAATTCTTCGTACCATTTATTTATAATGAGATGCCTCAATTTAGTCTGTAAAACAAAATCTCTGATTTATGTGCACTGCATAATTTACATTGAACCACCTGGCTTACCTGTGACAGTTTAGTCTTCAATTTACCCCCTGACAGGACAGTCGAGGCTTTCCCACTTGTTTCTTTGAACTTCTTGCTGGGTTTATCTTCAGCTGCTTTACTTCGTTTACTTGGAGTTTCAGGTTGCTAGAAGAGACCAGTATAAAGACAGGATTTAATACATGCACATAAAGGTGAAGAATTTCTTTCTATATTGTGTCTGAGCTGTCAACAATTAGAACATTCTTTATTTGTTTTGTTAGTTTTGTTGGGTTTATAGGTCATATGGTGACTTTCCAGCTTTGATGGTGAAGGAAGACCCCAGGTGCCCCTCCGTGCATTATTTCATCATTGGCGGGTACCTAGGTTGAACCAACAACCTTCCATAAGCCAGCTGGATAGCTTCCTCCCATGGAGAATTCAATACCCTGAGTGAGGCTCAAACCCACACCAGTGAGGGGTAAGTGATTTGAAGTCAGTGACCTTAACCACTTGGCCACGGAGGTCCCCTTTCTTTTATTACCCTTTGCAACGAACATTGATACAACGTATGTAAACATAAATGAAGTAGGTAAAACCCATTTATTAGGTTTCAAACCATGTATGTAAACATGTAACAAGATAATAAATCAATATAGTTTTACAAATACGCAGATGCTCAATATTATTCATAATAAAGTATGAATTTTTAACCCTTTTTGTTTACCAGGCTATTCACAGAAATTCTAGCTAAGAAAGTAGTCAGGCTTTGCTTGCTTCATAAACTTTGAAGCATTTAGGTCTGTGAGATTTCCATATAGTAAATCAGTTCAAATTTTTTTATGATATTAGGGTAAAAAAAAACACTTGAGTTATGCACTAATATTCTATTTCTTATCACAGAGAATCAAATACTGCCAAAGTTCAAGAAAAGAGACATCTAAACATGTGATTTTAGACAAAAAGTTAAAGTCAAGACCCGACCTAGCCATTAATACCCACCAAGGGGGTATGGCAGTATCAAGTGTACCAGGTAAAATGATCAGAAAATGTTTACCACTTTTCCTCCTTTAACTTTTCCCACTGGTTTAATTTCTCCTGATTTTTCCTGCCAGTTTGTCAGCAACTGCATCTCATTTTCCAACACTTTGAGTCGTTTTCCAGCATTTGCTAACAGTGTCTCTAAATCTGCCTGTATAACATCTAATTCTTCCAAACCAACAGTTTCTCCCTCCCCTCGAGACAAAACTGGAAAAATGAACATAATAGTTTGTTTTTTCCAGCATTTGCTAACAGTGTCTCTAAATCTGCCTGTATAACATCTAATTCTTCCAAACCAACAGTTTCTCCCTCCCCTCGAGACAAAACTGGAAAAATGAACATAATAGTTTGTTTTTTCCAGCATTTGCTAACAGTGTCTCTAAATCTGCCTGTATAACATCTAATTCTTCCAAACCAACAGTTTCTCCCTCCCCTCGAGACAAAACTGGAAAAATGAACATAATAGTTTTTTTTCCCAGCATTTGCTAACAGTGTCTCTAGATCTGCCTGTATAACATCTAATTCTTCCAAACCAACAGTTTCTCCCTCCCCTCGAGACAAAACTGGAAAAATGAAATAATAGTTTTTTTCACTATCTATCAGTATTATTTTAGTCATGTTAAGTGGTCAGTTTCATGCTTTCTCTGCATGTATCTGGCAACTTCTCCACAAGAAATCTGGATGAATTCCGAGACTTCTCCGTAAAAGGTTTCATATGGCATTCTTCTGTCAGTTGAAGGTAAATTACTAGAGCGATGAATTGTTTTGATAATCTGTTTTCCTAAGCTTTTTCTGACAAGTCTAAAGCTACGTTATTCATTTTCTTTTCAGTCATAGATGTAATTTAGTTGTCACATAAGAAAAATTCCAAAGTTTCTTGAAATTAGGAAAGTGTGCTAAAATTTTAAATAAGGAGTGTTTCATCTACATATGACTCTTCATTATTTCCTTTTAGAAATTCTTGTGTAAGAATTTGTTCGAACAATAATTCTTGTTAATTATTCCCTCCTTCGCATCAGTCTTTGTGTTTTTCACCTGTCTCTCCTATCTGTAATTCTTCAAACTATATATATATAGACTTTCACAGAATTTATGCACATCCAATATTCAGCTGCTTCAAATGATCAAAATGTAGGAGTTATTTACTTACCAGCCGTGTATCCAGGCCTAACAGTATGGGAGCCATCTGGTCTAGTCATGCAGGTTACTGAATACTAATTTTTCACTTGAGTTGGCCACAGAACTTCAAATCTAAGCTGTTTTTTTTTTATTTAATTTCATTGTGGATGTATTTTTGACATTTTGGTAGACAAATGGGAGGGAAGGTTGTATTTGGTGAAGTAAAACACAATTATAGTATGGGCAGCTCTACCAGATCACAGGGTAAACTAGCCCCGTCCTCTGGTGGCCATGTATTTAAATGAAGTAGAATAATTGAATGATACCTAAAGTGTTTATTTTTGTTTGCCATGGCACCAAGCTTTCTTCAAGGATTACCTAGACTACAGCAATCTGAAAGGGACCACCCAAAGAACATTTCTGTGAAGTTTGGTTGAAACTGACTCGATGATTTAAGAGGAAAGTACTTTTAAATTAAAGAATTTATGGACAACCAATGGACAGATGATGGACATCTAGCAATCCTAAATCTTACTAGATGCATATCTAGGACATTATTTCATGTGTGCAACTGGTAGGACAAATTTATAACAAATAGTGATCAATGTACTTACTAGCTGTATATCTCGGACACTGTTTCACATGATCAACTGGTTCCAAGTCAGGAAACATAAGTGGGCATTCTTTGTCCTGAGCTCCCTTCCCTTTGCCCTTCATTGTGTTCTTTCTGCAAAGGGATCTGTTGTAACCAATGTAAACTAGGGCATCACTTCAACACTTCAAGGCATGAATGTTTTTGATTAACTTCTGAAAAGATATTGCACCAAATTTACAATCTAGCTATTATATGCCACTTTCTCGTTATTCTAAGCCCCTATCTTGTTTGTTCTATTGGGTTCAACATCACACTGACTCAATTATAGGTCATATGGCGACTTTCCTACTTTGATGGTTGCGGAAGATCCCAGATGCCCCTCTGTGCATTATTTCATCACAGACAGGTACCTGGGTAGAACCACCGACCTTCCATAAGCCAGCTGGATGGCTTCCTCACATGAAGAATTAAACACCACAAGTAACTGGTAGCTCAGCTCTTGTCAATAACAGTTGTCTGTTGCGAAAGATTTTTGCTACATTTTAATACTCCAACTTTTGAACTTAAAAAAAAAACCAAGAAAAAAATGTCTAATTATTATTGTCAATGAACACTCCAAACTTTGCAAACAAATAAATTAACACTAAGTGGTTACTATTTCCTATACGACTGTCATATTTTACCATAGTGATTTTGAATAACCACATTATATGCCAAACTTTCAGATGAGTATTTGCTTATTATTGACCACAATATATCAGTGCATTTCATTGTGCCTGTCTGCATCTCTAGTCTTATGACTGTTCAGGGTGACTGCCTGAATTAGCTTTTAATACTCATCTGGCTTATGGGGATGACTTATTTTATGATCTAATATTTTGTAGTTGTCATCCCTCTAAGCCTTACTTGTATCTGTATTTTATTGTTAGGAAAATGAAGACATTAAAAAATTAAAAAAAGTCATGAAACACTGGTCAGACTTACTCGCTCCAATAAATTAACCATTAACGCAAAAACTCAAATATATTACACTAGCATGTATATTACGCATTCCCGATCTTGTATCAAAATCTTGGGAAAAAACATACATTGGAAAATAATATGCATTGAACAGTCAGGAGTGTAACTGTTTTAGGTTATGTAACCTATTTCAGTTATTTTTTCAAGCATTTTATAACCTGTATAAGTTTTAAAACATAAGTTAACTCAGGTAAGTTATTCAAAAAAAGTCTTTTTGCTGTTCTCACAAAGTGACCTATACAGTGAAATAAGTGGCAATCTGTGGTTAATCAAATTCTCTTTTAGTCTGATCATGACCTGATAAGCATAATGGGATGCTTAGAGTTTTACAGCTTTAAACCTTTTGCGTAAAACTTTATCAGCCTTGGTAAAAATTTTTACTGCATAGCTGGAAAGATAGGAGTTCAAGGATTCAGGAAATAATTGCATTAGTCATATTCAAAATGAGGAATTGGCACAGGAGGGCTTTGTAATATTTTATGATAACTGAAACAAGTTATGAAAATATAAGCAGTAACTCAAATGGGTTATAAACTGCGATAACTTGAAACAGTTACACCCCTGACTGTTGAAAATCAGAATTTTGTTTGTGGCTCGCATAACAAGGACTTGGCATGAAAATCTAACTCGCTGTTTAAACGGTTACTGACATCTAAAAATATCATCGATATTTACAGGTATTCTGAAAACATGTCACTTTCTAAAACTGTCAACACCTCGTCAACAAGCTTTATACATTCGAACAAACAGTTCATAATTACGGGGACATTAAAGGAGAAGTTAATTTGCGTGTTTGTTAAACAATGTTTGGTCGACTGTATTGATCAGTAACAACTGGCTTGGAATACAGAAATAACAAACAAACCGTTTTAATAGCAACTGATTTGAACAGCCTCTGAAAGAAATTGTTTTTACTGATCTTACACCTGTAGCCCAGAGACGCAAAATTTTGCATTTCATTTGGTTTTAATAATTCTACTGGCCCATTATCCATCGTTGTTGGATATGTACGACAACTGACCAACATTGTGAACACATGGTGATTTAAATGATGTTTCTCAGCTGTATAGCTGTATATTTATCAATCATTACTGTTCTCTGATTTGTAAATTTTGTAATTAATCTTGTATTTTTTGTTTGATAATGTGGACCATATTGAAAATTGGTTAAACACCAAATATGTTATCCACGTAAAATAAAGTTGTTATTATTATTATTATTATAATTAAAAATGAAAATACGCAGTTAAAAGTTAAAACCAACTTTATCGTACGGTACTGTACCTGCTTTTAGACCCAGCCTAAAGCACTCTTAAATAGGAGGTGCAAATAACGTTAACCTCAGACAGCTGACAAAAATTGTCAGATTTTGGACGATATTTACATGGTATCAAACTGAGAAAAAATGTATGAAGCTCTACTTTGGTGTATAATATGCACCCCTTTGTGAAAATGAAAAAAATCGCAAAAAACATGTGTAATATATTCAAGTGTTTACGGTAATTAATATGTATACATGTGACAACTTCAAATGGGTTGAAAATAACCCATTATTTTAAATAAGAGACTTCAGTCTTTGGAATTATGAAGTGAACAGGTGCACGGTGTCATCTACCCAAACATAATAATGTTTCTTGTATCTAGACTGCCAATGACATTAAATATCCGAAACAAAACACAAAATTTACATTAAAAAATGGCAGCATAAATTCATTATCAGAGACGGAATCATTTATTAATACAAACAGGGTTCCCACCAGACTTTTGGTGTGGGGTTTTTTATACCCCCTAGGTCATCAAACTGGGGGTGGAACTTCAAAAGTTGAGGGTTTTGATATTTCGAACTTTATTTCTACTACAGACTATATATTATAAAATCTAAGGGCTTGGTGCAAAACTAGTTTATTTCATTCATTATCCATAACAGTTTTGCACAAACCTCTAGCATTAATGTTGACTTGTATTATTAAAATACAATAAAGCTACTTTTATTTTGTTTACATGCTATGCAATTACTGTTATTTGTTGCTGACGTATAAGTCTTTGATATTTAGGATTCAGACTTAACACCTTTCGGCTCGACTGTTGACATCGCTTGCCCTCGCTGTTTATTAAATAAATCAGTTAGTTTAGTTTGGTTCATTTTTCTCGCATATGCAGACAGCAATCGATTACGTCACTCCAAAAAATACCACGTGTTAGACTGTCTCTACAACTTTCTATTTATAACTTCCGCTTTAATTATTTTACACGGAACTAGTCAAGTAACACCCGAAAAGACTAAATATAGACAATAGAATTCCACAAACTGTTCATTTTTCTGCCACTTTCGAATTGATTGCATTGTATGTACGCTGTTATTTTGATTTCGAACAATTTATCATCTTCCGGGTCAGCAATTTTATTGCGTGAAAATACGCACAAGAGCAATTTTCTGTACATTTCAGATCGAAATTTATACGTGAAAAACGTACATATTTACGTGAATGGGAACCCTGACAAATACATTGTACATACTGGTATACCAAAAAATAATCCCAACATATTTAATTATTTATGTATTTCATTGGGATTTCTTAACAGAAATATGCAGAATAAGATTGGACCTGACGGGATAGCAATAGTCAAAGTTATCACGTTGACCTGAAGTGCAGGTCTTATTATTTGGACTACACCTGAATGTACACACACAGAGAATTAATTTTTGCGGCCTTCTCACATTTCCAATTCGAAACTGAGTTGTCCGGATACTATTCAATTACAAAGGTGTTGCATCTGTCTGAAAATATTAAATACTAAGCAAGATTTACATCAGTTAAAACTAGATATGTGTTTCAACTTACCACTTTTTGATCTATTTTAAGAAAACTGCAGTAACAGAAGTAATACAGGGCAATTTTACAAACAGAACTCTGATCAGCCGGACGCAATTATTGATGACGTCAAGCACAACACTAAAACAAGGAAATCAGATTTACAAGATATTTTTCATGCTTTGTAAGCTCTGCTGGGATGTCATCCGAAATAAACCATATGAATTACAGCTCTAATAATCACGTAATCCATGTACTGCAAGAAATGTTTCATGTTTAAAGAAAACATTAACTTTTTCGTGTTTCAGAGATTGTTCATTGAAAGTTTTGGTAAGGGGAGATAACTCCTTTGTTATTAAAATGAACTTCTCAAGGCTTATTTCTTTGGGGAAAAGAACCTTGATATCAACCAATGTTCGCTTCAACAGAAATTATGTCACAAACAATTCCACAGATCTTCCAGACTACAACACAAGTGTGAATGTTCATGAGCATAAACTTACCCGACCAGTTGCTAAGCCAGTAGCAGAGACACAGAAATGGAAAGGGCTTCAAGACTTGAAATCCAGAGCAAAGGCAAGGATCAATCCTTAATACTTAAACCTTTATCAAAGGTATTAGGTATCTATTCCCATAGCTAACCAGTTAGTTTCTTCACAAGTTTTTCTGACAATATATAATTTTGCGAAACTTAATTATTTTCCAGGATATAATATAAAAATTAAAGCATAATTTATGTACATGGAAGTGTCTAGGGTATGGATCTGTACCTCTAGAATCTGATTCTAGAGGTACAGATCCGTACCCATAGACAACCCTGTAAGGGATTTTCTAGGAGTATGTACCTCATTTTTCCATATATTGTAGGTTATTTTAAAAATATTTAGTTTTTAATTGTACATTACAAATGAATTAAATATGTCAAATAAGATTTAATCAATATTCACCTAAAACTTAAATCCAAATCGTTCACAGATCTATATCAGCATTCACTTGACATATGCTTGATAATGATCATTTACATTTTTACCAGTGCATCTGCGTCAACATCTGCTTGGGCATCCCTAGATTTGTTTAAGTTTTTGTATGTAAACTGGTATCTCAGTAACCGCCTGTGGGAATGGATTGAAACTTCACACAGATATTCACTGGGATAAACTGACTTACATGGCACAGGTTCCATAACCCTATTATGCTTTTTAACAAAATTATGCCCCTTTTTCGACATAGCAGTTTGGTTAAGTTTTTGTATTTAGCTGGTATCTCAGTACCAATTAATGGGAATGGATGAAAACTTCGCATACTTGTTCACTGTGATTAACTGACATGCATTGTACAGGTTCCATAAATCTGTTTTGCACTTTTATAAAATTGTTCTTTTTTTCCACTATATTCATTCAATTGACAAGGCTGTTAAATAGTCGAGCATTGCTGTCCTCAGACAGCTCTTGTTTAAATTCTGTTTGGCTTTTAAACAATGATAAAAAATCAAATAAAGCTCAAAACTTGGTAAAAATGTGGAGCCAGCTTACAATAAAATGACTACTACACATGGACACTACACTGAACATTAAATATGTCAAATGGAGGCTTAGTTAGATTTTTGAAGCAACCCGTCTTTAATATTTTTCTGTTACAGCTTCTTTTTGTTGTGGGCCTACTTTGCAAATGCGTGGCTCTGAGGCTGTGTTTGAGGTGCTCTGTGCTTCCGAGAAATCTACCCTTACCTATTATCTTTAGTATTAAATAAGGCATCTATAGTTACCCTTGCTAGCAACTGTCCTTGAGAAGCTTCTGAAATAGCATGGAGTATTATTATCAATGTTTTGTACCATAACTGTGGTATTAGGCTGATTTTATGAAACTGTTATATCAGTAGCATCTAACATCTTTCTAGTTAAATGTTGTTTGCACATAACTCACTTGTGACTAAAGTGGTGAAAAAAAGAAGCAATTATACAGTGATCTTTTTCATACTTTCTACAGACGTCCCTTATACCAGAGACATTAAAAGAAATGGATGAAAATGAAGAATTCAAGATCACAGCAGCTGAACTGAAAAGATTAGGCCAAAAGAAACTTACAAAAGAAGAAAGGAAGAAAAGACAGAGAGCTTTAGATCATATTGGAGTACCTGACTTTTTTACATACTGGAAGGAGAAAAATTTGGAAAAGGGAATAAAAGGTTTAGTTAAACTGTAATAATTGTATTCAGAATATTTTGTAAAAATGACAGAATTGGTTTCATGTAATCTTCACATATATTTAATCCTAGCTCAGTTTTCCGTATTGGACATTATGTTTCTGACTGAGTTAGGCAAATTTGACTAAATGTTAACTTGCCCACACTGACTGTCACTTGGCTTGAAAAGAATTATACAAATTATATAGAATATGAAGGTGTACATTTTTGACATATACTGTGATTGACATCCAACACCAACAAATTGTCCATTTAATTACAGACTTTGCTAGTATAAGATTGTATGCTAAGAGAAATTATCATGTCCCTACCAAACTTTGTTTGAGTGTGCCATATCATGTGTGTTAGTCCCATCCCGAACTGTCTCTGTCCTGTTCCTGTCCTGTTCCGTCCTGTTCCGTCTTGTTCCACTTATGGAACCATTACTGAAGTCATTTTGAAACATACATTTTTTGTAGGATCATACGACATGTTCACCTACAAGGGACATAACTCCCAGTTTTGTTTTTGTTTAAATTCAGATACATGAGACAGTGTTATCAAGCTAGAGTTAAGTGAGAATGAATTTATGTGTAAATTTATCTAGAGTTAAGTGAGAAAATAGTTTTTTTGTAAATATAAATACAGACAACATTATTGCTCTGAGAAAATAGTTCCTGTAAATGTATATACAGACAATGTCATATAGCTCTCAGATTGTAGCAGTGGTGCTTTAAGAATCTGTTTGAGAACTAAAGTAAAACAATTTAACTATTTATATTGTAATCTTTTTTTATTTCTTTTTCTCAATGACTGTTATAGTTGTATTGATTTAATAGTACAAGACAAAGCATTGAGAAAAAAGACCATAGAATTTCTACAGGTCAACATAGGATTGTACTGTAACCAGGCATGTAACCATTGCCATGTGGAATCTTCTCCAAGGAGGAAGGAAATGATGGACAGAAAGACAGCAGACAGATGTATACATGTCCTGGCAAATAGTCCACATGTGCACACACTCGATATCACAGGTATAGACATACGTAGTTTCTCCAACAAAAATGTCTTTGTAGAATTAGAATTGTTTCAGTTTGTTTTGGTTTCATAAAAGCAGCCATTGTAAGTATATACTGGTGATAATCTAATTTTCAAGCTTAGAAAAGCTTTTAGCAAGTACAGTGAAATTCTCTAAAGCAAACAATGTTGGGGCTGTTTAGAATTTGTTTGTAGTACAGAGACTTCTTAGAGATGAACTGTTGAAGTATTTTGTCTTATGGGAAGGAAAATATCTCTTAGTAGAAAGGAGTTTGCTCTTCGGACATATTGTAAACATGGGTTAAACAGTATTTTATAAAACTGTACAAAGATGAGGACTTTAAAATACTAAAATAATTTTGCATAGTTTAAGTGATTGAAATATAGTCAGCAAAGCTGGATCACTTTTTATTGGCTTTGCTAAGAAATCAGCACCTAGTGATGTATCAGTTGTTCCAGATGATACAGGTATTCTTACAAGACAAGAGCTTTCATAGCTGACTTAAGGCTGCTGACTTGAGATCACTTGCTCCTCACCTCTCTTGGTTTGAGCGCTGCCCAGTTCAGTGAGTTAAAAGCCAACTATCATGTATATGGAAGGTAAGTGGTTTTACCCTAGCCCGAAAGTTGTCATATGACGCAAATCGGTTGGGGAAAAAAGTTACGGGTCGTGCAAATCCTTGTTGTTATTGTTGAGTCCTCTTTTAGTAATGTTAAAGCCTGCTTGATTTCCTCAATAGAGAAAGTGAAGGCATACAGATTGTGGGGTCATGATTGATACTAATGGAATATGTATTTTCCATGTGACTGTTAAAAGACAATATTTACATTTGCCCTATTCTTTTCCATTGAAAATTATGACGTTCATTTCGTATGAACAGCAAAAGGAAAGGCGTGAAAGTTATGTCATCGCTGCTTAGTGATAACCGACTGCTGTTTTGACGACGTCCGCGTATAGTCAGGGAGAACGTTCCTTAGATGACGTTGCAGTTGTTCTGTCTGGTGAACAGAATGGCCGGGAAGCTGATTTTAATGTTAAATGCCACAAAATGTGTGCAATTTATATTACCTTGTTTACAAATGGAAAGGAAATATAATGTAAATATAAGAAATGAAACTTTTCTTTTCGGTGTTAATGCGTAATGAACGACAGATAAGGATCAGCAAATTAAACATGAATCGCTAGCGCGATTTATGGATTTGCCAATCCTACTATGTCGTTCATTTTGCATGAACACCGAAAAAAATAATTTCATTTCTTTTCATTTCTTTTCATTTCTTAACTGTATGTGAAATAATTTGTCCTTCACCTCTTATTCATCTGGAGAAGTTGATTGTAACTTGTAGAGGACAGGAGTACTGGTACAGAATCCAGGAACACTGGTTAGGTTGTCTGCCCACTGTTACATAACAGAAATACTGTTGAAAAACAACAAAACCCAAAACGAACAACAAAAGCTGTCAGAGGACACCAACACTCAACTGTTCAATAGCCTTGTCAGTATAGAAATTTCAATGAATATAAAAGTAAAAAAATGGGCATAAGTTTGTATAAATATAAAGTAGAGTAATGGAACCTGTGCACTGCATGTAAGATTATCACAGTCAACAGGTGTGTGAAGTTTCAATCCATTCCTGGGGGTACGGGGATACTAGCTTATATGCAAAAACTTAAAAATTGTTAAGTTGAAAAAGGGGAATCATTTCTAAAAAAGCTAAATAGAGTTATGCTGTGCAAGTCTGTTCATCACAGTGAATAAGTATATGAAGTTTCATTCCATTCCTACAAGCGGTTACTGAGATACCAGGTTACATACAAAGCTTAACCAAATTGGGACGTCAACGAATTGTTAAGCACAATAGCTCTACCTTTTTTTTGAATAGTCAAGCTGATAAAAGTCTTAAATAATAGATATTGCAGACTTTATAACTGTATGCAGGTGGAGCACCAGAACTAAATGATGAGTTTCGACATCTTGCTGCTGCCGGGAGACATCTTAATAAAACTGTGATTGTGAGAACCAATCTGACATCTTTGTTAGAGCCAGGTAAATTATTACACTGAATGGCTCCTTCTATGACTCCTTTTACATCTGTTTAATCAGGAAGCCTACCTTACAGTTCTTAAAGAAGTTCTGCACATCTGATAAAGTGGAAGTAAAGGTGTTACATCATTTTATATGGTGACAACATAGGATAATGCCTAGATTCAGTATACAGAGCCAATAATCATGATACAAATTATTGGAAATGGTGTTTGGATTTGTAAAATGGAAAAAAGAAGAAAATAATACTAAATCAGATTTGATGAATAAAATAACAGTTTAAAAAAAAGTCTTTTTCTACACATGTAATTTTGGAGGAGACATATTGTTTTTGCCCTGTCTGTCCGTCACACTTATTTCTGATCAATAACTGGAGAACCATTTGATCTAGAACCTTCAAACTTCATAGGATGATAGGGCTTACAGCTGGGTAGATGATCCTGTTTGTTTTTGGGGTCCCTGGATCAAAGGTCAAGGTCACAGGGGCCTGAACATGGAAAACTTTCAGATCATTAACTTGAGACTTGACCGAGAATAATGAAAATTCATAGAGTGATTGGACATGCAGAGTAGATGACCCCTATTGATTTTTGGGTCTCTCGATCAAAGGTCAAGGTCACAGGGGCCAGAACATCGAAAACCATTTCCGATCAATAACTTGAGAACCGCATGACCCAGAACGTTGAAACTTCATGGGATGATTGGACATGCTAAGTAGATGATCTCTACTGCATTTCAGTCACTAAGCCAACCATCAGTGTCTCTTTGACTTTCGCTCTTGTTCCCTATTTACTTCTTGCCTATTACTACTATGCTTTGAAGGAGACATGTGCTTTTCTACAAAGGCATCTTTCAGTTTACAGATGTCATATTGAAATGTCTGTCATAGGTAACCATTGTGATATGCTTTTTATACGCCCTTTTGAAAAACTGGAAGTATTATGGGAACGCCCCTGGTGGGCGAGCGGTTTGGCAGGCGGCGTCCACAGACTTTGTCCGGAGCATATCTTCTTCATGCATGGAGGGATCTTCAGATTGATGAAACTTGGCACAATTGTTCACCATCATGAGACGTAGTGTCGTGCACAAGAACCAGGCCCCTAGATCTAAGGTCAAGGTCACACTTAGAGGTCAAAGGTCAAATTCAAGAATGACTGTCCGGAGCATATCTTCTTCATGCATGGAGGGATTTTGATGTAACTTGGCACAATTGTTCACCATCATGAGACGAAGTGTCAGGCGCAAGAACCAGGTCCCTAGGTCTAAGGTCAAGGTCACGCTTAGAGGCCAAAGGTCAGATACAAGAATGACTTTGTCCAGGGCATATCTTCTTCATGCATGGAGGGATTTTGATGTAACTTTGCACAATTGTTCACCATCATGAGACGCAGTGTCGTGCGCAAGAACCAGGTCCCTAGGTCTAAGGTCAAGGTCACACTTAGAGGTTAAAGGATACAAGAATGAAAACTTTGTCCAGAGCATTTCTTCTTCATGCATGGAGGGATTTTGATATAACTTGGCACAAATGTTCACCACCATGAGACTGGATGTTATGCACAAGAACCAGGTCCCTAGGTCTAAGGTCAAGGTCACACTTAAGAGGTCAAAGGTCAGATAGAAGAATGACTTTGTCCGGAGCATTTCTTCTCCATGCATGGAGGGATTTTGATGTAACTTGGCACAATTGTACACCATCATGAGACAGAGTGTCATGCGCAGGTCCCTTTTTAGCTCATCTGATTTTTTGAAAAAAAATGATGAGTTATTGTCATCACTTGAGCGGTTGTCGGCGTCGGCGTCGGCGTCTGCGTCGGCGTTGCCTGGTTAAGTTTTATGTTTAGGTCAGCTTTTCTCCTAAACTATCAAAGCTATTGCTTTGAAACTTGGAATACTTGTTCACCATCATAAGCTGACCCTGTATAGCAAGAAACATAACTCCATCTTGCTTTTTGCAAGATTTTTGGCCCCTTTTGTACTTAGAAAATATCAGATTTCTTGGTTAAGTTTTATGTTTAGGCCAACTTTTCTCCTAAACTATCAAAGCTATTGCTTTGAAACTTGGAATACTTGTTCACCATCATAAGCAGACCCTGTACATCAAGAAATATAACTCCATCTTGCTTTTTGCAAGATTTATTGCCCCTTTTGGACTTAGAAAATCAGTTTTCTTGGTTAAGTTTTATGTTTAGGTCAGCTTTTATCCTAAACTATCAAAGCTATTGCTTTAAAACTTGCAACACTTGTTCACCATCATAAGTTGACCCTGTACAGCAAGAAACATAACTCCGTCCTGCTTTTTGCAAGATTTATGGCCCCTTTTGGACTTAGAAAATATCAGATTTCTTGGTTAAGTTTTATGTTTAGGTCAACTTTTTCTCTTAAACTATCAAAGCTATTGCTTTGAAACTTGCAACACTTGTTCACCATCATAAGCTGACCCTGTACAGCAAGCAACATAACTCCATCCTGCTTTTTGCAATAATTATTGCCCCTTTTGGACTTAGAAAATCATTTTCTTGGTTGAGTATTATGTTTAAGTCAACTTTTCTCATAAACTATCAAAGCTATTGCTTTAAAACTTGCAACAGTTTTTCACCATCATAAGTGGACACTGTACATCAAGAAACATAATTCTATCCTGCTTTTTGCAAGAATGATGGCCCTTTTTAGACTTAGAAAATCATGGGTAGGACAATATTTCTATTGCACAAAAAAAATCAGATGAGCGTCAGCACCCGCAAGGCGGTGCTCTTGTTTAGAATTACTTCCCTTTGTTGTTACTATAAATAGCTTATATTGTAATTTTTCATTACTAGTCGTAGGAAAAAATCAAGACCACTTTTCTGTTGTACAACATGCATGTTACATCCAATTTTGAGGTGTATTTTGACCTATCTCTACCTGGTAAGGATTTTTGTGTGGACTTAGAAAAAGAAAAGATTACAATAGTTACTACACAACCACAGAGTTAAAATTCCATTTGCAAATACAAGTGCTAGTGTAAAGAAATTTGCTATGACCGACGTATTCATAATTTTAACATGTCCAAAACATTGTGGAATGATACTTATTTCACTTGGGTATTGATTACATTTTACTCGGACTTTATCATAGACTCCCTGTGTAAAATCTCAAACTTTTAACTAAAATAAAGCTATTAAATCGATATGATATTTCAATGAAACTTCAAAGTTTTGTCGTTTGTAGCATCATCTGGGACATGAGCAGTGAAAAATCTTAATTTGATTTCTAAAATGCTGTGATATTTGTTTCTAAAGTCACTATATGTTCATTGTAAATATACTTTGTTATACCCAAGTGGAAACTGGCAGGTACTTGAAAATGCAGCTCTCTGATTGGTCAGTTAGAACCCCTAATGTACTGTGATGTCATGATAAAGTTATGAATATTGTGACATTCTGGCACTCTTGTTGAAAATGCCATGACCCCCAGGTTGAGCAGCAGACACCTTAACCACTAGACATTGTGAAATGCTTTTGAAAATGCCATGACCCCCAGTGCAAATCTTTTGCAAATAAATGAAAAACTTGAATAGTATAATTACTGATTTATAGATATTGTTATGTATTATAAATGTGTATGCAAATATCTGGAATATTCAAAAACTTATGCAAATATGTGCATTTGGCTGTACTGTTGAAAATGAGGTTATTCCATTATCTCCTTATTCTAGGACAGGAAGACACATCTCAGTTCTTTGCAGACAATGGTCTCCATGTTGTAGCATCATTACCATGCTACAGTGCTAAGAATGTAAACACGCAGCGAGGAAGTGGAGTGTTTGACCGCAGCATACAGGCTCTGCTGATGTTGAATGACATTGGGTATGGAAGGCCAGACACAGGACTTCAACTTGATCTTGTTTATAATCCCCTGGGTGAGTGTGCATCACATGTATATGACAGAAATAAAATATCTTACATGTCCTTGTTTCACACTGTTCTTTTTGAGAGAAATAATCTTTCAGGCTGTAAATTAAGGATTGTATTTTATGGTTTTTGCTTTCAGCTAGAAGTTCAATTGGAATTATTTTTGTCAGATTTCTCACAAATTTGTGTTGCGGAAGTATTATAGCAAACATCATTTTAACTCTATCTTTTAAATGTGTTTACCAGTTTATTTTCCCATGCATAAATATTATCATGAATTGAAATATCACACAACCTTTGTACCACACACATTATAAAAGAAATCTGTAAGAACTTATTTGATTGGATATGGTGAAGAACAATATCTGTGATCTGTATGCAGTCACATCTGTCTTTAAGAAACACCCTGGAAGTGAAATGCATGGTCTTTATGAGCCTGTTGCATGACAGTAAATATTGTACTACAAGTCCATTCAAGGTGTGGTATATAGATCACCTCCCTTAGTGGCTACCTTTATTAAGCAGCCACTTGGCTTACGCAGCCAGTCAGCTAACATGCCACATGAACTTCTTGTTGTGATTTCATCTTGCCTGAAGCAGTCAGATTGTGTCGCTTCCATGGCTGTCTGCTTAATACATGTTTGCCTGTATTATACAGTATAGTTGTGTTCATTGTTTGGAGGCAGTGTTTTGTACATACTGGACTGTATTTTCAAGGTGCATTTTTACCTCCTCCACAACAAGCCTTAGAGGAGAAATATAAAGAAGAGCTGGAAGCAGTGTTTGGTATATACTTCAACAAGCTATACACCATCACCAATACGCCTATCAAAAGATTTGCCGACTTTTTATACAGAAGGTAATTACAGGTTTGAAAAAGAGCATTCAGAAGAGTCACATATTCATGCAAAGGTACATGAAGGCAGTATATTCTGTGTTTTCATTAGAAAGTAATGAAACAAAAAAGCAGTCAATACATTATTTGGAATTTCGACCTCTTAAAGGCACTGACCTCAGCTCAGATTTTGGCTAAAATGATCTTTTTTTTTCAAATTGAAGTTTTGTCATATTATGAACTTTTACATTAGAATATTAGTTTTTGTTTCTAAACTATCTTGAAAATGCCAATCAAGAAAAATATACATGCTGGAGTTGGGAATCTTACCCAGGTCCCTGCAGCAATAAACAGTTTCTTGCGATCTTGACCAGTACACTATGGGGGAATACGTACATAACAGTCGTTGAATATAAAGCTGTATAATTAAGGCAGTTTACCTTCGGTATCCTGTTAAAATACTTATCATTTTTGAATGGAAAAATTAGTAAAAACAACTAATTTTTATGAGTTTCCACAACTTATAATCTGTAAGTAACTAAATTTCAAAGCCTTCTTAAGAAATATAGTAATAATTTTCTGATATCTAAAAAATTCTCTCTTTTTTAGCTCATCTGATTTTTTGAAAAAATGATTAGTTACTGTCATCACTTGATCATCAGGTTTCTTGGTTAAGTTCTATGTTTAGGTCAACTTTTCTCCTAAACTATAAAAGCCATTGCTTTGAAACTTGCAACACTTGTTCATCATCAATAACTGACACTGTACAGCAAGAAACATAACTTCATCCTGCTTTTTGCAAGAATTATGGCCCCTTTTGGACTTAGAAAATCAGATTGCTTGGTTAAGTTATTTTTAGGTCAACTTTTCTCCTAAACTATCAAAGCTGTTGCTTTAAAACTTGCAACACTTGTTCACCATTGGAAGCTGACTCTGTACAGTAAGAAATATAACTCCATCCTGTTTTTTGCAAGAATTATGGCCCCTTTTGGACTTAGAAAATATCAGATTTCTTGGTTAAGTTTTGCGTTTAGGTAAACTTTTCTCCTTTACAATCAAAGCTATTACTTTAAAACTTGGAGCAGTTGTTCGCCATTAGAAGATGACACTGCACAGCAAGTACCGTAACTCTGCATTGCTTTTTGCAAGAATTATGGCCCCTTTTGGACTTAGAAAGTCATGGGTAGGTCATTATTTCTGTTATACAGAGACAAAAAAATCATATGAGCATCTGCACCTGCAAGGGGGTGGTCTTGTTTTGTAATAATGTTTAATAGTTCCTCAAAATATGAAAACATATTTATATATGCCAGAAATGAGTTAGCTGACTACATGGAGTTGTTGGTACGGAACTACAACCTGGCTACAGTAGATAACATGATGTGTCGTAACCTCTTGAGTGTGAACTGGAATGGTCACTTGTATGACTGTGACTTCAATCAGCAGCTAGACCTAGGGATGGTGGATGCAGGTATGATTACTAACCTGGAAGTACCAGGTAGCAGGTCCAAACCCTACTGGAGTTAATACCACACGTCTTCAAATGAAACTGATGCTGTGATTTTCTAGGAAGTACACTGGAGTTTGATTCAAATATTCTTGAATCTTTCTCACTGTTTGGCTTTTATGAATAAATATATACAACCACTAAATGATTCCTAGGACAAGTGGTTAAGGTATTAACCGCTTAACGTGGATGTTGTGGGATCAAAACCCACAGAGGTCTTGACTATATACTACCTCATCTGATACAAGTATTGCTTTTTCCCCTAGCAGCAGAGCTAAGAATGATTCATATAAACTTTCGTCATAATTGAGCCATTAATAACATGACTTTATATAAAGTAATTAGTTCTCCCAAACTTTATAAAAAAAAAGATCAGTCCTCTGCATTCTTTGGTCATTTTCTAGATTTTTAGTTAAGTAAGCTGCTTTTTTAGCACACCTGTCACATAGTGACAAGGTGAGCTTTCGTGATCACCCTTCGTCTGTCGTCTTTGCGTCCGTCAGTCCGTCAACAATTTCTTGTCTGCACGATAGAGGTTTCATTTATGATTTTATTTTAACCAAACTTGCACACAACTTGCATCACCATAAGATCCTGGTTCCTTTCTTGAACTGGCCAGATCCCTTTATGGGTTCCAGAGTTATGGCCCTAGAAAGGGCCAGAATTAGCTATTTTGGCCTTGTCTGCACAATAGCAGCTTCATTTATGATTTTATTTTAACCAAACTTGCACACAATTTGTATAACCATAAGATCTTGGTTCCTTCTTGAACTGGCGAGATTCCATTATGGGTTCCAGAGTTATGGCCCCAGAAAGGGCCAGAATTAGCTATTTTGGCCTTGTCTGCACAATAGCAGCTTCATTTATGATTTTATTTTAACCAGACTTGCACACAATTTGTATCACCATAAGATCTTGGTTCCTTTCTTGAACTGGCGAGATTCCATTATGGGTTCCAGAGTGATGGCCCCTGAAAGGGCCAGAATTAGCTATTTTGACCTTGTCTGCACAATAGCAGCTTCATTTATGATTTGAATTTAATCAAACTTGCACAAAACTTGTGTCACCATAAGATCTTGGTTCCTTTCTTGAACTGGCCAGATCCCATAATGGGTTCAAGAGTTATGGCCCCTTAAAGGCCCAAAATTAGCTATTTTGACCTTGTCTGTACAACAGCAGCTTCATTTATGATTTGATTTTAACCAAACTTGCACACAACTTGTATCACCACAGGTTCCTTTCTTAAATTGGCTAGATTCCATCATGTGTTCTAGAGTTTTGACCCCTTAAAGGTCCAAAATTTGCTATTTTGGCTTTTGCAACCAAATAGAGACTTCATTTATGGTTTGATTTGATACAAACTTCCAAAATATCTTCAACAACAATAAATCTTTGATTCCATGACAAATCTGTCAGCTCCAATCGTAGGTTCCAGAGTTATTTTATATCTGATTACCTCCCCTGATTGTAATCAAAATGGATTTATATCAGTAAGTACTTATAGGACTTATTTGAAATTTCAGTATTGTCATTAATTGGACTGAGACAATCAGGGGAGATAACTATGGACTGATTTTATGTCAAATTATCTCCATTTATTTCAAATTAAAATGGATATATATCTGTAACTAATGCAGATACTGATCTGAAATTTCATTTTTGTCAACAGATGGACTTGGACAATCAGTGAAGATACACATTGACTGAATTTATGACAAATTACCTCCCTTTATTTTTTTATCTAAATGAATTCATACACCTTAGCAGCTTCTAAAGTGATTGGTTTGAAATATTATTTATGTCTTTCATGGTAAGAAATAGTAATATTAGATAACTCTTAACTGAACAGTTTTCGATATGAATACTTTACTAATATATTGTTGTATAGGCTTGTACTTTGTATCTTCTACATGCATGTACCAATGCATGATTACCTGCCCTGATTTTGATAAAAATGGATTTATCTCGGTAAATATTTATAGAACTCATTTGAAATTTCATTACTGTCTTTAGTTGGACTGAGGCAATCAGGGTAGATAGTATGGACTGATTTTATGTCAACTTAACTCACTTTGTTTCAAATTAAAGTGGGTGTATCTCAGTAACCAATGAAGATACTAATTTGAAATGTCATTGTGCCATCAGATGGACTCGGACAATCAGGGTAGATAACTTTTGACTGAATTTATGACAAATTACCTCCCTTTATTTTATGTAAACAAATGTATATCAGCAGCACCTAATGAGATTGGTTTTAAATGTTATTCAAGTCTTCCAGGATAAGGAATAGTCATGTTAGTACAAAAATGCAGCATTTGAGCCTTGGACCCTTAAACTTGATATGGAAATTGGCCCTGACTAGGTCAAAAGGGTCTGTTACTAGAAAATGTTTATCCTGATGATATTTAATGTGTATGCCTATGTGCTCTATGTCCAAACTTGAATGGTACTCAGGTGAGCAATATAGGGCCATCATGGCCCTCTTGTTTAAATAGCTTTTCAAATTTAAAGAAACCCTCAAAGGGAGACTTTGTAGCAATGACAGTTGAACAGATCATTATATACCTTACATGGGTATATGCCACTCATATTGGTTGATTTATTTGTATTTACTCTAAATTTAACTTGAAGCATAATGCAAAGATACTGCAACTTCTTGTCATGAACCTCTGAATTCACCAAACTTGATGAGTAGTACTGATATCATTTGATTGACATTTATCAGATTTGGTTAAATGGTCACACTTAACTGCATTACGGTGTTGCCAGAGCTAAAAGTAGAAAAAAGTAAATGATTACTCATGAATTTATTGACTGAACTTCAACAAACTTGGTTTCAAACATCCTTGATTTTTTTCTTGTCTGAAAGGGCTAGCCTGCTTCCAAAACAACATATTCCTTTTGAGACTGTTTACTAAAATCCTCAAAGCTACTGTAGGATGTGATTGTGCGGGGAGGGGTAGAGTGCTTTTTTTAGCTGTTTGAGCTGTGAAATTCTGGTGAGCAATATAGGGCACTCATGCCCACCTTTTTGTTTATGCAGCTCTGGTCAGTTTATTCAAAACATTCTCAGGAGGCTGTGCAGCAATATGAACTTTTAGTAAAAGCTGTCATTAGTTGATATCTGTTGTTGCTGATTATTTTCAGGTATGAAAACCATATATGATATAGAATCTTGTTCAGATCTGGAGGGTGCAGAAATCACACTGGATAATCACTGTTATGGCTGTACAGCAGGAATGGGGTCCAGCTGACAGGGAACAACAGTCTAATTGATGCTGCTAAATGCAAGCTCTTAGACTTACAATCAACTGTTTTTAAGCAAGTATTTTGTAAAAAATATTATAAACTAAATACCCTAACCTTGCTTATTTTATATAGAAAAAGTCTTTGTCACATATCAGCAAAATTTTATTGTAAACATTCTGGAGGTCACAATTTTGACTGAATCTTGGCCAGACTGATTGCTTCGGTAAAATCTCAGATGACTTTGATATTGTTTATCTGGGGTCAAAAACTAGGTCACTAGGTTTAATCATAGTAAAAACTTAATAAAATTTGAGAGGCCGCATTTTTTACTTGATTTTCATGAAATCATGAAAATCTTTTACTTTATAAAATAAACATTAACTTCAAAACTGTGGTATTCGGGGTCAGAAACTAAGTTGCTAAGCCAGATCTAGAAAAATATTAACCAGCTAGAGGCAACATTTCATGAAACCTTGTCAGAATGTTTGTCGTGTTGAATTTTAGGACAAGAAAGAAACTGTATCATCTAAGGCAAAAAGCTTGTTCAACAAGAAGTCAAGTCATAGAAGAACCTTGTAGACACTCTTAGAGGCCACATTTACCACCTAATTTTCGTGACACCTGGTCACAATGTTTTATCAGACCTAGATCAAATTTAAGACTAGGAAAACCTGGCTAACACACTAGAGGTCACATTTTCTAGCTGGTGTACATTGAAGCTGGTGGGAATGTTTGTTGTGATGAATTTAGATAAAGTTTCAAGTTTGGTTATCTCGGTAAAAAACTTGCTCACTAGGTCAAATCATAGAAAAATCCTGCGTCGGCGTCCACGGCATTCTGATTTGGTTATGTTTTTGTATGTAAGCTGGTATATCAGTAACCACTTGTGATAAACTGACTTACATTGCATAAGTTCCATAACTCTATTTTGCTTTTTTTACAAAATTATGCCCCTTTTTCGACTTAGAAATTTTTTATTAAGTTTTTGTATGTAAGCTGGTATCTAAGTACCCACTAATGGGAATGGATTGAAACTTCACTCTCCCACTGGTCCAGTGTCATGAGCTGATATGCATTGTACATGTTCCATAACCCTGTTTCGCATTTTTACAAAATTATGCCCCTTTTTTGGCTTTAATAGGATGTTGAATAGTCAAGTGTTGCTGTCCTCTGACAGCTCTTGTTTTAACATCTTGTACACTGAACTTCTTGTTCAGTTTCCATCCTATTTTAAATATTATGTACATCATCAAGATGAAATGGACTTGTGTATATGATCTGGACTTTTATGCCTGATTATTATCTTTTGAGTGATTCTCATTTTTTGGACTTAACCTTATTACAGTTACATCTGTACTCTCCATCTATTTGAAATGAAACTTGGGATATATCGTTAGGACGTATGCATAGTTCCGGGCTTTCATTTTCAATTATTAGTAATCGAGTTATGCCATTTTTTTTGGGCGTAGCGATATTAGAACTACCTCTGTACCTACATTTTCCATCCAGTTAAAATGGAACTTTGTTTCCATTGTCTAAAAAAGGTAGAGATGTACATATTGTCAGAAATTTCATGTCAGATTTTCTTTTTTGGAGTTCACTCCTTTGTTTTTACTTTATATTTTATTCTATCTTTTCAGAGGGCATGTGTCATACAATGTTGACATCGCTCTTGTGTGACATCACAGATGGAATGAACTTTGCATATTTCTGGCTTCTACTCAAAGTTTGATGCATACATTATATAAAAAAAATGAAACCCATTATTGGTTGTAAACAAATAAATTAGAAGTGTTTTGAAATATGAATTTAATAGTACATACATATTGAAGAGGTTGTAATTTCATACTTCCACGGGTATATGTTACAGTTCTAGTCTTAAAAACTAAATTTTTTAGCCCATTATCATAACTTTTACACCTGTTTTGTGCTAACTAGTCTCCTGTAGGTGTTATACCATTTGTTTTTAATTTATAGAAAAATTATGAAATCTTGATTTCTTTTGTAACCTCTGAAACTTGAATAAAGGTAGGAGGTACAAATATCTAATATGGAATTTGTTCATTAATTGGCCTAGAACATCAGGATAAAAATGTATACATGTGTATCATTTTTGTAAGAACAACAAAATTAAACTTTTTTTCATAAAACTTGCAAAACAGATATAATAGTCATATATATGAAAACAGGCATTATTCTGTTTGTGTGGGTTTTCTTTTGGTTATTTTTCTTTTGTTTTATTCAACTTGAACAAAAGATGTTTGTAATGGTAATGCTGTAATTTTAGCAGCAATTTATTATATGGTGCTTCATAGTTTAATTTGTATAAAGGGTATTCCATAAGGACTGCAGCAGCCCTACTGTTTATTACAGTATGTGTCAGAAAAATTGTTACTCACTTGCTGTGTATGTGTAATTCTTGGCCGAGGGATTTGCCCTCACCATTGTAGGTAGAAAATCTCACTCGGGTAAAGATTTGAAGAAGCAATTTAACTAGCCTATGGAAGGTTGTCAGTTCTACTTATATGCCCATCTGTGTCTCGAGTATTATGTAGAGAGGTACCTGGGGTCAGGGATCTTCCTCCAACATTAAAGCTGCAAAGTCACATTAGACCTAAATTGTGTGGATGTGATTTAAAATGGCATAATTCTGTTTATGGATATCATTTCCAGAACGTTGTCTTCAAGTAACTCACCATAAAGAAATATTCAATATTTGAACAGAAGTAACCAATAGTAAAATCAAAATTACTAATCAAAATATATAACAAAACATTTACATATTTTGTTAGTGACTGGTGCAGTTTGGTAAGTAGAGGGCTAGCTAAAGTTCATGTGGAATTCCCTGTACAGACTTTCAGTCATAAGACTACCTCAGCCAGTTTTAAAACAATGTTGTTTTTTTTACTTTAGTAAGTCCTTCCATTTGTTGTTTATTGTTTACAAATTTAAAGTAATAACAATGTGATTCAGTGAATTCTTGTCAATATTGTTTTCTATGCCTATTTTTCTCAACCAACTGATTCACATTTGTACAGTGTAAATTATCCAATATATTTCCATATTGGATACATTTTATTCTGTATTAGGCAATGCAGCAACTTTGATTCTAATCTTCATGTTAACTAAACGATGAAAGCCTTTGTCTGATAAAAGTTTCTGCATAAAATTCAGTGTCATTAAACGCTTAAACCCAACATATTGCCTTTCCTTTTAATTGAGAAAAATAAGCAAAGAATAAAAAGAATTATTTAACATTATCCTGTATAATACGGGCTATATTTAGACTCTTACCCATCCAAAAATGATATTGAACTGGCCTATTGGCTTGTATATTTTTTTTTAGAATTCAGATATATTGCCAAATTGTATAAAACAGTGATAAATAACCTAATACTATTCCATACAAGTATCTGTGCTGTGATTTATGAAGTTTTGAACTTAAAATTGTAATGGTTCTTGACTGATGTGTTCATTCCAGCACAGAATTTAAAGTGTGCAAAGATTATTACTTTCATTTGTATGAGTAGTTATTTCAAATGTTTGTGCTTAACTCTGTGTGCGTATCTCCTCATTGTATTTAATGTCTTCATTATGTATTACTTTGTGTATCAAGGGAGATAACCTATAAAAACTTTGTAATCAGTTAAGGCTCTTAATGCAATGGATATTTTTAATAAATCCGTCGCCACAATTGGTGGGAGGGTTTTAGGAATGGTCTCTGTCCGTCCTTCTGTCCATCTGTCCGTAACAATTGTATCCGGTCCATATAACTTAAACCCCTTGAAGGATTTTCATGAAACTTGGGTCAAATGATCACCTCATCAAGAGGATGTGCTGAACTTATGAGTCAGCCATGTCGGTGCAAGGTCAAGGTCACAACTCAAGGTCAAAGGTTTGAGACTTCCATTTTGTATCCGCTCTGTATCTCCTAAACCCCTTGAAGGATTTTAATATGACTTGGCTGTTATATTCCCCTTATCAAGACGATGTGCAGAACTGAAAATTCACCCATGCCAGCTCAAGGTCAATGTCACAACTCAAATATATGAGCCTTCAATTTCCTGTCCCCTCCTTTTCTGCTAAACCACTTGAAGGATTTTCTTGACACTGGTGAAGTGTTCACCTTATTGAGATGGTTTGCAAAACCCATGAGTTATATTCCATAACAGATCTACTTGCCAGAGTTTCATTGATGAATTATATACTCATGATTCTTTTTATATTATACTTATTCCTGCGAACTCTCAGCATATCGCTTGGAACAAATTCTTTGATGTTGTCATACATGGACTATAAAATATACTTAACAACGTCAATGCTTCCACCCAATACCATCAACCCTTCCACTATCCATAACAGCGGCGGGGGAAATAGCTGTATTTCAGACTGCCTTGTTCTGTATAGTAAATCATTGTAATTAATGACTTCATTATTAGGGCCTCCGTGGCCGAGTGGTTAAGGTCGTTGACTTCAAATCACTTACCCCTCACCTATGTGTGTTCAAGCCTCACTCGGGGTTTTGAATTCTTCATATGAGAAAGTCATCCAGCTGGCTTATGGAAGTTCGGTGGTTCTACCCAGGTGCCCGCCCATGATGAAATAATGCACGGAGGGGAACCTTGTGTCTTCCTCCACCATCAAAGCTGAAAGTCGTCATATGACCTATAATTGTTAAATGTTAAACCCAACAAAAAAAATGTCTTTATTATTATTATTATTGTTATTACTATTATTATTACTTCATGTATCAAGGGCGGTAACCTGTAAACGCGTGTTAATCAATTAAGGCTCTTAATGAAATGGATATTTTTGTACCCCCCGACAACAAAGTTGTAAGGGGGGGTATACTGGTTTCAGGTTGTCTGTCTGTCTGTCTGTCCGTCTGTCCGTAGACGCAATCTTGTGCGCACCATCTCTCCTTATCCCCTTGACAGAATTTAATGAAACTTCACACAAGTGATCAGTACCAACAGTAGTTGTGCATGGGGCATGTTAGGTTCTTTTAGAAAAAAAAATTGCAGAGTTATGGGACTTTGTTTTTTTGTTACTATACTATATACATAGACACAATCTTGTGCGCACCATCTCTCCTCATCCCCTTGACACAGTTTAATGAAACTTCACACAAGTGATCAGTACCAACATTAGTTGTGCATGGGGCATGTTAGGTTCTTTCAGAAAAAAAATTTGCAGAGTTATGGGACTTTGTTTTTTTGTTACTATACTAAATACATAGAAACAATCTTGTGCGCACCATCTCTCCTCATCCCCTTGACACAATTTAATGAAACTTCACACAAGTGATCAGTACCAACAGTAGTTGTGCATGGGGCATGTTAGGTTCTTTTAGAAAAAAAATTTGCAGAGTTATGGGACTTTGTTTTTTTGTTACTATACTATATACATAGACACAATCTTGTGCACACCATCTCTCCTCATCCCCTTGACACAATTTAATGAAACTTCACACAAGTGATCAGTAACAACAGTAGTTGTGCAGGGGGCATGTTAGGTTCTTTCAGAAAAAAAATTTGCAGAGTTATGGGACTTTGTTTTTTTTTGTTACTATACTATATACATAGACACAATCTTGTGCGCACCATATCTCCTCATCCCCTTGACACAATTTAATGAAACTTCACACAAGTGATCAGTACCAACCCTAGTTGTGCATGGTGCATGTTACATTCTTTTAGATAAATATTCTGCATAGTTATGGGACTTTGTTTTTTGTTACTATACTGTATACATACATTCTATATACATACAGTCCACATAATTATGCAATCTTGTGTGCGTCAAATTGCAATGTACTGTGTCAGTGCATGCGGGGGGTACATTCATCACCTTTAGTGATAGCTCTAGTTGATTCTGCAATCAATAATGTCTATGCATCTAAAAAATGTGGTTATCAGTTAAGGCCCTTTATGAAATAAATATTACAATATACATGTAAAAAAATCTTAATTATTGTAGAAAATAACTGTTGATCATTATTATCTTATCTTTGGATGTTGTTTTCTATGTATATACATAAATGAGCCGCACCATGAGAAAACCAACATAGTGCATTTGCGACCAGCATGGATCCAGACCAGCCTGCGCATCTGAGCAGTCTGGTCAGGATCCATGCTGTTTGCTTTCAAAGCCTATAGCAAATAGAGAAACCATGATCAGCATGGATCCTGACCAGACTGCACGGATGCGCAGGCTGGTCTGGATCCATGCTGGTCGCAAATGCACAATGTTGGTTTTCTCATTGTGCAGCTCAAATGCTTTTTAACACAATCTGCTTTTAATATGACAATACTTCGAAAATATTGCTTGTTAAACTAGACATATCCAAAGAATCTGTTGTTTAATATCATATTCATGCTAAACCTTTTTAAAATTAACTTTTATTAAAATTGAACCATTTTCATTCACCTTTTAACCATACTGAAATGCTGTTTACATAACAGCAAAAAAGTAAATTGTTTCTAGACCATTTATTTGTCAAATAATGAAGTCAGAAATTTACTGGATGAAGTCAGAAATTTACTGGATGAATTTAAATGCCCCATTCATTTTTCTCAGGTATAACAAATAATAAATGTTTTATAATGCATATAAAGTATTTGATTCATAACCTTTTTCAGCATTATTTCCTGTTCACATAGAAAGGAAAATTCTATATTTTACAAATGGACTGTTGTATTCACATTTTTATAGTGAGTTTGTTAATTGTAGTCATAAGTTATAATGGTTATGTTGTTGTTTTTTTTGTACAGTACCTCAGGAGAGTTGCATTTATTAAACTTTTCTATATATATATAAATTATTCTGAAAAAAAAATCTAGTCTAAAGGTATTCAAAATTAACTTATTGATGATCTTGTGAATATATCTATTTCACAAAGATTGTCAGGCCGTGAAATTATCTAGTTATGAAACTCTGTCAAACCTTTACTAAAGACAACATGTTTCATTTCTTAGGTAGATATTTGCATTATATTTTCACCAGTGAATGAAACATGGTCTTTATATCAAAGTTTGACTGTGTTAAGATTTGGTTGGGACGACCGTCTCCAGGTAGTGAGCCTGTTACGACAGTCAGCAAATGATATATTCTTGGTACGTGACTTCAGCAGTCTTGGGTTTATACATGTTATAATCTGTAAAAAGATCCTTTGGAAGCATAGAATGCAACCAAGTACCATAAAATAATAACAGTCTCAGTTTGAATGAGTGTATTCATGAGAGATAAATGGAAAGTGCAATGCCCCTCACAACCCCCTAGCACCAGCTGGAGTCATGTTGGTTTTGAGCTACTTTATGTCTGAAGAATGCCAAATTTCTGAACAAGAGTACTAAGTCCTTATCATGCTCGCCACAATTAATTCTGCCTTTGCAACCAGTGTAGATCACTGTTTGCCATTCAGTCAGTATCCTTTTGGTAAGCACCCCTTTTAACAGTTAATGGTACTGTCCCAAATGAAAGATGGACAAGTTCATTATAGAAATTTAGCAGGGTAAGGGCTAGTTGCACGGAAAGTGCAGATTGTCATTACGGGGTCACTGCTGTAAACAGATTCCACTGCTTTGCTGTTGATGTTTTTGGATGAATTTCAAAGTTTATGTTTATATTGTATTAAAATATATATTATTTATACATCTGCTATTCTTGAATATAATAGTCAATGCCAGCATCTAAGCAGAGTCATATAATTAGTGATAAAATGTCATGATTTGATTGTGGAGCCAGAAACTGTTACTGACCATAAAGAATGACATCATATTATATTGTTACACAGTGTCACATTTTGCACAATTTAAAGTCATAACACCAACAATATAACCAACTGTTGCAGATATGTTCAATCCTTTCCACAAGTAGAATTGGAGATGATGAGTTCCTGTTGTAAAACACTTCTTGCCTTTGAGGTTTAGTCAGTATGATTTATCAACCTGGGGAAAGTAATACCAACCTCAGGCTTTTCTCTCAGTCAATATCACTTCTCCTAGGTCGATAAATTTTCATATAGACCTCACTTAAATGCAATAATTTTATGATTCTTTCTGTTGTAATATTTGTGTTAGTTCTGTAGAGGATAAGTGGTTATTTTTGTAACATTTATAATAGTGTTTGTTATTGTCACATATGCTCAAAAATAACTTATAGTTTAAAAATTCTATTCATATTCAGTTTGGTTAATAATTTTGGTGCTTAGTTTTGAAAGGGAAATAAATTGTTGAATTTTATACCTGTTTTCTTTATTTTGTTTTGAAATTGTATACAGCTTTTTACTGCCTTTTGGAACTACTGCATATAGATATCTAGTCACAGTAGTCCCATGCACCTTTTAGACCTGACAATTCACACTACGGACTGTCATTGTCTGTCAGTTGCTGAATTATCTATAGCAAGTTTAATTTTATTAGAAAGTTAATTGTTAGATACTTCAGCAGATCAATTAAAGCTTGTTTACAAAATTTGTAAATTAATTTTAAGGTAATTAAGTAATTATGAAATAAACACCTAACCCAGAATGGGCTTCATTCAGAAAAAAGGGAAAACAATATGGAATGAATCTGTATGAATGATAATGCAATGTTGTAAAAAAGAAAAACTTGCGAAACTAATAAATCAGGAGTTGGCATCTGGTTTATGTTCTAGCTGTTTCCGCTTTTAAATCTTCTGAATATATAATTTTTGTTAGTTTTTATAAGGTAAATATATATCTTTGTATGCAAGTATTATTGTTTATACTGTTTTGTATTAAAGTTAAAAAGATGCGCTTAAAATTTTGAAGGAAGATTATTAGGAAAATGTCATTCTGGAAAACATGACAACTTACAGTTATGTAATAACTGCATATAAACTTGAGCCATACCAGCTTCTACAAGACTTCATTTAGAAGTACAAAGGTTTGCATATCGGGATAGGGATAACTGACCGTTGGCTCATTATAGCCTTCCTCCTCTTGTTTTACATGTATAGAAGTTGTCAGTCACTTACAGGGAAAGAAAACAATGGTTAGGTAACTGACTGTTATAATTGTTATAAAACTGAAAAAAAAGTTGAAAAATGGCATTTACTATAACAAAACAAAGCTCTAGAAACTTTAGAGTTGAATTTAGAAGTTCAAAACCTTAAGATAATAAAATTGATTTTAACATATGTTTAAATCCTTAAATAGTAAAATTGATTTTAACATGATGAGTCACAATAATTTGAATAATCAGATATGTAGTGCATAACCATTCATTTCACATTTGTATAAAATTTATTACACGTTTTTCAGTGTATCAACAACCCGCCTGCTTAGCTCAATAGGGAGAGCGCCGATCTACGGATCGCGGGGTCATGAGTTCGATCCTCGGGCGGGCCGTATGTTCACCGTGACAGATTGATAAAAGACATTGTGTCTGAAATCATTCGTCCTCCACCTAAGATTCATGCTGGGAAGTTGGCAGTTACTTGCGGAGAACAGGTTTAATTGTACTGGCACAGAATCCAGGAACACTGGTTAGGTCAACTGCCAGCCATAACATTACTGAAATATTGTTGAAAAGCGGCATTAAATCCAAAACAAACAAACAAATCAGAGTATCAACAAAATATTAAATATATGTGGTATTTTCTTAGTGAAATATATTTTTGGTAAGAAACTATAAAATGGGTAAATTTAGTCAAAACATGAAATAAGAAGAAAATTTGTTTTACATGTAAGATAAAAATATCTTTCACTCATGAACACTTATCTTACATTTTCACTTATGGCAATGCCACTCATGAAAATATTGCATGTGGTGTTCACTTGTGAAAATATTTCAATCTTACATTGAAACAAACAAATATCCTCTATATATTTCTCCCCGTCTTGGGCCTCATATCTAAAACAAAAGGTACGCTCATATTTCATTGTTATATCCCAAGGCTATGTATGTTCACATTAACATTTACCAAGTGAATTCATGCATATGCAGAAAATGTCTTCATATACGCTAAACATAAAATGTCCATGGTGTATCTATAACGAACATTGTTAGCCAAAAATAAAGTGGCCACAAGAAAAAGAAACTACACTGAATTTTTCATCTAGGTTGTGTAGACTCATAACACTGTGGCAAACCTCAAATTGTTGATAGCTACATGTTTGAGATAGGTTTTACTTGTTTTCATGAAGTAGTTTTCACTGTCACTTGCCACTTGAAAATTACATTATTTTATCCCGGGGATCGGGGCAGGGGGTGGGGGGGAACACGCATTTCCGAGATTCTCCATTAATTCTCTATTATGAATATTGTAAAGTCTTTTTCCATAGTAGGATTCTACAACAATGGAGTTGAACAGTTTTCAGTTCTTAATTTTATTAAATGGTCAATTAATTGGAATTCATTGCTTGCCTTGAATACACAGTATAACAGAATTCCATGAAAACTTCATGAAAGGGAATATCTGAGAACAATCAAACCTTTATTACAGCAGCCAGCCAAGAGAATGACACAATCTGGCTGCTTGAAGCAGGTGGAAGTCAGAACAATATGAGCTGTGCCATGAGAAAACCAACATAGTGGGTTTGCGACCAGCATGGATCCAGACCAGCCTGCGCATCCGCGCAGTCTGGTCAGGCTCCATGCTGTTCGCTTTTAAAGCCTATTGGAATTGGAGAAACTATTAGCGAACAGCATGGATCCTGACCAGACTGCGCGGATGCGCAGGCTGGTCTGGATCCATGCTGGTCGCATACCCACTATGTTGGTTTTCCCATGGCACGGCTCATATATAGATTTAGAAAGTAAGCTGACTGGCTGCTTAACCCTTATGCTAGGCATGACTGATTCTGCTGTTGCGACCAGTGTAGATCATGATCAGCCTGAACATCCGTGCAGTCTGATCATGATCTGCACTGTTCGCCATTCAGTCAGTATCTCTTTGGTAAGCGCCCCCTTTTAACAGTTAATGGTACTGTCCAAATTTAAAAAAGGACAAGTTCATTATAGAAATTTAGCAGGGTAAGGGTTAATACAGTGGCCACTAAGACAGGGTCAGCTGTATCTTACCTTCAATCCACTGAGGTCTGTGATGAGAATTATAGGAGAATATGATCTCCTAACAACATTTCATTAAGAGCAATGAAACATTTTAATTATTCCAGGGACCACCTCCTGTCTGTACATGACTGGGAGACATCTGCAATTATGACAAAGAAATAACCTCTCTAAAACAGCCAGTTAATCAATAAGCCTATCTAAAACAGCCATTTAATGATTAAGCCTCTCTAAAACAGCCATTTAATGATTAAGCCTCTCTAAAACAGCCAGTTAATGATTATGCCTCTCTAAAACAGCCAGTAAATGATTAAGCCTCTCTAAAACAACCAGTTAATGATTAAGCCTCTCTAAAACAGCCAGTAAATGAGTAAGCCACTGTAAAACAGCCGCCAGTTAATTATTATGCCTCTCTAAAACAGCCAGTTAATTATTATGCCTCTCTAAAACAGCCAGTAAATGATTAAGCCTCTCTAAAACAACCAGTTAATGATTAGGCCTCTCTAAAACAGCCAGTAAATGAGTAAGCCTCTGTAAAACAGCAAGTAAGTGATTAAGCCTCTCTAAAACAGCCAGTTAATGATTAAGCCTCTCTAAAACAACCAGTTAATGATTAAACCACATAATAGTAAATGATTTAGTCTCTCAAAACAACCAGTAAATGATCAAACAGTAATGTTGTAAACTCTTTGAAACAGTAAATGATTTATTCTGTCAAAAACAGCCAGTAAATGATTTAATGGTAAATGATTTAACCTCTCTAAAACAGCTAGTTAAGGATTTAATCTTGTTTTGTTATGTCTGTTTTTGAGGTATAGAGAAAAATCATTTACAGTTACCAATGTGGCAATGCATCTGCTGTATGTACAAATGTTGAATAATTCCATGATATTATTAGTTATATAACTGACAGAAATCAGTAAAGCTTGATATTACAGATTTGAAGTGTTATAACCATTTATCAGTTTAGTACCAAGGAAAAGTCTGTTACAGACGTGATTTTTTTTCCCGGTCCCCGTTTCATCGGGTGGGACTTCTGTTGTGCACCCCTTCCCACCTACCAAGTGAAAGCCCTTGAATAAGAAACACTAGGTGATACATAGTTAGATAGATTATTTTGCCAGCTGGCCCTGTTTGATGCAACGGCTCATACAAGTTATTGTTACTTATTTTACTTTATTAGTAATGAAGCTGTCGACAAAGTTATCATATTCATGTAAATTTCTCTATACAAGATTAAGTAAGAAAGAAAGCATTATACTTTAGTTGAGAAAATTTGCATAATAATTGCACAAAACGGAAGTACCAAGTGTGTTTGATTAATTGTCTGAACTTTTACTTCATTTTTATATGTCACTTCAGAATTTCGCCGATATGAATAATAAGGCCATGAAAACTGAAGCGTAAATTCTCATGTGTTATTTAAAATAATGAAATTATGTCTTGACAATTTTTCATACATAATTTTAACCACTTATGAATTCACAATGTAATTTTTATAGGATTTTTAGCTCAACTATACAAAGTATATGGAGAGCTATCCTACTCAACCCGGCCTCGGCGTCAGCGTCCTTCCATGTCCCCACCTTGGTTCAAGTTTTTTTACACTTTCTCTTTTTTCTCCTTATCTCTGTAATTACTTAATGAATTTGTTTCAAACTTAAAACAGTTATTCCTCATCATCACCCACCTCATATGACACAAGGGCCATAACTCTCACACCAATATTTCATGAATCATCCCCCCTTTTTACTTAGAATTTCAGGTTAAAGCTTTGATGCACTTTCACTCTGTCTTGATTATTACTGAATGGATTTGATTCAAACTGAAAGTAGTAGTTCCACATCATCTCCCACATCATATGACACAAGGTGCATAACTCTGGTACCAATATTTAATGAATTATCCCCCACTTTTACTTAGAATTTCAGGTTAAAGTTTTGATGCACTTCCACTCTATCTCATTTATTACTAAATGGATTTGATTCAAACTCAAAATAGTTGTTCAACATCATCACTCACATCATATGACACAAGAGCCATAACTCTTGCACCAATATTTGATGAATTATCTCCCCTTTTTACTTAGAACTTCAGGTTAAAGTTTTGGTGCACTTTCACTCTATCTCAGTTATTACTAAATGGATTTGATTCAGACTTAAAATAGTTGTTCCACCTTATCACCCACATCATATGACACAAGGTGCATAACTCTTGCACCAATATTTTATGAATTATGCCCCCTTTTTGCTTAGAATTATATTTATTTAGTGTTTTGATACACTTTATCTTTATCTCTCTTATTACTTAATATTTTTGACTCAAACTCAAGCTATTGTGCAATATCTTCATCCACCATTGGAGTCATTAAACACTCCAGTGACAGCTCAAGTTTCCTCAGATGTGCCCAGTTTCACTATCCAGCATTGAAATAGTCGAGCGCTGTGTCCTGTGACAGCTCTTGTTAAATGTGCAGCCTCTGATATTAATTACACTTCTTCAGTTTGCAAAAGTTGTGGCATCCTCACATAAAGTATTGTTTAAAGTAAATTGTAAGTCAGTCTTAAGAGTTGTAACATTTAATGAATTTTTTAAAGCTGTCATACGTGCAGCATTATTTTTTTTGCCCACCGAATTTGTGTCTAGCATATCTCAATAAGTATTTGACCTAGAGTCATTATACCTCAGGATTGTAATAATCAACATTTGAAGTTATATATGCGCCTGGTGTTTTAATTGGGATTCGAGTCAGCCAGACCAGGGTTATGGCCCTTGATTTAGTAAATAATGTGCATTAAAAGGGCATAAAAGTTAATTTGTGTCGCATGTATCTCAAGAAGTATTTGACCTAGGATTATGAAACATTATAGAAATATTATACTGCATGTGAAGTTTTGCATCTGTGGTTTTGTTTGAGATTTCATTCAGCAAGACCAGAATTTTGGCCCTTCACTTAGCAAAAAACATGCATAAAGGGGCATAAAAGTTTGTGTTGCACATGTCTTAAAATGTACCTAGGGTCATGTAGCATCATAGGAATACAATGTATTATTCAGTATGTGAAGTGGTGCACCTTAGGTTTTGTTTTGGGAGTTTTGTCAGTCAGACCAGAGTTGTGGCCTTTGATATCGTCAAAAATATCCATAAAGGGTATACTTTTAAGTATAAGTTTGTGTTGTTTGTATCTTTAAAGGTATTTTTCTTAGAGTCATTAGATACTGGCAGGTTAATAAAAGCATTTCGAGTTGTGCACCTGGTGCTCTGTTTGGGATTTCACTCAGCCAAATATCCAAGCTCTGGTCCTTGTAGTTTTGGTTAAGAAGATTTTAAAAGATTTTTTTATTATAAAGTTATGTAAAACAAGTGAAGTCTGGTGCCAAGGCCAAATTTGACCTCAGGGACAGGATTTGAATAAATTTTGTAGAGGACCTCTAGACACTGCTACACACCAAATATCTAAGCTCTGGGACTTGTTCGGGGACTTGAATGCTCTGTGCTTCCGAGAAATCTACGCTTACCTATTATCTTGTGAGTCTATAACGGTGCCCTACTGTTTTCTTATGTGTTGCTTGTTCGTTTTTCTACGTTATTCATTGATCGCAGTTGTGTGTTTGTCTTTGGTGCATGGGTGTCTGCGGTTTGCATTGTGGTGCGACTGTTTTTAAAGAGCATGGCGTTCCCTTGTGTGTTCGTCCTTGTTCAACTTTCCCCTTTGGATTCCTCCCCTCCCCCCCCGACCCAATTTTGCCCCTTGCCATTTCCTTTCCCTCCATCAATGTTTAGCATAAAATTAATATGTACTTGTTGAATGTTTGAAGCAACCCGTCTGAAATATTTTCCATTACAGCTTCTTTTTGTTGTGGGCATACTATGTAAATGCGTGACTCTAGGACTGTGTTTTTGTTGCTCTATGCTTCCGAGAAATCTACCCTTACCTATTATCTTTTGAAGAATGGAAAAGAGGATTTTTAAAGGTTTTTTTTTGGTGCAACCACAGCAAACAATTAAAAACCGTTAAATAGCTTTTGATGATCTGCTTAATGGATATTCACCAAACTCAACCAGAAGCAGTGTGATAAGGTCAAGATCATTCTGAGGTTAGCGATTTAGGCCCATTTAGGTCTCCTTTTTATTTTATACAGAAGATATTTACGTCAACATTCTTTAATATATACTTAAACTTTTCGTCTGAAACTACTGGTCAGAATTACATCAATTTGGTTGTTGCATCCTGGCGTGGACCTTGGCCCATTTTAGGAGCCACCATAGCTAAAAATAGAAAAAGAGAAACAACTTCTTATTAGTCCCCTACTGGTTTTCTTTCGCGGACTATAGGAATGCATTTTTCCGTCTGTCCGTCCGTCCGCAATTTCGTGTCCGGTCCATAACTCTGTCATCCATGAAGGGATTTTAATATTACTTGGCAGAAATGTTCCCCATGATGAGACGACGTGTCATGCGCAAAACCTGGACCCCTAGCTCAAAGGTCAAGGTCACAATTGGAGGTCAAAGGTCAACAGGGCTTTTTTCCTGTCCGGTCCACAACTCTCCCATCCTTGAAGGGATATAAGTATTACTTGGCACAAATGTTCCCAATGATGAGATGATGTGTCATGCGCAAATCCCGGACCCCTAGCTCAAAGGTCAAGGTCACAATTGGAGGTCAAAGGTCAACAGGGCTTTTTTCCTGTCCGGTCCACAACTCTCCCATCCTTGAAGGGATATTAGTATTACTTGGCACAAATGTTCCCAATGATGAGATGATGTGTCATGCGCAAATCCCGGACCCCTAGCTCAAAGGTCAAGGTCACAATCGGAGGTCAAAGGTCAACAGGGCTTTTTTCCTGTCCGGTCCAGAACTCTCCCATCCATGAAGGGATTTTAATATTACTTGGCACAAATGTACCTTATAATAAGTCGATGTGTTGTGCACAACTTTCAGACCCCTAGCTCAAAGATCAAGGTCACACTTAGCAGTCAAATGTTACCATAGCATGAACAGGGTCTGTTTTGTGTCCGGTCCATAACTCTGACATTCTTTAAGGGATTTTAATATCACTTAGCACAAGTGTTCCCCATGATGAAACGACATGTCATGTGCAAATTCCAGACCCCTAGCTCAAAGGTCAAGGTCACAATTGGGGGTCAAATGGCAACAGAGTTTTTTTCCTGTCCCGTCCATAATTCTGCCATCCATGAAGGGATTTTAATATTACTTGGCACTAATGTTCCCCATGATGAGACAACATGTCATGCGCAAAGCCCAGAGCCTTAGCTCAAAGGTCAAGGTCACAATTGGAGGTCAAAGGTCAGTAAGGTTTTTTCCCTGTCCGATCCAGAACTCTGTCATCCATCGAGGGATTACAATATTACTTGGCATAAATGTTCCCCATGATGGGACGACGTGTCATTCGCAACACCCAGACCCCTAGCTCAAAGGTCAAGGTCACACTTAGCAGTCAAATGTTACCATAGCATGAACAGGGTCTGTTTTGTGTCCGGTCCATAACTCTGACATTCTTTAAGGGATTTTAATATCACTTAGCACAAGTGTTCCCCATGATGAAACGACATGTCATGCGCAAATTCCAGACCCCTAGCTCAAAGGTCAAGGTCACAATTGGAGGTCAAATGGCAACAGAGTTTTTTTCCTGTCCCGTCCATAATTCTGCCATCCATGAAGGGATTTTAATATTACTTGGCACTAATGTTCCCCATGATGAGACAACATGTCATGCGCAAAGCCCAGAGCCTAAGCTCAAAGGTCAAGGTCACAATTGGAGGTCAGTATGGTTTTTTCCCTGTCCGATCCAGAACTCTGTCATCCATCGAGGGATTACAATATTACTTGGCATAAATGTTCCCCATGATGGGACGACATGTCATTCGCAACACCCAGTACCCTAGCTTAAAGGTCAAGGTCACACTTTGAGATCAAAGGTCAAGAGGATTTTTTTCCTGTCCGGTCTATAACTTTATCATGCAAAGCAGGATTTAGATATCAGTTGGCACAAATATTCCCCTGGATGAGACAACATGTCATGCGCAAGAACCAGGTCCCTAGGTCTAAGGTCAAGGTCATATTTAGAGGTCAAAGGTCAAATTCAAGAATGACTTTGTACGGAACATTTCTTCTTCATGCATGGAGGGATTTTGATGTAACTTGGACCAAATGTTCACCACCATGAGGCACTCTTGTTTTTAGAATTACGTCCCTTTGTTATTACTATAAATAGATTTTATTGTAACTGTTTTATTACTGGCGTTAGAGAAAAATCGAGACCACTTTTCTGTGGTAAAGCATGCATGTTACATCCATTTTTTAGGTGTATTTTGACCTATCTCTACCTGATAAAGAGTTTCTTGTGGACTTATATTATATAGATTTTTAAAAAAAAAAAATTTGAGAATAATTTCCCTTTGTTGTTACTATAAATAACTTACATGATAACATTTTTATAATCAGCCAAAAAAAATTCAATATGAAAACAACTGTGGGTTTTTATATATGCACATTTTAAGCCAAGTGTGTTGTTATAACATATTGTATTTATAGTACAATACTGTTTATACATCATTGGCAGATATCAGTTCATTATGTTATACTGCAGTAGAGAAAATTAGGTGCCTTCCAGTAGGGGACTTTGTATTGCATGGCAATACTTCATTTGCTTGTTTACCACTGGATGGATTTTATTTTTATCAAACTTGGTCTCACGCTTCCTTTTATGGACTCTCCCAAATTTGTCTAAATGGTCTGGCTTGACCGCTTTTTATGAGCCATTTGATGGATCTTCACCAAACATTGCATGCAGCATCCTTGTATGGACCTCTCTCAGCATTTTCCAAATGATTCCGCTTGGTTCCTATTTTGATCTTAAATAGATAAAAATAACATGAAACCATTTTTTAAAAGTTTGACAAATTTTTGCCAAACTTGGTCTGTAGCATCCTCGTATGGACCTCTCTCAATTTTGTCCTAAAGGTTATGCTACCCGGACTAAAAACTGAAAAATCTTTAATGAATTCTTCTCATAAAACACTTTATGTCTTTACACCAAACTTGGTCTGTAGCATCCTTGCATGAACTTTTCTCCAGTTTGCCCAATAGTTTTGCTTGACCCTTCTTTCAGGGGGCGCTAGAGCTTCAAAATAGAAGAAACAGTTACACGACTTCTCATAAAGCACTTGATGAACCTTCATCAAATCCTTTGATGGACTTTTCTCAATCTATTTCAAATGGTTCTGCTTAATTAGATTGTACTTATTGCTGTTAGAGTTTCAAATACTAGTAGATCAAAATAGCAGCCATTTTGTTTGTGCGTTAATTGTTTTGTAAGGTATTTCCTAAATTCCGTAAAGTCATTTCCCAACTTTTCAAACAAGAAAGAAAGAAATCAACATGCTTCACATCTTAAGAAACTACAGTTGCTCTGTTAGAAATACACCAGTCTATCTGTCTGAGCTTTTAACTCGGCCTTAGCTGATCGGGTTCGAGGTCTTTGTACACCACAGAAGGGTGATATGTTATTCCATTCAATAAAAGAAAGTCTGTTAATAACAGTTGTTTTTTTGTACTTCATGTCGGGGACTGTAGAATGAAATACCTTTGAGTATGAGGCTGTCCAAACCCGTTGACGTTTTAAGAAGAACCGAAAACATTTTATTTCATAGATATTTATGCATTGTTTTAGGACATATAGACCGCAGCCAGATGATGATACTTCCTTACAGTATCTAAACGAGTCTCTTTGTAGAATAATCCAAACTCTAAATCAATCTTATTAATTGGTGGTGATTTTAACTTGGGCAGCATTGACTGGAAGTCATCCAGTACTATTCCTAGTAAACCAAATGTCAAACAACATCAAGAATTGTTAGATATTATTGAAGATCACTCACTTACTCAATTAGTCGATAGACCAACTCGTCATGATAAAACTTCAGATCTTCTCCTCACTAATTATCCATCAAGTATTGATAACATGGAAACAATTCCTCCTATTGGTGAAGCTGATCATGATATCGTTCTTTCCAGATGTAATACCTCCCTTCGTAGATGTAAATCTAAACCAAGGCAAATTTTTCAGTATTCTAAAGCAAACTGGGATGGTATCAAAAATGATTTAAGCACAACATACTCTGAAATATTGCAAAAACAGAATATAAATAAAGTAAATGAACTCTGGAACATTTTAAAACAAACCTACAAGACTCAATCTCCAAAAACATACCATCTAAAATGAGTGAATATCGTAACAAATTACCCTGGATTACTAATGAATTAAGAAAGAAAATGGATAGATATAAGAGTAAATTAACAAAACGGAATAAACATGATCATAAGACCAGCAACCGTAGTCACCTTAAAAGGAAATATAAAAGGAACAACGGAAAGCCTATTTGAACTATATTGAAAACATGATATTTGACATTCCAATCCCTGACCAAGGCAATCCAAAAATCAGTAAACAGCATAAGAACTTATTTTCATACATCTCAAGAACTCAAAAAACTGAATCATCCACCATACCTCTACTTCGTGAAAATGGCTTACTAAAAGCAGATACAACTGTAAAAGGTAATATCTTAAATGATCAGTTTCAAAAAGCATTTACCCCAGTAACAGCACAAGAAATGCCAGACAAAGGTCCTAGTCCTCATCCAAAAATGCCAGACATAACCATCTCTCAAAAAGGAATTACTGAATTATTGTTAAATATAAACCCTTATAAACTTCTGGTCCTGACAACATACATGCTAAAATTTTGAAAGAATGTAAAGAATGTGTATCACCAATTCTCATTATAATTGTTAATAAGTATCTTGCTGAAGGCAAAATCCCACTTGATTGGAAACATGCAAATGTGTGCCCTGTTTTTAAAAAGGGAGATAAACATAATGCCATTAACTACAGACCAATTTCTCTAACTTGTATCTGTTGTACGATACTTGAACATGTTATCTCTAGCAATGTTATATCTTTTTTGGAAAGTAACAATATTTATATGATTTCCAACATGGCTTTCGATCAGCACGTTCTTGTGAAACTCAGCTCATTTTCTTCTTCCAAAACATTAGTAAGTCTCATAACAACAACGTTCAGACGGATATAATTATAATGGATTTTGCCAAAGCATTTGACAAGGTACCACATAAACATCTACTGTATAAGTTAAAATACTATGGAATATCTTGTAATGCTCTCAGTTGGATTTCTGATTTTCTGGAGGATAGAACCCAGACAGCAGTCCTGGAAAGAGAAATGTCAAAGGTGTCTGTAACATCTGGTGTACCCCAGGGCACAGTTCTGGGTCCTGTCCTGTTCTAAATCTACATTAATGATTTTGCTAACTATATAAAACAGTACTTTAAGACTCTTAAGTGACTCTAAACTTCTTCAGTGTGATTTGGAAGCTACTGGTAAATGGAAATAGGATTGGTTGATGCATTTCCATCTTGATAAATGTAACATCCTTAGTATTACACACAAAAAGAATCCCACCCAGTTTAATTATAAACTCATCATCATACTCTAGAAAAAGTTCAGTCATCAAAGTATCTAGGCATAACACTTCAAAACAACTTGAAATGGGATAAGCATATACGCTCAATAACTAACAAAGCAAATCAGTCCCCTGGCTTTCTGTGTAGAAATTTAAAAAGCAACTCTTCTAAAGTGAAAGAACATGCATATAAAGCTATAGTAAGACCAAAGTTAGAATATTCATGTACTATATGGGACCTACATACTAAAAGCAAGATAGATCAAATTGAAAAAGTTTCAAGAAGGGCTGTTAGATTTGTCACAAATCTCTACCATAATACAAGCTCAGTTTATGATATGATAACAAATTTGAATTGACCATTATTAGAGATAAGAAGAACCAGAGCCGTCTAATAATGTTCTTTAAAATTGTCCACTATGTAGTAGATATATATCCGGAAAAGAATGTATTAATACCAGCTGATTCAAAAACGCGTCATGGACATGGTAACATATACAGGTTCAGACACATTGGCACATCCAAAGATTCTTATAAGTATTCAGTTTTCCTTAGAACAGTAGGTCAGTGGAACATGTTGCCGGCTGTCGCACACACAGCAGCCGCAGTTGACTCCTTCGAAGCTTATGTCACTGTGCCTGTTTTAATCTCTGCCTTAAGTCTTTAAACATCGACCAGTGTACAAAGTTTTATAATGTAAAATTTGGAAAGTTTTATTGTGTTGGCACATGTACAAATTTGATGTAAAAACACCATAAATTTTTATTCAGCGCCTACACATATTCTTCAAAATTATGAAGGTGTGTAGTAATTAGAAGAAGAAGAAGACATAACAGTTTCGTTTGCTGAGCTATGTCATCTATATTTTTTTTTTGTTCTTTTTATGTAAATGGATATTTTTATTGTAGTTTTTGATTTTCCAGATGTATCGTAACAAAGAAGTATAAAATATTATAGCTCTTTGATCGTAATGACACTCTTGTGTTTAAAAACTTATTGTACATCGTCATTGAATATATATATTTGCATAAAAATTAGTGTGTAATCAGTAGAATCAGATTTACATGTCCAGTTATTAAGGTAAGTCAACAGCAAAATAAGCTTGAAATTCACAAGCCAGTACCCGAAATATGCCACATATTTTACAGTTATATTATAACCAACTTGGAAGTACACTTAGCATGAATGACAGGGTTGACTCTGTAAATTATGAGACAGTTAATCATGAAAAATATGGTTTCGGACTTGTAAGGATATTTGCATAATTTTATGCATAAGTATTAATGCCGTTCAAAACCGTGCTATGAGATTTTTCCTGGGCTTGGGAAAATATATATACTCCTAACAATGCTATTTATGGTGAGTGTGCTTGGCGGCCCCCTCATGTGAAACAGTGGGGCTCTGTATCGCAGAATTGGCATAGATTACTTAGAATGGATGATACTAGAATTAACGTAAAAATTTTTAGATACTGTGATAATAAAAATAGTAATAGTTGTAAAAACTGGCAATACCAGTACCGAAAACATATGTCTACTTATAATCTACTTAATACTTTAGATAATTGTTTAAATATGTCTTCGAAAAGTTATTGTCGTAAAATTGTTGATTGTACAGTGGATTCTTTTATAAACGACTGGAGAACTGGTATACAGAATGTTATTGGTCCTAGTGGTAGAGGAAGGAACAAACTAAGGACATATTCACAATTTAAATCTACTAAGGACATATTCACAATTTGAATCTGTATTTGAAACTGAAATATACGTTGAATGTACAAATATACCTAGATTTCATAAAACTGCTCTGGCTAAATTCAGGTGCGGAGTCGCCCCCCTCCGTTTAGAAACTGGTCGATATGAAAATATCCTAGAAGAACAACGCGTCTGTCCAATTTGTAAAAATGGTGTTGAGAACGAAGTGCATGTACTGTTGTATTGTCCACTGTATCAAACGCTCAGAGATACTGCTATTGTTAAAGCAAATGAGATTGATACTTCATATAATAGTCTATCTGATCTTGATAAGCTAAAATTTATACTCTCAAATCAACAAATGTTAAGAGTCAGCTCAAAATTATGTTATGACATACTTAAAGCCAGGACCAACTTCTTATATGAATAATTGTATAGAAAATGTTAATGGGATTTGTTTGGACATGTTGATCGATATTTTATATGTGCCTTTAACTGGATTATTTGTCTCTTACTATGCTGACATCCCTTGTCCAGTTCAGGGCATATATATATTTATTTGGTCACGCTTAACATGTTTAAATGTTTTCCTTTTTGTATATAATGCATATTATTTTATTATATCTAATGCGTATCATAACAGAAATGTAAATTGTTTTAATGTATGTGTGTAAATCTTTTATTAGAGTTTATATAGTCATTGCTAATCTGTTCTCTTCTGGTCTGACCAGAGGTGACACTCGATCTTTTAAAATGTTTTTTATACGCGCATTAGTGCTCCAATTTACAGTTATCAGTCTCTTATTATATGTTAATTTTATGGCAGTTCTTAATAATTGGATTAGCAATGGCTATATAACTTTTATCTTGTAAATTTGCAATTTTGTTTCAGTTACTATGTAATGATCTCATGCTAAATACACCTTTACATTTAGGACGCTGGCCAGGTCTGTATCAAGACACCTCATTTGATAATGTTTTAATACTATACATTTTCGGTTGCCAGTTGGGTGCCTGATATGGTTCTGGTCATCATCATGAATGTAATAGACAATAATAATATATATAATTCTGTGATATATATAGACTTTTAATTTGTTTTTGTTTTTTTGGTTTTTTTATTACTGTCTCGTATAGTTCAGTATTGAACAGCCATTAACATGTAATATAATATGTGCCATAATTGTATATTGTGATGTTAACATGTATATTGGATGAGACAATAAACTAAATAAACTAAGTGTACGGACTTAACTCTATTATATCTGTAATATTTAACAACGAATTGTCTGAGTCTACGTCTAAGCATTACCGATATTCCTGGGACAGTACAGTCTTCCATATAGTTTTTAAACATTCCAGTGTTGACATCTTTTAAAAGCGGTTAATCAGATTTTGGTCAACGAATGGCTTTGTTCGAAACTTAACTTATTGATCATTTACACTTATTTGTGTTCACTGGGTTCTTAATTTTCACTGAAAGTATTTTTTGAAATTTGATTTTTCTATCCTGGTTGACCAACCAATATAGCATTATTTTAGCATACATATACATTTAACAAACATATTTTGCCTAACGAATCATATGAATATAAGCACTATTTTATTGAAGTAGTCAAAAATTTGCATTGACAAGTACATATTTTTCCAAAATTCATTAGAAATACAAGTTTATAAAATTATTATTACCTTCCTTTGTCCATCTTGGTTACGCAACCAAGATAGATTGAAAATAAATGAATTCCAAAGATACATCTGTTTTAAAACTTGCCTTTTATTTCAGGTAGTTGAAATAACCCAATATTTATCCAAACTGGAAATTATATTGAAGTCAAAAGAAATAGTCCACTTTCTGAATACTTTTATATCAAAGGGAGGTAATTATAAAATTTTCATATATAGTAATAAAATATGCATTTCCAATGGGGGTCTAACTCTATGTAATGGGTCTTTTTGTTCCTTAAATAAATTTCTTTTTAACAGAATATATAAAAACTGAACAATGTCATAAAATGTTGCTCAAATGTGATTGACCACCTTTAAAATTACTACATTTTACATTTTGTTTGTTTGTTTGTTTGTTTGTTTGTATTGGGTTAATACAAGTTCCAGAGGACAAAATGACAGTTTATCAATCGTCACGGAGAACATATTCCTCACCCCGACACAAGGATACATCGTGGACGCATTGGTCAAAAGGGCTTTTCTACAGTGGTTTTTTGTGGTTTGTCCTTGGGCAAGGCACTTTATCACGATTGCCTCTGTCGACCCAGCTGTAAATGGTGGCTACCAGCAAATTGCTGGTATTGTAACTGTTCTTAAAATGGGCCGCTCAAAAGCTCTACAGGGCTTATGTTCATTGTTTCACAAAACTGTCCTTTACCCTCGGCAGGCGGGCTTTTCATTTTGTTACCTCCAAAAGATTTATAAATCAATGGGTTTAGATATGATTTGTTTGCGGTCGTAACAGATACATTTGGCTGTTAATATGTAGAACATTTCCTTTAAGTGCAAGTCTCAGGCCTTAGAGACTTTTTACAAATGTACAAAGTATCTCAGTGGCTTTTATTGCGGTCTGTAAGATATAAAGAAAAACGTTCAATTGCATTAGTCACCCAGAAAAAAAAATGCAATGTATAAATACAGCGAATTCGGCCGTAATTTTGTATCATGATCGTAAAATATCATTCTTTATAATATTTGTTATTGGTTTTTTTTAGTGGGATGAAGGCACTTAGAGTTGCCCTTGTCCGTCCGTTCATCTGTCTGAATGAGTGGTGTGCATATCTAAAAAAAATAATGGAGTCATCAAACCTCACACGATTATTATTCAGCTTATGAAGTTGTGCACCAGTGTTTTAATTCGGATTTATTCATAGAGTTATGGCCCTTGATTTAATCAAAAATATGTATAAAAAGCGCATAAAATTGTATCGCATGTATCTCAAAAGGATTATGAAATGTTACAGATATAAGTTAATCTGGGGTTTTGTTAAAGAATTCACTCAGCCAGACCAGAGTTATGGCCATTAACCTAGTCAAATATATTCATAAATGGGCATATAAGTTTTGTCACACATATCGTAAAATGTATATGACCTAGGATATGAAATATAATAAAAATATTATGGACCATGTGAAGTTGTGCACCTGTGGCTTTGTTCGCGATTTCTGTCGGTAAGACCAGAGTTATGGCTATTGATTACGTCAAAAATAGACATAAAGGGCATACAAGTTTGTGTTGCATGTATTTCAAAGAGTCATGAAACCATGTAGAAATATTATTCACATGAATTTATGCATCTGAGTTTTTATCTTTTATTTTCTTTCAAAGCAGAGTTTTGGCCCTTTACTTAGCAAAAAAAAATATACATAAAGGGCATAAATGTTTTATGTCTCATGTAACTCAAAATGTAATTTACCTAGAGTCATAAAACATTAGAGGATTGTTATATAGCATGTGAAATTGTCCACCTGGTGTTCTGTTTGGATTTCACGTAGCCAGACTTGAGTCATAGTCCTTGACTTAATGAAAAACACACACAAAATTAAGTTTGTGAAGATATTTCCCATATACAGTGACTGAAAGTGTGGGTACCAGTGTCCTATGGACATGCATCTTGTTTCTTTATACCTCACAGATATTGCTGTTCGTTTTTACATCTTGAGTATGGCCTTCTCTATACATTGGTCTAAAGATTAATAAGGGAAACTTTCCGTTCGGTAAATAATCTATGGTTTTTGCCCTACTTCCCGAACGGGAAACTGGGAATTTTAAAAATATAATAACTTGCCTTCCGTTTGGGAAGCAAAATCACCATGTTTTACATTTTTTTTTTATTTTTTTTTTTCTTCTCTATAAGAACATACATGGGAGTGAGTATCAATTAAATAAAATACACCATTGTGAACCTGAGAGATTGTTATAAATTTCTACCGTTCAAAATTTCTGTAAATCTCATAAAAAAATCATTCAACTTATGAAATTCTGTAACAGTTAAAATGTACATCTCTCGTAGAGAACTTCCCTATTTTCCCTAAGGTTTTTTTTAGGTTTGTTTCGATTGGCTTTGCATAAAATATGAGAATAATTCAGTAAATTGAATTTCCCACAAACTTACAGCAATTTAATGTAAATTATATTTGTCAGTTTCCAATTGGAAAGTTAAATTTCCAATATTTGGGAAACATTGAAATTTAGAAATTCAAAAGTTGAATAAAAGTTTTATTAGAAAATTAAAAAAATAAATGAATAAAAACATCGAACAGTAGAAATTTAGGGGAAAATCTCTCTGGATCACAATAGTGTTATTTATTAAATGATATATACCGTATATTTTTGCACCGGGCAAGTTACTATAGTGCATTGTTTCTTGTTCGTAAAGTATGAAAATAACATAGTTTGTTTCTCAAACGGGAAGTTTTCCTTATAGAAGAAATAACGTCCATTTTATACTCGTTAGACAACGTTTCTGCTTTCTCTAGAATGATCTTTATTCAGAGGTTTTACTGGATATGTCATTTTGATATGTCATGGTATATATACATGTATTTCTGGTCTATGACGCTTATAAGTGCAGCATAAGGGAGAGAAATATTGATACAAGTATGCTGCTTTGAACTGCCTCCATTTTTGCGCTGAAATGGCTTATGACGAAGGTTCGGTAGCTAGACATCACTGGAGGTCAAAGGAGACAAAACAAAAGTGATTCATTTATTCATTTTGGTTGCCATATATATCATTGTATAAAGTTTGTATAAAGTTTCCTTCTGTAGCTGAGCACTTACTGTGTGGACAAAGATGAAATGACCATGCGAGAGGTATAATTGAAAATTAATCAAGGTAGGGTTACGGTACTTGTACATGATAATCACTTCCTATTTTTGCAATTAATTTATGTATCAAGTTATATTACATTCACTCTTGGAAATTAAAGTGATAGTCGTAGACTATCAGAAATGTGAATAATCAGTACAAAAAAAGGGAAATCATTATTCAAGACAGAGTAATGGTGCTTAGAACTTGCTTTCTTCTTTTCGCAAAATATCGTTGCACTAAGTTTCATTCAGATCTGATCATTTAAGTATATGTTATTGTCATTAATGTTAAAAATGTGGAAAAAATACTCATTATAGAAATGGTGTTTGCTTTTTACTTAAGGTCATAACTATTTATCATTGTGAAGGTTTTTGTGTTAAATGCTATTAAAGTTAAATATATAGGTACAAAACGGAAGAAAACAACTTCAAACTAGAGTTATGGTTCTTATCAGATACACCTACTCTTACAGCTACTTTCATTGTGTCTTTAAAATACATTTCTTTTTGTGGAGTGAAAGATATTGAGGACGGACGGACGGACGGACGGAGGAACAGGACAAAGCGATTCCAATACAGACCCCACACACTCGTTTAGTGGGAGGTATACTTAGCATATGACAATCATATTTCCAGTACTAACCTTCCGAGTCGAATAAAATAATATGATAAACTGTATGTCTCGAATTATTGAGAATTTGAGATTTTCATTCTTTCATTCTGTATTTATAAATTGAAATAAATTTAGAAACGTTCCCTTAAATTTTAGCATATTCAAAAATGCGCATCTCAAAATGCTACTTAGAAATGACCGAGTCTGCTTTCATAAAGAAAGAATCATGTTATAGATTTAATCAATCTTTAAACATTTATTTTTTCCTATGTACCTCAGACACCCATTTTGTAGACATACAGTTTATCAGTATTACATTGATCACCAGTTATACTTGGGGAAATTAGAATACCATAGTACAAAGACATGTTTTTTGTTTTATTTTTATTCTCTCTTTTCAAATGAATCATACATATTACAATTATACATTACCTTTTAGATATGTAAGTTATATATATAGTGACACAAAGTTTTAAACTGTACTAAAAGTAACTCCTTTTAAACGTTCAACGTTAAAGATTTGTTCAGGAGTTTCGCAAGGTACTTTTGTGTCTCATATACGATTTAGCAGTTTTAACAAATACACCTTTATAACTTACATGTTCATAACATTTAGCAAGAAAGCAAAAAAAAAAAAAAAAAAAAAAAAGAGTCCGTTTATATCCATATATTTGTCCATGTATGTGTCGCTTTTTCGCTGGCAACGATCACGGATCTTGGGAAATCCACCATCGATTAAACAGAGTGTGTTCCCCATGACCCGCGATCCTAACCAGTGACATATTCCATAGCTCAGCCTCCATTGACCCATCCAGTGATATTAATTAGTTGTCAGAATCCATTTACGTTTGTCTAGAAATCAACTACAGTTCATAACTTATGTTTTGACGTAGTAAAAAAGCCATCAGTAAACAAGTTCAGTGTCAGCCACAAACAATTTAAAATGAATGCACATCTCCTCTTGTCAAAAATTGTCCAGCTAAGCAATTTCATTTGGCGCTCATTTACTGTCTGTTACAATCCACGTGGCAAAAATATCCTCTCTTTGACCTTCAAACAACTATCCCGAATTTCCACAGCCTTTGTATCCCTGAAAGTATACAAAATTTGCCTTTCATGCAAATGTTTCAAAATGCACAGATACTCTTAAAATCAAACTTAAAACAATATCATGTAATGCATTATTATAAAAATTCGAGTGTTCCTTCAAAGAGCATATGTCAGCCTACAATAATGCAGTATTTCCGCCCCTCCCTTGAAGAGGCTTTCTGCTCAACGGCGCAGATCGGCGCGCTACATCGCTCGTTAACTAGATGTTATAATAAAAAAACACAAGCATTGTCATCTTCGCATAGCTCCAGGCTGTATCCTGTGTTGGCCCTCAAGCTATTATAATGCAAAAACTTTGACATACACGACTGATGTATGGCTTTCTTTTACGAGAGACAATCACATTATTGTACAGCAATTAAGAATATATTCATTAAACGTTTACAAAACATTACCTTTAAAATACTTGAGAGATGTGTTATGACCTTATGAATAACTTATGAATGCGTTTTGAAATGACAAAAAAATCCATGTATCAGAAAAAAAGACTAAGACCTTGTATCTTATACATAAATAGCGGTAACATGTTTACTTTGTGTAAAAAAAGAAGAGGAAAAGTAAAAAAAGAATAAATTAAAATGCTGAAAGTACATTAAGGTGAGGGTTTAAATTGTTTTAATACGCTTGCAAAAGTTTCTCAATGAACATTGTTTTAAATTAGGCGGGAACACCGCTTGAAAAGCTTCTTCATAAACGAAAGCTCGAGCTGAAATATTTAGAATTATTCTTATATATACAGAAATTAAAGCCAAAATTGATTTATCAGCTAATAAATACAATATAGAAATAATGTAAGCAAGTAAAATCTTATAGAATAATAAAGCTAAGTATATTTATTGACAAAGCAAGTAGAAAAAGTCAAACTCTGTTATGGCATTGGACAAGAAATGCCTAACTTACGCTATGCCAAAAGTACCTACTATATATCTTTATTCACGAACTTTTTAAATTTCGAAATCTCGTAAAATAAATGTGTATAATAAATCCTTAATGTTTTTAACACCACAAAAAACCTAAGTACAAATACCTTACAAGATATATGTCGACAATCCAATAGTCCCAATGAAAGTGACTCTAAAAGGCATTGACAGGCGTTTTAAGAGGTGCACAACGCCGATCACGATGACAAGTCAAAGACAGCTACATTTGAATATGTATATATTAAGCAATAAATCAGTGTTGATTGCCAAACCCTTCAAAACTTCTTGACACATAAAGGGTTTTGACAGACAAGTTATGTAGGCAAAAGACAATAAATTCCTATGTGAAGACGACATTTTAGGACAATAACTCCAACGCGCCGAATTTAGCCAATGCGGGACAATATAACACAGGCCGAGATGACCAGTGAAATGTTGAATTGTGCAGATACATACCGAGACAATTAAATATGGTAAGTTCTAAGACCAAGGTGACCAAAGAGTATTACTAGTATGCCATGCGGTTGTTTTTTACGCATGCGTACATAACATACATAATGCTGTACAATATTCTCACCTTTGCACAATGTCCAAAATAATATTCGATATCTGCAAATATATGTAGAACGTTTTCTTTTTAATGTCTAAAATATGAAATATGATTTTAGTCCTTTTTGCATCATGCAATTTCAGCACCATTTAATTTCAGCGCAAGAGTATTCAGTGATTTATAATTCAGATGTGTGTGTTCCAAAAAAGTAAGCTGCAGAAAATGTCAATAATTTCTCTACTGAAAGTTTTCGCATCCGTGAATAAAAATTAAAACTAATGTTGACATTTGCATTTAAAGTAGTCATTGGTACCATTGGTATTTTTGTACTTGTAATACGTATATATGGTGCAAAAAAGATCAAACAGTCTTGAGCCACATGGAAAGAATAAAGGAAATCTTGAGACATAATTACTACTATAATTTTTAAACGATTTTTTGACTTATAACTCTTATATGATAATTATATACAAAACTCAACACTAATCGAACAAGTAAGTGTCAATTAATAAAAGATACAAGTATGGAAAATGTTAAAAATTGAGACGCAAAATCAGTTCTGATATTAACAAAATACGAATACTAAGTCTTGATTGTGAAAGGTAATATGTAAAAAAAAAATGTATCTATGATCCCAAGCTTTGGCAATGGGCTCATTTCAACCAGGTTTTTTTTTCCAAATTTTATAAAAAGCCATGAATATTTCAATAATTTTGATTATCGCCTCGACATTCAGAAAAGTACCCATGTTTTTCAGTACTCCTATGAAATTTTATTATTATTTTATTATTAATTACACCTTACGTGTTCCACATGCATTTAATGATTTTTTTAAGCTTTCATCAAAAATAATGAAATGGATTTGTATATTATTGTTATTCAGTATTCTAGTTGGATCAATTTTGGTGATTGTTCTACTTAGAGTAAACTGTTCCTTTCCTTAGTAATGATAGAAATAGAAACGATATCGTTTACCTACTTATGCCCATCGCTCATGGACAATATTTTCGGCCGCTGTTAATGTTAAAAAACATTTTAAAGAAAAAAACAGAAGCACAGTGAGACGAAAGAATTTGATCAATTTATGTGTTCAGCAGATTACAATATCAACTATCTGTAATTTATGACTGCAATGTCCTTTCATTGTACATGTACATTTTCTGTATAAAGCTTTTAGAACATTGACTTTTCCCTGCAGTGAGTTAGGTACATGTTTTTTCTATCCACGTGAACATTGTCATTGGAGTAGGCAAAAATGTATTTATGATTTACATGACATTGATGAACGATTATGTGAAAAATATCTTAACCTAAGATCATTGTTTTTTAACAGTCACGTGCCAAGCATGAAAGTGATGTATTTCATAAGCCTATGGGCATTAAGATTGACTTTTCAAGCATTAAATGTATTGAAAACCCGTTAAGATCACTTTGCCCATTTTTTTCAAAATAATTGCATTATAAAAGTAACGTTTTCTATTATTTAAAGGTGGTCAAGCATATTTAAGCAACATTTAATCAGAGATTTATTTAAAGAACAAAAAGATCCATTTAAATTTAGTTTAATCCTGTTAAAAATAATATAAAAAAAATATTAAATTGTGTAATTACTTCCATTTAATGCGAAAGTATTTAAAATGCAGATTTTCTTTCCATCTCAATATAATTATTATTTCTACCTTTGCATTTAATAGACATTGGGATATTCGAACAATCTGAACAAAAAGGCAAGTTTTAGAGCTACATAGAGCTTCGAAATAATTTAATTTCCAATTTATCAAAAATAGGCAAAAGGAGGTAACGATAACTTTACAAACTTGTTCTTGTAATGATTAAATAATTATATAGTTGTTACAGCAATTCTTTGATATATATACCATAGTTCTTATAAACTTATCATTTCTTGGGCTAAATATCTTTATTAATCTTATATATGTGCTAAAATAACTAGTGGGTAACCAGAATAGAAAAATCTATTGCATTAAGCACTCGGTGAACATAGATAAGTGTAAATGATCGTTACATTTTTTAACAAAATATATTACCTGAGCAAAATCTGATTAACTACAATTAAGACTTGTTATCTAGTAGCTATTTTTCCAAACTACGACCTATTGCTTATAGTATGTAAATATTAGGCAAGTTCCATATGACACACTTAAATGCCTCTTTTACGAACAATGGTAATAAAGCCATAAGAATGGTAAATTTTATGATGCCTGCTCTAAAATCTTTTTTAAGCTAGTGGAAAGGTAAACTGAAATTTAATTTGTTTCGACGTATGCATTTAGCCTTTTTCCGACTAGGCTAGACACAAAAATAAAAAGGCGAGCATGTCTATGACTTTAGACTAAAGCTGCTTATTAAGGAATAATATACAGAAAAATCAACTGGGAACTGAGAAAGTTTTTAAACCACCACCAATATTAGTATGTAATGCATTCATTAGATAGAAAACAGTTATTTATTACTAAAATTAGAGAAAATGTGATCTTCAAAAAAGGTTTCCAGACAAAATCGAACGTTCATTTTCTGACGGTAATAACTTCTGGTATGAGGTAAGGAGCTGTTGTGTTGTATCTAGTCGCTCTTTGTCATGTGAGCAAGTAGTTGACGTAGTCCCGGGAACCAGTACAACCTGGGACCCCATCAACTTACTCTCCACATAGACAAACTATATCTGCCATGTATCCGACTGCTTTGGTACTGCTCACTGGTTCCAAGTTGAAGACAAATGCGTGTACCGGCTCCATGCTCAAAGAACTAAATCTTCATACTGGTTTCCTGCTGAAAGCAACAAAATGGTTCCTTGCTCAGATTACACGAGCAGTGTAATGATTTCCTACTTTTGAACATTGTCTCACTCAGTATCTATGAACTATACGTTGAAAAAGCTGGTCCATGCAGTTCATCCTTCTAAACATCACTATTTTCCGGTCAAGATAGTTCGATTGTGCCCATTATATGTATATAATATATAATGATTAATAGTTTCACCCTATATACAGGTGTTCTCTTCAAACGAGTGAAAAAATATCGTACTCATCTAAATAATAGCATTTCTATGTATATTATAGTGTGTTTTTTCTTCTATTGCCTGTAACACCACAAAATGTCAGAAAAATATTGGAAAACCGATGAAATTGAAATAGTAGTACTTTTATGAACATATACTTTATGTCAGCAGTATGTAATTTCTCATAAACGTATTGTTAATTACATCATTCTGCCCATTCAAATACCATGTTGAAAACGTTTGGAAAAAATCAGTAAGGTATATGCATCAAAATATATAACGCTAAAAGTCGTTTCATTTATCATGAACTAGTTAGGATTTGCAACATCGCCTTGGGGCATTCCTCCTGTCATAGTTAAAGCGTTGGTATTATCATTCAGATCCGACGTGAATATTATAATGGGAGAAAAACTAAAACTAGTTATGCAAATTTCTCTTCATTACCATACACTTTAGCAACGAAAAACAAAAAAACAAATTCGCGATATTAAGTGAGGATCCAAGTGAAGTTACAGACAATTAAGTTGGTGTATCATTCACACATGAAAACGTTTAAATATGAGAGAAAGAATTCATCAAAAGTAAGTCCAACTTGGCATTTACAGATATTTTAGAAATTTAAGCCCTGAAAGAAATGAACAGAACAACAATAAAAAATGTTATTATTATATGATAGAATATAATGTCGTCAAGCAAATTTAAGATACAACTCGTACTGAAAACAAAACTTGTTGATGTTTGATGTATGGTGTCACAATATTAAAATACTACAAAATATTCTACTTGCAATGGAGTTTTCCTTTACTAATTTGATGTAATTTAAATGGTTGGTCATCAATTAAAGAAATTATGTAGAACATCCTAGTGTAAATAAACATGGAAATGTAACAGAAAATACAAAATAATGAAACAGGAATCTTGATGGTCTGTGATGATATAATGAAAAACCACATGGAATTGACAATGTCCCGAGTATATGATTCTATCTCTCGGACCTGGCCAATTCCCGAGCGGTCAGTCAAGTCTTTTCTTCAACTGCATCCACTGTATGTCTTTTCTCGTTCAGGAAATTCAGAGAAATGAAAGTCTGTATAAAGATTTACAGATTTGCAGAAAGATATATATATATTTGGCTGAAGACATTTCTGAATAGCAAATTGGTAAAACGAGAAAATTCTTGTATTACTGATCATGCATTTGTTAAAATATTAATTTATGTAAGTAAAGAATTAAAGTTATGCAGATTGAGAACAGGATACAGTTGTGTTAGAAAAGGCTGAGCAGGTCCAGAGATAGAATCAGAATCATGCGAATATACGGTGCAACTTAAGGTACTACTTTTGTAAAAAGTAATGCGAATATATGGTGCAATTTTAAAAACTGACTTTAGAATAAATATCAAGGTGCATAAGTATACAAGTATTGTGCAAATCTAAAATGCTACTTTTTTACAACACAAGGTACATTTTAAATATACTGCGATATATTTTGTGCAGCTTAAGATACTGAGTTCGATATAAATACTCTTAATAAATCTTCTAACGCAACCGTTTTATATTTCCCCAATATTCTTGAGACTAAATACTTCAATTCTGAATTTATTGTTTGATTTTAGAACAGTATGTTAGAATCAGTATATGTAAATTTCATTCATATTTCAAAATTTTATCAACCCAATTTTAAAAAGTCACAAAAACACGAATGTGTGTACTTGAAATTGCTTTAATTTCACTGTATTGAAAAGAAGGTTTTCAAAAGTGCTCACGTACGTAACAGAAAAATTTTTGGAATGATTTCCGTTCCTTAAATGGAAAATTGCTGGTTTAATAACTCAATGTATTTAAGTGTACTTTTCTAAGTTTTAGATATATGGGTTATGGTCGCAAAATAAGCTGAAATTTTGAAATGTCATTCACATCATATTAAGATATTCTAAAATTCACATTAAGAACTTTTTCAAATATTTCACCAGACTGTCATGTGTTGCGGTAAAAGATTTTTTAGGTGTATATACATCAACAATGTGCCGCTATAAACATCATGCAAAGTTGTACATACCATGCGAATAAAAGATGCAAACTTAGATTATATCATGAATTTCCATGCGATCAGAAATCGAGATTACGTTTTTCAATATATTATAATTATATGGTTCAAGTAACTATATAACTACTTATTCCTAAATACCTTCGGAGTGAAAACTGCACAAAATCTACCTAAGCTCTGACATAAAAATCATGCAAACAGAAAGTACATCTTTGAAAGCTAACTAAAACTAAATCTGCAATCAGAATTTTGAAATAAGATCTAAGATACAAATACCGTGTGCAATTTAAATTACATTACTTGCTCTTATATTTCGTATAAGGCAACAGAATGCAGATACAATATAAACATGCGACCCTGCGTATGGACTTGACCGGTCCCATATTCTAGTCACTTGTTCGAATTTATTTATTTTTGTCTCCTCTCTCATTTTTATTCAAATCTGTTATGCTATTCATTGACATTATGGAAACTATAACATGTGAAGAAAGAAATATTCAAATTATTACTAAAATGAAATTGTAAGAAAAGTTTCCTTCATAAAACTAATTATTTCAAGCCCAATGTATTTGCGAGGGAAGAAATGCAGAGAAACGAACACGGATCAAAGCCATTTGAACATGTCCGTGTTTTTGAAACGAAAAGACAATTTATATTTTAATTAATGAAATGGCTGCCAACTGCCAAACATAGAGAAACAATTCGTTTAAAATAGATATTAACATATGATAATTACAAGCATAAAATTTACTATGTTGACATTTAAACATATTCATTTTTGCAAATTCAGATATTTGTTTTACTACGCCCAATATGAGAAATGTTATTCTATAAATAGTATCAACCATAGTGCTATATTTGGAGAAATAGTGAAAGATGCTAATATTCTCAATATCCTAAACTGAAATAAAGTTTTCACAGAGTTTGATCTTTATTTAAATGATTGTTAAACATAGACTTACAATTTTCCCAAATTAGAACTTGAAAAACTACATGACAAAATAGAAAAAAATGTGTCATTTTCGATTCTCAAATGTTGGTAAAGGAAAATAACAATAACAACAACAATAACAACAACAAAAAACTGTTTGTAACCATAGTTGTATTACATTTTATTCCATACCACGAAGTTAATAAATTCTCTTGTAAATAACAAGTTGTAGCATTGATATATTGATATTTTAAGACTTGTATGTTGCGCTTGTTGATAAAAGACGACTGTTACTTTTTTTTAAATAAAAGTTTTTTTTAAAATAATATCGAATAAGAAAATAAGTATTGAACCACCGGATATTTTAGAACAAAAAATGATTTATAAGATATGACAGTCAATGCAGTTTCATTTTAAAATTACATTCCGAAGAAAACTGGATTTTTTAACAATTACGTTTCGCAAAAGAAATCTACAATTACTACATCATGCACAATTTTACCCAAATGTGTGATAGATAAAAGAAAAAAAGCATGCACAATACCAGGTATCAGAACAGTTCCACTGTAAACGTTCACGTCTGTAAAGTAAGAAATATTCACAAATTTGATGATGGACAAGAAAAATTCGGGACTTTAAATAATACGCAGGGAAAGGTGACATTTTAATCTTTAAAGATAATCTTAGATTCTAATCATTAATGGTGATTATTTATTTCATAAAATCTGTCATTAAATACATGTATATTATTATAGACCTTTTTTATCATTTGAAAATCTACAATCTTTTCATAAAATCGACAATTTTACTGTTCGGGCTCGTGCTCGCAGGTGGCGCCGTCTTGCGGCCGATTATGATAAATACGATGACATCTTAATTTCTCATACTGTCATTATCTTACAAAGATCGCGCTAATTTACAGCTTATTTAAAAACTTACTGTCTATGCATTGTTCTCACCAAATAAACAAACAGTAAAATTGGCCCCTACTGTCAATATTGAGAAATGAAACTGTCATATGTTCAAAATGAGCCCCCTTTGGTCATTTGGCGTTTTAGAAAGTGATTGATATGAACACTTCACGGCTAAAATACATTGTATTTTAAACATTAAATTGTTGTTTTTATATCTTCTGATTAGCTTCTTTTTTAAATTACCATCAAGCACGGAATATAATTTTGCATGACCGGTCGAAATATGTTATACCCAAATTATATGTAACTCATAATTTAAGAAACCCGTTCAGTTTAATATCTGGTACCCAACTGCGACTATTGCAGCACCTACTTAAATAAAATGTTTTTGTGTACGATTTATATAACGAAGACACCTCACATATTCAAATACTATTCCCATAACATTGAAATAAGCTGCATAAATCTTTGCAACCCTGATTTATGATAGGATAAAAAAAAATGCTTTCAAATATAATGTATTTTTTGTAAAATATTTACTCTAGTTGGGGGAGGTTGTGGAGGGGATGTGTGCTGATATGTCAAGTTAACTTCCAGTGACTTGAATATAAATTGGAAATTTAAGACAAAGCCTTTGTCATAGTTTTTATCAGCCTGCATGAACAACACTATTTTTGGGAGAAAACAATTAACGATATATGAACCAAAATATGTCTTAACTCAGTAAAACACTACGTCCACTGTTAGCATCTTAAAGAAGTAAATCGGATTTTGATGTGCTTGAAGCTTTAAGGAGAGAACATACCTTCGTATGGTTTGACGTGGCTTGCAACCTCAAGGTATATGTTCAATAAGGGGCTATGAAATTAAATTATTACGTATGTGTGTAAATGTGGTTGATAATGTTATAAATACATTTGGCATATAAAAGGAGTGCTCGATGTCGACTTTTTCAATATTTTTAGTTTTGTTTTGCTTTCAGATCACTTTATGTATTATTAACCAGTATGCCTCACAGTCCTTTGCTTATAATATCAGTACCTATATTATAACTTACCCTTATAATGAACCATGCCCTAAATCAGAGATTTTCAAATGGTAAGTCATACCATACAAATTATCCGAATCATTTGTGTGCAGCCCCCACCCCATTTTTTTTTAGGGTGGGGGGTGCACTTATAGGTGCCCTTGTCCGTCATTCCGTCCGTTCTTCCGAATTTGTGTCGTACATAGCTCAAAAAGTATTTTACCTAGAGTCATTAAACCTCAAAGGAATGTTATTCAGCATGCGAAGTAGTGCACCTGTTGCTTTGATTTGGATTTCGTGTATGGCCCTTGACTTAGTTAAAGATATGTATAAAAAGGCCCTAAAAGTTTGTGTTGCATATGCAGTATCTCAAAACGTATTTGACATAGAATTATGAAACGTTACAGGACTCTTATTCAGCAAGTGAAGTTGTGCAACCTGGGTTTTGTTAGAGATTTCACTTAGCAAGAGCAGAGTAATATCCCTTGATTTAGTCAAAAATATACATAGAAAGGCATAAAAAATGTATATCATGTATCATAAAACATAACTGACCTAGGGTCATGAAACCATGTACAGTGACAGGAAGTGGGGACATCAGTGTTCTATGAACACACATCCAGTTTCTTTTTTAATTCATACAATGAAAATACTAGTAAATAAGATGGCTAAGACTTTTCAATTTATACAGTAGCACAAAAGATGTTTACATAAAATATACTTTTCAACTTCAAAGGCCAGTTTCAGTATATGTGATATAATATGTGATATAATATCTGAAAAAAAAGTTTCAATATTTGAGCCGTGCCATGGGAAAACCAACATAGTGGGTGTGCGACCAGCATGGATCCAGACCAGCCTGCGCATCCGCGCAGTCTGGTCAGGATCCATGCTGTTCGCTAACAGTTTCTCCAATTCCAATAGGCTTTAAAAGCGAACAGCATGGAGCCTGACCAGACTGCGCGGATGCGCAGGCTGGTCTGGATCCATGCTGGTCGCAAACCCACTATGTTGGTTTTCCCATGGCACGGCTCATTTGATATCAATACGGTTGTTACAGTTCTGTTGAGGGTGATACAACGCCATGCTGATGCTATTTTCGATTTTTCCAGTATAAACAGGAAATTTTATTTGTTCTATTGAAACGTGATGCAATTTCATCTGTAGTATCAATTTATCATGCCGGATACCGGAGTATTCCCGGGGGCGCCACGTGGTGTATAAGTTGTCATGCGTTATATTAATGCGATATCGCACCCCTGGGGCTTATATGGCTATGTATTCGGAATCAATGAACACGGTTTTAGCGCTACATTTAAAAAAGACTGATATCTATTCCTGTTGATTCATATGCTTGCAACAATATCTATTTAACACTAATGTAATATACACGAATATCAAGAAAGCACATTTAGACTTTTTACCCCTTAAAATCGGGAAATGAAATAATGTGACTTTAGTGAAACGCCTGATATTAGTCCAGTGTCATTTTCAAGATCGTCAGGGGTTAGATTAAAACCATTGCATACTTGGTCTCCAAACGGTCACGGTACCAAGAGGCACGCTTAATGGAAAAATTACTATTATTTTGAATTTCAAATTATGGTCGGCTTTTCTTGTGACGGCAAAAATTAAAAACTTTTAATTGTCTCTAAAAAAATTCCGCTCTACCACATGTTGGAACTTCAACCAGTCTGAAAGCGCTAGTACCTGACTTGTTGTTTTTTGGCACAATTTTGAAATTGACCAATGAAAAAGTTTGTGTTCGGAGACTGATCCCTAAACTTATCTGTATACCTAGACGCATGCGCTATGATTTCCTAAAAGCCCATTTACTGAAATTATAAAACATTATGATTATAATAAATACTTACATCCGCGCACCCATTATAGCTGTCCAAAATAGTCCGTAAAAATACGCAGAATTAGCACAAAAAAACTAACATTGAAATGATTTCTGCATGCAATGATGCTGTTCAAAATGTCAAAATACGAACGCGATGATAGAATATGAACTAATACCACAGGGACGAAAACAATTCATAAAACTAAAGTAAATAAAAATGCAAATGTCAAAAACGTTTTATATATGCAAGGCGCTTAATGTGTTTTGCTCAAAGCGTGTAATTTTAATTCAGGCTTTCAAGGTAATCGAAGAGGCATCTTAATTTATTCAGCTAAATGATATATTTTTAGGCAAAATTTTTCAGATATTTGGACATTTATCCATGGGAATGTATGTTGGGTTTTTTTTTCATATTATTGTTTAATACACGTTTTTAGTTGTTGAGTAAGCATAACCGTGCCTTTTCAAGCCCATGCGAAAAAAAGCCTGTAAATGAAAATAGTATAGTATAGTATTGTAGTGACGTGGTTTAACTACTGAACCATCATCATTATCATCTTTTAAAGATATCCAAAACAAGTTCAAGCTGAATGGAAATAAATATCTTTCTTTCGTAATAAATAGAAAAACGTCCTGTAAAATGAAATCTTTAATTTTCTAAAAATTTCCGACAAGATTTAGACTTTCTTCTTTGTCGTAGGTCGAGACAAGTACAAAATCTTTATAATGTTATATTATATATTTTTGACAGGAAAGTACATATATAAATGCAAGTTTTAGGTGAATTTCCATCGCCAGACAAGAAACAAGCGTCTCCGCTAAAACAATAATTAGGACTATACAGGAAACAAAAGAGCAGAAGAAATTCTTTGAATTTCAGATATGAAACATGCAATGGTATGATGGTCAAATTTGCTGATACTTATTATAACGAAGCTTTTGTAATTTTTATTTTAATAAAATTGTGTCAAATATTTGTCCTTATTGCGCAGGTAAAATAAAATCAAATTATTTAAAGGGGATGCATTCCCCAGCATAATGGTTGCACACTGATTGCTGAATATTACTGTAAAGGCAGATTTCGAGGGTTGGGCGCGAAACTATCGTGTCTTGTTCTTTATTTATGTACAGTTGCAATACTTTCGCGCTCAGTCCTCAAATTGTATATATTTCTTTTTTTTTTAAATGAAGTTAAAATTCTTCATTTAGCTATTCATAAAGATATTAAAAGCAAAACCCGCGTGTCTTTCAGATGTTACAAAATATGTGAATTTTAGGCCCATTAAAGCAAAGTTTTACATGTATGCCTGCCAAACGTGTCAGATTTTTTTAACAAACTTTGTTTTATCATCTTTTTTTCTGTGTTTATACCACAAATCACCACAAAGTGAAAACTGTGTCTTACTTTGCGATCAAGGCGAGATTCAAGCCATATGTACGGTACAAACTGTATACGTTCGTGTACATGTCGTGTTCCCGCGAGCAATATTCAAGTTTATATATGATCGCTACATCACCACGAAATAGCATAATGTCTGACTTATTAGGTATATTGTCATACAGGTTTTCAACGTACAAACAATGTCTTTGTAATGAATAAAATCTAATAATAAAAACTTTTGAGTGACAACTAAATGCGGGCGGCAAAAGTATATGTATATATATAATAGCCGTACATAGTCCCGACATCTTCACACTGTAAAGAAAAAGAAACAGCCCGCATACTTGCACGAATATAGGTTATGAAAGACCGTTGCCGAACTTTAAGGAAATAATACTTTAACATTACTTAAAACATGAAGCCTGTACGTCTTTATTCGGGTTATATTTGTGCATATTCTTATTTTTTTTTGTGCGAAAATTTATCTTAAACGAGAAAGTGTAAAATATACTTACTGAGATTTAGATGTAAAGATAAGCTCCTAGGCACAATCATTGCCAGACATGTCAATTGGAGTTTTAAAAAATACATCTTGAAAATCAGTAATCGGTAAACTGCATGTTTTTACGTTAAATTTTGAAAATTTTAAGCTTAATCCGCCATATTGTAACATTAAATGTCCGTGATTTTCAAGTGTAACCCCCGATTATAGCTGAAGCACGAAATATTTTTCAGTTAATCCCCGACGTTTTCGCGAAAAATGACAATGTTTCTGGTCTTCAACAGGTAAATGTATGACACATGTTTCATTTAGAAAAATGGGAATGTCATCTCAAAATCTCATACTTAATGTTACGAATAAGATAATGTTTTTCTTCGCAAAAGTTGCATTTTTTTAGCGAAAAAATGTTGTGTGTATTTTGCTGACTATGACAATGATAAATAACACAGCTTTCTGTATTTTTTCTTTATATTTTTTAACGGTTATAAATAAGAGCCATCATCGGCATCATCATATTATTTTTATCAACATCGGCATCATCATCATCATTATCATTATTGCCATCATTATTTTTATCATCATCATCGGCGTCCTCATCATATTCTTAGAATAACTGTGGAATAAATAAAGAAATAATTATTTACAATGTTATGGATTATATCTATAGACATGAAAAGCCCGTCCGGTTACTTCCAATCAGTAGGTTGTGGATTAGAATCCCGTATGTCCTTCGAAGACACTATGTATTTAGTCCTCTATTTCTGGTTCATCATGCGGAAGTTATCAATATACACTAGTGTATCATTGAAGCTTCCATGTACACCGCCGTATGAACACATCTGCGAATGTCTGTAAATAGTTTTTTGAGTCCCTGCTCACCGTCAGTAATATTGAGTGGCTGCTTAGTTTAATCAACGTTGAAATTCTACTGCTACATATGTACTTTTTCCTCTGTACCGGAACCATTCAAATGTTTGTGTTATATCAACATGGTGTTATATTCCCCCTGTTGTATTGAAAAATGCCTGGGTGAAATAAAAGATATGTCAGTCTGTTCTGTTCTGTTCAATATATCTAACCTATATAAAGAGATGAGGTCGGCGTATAAGCAATGGGCAATTATTTTATTCTCAAACTGTATTGACTAAAGTCACTTTGTGATTTTACCGTAAGAAAAAATATCGACTGAATGTAGGAAACAATTTCGTTTTTTTTTCTAATATTACTGGAATCAAATGGTTTATAAATAAATTCTTCCAGTATCTTAAAAGAGTCTGCCCATCACGAAAGTCCCTATTTTCAACATTATGAGCCCGGCGTTGTTTCCAGCTGTTGCTTTTAAGGATACACTTTAATAATTTAGTGGTGTGGGGTCGCCGAGAACGCATGTGCATGTGCGTTTATTGGCCAGTATTCACCAAAATTTAAGAGTAGGCTAAATCTATTCGCTATATCTTGATTCAAGTAATACAGAATTTACTCTAAACTGGCAGGTATTTCAGTTTGTTAAAAGTTTAAGTAAAATAAATGTCTTCTAGAGAAAATAACAGCGAATAAGACATTTGCGTACCTATGCGAAAGACCAAATTCTAACTATTTGAAGAAGTCGAACTTGTTCGGCAGCTGTGATAAAAACTAGTATATCTGACGAGACGAGACGTAAAATTGACGCTGTTCTCGTTTTTTTTCTAATAGTTTCGTCACTTTAACTTGTTGCTTAGATTAATTCTAACCTCTGTTTAACGCTACCTCTGATGAGCGAGCACCTGCCTAGAAAGGTATATATTTGCTTTCCGGCTGAGTAGCATAATTCTGGATAGATTTTGGATAAGTCGACGTGTAATTTTGTTTAAGATGCAAAGACTCGTTAAATTCTGTACTTAAAGTCTGGACCTGCGTTTACTTGTGATATGCCACGCTACCTAGCAACATTGTGAATTATTTGAACGATAATTACGTCCCTTGTTGTTAATCTTTTCACGCGAACAAAGAGAAGAAAGTAATAAAACTAATAACCTTTATAATTGGAACAGTCTGAAATGCGATTTTGCCATTTTAATTTGAAACAACTTACACCAACATAACGTACAACATTGAAAACAACATTTACACGAAGGGAAGTATCTCGTGCTCAATCTGTTTGCTATAATATTTTATACAAAGGGAGACAACTAAATCTTCTACACAATCAATAGTTACCTCTCAGTTGTCCATACAAACTACGGAGTTTGATGTCTTCTGTATTTCTTAATAAAGTTTGGCAATCTTCAACGGGTTGCAATATACACTAGGACCCCCCTTTAGCTCACCTGAGCACGAAGTTCGGCCGGTCAGATTCAGAATCATTGGACGGTCTGTTGTCCATAATATTCTTAATGAACAACTCCTCTTATTTCAAACGACTACACATGAATGTTCCTTGGACTTGCCGCCGTTATATTTTTTCAAACCTTAGTCATCCGTGGCAACCAAACAGCAACGTTTCTTGGCTGACTCTCCACCAAATTCCTCCAAGTCCTGTTTCTTTGTTAAAAGCATGGCCGCTAAGGGACAGTTTTTTTCGTGCATAACTACAGTGGAAATTTTGAGATTCAAATGCTTCTGTGATTTAGTTTTTCAGAAGCTGCAAACCTTCAACAGCAATGTTTCTTGGCTGACTCTCCACCAAATTCGTTAGATTATTCCGTTTTGTTAAAAAAAACATTGTGCAACCAAGTGGCGAAGCAGGTTTTCTCTATATATTAAGTGTAACCCGCAGAAACTGCCGACACGATATTAAATACAATCCTGACGAATCCGCATTTTATTGTGACTCTAAAATATCAGTAATATTTACACAGAAAGATTATATTACTGTTGCAGTGGTGTGGACTTTCAGAACCTGAGCTCGTAAATAGTTTGTATTTCGCCAAGACATTGCGATGAAAATAAGGAAAATGCTTTAAATTTGGTCATTTAGTGCCTGTAAACCTATTAATAACAATCGATTTATACTTTAATACTCCGTACACTTCAAAATATGGGATGATATATAATGTTTTAAAATACATCTTTTTGAAAAGTCTCTGCTGACATTTTATTACATGTGTTATGTAAATATTTAGGGACCAGCAGTGCAATATGACTTGAAAAACTATTTTCTTGTCGGTAGGATTGACTTTTTAATATTTACCAGGCCGAGCTTCTCTAATGGTAACCTTCCTTCGTTGAATAATGATCACACACAGTGTGTAAGGAAATATAATGTTCAGCAATGTAAGTTGATCTTGTTTCTGAGATATCTTTAATATAACTTTTGTATTAAGATATTTTCTACGGGAAACAAATTGCTCTAAAGTATAATTCTTCTAAAAAGAAGTCTTTGAACATGGCGCAGTCATTTTTGTGCATATGGTTTATAAATATAACTTGAACTGAAACTTCTTCAAGGATTTCAGAATCCATGTCTTCTGTAAACATTCGGGGTAAGAACCGTACATTAACATACTTTCCATTATCACTACATACTTGTGTTTTTAACGGCATAATACCAAAAAGAAGGCACAAACGGTGAGCGGTAGTAAGGTGATTTCGATGACAGACGTTCAACCTGGAAGTCGTAGACTTTATCATTGCTGGGTGTACGACTGCATTTCCACATAAAGCTCCAGTACTGAACTTTCGCTGAGAGTTGACAAAATCAGCTTCAGCCCTGCCTTCTTTGAACTAATGTCATCAATCATAACAAGAAGTCCCTCGGACACGAAATCGGTGATATGGCACTGGGTGGGTGTGGGGGAGGTGTAGGTGATTGGTGGGGATGGGGAGGTTATCAAGGCTTCACTTTTGGCAACAGAGCCATTTTAACAAATTTTTTAAATTAATTATTAAAATTTTTATGTATGATACTTATTTGTACAATTTTTCTAATGTGTTACAGCAAACAATTGCTCTTTTTGCATACCATTCGATTCCTACATGATATTTTACTAGTTATTAGCAAATTGAATAGGTTCACAAAGAGATCGCATTTATCCCCAATACACAAAAGAGCCGTGCCATGAGAAAACCAACATAGTGGGTATGCGACCAGCATGGATCCAGACCAGCCTGCGCATCCGCGCAGTCTGGTCAGGCTCCATGCTGTTCGCTTTTAAAGCCTATTGGAATTGGAGAAACTATCAGCGAACAGCATGGAGCCTGACCAGACTGCGCGGATGCGCAGGCTGGTCTGGATCCATGCTGGTCGCATACCCACTATGTTGGTTTTCCCATGGCACGGCTCAAAATATTATATTTAAAGGCAATTAATTGACGGTTAACTGATGCATAGTTGGTGCTGATGAAAGCGGTATAATGATTCCTATTGTGTAGCAGACACAACAGATGTATAATGACATTTCTAACTTTTAAGTCTGAAAGTTCGGTTGAAAGAGCTATGTTCATGTTTGCAAGTAGCACATTTGTCGTAATTTGTATTTGTTTCGTTCAAGGAGTCGAAGGAACAGGGAAACAATGGAGTGCCGACGATAGAATCAGTGATCTTTTGTTTCGTTATGGATATAGGGGAATGTAAGTTATTTTAAATGCACGATGATCACATATTAATAAACACGTGTGCGCACGTGTAAGGTTTTATTAGTACTAGGAATATATACATGTTGTGCGTCTGTGTGAGCAATTTCTTCGAGCAGTCATATTTTCTGAAATCGTTCTTTAAAATTTTAGTCTTGTTATATTACTTTAAATAATGACTAAATCTTGAATTAATTCCATCATGAAGTTTTATCTCAGTATTTCAATCTTTATACACTAACGCAGTTTAGGGAAAACACTGAAAATGAGGTAACGTATAAAGGCAACTTGGCATCGTAGTATCGCAGATTTAACTCGATAAAATAAATGATTTATGAATATATATATATTTGTTCAACATTATAATAATTATAAAGCAGTTCAAAAAAGTATTTCCCCAACTAAACAAATACTGATGTTATACACAGCATTGTGTATACAAACTTTTTCTGACACATCCCTGTGAATCTTTTTTCTTATTCCTTCCAAACGATTTTCTTACATATTATTACTACTAGTATCTGAAGAAGCTTTCGTGTGTACGAGCCCTCCGTAAGGATTTTAATTTACCCAACATACAAAACTTTTTCCCCTATATAAGAATACAGTTCGGCAACAAATAGAGGTTTTGAATGAGGTCGTAGAAATTTAGCGGTGTGCCGTAACCATGGAAACGGCTACCGAAGCTGGTAATCGCGGAAACTCGAAAACTTTCTTTTGTCATATTTCAAAAAGTAATGGTATTTGAAACTTGATTTTTTCATATTTTTATTAAGTTATAAATACCTATTGTTTGCAGTGATTATATTCTAAATATCTTATTAAATTTCTTAATTGTCGTCAGCACGTGCAATTTTAGTTATTAGCAAGTGCATTCAGTTATGAATCAACAAGGTGCCTCTTTTAATCAGAAAATATTTTCTGCACTTAATTACAACTATTGCTGATTTTTGGCTTGAAAATTTTGTATAATACGCATGCAATTAAAATTCTAAACGTTTTGATACGTCCGTTTAACACCATTTCATATATTAATGCAGCGGATTGCATGAGTTCCGCTTAAGTCGGTGCTTGGGGCGTGTGAATTGTTGCACATTATTATATTACAACTCATGAACAGATTCAATTGAACCGAATTTGCTATTTGTTTTGTTTGGTATTTTGCGACATATGTAGATAATAGGGTTATTACAATAGTAGATCGGTCTGGGAGGCTGTATTCGGCTCGGTGGATTTTGCCAGATCAAATCTCACGAAGCGCGCAAGCGCCGAGTGTGATCCGACCTTGCAAAATCCACTCGAACCGAATACAAAATCCCAGATCTAGATACTGTTATAATGACCTTTTTATTATATCTCTCTACCTTTTTGTTTGTTGTTTTGTTATTGAACGAAATCTTTAATATTTATCGATATTAAAATGGAACTTAGTGAAGTTTTAATGTGCGCTATTTATAGAACTATGTCAGGTCATGCATATTAGTGAAAGTAGTCCGGCAGGTACAATACGGGAGGTACAATACGGAATTTAAAAGGTACAATACGGATTTTTTTCTGCCTGTTCATCTTTAATTGTGAAATACAAATGTACAAGCCGATTTTTTTTTACAGAAGATATATAGGTATATAATAAAAAGAAATCTTCTTTCAGACATTTTTAAGTTTTGAGATACACGTGTTTGATGTTGAACCCTTTTTAGCTGGATACTACGTTTTCCTCTTTGATTGTGTCAAAAGGGAGAAATGTTGGACTCCTGGATATGAAATTCATAAACTTGGGTTGAACTCTTCTATCCCGTTTCGTCGGACCCTTTACAGTAGTTCTCTTATTGTGCATATATGGCTCCATATAGGTTTTAATTCATATATATGTTACAGATTGCATGTGTTGCAGCTACACGGTACTTTTCACGATCGCTTTCCGAGAAAGATTTTATTGTTTTAGGCTTTTAAGGATTAAAAATTAAACATTTCAATCTAATTTGCACATTGTAATATGAATTGGAAACTGCAAAACATTTCGCATTTGCAGTTCAAATTGCAAAATGAATTTTTATTTTGCGGTTCACAATTATTATAAATAGCGATTCGCCTTCCGAGAAAGATGTTATTGTAATTTGCTTTTCAGGCTTTGAAATTTAACATTTCAATCTAATTTACACTTTGAAATTTGAATTGCAACTGCAAAACATTTTGCATTTTACAGTTCGAATTGCAAAATGAATTTTTATTTTGCGGTCCATGATATAAATGAATGGCGATTCTCTTTCTAAGAGAGATTCTATTGTATTTTGCCTTTCAGGCATTATTATTAAAGATTTCAATCTAATTTGCACTTGGTAATTTGAATTGCAAACTGCAAAATATTTTGCACTTTGCAGTTCAAATTGCAAAATGAACTTTTATTTTGTAGTACGAGAGATATATATCCGCGATTCGCTTTCCATGAAAAATGTTAATATTTTGAGCAACTCGGGCTTTAACATTGAATTTTTCAGTCACATCCGCGCTTTTGTATTTTGAATTGCAAACTGTTTTTCTTTTCTGCGATTTGCGATTCGAATGAAGAAGTTGTACTTATTATTCATGATATATACGAATTGTGAAGTTTTGAGCTTTTCAGTTTTTAATGATTAATATATTCCAGGCTTTAAAATCGAACATTTCACTCACTTTTGCGCTTTGTATTTTTAATTGCTAACTGCAAAATATTTTGCGCTTTGCTATTCAAATTGAAAAATGATTTTTTTTCGCCGTTTAAGATATGAATTAATCGCGATTCGCTTTTCGAGAAAAGTGTTTATATTTTGAGCTTTTCAGAATTTTGAATTAAACATTTCACTCTCATTTGCGCTACATATTTTGCAGTTTGCATTTCAAAATGAATGTATGGATAAGCCTGAAAGCAAATTACAATAACATCTTTCTCGGAAGGCGAATCGCTATTTATATATAATTGTGAACCGCAAAATAAAAGTTCATTTTGCAATTTGAACTACAAAATGCGAAATGTTTTGCAGTTTCCAATTCATATTACAATGTGCAAATTAGATTGAAATGTTTAATTTTTAATCCTTAAAAGCCTAAAACAATAAAATCTTTCTCGGAAAGCGATCGTGGTTTATATAAGTCTTGAATAGCAAAATAAGAATTCAATTTGCAATTCGAACTGCAAAATGCAAAATGTTTTGCAGTTTGCTATTCATATTACAATGTGCAAATTAGATTGAATGGTTATGTTTCAATCCTAAAAAGCCCAAAACAATTACAACTTTCTCGGAAAGCAATCGCGGTTCGTACAATTCTTGAATTGCAAAATAAAAATTCATTTTGCAATTCGAATCGCAAACTGCAAAACGGTGGTTTTCAATTCGAATCGCAATCTGCAAAATAAAAATTTATTTTGCAATTCAAATCGCAAACTGCAAAACGGTGGTTTGCAATTCGAACTGCAAAATGCAAAACTGCAGATCAACTTAACGCCTATAACTTTAATGTTTCAAAACCGTCATTAACATCTTTCTTGGAAAGCAAATCATGGATCATATACATCTTGTATTGCAAATTAATAATCCGTTTTGCAATTCGATCTGCAAAATGCAAAACTGTTTGCGGTTTGCAATTCGAACTGCAAAATGCAAAATTCGAATTGCGAACTGCAAACTGCAGACCAACTTAACGCCTATGTATTTGATATAAACTTTGTAAAAGTTTGATGATGTATGCTTTGTTATTTTGCTCTCAAAAAGTGTTCGTCATCATTATTCACAAAAAGATAAAATCCACAAAGCGTATCAAAGTGTTCCTGTGCATATATTTTAGCCATGTTGAGTTGGTACACGCTAACCGTTAAACTCCTTATTTCATTGTGACTAAATACAATAAGAATCATCTTCTCGGCATGTTCAGTCCCCCCGTAAAGTTTCAATGTTCCGGCTCAAGTGGTTCTCAAGTTATGGATCCGAAAAGGTTTTTCATGTTCAGGCCCCTGTGACCTGGACCTCTGAAAGAATGGTCCTATGATCAATATGTGTCATCTACATTCATGTCCAATCATCCCTTGAAGTTTCCACACTCTGGGCCAAGTGGTTCTCCAGTTATGGATCGGAAACGGTTTTCCATGTTCTGGCCCCTTTCATCAAGTGAACCCGAAATCAATAGGGGCCATCTACTCTGCATGTCCAATTATCCTATGAAGTTAAAACATTCTGGGTCAAGTGATTCTCCGGTTATTGGTCGGAAACGGGGGAGTGGGGGTGGGGAAGATATAACTAAACATGTGTCAACTGGTGCCCCTACTTCCTGTCCAAGATTCTAGGTGATTTTTTATGATATAGGCAACACAGTTTTTAAGCATTTTATGTTTTTTTTTTGTTTTCAATAAGCCAAGGACTATAACTCTGGTCTGGCTAAGTACATGTCCAAACAGAACACATGGTGTAAAAAACTGAAACTGAATAATTTGATTAAACGCCTATTCTTATACGATGATATATTCAATGGCGTTGTACATAATAATAATTATTATTACAATATTAATAATGACAATAATAATAATAATAACAGCCTTATTGTAACAAACAGTCATGACCGCACCCCTCCCGTTGAGGTCATTTTACCCCTACTGCAAATACTGATGCTAAAAGCATCACATGGTACGCCCAGAAGGGCTGCATATAGAGGTTCAACCCCCTCCCACCCCCGGTTAATGGTGCCATCATATACTATATAAGAATGAAATACTACACACTACCTTGCCCATAGAGCCTTACCAACAAGTGCGTTTAATTAAACAAACCTTGAAAATATAAATGTTGAAATGTCAAACCTTTTACAAATATTTAAGATCTATCACCTGCTGTTTTCGCGTAATAAACAGTTATCAAAAAATTTAAAACAATGCCGCGAAATACAGTGTCTTAAGATTTTTTTTTTTTTGAAAGTGTCAAGCGATTTACTTTTGCGTAGTTCTAACGGCAATTCATTCCAAAGTTTTGGACCAATAGTACAGAAACTTCTATCATTGACTGTTTTGCACTTGTTATATGGAACAACATAACGACCTTCAGAATTTTCAGACGATCTCAAACCTTGTCTACTAGGAATTTACTCTGTAAGCAATTCTGTTAAATACAGAGGTGCTCTGCCAGTGTGACAGCTATACATGAAAGAAAGTATCTTGAACTCAATTCTTGCTTTCACCGGCAACCAATGTAAGTGATGCAATGCTTGTTTAGAACGCTCAAATTTCCTCCTGTGATGGCAAAACATGTTTTGCGCACATGTTTTGAATACGTTGCATCTTACGCACCTCACAGTTAGCTACACCATACAGTATAACATTGCAGTAATGCAGATGTGAAATAACTAGTGACAAAACTAAAATTTCAGTGGCTGCTTTTGTTAAGTATTTTCGGATGTTCTTAATTCGTAGTTTATTCAACATGGCTGTACGACATTTGCGATTTACATGATCTTTAAAGTTCAAGGTTTCGTCAAGAAATGCACCGAGATATCTAATTGTGCTTTCGCGTTTGACATCATCACCAGCAATATTAATGGAATTTGTAAAACATTTGTGCTCAATTGAGGTCTGCTACCAAACATAATAGATTCAGTTTTGGAAGTGTTCATTTTCAGTTTGTTTCTATTCATCCAGTCACACCATTCAAGGTCTCTGACCGCTTGTGATTCTACAGAAACAGATGTAGGACGAAAGCTTTTATTTTTAAAAGAGTTCCAGCGTAGGTTAGATACAGCCACGGACCAAGGCAACTGCCCTGGGGCACACTGCATTGAAGTTGGCGGTCTGATGAATATACATTGTTAATATTAATCTTACTGCTGATACGTAGAATCATGTGCTTTCCTGACTTATTTACTGAGTTGTAAGCCTAGTACTGTCTGCATAGTATACGAACCGGGTGACCCGGGCTATGAACATCAGTTGAAACCATGCAAACCTTCTGAGCAAACTGATTAAATTTTTCTTTTGTTAACTGTTGAAAACGACAAGCGTTTTGATTTAAAGAAGCACTGACACTGTCGCCTAGAGCCAGGTGCTTATACACCTGGATATCGTCGATTAAAATTAAACTCCCTCCGCATGCAAGAACCAACACCAAAATTACTCAAACTATGTATTAAAGATCATAAAATATGTACTTCGAAACTTTCACTTGTTCTGATTTGCGGAGGTGCGTTAATTTCACCTACATTTAGACCGTTGGCATAGAAACAGAAAATTTATTTCTAAACATTTCTGCCTGAAATATATTAGTTTAGGTGGTTACCACTAAAGCTAGATGCTTTTTTGCAGTTTTCAACTGATTTTTAATTCAAATTTGAATGTTTCAAATTTTGGGGCCAGAAACAGCCATAACAGTCCCCATGCCTTTCATCATGATCATCAAATTTAAGATTTGAATATCTCTTATCGTAAATCTTAAGCATGAATTAAAGATTCTGCTGAGAAATAACCGGTCGGATGTTGAAGGTCTTCAAATTGTTTCTGTAACATATACTATGTTCTCGATTTCAGACCTATCCACGACTTTGCAGATAGATACATTTGTAATAGCGAGAATAGACACTTTTACTTCTTACTGAAAACAAAGTTTTGCGAAATGAGCATGAGCGGTAAGCCACTTTTCAAGTTATTTTGATTTACTACTCCGTTATTGTCACGTGTTTTCCACCTGGTCGCGTGAGATTTTCTCCGTTTGTCATAACCGGTAGGAAATAAAACATTTGGCACTTTAACAGAAACACTCGAAACATAAATTAATATATATCATAAAGTTATGAAGACCGTCTTTAACCCTTACCCTGCTAAATTTCTAAAATGGACTGGTCCATCTTTCAATTTGGGCAGTACCATTTGTTATTCAAAGGGGTGTTCACTGAAAATTTACTGACAGAATAGCGAACAGTGCAGACCATGATCAGCCTGCACTGTTCTTGGTCTGCACTGGTCGCAAAGGCAGACTCACTGGCCACAAGCAGGCTAAAGTGATTAAAGGCATATTTGTAATCAGAAATGACGTAAACATTTCCGTACGTTTTTAGTTGTATAAATTACGTAAATCTATAGAGATTTCATTTAGTATGGTTATGCAAAACAAAAAGAAGAAAAAAAGTCAGGATTACTGAATTTCGTAAAATTTAAACGAGGGTGGCCCTTTTATTTAGTTTAGTAGCTCACTGTTTACATTCTGTTTGTTTTCAGATTTGAATGTTTATCGGTTTTTACTGAAACTTTGCAAGGACCAAAGCAAGCATGAGAAATCTACTGTCTTAGATTTTTTAGTGTCGACCTTCTTGGATATTGATCGTAAGTTAATGTCAGATTTTTTGTGCCCCCACTACTGAGTGGAGGGGGCATATAGATTTGGTTTTGTCCGTGCATCTGTGCGTGCGTGCGTCCGTCCGTCTGAAGAAAGTTTGTGACGCGCCTAGCTTAAAACGTATTTGATATAAATTAATTACACCTTGCATGAGTCTTTACCATGATATGAACTTGCGCATTTCCTATTTTTCGTCTGGCTCCGCCCCCTATTTCCAGGGTTATTGCCCCTGAAAGAGTAAAAAATGCACATTTTCACCTAATGACGTGCCTAGCTCAAAAAGTATTCGAACCTTGCTTGAGTCTTTATCATGATGTGACCTTGCACATTTGGCATTCTTCTGGAGATTTTAGTGCTAATTACAGAGTTACGGTCCTTGAAATAGCCAAAATAGTGGATTTTTTTGTTTGTGATGCTCATAGCTCAAAAAGTATGTGGCCTAGAATAATGAATCCTTTATATAAAATACTTTATATAAAAAGACTGCAAACATTTGAGTTATTGCCCCTTATTTGTGACAAATGTACCAGTGTGGTACACCTTACGAATCTTTTAGTTTGACACCCTTTTTAATCAGGTTTTGAACAATTACACCCCGTTATTCGCATGTTCTGGGAAGTCGAATATTCTCTCCTAACAGCATGATATTTTTTACATTTAACGTCTTATTCTATTCCAGGAGACGGACAAATCACCCGCTATGAAAACTTTGTACTTGAACAGTTTGAGGATTAATATGCGATAAAGGGAAAAGAAAACAGTTATGGATAAAATGCTTTTTTTTCTCAGATTCTCAGAGGATGTACATCTTCACTTGGCTAATTCTCGACTATAATACCTAAATATGAAAAAGTTACCATAATTTGGTTCTTGTAAAATCGAGAGGACTTTTTAATGAAAACCTCATTGGTCAAACAGTGGTTTTATGTGTATAATTGTGAAACATAAAGTGGTATGTCGGAAATTTTGACCTATATCAACTACGTTTCTGTTGAACTGACCACGTTGGGTGTCCAGACTCTTCCTCAGTTATAAAGTATATTCGGATGAACATTAATTTAAGGTGTTTGTAATGTTACATTATTTTCGTTTGTTTTGTTACTGACTTAGCTGAAGAGAGCGAATTACCATTAAAGTAGGCTTGTATACAGAACTTGAAAAACTCTTTTTTTTAAACGGGGGACTAAAACATCAGGCACATTTTTGGCATTCGAAACAGTTGTTTCCCTTATATAAAAGAGCAAAGTCAAGTTGATCGTTTGATTCAGTCATCGCAGTTAGAACTTACTAAATCACAGTTACAGCTTTCACAGTCGTAATTAAGACTTTCTTTCTCGTGGTTACGACTTTCAACTTTTGTCATCACGACTTTGCAGTTTCCAGTCTTGACCTTCGTCTTCATGCTGTGCTTGCACTTCGTACATATTTTCATTAAATACTTGTACATGTATACTAGTACTGCATCTTGAAACTCTTTAAATGTCGTTGCAGTTGGCACCAGCTTAAATATAATACCTGCGTACAGTTTGTGTGATGTTTTGGAATGGCAAATGCAGGCTGTGCAGAAATTGACAGTAATTGAACTGTTTTGGTATATACAGCTATGCATGATATCCCTTAAATTCTTTTATCCCATTTACGGGCCATTAGTTATGCTACATTTGCGTACGCGACAAAGGGAAACAAAACCTTCAAGAATTCGTCTTTGGTCATTGTAAGAGTTGTTTCCCTTAATCAAGCCGGTGTCATTTGGTTTTCTTTAATAATCAGAAATAGTGAAACTTTCTGATGCAGGTTTACGACGGTTTCATAGCTTTTTTCTATGGGATTTACCTGTAATTTACAGAGAAATAACGCCTATTCCATCCGGTCCAACATATAATTACGCTTGCAAACGACAAAAGCAGTTTCCAAAATAATGTTTCCCGTGCTATGCTTCCTCCACCTTTTGTTATTACAGGATTACGGACATGGTTTTTATAGCAAATTAATACGGATCAAGGCCCAGTTATTGTCAGGGATGTTGCAGTTTTTTCTCCGCAATCTGGATATGGCGCATTCTATGGGCTGCTTTTCACAAGATTAAAATTAAATTCCCAATCCGATTACCTGTTCCCGAGAAAAGAATTGTTAATTTTTATCATGAAAGTCAATTAGGAAACGAAATTATATCGAGAATGTAAGGCTTGTAGGGTTGTGACTTCAGTGGTTTGCAGTTATATAGGTCGCCCTCAAGACGTCAGATAACTTCAGCATTTCTTACTCCCTTTAAGGCCAGTATTGCACACAGTTCTTATAACAGATAACTTTCACCTTGATTTCATAAAACAAACATTCTGACCACGTTTTATGTAAATCAGATAGATCATTTACTTAGTTTTCAGTGAGTTGGCCTGTTTTTTTTTGTTTTTTGTTTTTTATCAAAGTGACACATTACCCTAGATTTTAAACAGACACACATTCTCACCTAGTTTCATGAAGATCAGGAAGTTTTTTTTTTCATGATTTGACCTAGATCTAGTAACCTAGTTTGACATCTCGTGTAACCAAGTTTTAATCTGACCTACACTTCACAGAGATAAGCATTCCAAAAAATAATAGAAAGTGTGACCTCTAAAATGTTAAGGTTATTCTATGATTTAAACTAGTGACCAAGATCTTGACACCCAATGTAACCCACTTTAAATCTTGACCTAGATTCCATAAAGGTAAAGGTTCTGACAAAAATTAGATGATCAAGTAAAAAATGTGGTCTCTAAGTGTTTTTTTTTCTTTCTGTTTAAACCTAGTGACCTAGTCTTGTTTTAGCTGAACAGTAAGTTTTAATTTTGGCTAGATTTTATACAAGCAAATATTCAGACAAAGTTTAATAATGATCAGACAGGATTTTCAATAGTAAAACAGATGCAATGGCAGAATTTCATGTGTTGCCATTGATGTATCACCAGTGGATTAGTTTAGAATAGTTTCCAACAGAACAAGCAATAGTTGACTGAAAATTACTCTTTTACCACAAGTTAGATGTTATCATTGGTAATGTTTGCGAGACACAATCTTACAGCAAAATAGTGTCTGCTGTCAGCTGAGGTAATTCCCCAGGTACAAGGAAGGACAGACATGTCATATCTATTCCGGGACGTTTTAACCTACTCGGTATTTTCAGATCTTTTTTTCTGGAAGACCTATAAAACTGGAGTGACATGACAGATGCAACAGGTATTCAGCGTATATCCTTCTTCCTGTTCTAAATTGTCTTTTAATGGATATGTATGACACAAATGGTTATCTATGTCATTGAAGACTCACATTTTCCATGAATGTAAATAACTGTTGTTCCTTGGTGTAGTTTTTTGTGTCAAGGTGTCAGTACTGTGAAAACTGTTTAAATTTAAATATTTTAGTACCAGGGTTTCTTTGAAAAAGTTAACTTCAATCTATCTTATTCTCCAGCAGACAAGCAGGTGCGATTTTAAACAGTACTCTTTTTTTAGTTAAGAGTGCAGTTTGTAGGTCCTGCCTACACATAAAAAATAAAAGGTACCAGCAATAGTTTTCCAATATACTGATTATCTATTTTAGTTAGAGTACACTCTGCAAGGCAGAAATAGTCTCTCAAGTACTTCATGACCTTTATTGATTTTCACCAGACCTTTTTTTATTGTTTTAATTTTTGGACTGAACCCACATTTATTACCAGTAAATAACTGACAGATCTAGCAGCTTTTTCTATGTTGTCAGTCATTACAGATCCTTTAACTATCTTAACAGATCCTTTATTTAATTTATATAAAGGTACTGAGCTCCAGATTGTATACAACAACGAAAAAAAGAAGAAAACTTTTAGATATCAGAAAATTATTGCTATATTTCTTAAGGCTTTGAAACTTAGTTACTGACAGATTATATGTTATGGAAACACATAAGAATTAGTTGTTTTTACTAATCCTGCATTCAAAATTGAAAAGCGTTTGTCACAGGGTACAGGAGGTAAACTTTACAAAGCTATATATTTAACAACCGTTATGGAAGTAATCCCCAGTGGTGTATTGGTCAAGACCGCAGGAAATTTTTTTATTGCTGCAGCAACCAATTTTCGATTCCAGACTCAGGCGTTGAAATAAACCTGACAAATCATATATCATTGGAGAGATAATTTTAATACAAATTTGAAAATAAAGAATTTTTGTTGTATATAAAAACGATACTTAAAAAACCTGTCAAGTACGTCATTTTACGCTCTGCTGAAAAAATGACGTTAGTGGTCATGTTTGAAGATTTATAGCTGCAAAACGGAGAATAACAGAGAACTGAAAAAAATACCTGTCAATCGGAAATACCGTCAACTTTAATTTGGCAAAATTTCATAACAGTCCGTTGAAAATCGTTAGGTGGCGCATACCAGTATTACCTTAAGATAGTTTAGAAACAAAAACTCATGTTCTAATGTTGATAATATGACCAAAATTTAATTTTAAAGAAAGATAATTTCTAGCCAAAATCTGGAGGTCAGTGCCTTTGAAATAAAATGTGCAATAGTTTAATATTTCTTGAATTTCTAGTATTCCATTCTGGATTGGACCAATGCTTGTTTGCTGTAGAACAAGATACTGGTAGGTAGAGGTCAACCTTTTTAGAATCATTAAAATGTAGATCTGTTACTAAATAGAAAACAGAACTTATTAAGCTATTTCTTTGCAACTCTTTCTTTTTTTACTTACTGCCTTTTTTGCATTTGCAAAGAGGTAACTAATACACAAACTAAGTTAGTGAAAATAATGTTCAAAATACTGCCTCTCAAAAAGTAAGATAGATGAGCTGCGTTTAAAACTCTTGAGAACGTTTATGTAAAAGCAGACTTTCACAACCAACTCAAAAAGGGAGAAAAATGTTGATTTTGTATTCTGCATACTTGTTCTCCATTGAATGTTAATTAGTCTGACCACTTTTAGAGTAGAAGGAACTTTGGTAAAAACTGACCTTAAATTGGACAGCTGTGTGATACTAAAGTTGCCAAATACTACATGACAAAAGATTTTGCTGAAATACACATATTCTGACAAAGTTTTATTAAGATCTAGTGAAATTATCTTCGCCAGAACCACAAGGTGCATCTATTATTTATCAAAATCTAGTTTTATAAACCATTTGACCCAGTTTCTCCAGGTGGCCTCTTGAGTGTTAACAACTGACCTAGTGACCTAGTTTTTGACCTCAGATGTCCCAGTTCTGAAAATGACATTTATTTTATAAAAAGACAAAAGTTCTGACAAGATTTCATGCAGTTAATGTAGAAAACCTGGCCTTCTGAGTGATAATTATTAGATCTGACTTTGTAACAGAGATTCGACACCTAAAGTTTAAAACTTGGCCTAGATCATATAAAGACAAACGTTCTAATAAGGTTTCATGTAGATCAGGTAGATAACATGGCCTCTACAGAGTTGATGAGTTTCTGTGACTTGACCTAAGCTACCTAGTTTTGACCTCAGGTAAGCTAGTTTAAATCTTGACACCTAGTTGTAAAGGGACACATTCCATATTCTGGCCAGGTTTTATGTTGATAAGGTTGATTAAAAAATGTGGCCTCTAGCCTGACAAAAGTTCTTCCTATGATTTGACCTAGTAACCTAGCTTTGGCTTCCAGTTGACCCAGTTTTGAAACTGACCATGATTTCATGCTACAAAATATGGCCTCTAAAATATTAACAAAGTTTTTTCAATGAAATATGAAAATTGCTACCAGTTTGCAACCCAAGAATATATTAAAATTGTGGCATTACTAGTCTAAGAGCAATTTTGTCCATTGCCAAACATGGCCCTTATACAATAAATTTAAGTTTTATGAAAATAAGGTCTGAAATGTGTTAACAGTAAATTGTTGATGGCTGGATAATGGATGAACAGAGAAATGGATGGACCAAGGTTATTCTCAAGATTTGTTAAGGTGAGTCAAAGATATACGAGCCGCGCCATGGGAAAACCAACATAGTGGGTTTGCGACCAGCATGGATCAAGACCAGCCTGCGCATCTGCGCAGTCTGGTCAGGATCCATGCTGTTCGCTTTCAAAGCCTATTGCAATTAGAGAAACTGTTAGCGAACAGCATGGATCCTGACCAGACTGCGCGGATACGCAGGCTGGTCTGGATCCATGCTGGTCGCAAACCCACTATGTTGGTTTTCCCATGGCATGGCTCAATTACCAGTAATTTTCAGAAAATGGCAGCAGCAATTTTGAAGTTCATAACATCACTTAACACTTCAGAAATATTTATTCATTAATTACCAGCTTTAAACAAATCTATACTTTCTTGGGTTTAAGTTGAAAATGTTGTTAAAATCTTGACTGTTATCTGAATGCATATAAAATAAATAGTATCGGCAATCTGTTTTTCATTGCCATGGGAAAAAAAACAAACAGCTGCCATTTTATTTTAAAGTGTTCTTAAATTTTTTACTGTTTGGCAGATTTCAATTTTTTCTCACTACAATTAAGGGATAAAGAATAATCTAACATAAATTATTAAAAATTATATTTTCTTTCAACCTGCAAAGGAGAATAGTTTAAAACTGAAATGAACTTATATAAAAATTGGCTAAGTTACTGTGGTTGGTACTTATAAAGATCAAGTGGACCATGAAGGCCCTCAGTATTGCTCACCTTCTTCTTATCCATGAGGACCAAGTTTCCAATTTGACTTAGAATAATTCAAGACATATATTCAGACCAGTTTTCATGTACATCCATTCAAAACTGTGACCTGTAGAATGTTAACAAGTTTTTCCATGATCTGACCTTGTAACATAGTTTTTGACCCATTTATGACCTAAGTTTCTAACTTGACCTAGTTTTCAATACAAAGACATTCTAACCAGGTTTCCTGTAGATAATACAGAAAATCTGGTCTGCCTATACCTGATACATCGCTCAGAGGAGAGCCTGGATCTTCCCTAACCATAAACCAACGGAAAAGTCACCATATGAATAGAATTGTGTTGGTGTGACATGAATCAAAACAAAAATATGCACCTGAATAGTTTAATTAGCTTCTCTTTTACATGTACTAAACACTGCTTTTAAAAAAAAAAAAACTGTTTTCCTACAATTTTAAGATTATCAGTGTTGTGATGGCAGTGTGATCATTACCAGTAAGTGAATACTGGCACATACATAATTATAAGTCTGTTGCTATTGGTTCAAATTCAGTTTCACAATTTTACTAATGAAAGAATTGCAACAATACTATTTCATAATTTCATGGCACTGTAATTTTGCTAATTTATTCTTACTTCAAGCTAATTTTTCCCAACATCACAACAGTAAATACTCTTCAGCATTTTCTTCTTCCTTCATTATGTCAATGATATTCTAGACATTATACTCCATGTACACATAACTCTTACTTCTATATCAGTATCTATTTCACTTTAATCTGCTTCTTTTACAGCAAGATATTTTATAAACTGTATTCATTTCAATTTTCTGTTTTATTTAATACAATATACACCTATCAGTATCAACTGGTTTTTAGCTTCTTCTGTGGTGGAGATTGCTGTTTGTTTTTCTGTGAGTTTATTCGTTCTTCTTTCTTTTCCAGGTATCTCTGTACATTCTCATATGTCCGCACCTTCTGCAGGCTTATCTGCTGTTTCTGGGAGTCAAGAGAAGCTAAAAATATACAATCAACAATCTATCAATATCATAAACGGCATAATATATTATTTACCTATTAATTAAATAGACCCAACGACTGTTTAATTTGTCTCTTCCTTTCGACATTTTTCTCCTATAATGTATTCTAATTGAAACTTCTAAAACCCCCTTCGATATTTGAGCCGTGCCATGAGAAAATCAACATAGTGGCTTTGCGACCAGCATGGATCCAGATCAGCCTGCGCATTCACGCAATCTGGTCAGGATCCATGCTATTTGCTAACCGTTTCACTAATTGAAATAGGCTTTGAAAGCGAACAGTATGGATCCTGACCAGACTGCGTGGATGCGCAGGCTGGTCTGGATCTATGCTGGTCGCAAAGCCACTATGCTGGTTTTCTCATGGCACGGCTCATATCTTGTAAACTGTTTCGTACTACAATAAGTACATTAAAATTTTGTAGTACATTTATAAAATTGCACATACATTTAGACATATATGTCGTAAATAGTATGTAGAAATTTAAACAAAATTAAATTATGAAAAGATATCATCTTACTTAATTTACGACCACAACCAATTTTTAAAACTTATCATTTATTTGTATTGTGACTTTTTAAAATTGGGCGAAGTTTTCAGAAGAAACATAGAGATATTTTGATAATACATTATTAGGCACCTTTGAACCATATAAACACTTCAGTCTCAGAAAGGGCCTCTTGTGATCAAGATCAAAGTTCAGCATCCAAAGAGGTTCAGTTTAGGAGAACTCAACTGTAGTCCAACACAAAGGTGCCTTCTCTTCATACAACATTTTACTGTATACTTTTTTTTGCATAAAACAAAACAAGCTATAATGACTCAGGAAAATTTAAAAATAACAATAGTTCTTTTATATTTTTCACTGAATTGTTATAATATTACAGAGAAACATTTGTGAAAATTTCACAGTGAAAAATGTATGAAACTTTCACTGGTACAAACTAAACAAGAGGACCATGATGGTCCTGAATCGCTCACCTCTTCCCAAATGACCCTGTTTTGAGTATGACGTCGTTTTTTCTATTATTTGACATAGTGACCTAGTTTCTGAGCTCATGTGACCCAGTTTTGAACTTGCCCTAGATATTATCAAGATAAAAATTCTGACCAATTTTCATGAAGATCCACTGAAAAATATGGTCTCTAGAGAGGTCACAAGGTTTTTCTATTATTTGACCTATCGACCTAGTTTTCGAAGGTACGTGACCCTGTTTTAAATTTTAACTAGATATCATCAAGGTAAACATTCTCACTAATTTTCATGAAGATCTCATGAAAAATATGGCCTCTAGAGAGGTCACAAGGTTTTTCTATTTTTATACCTACTGGCCTAGTTTTTGACCGCACGTGACCCAGTTTCGAACATGACCTAGATATCATCAAGGTGAACATTCAGATCAATTTTCATGAAGTTCCATTGAAAAATATTGCCTCTAGAGAGGTCAAAAGATTTTTCTAATTTTAGACCTACTGACCTAGTTTTTGACCGCAGTTGACCCAGTTTCAAACTTGACCTAGATATCATCAAGGTGAACACTCAGACCAACTTTCATACAGATCCCATGAAAAGTATGGCCTCTAGAGAGGTCACAAGGTTTTTCTATTATTTGACCTACTGACCTAGTTTTTTAAGGCACATGACCCAGTTTCAAACTTGATCTAGATATCATCAAGGTGAACATTCTGACCAATTTTCATGAAGATCCATTCAAGGGTATGGCCTCTAGAGAGGTCACAAGGTTCTTCTATTTTTAAGACATACTGACCTAGTTTTTGATCGCAGTTTACCCAGTTTCAAACTTGACATATATATCATCAAGATAAACATTCAGACCAACTTTCATACAGATCCCATCAAAAATATGGCCTCTAGAGAGGTCACAACGTTTTTTCATTATTTTTCCTACTGACCTACTTTTTGATGGCACGTGACCCACTTTCAAACTTGACCTAGATATCATCAAGATGAACATTCTGACAAATTTTTATGGAGATCCATTTACAAGTATGGCCTCTAGAGAGGTCACAAGGTTTTTCTATTTTTAGACCTATTGACCTAGTTTTTGACCGCACATGACCCTGTTTCAAACTTGACCTAGATATCATCAAGTTGAACATTCAGACCAACTTTCATACAGATCCCATGAAAAATATGGCCTTTAGAGAGGTCACAAGGTTTTTCTATTATTTGACCTACTGACCTAGTTTTGATGGCATGTGACCCACTTTTAAACCTGACCTAGATATCATCAAGATGAACATTCTGACAAATTTTTATGGAGATCCATTCACAAGTATGGCCTCTAGAGAGGTCACAAGGTTTTTCTATTTTTAGACCTATTGACCTAGTTTTTGACCGCATATGACCCTGTTTCAAACTTGACCTAGATATCATCAAGTTGAACATTCAGACCAACTTTCATACAGATCCCATGAAAAATATGGTCTCTAGAGAGGTCACAAGGTTTTTCTATTATTTGACCTACTGACCTAGTTTTTGATGGCACGTGACCCAGTTTCGAACCTGACCTAGATATCATCAAGGTGAATGTTCTGACCAATTTTCATGAAGACCTTGTGAAATATATGGCCTCTAGAGAGGTCACAAGGTTTTTCTATTTTTAGACATACTGACCTAGTTTTTGATGGCACGTGACCCAGTTTCGAACTTGACCTAGATATCATCAAGGTGAACACTCTGACCAATTTTCATTAAGATCTTGTGAAATATATGGCCTCTAGAGAGGTCACAAGGTTTTTCTATTTTTAGACCTACTGACCTAGTTTTTGATGGCACGCGACCCAGTTTCGAACTCGACCTAGATATCATCAAGATGAACATTCTGACCAACTTTCATAAAGATCCCACAAAAAATGTGACCTCTAGAGTGGTCACAAGCAAAAGTTTACGGACGCACGGACGGACAACGGACGCTGCGCGATCACAAAAGCTCACCTTGTCACTTTGTGACAGGTGAGCTAAAAAATAGGTAAAATTTACAGTGTTTTTTGTTGTTTTTTTTTTACATGTAAAATTAAAGCATCTTTCTCTCCTGAACACCAGATCTTAGTAATTTTTCTCTCAATGCTAGGCCACTTGAGAAAAAATTGCCTTTGGTGTCACTTAAACATATTTCAGTCTGTCACAGTAACATACAAATATCTTCAGGTAAAAACATTATGGGAAATTGGAGATATGATAACAGTCAAAATGACATTTTCTGCCAGATGTTACTTTTTTATTTGGTAATCACAGACAGATGGACTGAACATAGAGTGCATCCTCATTCACTTGTACTATGTGTAACTAGACGTGCTAAGAGGATTTGGTGACATGCTCCACAGAATCATTTTTTTCTAAAATGTCTGTAGGAACAAAATAGGACTAAAAACCCTCAATCATGATTAACAAAGTTGAAACTCCATGTACTGGTTGGGAACCATTTTCCGGACAGGATCAGTTTCCTGACACATGTAATATCAGCTTTATTTCGTTGTTATTCATGTAATTGTTTCATCTAGATCATTTAGATGTTTGTTCTTCATGTCTACAACAAACCACTATTTTATAAGGCTGTATAATGTTTGGGTTTTTGATGATAACTCACATGCATTTACAAAACAACTTTCTGTCTTAACGGGGCATGAAGATAGCATTGCGCATGCGCAGTAGTTCACACATGCCGAGGTATCAAGTGGGGAAGAAATAATCAAACTACATAATGATTGTCTGCTGATAACATGTTCTTCTTTTAATTTCACGCTTAAAATTATGTAAGATGCAGGGCTGTCGATTTTTGCACTAATTTTATTCTATATCTATTGGAATTGATCAAGCATTTGTATAAGACGAAATTCGAGTTTTTTATAGTCGACCTCGGTTTGCTTTCGTAGCTGCTATTGAATGTCGGGTAATGTTTCATGTGCAATTTTGAAGAGATGAATGATAAAGAAAGGTGAAGAAATAGTTTAATTACTTATTTTGATATTAAATTAACAACAAAACACCGTCAAAATATTTGTCCGGATACTGGTTTACCTGACAGGAAAAATAACTTATTTTAGTGACCCCATTTGAGGCCCCAAGGAACCCATATTTTACGTAACAATGCAATGCTGACTACAACATCTGATGTGGAAGGTGCTGAAGTTTGTGCAGTGTGGGCTTCATTTATGTCAAATATATTCTTTAGGGAATAATGGAGCCGAAATATGAAAATGTGTCCAGAAAATGGTTCCCAACCAGTATATTTTTTCATTAGTTTTACACAAAAATCATGTGAACTTTTTTTCAATAGTTTTATATGAAAATTATGTGAATCAAACTACAGTGCCTACCTGAAGTAATAGAGTAATGCTTATTGACATAATCTTGTTTACTGATTTTTAAAAAAATCAATCAGTCAATTACATCGTTATAACTTAAGTTATAAATTCATTTAAATGAAAGAAGCATTCTTTCATCGTTAACGCTTTCTGTCACCGATAAACAATTAACATTAGCACAGCCTTTATGGTCACAATGTATGACAAAAACATTTTAAACATAAAATATGTTTTTTATGTCATAATCTTGTGTGGTTAAAACTTTAATATAAAACAACTGAAGACATAAAACGAAAAGAAAATCTGAATGGTTTTACAAAGACGATCAAACTACATAATATTATACCTTACACTAGTGAACACCAAATTTTGCAAAATTATGCCCTTTATACAACTTAAATATTAATTCCATTGACAAGGCTGTGGACTAGTGGAACATTGCTGTCCTCTGACAGCTTGTTTCAGACCTGGTACCAAGGTAACGGTGTCAATAGGATCATATGAACAAACTTGAGAGAGAGATTCATACCAGGATACCATCCGTCGACAAGACTTGCAAGCGAGTGTAGTTATGAAAACCCTCAGAATATAATATGTTACAAAACAAACCCCTTTCATAGGACTAGCGTTATCACATTACATATCTACTAAACATTACTGTCATAATCAGCTTTTCTTTTTCAAACTGTAGGCTTACTTATTTTAGCGGTGTACTTATAACAGCGCTTTTAGCGCTATCGCACATGCACTAATTCATGTCCGCGCATTAATTTGTCCAAGCATTTTCATGTACATTTTCATTTGATGATGTTTTCTTCAAACTTTTACAAATAATTATTCTTGAGAGTTTGCACTTAGTCTAGTTACACTGCTTACTAATATTTTAAGTTTCGAATGATATTACTGTTTATTGTTCATATTATTATTTTAAATATATGATCATACAAAATAAAATATTTAAGCTTGTAGTTTGTGTTTTTTCTCGTTTGATCAAGTTGTAATCGATTTCCGTATCACCTTCAGGCAAGTCCGTTGTTGCAGTCGCTCGTTTACAGAAAGGTGTGAACGTTTGTATTAAGACACAATGAATGTAGGACAAAGGGGATTCAATGATTAAAATGTGTGACAATCTCGTTTTATTTCAGCAATTATAACTAGTATACAGAATATAAAACACACAGATTATTATAATTAAATACGAGAAGAGATTTACGGTATAACACTTAAGTAAATGATTTCAAATAAATCGTACTTTCTTTAGCCCGCTAACAGTGAAAAAGGTTGATTTCATTATCAGTATGACGTATAATAACAGCAGAAACACATTACAAAACATTACATTGAAGTTGCCGACGGTTAAGTTTATTTCCGAATATTTTCGTGAATCTCCGTACATCTCCGAGAGCCTCATCTCGGACAGTGCTAAAATTAGAAATTAGCAGTCTCGCGAGAGCGCTAATTCACGTCCACGCATTAATTAGATATTTCACCAAAAATTGCGTTTGCGCTAAATTTTTGCAGCGCTAATAAATGTACGCCTACAGTAACTGATCAGTATTTTTAAGACACTTCTGTGACACGTCAGTGACAGAACGATTGTTAGGTTTTGTTTCTATAATAATTTGCTTGAGCATTTTTGTGTTTTACATATCATGCCTTCAGTTACAATCATATGTATAACAGATCCATCTAGTGAGAGTATTTTTTTGGAAAGTGGTGGGGAAAATGGGTGAGGGTTTGTGCAGAATCAACCAGTTTAAGCTCCGTAGCACTGTCTATCCAAAGCAGTGTCAAACTATGTCCCTTTATTTTTTTGTTCTGTCTATATGCTGTACTCAGTCTACGCATTTTTGACAACACATATATATATATATCATGTTCACAACTATAAATTCACTTTTGTAGGGATACAGTTTAAAGAGGTTATGTTATTGAAACTTGACATTTCTGTCAGCACATTATCAGAACAACATGCTGTATATAATTATGTGTATATAGAGGTACATCCTCAGCTGTCTGTTCCAGAAAGTACAGACTGAACAAAGAAAACAACTGATCTGTTCCAGTTATATGATAACACTTTGAGCTGGTCCAGCCGCCATTCTGTACTTACAGAACTACATGTTCCATGCTCAGCTCAGCATGTTACATGCAGAGATAATAACCTTGTGTGTACAGAGCTATGTTATTACGGAGTTGATGATGACGTGTAAAAATACACCAAATGATCAGGTTAAATTTGAATCAATATATTGTCGGTCGTCTTCTAAAACCTCGTAAGTGCAATATGGTCACTTTTCAGAAAAGAGAAAAAAAGACCCATTTCATTCAAAATTCACTGAATGATTTTAAAACCTGCAACACTTTTACTTAACAACATGAGCTTTTAAGAAAATTTACTATTATCAGTTAATTCTAAAAAAAATAACTGTTGTATGTCACTTACCAGGTTTTATAACTTACCTTTATGTAGTTACGAGATATACGGCTTTTTAATTGTTAGGAATTATTAGATACAAGATTTTAGAAGTTGTACCAGCTGAAAACAACAGGTGGTGTCTGGTTGATACTAGTCGAATATTATAATTTTTGATCGCTTAAATAACAAATACTTTTAAAAAATGTGTGAAACCTGTAAATACACAGTTCACTGATTTAAACCTTTTCTTTTTCACACCAATTGTGTACAAGTTTCTTACATGTACGTTGTATATTACAATCACGCTCGATAGCAAGCCAGTATTTGGGCTATAAACTACATCATGGGCTCGATTGTTTTGGGGGGGGTGGGGGGGGGGGACACATTGTTGTTGGCAGATTATTAAATTATTGTTTCTACAGTTGAATCAAGGCATTGGTATGTGAAAACGTGAAATGGTAAATTATATAGGAATCGTTATACATTCATTTGTTTTGCAACCAAAGTGTAATCAGTTTGATCCCTGCCGTGGAAATTATCTCTATATATGACCTGGTTGTAAAATGAGACTTGAACCTCATCGATTGATGTTTTATATGAATTTTCAAACAACATTAACGTTTTAACTTTTAATTAGATATGAATGGTAATTAGTTTATTTCTTTTAAATATGAAATGTAAAATGAAAAAGTAAACAAGAACCAAACTATTAAAGACACATAAATGTCAATCAAAAGTTCAATGTTCAGTGAAATTTCATTCAGCTAATAAGTTATATTTCTCCCTAAAATCCTTACAACTGTCACACTTTTAACATAGCATTATTCTAGCTGCTTAAGGTTTTGAACTTTTCTATAAGTCAGTTATCATGTTTAAGATTATCATAGAAACTATGATAATCCTTCGGTATAATGGCCTTAAGTTGTTGTAGGAGGTTATACTTTGTTCCCTTAATAGCTGATGGTCCAGTGGCAGCTTTATCTACATCATCATCTATATCCGGGATAGCAGTACGTGTTGCGCGACGCGGCATGGCAACGTACTCGTCACTGTAGTTGAGTTTATACTGAATCTCTCCGGATGGAGAGTATTTCATCACCATTATGTCTGTCACAACAGGATCCCCTTTACTAATTCCTGGTCTGATTGAACTGTAATAGCTCAAAGAACTGTAGGATTTAAAGAAGTCGAATGCCAAATATTTCACCTCATATGGTTGTGACAATCTCTTCAATGCATTCGACGTAATTTTGGGGAATGTAAATATTACGTTTGCAAAGTTTTCGCTCGATCATGCTGTAGACACTGTCCACTTCCATTTGGGTATGTCCCTTCTCAAGAAACTTCTGAGTGACAACTATGTTATTCTTAATAGCAAACACGTTTTATAGTAGAGGCGCTAGCTTCTAAACGAGGACAAAGTAACACTGACTGCGCATCTATTGTTATAACTTTCAAGTTGCCGTCTTGCAACGATCTATCTTTATCTTGTACTTTCTCTTTTCTGGCTACTTCCTTTTTTGTAATGTGCTTTTTGTACTCTTCCTCGGTATGATTTTTAGTTTCATATGCACAGCACGTATGGCATTGGTCTTTACGCAGTTTAAAAATAGCCAAATTCAAACTCGTGAATACTTCTTTAAAGGTTTTAATGCCCAAAATAGTTTTGCCATTTTTTTGGCAGTCTTGTTTGTAAAACCTATACAGGTCCATCATCGTATTGAACACTGGTTCAATGTACTGCTTTGTTGTACTTGAACGGCAATAGTGTGACGGCATCTTCGGCAATTCATCTAAAAATATCTCTGCGTATTCTTTTGCTGGTGACTCCTTGTTTCTGGGAATTTTCTTACAACTTTCTTCCGGTATTCCATTAGAGCCTACACTATGATCCAGTCATAAACCATGTATTCCCCAATACCAAGAGTGGAAAGAAACATATTCTTACATACTTGAAAGCGTTTCTCACCACATTTCAGGTTGTATTTGAAAGTGTGTTGTCTACATCCACCAGATTCCCCGGTTCGCCTCTTTAGAAACACATATCTACTAATCCAACTACATACATCTTTTTTTCTTCCCATGTCATGTTAGCCCAGAAACTGTTAAATATAACCTGCCTTTGACTATCACTTATTGTAATGCAACGTAACGATTTTTCACAGCGTTTAGAACATTTGCTCTCTGTTAGTATTCTTTCGCTCCTGTCTTTACAAAACACATGTTTTCCTTCCTCATTCTTTGCATAGCTTTTGTAATTTTTCCCATTCATTCGAAGTTTCTTCTGCACATTTTTCTCCCAAGAATCTAATTTTGCTTTGCCCGGTTTTGATCTTACTTTACTTTTCGTTATTATCGCACCTTCATTTTCGTTTAAAACTATTTCCTCATGATCGACCACGTTCTCAGATATGCTTGTTGCGGTGCCCTCCTCGTTTGCTAAAGTTATTTTAGTGTTAATTTCTGCATCAGGCTTAGAATGACAAGTTTCAACACTTTCATCACTTTCGTAGTCACTTTCATCATAATAACATCCATTTGTCTTTGGTGGTTTCCAATCTTTGTCATTGACGTCATCATCAAAGTCATAAAACTCACTTTCATCTTCATCTAAAATACTTTCATTTCTGACATGATCTGGTTGAATAGTCTGTACTGTTATTTCTGTACTTTCAGTTCTTGCATCCTCCTGACCGTTTCTAATTATTTTCATATCTTTTCCTTGTATTTGTAATGTGATACGATTAGACTGTTTTGTGTATATCATTTTCTGTTTCAACAGGGGTCTCAGTTGTTCCCTCTGCATTTGTTATTTTGCATTGTGAGTTATCTTCATTGAAGTCCTGCTTTGTGGACTTCCTCTTAATGATTTGCTCAAGAGCTAGTTGTACCATGTATTTCCATTTTGTTGACCAGGCTCACACATATCACAGTGTATGCCGTTTTCTTCTAATTAATTCAAATGTGAATAGTTAAGCGCCTCGTCTGGAAATGTAGAGTGTACGCATGTTAAATGAAAGTATTTTGCACAATCTTCAAATTGGCACCTTACAAAATATTGTCCATTTGGTAGGGTTATGAGATAGGGTCCTACATCAATAATTTGTTGTAACAAATGTATTAAAACGAACATGTTCGGTTTGTAATTGCATATATAACATTTATATTCAAGCAGCTGTGTTTCCTCGGTCGATTCCGTATCGCTGTCCCCTGACATCACACTCAAATTTACTGAAAACAGCAAAGAAAAACATTTCTTATTCTGATAAAAGCATCAAATATTAACTATTTTACTAATATTTAAGCCATTGAAGTCGATCTTTTCAGGGGGTAAAGCATTTGTTCGATCACCGAACTATTTAGGTCTGTTTGAATAAAATAATCAAATGTTAACCTCGTAGTTTCACAAAGACACGGATTTTAATAAGCCGCTACCATATTTATTGTTACTTAGGTCAATTTGACATGTTCATTTTCATTATTTTTATATAAATTTTTATACGTGTATCATTTTCATGCTTTAATGGTGAAAAAAAAGACAGAAAAACGAGATTAAAAAAAGAGGCTCGGGTGTGGTTTGAACCCACGACAACCGTGTAAAAGTTTCCATTCCAAAGCCTTATACCGCACGGCCATGGAACTACTGATACAATTGTGTTTAATAATACTTATACACTATAAATGACAATAGGATAAATCTAGTGACGTCATATAAAGAGCGTCATTCTTGCACAAAATAATCTTCGTAAATTTAACCTAGGTGTAATTATTTATCAAACTGATAATAATCTTGCAGTAGATTCATTAGGTTATCAAGTATAAATTTGAAATTATAATATATCACTATTGGTTTACCGGTATAATGTAATTACAGTCATCTTTAGGTTAAAATATGAATCTATCTATATTTAGATTACAACCAGATTCATGCGAATAGTGCCAAGTTCTAAAATCTCGTAACTAGCAAAACATGAAATAAATAAGAACATTCTAAAAAGCCGGATATGCATTTATCTGGCAAAAGTAAACCTTCAAACACGTTTAAAGTTGTTCTATTTAACGTTTTTCAACAAAATAGGATATTATTCAGTAATATTCATAAGATTTAAAAAGAAACAGAACCTCGTTTACTAATATTAAACAAAAACCAGTCGTATCATTTTAACCCTTTTGTTTATGTGTCAAATTCACTGGGTTTTGTTATTGTAATGGCAGTATACCTAAGTGTAAGACACGGAAATTTTAATGAAATGGATTATTCCGTATATACTTACCTTTATCTGGACTGTGTTTGTGATTTTCATGAAGATTTTAACAAGTTCGCGTCGTCTGTAAAACACGCTGTAGTTACGAAGTTTAAGAAGAACAAAGTTGGGACCATTTACTTTACGCGATTTTATCACATGCTAATAAATAAAGATTTTGATTGGTTATAACCACGGGCACTTCCGCAAAATGAGCGGGAATATACAGCAGTTATAATAAGCCGTAAATACAATTTTCCTTGAAATTGCACTTACAAGGTTTTAGAAGACGGCCGACGATATACTTTATTTTTAGTAATTTTGAATACTTTAGATGACTTTTAAGGCAAAATGCAAGTACAATAGACAATCCTAATTCTTCCCTCTACAGGCCTAATTGTTTCTTTGATTTTAATATGATCAAGTTAGAATGGCTAAACAATACATGTATATACTGCATGTAATTGTTAAATAATTCTTATATCAAAAACAATTTCTTGTTCTATTTCATACTGATTTGGACTGTTTATTTTCATCAAAGTACTTATATGGTACTAATTTGAAGCTTATTTTGACAATTCATATTCCAAGAATCTATTTTACATTTCTTTTTGCCTGATGAAATATTCAACCAACAGGAAAAGCAGAAAATATTGAATATCAGGAGGTAGCAGTGACCTGAAAACTGTACTATAATTTAGGTGGGTGGGGTATAAGCTAAATTAACAAGAGCTGTCGGAGGACAGCAATGCTATTCAACAGCCTTGTCAATTGAATGAATACCGAAGTCGAAAAAGGGGCATAATTTAGTAAAAAAAGCAAAACAGGGTTATGGAACCTGCATAGTGCTTATCAGCTCATGACAGTGGACAGGCGTGTGAAGTTTCAATCCATTCCGATTAGTGGGTACCGAGATACCGGCTTACATATTATAAGAATTTAACCAAAAACTTCTGAGTTGAAAAAGGGGCATAATTTTGTAAAATGCGAAGTAGAGTTATTGACCCTTTGCACTGCAGGTCATATCATGACAGTGAACAAGTGTGTGAAGTTTCAATCCTTTCCCATTAGTGGATACTGAGATACCAGCTTACATACAAAAACTTAACCAAAAACTGCTAAGTCGAAAAAGGGGCAGAATTTTGAAAAAAAAAAAAAGGAATAGGGTTATGGAACCTGCTTTGTGCATGTCAGATCATGACAGTGAACAAGTGTGTGAAGTTTCAATCCATTCCCATTAGTGAGTACTGAAATACCAGCTTACATACAAAACCTTAAACAAATATTTCTAAGTCGAAAAAGGGGCATAATTTTGTAAAAAAGCAAAATAGAGTTATGGAACCTGTGCAATGTAAGTCAGTTTATCACAGTAAATAAGTGTGTGAAGTTTCAATCCATTCGTGAGTACTGAGATACCAGCTTACATACAAAACCTTAACCAAAAATTTCTAAATCAAGAAAGAGGCATAATTTTGTAAAAAAGCAAAGTAGAGTAACGGAACCTGTGCAATGTAAGTCGGTTTATCGCAGTGAATAAGTGTGTGAAGTTTCAATCCATTCCCACAAGTGGTTACTGAGATACCAGTTTACATACAAAACCTTAACCAAATTGGGACGCGGACGCCAACGCGGACGTGGACACATGGGTGAGTCCAATAGCTCTAATATTTTACTGAGTCCAATAGCTCTACTATTCTATGAATAGTCGAGCTAATAAAATTGATTTTATAGAAATATGAATATAAAAATTTAAATGCCATGTGTGTGTGTGTTTTGTGGCTATATAATGTGATATATCAAAATTTCTAAATGCAGTTAAGTAGAAACACTTGAACAAACATAATACATTTGCAAATCATAGACAATGGACATCAGAAGAAATGTATATACTGTTGTTTTACCACTCACAAGATCCAAGCATTTTTACTGGTTAAGATTTTCATCTCGGCTTAGGCTAAAAGTAACTGGTTTCAAGACCAATTAGAAACAAGAGCTGTCACTAATGGTGACAAATGCCCCCCACAGCGCTTTGACCTTTGACCTGGTGACCTTGACCTTTGACCTGGTGACCCCAAAGTGAGTAGGGGTCGTGTACTCAATAAGTACTATCAGCATGTGAAGTTTGAAGGTCCTGGGTGCAGTGGTTCGCGAGTAAAGTGCCTTCATGCAAAATGTTAACATTGTGACGAACGAACTAACAGACGGACAGTTGAAAACTAATATACCTCCCTTCGGGGGCATAAAAAGAGCAGAAGTTAAGTTTCACAAGTTGTGTGATAAAAAGTTCGGAATAAAAATTTACATCTAGGTCTCCAGTTGTTTATAACAGTCTAAGTGAAGATGAAAATTCTACATAAGTATTAAGTTTAAGGGTTTGTAAAATAACAAGAGCTGCTGCACCCCCCCCCGCAGCGCCTTGACCTTTGACCTAGTGACCTTTGACCCCAAAGTCAATAGGGGTCATGTACTCAATAAGTACTATTAGCATGTGAAGTTTGAAGGTCCTGGGTGCAGTGGTTCGCTAGTAAAGTGCCTTCATGCAAGAAGTTAACATTGGCCCCTGTGACCTTGACCTTTGACTTGGTGACCCCAACGTCAGTAGGGGTCGTGTACTCAATAAGTACTATCAGCATGTGAAGTTTGAAGGTCCTTGGTGCAGTGGTTTGCGAATAAAGTGCCTTCATGCAAAAAGTTAACATTGGCCCCTGTGACCTTGACCTTTGATGTGGTGACCCCAAAGTCAATAGGGGTCATGTACTCAATAAGTACTATTAGCAGGTGAAGTTTGAAGGTGCTGGGTGCAGTGGTTCGCGAGTAAAGTGCCTTCATGCAAGAAGTTAACATTGGCCCCTGTAACCTTGACCTTTGACTTGGTGACCCCAAAGTCAGTAGGGGTCGTGTACTCAATAAGTACTATCAGCATGTGAAGTTTGAAGGTCCTGGGTGCAGTGGTTCGCGAATAAAGTGCCTTCATGCAAAAAGTTACATTGGCCCCTGTGATCTTGACCTTTGAAGTGGTGACCCCAAATTTAGTAGGGGTCGTGTACTCAATAAGTACTATCAGCAGATGAAGTTTGAAGGTCCTGGGTGCAGTGGTTCGTGAGTAAAGTGCCTTCATGCAAAAAGTTAACATTGGCCCCTGTGACCTTGACCTTCCACGTGGTGACCCCAAAGTCATTAGGGGTCGTGTACTCAGTAAGTACTATCAGCATCAAGTTTGAAGGTCCTGGGTGCAGTGGTTGGTGAGTAAAGTTAACGTTGTGACGAACGAACGAACGAACTAATGAGCGGACGGACAGTTGAAAACTAATATGCCTCCCTTTGGGAGCATAAAAAGTGTTATTTCATCAAAATATTGGCCTTTTTAATCTATTTTAACTTTCAACAAAAGGAACGAGTGTAACAGCACAACTAAAAAATTATGTAACAAAGATGCCAATATTAAAAGAATTTCAACTTATTTGAATCTGTGTATGAAAACCAGTCTTTGAAAGGCCACAAAGTTGTCTTTACTCATTGCAAACGTTCCAATTAAACAGGTGGGCTCTATTCAAAGGTTGATCTAAAGCAGCTATTTGACAATACATGCACTAGTTTTTCACAAGGTTATAAAATGTGCTTTTCACTTATATTAATACAAACCTTGAAGGAAGCTCCATTTGTCACGTAGCACATTCTGCGTCTGCAGCACAGAATCATCTGATATACAATCATCTAACTGAAATATACAAGATTATAAGATCATGTTGTCATAATTATAGAATGTCTGCCGTGATTTAATTCTTAAGTCCACAGTTTTGATGGCTTAGCTTTCTATTTCTAGTCTCAATGTTGCATCATTTTATTAATGTATAAAATGCAGTGAGATACATTTTTCTATCAAAAATGTGTGTTGCATCTCAACTATGTTCACAATGTAACTATATACAGCAAATGAATTGATTTGTTTTTATAATTAATGAAATTCACACGGCTTTTTTTCGACAAGTTCAGTGTCTGATTTCCTGAATTATTCCTTTGAATTTACATGTTTGTGGAGGTAAATATCATTTACTACACTTAGCTGAGAGTTATTCTTTGCACTGAAAGCAGTTTGCACTGTCTTCTCATCTTTAGACGGACAATTGCTAGACACTTTGTCATTGTATGGTCCACACACTTGTCTAGCAATTTAATAACTGTGACCTTTATTCAGAATGACTTTGAATCAAGTACAGAATGCCTATGCCCTTAAGTTAAAATGACTGCGATCACAAGTCAGAATAACTGTGACCTTTATTCAGAATTATTTTGTATCAAGTAACTACAATGATAGCGACATTAATTCAGACAGACTTTTATTTACCAAACTTCACATAAGAGTTATTCTTTGCACTGAAAATTAGTCTCATTTTTATCAGTCATCCATGAAAGTCATTCTGAGTTTAGGTAGGCTTTCTGCATAACTGTCATAGTGGATTTGGATTAATTCTGAATTAATGTCGCTATCATTGGACAGTTTTAGCCTTGGAGAAAACAGTGTAAATATTAACCCTTACCCTGCTTAATTTCTATAATGACTTTTCCATCTTTCAATCTGGACAGTACCATTAACTGTTAAAAGGGGTGTTTACCAAAATGTTACTGACTGAATGGCGAACAGTGCAGATCATGATCAGACTGCTGCATGGATGTGCAGGCTGACCATGATCTGCACTGGTCGCAAATGCAGAATCAATCGTGTCCAGTATTATAAGGGTTAAGCATGCGTTAAAACAAAAGAAACTGGGTTCAAGAAACAAATTCTTTAAATATCTTAAGACTGGATATATAGTGAAAATGCCACCATTCTCGGATATTATCTTTCTACTTTTAAATGGTGATGAAATTGCCAATTGGTTTAAATATACAATCTAGACTGTCTTCTGTCCTGAGGAATCTAGAGAAAATGTCACACAAGACAGGGGGTGATAGAATATAGTGCTAACAAGAGCTCATCAAACACGAAATGCCCCCCTTTGATGCATTCAGTAATTGCACAAGGAACAAAAATTATATGCTCACTGTAAACAAAAGTTCTACCATTCTGGTTTAATCTGACCTTGACCTTTAACCTATTAACCTAACAAGAGATTACAGAGTGATCTTGGCGCCATCCATTGAGCCATTTTTGAATGTTCCAAATTTCAAGACTAGCTCAAGGTCAAAATCAAGGTCAAATTTCATTTCGGTACAAAACAAGGTGTATGTGGTCCAAATTTGGAAGCTGTGGCTTGAGAAATGTGAAAGCAGGTCACTAGATCAATTTCAAGGTCAAAGTTCATTTCGGTAGACAGAACTATGCATGTGCTTCAAATTTGGAGGCTGTAGCTTGAGAAATGTGAAAGGTAATAGGTAAAAATCAATGTAAAATTTGAATTCAGAACACAAAAATATGAATGCGGTCCAAATTTGAAGCCTGTAGCTTCAGAAAAGTGAAAGTAGGTCACTAGGTCAAAATCAAGGTCAAATTATATTTCGGAACACAAAACTATGCAAGTGGTCCAAATTTGAAGCCTATACCTTCTGAAATGTGAAAGTAGGTCACTAGGTCAATCTCAAGATCAAAGTTCATTTCAGTACACAAAACTATGCTTGTGGTGCAAATTTGAAGGCTGTAGCTTGAGAAATGTGAAAGTAGGTCACTAGGTCAAAATCAAGGTCAAATTTTATTTTGGAACAAAAAACTATGTATGTGGTCCAAATTTGAAGCCTGTACCTTCAAAAATGTGAAAGTAGGTCACTAGGTCAATAACAAGGTGAAAGTTTTTTTCAGTACACAAACCTATGCATGTGGTCCAAATTTGAAGGCTGTAGCTACAGAAATGTGAAAGTAGGTCACTAGGTCAAGATCAAGGTCAACTCATGTCAAGATTCATCTTGCCACTCAAAACTATACATGTGGTCCAAATTTGTATGATGTAAGTTATGGACATTAAGATTCTAAGTTTTTCCCTATATAAGCCTATATGAACCATATGACCCCTGGGGCGGGGCCATATTTGACCCTAGAGGGATAATTTGAACAAACTTGGTAGAGAACCACTAAATGATGCTACATTACAAAATATCAAAGCCATAGTCTTTGTGGTTTGGACAAGAAGATTTTCAAAGTTTTTCCCTATATAAGTCTATGTAAACCATGTGACCCCCAGGGCGGAGCCATATTGACCCTAGGGAAATAATTTGAACAATCTTGGTAGAGGACCACTAAATTTTGCTACATACCAAATATCAAAGCCCTAGGCCCTATGGTTTTGGACAAGATCAGAAACCGTTTAACTGTTCCTAGCCAATGTGACCTTGTCCATTGACCTAATGACCTCAAAATCAATAGGGGTCATCTGCTGGTCAAGGCCAACCTAACTATCAATTATCCTGACATTAGGCCCAAGTGTTCTTGAGTTATTGCCTGGAAACCATTTTACTGTTCCTGGTCACTGTGACCTTGACCTTTGACATACTGAACTCAAAATCAAAAGGGGTCATCTGCTGGTCATGACCAACCTTCCTATCAACTTTCATGATCCTAGGCCCAAGTGTTCTTGAGTTATCATCCAGAAACCGTTTTACTGTTCAGGGTCACTGTGACCTTGACCTTTAACATACTGACCTCAAAATCAATAAGGGTCATCTGCTGGTCATTACCAACCTCCCTATCAACTTTCATGAGCCTAGGCCCAAGTGTACTTGAGTTATCATCCGGAAACTGTTTTACTATTCAGGGTCACTGTGACCTTGACCTTTGACATACAGACCTCAAAATCAATAGGGGTCATCTGCTGGTGATGACCAACCTCCCTATCAACTTTCATGATCCTAGGCCAAAGCTTTCTTGAGTTATCATCCTGAAACGGATTGGTCTACATTCCGACCGACCGACCGACCGACTGACATCTGCAAAGCAATATACCCCTCCTTCTTCGAAGGGGGGCATAATAAAAACTGTAAAAGTATGTTAGGACAGACATGCTACTTTCCACCATTTTTTAATGTTCATGTTTTTAAAAAATTTATGAAGACAATTCAATAATCCAACCAATTAATCTATTTCCTGTGAGTTAACTATTATATTGATTTGTTTTTGGTATTTTACCACAGGTTGGTCTAAATAAAGATGTGACCTTGGTTGTAATTTCTTACCTTTCAATATATTGTATTCATGTTGTTTAATTAAGATTCATGCCTTGTTTTGAGCTGCCCTATAATGATTTCCATAATGGGAGATAACTTTCATTTTTCTCTTGCTTATCTTTGTTTCACAGACCCTACTTTACATTAAATTTTTTATAATGTAGTGCAAAAACATTCTGTTTTTCATTGTTGTGTTGTTCTTCTGGCCTTTTTTTTTTACAACAGTTAATGCCCAGCAAGTGATTAGTCCCCATAGAAAAAGCAGAGTGGCATCTTAATGGATAAACAATGACAACTCAGGTTAATATTAAAATAGGTTAGAGTATAGGTTAGAGTATTTTGCACAAGTACATGTATTACTTTTAACAGTGTGTAAAAGGTCATTACAAATAGACACAGTTTATTAATTTCCATTGACTGATTACACAGTTGCTAGTCTCTTAAACCATGGCATTACTACAAACACATTCATTGTATAGTTAAATACAATGAAGGAAAAAAAAAGTCACAGAAAGCAGGGTATCACAGAAAACTGGGGCTTGCTTAGGCAGTCTAGACTGTAGTACCATCTATATATTTTTATCTGTGCTTTAAGTTACACTAAGTTTAAGCTGTAAACTTATATTCATTGGATTTCTCTATATGGTTATAATAAAAAAATTTGGGTATATTGTGTTGGTGTTTATCTCTTTAGTATCATCTATATACTTATAGTATCTTTCACTTTTATACTCTGTTTTTAAATTTCATTCAATTTTTTAAAGTTTATATAACTCAATTTCAATTAAGTACTGGTATCCATAAAAAGAGTGTGCCATCCCCTCTTTTAAATGAGTGAAATTATCATTAATGCACAGGAAAAACAGTTCCAAGAAAATCTTTATGGAAGGGCAAAGTTTTAGATTAATGAATTTTTAATGGCAACATAAAAAGGCTCTGCTTGCCTTATTCAATTTTTCTGTGAAATAAAGGGCTTTGAAAATGGCAAAATAATTACTTCTGGGTCAAGAAAAGTACCAATTTTATCTGTGTTAAAACGACAGATGTTTAAAAAAGAGTTTTTTCAACCAGTTTACAGCATGTGCTTAAATTTCTTTAAACAAATTGTAGAAATAAAACAAGAGCTGTCACTATTGGTGACAAATGCCCCCGAAGCATGTCCAAGAATGATACAGCTGTATGCATAAAAAAATCACACATCATTTCGTGACCTTGACCTAAGAGACCCATGTCATAAGCGTGACAGACATTCTCAATATGGTTAACATTTGTTTAAAATTATTTTCAAATCCCCTGATAAATGGCAGAGTTATGAACCAGACGAGAAAAACCTTTGACTTCTCAGCGTGACCTTGACCTTGGAGCCAGGGGTCTGGGTCTTGTGCATGACACCTCATCTCATTATAGGGAACATTTATGCCAAGTAATTTCAAAATCCCTTCATCGATGGCAGAGTTGTGGACCATACAAGCAACTGACCCTGTTAACCTTTTACCTCTAAGTGTGACCTTGACCCTAGAACTATGGGTTTGGATCTTGCGCATGACATGTTGTCTCATAATGAGGAAATTTATGCCAAGTAATTTCAAAATCCCTTGATGAATGGCAGAGTTATAGACCGGACACGAAACAGACCCTGTTAACCTTTGACTTCTACGTGTGACCTTGACCTTTGAAGCAGGGGTCTGGATCTTGCGCATGACGTCGTCTCATTATGGTAATCATTTATGCCAAGTTATTAGAAAATCCCTTCATGGATGGCAGAGTTATGGACCGGACACGAAACAGATCATGATAACTTTTGTGACCTTGACCTTGGAGCTATGGGTCTGGGTCTTGCACATGACACGTCGTCTCATTATGGTGAACATTTATGCCAAGTAATTTCAAAATCCCTTGATGGATGAAAGAGTTACAGCCCAGACAAGAATTAACTGGGCGCACTGACGCATGCACGGATGGACAGACAGTGTGATTTTAATATGCCCACCATCGGGGGGCATAAAAGCTGAATATGTTAAAGTACTGAAGTATTAAGGTATTTACATAAACACTTGTGATGTGCAGTGAGGTTTTCCCAGGAAATTAACCTCCCCTAGCTTCCTGGTTTTTTTTTTTTTTTTTTTTTTTTTTTTTGATTTAACGTCGCACCGACACATGATAGGTCATATGGCGACTTTCCAGCTTTTAATGGTGGAGGAAGACCCCAGGTGCCCCTCCGTGCATTATTTCATCACGAGCGGGCACCCGGGTAGAACCATCGACCTTCCGTAAGCCAGCTGGATGGCTTCCTCACATGAAGAATTCAACGCCCCGAGTGAGGCTCGAACCCACATCGATGAGGGGCAAGTGATTTGAAGTCAGCGACCGTAACCACTCGGCCATGGAGGCCCCAGCTACCTGATGTGGTAGTATTTCAGATACACCAGATACAGCTTCCTGATGTGTCTGAAATACTACCGTAATGAGAAAGAGTAATACTAGACATACAGTCTTCTCTCAAATTTTCCCTGAACACATTCCCCTCAACCATGCACATTCCCCTCTCCCTAACGCATAACAATTAGAATGGTAGCATGATAGACTTATGCAGATCAGATTCAATCATTTGACTGGCTGCCTCTGAGCACAATTTTTAAACTGACCAATGGCACGGCAGGATTCTGAGACTGGTCTCCCAACTCAATCTCCGTACCTCATTCATACCCTTGCAACATTATGTTTTTAGAGACTCACCTGAATCTTTCCTTCTCCATCTCTAGAACATTCATACACAAGCACAGGTTTTTGTTCACAAGGCTGTAATATCCACATTCTGTGATTATCATCAAAACATATATCCCAGGGTTCTTCAGTGAGTGCATTATGGGAGTTTTCTAAAAGTGTGCAGCCATTTGTATGTTTTTCAGTAGAAAAAAAACTGAGCTTTTTGGATCTGGAAAAATAACAGAGAAAACAGTTGAACTATGCAGAAAATTATTATGTTATACTTCATTGCATGCTCAGATAATCTGGGACAAAGATGTGAATTTATATAATATATATTATAACTAAATTAATATCTTTAACATCTGGGAATTGTTCATGATTACCCATAATTGTGGTAACCAAAATCATGATTGCAATATTTTCTAGTATTTCTAAACTTTCACTGGACGCCTATTCATCAACATTTAAAGTCTGAAACTACACCTGTGTACAAGAGCAGAATGCGCATTTCCACCAAGTTGCATTAACATCTTAGCTAAGTCAACGACGGAGCAAAAGACTCACTATTTTGAAGTCTAAATCTAAATATCAGACTGAAATCATTGATGAATATGGGCTCATAGAATGACAAGTGAAAATGTTGACATCCTAACGGCAACCATGTCCAGCCCATTATTTGTTGACATACTAAACAAACTAACAACACAAACATTTTGGTCAATTAACTAGATCTGTGTCCAAAGGACACATGTGCCCAACACTCCTGCCACTGTACATGGTTTCATGACTTTAGGTGAAACATTTTTTAAGATGTTTGAAACACAAATTTTTAAGAACTTTTTAAGAATATTTTTCTTTAAGTGAAGGACCATAACATTTGTGATTGTTTAAGACCATAACTCTGGTCTAGCTGCATAAAATTCCAAAGAGAACACAAGATGAACAACTTTACATGCTAAAAACCAATCCTCTAATGTTTTATGACTCTAGGTCAAGAACATTTTGAGATGCATGGGGCACAAACTTTTTTTTTTGACTAAAGTCAAGGGTCATAACATTGGTCTTGCAAAGTGAAATAATAAAATAAACTCAGATGCACAAATTCACATTCTTGATAATATTCCTACATAGTTTCATGGCTCTAGGTGAATTGCTTTTTTAAGATATATGCAACACAAATTTTAAACACTTTATGTGTATTTTTCACTAAGTCAAGGACCATAACTCCAGTCTGGCTGAGTTAAATCCCAAAGAGAACACCTGGTGCACAACTTCAAATGCTATATAACAATCCCCTAATGTTTTCTAACTGTAAGTTAAATACTTTTTGAGATGCATGTGACATAAACTTGTATACCACTTATGCATATTTTTGACAATTATTAAGGGCCATAACTCTAGTCTGACTGATAGAAATCTGGAGCAAAATCAAAGGTGCACAACTTCCCATGCTGAATAACATTCCTATGACATCTCATGACCCTACGTCATATACTTTTTGAGATATGTGTGACACAACTGTTATGCATTCTTTGCATATTTTTGACTAAGTCAAGGGCCATAACTCCAGTCTGGCTGAGTAATATCTCTAACAAAACCCTAGGTGCACAAACTTACATGCTGAATATTATTCCTATTATGTTTCATAATACTGGGTCAAATACTTTTTAGGTATATGCGACACAAACTTAATGCCCTTTTTCTGCATACTTTTGACTAAGTCAAGGGCCATAACTCTGGGTCAAATATTTTTTGAGTTATGAACATTATAAATTCAGACAGACAGATGGATAGACAAACTGATGGACAGACAGACAGTGCCCCCTCCCCTAAATTTTGGGGAGCACAAAAATGGTGTTAACCTAACAAAACAAACATTACCTGTGATATATAACTGCAATTACATTCAACCCTTGATTATATATAATTTTCTTGACACCTGGTGGATCAGTTTGACCTTCAACTTCCTTTTGACCTTCACCTTTAGAAGAATTATCTGTAACCACGGCAACATCAGTATTATCACTGGAAATAGTTTCACCTTGATCTTGCAAGCTGTTCTTTGTGGCTATATCTGTGTTGCAAAGGTTCTTTCCTTCCATTGTCCAGCATGCCAGAGTACCATCCTTAAATTATTAGAGTACCAGTACTTAAATATATAATTAGAATACAAAGCTCCCTTGACAATACATATTTAAGATTTTTATCTGCTTCTGAATCTGTTTATTTGAAGACTTTAAAGGGGAAAACATTTCATAAATTATGTTTTAACAACATGCAGCTTTTTTCCAGACTTAAGAAAGTCATTGCAGCAATGCAATTTATTCCACTCCATTCCATTCCATTGCAACAGAAAAAAGAATTTGTCTTCAAGTATTTTTAGCAAATTATTCTTAACTTATTCAGGAATGTCTGACTGGCTGTCAAAGTTCGGTTATCATCTTGAGACAAGCACTCTAACCTTATCTCTTCAGCATGTTACCGACAACATTGATTTCTACTTGAAACAATTGATTCAAACATGTATCAAGTATAATTACAATGGTTAACCTCAACATTGTGTACACATATTATATGTACCAACTAGTAACTACAATTGGGGAATGAACTAATTCTAAATGAAACAAAAAGTATCTTTAAACTAGAATGTGTCTGTGGGACACGGTGTGCCCCCCACTGGTACATTTGTCACAAATAAGGGGAAATAATACAAATGTCTGCAGTCTTAATGGGGTATAGTTTAAAAAAAAATTATGAAAAGGATTCATCATTCTATACCATATACTTTTTGAGCTAAGAGCATCACAAACAAAAAATCCACTATTTTGGCTATTTCAAGGGCCATGACTCTGTAATAAACGCTAAGATTTTCAAGAAGAATGCCAAGTGTGCAAGGTCACATTATGATAAAGACTCAAGCAAGGTTTATTAATTTACATTAAATACTTTTTTGAGTTAGGCACATAATTAGGTGAAAATGTGAATTTTTTTTACTATTTCAGGGGCTATAACTTTAAAAATAGGGGGAGGAGCCAGCAAATAAATAAGAGGTGTGCAAGTTCATATCATGATACAGACTCATGTAAGTTTTCATCCATTTATATCATATACTTTTTGAGCTAGGTGTGTCACAAGGTGAAAATGTGCATTTTTGACTATTTCAGGGGCAATAACTCTGAAAATAGTGGGGGGAGTCAGATAAAAAATAGAAGGTGCGCAAGTTCATATCACGATTAAGACTCATGCAAGGTTTCATGAATCTATATCAAATACTTTTTGAGCTAGGCGTGTCACAAGGTGAAAATGTGCATTTTTGACTATTTCAGGGGTCATTACTCTAGAAATATGGGGCGGAGTCAGAAGAAAAATAGGAGGTGCGCAAGTTCATATCATGATAAAGACTCATGCAAGGTTTCATGAATCTGTATCAAATACGTTTTGAGCTAGGTGTGTCACATGGTGAAAATGTGCATTTTTGACTATTTCAGGGGCCATAACTCTGAATATAGGGGGTGGAATCAGATAAAAAAATAGGAGGTGCACAAGTTCATATCACAACTAAGACTCTTGCTAGGATTCATGAATCTATATCAAATACTTTTTGAGCTAGGCATGTTACAATGTGAAAATGTGCATTTTTGACTATTTCAGGGCCCATAACTCTAACAAGAGGACCATGATGGTCCTGAATCGCTCACCTCTTCCAACATGACCCAGTTTTGAGTATGACGTCGTTTTTTCTATTATATGACATAGTGACCTAGTTTTTGAGCTCATGTGACCCAGTTTTGAATTTGACCTAGATATTATCAAGATAAAAATTCTGACCAATTTTCATGAAAATCCATTGAAAAATATGGTCTCTAGAGAGGTCACAAGGTTTTTCTATTATTTGACCTATTGACCTAGTTTTCGAAGGTACGTGATCCTGTTTTGAACTTTACCTAGATATCATCAAGGTGAACATTCTCACTAATTTTCATGAAGATCTCATGAAAAATATGGCCTCTAGAGAGGTCACAAGGTTTTTCTATTTTTATACCTACTGGCCTAGTTTTTGACCGCACGTGACCCAGTTTCGAAACTGACCTAGATATCATCAAGGTGAACATTCAGATCAATTTTCATGAAGATCCATTGAAAAATATGGCCTCTAGAGAGGTCAAAAGATTTTAATAGTTTTAGACCTACTGACATAGTTTTTGACCGCAGTTGACCCAATTTCAAACATGACCTAGATATCATCAAGATGAACATTCAGACCAACTTTCATACAGATCCCATGAAAAGTATGGCCTCTAGAGAGGAGACAAGGTTTTTTTATTATTTGCCCTACTGACCTAGTTTTTTAAGGCACGTGATCCAGTTTCAAACTAGACCTAGATATCATCAAGGTGAACATTCTGACCAATTTTTATGGAGATCCATTCACAAGTATGGCCTCTAGAGAGGTCACAAAGTTTTTCTATTTTTAGACCTACTGACCTAGTTTTTGACCGCACATGACCCTGTTCCAAACTTGACCTAGATATCATCAAGATGAACATTCTGACCAACTTTCATACAGATCCCATGAAAAATATGGCCTTTAGAGAGGTCATAAGGTTTTTCTATTATTTCACCTACTGACCTAGTTTTTGATGACACTTGACCCACTTTCAAACTTGACCTCAATATCATCAAGATGAACATTCAGACCAACTTTCATACAGATCCCATGAAAAATATGGCCTCTAGAGAGGTCACAAGGTTTTTCTAATATTTGACCTACTGACCTAAATTTTGATGGCATGTGACCCACTTTCGATCCTGACCTTGATATCATCAAGGTGAACATTCTGACCAATTTTCATGAAGATCTCATGAAATATTTGGCCTCTAGAGAGGTCACAAGGTTTTTCTATTTTTAGACCTACTGACCTAGTTTTTAACCGCATGTGACCCACTTTCAAACTTGACCTAGATATCATCAAGATGAACATTCAGACCAACTTTCATACAGATCCCATGAAAAATATGGCCTTTAGAGAGGTCACAAGGTTTTTCTATTATTTGACCTACTGACCTAGATTTTGACGGCACGTGACCCAGTTTCAAACTTGACCTAGATATCATCAAGGTGAACGTTCTGATTAATTTTCATGAAGATCTTGTGAAATATATGGCCTCTAGAGAGGTCACAAGGTTTTTCTATTTTTAGATCTACTGACCTAGTTTTTGATGGCACGTGACCCAGTTTCAAACTTGACCTAGATATCATCAAGGTGAACGTTCTGACCAATTTTCATGAAGATCTTGTGAAATATATGGCCTCTAGAGAGGTCACAAGGTTTTTCTATTTTTAGACCTACTGACCTAGTTTTTGACGGCACGTGACCCAGTTTCGAACTTGACCTAGATATCGTCAAGGTGAACGTTCTGACCAATTTTCATGAAGATCTTTTGAAATATATGGCCTCTAGAGAGGTCACAAGGTTTTTCTATTTTTAGACCTACTGACCTACTTTTTTAAGGCACATGACCCAGTTTCGAACTTGACCTAGATATCATCAAGATGAACATTCTGACCAACTTTCATAAAGATCCCATGAAAAATGTGACCTCTAGAGTGGTCACAAGCAAAAGTTTACGGACGGACGCACGCACGCACGGACGACAGACACCGCGCGAACACAAAAGCTCACCTTGTCACTTTGTGACAGGTGAGCTAAAAATAGGGGGCGGAGCCAGACGAAAAATAGGAGGTGCGCAAGTTAATATCATGATGAAGACTCATGCAAGGTTTCATCAATTTATATCTAACACTTTTTGAGCTAGGCATGTCACGAACTTTGGACGGATGCACAAACGGACGCACGGACAAGAGCAAATCTATATGCCCCCATCACTCATGGGGGAGCACAAAAAGATACACGGCTGCATTAGTCAATGCACACTTTAAGCTACGAAATGTGCATGCACTATGCACTTTTACATACAATTGGGTATTTATAAAGCAAAACAAAATGTTGTTTTTCATGTAGAACATATTTTACAGAATACATATTTACATTATTATTATATTAATCATAATCTATTAGTAAGAAACTTTGACAAAAAAATAAGACTAACTAGAGTTGTCACAGGAGTGATGAATTATACCCCCACAATAAGGCCTTGTCACAGAACTAAGCCAATGTCAAAGCTGCACTTGCTTGACCTTTGACCTACTGACCTCAAAATCAATAGAGGTCATCTGCTGGTCATGATCAACCTCCCTATGAAGTTTCATGATCCTCGGCCCAAGCGTTCTCAAGTTATTGTCCGGAAAAGGTTTAAATGACCTTTGACCTTTGGAACCAAAAATAATTACCGGCCATCTGCTGGTCATGACCAACCTCCCTATTAAATTTCGTGATCCTAGTCCCAAGCATTGTGAAGTTATTGTCCGAAAACTGTTTAAGTGTTCTGGGTCACTGTGACCTTGACCTGTGACCTGCTGACCTCAAAATCATTAGGGGTCATCTGCTGGTCATAACCAACCTCACTATCAATTTTCATGATCCTAGGCCCAAATGTTCTCAAGTTATCATCCGAAAACTGTTTAACTGTTTCGTGTTATTGTGACCTTGGCCTTTGACCTACTAACCTCAAAGTCAAACATGACCTATATTTAATCATGTTACACCAGTGTACAAAAATTTAAGATCCTAGACCCAAGCGTTCTCAAGTTATCATCTGGAAATCGTTTAACTGTTCCGAGTCACTGTGACCTTGACCTTTGACCTACAGACCTCAAAGTCGAACTTGACCTGTATTTCATGATGTTACATCTGTGTATCAAAAATTATGATCCTAGGCCTAAGTGTTCTCAAGTTATCATCCGGAAACCATTTTGTTGTTCCAAGTCACTGTGACCTTGACCTTTGACCTACAGACTCCAAAGTCGAACTTCATGATGTTACACCTGTGTACCAAAATATATGATCATAGGCCCAAGTGTTCTCAAGTTATCATCTGGAAACTGTTTAACTGTTCAGGGTCACTGTGACCTTGACTTTTGACCTATTGACCCAAAATTCGAACCTGACCTGTATTTTCTGATGTTACACCTGTGTACCATAAATTATTCAAGTCGGTCAAGCCTTTCATGAGTTATCATCTGGAAACCACAAAAACCAACAGACCCACCGACCGACCGACCGCCAAGCTCACTCCTATATACACCCCCCAAACTTCGTTTTGTGGGGGCATAAAAAGGAGGGGCCGAAAAGAAGGGAGGAGGAGGGGGTGGGTGAAATAACCACTTTTGAAATCGTCAAGGGATAAGAATTGACCAAAATGGAGATGAGTTGATTGGGTGACAAGTTGACGGTAAATCGTTTAATGGGAGATCACTCTGTATCAGAGTGGCAGAGTTGAACTCTGCTGCAGAGGATTCAGGTTTAAGACGTTTTACAAGCTATTTCCACAGGAGCCTTGCAACAGATTATACTAACAATACAGCTTAAGTAAATATTTTCATCCACCAATCAAAATGTACAGCTTTAATCAGCTGTTAAATGACCTTCACCCCAAATATAAACAGGAAGTAAAGATAAAATCAATACCGGCCCATGGCCGGAAAAAACCTATGCAGACCAAGAATTGTGAACTTGCAGAGGTACTAAGAAAAATTCATGCAGAGATACTTAAACAAACAAGATCTTAGTTTTAAAAGTCACATTAAATTGATGCCTGACAGATCAAAAATCTTATGATGTCACCGTATTAGAAGTGTTATGGTCAATTCCACCTTAGAGTGTTCAAAACCAAAAAAATGAAGGAATAAAAAATACATATATTTTCTACAATAATTTTTTTACAATTTCATCTGAATGGCTACTTGATCCTGCAATATTAAGCAGCAAGATATATATCTAAACATATATAACTGCCACCTCAAGTATCTGCAACTGACTTCACTAATCAGACAGGACTAAAAAAACTCAATCTGTACCTAGCTTTTTTTTTAGACTGTTGTCTTAAATACATTGTTTTCGGGCCTAATTAATAACATTTTTTCAAAACAAAATATAAAACTCTATCAAAAATAACCATTTCTCTTATTTATGAAAAAAAAACAACAACTAGAACAATGAACCAATTTACTCAATTTCATTCATTTTCATATTATCGTCAGCTCACTGACAATCAGTATCACCCACCACCCAATTAAAATGCATTTTACAGAATGATAATTGAAAACTCTAATTTTAAACACTCACTTCAAGTGGATCAAATTCTCATAACAGGATTGGAAAAAATGTTTGTCTTGTAAGGCAAATACATGAAAACATATTTCTCACTATTCAAACAGAGCCCCTGCAATTAAGCTATCTAAGATATCTGAGTCGAGATGCCCTATTGAGCATATTTCAATCAATCACATTTTATTTTACAATGTTCCTCCAGAATCTGCAATTTCACCCTCTATTTAAACTGTGAGCCCAACCTCCCACACAAGTTTTAGTTAAACAATCAAGCACACTGCATGCAGATTAAAACAACACAATAAATCAAGCACAGCAGGTAGATTATATTCCTAAACCAGTCAACAAATTTTCCTGAAAACCAGTCTGACTCTAGACTGGTACAGCAGATAAAATTCAAACTTCCATTTTTTATGATCGACAACCTGGTAACTACAATAAAGAAATGCACTGGGGCTATAAAATGCTTAATTTACCGTTAATTAATTGTTGTATTTGCGATAAGAATCAACATGAAGATAGAGCTATCACATTCAGTCAGGCCGCTCAAAGATAGCCTCTCTGAACCTTCAAACACACATGTTAATTAAACAGACAGTTAACCAAGATAAGATCATTCCCTTATATGGGATTGTTGAAGCTAAACGTGGGTTGAGAAATATTTGCAGCAGAAACAGATGTACAAACAATGTTAAGTATTACACCAGATGAAATATAAATGAGCCGTGCCATGACAAAACCAACATAGTGGGTGTGCGACCAGCATGGATCCAGACCAGCCTGCGCATCCGCGCAGTCTGGTCAGGCTCCATGCTGTTCACTTTTAAAACCTATTGGAATTGGAGAAACTGTTAGCGAACAGTATGGATCCTTGCTGGTCGCATACCCACTATGTTGGTTTTCCCATGGCACGGCTCAAATACTCCTAAATACATAAATATTAAACCATACATATGTTACATGACTTGTGTTGATTTATGGGAATGTTGTTTTACTTTTTTCAAATCGAGAACCAAACAAGATCTGCATTTGAAAAACACATATGACACCCAAAACTGCACACCTGACACAAGGAACACAATGACTGGGTTGGGAAAAAAGATACTGCGCAATTTCTACATATGACTTTGGTGACCAACCACTTTGTAGATTTTTTACATTTTAACAACAAAATCATGACTGCTATAGCACATACTTATAAAGGCCTGTTTCTAAAAGGTTAAGGACATAGACATTTATGTTACGGTCATTTCTTGAAGATACTTTGAAATATTCAGGGAATTATCAAACTTTTCCACACCTTTCACAGCTGTAACAAGACCTGAAAAATCCACTGCAAAGATTTTTGGGAGATACAGGGGCTCTGAGTGAGGTACAAACTTAGTGTAATGGTGGTACATGGGCATAGCTACTAAGTAGTGTAACGGAGGTACAAGTGCTTAGGTACAAATTAAGTGTACCTGAGGTATAGGGACATAGGTACAATTGCAGTGTAATGGACATACAGGGGCTTAGGAACAAACTTAGTGTAACTGAGGTACAGGGACAAAGGTACAATAATTATTGTAGTGTAATGGAGATACAGTGGCTTAATGTAATTGAGGTACAGGGACATAGGTACAACTGTAGTGTAATGGAGATACAGGGGCTTAGTGTAACTGAGGTACAGGGATATAGGTACAATTGTAGTGTAATGGAGATACAGGGGCTTAGTGTAACTGAGGTACAGGGACATAGGTACAACTGTAGTGTAATGGAGGTACAGGGGCTTAGTGTAACTGAGGTACAGGGACAAAGGTACAACTGTAGTGTAATGGAGATACAGAGGCTTAGTGTAACTGAGGTACATGGATATAGGTACAATTGTAGTGTAATGGAGATACAGGGGCTTAGTGTAACTGAGGTACAGGAACATAGGTACAACTGTAGTGTAATGGAGATACAGGGGCTTAGTGTAATTGAGGTACAGGGACATAGGTACAACTGTAGTGTAATAGAGATACAGGGGTTAGTGTAACTGAGGTACAGGACACAGGTACAATTGTAGCGTAATGGAGATACAGGGGCTTATACAGTGTACACCCTAAGAGACGTATTATGTTATCGCCTCGGTGTCCATCTGTCTGTCTGTCTGTCTGTTGGTTAGCAATTTCCCTTCCGCTGTGTAACTCTTGAACCCCTTGAAGGATTTCAAAGAAACCTGACACAAATGTTCACCTCATCGAAACGATGTGCAAAGCGCATGTTTTGGATGGCTCACTTCAAGGTCAAGGTCTTTTGTGATCGCCCTTCGTCGTCCGTCCGTCCGTCGTCCATCCACAATTTCTTGTCTGCGCGATAGTGGTTTCATTTATCATTTTATTTTAACCAATCTTGCACACAACTTGTATCACCATAAGATCTTGGTTCCTTTCTTGAACTGGCCAGATCCCATTATGGGTTCCAGAGTTATGGCCCCTGAAAGGGCCAAAATTAGCTATTTTGACCTTGTCTGCACAATAGCAACTTTATTTATGATTTGATTTTTACCAAACTTGCACACAACTTGTATCACCATAAGATCTTGGTTCCTTTCTTGAACTGGCCAGATTCCATTATGGGTACCAGAGTTATGGCCCCTGAAAGGGCCAAAATTAGCTATTTTGACCTTGTCTGCACAATAGCAGCTTCATTTATGATTTGAATTTAATCAAACTTGCACAAAACTTGTGTCACCATAAGATTTCGATTCCTTTCTTGAACCAGCCAGATTCCGTAATGGGTTTCAGAGTTATGACCCCTGAAAGGGCCAAAATTAGCTATTTTGACCTTGTCTGTGCAATAGCAGCTTCATTTATGATTTGATTTTAACCAAACTTGCACACAACTTGTATCACCACAAGATCTTGAATAAAAAGCACTCTGAATACCGGAAACTCTGAATTCTGAAAACCGGACGGTTTTTCATGGCCACAACAGAATATTATTCATAAAAAATCCTCTGAAAACCGGACAGTAAGGGTCAAAACTTATGTGTATTATAACTTTGAATTGATTTTAAAAACATAACCTCAAGCAGGTGACAAGTTTTGTTTACCAACTAACAAGCACATATGTTACCTAAGTAGGCATGAAAGTCATTTATTTCTGTGTTTGTATTTTGTATAATAGCTATGAAAGATAAGCTTATAAAGTGCAAATCATTTTAATCTAGTAGGGAGAAGTTAATTGATCTATTGATGAACAGGTGATTTTTCAGTAATTTTTTGTGTGTGTGTGGGTGGGGTGGGGATTGCAGGTAGAGTGGTGAATATGAAAAAGATTCTTATCCTTATTAACTATTATTGGAATTAGTATTAATTATTAACTATAAATATATCCACACGATGCATGTTCCATGATTTATAGGAGCTGGACTATTTATATCATCACAATAAGCAAAACATTCTTTTTATTATAAAGTATCATTTTAAGTGTTGTTTTTCTGTAAAGAAATAATTCAGTTTTAATACATAACAGAGACAAACAAATTGAATGCAGATTTGGGAAAAGAAAAAACCTAAAAGACATTGAACATGATAGAGTCAGATAAAATAAATAAGAATATACATATATTAAATCCTATTAGAAATTTGTGCAAAATCCTCTGAAAAACAGAATCCTCTGAAAACCGGACTTTTGACTTGGTCTGGACAGGGTAGGGTTTTCGGAGTTTCTACTGTATATATGAAGGTGGGGGACTTCTAGATTCTACGTGACAAATACACAGCATTTTAAAGCTATTTTAGGCAAAAACCTGAGCAAATCTAGTTGAAATATGCACACGTCTAGCATGCATAGTTGGAGTAGCGATAGGTGTGGGGGTTTCTGGGTCCTCCCCTAAAAATTCTGAAATTCAACAAGACACCAATGGCTATTTTCTAAACAAGTTTCATCAGAATCCCATGAATTGTTTGAATGTTTATACCTGTAACAGTGTTTCAAACAGATGATGAACTAACTTACAGACTAGTTCCATTCCTATAACCCTGTCTAAAACAACATAAAATGTTACTATGAAGGTGCACTTAAAGTTCACTTTCTGGTAATATTGTGTCTTCACATACAGTCTAACCTGTCTTAAGCAGTCAGCCAAGGGAAGCAGACAATTTGGCCGCTAAAGCCAGGTGACCGCTGATCGGAGGTGCAGCCAGTATATGTATTTTTCAGACTTCTGACCAGTTTAGCCTTTAGGCCCATTTCTTTTTGGGTTTTCCATTATTATTTTACCAGGATACAATGACGTGCATTTGCCTTCGCAATACGAATGGTCTTCTTAGCAATCTAAAACTCCGGCGTGTTTTTTTTTTACTACAAAAATTGTTACAGACAATTTTCAAACTTTAAGACAAGTTTGTTTACAATTTCCGCCATTTTGGTAAGGGAAGCTACTCTCCGCGCTTATTGTCTACGCTAAATCTAAGATTGCCGTTACGTTCTGTAAAAGATAGAGTGGTTTATATTTTTTTCAAACACAATTAATTTCGTATAAATTTAATAGTATATTGATGACAGAAGTATAAACAAGAGCACCGCCTTGCGGGTGCTGACGCTCATCTGATTTTTTTTGTGTAATAGAAATATTGTCCTACCCATGATTTTCTAAGTCTAAAAAGGGCCATCATTCTTGCAAAAAGCAGGATAGAGTTATGTTTCTTGATGTACAGTGTCCACTTATGATGGTGAAAAACTGTTGCAAGCTTTGATAGTTTATGAAAAAAGTTGACTTAAACATAATACTCAACCAAGAAAATGATTTTCTAAGTCCAAAAGGGGCAATAATTATTGCAAAAAGCAGGATGGAGTTATGTTGCTTGCTGTACAGGGTCAGCTTATGATGGTGAACAAGTGTTGCAAGTTTCAAAGCAATAGCTTTGATAGTTTAAGAGAAAAAGTTGACCTAAACATAAAACTTAACCAAGAAATCTGATATTTTCTAAGTCCAAAAGGGGCCATAAATCTTGCAAAAAGCAGGACGGAGTTATGTTTCTTGCTATACAGGGTCAACTTATGATGGTGAACAAGTGTTGCAAGTTTTAAAGCAATAGCTTTGATAGTTTAGGATAAAAGCTGACCTAAACATAAAACTTAACCAAGAAAACTGATTTTCTAAGTCCAAAAGGGGCAATTAATCTTGCAAAAAGCAAGATGGAGTTACGTTTCTTGATGTACAGGGTCTGCTTATGATGGTGAACAAGTATTCCAAGTTTCAAAGCAATAGCTTTGATAGTTTAGGAGAAAAGTTGACCTAAACATAAAACTTAACCAAGAAATCTGATATTTTCTAAGTACAAAAGGGGCCATAAATCTTGCAAACAGCAAGATGGAGTTATGTTTCTTGCTATACAGGGTCAGCTTATGATGGTGAACAAGTATTCTAAGTTTCAAAGCAATAGCTTTGATAGTTTAGGAGAAAAGCTGACCTAAACATAAAACTTAACCAGGCAACGCCGACGCAGACGCCGACGCCGACACCGACACCGACGCCGACGCCGACAACCGCTCAAGTGATGACAATAACTCATCATTTTTTTTCAAAAAATCAGATGAGCTAAAAAATCACAAATATTATGCTACTAATTAGTTATCGAGTATTATCTTTAACCGAGGTCAAACTGTGAACAACAAAACTGACACGAGGTGACACGCTAATTGCTGATAATTACTAGCCATTTTATCATAACAAAAGGGGATTACACCTTTGGTTATCAGTTTTAATTGAGAAGCTCATTTTGTCGTTCTTGTGGTGAAGTCACGCGAAACTTAGCAATCACGTGCTTCTCAAAAATCGGGTATCTTCGGCGATTACTGCCTAAAAGTAATTGGTTTTGGAAGAAAAATGGCCGCTGAAAGGGATCAAATACGGCGGTCGGGAGGCAATTTCGGTGGCCGCTGGCCGCGGACGGCGGGTGGCCACTAAATAAAGTGATAAAATAGAGGAAAATCCGTCGGGGGCGTCATAAAATGGCCGCTGAACGGAGGTGACCGCTGATTGGAGGTGACCGTTAGTACAGGTTAGACTGTACATACGAATCACACTGCGGGTATCACCGCAGTAAGAGCTAGACAGTGTTCGAATTATGATTGACAAAGTCAATAAACACTGTAAGTTTTGTAAATCTGTGTTACTTTTATTTCTCATACCTTCAGGCTGTTTAGGATTTGCGATTCCTAGCTGGTTATACAGTTCAAAATAATGTGGTTTAGTACTCCAGAGTATTTTGAATGTTTCAAAATATTGTTTTGAAAATAAAATCATTGTGAATATCTTATTTTGACCACATGGGAGCACAATTTTCATGATTTACCTGATCTACTTATGCCAGGCTAGGAACACCTGTAAACTGCCATAAAATGTCAAGTTCCATTCATCTTCTTTAAAAGTTGGTAAAGTTTGTTTGGAACTTCAACAAAGATCGTTGACCCTTAAGTATGTTCACTGAGTGCTTAATACTTCAATGGAGTTATTTAATATTTGATTTTCCTATCCTACTTGCCCAACATTGGCTATTATTAAAAACATTTCTATTAAAGGGGGATAATCATTTAGCCTGTTGCCAACAAGTGATTCTGCCTTTGCAACCAGTGCAGACCAAGATCAACCTGCACACTCATGCAGGCTGATCTTGGTCTGCACTGTTCGCTATTCAGCCAGTAAATTTTCAGAAAACATCCCTTTGAATAACAAGAGCTTGTAGAACACGAAATGCCCCCCTTGATACATTCTGTAATTGCACAAGAAACAAATTATTTGCTCACTGTAAACAAAAGTTGTACTGTTCTGGTTCGTGACCTTGACCTTTGACCTATTTACCTCAAATTCAACAGGGGTCACCTGCTAGTCATAATCAACCTCCCTATTAAGTTTCGTGATCCTAGGCTCAAGCGTTCTCAAGTTATCGTCCGGAAAGGGTTTAACTGTTACGGGTCACTGTAACCGTGATCTTTTACCTACTGACCTCAAAATCAATAGGGGTCATCTGCTGGTCATGATTAACCTCTCTATCAACTTCCATGATCCTTGGCCCAAACATTCTTCAGTTATCATCCGGAAACCGTTTAATAGTTCCTGGCAAATGTGACCTTGAACTTTGACTTAATGACCTCAAATTCAATAGGGGTTATCTGCTGGTCATGACCAACCTCCCCCATTAATTTTCCTGATCCCAGGCCCAAGCGTTCTTGAGTTATCATCCAGAAACCGTTTTACTGTTCCTGGTCACTGTGACCTTGACCTTTGACCTACTGATCTCAAAATCATTAGGGGTCATCTGCTGGTGATGACCAACCTCCCTATCAACTTTCATGATCCTAGGCCCAAGCGAGATATCATCCTGAAACAGATTGGTCTACATTTCAACCGACAGACCGACCGACATCTGCAAAACAATATACCCCTCCTTCTTCGAAGGGGGGCATAATAATATAAACAAGGCAGTCTGAAGGACAGCTAAATCCCCCGCCACTGCTATGGATAGTAAAAGGATAAACCTTTGATTTTAGCTGTGACCTTGACCTTGAACTGACATGGCTGACTCATGAATTCTGCACAACGTCTTGATGAGGTGATCAACCCAAGTTTCATGAAAATCCTTCAAGGGGTTTAGGAGATACAGAGCTGAAACCTTTGACCTTCAGTTGTGACCTTGACCTTGAGTTGACATGGCTGACTCATGAGTTCTTGATGAGGTGATCCTTTGACCCAAGTTTGATGAAAATCCTTCAAGGGGTTTAGGAGATACAGAGTGGACACAAAATGGAAGGCTCAAACCTTCAACCCTTAGTTGTGACCTTGACCTTGAGCTGACATGGTTGACTCATAATTTCTGCACATTGTTTTGATGAGGTAATCATTTTACCCAAGTTTTATAAAATTCCTTTAAGGGGTTTAGCGGACACGAAATGGAAGGCTCAAACCTTTGACCTTCAGTTGTGACCTTGACCTTGAGCCGACATGGCTGACTTATAAGTTCTGCACATCGCCTTGATGAGGTGATCGTTTGACCCAAGTTTGATGAAAATCCTTCAAGGAGTTTAGGAGATATAGAGCGGACACAAAATGGAAGACTCAAACATTTGACCCAAAGTTGTGACCTTGACCTTGAGCCGGCATGACTGACTCATGGGTTCTGCACATCATCTTTATGAGGTGATCATTTGACCCTAGTTTGATAAAATTCCTTCAAGGGGTTTAGGAGATATAGAGCGGACACAAAATGGAAGGCTCAAACCTTTGACCTTGAGTTGTGACCTTGACCTTGAGCCAACAAGGCTGACCCGTGGGTTCTGCACATTGTCTTGATAAGGTGATCATTTGACCCAAGTTTTATAAAATTCCTTCAAGGGGTTTATGAGATATAGAGCGGACACAAAATGGCAGGCTCAAACCTTTGACCTCGAGTTGTGACCTTGACCTTGAACCGACAAGGCTGACTCATGGGTTCTGCACATCGTCTTGATGAGGTGAGCATCTGACCCAAGTTTCATGAAAATCCTTTAAGGGGTTTAGGAGATATGGACCGGACACGATTTTGTTACGGACGGAAGGACAGACGGAAGGACGGACGGAAAGACGGACGGAAGGACGGACGGACGGAAGGACGGACGCAGACCATTCCTATAATCCCTCCGCCACGGCGGGGGATTAATTATTTCTTTAAAATAATTTCATTTATTCCTCGAGACTTACAATGTTTGATAGTTGCTAAGGATTCGGGATTAATCGGCCTTTATTATTCAGTTGAACTGGTTCTCGTTTTATCAATACAGTACTGATGTGCATGTTCAGCGAGCCGAGAACACAGCCAGTTGTTCGATATAAAAGCAAAAAGCACGTGCAGATTTCTCACATTGCGTCTGAAAGGGCGAATAGACCGTTATTATACACTGACTGACAGAATCTACTGTTCTTCTACATGTCGTTCAGTAAAGATAAACTTACCCTCCCGCCACATCCCTAAAGTTGCTAATGCAGTAATTTTTTATGGTTAACTTAGTTTTTGGTGAAAGACCTGACATTCTGGAGAAATTTGTGTCAGATTTGCTGCGTTTTGTATTATACTTTCAGGGTACAGATTTCTTATATGGCATTTACTGAAGATGTCAGTGAGCTGTTAGTGCAACGTACACTGTGAAGTCTCCGATATCCCAATTATAATCATACTCAAAGAAGTTACGGATGAATGTTCTGTGATAGAAGCCAAGTCAAAGAAACTTCAAAGTACTGTAGATACTTCCTGGAAATTAACTTTTGGATAGTTCCCAATTTATGGAATTCAGGTGTATTGTGTTGATAAATAACAGCATTCGTTAGAATGTTTTTAATTGGAACTGTGTGCTTTTTTAGGATATCGGAAATTAAATTAATGTTTAAGACATTTTCTGTAAAAAAATACAGGAAAAGAAATTACATGAACTTGTGTATTACTTTAGCTTAGGTATTTTCATTTATATCTTAGCTTCTAGATAAAAGATAAGGCTCACTGGCAGTTATTTCTGTGTTATGTAATTTTTATGAATCGGTAATTATACCTTAAATGTTAGGACTGTCGCTCAAATAATGTTGAACTGAGGGGATCAGGCGAGATATCGAGTTAATTAGATTGCTAAACAATAACCGGTTGGGTGTTTGTTTTGTGGCGATTTATACGGTAGACGCCGAACTAGAGATATATCTATGCGTTTGGTGTGATGAATTTTATTCGGAACAGTTCAGTGTAATTAGCGTTGTCGTCTGTCAGTTATGGACACGGTCCGCTCAGTTTGGTGAAACTATGTTTGCCTTTATCGGGCCTATCACAAAGGCATTACTGTCTTAAACAGTGCACCAAAGGTTGTTCATTGCAAAAGATGCACCTTGCTATTTAAGGTTGGTTGACCTGAAGTTGCTTCGGGTCACTAGGATTTCGTCCTTATAGTACTGGCGAGTCCTAGATTGCATAGCGTTGCGTTGCTTGCTTGTGAAGTGGTTGTAGTGCACCACTATAGGTTTTTTTTGTTTGTTTGTTTGTTTTGGGTTTAACGCCGTTTTTCAACAGTATTTCAGTCATGTAACGGCGGGCAGTTAACCTAACCAGTGTTCCTGGGTTCTGTACCAGTACAAACCTGTTCTCCGCAAGTAACTGCCAACTTCCCCACATGAATTATCAGAGGTCGAGAACTAATGATTTCAGACACAATGTCGTTTATCAAATAGTCACGGAGAACATACGCCCCGCCCGAGGATCGAACTCGCGACCACTATAGGTTCTGGTGATGCCTAGGTTGCTTTGCTTTTTTGCGTAGTGAAGCTTCTATAGTGAATAATTACAGTATTGGCGAAACCTAGGCTGTGTCTGTAATGTATCACTATGGCACTGGTGAGGCCCAAGTTGCATTCCGTTGTCCGTAGTGCTTCACTATAGTGTTGGTAATGCCTATGTTGTGTTGTTTCTTGCGATATGAAGTGTCTGTAATGCATCACAATGGTACTGGTGAGGCCCTGGTTGCATTCCGTTGTCTGTAATGCTTCACTATAATGTGGTGTGGTGCCTATGTTGCGTTGCTTCTTGCAAGGTGAAGTGTGTCTGGGGTGCATCAGTTGGTGTTTTGTGTGGTAGGCCCGGTCAGTCCGTATTTTAGTTTTACTAGCTGAAGAATTGGGCTGTCTCATGAATATTTAACGCGTGCCGTTTTCGTGGACAATAATGCCAATATTGTCGTTCTTGATTTAGCACAGACATGTATCAGACAGCTTTCTAGCACTGAGTGTTTGGTAGCAGCCCCTGACTTGCTTCGTGGCATCGTTTTGATGCGGAGCCGTGGTGAGCTGAGGTCTGCTGTCATACATTCGGGTGTGGTCCGTGTGCTGGGTGCCGTCTGCGGTTTTTAGGGGTCATCGCATCGCGTGTTGTCTCATGCTTGCGCCTGGTCTCCTCTCGCTTGAAGATCGGCCAAAAACATGCCAACTTAACTTTTCAATGTTTTCTCAGAACTATTGATGCATTTACCTTAGCAGATGTAGAATATATTAATTTAGAAATCAAGAATTTTAAGTCATTTGTTCGTCATAATGTGTTATATGATCTTAAAATATTTAACAGTATAACAATGAGATAAATAAAAGACAAAGAATGGTACATGTTCTTATTTTATGTCGAGTAATATGGAATAAGTGGAACTGCCCAAATTGAATGAACGGCCAGTCCATTTTAACAAGGGAGCTATGAAGGCCCTGTATCGCTCACCTGACCTATTGACCTAAAGATCATCCAGATTAACAGTCTGACCAAGTTTCATTAAGATAATATTATGGTCATAAAGTGGCCTCTAAAGTGTTAACTAGCTTTTCCTTTGATTTGACCCAGTGACATAGTTTTTGACCCCACATGACCCAGATTCGAACTTTATCTAAAGATCATCAAGATTAATATTCTGACTAAGTTTCATGAAGATACAGACATAAATGTGGCCTCTAGAGTGTTAACAAGCTTTTCCTTTGATTTGACCTAGTGACCTAGTTTTTTAACCCATCTGACCCAGATTTGAAAGTGGCCTATAGATCATCAAGATTAACATTCTAACCAAGTTTCATTAAGATACGGTCATAAATGTGGCCTCTACAGTGTTAACTAGCTTTTCGTTTGATTTGATCTGGTGACCTAGTTTTTGAACCCAGATGAGCCAATATCCAACTCATCCAAGATTTTATTGAGGGTAACATTCTGACCAAGTTTCATTAAGATTGGGCCAAAAATGTGACCTCTAGAGTGTTAACAAGCTTTTCCTTTGATTTGACCTAGTGACCTAGTTTTTAACCCCAGATGACCCATATCAAACTTGTCCAAGATTTTATTGAGTGTAACATTCTGACCAAGTTTCATTAAGATTGGACCAAAATTGTGACCTCTAGAGTGTTAACAAGCTTTTCCTTTGATTTGACCTGGTGATCTAGTTTTTGATCCCAGCTGAGATGACCCAATATCGAACTCATCCAAGATTTTATTGAGAGTAACATTCTGACCAAGCTTCATTAAGATTGGGCCAAAACTGTGAGCGTTAACACTCAAACTGTTGACAACGACGGACGGACGACAGACGGACAGACAACGAAGGACGATGGACACAAGGCAATCACAAAAGCTCACCTTTGAGCACTTTGTGCTCAGGTGAGCTAAAAATTTAGCAAGGGTAAGGGTTAATGTTCTAGACTGGATGATTTGTCACATGTTTTCATGATTTTAAATACAGTCATACAGTGAGATTTTTTAGAAAGATTTAATTTGATAAAAAAAAGTCTCTTTCTGTTTCTATCAATTGACTGACTTAAATAGTATAAATTAATCATACTTGAAATGTAATTTCAGTAAACTGAATATTTTCAGGAGTCTCTTAAAATTGACATTTTATTCATACAACAAAATAATTTAAATAATACCTTTACACAAAACTGATAGCTTTTGTAAATATTTGATAATATGGTTTTGTTCTGGATCTGACTAATAAATAAGTTATTTTTATTGTCTTGGAGATATCTTTGTAAGATCTAATTAAATATTAAAGATGAATTAAACTCTAATTAGGACAATTTCTTTTGCTGAGTCACCAAGACAACTAATATCAAAGGTGACTGCTGTGAGTTTGATAACTATGGAGACTTCCAGTGCCACACCAGGTATTAGTGGGCAGAACTATCGGCCTTCCATCAACAAGCAGGGTATTCATCACCAATCAAAGAACTCACCTAATGTCTGACAAGGCTAGAACTCGCAAAAGGACAAGGCTATAAAGGAAGGGGCAAGTTATACAAATCGCCATACAGGTCCCATTACCACATAGAGGCTGAAGGTATGAAGACGATACTTAGCTCGTGATTTCAATATGTGTATGTAAGCATGTTTGGGTATGTGCATGATTTTTGACATAATTGCACCTTGGTTGTCAACAAGGCAAGTTAACCAAATTCTGATCTATACAAGTTCATAAAACACAAATATTGTAAAATCATAGTTTGCCATTCAAAATATTGTACATGTATGTGAACATTTTAAGCAGCCATATATCAATGATGCACACATTCGCTGGCATGTACATGTATTGCAATCTTAGTCTTTTTAATTTATGATACATTTCATCTCCTAGTACATTAGTCTGCTCATAGAAGTTTAGTTTAAACTAATACATTTAGCTCAATTGTGTTGAAACCTTCAAGCTTATTTGAACCACACTTGAATCAGCTCCTGGAAAAACCAGTACTAGCATCATATGAGAAGACATGGTCATGGTCTCAGTGGGGTTTAAACCCACACCCACTGGTTGAGTGGCCAATACCTTAAACCACTAGAAAACTGCTCCCCTTCATTTAAGTTTGAGCAAGGTAGCCACAGTACACTGACATTCACCTTGAGGTAGAACAACTGATCATTTGATAAAAAGAATTCGGTTCTGACAGACTCTGACCAAACAACAAGGAAGGCTGACAAATGATTCTTTATTATGGACAAACTGGGTGGGGAAACATGTGGGGAAATTGTCAGTTACTTGTGGAAAAATAAAACAAGCTAGAACTGGTATGGTACCTCACGTCAAATGAATACAGGTAGCTTATAACTGAACAATAATATATAACTGAAATGCTGTTAGAAAAAAGGCCGCTTAAACCAACATCAACCAACAAAATGACTTACTATTATGTTTTATATTTTGTCTGATGAAAACAAAACACGTATAAAACACCTACCCCTGATCCAGACACAATGCAGTTGAAATCTTTCAAATACAACACTTGACTAACATACCTGTTGCAATAAAAACAAATTAAAAATATATATTATTTCAAAACAATTTAAAGTTTTTCATTTACTTTTGATTTGAATATAAACAAATTAAACAAGAGCACAGCCTATGGGTGTGTTCGCTTGTCTGCAAGTGCTGATCAGTATGCAAGAAAAAAAGTCATATAAAAAGGGCCATAATTCTGACAAAAAGCAGGTCAGAGTTATGGGTCTTAGCCTACATAGTCATCTAATGATGATAAACAAGTATGCAAAGCTGTAGCTCTTATAGTTTTGGAAACAGGTGGAACTAAACAAAAATTTTAACCAAGAAACTCAAATTTTCTAAGTACAAAAAGGGCCATGATTTTTACAAAATGCTATCAGAGTTATGGTTCCTGGCCTACTAAGTCATCTAATGATGACAAATACATGTGCACACAGTTTCAAAGCTGTAGCTCTTACAGTTTTTGAGAAAAGGTGGACCTAAACAAATATTTTAATCAAGAAACTCAAATTTTCTAAGTACAAAAAGGGCTATAATTTTGACAAAATGCAAACAGAGTTATGGCTCTTGGCCTACATAGTCCCCTAATGATGATAAACAAGTGTGCAAAGTTTCAAAGCTGTAGCTCTTAAGATTTTTAGAAATGGCGGACCTGAACAAAAATTTTAACCAAGACACTCAAATTTTCTAAGTACAAAAAGGGGTATAATTTTGACAAAATGCAAGAGTTCTGGTTCTTGGCCTACATAGTCTCCTAGTGATGATAAACAAGTGTGCAACGTTTCAAAGCTGTAGCTCTTACAGTTTTTGAGAAAAGGTAGACCTAAACAAAAAAATTTACAAACGCCCGGACACCGACGATCAAGTGACGACAATACCTCGTAGATTTTTTTCAAAAATCAGACAAGCTAAAAATCATTACAACAAGGTAAACATAAATCAAGTACTAGTAAATAATGATGGTCTTTTGTAGAAGATCAAAGGTTTTATGTCATCGTAAAAGTATTGGTCACACCTTTTCACCGAGATTCTGGTAATTCTTTTTATTTTGTTGGGTTTAATGTCGCATTGACACAATTATATATCATATGGTGACTTTCCAGCTTTAATGGTGGAGGAAGACCCCAGGTGCCCCTCCGTGCATTATTTCATCACGAGCGGGCACCTGGGTAGAACCACCGACCTTCCGTAAGCCAGCTGGATGGCTTCCTCACATGAAGAATTCAATGCCCCGACTGAGGCTCGAACCCACATCGATGAGGGGAAAGTAATTTGAAGTCAGTGACCATAACCACTCGACCACAGAGGCCCAACGAGATTCTGGTCAGGAAGGACCGATGCGACAAGACAAGACCACATTTTTTCCCTGTTTCAAAAATTAAGAAAATTTATCTTTGTTTGCACCACAAACCTTTACATTGAAAAGAATTCAAGGGGAGTAACTACCTATGACTTGGGCATAGGTAAAGCCGGTATCGGGATCCGGTGTCTTAAATGATTTTGTATAAAATGTAAAATTAAAAGCTTCCGCAAAAGCTTCAAAGAAATGCTGTTTCTCATTATAATATACGTTACAACGCATTTCTATAACTCATCATTAAGTTTTTTAGCAAAACCTGTGTAAAATTTTCCCAAGTTGGTGTTTTCACACATTTTGCAAGTACAGCAAACCAACAAATTGCCGCAATACACAAGTCGATAATTAGGAGATGTTTGAGGTGATGAAATCAAAAAGGTGTTGAGAAGTTTGAGAAGGTGCTGAGACTGTCAATTGAGTAGTTTAGTATCTCAACTCGCAATTTTAGTAAGTCGTTTTCACAACTTTGTTAAAATTACGGGTGCCGCAACAATGGCTGACTGGTGCCGGAAAAATCGCAATTACATGTTTTTGAGATTCCTTTTTTTATTCTGACCAATACACAGGTATAAGCATTTTTCCAGAAATCTGTAGACATTTTTTCACTGTGTCTTACACACTAATGCGACATATACTTGTCCAATGACAATGCTAAAATCTAAGACTGGTTTCCCAACATTACAATCATGAGAAAACCTTGTGCTACCTGCTTATAAAAAAGATCTTGTTTGTAGAAACAAAAAAAAATTGTTGCTAGGTTTTAAGTCACATCAATACACTTTTTCAGGTCATATAGTGACATTCTAACTCCCGAAATGGGTACAGATGTACAGATACTGTTCCAGCATTATTTCAGACACAGAGGAGCAGCTGTGTTGAAGTACTTACTTTCAACAAGCTTGATGGCTTCAGGATGTGATGATCTGAGCATGAGTTAAAACCAAGGAGGTCAGGGGCAAATGATTTAGTATCAGCTACCTTAACCACTCAGTCAAGGAGGTCACAGACACAAGTTGTAGCATATAGATGTGACTGTGTATGTACATATATTACATATGACTGTAAATGTGCACAGCCAAATGACTCTGAAAGCACAAGGTTACTCACAGACACATGACCTCTGATGCACAGATATCTCACAGTGAAAGCAAAACCCGAAACAGTCACAACTGAGGCAGCACATAGTCAAATGACTGAGGGAGCACATACACAAATGACTGTGGTTGCAAACAGACACATGACTGAGGGAGTACATACACATTTGACTGAGGCAGCACACAGTCACATGACTAAGGCAGCACACAGCCACATGACTAAGGCATCACATTCACATTTGACAGAGGCAGCACACAGCCACATGACTAAGGCAGCACACAGTCACATGATCGAGGCAGTACATACAAATATGACTAAAGCAGCACACAGTCCCATGACTGAAACAACACACAGTCGCATGACTGAAGCAGCACACAGTCGCCTGACTGAAGCAGCACACAGTCGCATGACTGAAGTAGCACACAGTCACATGACTGAAGCAGCACACAGCCGCATGACTGAAGTAGCACACAGTCATACACGTATGACTGAGGCAGCACATAGTCACATGACAGAGGCAGCACACAGTCACATGACTAAGGCAGCACATACACATATTGTGGATGCAAACAAACACATGACTGAGGAAGCACATCAACAAATGACTGAGGAAGCACATAAGACACTTGACACTGAAGCACACTGACACATGACTGAGGGAGTAAACAGACACGTGACTGAGATAGAACAGAAACGCATGACTGAGGGAGCACACATTAATATGACAGAGGGAGTACAGGATACACCTGAGTGAGCATACAGACATATAACTGAGAAAACATCATGGACACATGACTGAAGAAGCATATTATGACACTTTTTTGACTGATGGAGTACATAGATACATGACTGCGGGACCACATAAGAAAATTGACTGGGATCACACAGTCGTATGCTTGAGGAAGCACATCAGAAACACCACTGAGGAAGCACACAGACAAATGACTGAGAGAGACATAATTAACTTTTAATACATACATAGGTGTGTCTGTTGGGTCACTAATGAAGCACTCAGTCATATGGTTTGGAGTTCAATGACAAAAGTAGATTTAATAATCAGAAAACCTAGTAAAAACATAAAATACTTACTCTGTATGTAGAAGACAAAAGGCTTGTATGTTATAGGCATTTGGATAGTAACTGATGCGCACTTTCTCATCTCTGTCACATGTTATTATGTACTTGTCATCACTGGATATAACCTATGAAAAAATAACTTAATTATTTTATTGAGTTTAACGTCGCACCGACACAACTATAGGTCATATGGCAACTTTCCACCTTTGATGTGGAGGAAGACCCCAGGTGCCCCTCCTCACTATTTCATCACGAGCGGGCATCTAGGTAGAACCACCGACCTTCCGTAAGCCAGCTGGATGGCTTCCTCATATGAAGAATTCAACGCTCCGAGTGAGGCTCGAACCCACATCGATGAGGAGCAAGTGATTTGAAGTCAGTGACCTTAACCACTCGGCCTAGGAAGCCCCCGATATCTTATTTAAGTTGGCCCTTCAAAGATGGTCAATCACATTTAAGCAACACTTTATGACATTTTCAAAGTTTGTGTATTCTGTAAGAAATGTCATATATGCTGCCATAGGAATCACATTTTTGTATTGAAACTTAAATGAAATACCTGCATATTCTCCAAATAACCTAGCTACCATCTATAAGGCAGATTTCATGAAAAACAAGAGCTGTCTCCATAGGATGACACATGCCCCCGGTGGCACTTTGAATGAATAGTTATGGCCAACGTTAGAGTTTAGGACCTTTGACCTACGGACCTGGGTCTTGCGCGCGACACGTCGTCTTACTGTGCCACACATTCATGCGTAGTTATTTTAAAATCCATGCATGAATGACAAAGATATGGACCGGACACACCCATCAATGCACTATCATGAAATATGACCTTTAACTTCTAAGTGTGACCTTGACCTTTGAGCTACCGACCTGGGTCTTGCGCACAACACGTCGTCTTACTGTGCCACACATTTATGCGTACTTACTTGAAAATCCATCCATGGATGACAAAGATATGGACCGGACACGCCCATCAATGCACTATCATGAAAAATGACATTTAACGTCTAAGTGTGATCTTGACCTTTGAGCTAGGGACCTGGGTCTTGCGCGCGACATGTCGTCTTACTGTGGTACACATTCATGCCAAGTTATTTGAAAATCAATCCATGGATGACAAAGATATGGACAGGACAGGCCCATCAATGCACTATCATGAAAAATGACCTTTAACGTCTAAGTGTGACCTTGACCTTTGAGCTACGGACCTAGGTCTTGCGCGCGGCACATCGTCTTACTGTGGTACACATTCATGCCAAGTTATTTGAAAATCCATCCATGGATGACAAAGATATGGACCGGACACGAAAATTGTGGACAGACCGACAGACTGATAGACCGACAGACAGACGGTTCAAAAACTATATGCCTCCCTTCGGGGGCATAAAAATCCTGTACTTTGAAATTTAAAAAAAGGATCTCTCTTTTGTGACTAACAATGGGACAGACACACTGACAAACTGGTGAAAAAAGGACAAAATACAATGATCTGTATATTCTACATGCTGCTTTTTAGCTCACCTGTCACATAGTGAGAAGGTGATCTTTTGTGATCGCCCTTAGTTCGTCGTCCGTCCACAATTTTTTGTGAACATAATAGAGACCACATCTTGTAATGGATTTTAATCAAACTTGCATACAACTTGTATTCGCATAATATCTCAGTTCTTTTCGAAAACTGAAATTTGCTATTTTGGCTTTTCCAGCCATATAGAGACTTCATTTATGGTTTGATTTGATACAAACTTGCAAAACAGATCTTAGATTCCATGATGAATCTGTCAGATCCAATCATAGGTTGATTTACTGTCACTGATTGACCCCTGAAAGAGCCAATATTTGTTAATTTTTACTTTGTGAACATGATAGAAGTGTTTTTTTACATTCGACTTTAACCACACCTACACACAAATTAAGTCACAATAAGATCTTGGTTCCTTTCGAAAACCAGCTAGATTCTATCAAGGGTTCTAATTTTCTAGTTTGGCCCTTTCAGCCATATCGAGGTTTCATTTATGCTTTGATTTGACACAAACTTGCATAGCATGTTTATCTTGATGATCTCTAGGCCAAGTTCGAAACTGGGTCATGTGGGGTAAAAAAACTAGGTCACCAGGTCAAATCAAAGGAAAAACCTTGTTAACACCCTAGAGGCCACATTTATGAACCTATCTTCACAAAACTTGGTCAGAATATTTATCTTGAGGATTCCTATGCAAAGTTCAAAACAACATATGGGTTCAAAAACTAGGTCATCCGGTCAAATCAGAGGAAAAGCTTGTTTACACTCTTGAGGCCACATTTATGACTCTATCTTCATGAAACTTGGTCAGACTGTTTATCTTGATGATTCCTAGGTCGAGTTTGAAACTGTTTTATGTGAGGTCAAAAACTAGGTCACCTGCTCAAATATCAAAGAAAAAGCTTGTTAATTCTCTAGAGGCCATATTTATGTCTCTATCTTCATGAAACTTGGTAAGAATGTTTATCTTGATGATTTCAAGGCCAAATCCAAAACTGGGTCATGTGGGGTAAAAGCTAGGTCACCACTCAAATCAAAGGAAAAGCTTGTTAACACTGTAGAGGCCACATTTATGAACATATCTTCATGAAACTTGGTCAGATTGTTTATCTTGTTTAACAGATTTCAGTAGTTATCTTGAATAATTGTTACCATGACCTACTCATCTAGATTTTTGTTTTCTAAGCTTTACCAAAACAGTTTTTCAAGCAAGCAACTAAACTCAGGTGAGAGATACTTGGCCATCATGACCCTCTTGTTATCTATATCCCAGGTTTCATGAAAAAATTACTTGCACTTTTAAAGTTATGAAAGAATCAACCACTTGTGACTGACAGAAGGACAAAGAAATGGACATATGGATGGAACATTGGAGAAAATATAATAATGTGCCTGTTCTCCACACTGCTTCTACTTATTTACCAACTTTCAAGAGAATTTCTTGTACTTCTTAAGCCATAAGACAATCCACATCTCTGTAATATTTTTTGAAATACTGATTGCCATAGCAACCACACTTGTTGTCGTAACAACAAAATAAAATGAGATGTATATATTCTCCATGCTGTCGCCTATCCCTGAATAAAGTTTCATAAAAAAACCTTTCGTACTTTTTAAGTTATCACAGAACCCTCTTTTTTGTCATGTTTTTGGACTATTTGTTGACATAGCAACCACATTCACTGCCATAGCAACCAAACAAACAGATGTGCATATCTCCATATATTGCCAATTATCCATGTATCACAATTTCGTAAGAAATACCTTGTCGCAAGATCCCATTTTGTGTGACAGATGGACTGACTGATACTGGGCAAAGCATAAATTCCCTCTGATTAAACAAAAAGACCATGAGAGCACTAAGAAAAAGGCCCATTTCACAGAGTTAGACCAATATTAGAAATGCATGTTTGATTTTTGCAAAATTGTTATTACCACCTCTCTCCCCTTGTTAATATTCATGACTAGTTAAATTTACAAGTCACAATGTATTCAGGATTCACAAGCAGGTTGGGAAGGGGGCCGGGAGTGGGTAGATAAAGGTTCAGATTTATGTACCCTAAAAATTTATGAGATATTCCACTTCATTTGCTCAAACTCTGACAGCTGAAATACTTCCATTTCCTCAAACACATTGTCCAGTCAGAGCAAAATCTCTATATTATAACCTCATGTCTTTGCTCTAGTATAGATCTCACCTTTCTGCTTGAATATAAAATGTCTGAGTCGATAAATTCTGTCAATCTTCATTGCATGTTTTTTACACTTCCTGAAACTGGCAATTAAGGGTACTTTACACTGTCATAACTTGTGATATTCGCTCACAGCTTATCATCTTTAACAAAATCTTTAAAGGAATGCAATAAGCATATACCGAACTGTGTAAACCGTGTCTAAATAACTTGCTTCTGTAACAGACTTTATGTTTATCTTTAGCATAAAGATGTATAACAAGAGGACCATGATGGTCCTGAATCGCTCACCTCTTCCCACATGACCCAGTTTTGAGTATGACGCCGTTTTTTCTATTATTTGACATAGTGACCTAGATTTTGAGCCCATGTGACCCAGTTTTGAACTTGACCTAGATATTATCAAGATAAAAGTTCTGACCAATTTTCATGAACATCCATTGAAAAATATGGTCTCTAAGAGAGGTCACAAGGTTTTTCTATTATTTGACCTATTGGACCTAGTTTTCAAAGGTACGTGACCCTGTTTTGAATTTTATCTAGATATCATCAAGGTGAACATTCTCACTAATTTTCATGAAGATCTCATGAAAAATATGGCCTCTAGAGAGGTTACAAGGTTTTTCTATTTTTATACCTACTGGCCTAGTTTTTGACTGCACATGACCCAGTTTCGAATCTGACCTAGATATCATCAAGGTGAACATTCAGATCAATTTTCATGAAGATCCATTGAAAAATATGGCCTCTAGAGAGGTCAAAAGATTTTTCTAATTTTAGACCTACTGACCTATTTTTTGACCGCAGTTGACCCAGTTTCAAACCTGACCTAGATATCATAAAGATAAACATTCAGACCAACTTTCATACAGATCCCATGAAAAGTATGGCCTCTAGAGAGGTCACAAGGTTTTTTTATTATTTGACCTACTGACCTAGTTTTTTAAGGCACGTGACCCAGTTTCAGTCTTGACCTAGGTATCATCAAGGTGAACATTCTGACCAATTTTCATGAAGATCCATTCAAGAGTATGGCCTCTAGAGAGGTCACAAGGTTTTTCTATTTTTAGACCTACTGACCTGGTTTTTGACCCCACATGACTCTGTTTCGAACTTGACCTAGATATCATCAAGATAAGCATTCTGACCAACTTTCATACAGATCCCATGAAAAATATGGCCTTTAGAGAAGCCACAAGGTTTTTCTATTATTTGACCTACTGACCTAGTTTTTGAGGGCACGTGACCCACTTTCGAACTTGACCTAGATATCATCAAGATAAACATTCAGACCAACTTTCATACAGATCCCATGAAAAATATGGCCTCTAGAGAGGTCACAAGGTTTTTCTATTATTTGACCTACTGACCTAGTTTTTAAAGGCAAGTGACCCACTTTCGAACGTGACCTAGATATCATCAAGGTGAACATTCTGACATATTTTCATGAAGATCCATTCAAAAGTATGGCCTCTAGAGAGGTCACAAGGTTTTTCTATTTTTAGACCTAATGACCTAGTTTTTGACCGCACGTGACCCAGTTTCGAACTTGACCTAGATATCATCAAGATGAACATTCTGACCAACTTTCATAAAGATCCCATGAAAAATGTGACCACTAGAGTGGTCACAAGCAAAAGTTTACGAACTGATGCACGCACGCAGGCACGCACACACGGACGACGGACGACGGACGCTGCGCGATCACAAAAGCTCACCTTGTCACTTTGTGACAGGTGAGCTAATAAAATAAGCAAGAGCTGTCTGATGACAGCGCGCTACACTTTTCTCAGTATTTGACTCTGAATTAGAGCTTTGCCAGTAACAACTTATAAAACTTTAACCAAAAAATTCTATGTTAAAAAGGGGCATAACTCTGTCAAAATTCAAATAAGAGTTATGGGAATTGTTTCTCCTGGTGTAGATTTTGATAGTAAATAACTATTTTAAGTTTCAAATCAAAAGCTTTGATAGTAACCAGTGATATTTGACTTTATCAAAAACTTAAACCAAAAATTCTAAGTTAAAAAGGGCATAACTCTGTCAAAATTCAATCAGTTATGGGGACTGTTTCTCCTGGTGTACACTTTGATAGTAAATAATTATTTTAAGTTTCAAGTAAATAGCTTTGATAGTAACAGAGATATTGTACTTTATCAAAAACTTTAACCAATGGCGACGCCGATGCTGGGGCGAGTGCAACAGCTCTACCTTTTGTTTCGTAAAGTCTAGCTAAAATCTGTTTCAGCATTATTTGTATATTCCTTACATAATATACATGACATACCATGCAGTACATCTAAAGGTGATACTCTGGAATGTACAACCTAATTATATGTCAACACTAAAACCTTGGCTGGTTTGATCTACCAATGTCTTGAACAACTCTTCATGGCCCTTACAGTATCAGCAAACAAAGACTGTATGCTCTGCCTAATATTTTGCTTCTCAGCTGACCAAATAGTGGCATAAAATATTTTGTGGGTGAGAATTTTCAAATGAACTACTCACCTGAATAACAATACAATATGTATATCATTATTTCTGAGCAAAGCATTCAATTTTCATTAGTTTATACATAACTTATTTTAGGTAGATTGTGAAGGAAGTTCTACAGCTTATATTAATCACTCTCGACACCTCTTTCCTGATGGAATCCATCGCCACACGGATATGAGAGAAGAGGCCAATTTCCCTTTTAATGCGGAGTGCCAAGCAAGGGAGCTACTGGTACCATTTTTCACGTCTTTGGTATGACGCGGCCGGGGATCGAACCCACGACCTCCCGCACTCGAAGCGGACGCTCTACCACCAGGCTATCTTTGCAAAAAGACTTACACCTTTATTTTATGGCTGAGTTAGATTTCAAAGGGGCAACTGCTTGGTCTGCCCCATCATGCAAAACATAAAAACTATTCAATCTTCATCTTAAAGCTTAGCCAGAAAGGAGTTTACTAATGTGGCTTCTCTACCACATGACAATACTCTTAATTTACAAATACAATAATTATCTGCATTTCCTTTTCTTACCACATTTTTTCTAGACATTTCTGAGATAAATTATATATTTTGTCACATTATCTTGTTTTAATACAACTTGATTGATACTTTATGGCTTTGTAAATGTCTATCAAATGTTTATGTGACTTTAAATACCAATCATGGGCTTTGAAGTGAATGTCCTTTTTATGTTATGTTGGCTTTAATTAAGGTAGTTCTGCATGTTTGGAAAAAAAAATTATAAGGTAGAGGTAGAATTTGATTACACCCTGAATTTTCAAAGAAACATGTAATTCTAAGAAAATTCAGCCATAATAGATAATAAAATCTGTAAAAAAAAAAAAAAAAACTATCATGGAAGAACAGAACACAACCAAGCAACATAATAGCAGACTCAGTTTGATTTGATTGAGTCTGTTCATGAGAGGTAAGGAAATGCACAACAACCCTCAACATATTCTAAGGGTCTGTGCTTGATTTTTTGTAAGATGGTTTAAAAAATGACTCCGAATCAATGGAAGTCTATGAGAAAATCACTATTTTGGTGACATTTTCATGTAGACAAGGAATTATATTATATTTATGAAATATCTTAAACTCTTACAGCTGTTAAATTAGACCGTCTGAAAGAAAAAATTCAGAGAAGTCCATACAAGGATGTTTCAGACCATGTTCGGTGATAACCCATCAAGTGGTTGATGAGAAGTCATTTAAAGGCTTTTTCTGTTTTAAGCTCTAGTGGCCCCTAAAAGAGATCAAGCAGAACCATGTGAACAAATTTGAGAATGATGCTACTGACCTAATTTTGTGAAAAATTGTGGAAGTAGGACAATAGACCATTCACCAACACTAGAAACTGACCTTGAACCTTCAGTTCAGTGAGTTTTAAACAGCTGTACTTACAACATCTAGTATCATTGAAAGGTGTCCAAGAATAAGTTCTCCATCACTATCCGTATCGATCAGAGAGAACCTATACACATCACCTGTTCGGTCAGCAACCACCACTTCCTTCTCATTTTGTGGAAATGTAATCGCTGTGCATCGCCGAGCAACCAACCTGAAAACAGAAAATAGTTTTGTTTAAAATGAGCCATACTAGACATGTCCTGTAGATCTACAAGCTTCTGTTGCACAAATTAAGGTCAACTTTTGCTGCTAGATGGATGCAAAATCTGCTAAAAATGAATACAAACTTGACCAATTGACCAAAAAGAATTCTCACAAAAAGTCTGATGTTTTTAACTAGGCAGGCATTAGAATCAAGTTACTGTTCATATAGGCTGGCCAGTATACCCTTTTATAACCCTTGTATTACCGACACCTAAAAAGAGACAGAAATCATAACATGACAACTCTTGGCCGAAGTATGCTCCAGTTACTGATGAACAATATCATTTTAATAATCACATAAATTAAAGTACCCAACACTAAAGATGTTTGTCTTTATTCAAAAGCTGCCTGTACTAAAACAAATCTAGTGTTCAAATATGCACTAGATTTTAAAAATGATGATTAACAACTGTGACTTCATACATAACACAAAGGGAGATAACTCTGACAAAGCCATTCTCTGATGTTTTTATTTTTGAACATGTAAGACATCTTATCAGCTTATTAGGTCAAGCCAGGATACCATCATCTGCTTTTGTCAATATTTTACAGCCTTTAAGTCTATAAACATACACATTTACAGATTTTCTTGACCAATTCTGTCTTCTAAACTTAATAAAGGCTGTCTAAGTTGTAGTAAAGCGAAACATTATACACGCGTTCAGACCAGACTATCACACCTAGGTGTATCCAACTTTTTATTTTCGTGCCAAGAAAAAGCTTACAGACAATGATATGAACTGAATAATGCTTCTTTTCGTATCTACGTTGTTTTTTTTCTTCTTTCAAAGTAATGTACTTTAAAACATAAATAACAGCAACAATATTTAAGAAATTACGAAAGTGAAGTCAAACTATAATTCTGCTGAATGTCTTGTAAATTACGGAATGTGTTATGAACCATACAAGTGATAATGTCCACAGTACACATACATTTAGAGACATACACCCTTCACTTCAATGTCCATCATTTGATTATCTGATGAGTCATTACCATCCATTTAGAACTTTCTAAGATAAAATGGGGAACTATTTGCAGCAAGATAAGGTTAGAACTACTTTCTTTTCACTCTGATAAGAGTGAACTATCATTCAATTAAGATCAATCACCATATTGGTATGTTACACACCAATCATAGCCAACTTAATTGTCCAGAAAACAAAGCAAACAACATCATCATGTTACCGCGGTAACGCTGACATGCTTCAGAGAATGGTCTTAAAAACTCTACAGAGAATTTTCTGGAATTAATTTTTGCTTTTTTTCTTTTTTTTCAGCAAGTAAGGAAATTCATGATAATGTAATTTAAACTTTGTTGAAAGTACCCTCTGTAGAAATTTTTTTTTCTTATTTTTTTTCATTACTTTTTAGGATATCTTATTCTTATTTTGTTATTTTCATGTAATATTGTGCAGGCTTACAGAAACCGGCAATTTAGCACAATTAAACAATCACAGTCTAAAATGATTGATATCAAAATTATTACTACAAGTATTAGTATATTAACTGTCTTTTCTCAATTATTTTGCCTACAAATTTGTCCAAAATGTAGAAAAGAATATGATTGAAATATTTCAAAATTAATTATGTTGTACAGATCTGCATTTTTTAAACCATTCAAAATGGGAATCTTGATGCAACTCCGAACTCTGATACATCATCCAATGTTTCTAGCCATGCTTCAATCCGAACCCATTCTTAAATGAAAATTGGTCTGTCAAACTACCCGAGCAATAATTATAACATGTTCCCAAAAATGAATTTATCACACGCAGATGGGGATTTGATACAGCTGAAATAGTATAGAATAGTACTCTATATTAGCCGACTGCCAAAAATGGAAATATCACATTCCGGGAGAAAATTGATACTATTTACCAAAACATTGGCTAACATCGCTGAACAAACACGACTTCTCACAGACTACTTATCATGCGGAATTTTTCGTATTTTTCATCGAAATATTCGTTTATCTTCTCTCGGAACACCATCAACCAAGACGTGGAAGACCAAGGGGAAGAAATTAACGAGAGAACACCACAGTGCATTTACACGATTAATGAATATTTAAATGAACCTTGAGAAAATTCATAACCATCGTGTCAGTCGAAAGTGTATCAAGATATAAATGATGCATATTTATGGAAGGTTACGGCTCGTGTAAGTAATTTGTCTACGGCAGACAAGAAGCGAATATTGGTTATCAGCGGGACAGTTTCCCAGAAGCCTTTGCTCTGAAACCTATCAATTTTCTGTCAAAACTGATAACATTTCGTCTCATCAAGTACTCACAAATATAAACTTGTCTAAATTACTTAACTGTGCATTATGGTGATATATAAGTTTTAAATGAATTGTAAATTTCATTTCATCAATCTGAAAACTTCAGGGGAAAACCATTTTCTCCGAATTAAAATGTCTGACAATTTAGTATATATAGTAAATTTGGCCTATTTGTTTTTGTTTCTTTTTTCTGTGAAAAATATGGGATATATTGCAATTTCTTGCAAAATCTGTTACATTTATACTCACCATCTTGCATCAAACATATAAACTTGATGACTTTACATAGAACTGACTCAAATACTGGTGAATCCAACATTATATTAAAAGCTTTTCTATTCAAACTTTACACAAATAAGAAAACTGTTTCATCTGACTTTAAATGCTAAAAAAACATGCAATTACTTTGGAAAGTGTGGTAATTGGGCAGATAGATATAAACACATTTATTATTCATATTTGATATGACTGAACACATCTGTCCTTCAGAGAATGATCTGTCATTTAATAAAACATTAATACTTTCTTAACCCTTATCATGCTGAACACGATAGATTCTGCCTTTGCGACCAGTGCAGATCATGATCAGCCTGCACATCCATGCAGTCTGATCATGATCTGCACTGTTCGCCATTCACTCAGTAACTTTTTGGTTTGCACCCCTTTTAACAGTTACTGTCCAAATTCAAAGATGGAAAAGTTTAGCAGGGTATGGGTTAAGAAGTAATTGGTTCACTTTTCTGGCAAGTTTTCCTAAATGAATAGTGGTAAGAGAATACATACCAATAACAGTAGCTTTTTAGTGCCATATAAAAACAGCTAAAGGAGAATATAATAGTTAATATGAAAGTCATTTTCTTCTAATCGACCAAAAGCAAAACTTTGGCTGCAGTTTACAGGGTAAACATATCTTTATTGGAAATATGTTTGACATAAAACAATTTTACATTTAGAAATAACAGAAAGAAAATAAGTCACCCGCAGAGTATCAAATAAATTATAAAACACCACTGCAGAAAAGCTGTTTCAAACATGTCTAAGACACTTTTACTGATTTTGAAACATTGTACAGTTTAACTCACCTTAGTATATTAAACAGTCACCTGCCTTAAGCAGCCAGTCAGTTAACTCACCAAACCCACTTTTTGTCCCAAGTTCAACTTAAGCAGCCAGTCAGCCAACTCACCAAACTCACCAAACCCACTTTTTGTCCTAAGTTCAACTTAAGCAGCCAGTCAGAGTCAGTTAGCTCACCAAACTCGCTTTTTGTCCTAAGTTCAACTTAAGCAGCCAGTCAGAGTCAGTTAGCTCACCAAACTCGCTTTTTGTCCTAAATTCAACTTAAACAGCCAGTCAGTTAACTCACTAAACCCACTTTTTGTCCCAAGTTCAACTTAAGCAGCCAATCAGTTAACTCATCAAAGTCACTTTTTGTTCGGAGTTCAACTTAAGCGGCCAGTCAGAATCAGTTAGCTCACCAAACTCGCTTTTTGATCTGAGTTCAACTTAAGCAGCCAGTCAGTTAACTCACCAAACCGACTTTCTGTCCCAAGTTCAACTTAAGCAGCCAGTCAGTTAACTCACCAAACCCACTTTTGTCCTAAGTTCAACATAAGCAGCCAGTCAGAGTCAGTTAGCTCACCAAACTCTCTTTTCGTCCTAAGTTCAACTTAAGCAGCCAGTCAGTTAACTCACCAATCTCGCTCTATGTCCTAAGTTCAACTTAAGCAGCCAGTCACTTAACTCACCAAACTTGCTTTTTGTCCTAAATTCAACTTAAGCAGCCAGTCAGTTACCTCACCAAACTGACTTTTGTCCTAAGTTCAACTTAAGCAGTCAGTCAGCTCACTCCCCAAACTCGCTTTTTGTCATTAGTTCAACTTAAGTAGCCGGTCAGCTCACTCACCAAACTCGCTTTTTGTCCTACATTCAACTTAAGCAGCCAGTCAGTTAACTCACCAAACCGACTTTCTGTCCTAAATTCAACTTAAGCAGCCATTCAGTTAACTCACCAAACTGACTTTCTGTCCTAATTTCAGCTTAAGCAGCAAGTCAGTTAACTCACCAAACTGACTTTCTGTCCTAATTTCAGCTTAAGCAGCCAGATTGTTTTGCTCCCTAATATAGGTCTGATTGCATTTTACAAGTAGACATAGCTTCAAAAAGCAAATAAAGTAAATTGGTATCCTCTGCATAATGGGATAAAGGCTTCACACTTGAAAAAGCATTCTCTGCACAACTGTCAGTTTGGTTCCAATATCTAATTCCTTTCAAAAGTCAGTGATTTTTTCTCTCAAAATTGTGAATGGGTCCGGTACAGGAAAAATTGTGAAAATTAGCATCGTTTCTCTCAAAATTGTGATTTTTTTCCCCTCAATTGTGAATTTTTTTAATACTTTGTGAATCAAAATGTTTAATGATTGAATGTGAATACATGGGTGTAAAAAAATAGGCATCTAAAACTTACATTCATATATTTATTCCAAAACAAATGAGGACACCATTTAAATGATTCTTACCCGATTCGTACCTAAATGTACTATGAATCAACATTTTGTACCCAAACGCTCTATGAGTTAAAGTTCAAGGGTCGATAATATAGGGTGATGAACGTAACAAATCTTGGTTTCCTCACAAAAGTTGATAATAAACTTCTTCAACTCTTACCGTGCTATAGACAGATCGATCCGCCTTCCAGATTTTAGCCCTATCTCGCGAGTGGCGGAAAATTTTGCCCTCTTTGGTATTCCATTACATCATACTCTAATCATAGTAACGGTGTTTCCCAATGCACGTGCGCGATACGATTGCTACCAGTAGGTAGTAATGCAAACATGGCAGCCTCCATGAAATAATGCTTTTTTTATGTTTTGGCCTACAAAGGGCCATAAATCATGCTTTAATTCCTTAGCCAATCTGACTGAAACTTTCAGGGTAAAATTTCACTAAAATAGTTAATATTTCTGCCATGTTTTATTGAAATCCTTCAACCCATGTCTGAGATATGACTCCCGACAAACAGAAAATGGAATATGTTACATCATACATGTACAAGGGGCCATAAATCTTAGTCAGGCAATCTGCATGAAACTTGCAGGGTGGCATTTCCCTATAGCAGTTAATATTTCCACTGTGTTTTATTTTGGGACTCCAAACCATGTCATAGATACTATGTTAGGACAGACAGGGAACGGACAGATGGACACCGCCAAATACCCTCTCCAGTCGATGTCCACAGAGGCGTTGGAGAGTACATTGTCGAAGTCGAAATGTTTATCATTCTGCCTTTGGTGGGAGATAATAAAATTATACTAAAGGCAACAAGATATTTTTTAATTAAAGATAAATCCCCTTTATTTTATGTTTTCCAGTGAATTATAGAGTTTTCTCAGTGAAATAAAAGTGATAATCCACAGTTTTGAAACAGTAGATTATCATTTTTATTTTTCACTGTTTTTGCCGAACTAGTTCCGGTCCTCCGTCGCAATTGAAGTCAAATTGTATACCGAGCGTTATGAATACCAGGGACCATAATGATGATGACGTCATTAAAATGACGTCATTTGTGTTATGCTTTCTGTTGATCTATCCTGCGATTTTCGATATTTTATAAATTACGCAACAAAAGTAGAGTTTTACACATGAAATAAGAAGAAAATTTGTTTGTGTCAGTGAAATATCAATTTTATTTCACTCGTTAGCACCAAAAAATGTCATTTTCACTCGTGACTACGCCACTCGTGAAAATATCAGTTTTTAATGCTGACTTGTGAAATAAAGAAACAAACAAATATCCTCTAATTCCCTTCCCCTGCCCTAAACTAAAGCATGTAAGAGATGGCTTGAATAAACTGGTGATACTCTAAATCTGAAACAAAGGCTTAATTTCTATAAACTCCCCGATTCATAACCTACAGGCTTTTTGACAACCTTCCTTTCATATGTTTTTTCCTGTCCATGACACATTGAATATCTCCAAACCTTATACCACCTTCATCTGAAATGACTCAACAGAACAATTTTTAGGAGTTGCTTCCCTTTACATGATATATGACAATGTCAGGCTACTCAACTGTGAGAATTTCTGGGCAAAAATGAGACAAGGCTTGATTACCGTCATGTTGTCTCCAGTGAATTTAAAGCAACACATCAAAGTTTGAATCAACAATCCATCTTGTATGAAACAAGCATTTACTAGAAATATGTTGAAGCATCTAACATGTAAATATTGACTAAAAATTAAACAGAATTGCTGTTGCTATTTTTAGCATTTCCCAACAAAAGATAATAGGTAAGGTAGATTTCTGGGAAGCACAGAGCACCACATAAACAGCCTCAAAGCCAAGCATTTGCAAAGTAGGCCCACAACAAAAAGAAGCTGTAATGGAAAATATTACAGACGGGTTGCTTCAAAAATCCAACAAGTACATTTTAATTTTATCAGAGGGGGAGGAAAGGGTAAAGGGTAGAAAGGGGTAGGGGGGATACCAGAGTTGAGAGATTAGATGCATCAGGTAAACATACAAAACAGTACAATTACAGCGGACCAAAATACGGTATGTGCCTGTACAGATTTTATCACCACTATGCAAATGACTGCCGAAAAAAGGAAAGTACTGAGCTGTAAATTCAAGGTTTTTTTAATTTTTCTTTTAATTTCCTTGTAGCTTATAAGACGTTCCCCTCTTCGAGTTATGCTACAAAATACAACTAAACTGGAGTTTTGTTGCTCTGTGTCTTTTAAACATTATGCCATCATTTCTGTTTACAGATGTTAATGTCCTGTAATTTGTTTAACCCTTACCCTGCTATATTTCTATAATGGACTGGTCCATCTTTCAATTTGGACAATACCACTTATTTCTCAAAGGGGTTTTCACTGAAAATTTACTGACTGAATAGCGAACAGTGCAGACCATGATCAGACTGCACAGATGTGCAGGCTGATGTTGGTCTGCACTGGTCGCAAAGGCAGAATCATCTGCCGACGGCAGGCTAAGGGTTAAGTACGCTTCTATAAGAAAGTGATTTATTCTATCATTTGTAAAATACAGTACAATAATCTACTACTACTAATTAAGCCTTGTAGCGGTTAGCGGAAACTCGAAAGAGCCTAGTTACCAACAAAAAAGTTACTGTTGACTTGCATATTCCCATCTGCACCAGTACAAGGCTCATGGGCAGATTAATATACCATTAATATAAAATATACCCCAATGACATAACAAGAGGGCTATGATGGCCCTAAATCGCTCACCTGTTATCATTGCACTTGAGGACAAGAAGGTCCTCAGAAAAAATATCTAAGTCCAAAGGACAGGAACAACAAAGGAAAAAAATTTAACCAAAAAGGTACAGATATGTCAAAATACACCTAAAAATTGGAGGTACCATCCATGTTGTACCACAGAAAAGTGGTCTCGGTTTTTCCCTACGGCCAATAATAAAAAAGTTACTAAAAATAAGCTATTTATATTAACGTAAAAGGGAAGTAATTAAAAAGAAAATTATTGTAAGTGATCAAAAGAAGGATCTGCCAAATAAATCTGTTGACATAAATGAAATTTCAGATCAGTATCTTCATGAGTTACGGAGATATACCCATTTAAATTTGAAATAAAGGGAGGTAATTTGACATAAAGTCAGTCCATAGTTATCTACCCTGATTGGCTCAGTCCAACTAATGACAATAATGAAATTTCAAATAATTCCTATAAGTACTTACTGATATAAATCCATTTTGACTACAATCAGGGGAGGTAATCAGATATAAAATAACTCTGGAACCTACGATTGGATCTGATTTGTCATGGAATCCAAGATTTATTGTTGTTGAAGATATTTTAGAAGTTTGTATCAAATAAAACCATAAATGAAGTCTCTATATGGCTGCAAAAGACAAAATAGCCAATTTTGGACCTTTAAGGGGCCATAACTCTGGAACCCATGATGAAATCTGGCCAGTTCAAGAAAGGAATCAAGATCTTGTGGTGATGCAAATTGTGTGCAAGTTTAGTTAAAATCAAATCATAAATGAAGTTGCTATTGCTATAACTCTGGAACCCATTATGGGATCTGGCCGGTTCAACAAAGGAACTGAGATCTTATGGCAGCACAAGTTTTGTGCAAGTTTGATTAAATTCAAATCATAAAAGAAGCTGCTATTGTGCAGACAAGGTCGAAAAAGCTAATTCTGGCCCTTTCAGGGGCCATAACTCTGGAACCCATAATGGAATCTAGCCATTTCAAGAAAGGAACCAAGATCTTATAGTGATACAAGTTGTGTGCAAGTTTGGTTAAAATCAAATCATAAATGAAGCTGCTATTGTGCAGACAATGTCAAAATAGCTAATTTTGGCCCTTTCAGGGGCCATAACTCTGGAACCCATGATGGGATCTGGCCAGTTCAAGAAAGGAACCAAGATCTTATGGTGATACAAGTTGTGTGCAAGTTTGGTTAAAATAAAATCATAAATGAAACCACTATCTTGCAGACAAGAAATTGTGGACGGACGACGGACGGACGACAGACGAAGGGCGATCACAAAAGCTCACCCTGTCACTACGTGACAGGTGAGCTAAAAACAGGTTAAAAACATTATTTTTATGAATGACTTTGATTTTTTTTTCTACACACAAAATACCTGTATCACATACTTTTATCTACATAATTTTACACAATTGTTGCACTGAGCATTTTGAATTATAGCAAACACACCTCGAAATGGTTAAAGCTATTCTCATAAATATATTGTAAATAAATCGTCAATTTCTCTATCACCAAAATAATGGATTGTCCATTTTGTGTTTCCGACGTACTCAAATTTGTAATAAAAGAGTAAATAAGCCGGCAAGCAAAATGGCCTCACTCATTGACAATTAAATAATACCAATCATACAAGTGTATTCAACTTGTTAATGCAGTTTCGATGTCCTAATATTTCATTGGAGCCGGGTGTATTGTTTCCCTTTTATTGCCGTATTAGTTAAGAGCTGTTCACTCTCGGTAAAAGCCTAGAATGGGGTCTCTGCCGCCATAATGCAGAATGGTTTCGTATTATTTATATCCCCTATAAAACAATTTTCACATGAGGTTATCAAAAATGGATGGCTGGGGGCTTAATCTGATTATGTTAATATAGAAGCGAATACAAATTACCATAGTAACAAATATTTCCACATCATAGTCATTAAATAATCATCATGGTTACTGTTTTTTTAGGTTAAATTTTGTTGTTGTTGACCAGTATTTAGTTGCTTTATTTCAATAAGAATCTGAGGTGTCATAATTTAGAACATAAAATAAAGCACTAGTCACATTCAACTGTGCTTGTAAACCTATGATTTTTTATGTAGATTTAAAGTAAGATAAATAAATGACAAATTGAACAAGGGGCATAACTTTGTATAAAAGCAACACATAATTATTGAACTTGTGCACTGTATGTCAGATCATCAAAATAAACAGTATGTGAAGCTTCACTGCATACTGCGATACAACTTTAAGCTTATGTCCACAAAAACTTAACCAGAAATTGCAAAGTTGAAAAAGGGGTATAACTTTGTTAACCTTTATTATGCTGGACATGATTGGTTCTGCCTAATTGCGACCAGTGTAGATCTTGATCAGCCTGCACATCTGTGCAGTCTGATCAGGATTTGCACTGTTCCCCATTCAGTCAGTATTTTTTTGGTTACTTTATTTAAAGCACCCCTTTTAACAGTCAATGTACTGTCCAAATTGAAAGATGGACAAGTTCATTATAGAAATTTAGCAGGTTAAGAGTTAAAATGGAAAATGGTCAGGAACCTTTGCATTCTATGTCAGATCATCACCATGAACCAGTGTGTGAAGTTTAAATCAATTTCCACAAGAGTTACTAGGCTACCAGCTTGCACATAAAAACAACCAAATCAGGATGAGGTCACAGACAAAGACACAGATGCCAACAAAAGGGTGAGAGCAAAAGCTCCACTATTTGAAAAACAGCTGAACTAAAACATAACCATATCTGGTATTGTAATAAATTTTTAATTAAATTAGAATTTTTTTTAAAGAGGACTTTGATTTAATTAGAAAAAAGAGATTATAGAAGTACGCATCCCGACACAATGTCATGATATGATTAGAACATAAATCATTTGTAAATGTCTTCGTCTCCCTGTTTAACATTGTTGTTTTTTATTGTGACTACACACAATCATGTAAAACAGATGTGACAAAACCATTAAAGCAGTCTTTCTGTCGTATTAAGGCTTAAAAGGAAACAAAATTTCTCCAGAAAAAAAAAATCAGAACTAAATTTGCGATTATAACCAGACATTTTGCTAAACAGTTGTCTTTCATATTTTCTTTCATCTAAATTCAATTTCAGTGGAACTGTTTCTGATTTTTCTGCACTAATTTCCATTTAGATTCAATCATGTCCCTTTAGACAAAGAAGTTTCTCATTCAAAGCACAAAAACACTGTCTATAAAGGAAATGAAGATTTGCTTTTAAAGCCAAGTCAAACATTATATACAAACTGAATGGACAAAACACTTTTATCTGCATTTGATGTTTTTCATTTTGGTATAGTTTTATGGTGCACCAACACAGTCTTCGTTACATAAAGACTTTCCCATTTTGATGCAGAAGGAAGACCCCTAGTGTCCTTCAGTCTATTATTTCAGATACTAGCAGATACAAAACACAAACAAGGAGCTGCGTTCAATGAACACTTGATGCCCCAAGTGGCATCCTTATCGATAGATTTTGCAACTAAGTCCAAAATGAGGTCAAGGTCAAGGTCAAACTGAGGTCAGGAGATGTTTAAAGATGAAGAATGGTCACAGTTTACATCTGTATTAGTATCAATTCATTCTTGTAAGGGGTGTTGATGCTAGACGAAACGATCCCATTTGGTTAAGCAAGAGATGGCCCATATAAAGCAACCTAAGTCCAAAATGAGGTCAAGGTCAAACTAAGGTCAGGTGATGTCTGAAGATGAGGAATGGTGACAGGTTACATCTGCATTAGTATCAAGTCATTCTTGTAAGGGGTATTGATGCTAGACGAAATGGTCCCATTTGGTTAACCTACTACAGTATAGATGGACGAACAAACGGACAGACGGATAGGACAATCACTAATATATGCCTCCCACATCAGTAGATGCTGGGGGCATAAAAAAGCTGGACTGCGTCCACTGTAGCTTTTTATAAACTACTGTAGTTTGTTTTTTTTTTGCTTTTCAAATTAACACACTATGAAATAGATGTGTATCGGTAGGACATTGGTGTCCCCACTTTGTCACTATATATGGTTACTGTGACCTTTCATAACTACCTTGGGGCAGGGGTCATGTGTGGGGCAGGGGTCATGTGTGGGGCAGGGGTCATGTGTGTCTAGGGCACGGAAGTGAAGGTCCTGCGACAGAACATACTGACAAAAGACAAGATACTAGGGCTTCTTTCATGGTGGGGGATCGGAGAGAAAGGGGAATTAAATCCCAAATTAAACCCCAGCTGCACAACAGTTACTGTATATACTGAACAAAATTCAAGTTTCATGGCTCTAGGTATTTTGCAAGATACTCTGACACAAATTTATGGGACTTCATACACATTTTTTGTAGTAGTAAACCAAGGGCCATAACTCGGGATTTACCAAGTGAAATCCCTGACAAAACCCAAGATGCATAATTTCACATGCTGATCGATACTCCTATATGGTTACATTCATGTCTCTAGTCCAAATACTTTTTCTATTCCCAAATTTTAGGGGTACATAAAATCCAAAAGGCAAAAGGAAGCATGCATTAAAATACCTGTATAATTGGAGAATGGTGTAGTGACAATGAGACACAAATGCTTCAGTTGCATCCATGGTTTTCTTTTCTTTTGCCAAACAATAGAAAACATTGCAAAGTTTAAGTACAGGCATGCTCCAGGATCTATCTTGAATGGTCTGACAATAGACTTTTAAGAGTGCTTCAGTAAGATAATTATGGGTAATACTGAAGATGCAAACCAACCAATAGATTTACTTGCGCTTCAAAAGGTTTAAGAGCAACTGCTTGTCTGCAGTGATTTTTCATTTTCCTAATGGGGAAAATAGATTTAGTTCCCCAAAAAGTAATTGCCAATTTTGTTTGAAACCTATTTTCCACTTCTGTAGAGTTTTGAAACATAGTACAACCTTTGGGAATTCTGAAACAAGCAGTTAATAATCCCCCCATTTCATAGTCTTACCTAATGTCAAACTAATTTGTCAAAATTTGGTTTACGTAGCATTAGGTCGCGTCCCGAATCATTCTGCGTCCTTACCGATATTTCAAGTAGAGTATGTTAGGCAGATTTCTTTGACGTTCTGATATTGAAAATGATGTATTGCAGACGAAAAATCAATATGCGTCATTAATAATACAACCTTATCGTTACTGCAAACTGACAGGGCTCGGCACACAACAACATTCTATTTTCAATCCTGACCCTTTCCTAATGGGGCCAAGTAATTATACAATTCACCCATTTTGAACCACAAAAATAGATCATAAATTTAGACATGACAATTGTTACAGAAAACATTTTTCTGGTAAATGATTCTATGCTAAATTCAATCAGAGTTGTGAAGCATGTTGTTATTTTGTCTTATCACATCACTGTCAGGCTCTAGGAAATTAATCAACTCTGTAAACCACCAATCCTTGTAAGGAACAGTTCACAATTTCTTTCCATAAAGTTGTATACACAATTGTGAGCATTACAACGCTTTTGTTACAGCTCAAACAAAGTTTCTGCAGAATAAAATTGAAGTACTTTTCGAAGGCTATTAACCCTTAGTCTGCTAAATTTCTAAAATGGACTGGTTCATCATTTAATTTGAGCAATACCATTTGTTATTCAAAGGTGTGTTCACTGAAAATTTACTGACTGAATAGCAGACAGTGCAGATCATGCAGACCTTTGGAGTGATAACATTGTTTTTCTATGATCTGAACTAGTCAAGCCCAGCGGCCTTGTTTTTTCTTTCAAATTCTCAGAGAACCCATTGTTGAACTCATCCAAAACTTCAGACTAACATTTTGATTCAGTTTCATTAAGACTGCACAAAAATTGTGACCTCTAAGGGAACTGAAAGTAGCCTTCCTGAAAATGAACCCGTGGTGCTAAATTACCCACCTTTCTCAAACTGAACCTCTGGTTTGAGTGTTGGGATTTTTTTTGTACATGTTTGATGTTTGCATTCGAGACCATCCAGTTATATGTTACCACAGTCAGTTAATCTAAAAGTTCTTATTCTCTAAACTTTGCTAAATGTTTATAGTGTTCACTTCTTTCCATGAATAGCAGTACCATCATAGGCAAGTATGCAAGTGACCAAGTCTGATGAGATTCAGAAATACAGCAGTACACTATTAAGAGTCTACAGAAAAATTATACCTTGAACTAAGTAAAGAAAAATGACCATTGCAAATATATGGCCTTCAATCATAAAATATACCATGATGCACAGGTGGCAGTAACGTACCTAGGATACAGCATGGGTCCATGAGCCATATGCACTTAAATCTATTACAATTATAATGTTTTCTTAGGAAAAAATGACAAAAAGCCATTTTGAAAAAAAAATTGCACCTGTGACAATGAGTCACAATAAAGGTGATCAAGAACAGTTTGACATATGCATTGCTTCCAGGTCCGTATTTTTTTTTCAAAACAATATTTCCTTATCAATGTTTGGCCGTCTTTTGGGCAAAAGAATAATCTTTCAGAAAAACCTTACTTCAAAGCCCAGTTCCAAACCATTTACGCATCATGAGCGAGCAACGGTGTACGAAACGGTAGTGTTTTCTCTGTCCGAATATATCCCACACATTTTTCGCACCAAAGTCTCCCCCCTAAAACACTCCAAGCACATCGTGCCAGTTTAAAATAACGTTATTACTGTTCAGAACATGCTAAACACAAACTAACAAGACCGAAAATCAGGTTAAATCCTGACCTATTAAGTCGTAGACCTATTTTCCACAAGATATCCATACATTTGCTTCAGGAAAACGAAAAGAAAAAGGAGTGTTGAATAGTATGCAGTGAAATGCAAGTCAGCTGAAGTCAGGTACCCTCATACTGCCGCATTTCAGAAAGCGGTCTGCAGAATAAACACCCTACTTTCGTTTTCAAGTAAACGAATCCAAAACATGCGAATATTAGCATAAAAGTTTCCTATTTTATGTAAAATTCATTCCACGAGTGAAATTATGCCCATTTGGCTCCCAATTTACGCGCAAATGCGCGAAAAATGGAAAAATTAAGATCTATTTATAAGGGACTTCTTTCGAAACAAAGGGAGGTAATTTGATATAAATCAGTCAATATTCTCTACACTGATTGTCTAAGTCCAACTAATGACAATAATGAAATTTCAAATGATTCCTATAAATACTTACTGAGGGGGAGTTAATCATGCATTGGTATATGCATGTAGAAGATACAGAGTACAAGCTTTTACAAGAAAATATTAGAAAAGTTTTCATATCAATAAACATTAAATCAAGAGTTATCTAACATGACTATTTCTTACTATGGAAGACATTAATTACTTTTCAAACTAATCTCATTAGGAGCTGCTATGTTTATTCATTTACATAAAAAATAAAGGGAGGTAATTTGTCATAAATTCAGTCAATATGTATCTACACTGATTGTCCAAGTCCATGTGATGGCTTAAATGAAATTTCAGATCAGTATCTTCATTTGTTACAGAGATATAACCATTTTAATTTGAAATAAAGGGAGGTAATTTGACATAAAATCAGTCCATAGTTATCTACCCTGATAGTTTCAATCCAACTAATGACAATAATGAAATTTCAAATGAGTCCTATAAGTACTTACTGATATAAATCCATTTTGATCAAAACCAGGGGAGGTAATCAGATATAAAATAACTGGAACCTATGATTGGCTCTGACAGATTCATCATGGAATCCAAGATTTACTGTTGTTGGAGATATTTTGCAAGTTTATATAAATGAAGTCTCTATATGGCTGCAAAAGCCAAAATAGAAAATTTTGGACCTTTAAGGGGCCATAACTCTGGAACCCATGATGGGATCTGGCCAGTTTTCGAAAGGAACCGAGATATTATGTCAATACAAGCTGTGTGCAAGTTTGATTAAAGTTGATTGCAAAATGTTGTTTCTATTGTGTTCACAAGCCAAAAATGGCAAATTTTGGCCCTTTAAGAGGCCATAACTCTGGAACCCATGATGGGATCTGGCCAGTTTTCGAAAGGAACCGGGATATTATGCCAATACAGGTTGTGTGCAACTTTGATTAAAGTTGATTGCAAAATGTTGTATCTATCGTGTTCACAAGCCAAAAATAGCAAATTTTGGCCCTTTAAAAGGCCATAACTCTGAAACCCATGATGGGATCAGGCCAGTTTTCGAAAGGAACCGAGATATTATGCCAATACAAGTTGTGTGCAAGTTTTATTAAAGTTGATTGCAAAATGTGGTCTCTTCCATGTTCACAAACCAAAAATGGCAAATTTTGACCCTTTAAGGTGCCATAACTCTGGAGCCCATGATGGGATCTGGCCAGTTTTCAAAAAGGAACTGAGATATTATGCCCATACAAGTTGTGTGCAAGTTTGATTAAAATTAAATACAAAATGTGGTCTCTATCATGTTCATAAAGAAATTGTGAACGGACTGACGGATGAAGGGCGATCACAAAAGCTCACCCTGTCACTACGTGACAGGTGAGCTAAAAACATTTAAAGGTCTGTCACTTTCAAGCCAATTCATTTAAATGAAAACTTCAAAATTACTTGTTGAAATGAAACATTTAAGCTTAACAAAGCTCTGCAGAAGCTTGAAGTATTTCAGGTCTTTCTTTCATCTTCAATCTGTAGAAAGCACACATAACCTCGACAGGAACTAAAATTTGCAATATACGGCATAACATTATATTTTTGTTACAAGTCTGAAATATGTTTTGAGGAACTTGAAGTGTACAGACTTATCTGACAATCTGTCAAGTAGATACACAAAAATAAGACCTTTTTTTATAAAATTCTTGTATCTGAAGAAAAAACAAAAGCTTAGTTCAACCAGCTGTTAAATCGGAATTTAAAATACGCTTTTCTACAACATATGTGTACAACATAAGTAAATAATGGTACCACGTTTTAACATGTAAATATCATACATAGCAGCAGCATGTAAAACTCAGCCTCGCTAAAATGTATACTCTAAAAACCATCTAAAATTTCATGGTTTCGGCCAAATAAGGTATTTCAGGTGGACAAGAATTCATGGATTTAAATTTTCAAAAATAATTTTGTTATATCTTCATATATTTTGTTTCAATATCCTTTGTACTGATACTGCAAATGCCAAACATGGATTTTCTTTTTGTAAATTAGAGAAGTAGCTTGGCATCAGCTATCCGTAATTGTGATACTCCCAAACACATCTTTGATGTTTCTTGACACTCCCCACCCACCACTGCCAGAAAGAAAAAAATGTTGCACAGACTTAAGGGGAATGGTTGTATGGGGAGGGGGAAGGTAGTTTAAACTCGCCTTTTTCAACCCCAGAATACAACATGTCATATATATCTACATTTCATGGAGACCAAGGATATAAAGTTCCAGAAGAACAAAGAAATACCATTTTGGAGGTGGGGGTTTGAGTGCCCTTTCTCCACCCCTCACTCCCTCCTTCCCCTAAACAAGAGGACCATGATGGTCCTGAATCGCTCACCTGTCCCAACATGACCCAGTTTTGAACTGAGTATGACGTGGTTTTTTTTCTATTATTTGACATAGTGACCTAGTTTTTGAGCTCATGTGACCCAGTTTTGAACCTGACCTAGATATCATAAAGATGAACATTCAGACCAACCTTCATACAGACCCCATGAAAAATATGGCCTCCAGAGAGGTCACAACGTTTTTTCATTATTTGACCTACTGACCTAGTTATTGATGGCACGTGACCCAGTTTCAAACTTGACCTAGATATCATCAAGGTGAACATTCTGACTAATTTTCATGAACATCCATTCAAAAGTATGGCCTCTAGACAGGTCACAAGGTTTTTCTATTTTTAGACCTAATGAGCTAGTTTTTGATCGCAGCTGACCCAGTTTCAAACTTGACCTAGATATCATCAAGATGAACATTCAGACCAACTTTCATACAGATCCCATGAAAAATATGGCCTCTAGAGAGGTCACAAGGTTTTTCTATTATTTGACCTACTGACCTAGTTTTTGAAGGCACATGACCCAGTTTCGAACTTGACCTAGATATCATCAAGGTGAACATTCAGACCAATTTTCATGAAGATCTTGTGAAAAATATGGCCTCTAGAGAGGTCACAAGGTTTTTCTATTTTTAGACCTACTGACCTAGTTTTTAACCACAGTTGACCCAGTTTCGAACTTGGCCTAGATATCACCAAGATGAATATTCAGACCAACCTTCATACAGTTCCCATGAAAAATATGGCCTCTAGAGAGGTCACAAGGTTTTTTTATTATTTGACCTACTGACCTAGTTATTGACGGCATGTGACCCAGTTTCAAACTTGACCTAGATATCATCAAGGTGAACATTCTGACCAATTTTCATGAAGATCCATTCATAAGTATGACCTCTAGAGAGGTCACAAGGTTTTTCTATTTTTAGACCTAATGACCTAGTTTTTGACCGCAGCTGACCCAGTTTCGAACTTGACCTAGATATCATCAAGATGAACATTCAGACCAACTTTCATACAGATCCCATGAAAAATATGGCCTCTAGAGCGGTCACAAGGTTTTTCTATTATTTGACCTACTGACCTAGTTTTTGACGGCACGTGACCCAGTTTTGAACTTGACCTAGATATCATCAAGATGAACATTCTGACCAATTTTCATGAAGATCTTATGAAAAATATGGCCTCTAGAGAGGTCACAAGGTTTTTCTATTTTTAGACCTACTGACCTAGTTTTTGACCGCACGTGACCCAGTTTCGAACTTTACCTAGATATCATCAAGATGAACATTCTGACCAATTTTCATAAAGATCCCATGAAAAATGTGACCTCTAGAGAGGTCACAAGCAAAAGTTTACGCACGGACGGACGGACGCACGGACGGACGACGGACGACGGACGACGGACGCTGCGCGATCACAAAAGCTCACACTGTCACTTTGTGACATGTGAGCTAAAAATGACATGCATAATTTTCACTTCATGGTCAACATATGTTTGAAACTTCAATTAAATCTGTTTAAAACTGTGGAAGAAGTGCCACAAACTAGAGAGGGGGTGAAGGTGTGGGTTCCCCAAACATGAAAAAAAAGGTCATGCACATTTACACTTTATGAATGAAGTTTAAACGGAATGCCTTTTAAGGAAGTAGTTCACTCCATGAACCTTTTACAATGGACCACATGACAGACTGAACAAGAGCTGTCTCCGTAGGATGACACATGCCCCCGATGGCACTTTGAATGAATAGTTATGGCCGATGTTAGAGTTTAGGACCTTTGACCTACGGAGCTGGGTCTTGCGCGCGACACATCGTCTTACTGTGTCACACATTCATGCATAGTTATTTTAAAATCCATGCATGAATGACAAAGATATGGACCGGACATGCCCATCAATGCACTATCATGAAAAATGATCTTTAACGTCTAAGTGTGACCTTGACCTTTGAGCTACGGATCTGGGTCTTGCGTGTGACACGTCGTCTTACTGTGGTACACATTCATGCCAAGTTATTTGAAAATCCATCCATCGATGACAAAGATATGGACCAGACACGCCCATCAATGCACTATCCTTTAACATCTAAGTGTGACCTTGACCTTTGAGCTACCAACCTGGGTCTTGTGCATGACACGTCGTCTTACTGTGGTACACATTCATGCCAAGTTATTTGAAAATCCATCCATCGATGACAAAGATATGGACCGGACATGCCCATCAATGCACTATCCTTTAACGTCTAAGTATGACCTTGACCTTTGAGCTACGGACCTGGGTCTTGCGTGTGACACGTCGTCTTACTGTGGTACACATTCATGCCAAGTTATTTGAAAATCCATCCATCGATGACAAAGATATGGACCAGACACGCCCATCAATGCACTATCCTTTAACGTCTAAGTGTGACCTTGACCTGGGTCTTGCGCACTGCACGTCGTCTTACTGTGGTACACATTCATGCCAAGTTATTTGAAAATCCATCCATCGATGACAAAGATATAGACTGGACACGAAAATTGCGGACAGACCCACAGACAGTTCAAAAACTATATGCCTCCCTTCGGGGGGCATAAAAACCAACTGACTGTAAGAATGACTCCTATATACCTCTTTAATCTTCATTTCAGACTGTTGGGCATGCTGTTCAAATTTTCAAGGATTTCTAAGAACCATGTCTTGGAATCATAGTCAGAACAAGATCAATTATTTCAAACAGATTGTATTTTGTCACTCTATAAATAATTATAAAAGGCTCAACCAAGCCAGGGTATTAAGAACTACAATGTCAAGTCTAGATCTGTGGTGCTTTTGCTGATTATATTTTTTATCCACAAGTTCTGCTGAAAAACACTAAGGTAGAGTAGGCCATCATGCTACTATAATTACTCCCACCTAAAAAGTAACTGGCCAATCAGAGCCTTCACAATGAGTAAAATTGCTTTTACCCAGCTCATTCTGCACAACCATTCAAAGCCCAGAACCAGTCAACCCTGTAGTAGTAACTATAGTATGTGAACTGAACTTGCTCTTCCCAATGTGAAACATGTGCACTTGTCTTTGTCAGCTTTGAGGTTTATGGACTTCAAAGGTGTCCAGTTTATTCCAGTACATCTGATTTTTCTGATCATTGTGATTTTGTGAATAATACTATATTAGTTTTTAGAAAACTTGCTGCAGATTTTGTTTATAAATCAAAATGCGGTCACAGACTGCTACCTGTGATTACAAATATTGAAAAGTAGCAAAATACAATATCTTCTTTCAATTACCTTCTTTTTTATTTCTCTTTTTTTTAATCATAACTTATACTTTCCATGAAACAAGTTAATAACAGGAAAATTTTCAAGGAGTTTGGTGTTAAATTCAGGAAGTATTTCCCAAATTCATTTACTTTTCCATTGTTTTAGAGTTTTAGTCATTTTCAAGAACCCAAGAAAACAACAGTTCTTGATAGAAAAATTACTAGCGAAATTCATAAATATATGCTGTTGAAAACAGACAGATGTATGCAAAGTAGCTACTAACAACACAAGTATTAAGCAAAAAAGATCTAATTCTGTCTTCTAAAGAAATAACGAGTCATTCTTACTAATGTTTTTTGCCAGAAGCTATGACAACTATACATAAGAGAACATTATTGCGTACTTTCCCCAGCGATATCTCTTTTATGGCATATCTCTAATACATGTGTCACAAAATAACAGAGAGAGAAAAAATATCATAATATGAGGCTGATAAAAAAAGTTGTCTAATAAAGCATGATTTAATTTGATGTGTTTCGTCTATTATAATAGCCAATTCCAGTTATCGCCACACCGACATCCAATATGATAGTATACATGACAGAAAATACTTCATTTCCTTCATTTAAAGCTTTGGCAGCGAGATAACAACAACATCGCCATGGCAACGAGTCATGCTTCGTACACACAGCCTTCCCTGCAAAGCTGATCGCAACCTTATAGAGTAGACTTCCTGTTAAGCGAGGAAAACTGTTTGCTATACGATATCAAGACGTAATTAAACTTCTCCTAATTTTCAATGAAACATTTAACACAGGACGCAGAAATGCTACCATTGGTTAATTAATTTGTTTATCAGAAAAACGATACCCAAGCTATTTATTTAATATTTTATGTAAATGACTCTATAATATCTGTCCATAGAGAATAATACTGCTATGAATTGCCAATGCTATTGCTGTATTCTGTGGAATTTTTCATATCAGAGGAAGAAAATGTTTAGTATGTATTAAATAGAGTAGCGCTCTGAAGGTTCTCTCGTGCATGTGTAAATGCAAATGGGAAATCAAGAAGATCGTGTTAGGGTTGAATAAATGTGCAAACTTTATTTAGGTTTTTGGAGACGAGTAAAAATAACAGAACCAGACTTTTTGTAGACTAAGTCCCAGTTCTACTTCTGAGTTAACAAAAATTTAGAATATTTTTACAACTTGATAGACCACAATGGTTGACAATTACATACCACCCAATGGTTGACAATTACACCAGTGTAATGTTAATGGTGTTTTCATTTTTTTCCCCTAACTTTTTCAATGTTACTTCAACCGAGCATTTTGGTCCAGATAAAGAAGGAAAGCGGAGTTATAAGCTAGTAAAATACATTATGCTGTTTGAGGTAATTATATGTTATAAACAACACATTATTGACTTTAAGGCTTCCTCCTGACCCACCAATCTGCTTCTCCACCCCTCCCCCTTCACCTAAAATAAACACAAAATACATCCTAAAAATCAGAATACATTTTTTAGTCTGAAATTGTAGAGGAATGAGTCATGCCCATATTTGGAAATGTACAGGAAATTGTTGTGAGCAAGTTGCATGGCTGAGTAGTTTAAATGGCTTCAGACATGCAATTAAGGCTGTGGTATGTTAATCCTTCTAACTAGTACAAACCTATCTGTACACTTTAATTACAGAAGTCTCATTTCATTAGCAAAAACAATGACAGAAAAGAATGATTTTGTTTATTTTATTTGGTTTTGATTTTAACAAGTTTTTCAACACTCACTGTAGTTCAGTTGTTTACAAGCTTACAAGTACTGGCTTGTTCTACACCAAGGCCGGTTTTCCAAGTATGCACTATCTGTGATCTGTGTCCGTGTACGTATCCATTCATGCCTGCAGATGTCTGTGAATTGCTATTCCATGTATGTAGAACATGTGGTTTTGCGGAAATAATGTCCTCGAAACAATATTAGAGTTGTTTTATCAATTACTGACCTTGTAAAACTAAAACATATCAACAGAGAGCAACCCGACTTTAGCTTAGATACCATGTTTTGCGAGCAAAGCGATCAGAAAATGTCTTCCAGCTTTAGCAGCGTCAATCTTGTTCTCATCTTCAGCAGTGATAATATCAAAGTGTGGACTAAAATGATGTTCTTCCCTAACAATGAACAGGTCTGTTATGCAATGATATATCATATAGTATGTAACTATAAAATATCAAATTTAAAAGTAATTTAAAAGCAAACAAGAGTTGTCTGTTGACAGTGCCCTCAAATATGTGAAGAATTGATGGAAGTATGGAATCAAAATATTACCAGAGATTTTCAGACAAAAGAAGAAAATAGATACGACAAACAATGTACCTGTATTTGTGGATTTGGAAAAGTCTTGCAGTATATGGCAAAGTGTAACCATGATGGTAAGCAAGTGTTCAAAGTTTCAAAGCCATATATCAAACAGTTTAGACAAAATATGCAATGGTCTGTGAAACTTAAACTAATTTCTTTGTCAAAAAAGGGCCATAACTGAGCTAAAGTCCTTGTCCTAGCTAGTTATGTAGTCTTGCCTACATGTGTAGAATATGATGGTAAACAAGTGGTTAAAGTTTCAAAGCCATATGACAAACAGATTAGGCAAAATATGGACTGGTATGAAAAATTTAACTTATTTCCAAGTAAAAAAAGAGCCATAATTCAGCCAAAATAGTTGACAGAGTTCTGTACTCTTTCCTACTGATGAAAATCATGATAATAAGCAAGTGTTAAAAGTTTCAAAACCACATGTCAAATAGTTTTGACAAAACGTGGACTTGTACGGAAACTGAACCAATTTCGAAGTCCAAAAAGGGTAATAAATCAGCCAAAATACTTGCCAGAGTTATGTACCTTTGCCTACAGGTAGAAACTTTAACCAACGATGACGCCTGGATGCCGACGCCGGAGTAAATAGTATAGCTCTCCATATTCTTCGAATAGTCGAGCTAAAAATTAGAGTGAAATATCAGAGTAATGGGAAGGACAGTGTTGTCTCTGACTAGATCTAGATCTATTGTTTTCACATACTTCTTTTGATTGAAACTTCTTGGGATGCATGTTTCCTGCTCAGAATTCTGTCAGTAATTAGTCCATAACAGTGAAAAATGAAACATTGGTAGATTTGTCACAGACATGGATAAGGATCAAGACACGAAACAAAAAAATGGAAATGGGCAAATGAATTTTTACTAATGCGATTTTTCCCGGACATGGACAGTGACGGTATTGGATATGGGCACAAATTACAGATGGTGGATACATGCAATTCCAGCCTACTACTGGAAGTCACAGATGTGTTTTTCTAGCTGTGTCAAACCAAACATGTAAAAATGGTACCAGCGGCTCCCTTGCTTTGAACACAGCATAAACAAAGAAACTTGCTTCCTTTCTCTCATGCCATCACTTCAATGAATATCATTTGTGTTTACAGTGATTAACAGAAGTTCTAGAAACAAGTTTCAAAAACTTTGGTCAAATACTGGGACTTCTAAAGTGTTAACAGTATAAGTGTTTACAACACACAACCAATGTTGCAAAGGACAAGTATCACAATAGTTCACTTTTCAGTATAATGGGGATGGAAACAAATTACAAACTAGAAGATGTTTTTGTAGAAAAGCATGGAAGTAATATCCAAGAATCAATAGGGGACAGGAGCAAAGTCATAGAGACACTGATGGTTAGCTCAGTGATTGTAATGCAATAGGGAACATCTACTCCACATGTCCAGACATCAGATGAAGCTTCAATGTTCTTGGTCAAGTGGCTCTCAAGTTATGGATTGGAAATGGTTTTCATTGTTCTGGCCCCTGAGACCTTGACCTTTAAAAGAATGGCCCCCCAAGATCAAAGATGATTTGGCTAGTAATCGAATTTGGCCAAGGACTTATTGGCAAACACATTTTGTTCAAGTTTGGTGAAGATCGGATGAGAAATGTTCGACTTAGAGCGAGGACAAGAGTAAAAAGGCTGACTTCCGGTAATTCAAGAGCGATAATTCCGAAGTGCCTGGGCTGATTAGGCTAGTTATCGAATTTGGCCGAGGACTTATGGTCAAACACATTTTGTTCAAGTTTGGTGAAGATCGGATGACAAATGTTCGACTTAGAGTGCGGACAAGATTTGTGACAGACACACACATGGACACACACACAAACAGGAGTAAATCAATATGTCTCCCACACCAATGTGTGGTGGGAGACATATTAACATACCATATTTGACTGGAAATTCTTATACCCCAACAGCAAGACAGACTTACAGCTACATACAAGAATACAGATCTTGTACAGAAATAATGCTTTGTTCTTCAAGCAATTTTTGGCAAAACCTTCATATAATCAAGACAAAATATTGAACATGACATGTTTTAAAAAAAAAAACACAATATTTCCAGAGCACACATATCAGGCTAAAGTCGCCTGTGTTCAACAAGATGACAATTAACGTCAATTCATCCCGACATAAATTGGATTTCTCGCTGGACGAACGGGCCAATGGTCTGTCCAGCCTTTCTAATCACGCGTAATTGTTGGAGACAATAATGTTACTCGTTACAACTGCCAGGTTCCCTTTGAAGGGTCATCTGTTTTAACGCTGTAAGGCTCAAAGATCAAATTAGGTAACATAATTAAAGCTGACCATATGCCCTGGAGAAACACTGCCACTTGTTGCAAACTTTCCCATTTAGTGGCCAGTAATCAGATATTATATCAACTTTTTGCTGCTAACTTGGTTGCACAGTCTCTCAACTTTTGGTTAAAAATCGAAGAACTTGTATGTGAGTCAATTTTGTAAAAGAAAAGTTACTGTGTTGCTTTTAGATTTGCATTCGATTTTTATATCTTCATGTTGATTAGTTATAATATGATTTTAAGCCTAACTTCATATATGTAACAGCAGACTGACCAAAGTCACATGTATTTCAAATGAGTCTAAACTAGAAGATGCTTTTGTAGGAAAGCCCATGTCAAACACCGAAAGCATAGTCATAGGGAAGAAAATGGGAACTGTTTGCAAAGTTCAGGTCCCTGTGGTCCTGTGTGTGTGTGTGTCGGGTGTGGGGAGTCATCTACTCGGCATGTCCAATCATCAAAGCTTCAAGGTTTCAACTAAAGGAATGAATCAGAATTAGTTTCCCAGCATTGAACTGGTTCTGATCACTGTGACCTTGGCCTTCGAAAGAGTGGCCCCAAGATCAATAGGGGTCATCTACTTTGCCTGTCCAATCATGCTACTGTGTATGAAGTTTCAGCTTTATGGTTCAAGTGGTTCTCATTTATTGATCAGAAAATGTTTTCTGTGTTCAGGTCCTATGACCTTGACCTTTGACCTGCTGACCCCAAAATTAGCTGATGTCATCTATTTTGCAAGTACAATCATCCTATGAAGTTTCAACATTCTGGGTCAAGTGGTTCTAAAGTTATGGATCAGAAACAGTTTTCCATGTTCTGACCCCTGTGACCTTGACCTTTGATGGAGTGACCTCAAATTTATTACTCTTCATGTCCAATCATCCTATGAAGTTTCAAAATTGTATGTCAAGCAGTTCTCAAGTTATTAATCAGAAAAGGTTTTCTATGTTCAGGCTCCTGTGACCTTGACCTTTGAAGGAGTGACCCCAAAAACCAAAAAGGGTCATCTACTCCGTAAGCCCCTATCATCCTATAAAGTTTAAAGGTTCTAGGTAAAATGGTTCTCTAGTTATTGATCACAAATGAAGTGTGACGGACACCCAGGGCAAAAGCAATATGTCTCCCCATCAGTGGGATGTGGGGGAGACATCATAAGGATTCAGAACACATTTTGTACAAGAACCCTTCTAGATTTGATTTTCAGCCCAGTCTAGAAACTCCAAAATCTGACTGTATATCTTTAAACCTTTTTAAACATTCTTCTATTATTATATATCAAGCCAAGGCTTTCAGTCTCAAACTAAGCCAACAAAGTCCTTTGAACAGACAATGGAATAACTAGAGCTATCACTGAAGCTGATTAATTCCACCAAATGCCCCTTTAGTGATACAGGAAAGGGGCAAAACAGTCAGGCCAGACCCTCGCAACCAAGGTTGTGTGCTTTGTACAAGGAAAATGATTGATACTAGTTTTATGAAAATCCTTCCAGCAGTTTAGAAGATACTGAGCAGAAACAAAATAAAGGTATTTGTCCATTGACCTTGAAATGTGAACTTAGTTTATACTACCTTGTTTTAGCTTGATTGTGATGAAAGCTTCAAGCTTATATTGTAAGCACTCTCGAGTGCGCTTCCTGGAAAAACCAGTACTGGTGTCATATGAGATGTCATGGTCGTGACCCCAGTGGGGCTCGAACCCACGACCCCTGCATTGAGCAGCTGACACCTTATCCACTAGACCACTGCTCCACTTGACCTTGCACTTGGTGACTCTAGTTACGAAAGCATCTCGTTTGATGATTTAAAACATTTAAGTATAGCTTTTTTAATCTATTTAATATTTTCAGAGATTATGTTTTCAAAAGAATTACAGACAGACCTACTGATGCACATGGTTCCAATAAAGGCATCATATACACTGTATCTAGATGGGGTATAACAAACAGTTTTCTTTTGGACATGTCAAGGAATTTTCTTTCTCTAATATAAAAAGTCTGGCATTAAGTTTACATATACGAACAACAAAAATGTTGTAAAAGTACTGTAAACACATATACACATTTAGAAAGAGGTACAGCAAGTTTGCGCTAAATGCTGAAGATAGTACTTGGTGCCACAAGATGACTGATTGCATCTTAAACATTCTCTCTCTTTATTTTCTGATAAATCCTCCTATACAAGGACTAAACTTCTCCTCCTAGACAAATTACTCAATTCTCATTGTCCTGACTTCAGTTGGCTTTAAAGACACTGGCTCATACGCAAAAGTTCTGGCCCCGTGTTCACATAACATTTTTCAGTCTCAGCTGAGTTTGAGTTTGAAATTTTAATATCAATTTCACTAAAATTTCAAGGTTAAATTCCAACTGAAGCTGACCATCAATACTGAACAGCCACTTGAAAACAGTTATTAACTTGAAATTTAGTTTTAAACATGCTATTTAGATACAAATGACAAATAAAGTTTCATTATCCAACTCGGCTGAGACTGAAGATGTTATGTGAACACGGGGCCTGAACATATTTTTCATTTACAAAAAAAACTTAACACAAAATGCATTTTTAGTAACAAACAGGAGAGCCATGACGACTCTAGATTGCTCACCTCAGTTTCAGTCAGCTTGACCATTTTTAGTAGAGGGCCAATCAAAGAAAATTTCAGAACAAGAGGCCAAAATGGTCTTAAGTCGCTCACCTGAAGAGGACCTTGATCATCTGACCTTGCTTCTTACCAAGTTTGGAGAACATCCTTTAAGAAGTTCATTATAATAAAAGTTATTTAAAGGTTTTTCCTATATTTTGCTGTGACAGTCTTAAAATGCATTACCATTAGAACAAACTTTAAGATAAGAAGTTTTTTTCTATTTTTAGCTCTGGTATCCCCTAAAAGGGACCAAGCATAACCATTTCAACAAATCTGGGAGAGGACCACCCAAGGAATATCCAGACCTAACAATGATGCCACAAACCAAGATCCAGCAAGCGGTTCATGACAGAGGTCATTTAAAGTTTTTTATCAAAGTTATAACCTTAGTGGCCCCTAAAAGGGCCAAATACACCCACTTGAACAAATCGCTTGACTGGATTGACAAATGCGAGTGACTCCATAATATATCCTGTCAAGGCATATAAAACTAAGCAAAATATCAAAACACTAAAAGCCTGTCCAGTCAAATCTCAGTTTCTGCAGAAAAGGTCAAAAAGTAAACAATTCATCAGAACAATACATCATTATGACTATAAGCAAGCATCTAAATCAAAGCTATCAGTTACAGAAAATAACCAAACAATGTTTTCCACAGAGTCTGCTAACCTCTACGAACAAAAGAAAATTAACTGAAGCACTATCTTAAACACACAATTCAATTACCGCTTATTTTCTTCCATTAGTGTCAAGGCAAATGCTGTTCTATGAATGAAGGTCTAATAAATCACCCAGTTTTCTAGACTGAAAATAGCAAAATTTCTTGCAGCATAATATACACTATTATTTCCAAGGAAATAATTTGTCGGCCATTTCTGTCAGGTCATTCTATGTGTGTCTCTAAGTTCAGAGATTCATTCTTTGCAATTAAGTTATGCTCAAGACATGGATTATGACAGACCAACCAACTGACTGACCAACGAATGGACAGACAGACAGACAGTTGTACACATGACAATAACAACCTTCAGAGGTTATAACAAACAAACTAGTAGCCTTTAATTAAGAACTTTCACCACATTTAAATAGTAAATGACAAATCTGCTTTTTCCAGAAATTTTATATATCGTTAATGGCTTAAAAAATTAAACAACCTCATAGTTAAATATAGCACAAGACTATCAACTGAAAGGCCACAAGTTAGATTCCCAGGAGAGGCATCTGTTTTCTGTGACAATGAGTTTGAAGTAACTCTTCTTTCATGTCTCATTCTCTGATTCATGTGAGAAACTTGTCAGGTACTAGTATAGCATAGTGCTGGAGTAGAATCCAGGAACACAGGTACCTGTAGATGTGTCAGAACTTGTGATGAATCTGGGAACACTGGAAAGTGAAACTGTCAGTACTGGTGCAGAATCCAGGAACACAGGTACCTGTAGATGTGTCAGAACTTGTGATGAATCTGGGAACACTGGAAAGTGAAACCGTGTCAGTACTGGAGCAGAATCCAGGAACACAGGTACTTGTAGATGTGTCAGAACTTGTGATGAATCTGGGAACACTGGAAAGTGAAACCGTGTCAGTACTGGAGCAGAATCCAGGAACACAGGTACTTGTAGATGTGTCAGAACTTGTGATGAATCTGGGAACACTGGAAAGTGAAACCGTGTCAGTACTGGAGCAGAATCCAGGAACACAGGTACCTGTAGATGTGTCAGAACTTGTGATGAATCTGGGAACACTGGAAAATGAAACTGTCAGTACTGGAGCAGAATCCAGGAACACAGGTACCTGTAGATGTGTCAGAACTTGTGATGAATCTGGGAACACTGGAAAGTGAAACCGTGTCAGTACTGGAGCAGAATCCAGGAACACAGGTACCTGTAGATGTGTCAGAACTTGTGATGAATCTGGGAACACTGGAAAGTGAAACCGTGTCAGTACTGGAGCAGAATCCAGGAACACAGGTACTTGTAGATGTGTCAGAACTTGTGATGAATCTGGGAACACTGGAAAGTGAAACCGTGTCAGTACTGGAGCAGAATCCAGGAACACAGGTACTTGTAGATGTGTCAGAACTTGTGATGAATCTGGGAACACTGGAAAGTGAAACCGTGTCAGTACTGGAGCAGAATCCAGGAACACAGGTACCTGTAGATGTGTCAGAACTTGTGATGAATCTGGGAACACTGGAAAGTGAAACCGTGTCAGTACTGGAGCAGAATCCAGGAACACAGGTACTTGTAGATGTGTCAGAACTTGTGATGAATCTGGGAACACTGGAAAATGAAACTGTCAGTACTGGTGCAGAATCCAGGAACACAGGTACTTGTAGATGTGTCAGAACTTGTGATGAATCTGGGAACACTGGAAAGTGAAACCGTGTCAGTACTGGAGCAGAATCCAGGAACACAGGTACTTGTAGATGTGTCAGAACTTGTGATGAATCTGGGAACACTGGAAAATGAAACTGTCAGTACTGGTGCAGAATCCAAGAACAATGCAGGTAACTTAGCTGTTATGTAACAAATACTGTTGTAAAATGAGCCGTGCCATGAGAAAACCAACATAGTGGGTTTGCGACCAGCATGGATCCAGACCAGCCTGCGCATCCGCGCAGTCTGGTCAGGCTCCATGCTGTTCGCTTTTAAAGCCTATTGAAATTGGAGAAACTGTTAGCGAACAGCATGGATCCTGACCAGACTGCGCGGATGCGCAGGCTGGTCTGGATCCATGCTGGTCGCAAACCCACTATGTTGGTTTTCCCATGGCACGGCTCAAATAGTGTTTAAGCGGAATCAAACGGAAAAAAAAATTAAATACTACAGCTACAAAACAAACATTATTAGGCGTAAAAAAAAATTGTTTGTTTCCGGTATCCCGACCTACCCTAAATTTCTGGCCCGACCCTAAATGTTTTTATGGCCTTGGGGAATTTTTTTTTTCAACTTTTTAACAAAAAGATGCAAAACTGGACTTTTTATGCATTAAACATAGCCAATGATGTTAGAAATCAACTTACTGATGCTCTAAAGGCATAACCCCCTTATTTGTAATAATTTCTGAAAAGTCCCCCTTAAAAAAAAAATCCAAAAAAAAAAAAAATTCCGACCTACATACCCTAATTTTTTTCAGCATGTTACCGGAAACAAAGAATTTTTTTTTAGGCCTTATTATACACAGAGAGTGAAATAAATTACACGCACACAAGCAATTTTTTTGAAAAGATTATCCAGTTCGTATTACCAAAGCAGAAATACAGATATACCCTAATATTTGTCCAACTCATGTAGAATTCTTTAAACAATGTGATGGATGTAACTGCGTAAAAATGCAGAAATGCTTTAATATGTTTTTACAACAAAAATCAGAAACATTGTTACTTTTAAATTTTGCTTTACCCCAAAATAGCATTACATTTATTCGACTAATATGGGATGGTTTAAATTGCCCAAACTCCTCGGTCTGTATCTGGAATCTGTCCATTATCTTTTAACAACATCTGCGGCAATTAACCCAAGCATTAAAAGCTGTAAACACCGCTATCACATAATAGACCAAAAAAAGCCTGATTCAATATTTTCGTACAACCATCACAATCAAACAATTAACTATTCTACAATTAGGACGATACATAAAACTTGAGAACCCAGTCTCCAACGCTGGAATTATTTTCTCGTCATTGATCCATTGTACCGTTATACAATACGATTCTTTACATACGGTGTCCCATTATACTACCATTGTTAAAACTTGAGTGCAAATATCGTAAAACCCACTTAAATAAATATGCTTATTATGTTTGTTGTTTGCCTAAAACTACACCAAGTAAATAACGGCACAATGACATCTCTTAACAATGAATCAATGATGGGATTCTGGTTTCCTAAACAGTTTGACGTCGTTGTTACGCCGGTAGACCAGCTTCCGATGATGTTAAAGCAACCAAAATAAATATATTCATCGCCTCTGAATAGCACCTCTACTTTGTATTTACTAAGCTATTTCCATTCAGAATGAAAGAAAGAAGAAAACAAAGCAGTTTGTTTTTTAATTTTCAAAGCATTTTATGGAAATATGTGAAAATAAAGCAAGTGTCCTGGTGAAACATTACGTCATTGTTTGTCTAATGCCTCAAAAGAATTACCGATTTCACAATACCTTTGAACATTGCCTTCAGAATTCAAATCGACTGTAATGTTTATGAAAACATCATACAAACAAATTTCATAAAATATAATTTTATAAAGAATTTTTCAGTTTCTCGAAAAACTTCTTTGTTTCTTATTTATATCATGTTACAGCATGATTAAATTTTCATAGTATACATATAGTTAACCAAAAAATACTTTAAGGTTAACTTTGTTTTGAGAAATATTTACACATCCTCTGCTGGAGATTTTGTGTGAATTTAGGATCACAGCATTTATATGCAAAGTGCAAATTTCGCAATATAAATTTAAGCTAAATAACCTTTTTATTACATATATTTTTACATTTATAAATGGTGTACACAGTTGACATCCATACAGATAATCTATGACATCACACACCCATTATGAAATTCACAAGTCAATTTACGACATCAAACGCCCCATATGAAATTCACAAGTCAATATGGAAAAATATTGAACTTTAAGATTCCATTGAAATAAATTAAAAAGGAGTATTTAATGAAATATAAACTCACACTGTAAATAATTAATTTCTTATATTTTTTCATACTTTTTACAGAACGGAACTCAAAAACATTCTCAGCAGAGTAAACCATTAGAAAATATTCAGTTACCTAAAACATTTTTATTATAAAATATTTTGAAACTAGCTGTCTTTTATCACTGTATAGTTCTAACTAACAAAATAGCAAAACAAATACGCATTCCCCTGCCAGACAATACAACCACTACCATTCTATTCTAGTCAATTTCAAAAGGTCCTAAGTAACCATTAAACAAGCCCATCAAAACTCATGTAACCTAGCTTAAGTAAATAACATCACTTATGAAAATGTTTTAAAACGCATAAAAGAATCTAGCATTTTGGACGCCACCATAATTCAAGAAACAAAGGAACTCCATTTCCGATGTTTTCAAAAATAACAAAAGAAGCTCATAGCTCCAGTTTCATGTAATAATATGTGGATATTTCTGAGAAGTTTTCATTCAAATTTATTTTCATTCACATTTTTCTGTTAACAGTCAATGTATCTAGAGGCCGCAGATTTTGAATCACAGTTACCAATGGTTTCCATTTGAGACTGACTATCAATATTGAATAGTTACTAAAGTGTGATTAACATAAAATATAATTTCAAACATGAAATTTAGATATAAATGAAAAATACAGTTTGTTTGTTTTGGGTTTAACGCAGTTTCAACAGTATTTCAGTTATGTAACGTTGGGCAGTTAACCTAACCAGTGTTCTTGGAATCAACTGCCAACTTCTCCACATGAATCAGCGCTGGAGGACGAATGATTTGAGACACAATGATTTGAGAAAAATATAGTTTCATTATACTGAAAATGTTTTGTGAACATGGGCCAGGAAACAGACTTAAACCTTCCAGCTATTGTACCAAAATGCCTACTGCAGCCTGAAATATCATTTGAGCCGTGCCATGACAAAACCAACATAGTGGGTTTGCGACCAGCATGGATCCAGACCAGCCTGCGCATCCGCGCAGTCTGGTCAGGCTCCATGCTGTTCGCTTTTAAAGCCTATTGGAATTGGAGAAACTGTTAGCGAACAGCATGGATCCTGACCAGACTGCGCGGATGCGCAGGCTGGTCTGGATCCATGCTGGTCGCAAAGCCACTATGTTGGTTTTCTCATGGTGCGGCTCATTTGTAGAGACATCTCCATCCTCTATCATTACCACTGGAGCATTATCCAAAAACAGGAAATGTCCCAGATAAGTAGTTCAACCAAATCAGGGATATAGAAAAACAATGAAAACAGGAAAAATGGAAAAACATAAATTTCTTTTCTTGCTACAACTGTAGTCTAAATCATCATCAATTTGCCACCAAGCATGAATTTTTTTTTAAATTATGTCAAAGACTGTGAAAAGCTGACATATTTTGCAGTGGATTATGGCAACAACAACTTAATAACTCCAGCTGTCTTAATAATATCATTTGAGCCGTGCCATGGAAAAACAACATAGTGGTTTGCGACCAGCATGGATCCAGACCAGCCTGCGCATCCGCGCAGTCTGGTCAGGCTCCATGCTGTTCGCTTTTAAAGCCTATTGGAATTGGAGAAACTGTTAGCGAACAGCATGGATCCTGACCAGACTGCACGGATGCGCAGGCTGGTCTGGATCCATGCTGGTCGCAAAGCCACTATGTTGGTTTTCTCATGGCACGGCTCATTTGTAGAGACATCTCCATCCTCTATCATTACCACTGGAGCATTATCCAAAAACAGGCAATGTCCCAGATAAGTAGTTCAACCAAATCAGGGATATAGAAAAACAATGAAAACAGGAAAAATGGAAAAACATAAATTTCTTTTCTTGCTACAACTGTAGTCTAAATCATCATCAATTTGCCACCAAGCATGAATTTTTTTTTAAATTATGTCAAAGACTGTGAAAAGCTGACATATTTTGCAGTGGATTATGGCAGATGCAATTCAATCTAATAACTACAGCTGTCTTAATAAATATTTGAGCCGTGCCATGGGAAAATCAACATAGTGGCTTTGCGACCAGCATGGATCCAGACCAGCCTGCGCATCCGCGCAGTCTGGTCAGGCTCCATGCTGTTCGCTTTTAAAGCCTATTGGAATTGGAGAAACTGTTAGCGAACAGCATGGATCCTGACCAGACTGCGCGGATGCTGGTCGCAAACCCACTATGCTGGTTTTCCCATGGCACGGCTCATTTATGTCTGGCAATACATTCTGTATATAATGTAAACTGTTACTGTTTCCTTGGTATTTACTGCTATTTATACAACCAAACCAGTATACCAGTGAAATATTCAAGGTAAACTGACTCATCAATGTGTAGTTATTTCCCTTACTTTTAGCTCTACCTTTTGCAACTGACATAGTTACTTCCCTTGTATATACATGCCCAATACTCCCCTCACTTTTAAACTTCATCATTATGCAAAATAGCATTTATACCTACTAAAAAAGCATGAAAAGTGTACCATTATATAATTAACCTTTAGCCTATGGATGTGCAAGCTGATCTTGGTCTGCACTGTTCACTATTCAGTCAATAATTTTCAGTGAACACCCCTTCAAATAATAAATGGTACTGCCCAAATTGAATGATAGACCAGTCCATTTTAGAAATTTAGCAGGGTAAAGGTTAAGATAATGTGAAAAATCAAGCAGGGATCACTTAACTGCTCTTGTTGCTACAGATGTTTTATCAGGCTAAGAAGTTGCTGCACTAGAGTACAAATATGGTTAAGTGGGAATGAAAATATCTTTTTGATAGTTATGCTGCATTTACACTTAGCCACGATGTCCACAATTTGAGTGAAGCATGGTGAGCGTGGGGGGTCATGGTATCGAATCGTGGTGATCTTGAGGAAACTTGGTGCAATCCTGGTGATCATAAGGATCGTGACAAAATTTTTGACAGTCAAAAATTTTCCACGATTATCCCGATTTTCATTAAATCTTGAGAAAGCGTGATAGAATGTGGAGATTGTAGTAGAGCGTAGTACAGCTTAACAGACCTTAACATAGCATATCAGACCTTGATGCTCCACTGTATGGGATCTTGGTGAACTTGGAAACATGATTCCTTAAGTTCAAATAGATCTGGAAGCATCCTTACATAGTTGACGTAGGAATCAACTTCTCACGCCTGAGTTCTCCGTTCAGAAGTTGAGAGTATTATCCTAATTGGTGCCCTTGGTTTACACTTAATCATGGTCTCACCCTGCAGGTCTTAGGCCTTCTATTTCTTCGTCACCTTCCTCTCTCTTCTATCCTGTCCTGTTCCCTCCCTTGTTGCTGCTGCCGACAAGTACCTACATAGGCATATATAAAAATTGCCAATTCGGCATCTTCTTCATCTCTTGGATGCATAGCTCGTTTCTCTTTGGAATCTTTGAAGAGAATGAGAGGATGACTCATGCCTCCTATTTATACTCCAATCGTGCTCAAAACATGACAATCTTGAAAATCATGGCCATAAATCGTAGAAGAGCTTCACAGAACTTGATAACGTGAGGGATCTAAATAAAACATGACAAAACGTGATAGCATATCGTAGTAATCGTAAGTGAACTTGAGAGAACGTGATGAAAGTTGTGGCAGATCTTGACCAGATCGTGTTGGTTTCGTAACAAAACGTACTGAGGGTGTAAGAAAGCATAGGAAAGCATAGTAATACAAAATTGATGCAATAAATCGTGGAGCTCCGTGCTTTTTTTAAATCGTGGACACCGTGGACATTGTGGCTAAGTGTAAACGCAGCATTAGAGACAAATCTGTTCACTCTTTATACAAACTTATTTCCTTTATAGCATCAACATGCTTTGAAACATTTTGTGTGTGCACGTGTATATTTTTTTAATCTAATCTTAATGACAATAACATCTGAGACAAAGACAATTCTCTGATAGCAAATATTTATAGAAATCTGATTCTTCTCCATAAAAGTGTTCTCTCTAACAGCATGTACTTTTAATGTGCAGCAAATTCAATATCTTTATATGACATGATTTATGGCACTGCTTGCAAGCATTTTACTCAAGACAATCAGGCAGGTTCTAGAAATTGTCCTTAACAATAATTAAACAATCAGTTATAAAAAGGTGAGGCTAAATTTTGTTCATTTTTTTTTTGTTTCCATCAGTTGTCTATAATAATAGTGAATTTATTCAGCAGAATTTAAGAAGAATAGTGTAAAATACAAAAATGATGCCCCATCTGTACAGGTTTCATCTCGTTGGTGTAAAGCAGCCATACACAGGACCTGTTTAAAGGTCTAATCAGGATGACTGTCAGCATTATTCATTTGAAGACTTGGACACCACCTTACATTTTTGTAATCTAATTTGTCACCACTTAAGCACACAGTTTACAGAAATGAAATTTTATGGATTGTTTTTCAAGTCTGAAATACTGAGACACAACAATGCAATGAGCCTTGTGTGAGCTCGGTGATTATGTACCTTTTGTAACTCTAACAACATATTTCTGATCACATATACAGCAGTTTTCTTTACAGAACTTTATTCAATAAATATTCCAAGACAATATACCAACACTTTACTACACTTGTGACTTTATACTTGTAATGGGGTGTGCATGTTAGGATTTCTTTCTTTATTTCAATATAAGGATGACATAACTAAGCATATTCAACTGTTCTTGGTAAATCAAAAATCAGAGGTTTTAAACTTGAAGATTGCCTGCAGTAACTTGATTAAATTTATAGGACAACTTCTAACAGACCCTAATTCTCTTATAGGGACTTACTAAACATTTAAGTATTGAACCACAAACTGAAAGTAGCTTCTAAAACAAACATTATTCATTAATTTAGAATGATAGTTGTCTTCAACCTCAGCTGCTTGACAGGCAAGGCATTCTGAAAGACAGTATAGGCCCAAATGGTTCAATTCTATAGTTACCATCAAACCATTTCCTGACAGAAATATAATTCAATAATGAATGTGCCAGGAAAACAAATTAGTTATTTCCGATTTAAAATATGGCTTGAAATATAAATGAACATTTCAACAGGAAAATCAATACAATCTTGATTTATTAAATTATTCACTTGGAAAATTTTCCATAAAACAATCATTAGGCATTTTTTACAACTAATGCAAATAATAATTAAATGAAGATGAATCAGTTATGCAGGATGATAAATCTGACCAGCAAAAGTGCATGTGTGGTACCATGGATGTTGATGTTCTGAAAGATACCTTCACATAACTTAAGACTGGTTTGTACATGTGAGTTCAAAGCACGATATCTCTTGGGTGTGGTGTGGGTGGGAAGTAGGGGAGGAAGAGTTTGATCTGAGATGGCACTAGTGTTGTATTTTACTAGTTCAAACAGTAAAATTAAACTAGAAGTTATACATACTTCTCTTTTACTTTAAATTGAAGGGAACATGGTATACAGAATATTGTATACAAAACTGCTATTTGTCAAACATCGGTAGATTTTATTGTGAGGCATGTTCCATTAATCCTTTCAAGAATTTGTCGTCTGAACCTACTGTTTCAATTTTGTATGAAAAATAGTCTTTTATGTGTTTTCAAGACTACTAGTCAAAAGTAGGCAAATGAAAAAATCTTTTACACAAGGTTAAACTTAGTGATACAGACCCCTACCCCATGCCTGTCATGAATTCTATATTTCTACATAAATTCGGCACTTCCCCCCCCACAAGTACTCCGAGTTCCTGGCAATTTTTCCCATTGTCCCAGAAATATTCCCTTCCTCCAGATTACCTCTCTAACATCATGGCTACTTGGGCAAGTGACCAGTGCATGACTTGTTAAACATTAATCATCTACAAGCCACCATTTACAGGAGAAAAAAACTTAATTTGACGGATCACTGGTCTTCCCTAATATGGACACTGCCATCAAAATACGCCTCAATGATAAGTTTATGTTTGCCCAGCAGGGGGATTGGTTTTCTTGTTAATTGGTTTAGAGTAGTTTGGAAACTGTGGAAACAGTTTCGTGCTGAAAAATCTGTTTTGCCAAACGTTTTAGAAGTAAGGAATACATCTTCATGTATCAACATAAATGGACAAAACTTAATTATCTGATATATAATACAATTGTACTTACACAATATATCATGGATGAAAACACAAGCTATGCTTTAAAGACTGAAAAACAAAACGTAAACATACAACACAATTTACTGGAAACACTGGACATAAATATGGTACAGACTGGAAATTTTAAGTTATGGCCCTTTATTTTTATGCAGAGATCTGTATTTCAGTGATGAAAATTAGTAACCAGATGTCTCTAATCACAGGTGGTCTTTTGCACAGGTTTGACTGTATCTGCCAGTATTCAGAGGTAACTTATGAAGGTCACACTGTATTACAAAAAATGATTACTACACATCCAGAGTTCCTTCCCTTTCTTTCAAAACATTTTTTTCCAGTTAGCCCATGAAATGTAATTCTTGTATGAGCAAATAATGCTGTATCATTATAGGTCCTGTCACAGGAATTTACAATTCAAATTACCCTGCCAATCATTCATTTTTGTTCATTAATAATTCAGAGTTTGATTAAATTCTGTTACACTAAAATATCAACTTTATTAAAATGATAATCATGAGCTTGCAATTACATTAAAACAGAAGTATACATTACAAATTTTACTGTATCTGGTAAAATTGGTTAAAACTATGGGTATAATATCATCTGGGGAATGCTGGGTAATATCATCTGGGGAATGCTGGGTAAAACTTTGTGTGTAATATCAATCAGGGAATGCTGGGAAAAACTTATGTGTGTAATATAAACCAGGGAATGCTGGGTAAAAATGTGTTTGTAGGTACAATAGTACTAAATATGTATTCAAGCAGCATTTCTGGGCTGGTCTGATAATGGCATTCTCATCAATCAGAGGTTTGTCAAAATCCCGATACAAACCTGAAAACGAATTGAAACTTCAAACATGCATGTAAAAATTAACAAATTTTGGCTCTTTCAGGGATCAATCAGGGATTAACTCTGGAACCTATGATCTGATCTGACGGATTCATCATGGAATCCAGGATCTATTGTTGTGAAAGATATTTTGCAAGTTTTGTATCAAATCAAATCATAAATGAAGTCTATATGGCTGCAAAAGCCAAAATAGCAATTTTTGGCCCTTTAAGGGGCTATAACTCTCGAACCCATGATGGGATCTGCCCAGTTTTCTAAAGGAACTAAGATATTATGACTATAAAAAGTTGTGTGATTAAAATCAATCGCAAAATGTGGTCTCTATCGTGTTCACAAGTCAAAAAAGCAAATTATGGCCCTTTAAAGGGCCAAAACTCTTCAACCTATAAAGGGATCTGGCCAGTCTTTGAAAGGAACTGAGATATTATGCCAGTACAAGTTGTGTGCAAGTTTGATTAAAATCGATTGCAAAATATGGTCTTTATTGTGTCCACAAGAAATTGTGGACAGACGGACAGACAACTGTCGGACAAAGAGCGATCACAAAAGCTCACCCTGTCACCACATGACAGGTGGGCAAAAAAGGGGCATGACTTTGTAAAATTGGAAAATAAACTACAGTATAACTTCAGAAAACCGCACACTATGAAAATGATGGAATGATGGATTTAGAATGGTTAACTCATATATTTACCTGCGACAATTTGCGAAACTGTTTGACCATTTACGAAACTAAACCATTGTCCGAAGATAAATTTTCATGCTGGCTAATTAATTTCTAAGCTAAATGTACACCTTCGATGATCCAACAGTTAGAATTAAAAGTCCATGAAGATGTTTGATGCAAATATCAAAAATAATTCCCCTAATCATTTATTAATGAAAAATCATTAACTAATTTTCACCATAATCAGTTGTCATTTGATCCTTTGATTGACAGACTGTGATTCTTATGCATGCCAAAATAAACAGTCACTGCTAATTGGTAAATAGTGGAATTGTACAGGCAGGCACAGATTTGCATTCTTACAAAAATATCTATGTGTTCTTGTCATGCAAATTTTGGATGTAAAATTGTATTGATATAAGTCAATTTTTTCAAAAATATTGTCTGGTTTGCAGACCTTGCAAGTTCCAGGATTACAAGTTACCAAGTATTGCAGTGGCAATACAGAAGTTCCATTCGAAAATTCCGCCAGTGGTTTCTGAGAAGAAGGTTTTTAGTTGTTCATGTTAGTTCCTGTGGCAACCAGAAGTCTGCATGCGTGACCTAGATTTGAAAGAAGCTGAAAGGGAACCACCCATGGAACATTTCTTTTAAGTTTGTAAGAAATTGGCATGGTCGTTTAGGAAAAGATGTTCTTTACAGAAATTGTGGATTAGGATGGATGACACAGACGGCAAGCATCAACCAATCCTAGAAGCTCATCATTATCACTTCCTGCTAAGGTGAGCTAAAAGGTAATCAGAAACAAAAGTCCTAATAATATGCACGTGTCAACTTACTTTAATGATTTATATCAATTTTCATTTCAACTTCTGATATAACTGTAATATATCCAAGTCGAAACAAGAGGCCTAAATGGGCCTAAGTCACTCACCTGAGGAGGAACATAACTTTGACACAGTTCAAACACTAAAAGCCTCCACAATCTTCTCCAACGGTGGCATAAAGAATCTATCAACATGGGATGTGGACATAGATGGACATCAATAAATGGTTAAGTGCAATAATCCTACCTGTTCTTTAACAAGACGAGATAAAAATGAAAAGATACCACACCAAATCTTCCATCACATACCATATCATACACCTGTTTCTCAGCAAAGCCATAACAAGAGGGCCATAAAGGCCCTGTATCGCTCACCTAACCTATTGACCTAAAGATCATCAAGATTACCATTCTGACCAAGTTTCATTAAGATATGGTCAAAAATGTGGCCTCTAGAGTCTTAACTAGTTTTTCCTTTAATTTGACCTAGTGCCCTAGTTTTTGACCCCACATGACCCAGATTCGAACTTGACATAAAGATCATCAAGATTAACAGTCTGACCAAGCTTCATGAAGATACAGTCATAAATGTGGCTTCCAGATTGATAACAAGCTTTACTTTTGATTTGACCTAATGACCTACTTTTTGATTCCACCTGACCAAGATTGGATCTTAACCTTAAGATCATTAAGATTAACATTCTGACCAAGTCTCATAAAGATATGGTCATAAATGAGATCTCTAGAGTGTTCACTTTCCTTTGATTTGACCTGGTGACCTAGTTTTTGACCCCATATGACCCAGATTCCAACCTGGCCTAAAGATTATCAAGATTAACATTCTGACCAAGTTTCATGAAGATATAGTCATAAATTTGACCTCTAGATTGTTAACAAGCTTTACCTTTGATTTGACCTGGTGACCTTGTTTTTGGCCCACATGACCTAGATTCGAACCTGACCTAGCGGTCATCAAGACAAACATTCTGATCGATTCCCGTGAGATTCAAACTTAAAATTAGGTCTGTAGAGTGTTAACAAGCTTTACCTTTGATTTGACCTGGTAACCTAGTTTTTGACCCCACCTGACCCAGATTGAAACTTGACCTAAATATCTTCAAGATTAACATTCTGATCAAGTTTCATTAAGATATGGTCATGAATGTGGCCTCTAGAGTGTTAAGTAGCTTTTTCTTTGACTTGACCTCGTGACCTAGTTTTTAACCCACATGACCCAGATTCGAACCTGACCTAAAGATCATCAAGGTTAACATTCTGACCAAGTTTCATTAAGATATGTTCATAAATGTGGCCTCTTAGAGTGTTAAAAAAAGTTTCCTTTGATTTGACCTGGTGACCTAGTTTTTGATCCCACCTGACCCAGATTTAAAGATCATCAAGGTTAACATTCTGACCAAGTTTCATCAAGACATATACATAAATGTGGCCTCTAGAGTGTTAACAAGCATTACCTTTGATTTGACTTGGTGACCGTGTTTTTGACTTCACTTGACCTAGATTTGAATTTGACTTAATGATCATCAAGATTACCATTCTGACCAAGTTTCATTAAGATATGGCCATGAATGTTGCCTTTAGAGTGTTAAGTAGCTTTTTCTTTGATTTGGCATGGTGACCTAGTTTTTTACCCCACCTGACCCAGATTTGAGCCTGACCCAAAGATCATCAAGATTAACATTCTGACCAAGTTTCATTAAGACATGGTCATAAATGTGGCCCCTAGAGTGTTAACAAACTTTACATTTGATTTGACCTGGTGACCTAGTTGTTGATCCCACCTGACCAAGATTTAAAATCGACCTAAAGATCATCAAGACTAACATTCTGACTAAGTTTCATTAAGATATGGTCATAAATGTGGCCTCTAGAGTGTTAAGTAGCTTTTCCTTTGATCTGACCTGGTGACCTAGTTTTTGACCCCACATGATCCAGATTCGAATTTCACCTAAAGATAATCAACGTTAACATTCTGACTAAGTTTCATGAAGATACAGCCATAAATGTGGCCTCTAGAGTGTTAACAAGCTTTCCCTTTGATTTGACCTGGTGACCTAGTTTTTGACCCCAGATGACCCATTACTGAGCTCGTCCAAGATTTTATTAAGGGTAACATTCTGACCAAGTTTCATTAAGACTGAGCCAAAATTGTGACCTCTAGAGTGTTAACAGTCAAATTGTTGACGACGGACAAAGGACGGACAACGACGGACACAGGGCGATCACAAAAGCTCACCTTGAGCACTTCGTGCTCAGGTGAGCTAATTATACCAAAACCTTGTCCAAATGGCATCTAGACCAGATGCTATGCCAGCAAGTTTCATCTGCATTCAAATTACTGCAACTACTTCTTCCATTCTAGGATCAGACTTGGAAACTTCCTACCTAGTAGCAGTATCAATGCACTATCCATTCAAATATTCCATGTTAATATACCATAGATACTTGTGTATAATGCACAGTTTTTAGACTCCTGGGACCACCCAAAATTGTGGGTGCGTATTATACACAGGTATAGACAATTTTCAGCTTCAAAACAAACCTGTTTAAGATATTCACCATTCCAGTAAAGGGAAACTACTCTCTGCACTAATTGTCTAGGCTAAACACTACCATTGCCATTATGTTCCATGATAGATAATAGTAGTAAATAATTTATTAGATATAAATTTAATAGTATTCTGAAGAAAGAAATATCAATAATCGTAAAAATTATGATTTAACTATTATCTTTAACCAAGACCATACTGTGAACAGCAAAACTGATGCAAGGCGTCACACTAATTGCTGATAATTACTGACCATTTGATCTAAAACGTTTAACAGATCGCAGCAAAGGACCATCACACCTTTTGTTATCGGTCTAAATTGAGAAGTCCATATCATTTTGAAAGATGTCATTCTGTGATATTGAACACAATTGTTTTCTTTTTATACATAAAAATATTTAAATTTTAAAAAAGAATCAACAAATATTATGATATCTTATTGGTTTTATTTTCAAGAAGAAAAAAATTCTGCTCTAAGCCGCTGAGGTAAATTATCACCGGTGTCAATGTAAATTATACTTTCGTTTTCAATCCATCTCAAATTGACCAAAAATAATTTTCCCAGAGATTTTTGGAGAAGGTGCGTATTATACAAGGGTGCGCATTATACATGGGTATCTACTGTAGTCAAAGAAGGTTATTCCCATGTCAGGTTTTAATGATCCTTCCAAAGTCAGGTTTAATGGTCATTCCCAAGTCAGGTTTTAATGGCCATTCCCATGTCAGGTTTTAATGGTCACTGCCATGTAAGGTCTTAATGGTCATTCCCAGGTTAGGTTTTAATGGTCCTCTCATGTCAAGTTTTAATAGTACTTCCCAAGTCAGGTTTTAATGGTTATTCCCAGGTCAAGTTTCAATGGTCATTCCCATGTCAGGTTTAAATGGTCATTCCAAAGCCAGGTTTTTATGGCCATTCTGAGGTCAGGTTTCATGGTCATTCCCAGGTCAGGTTTTAATGGTCATTCCAAGTCAGGTTTTAATGGTCATTCCCATGTCAGGTTTTAATGGTCATTCCAAGTCAGGTTTTAATGGCCATTCCCATGTCAGGTTTTACTGGTCATTCCAAGTCAGGTTTTAATGGCCATTCCCATGTCAGGTTTTAATGGTCATTCCAATTTCAGGTTTTAATGGTCATTCCGAGTCAGGTTTTAATGGTTATTCCCATGTCAGGTTTAAATGGTCATTCCCATATCAGGTTTTAATGTTCATTTCCATGTCAGGTTTTAATGGTCATTCCCATGTCAGGTTTGAATGGCCATCCCCAGGTCATTTCTAAGGATATCTATCTAAATCAATCTTCAATGATTTTGCAGGGGAATGATCTTAATCAAAAGTAACTTTGTGACATTTAGAGAAATGCCAAATAAAAATGACAAAAAACAGGTGGTCATTTGTGTCAAGTAATCTTGCAACATCTGTGAATTTTCTTTTTCAGAAACCAGAGAGTTTGATATTAATTAACCGGATTTGCACAATTTTAAGAAATATGATTGCTTTGTCAAATGTAGATATATAGACAGTACAAATATGACAAAAACTGATGTGCCTTTGTGTCATATTAACTTAAAACTTCTGAAAATTTCTTGTCAGAAATTTCAAAAACATGCCAGGAAAATGAACCAGATGTTGTCAAGATCATGTACATTTCCTGAGGTATTATTTATTGCTCTACCATTCAAGGAGAAAAGATAAAACTTGCAAACAACAAACATTGTACTCCCATTACAACTGCTTTTCAATTCCTGATGAAACATCTTGATCAGCTGCCATTGGCTAGAAGATTTCCATAAAAAAACATAAATATGTGTAACATACCTTTCCTGTGGATGTTTGTGGATGTTTGCAAAAAAATGATAAATTTCACCGTGTGACTAAAACAGCAGGATTTCCTTCTCATATGTTTCGCAATATACACGAGCTTTTTTATATACTTTACCATGGATAACTTAAACAGTTACTAACAAATGCATGTACTTTCTATACTTTTAGTACCCCTTACAGCAGATTAAATACCTATCCAACCATCACATACGATTGTGTTTAGGTTTACTGTCAAATCATTTGAATTTTTGGGCATAATTTTACATTGTTAAGAACAAAACAGTTACTGTAAAAGCAGAAATTTTTGCGAGGGTTAAATTTTCGCTATATTCGTGAGGCCCCACATCTCGAGAAAATTAATCCTCGCAATCACCTTTAGCATAATTCAAATAGTGACCATTTTTAAAATTTCGCGAATATGAAACCTCGTGAACATACTCAAAATTTCAAATTCGCGAAATTTTGATCTAGCAAAAATATGTGCTTTTACAGTGTTTCACACGGATATGAACTCATGGATATAAAATTTTGAATGCAAAATGAATGGGGAATTATACATTTTTGATTTGATTTAATTTTCTTCATAAAATAGCTACGATTTCTTACGGAATCCTGTTTCCGTCATCGACTTTTTGACTAGACAGACACGCGAAAACTTGAAATTAATCATCTAATTTCAACTTTTCGTGCTATAAATTTAACGGGAAAAGTCGAAATCTTGACTTTTTGACTCGACAATTGTCATGCAAACTAAGCTAATTTCAACTTCTCGTGCTAAAATATTTCCTCGAAAAATTGAAAAGTCGAAGTTTTTAACGTGACAATTGTCGTGCAAATGTCAGCTTATCAACAGAATTTGTAGGGCGAAAAGTATAAATTTAAGTCTTAACTTCTACTTTTCATGCCAGTTCTTTGGCCGATAATTTCGTGATATTATCGCTTAAATTTCCACCTTTCGTTCTAGGGTTAGGGTTAGGGTTACTTAGTTTAGGGTTAGGGTTAGTTAGTTAGTTAGTCCCAGAACGAAAAGTCGAAATTTAAGCGATAACATCGGGAAAATATCGACCAAAGAACTGTCACGAAAAGAATAAGATAGGCCACTTAATTTCAACATTTCGCGCTAGTTGATGTTTGCACGACCATTCTCGGGTCAAAAACTTCAAGATTTCTACTTTTCGCGGGACATCTTTGCACGAGAAGTTGAAGTTAAGGCTTTTAAATTTCTACTTTTCGCGCTTGATTCTAGATCGAGAAGTTGACGTTTGCACGACAATTGTCATGTTAAAAACTTCAAGTTTTCGACTTAAAAGATCCTTTTAAGATCCTTAATTTCAAGTTTTCTAGTATCTGTCTGGCCGAAAAGTCGAAGGCGGAAACAGGATTCCGTACTTTGTTAAGACTACAAAATGAGTAAATAAATGAACAGTCAACTACAAAATGTCTATGACTATCCAACTACACACAAACAGCCAATATTATTGCAGTAATTTTATACATGCCATATTAACAAATTTCATTTGCATTATTTATGATCAGACTGAATTCATATTAAATTCTAATAAATGAAAAATCGGATATCTATATCATTCTATTTTCTATAAAACAATTAAATGAATTGGCTACCCTAACCCTGACATTTTAATGGACGAGTTCAGCTGCAAAAGCATACAGTTGGGGACTAGGGTTCCAGATAAAATCAAATACAATGACTGAATTTGGTTGCAAAATCCTGCCACAAGGGTTTAAGATAATATCAAATATTTGTAATCCAACAGATGTTGGAATATGAAAATTTTCCCTATCTAGTTCAAACAATGAATCCCAACACGGTTCTCCTATAAATTATTCAAACATATTTTAATTGCCTAATTCATGCTATTGTTGACAATGTATTATGTCTCGAACTCGGCTCGGAATAATATACAATTAGAGTTAACAGGGTTCTGACAATCTTTTACTATTTTCAGACAGAAAGAAATGTATTGCACCATAAAAAATAATACTGCAGGTGTCTTCGGTTATTGTTAAAACTGGCTTTTATATACAAGGTAAAAAGAGGCCTAATCTTGGAGAAACAAATAATATAGTCCAAGGTGAAAAAAAATTAAACTAGAATGTGTCTGTAGTACACAGGGTGTGCCCCCAACTGGTACATTTGTCACAAATAAGGGGAAATCATTCAAATGTTTGCAGTCATAATGGGGTATAGCCTCAAAAAAAAAAAAAAAAAAAAATGAAATGGATTCATTATTCTATACCATATACTTTTTGAGTTATGAGCATCACAAACAAAAAAAATCCACTATTTTGGCTATTTCAAGGGCCGTAACTCTGTAATAAATGCTAAAATTCTCAAGAAGAATGCCAAGTGTGCAAGGTCACATTATGATAAAGACTCAAGCAAGGTTTCATGAATTTATATTAAATACTTTTTGTGTGAGGCACATAATTAGGTGAAAATGTCCATTTTTTTACTATTTCAGGGGCCATAACTCTGGATATAGGGGGCGGACCCAGATGAAAAATAGGAGGTGCGCAAGTTCATATCATGATAAAGATTCATGCAAGGTTTCATCAATTTATATCAAATAATTTTTGAGCTAGGCATGTCACAAGGTGAAAATGTGCATTTTTGACTATTTCAGGGGCCATAACTCTACAAATAGGGGGCAGACCCAGACGAAAAATAGGTGCGCAAGTTCATACCATGATAAAGACTCGTGCAAGGTTTCATCAATTTATATCAAATACTTTTTGAGCTAGGCGTGTCACGAACTTTGGACAGACGGACGGACGGACGGACAAGAGCAAATCTACATGCCCCCACCACTCATGGGTGGGGGGGGGCACAAAAAGTCACCATAATTAGGACATGGACACACGACTCAAGTATGTTCTGTTATACTTTAGAAAAGAATCAAATATTTCACACTTCAGTAAAATACTACTAGTTAACGACTTAGTGTGTTTTTTCCTATCAAAGTCAACTTTTGTTGAAAACCTTCAATGCTATATTCTATACAAATGATAGACGATGATTTCTTTGTCATGTTTTGGGTTTAGTGCCAATTCCTGACACTGTTTCAGTTAAGTAATGGTAGGCAGTTAAATTAACTGATGTTACTGGATTCTGTACCAGTACTTAAACCTGTTCTCCACAAGTAACTATCAACTTCTCTACATGAATCAGGGGTGGGAGACCAAATGACTTCAGACACAATATCTTTTATCAAATCATCACAGAGAACATTATGCCTTGCCCATGTATCAAACTCCTAATGATCCGTAGCTCTGTACTCTCCCTATTGGGCTAAGCTGGCTTTTTGTTAGATTATGTGAATTATTTTTTTAAATAAAAGTTCCCATTTTGCTAACAGAAAAATTACTAAAATTTAAACTCAAATCCTGCTGCAGTTCTCTCTTTATTTGTTATTGCAACTTTATTTAGATTTTACTATTTTCCCAAGATTGTCATCAATGTTTTTTTTATTAAAGAGAATGCATGATTTTCAACAAAGGCATGTTTCCAGTCCAATATAGTGTGTAGGCGGCCATAAAGTGGAAGGTTTTGTTTTGTTTTGTTTTTTTTTCAGAAAAATAATTAGATATTACTGGGAAAAAAAGCTGCTTTTGAAGAGATAATAGTAAACAACCCCAATCACAAACAGCCATGAATTATTAATTAACAATCATTGTATGACAGTAGAAATAAATGATTGAATGTCTGTTCATAATAACTACTGGTTATCTGCAATCTGACAAGAGAAAGATGATTGAATATTTCAGTGAAATGAAAAGAAATAAAATAATTTTAATGATTGTATTATCACTATCACACAAAACAGAACTTTAGTATTACATAATTTATACTTGTAACTTTTTTTTTCTACAAGATTTATTGCTGGAAGAGTTGTTCCCATATATAAATACTTGTATAATGTTTTAAGACTCGTCATGCCATCAAATATATTTTCAATTTTTCAGATTTTTTTTTCTTCAGAATTTCTATAGTGTTCCCATTATTTACTACGTAATAAGAATTATTCTGGTGTGGTATGGTGTGGTGTGTTGTGTTGTGTTATGTTGTGTTGTGGTGTGGTGTGGTGCGGTGTGGTGTGGTGTGGTAGGGTAAGGTGCAGTGCAGTATGGTATGGTACTGGACTGGACTGGACAGGATGGGACGAGACGTGCAGTACTGTATGGTATGTGGTGGTATATTGTTATCTATTTTAAAATATTGAAATTTAAGCGCTCATTCGGAGAACCTTTTAACATCACCCCAAAAGGACCAAAATTCTATGACCCTAAATCCATTTTGGTCCTAACTGACTTGTTGATAGTTATTTCACTTTTTGATTAAAATATTTTATAGAAAAATAGCTATGTTTTAAACTGCATGAATACAATATATTATTTTGATGTATTCAGTTTCAGTAGAGCTTCTTGCATATTACTTTGCTTTTCTGTAGAGGGCTGTTTGCTAATGTTGTAAGAAATTGGATCCATACACTGGCTTTGTCTCCATATATACATGTAAGAGCAATAAAATAAGATTATAAGATTAGCTAATCCACATTCAAAAGTTCTTGTCTGCCTTAAAACCATATAAACAATTTTTCAATTTAAAGCTTCCTTTGAGAAAAAAAATGCATTTAAAAACAAATATGCCAATCTCTTACAATTTTTAACCAATCTTTTTCAGTTTTATTACTGGTTACATCAGAATGTTGTCATTAATCAATTTCGAACTTCAAAAGTTAATCATCATCATGAAACCAATTAAGGCCAAAATCTGAACAGAGCTCTTTTACTCATCACACCACTTAATTTGATTACTTTACTTTTTCTGTATAGAATGCATGAATATTCAATTTACCAATTTCAATATTTTCTCAATCAAAATTAATCATTTGAACTAAATTTTAAATGCAAATTTTGCCCTTATGTAGCATAAACTCGGAACAAAACAGTTCACATTCTATTTCTGGAAACCTTCATAATAAAAGTTGAGATCGTACAAAAATCAATACTTTCCGACCTCAGTGTTTCTGACATTATATACACTGTATTTCTATCCACCGCTGGCAAAGCAAACACTCTGTAGTCAAGTTAAACTGTTAACGACTCATTCTTCATGATCGCTAGAACACAGGAGGATCGGCAACCTCGGAACGATAGACAAAATCATGTGAAAAATGTAATTTATGCAAATTTATTACATAATGGAATACTTGTTGACATGTTCTTACCTTGAACTGACCCACTCCCATTTCGGCGACACTTTATACACATGAAGCTGTTTCCTGTCATCTCCCACGGCGAAATATTTCCCCGAGGCAGAAAAAGCTGATGCAAGGATACAATTCTTGTTCCCACTTTTGTCATCTGTTTTACTGTAAAAAAACAAATACACAAAATACAAAATCCCAAAACTGAATAAAATCCAAGAATTTTCTAAGACTGTTGACGTAATTCACCTTCTGCTTGAATGATGGCAACAATATTCTAGGCTTCATATAAAACTACACTTTGTCAATAAAATTGACCAGTTTTCCTGACTCAAACCCTATATCTTTGCATCCAGTAAGCCATCGACTTCCATTTTACAGCTACAATTCCATGTAAAGTCAATAATTTTCCCTACAAAATATTGATGTCAAACCAAGCACTATCCCCCAGGATTATACAATAGTATAGATCCGTCTTTGCACCAATTATTTTTACTCTTATTCATTTATTGACCCCCTCATTCAATAAGTCAATGAGAAATCATTATTTTGGTCATAAGTCAATGAAAAATCATTACCCTTGGTCATAAGTCAATGAAAAATCATTATTAAGGTCACCTTAGAAGATAACACTTCATCAATACTGTCTAAGGTATTTTGGTACTTATTTACCACAACCTTAACTGGCAAATCATGTGAAAAACTAGTCAATAAATATAATAAATTATTCTACAATGATAAATGTTGATTTTCACATCAAGACAGATAAAGATATTGCTGTTTTGCCCTCTAACTCTGAGACTATGTATGTTATATCCTTCCCAGCTTGTCAAATATCACACAAAAATGTGCACAAGACTGGAATATGATATACATGTCATACATACATCTAATAAGATATACTAATCAAGTAGCATTACTAACACATTACATATTTGTACATTTTTTCATATTAAGCAAAATTTCTGTGAAAAAAAAATCATAAGATTATCATGAAATTTCTAATGTAAGGAATTTTTCACACATAGTTCGATCAAACTTTCTTAGCTTGCGGTAGAGTAATAAATGTCATTTTTGTCTGGTGACATTCTACCCTAGGTAACCTATCTTCAACAAGAGTAATGTATTGCTATAAAAGTTCCCTACCAAAAGGGGCATTTGTCATAGCTGCTGCCATAGAAACTACATTTTTTGTGTCAAAACTAAATTGAAGAACCTGCATATTGTCAGAATAAGCCATCATCTATTAACCAGGTTTCAGGGAAAAAATCTCTCGAACTTGCAATGATAACACAGGATCTATCTTTTGTGACTGATGGATGTACAGACAGATGGACAAACCAGTAAAAAATAAAATACTGTGCACATTCCCTCTGTGTCTCAGGTTTCATGGGAAAGCCACATGTACTTTAAGTAATGGCAGGATCCATCATTTACAGCTATTGGATGGACAGACAGATGGATGAACAAAGAAACAAACAGAGAAGATAAAATAACATGCATGTTCTCCATGCAGTCTTCTAACTATGAACCAAATTTTATGGAAAATCTCTTGTACATTTAAGTTATTACAGGATCCACTTTCATGCCATATTTTTGGATTGTTTGTTGCTATAACAACAAAGTGAAAGGATGTGCAGACTCTCCATCTTGCTAAATATCCAGTATCAAGTTTAAGGAAAAACATCCTACACACACGATTTTGCAGGCTCCCAGTTTTTTTGTCTTTTTTATGGCCTATCAACAAATAATGTAAGATATAAACCAATGTCTGTTCATACAATGTAAAGTATAAAGCAAAGCCTTTTTTCAAAAACACTGTAAAATATATGCAGAGCCATTTTTCACAAGATTAAATATAAGCCAAACCAGTTTTCAACAAGGACCTGCATTTCAAATTGCAAAATCATGCACTCTGTTGTATAACTAAAGGTTTTAAGTTTAAACATGAAGATTATATGAAGGAAGGTTAAGGTCTTCTATACACAGGTCTGTTTGTAGGTCTTGCCACAAGGTTTGTTGAGTGTGAGTATGAACAAAATTGGGTCATTTATGTGGATTGTAGGATCAAAGACGTTGTTTATTAAGGTTTTAACTTAGAAGGTGAAGGTCATATGAAGGTCAAGGTCAATTCTATGTAGATCAATTTATAGGTCTTACCACAAGGGTTGTTGGGCGAGAGTATGAACTAAATTGGGTCATTAATGTGGGCAGTAGGACCAAAAATGTTATTAATTAAGGTTTTAAGTTTGAAGGTGAAGGTCATATGAGGGTCAAGGTAATTTATATAAAGGTTAGTTTGTAGGTCTTGCCACAAGGATTGTTGAGTGTAAATATGAAGTAAATCAGGTCTTTAATGTGGGGTGTTGGTGAAATGGTAAAATCTCATAACAGACAGACAAACGGATGGACAGTTCTATCTCTATATGCCTACAGGCATAAAAAACACTATTAAAATATTAACAAAGCCACTTTTAAAAACACTAAAATATAAAGCAAAGCAAAGTCAGTCATTCTAACTTCTATTTCTAGCACAATGTGATAATATTCATGGTCAAAGTTTCTATTAAAAGAATTTTTAAGAATACAATAGTCAATGAGATGGTCCTGCAAATTTGGATGGCTTATACAGTAACACAGACCTTGAATAAATCTAAATCTAGAAGAGAAGAAAGTCCTACTATCTCGCTCCAGATCTTCCAATGAACCTTGACATGGGAGTCAAATAAAAACACTGTGGCATTATTAATTCATGAGGAAGTCATAATTTACAAGTGCATACAACAAAGTGACTTACAAGCGTAACACACTATTCAATAAGTCAGCATACTGTGCTTTCATTTATAGTAAGATCAGCAATTATTAATGTGAAAGCTTACTCCTGCTTACTGTTAGTCTGTGGTGCATATCAAAGGAAATATTTCTAAAGTTCCTGTGGGATCCCATACACATGACAATTTGTGGTCAATGATTCAGAGTACCTACTATGAAACCTTCTTTGTTCAAAGTATGGCTTCATTCAGCTCAACAAATGACAAGCCACGTCTCTGGCTCTTGTGAGTCAGGTCAGTCTGTGTTAAAACTAAGACTCAACCTTAAAACTAATATGCTAGTAAACCTAGCCACTGATCTTCTTCTCACATTTGCTTAAAATCCAACCAAAAGTTCAAATGAATTCTCACTATGAAAAGTACACCTAAATGACCATATGGTGGTTTGTAAAACGCATATGCCAATTGTCTCAGTCCCATGATCACTGTGACCTTGATCTTTGACTTACTAGCCCCAAAATAATTAGACTCATCAACTTCATACGCCCAATCATGCTATCAGGTTTAAAGATACTGGGTCAAGTGGTTCTCAAGTTATTGAGAGGAAACTGGTTTCAAGGTTAAGGCTCCCATGACCTTGACCTTTGACTTACTGACCCCGAAAACAATAGGGGTCTTCTACTTCATTAAGCCCAGTAATACTATCAAGGTTGAAGGTTCTTGGTGAAGTGATCCATGAAGTAACAGTTTTTAAATTCTCAGAACCCTGTAACCTTGATCTTTGACCAACTGATCCTAAACTTATTAGGGGTCATCTACTTCATAAGCCCAATTATGCTATTACGTTTGAAGGTTTTGGGTCAAGTAGTTTTGACCTTGACCTTTGACCTACTGACCACCCAAAACAATAGAGATCATCTACTTCATAAGCCCAATGAAGCTTTAAAGTTTGAAGGTTTTAGGTTGAGTGGAACGGAAACCATTTTGAAGATTCAGGCCCATGTGACCTTGACCACTGACTTACTGATCCCAAAAACATTAAGGGTCATCTACTTCACAAGCTAAATCACGCTATGAAGTTTGAAGGTTCCGGGTCAAGAGGTTCTGAAGTTATTGGGCTGAAACCATTTTCAGGCCCCTGTGGCCTTGACCTATGACCTTCTGACTTCAAAAACAATCAAGGTCATCTACTTTAAAAGCCCGATCATGCTACCAAGTTTGAAGGTTCTTCAAGTAGTTTTTATTGGGGGGAAATCATTTGCCCTACAGATAGACGGACATACAGACCAACCTACGCAACCGACAGGTGCAAAGCAATATACCTACTTAAGAGAGTAGAAGAGTCTTTCATCACTGTCTGTGTAACCTAATCAGAAAGTAGAAAGTACTTCATGGTTGTGTAATCAACTAAGTGTGATGAAGGTTCTTTATGTGGGTGTTTAAACCACTCAGGGAGTAGAAGTCTTAGATGTGAGGAAGCTTTCAGGCCAATGCCAGAAATAATGCTCTTAGTTGCCCTAACAATTTAAAACTAGAGAGATGCCATATATGTTAAATTGTGTCAGACAGTCTTAAAACCAAAAACAACATCAAATTATCATCTACATAGTCTGTATCAAACAAAATGGCCAACATTATTAAGTCAAAACAGCTTCTCTATGACCTTATCAATAAAACCCTACACTCCAGACAGAATATTTAACTCATCTTAATGCAGTATTTTTCAGAATGCAATTAAAACGAGAAATTCAAAGTGAATGATGGTCTTCTCTTTCTATGGAGAAACTTTGTAGAAAATTACCACTTAAAAACCAGCATTATTTTGATGAATATTCAAAATGTTAGCTAAACCTGTAATTTGAAATGCAGAAAACACACAATATGGGAGAAATTAAAAGTGAAGCATCAGTCCAGATTTGCATAGGATTTAAATAGAAAATAGAGCTTATATTTGAGCCGTGCCATGAGAAAACCAACATAGTGGGTTTGCGATCAGCATGGATCCAGACCAGCCTGCGCATCTGCGCAGTCTGGTCAGGATCCATGCTGTTCGCTTTTAAAGCCTATTGGAATTGGAGAAACTGTTAGTGAACAACATGGATCCTGACCAGACTGCGCCAATGCGCAGGCTGGTCTGGATCCATGCTGGTCGCAAACCCACTATGTTGGTTTTCTCATGGCACGGCTCATTTATTGACTGAAGGCAGACTTACAAAATAAATGCAGCCTTCAAAATATATGGGTTCAGAATTTTTCTTTATCACATAATTAGATATTTTTCAATAAAGTCAAAGCATTAATCAAACGGGAAAAAAATAAATACATAAACTATCAGTTTGTACGGATAAAGAAAACCAGAATAATTTCTGAACAATTAAATGATTTTTCTAAGACAGTGTCAAAGTGACCTTGACCTTGACTTTCAGCCAGCATGCCCTTTCCAGTAAACAAGATTTTTGTTAATTTGGCAAAACTGGCATTTGTTACTTTTTCAAGCCATAAAAATGCTCAAGAAATTGAGTCTCCAAAATTGTGAGACAAAATTGTGAAATGCAAATAGGCTACATGGATACAAATGTAGGAAGCAAGAAAACAATAATAACATCAGAAAATGTGATACTTCCCAAAGAATAACAGGAGAATATGTGACACTGTGATACTTGAATACTTCACACAAAAATAACAGCAGAAATGAGATACTTCGCAGAGAATAACAGCTCAGAATAACAGCAGTAAATGCGGAACTGTGATACTTCACAGAGAATAACAGCAGAAATGTGAAACTGTGATACTTCACAGAGAATAACAGCTGAGAATAACAGCAGAAACATGAAACTGTAATACTTCACAGAGAATAACAGCAGAAACATGAAACTGTAATACTTCACAGAGAATAACAGCTGAGAATAACAGCAGAAACATGAAACTGTAATACTTCACAGAGAATAACAGCAGAAACATGAAACTGTAATACTTCACAGAGAATAACAGCTGAGAATAACAGCAGAAACATGAAACTGTAATACTTCACAGAGAATAACAGCAGAAACATGAAACTGTAATACTTCACAGAGAATAACAGCAGAAATGTGAAACTGTAATACTTCACAGAGAATAACAGCAGAAATGTGATAACAGCTGAGAATAACAGCAGAAAATATGAAACTGTGATACTTCTCTGAGAATAACAGCAGAAATGTGATACTTCTCAGAGAATAACAGCTAATAATAACAGCAGAAAATGTGAAAATGTGATACTTCACAGGAAGTTTCAGCAGAAAATGGTACTAAACAGAAGGTAGAAAACATTAGCTTATTTCACTTGAACAATGCAGCTAATTTGACAGTCTACATGACTATTAGTACAATGAAGGCAAGAGAGTCGTGATGACTTACTTTTAAGCTTTAAAAATATAGAACAACAAGCATTTTGGCTAAATTACATTGAAAACTGACCTGCAGAATATTTTCAAACTTTTCAACTGAGTCATATAGGGAAAGCTAAATCTGCCCCCAGTCAGACATGTTTTTTTATAAATCAAGATGGCTTTTCAAAATCTAAGTAGAGGGTCACCCAAGGAACATTTCTGTGAAAATACAGCGGTTGTGCAGGAGATGGCATCTGAACATATTTTCAATCTTTAGCTCTGGTGGACAGGTTTTCAAGCAAATCAGAATAATATGAACACTCTTGGTAGATCATTACGCAAGGATCATTTCTATGAAATTATTTCAAAACGCCGAAGGTTTAGGGGAAGTCATTTGCAGACTTTTGTGGTCATGACTTTTGAAAAATAGTAATAAATTGAAAAATCTTGGTAATGGGTTACCAAAGAAACATTTATGTAAAAGTATTTGAAAATTGGACTTGCAGCTTGTTTGAAGATTTTTCTATTTTTAATTTTAGTGACCCCTAGGTGCCACAGGTGGAGCATACAGGCTAAATTTCATCAATTTCAAACTATTGGTTTCAGATGAGACGTCAGAAAATGTTGACAGACTCATGACATATAGATATTTGGACAATGGATATTGAGTGATCATAATATCTCACCTTGAGCAAGTTGAGCTCTGGTGGGCTATAAACACCAAGGCAGAAATATAACACCCAATTCATCAGAATCTGTTATTCCCCAACTAGCAGGATACATCACCAACCTTTACAACACAATGGGTAGTGCACTCACTTAACAAACAGGTCATGTGTCCAAACCCAAGCAGAGTCTGGACTCTCATATAAAAATACTAATAGTCATTTGAATGTGACTTTAAATTGAGGTTTTTACAGCAAGTTAAAGAACTGAGGGAAACCTCTGGAAATGGAGCATATTCTTGTACTACCAACCAGAGCCTAAAATATCTTAACATTCTTTTGGCATAATTTCTCATGCAGGCAAGCAGTAGCAACTGCAAATGAACTCAGGTACAAATACTGTTCATATACTGAGTAACAGATGGTGTGATGTCAGTCAAACAAGATAATCCTAATTAAAGAAGTGACATAAAGTGAGAGAAGACAGAGGTCACTGAACAAGATATAGCCCAGCAATGTGACCCAATTCTATTTGGGTAAGTATAGCCCTGCAATGTGATCCAAATGTCATAGGGGCAAGTATAGCCCTGTAATGTAACCAAATGTTATGGGGCAAGTAGGCCTTGTAATGTAACCAAGTTTAATGAGGTAAGTATAGCCCTTTAATGTGACCAAGAATTATGAGATAAATATAGCCCTAAAATTTGGCCAAGTGCTATGGGGCAAGTATAGCCTTGTGACTACCAAGTGCTATGGGGTAAGTATAGCCCTGCAATATGACAAAGTGTTATGAGGTAAGTATAGCCCTGCAATGTAACCAAGAGTTAGTTTTATGGGGCAAATAGACCAATGCAATAGTACCAAGTGTTGCAGGGTAAATATAGCCCTGTATTGTGACAAAAGTTAGTGCTATGGGCCAAGAATAGCTCTGCAATGTGACTAAGTGATATGAGGTAAGTATAGCCCTGCAATGTTATCAAGTGCTATGGAGTAAATATAGCCCTGTAATGTGACAAGATGCTATGAGGTAAGTAACTAAATATAGCACTGCAATGTGATCAACTGTTTAGAGGTAAGTATAGCCCTACAATGAGATCAACATCTATGAGGTATGTACAGCCCTCCAATTTGATCAAGTGCTATAAGGTAAGTACAGCCCTGCAATGAGAACAAGTGCTATTAGGTAAGTTATAATAGCCCTCCAATTTGATCATGCTACTGGATAAGTACAACCCTGCAATGTGGACAAATGTTACAGCTATGGGCCAAGTTTAGCCTTACAATGTGAACAAGTGCTAAAGGGTGAATACAGCCTTGAAATGTGACCAAGTGCTACGAGATAAATAGGTTTAAAAACACACACTACATTGCCCCTTCCTCTTGAATTAAAACTAATGAGACACTCCCTTAGTAAGAATATTTATTATTCCCGATGAAATAATACTGCAATGATTTAAGGTGGTTTTTTAAGGTAGTTGATTATGAAGGAGGTATCAAGTTAATCTATGACAAAGCTAGCAGTCCAGGTTTGAATCCCGGGATTACTGACATTCTGGCTAGTGTTCAGTGCTGGGTGATTTACTTAAATGCAGTAATGGTCTAAATTAGATGCTGGACAGATTAATAGTTTATGACACCTGCTTTGAGCTCAACTGCAAAAAGGCTGTTCTATCCATTCTGGGAGTGGACTTTGACTATCTCAATAAACATGTAATAAATAAAAAGATAAATATGCAGAAAATGTTTATTTCTTTTTACTGACAGAGGAGGGGTTAATTGCAATTAGCCAGTCCAGATAATAACACGTTTAAAGATGAAGTCATCTTTTTACGAAGGATAACACAGGATTACATACACTGGTCAACCTCTCCCATCCTTAAACCCAGGAATTAAACATGATTCATGGTGAGCTTGGAAAAAAAAGGTTTCCGATGTCTTGAGACAGAATTCCAGGTAATTGCGAAAATTGCTGTTCAATTTCGCAATCTATCCAGCAACCCGTAACCAAGTTATTCATTATTGATTAGTTAATTGGAAAACAGTTCTCGACTGCGAGTCCAGGTAACACAGTGCAATTCAAGCTTGTCAGCAAATATATTACAATAAAACTGGTGCCAGCAATGGAAAATATCTTATATATATAAAAAAAAAATTCAACCTTACATGGGATTGGTAAAATGTACCAATACACTTTCATGACTGCAGAACATTAAGTGCACTGTATTCTACTAAAGTCAAGTGGAGAAGAAAGTAAAAAGTACCAGTTAATCCAAGATCAAAGATCAAAATAATTAAAAAATGTCAGTCATTCACTTATTTAGCACACTACATGGATCATACTGTTTCTGACGATGATCAACCGAGGTTGCGTTTTAATACATGTTTAGAGAGTTGTTTAATGGGAATATTAACATCTCAAAAAATTTAATACAGGGAGCAACTTATGTTAAAAATATCAACAAGAGCTGTCTAATGACAGCACATTTGACAATTTGAACCCTTCTTCATAAAACTCGCTTACAAACGACAGCTTTAAAAAAAATTTCTAAACTGAAAATAGGGCATAACTTTGTAAAATAAGAGATATGAAACATAGTTCACGGTGGTCTCTTAACAATGCCGAAGATTTGTGAAGAGTTTGAAAGCATTCTATCCAAACTCTGCTTACGTACAAAACTTTTTCTAAAATTTCTTGGTTGAAAAGGAGAATAAGTTTAACAAAATGTATGCCAGAGTAACTGAACTTGCCCGTGAGGTCAGCTGATGATGCAAAGTATGTGTGTGTAGTCCCTTTGTTACGCATCACATTTTTATTTTATCACCAATACAACGCACTAACTGCAAACGTTTCTGTCATAACATTTTTATTGTATCACCAATACAACGCACAAAACTACAAACATTTCTATCATAAAAAACTTGCCAAGAACTCACTAAATTACATTGTACTAATTTTTTGTCAACAATTACTAACAAAGGAAAGGTTTTTGTAAATTTTGCAAATATATACGTAAGTCTGAAGGCAAAACATCTGTGAGGAAAGTGTGTAAATCAATAAATAAGCACAATTCTTCTGATCAAAACTGTCTCAGACAGTCATAAAAAGAATGTTTTTTTGTTTTTTTCAATCTTCATGGAATTCAAATGTTTGGTTAATGGCAATTTACCTAGGATGCAAAGTAAGTATCTATGAACGTTTCATTTGGGTCTTTAAATATTCTGAATGAGGAAATATTTTTGTAAAATACAAAATACAAGTTAAAGAGTAGATGCTGAAAAAAATCTATGCTTACATCACACTGCCGTGCAATCGATAAAGATTATAACTCGGGGCAGTATCTAAGACAGATGGTTAAAAAATGAACAAGCATATATGGAAAGTTTAAAAAAAAAAAAAACAATTAGTAAGATTGAAAGCAGTGATACGGATGAATGTGTTACAGTTGTCAGCTGCTCAGTGAGTAGAATCAAACTGGGGCTTGACTGTATAACTGAGCCGCACCATGAGAAAACCAACATAATGCATTCGCGACCAGCATGGATCCAGACCAGCCTGTGCATCCGTGCAGTCTGGTCAGGATCCATGCTGTTTGCCAACGGTTTCTCTAATTGCAATAGGCTTTGAAAGCCAACAGGCTGGTCTGGATCCATGCTGGTTGCAAACGCACTATGTTGGTTTTCTCATGGTGCAGCTCATTTTTTTATTCTTTCTTCACACCCCAAAAACAAAGTGTGTAAGGCACCTGTGACAGTTTCCTGAATTAAAACAAAACCATTCATTTAACAAAACTATAACAGGTTAAAAAATCATTTCGCGGGAATCTTTAATTCAGATAAGGCTTAAAATAAAATTAAGTTTGTTTGACCTTTACCTACCGACCCGATAAAATTGCCCCGACTCAAATAATTTTATTGCATTCCAGAGTAAAAAAATATTTTTATTTTCTTATCAGAGGGAAAAAACTTACTTTGGTGCTTGAAACTGGTGATTATTTTATTTAACAAGTGCATAAATAATTATGGCAAGTGAGAAAGTAACCCGCGGTCAGCTAGCAGAAAATCGATAAAGCGGATTGTTTATTATCTTGTGTATTCCGAACACGTGTCAACTATGCCGATAACGTTGCCTAAGGCCATAGGATGCAGACGACAATCAATCCTCTTGTAACCGGAAAGCAATCTGACAAAAGGACATAATCTTACAAATCTAGTATCTAATTTACCCGCGAAACGTAAAGATACCAAAACGTCATGCCGGTAATTTTCCATTCCACGAGCACGTGCGACCTATCGTAATATCTAATTTACATCACTCGACGTTACTTTTGTTTACACATACACAAAAAACGCGCGTAGTGCATTCATTTTTTGTTATTACCACTTCAACATTGTTAGCACCGCTTAAGAAGTAATATAGTTTGAATTCTATAACGATTTTAATAAGATATCGACAGGAATGTAGGCAAAATTCTATAAAAACGGTCAAATTTAAATTTAGTTCTTTGTAAAATTTCAAACAGTGCGATCTTAATTACTTATCTCGTTCTAAGAGTAAATAATTGATTCATTCTATGGGCATAAAGTTCAGACTTTTGACCAGTAAGTACAAAAAAACAAAATATAAAAAAAAATCTTAAATGATGAAAAAGCGTCAGCAAGTTAAATACATGGCGTAAAACGACTTTTGGCAAACAGATTTATGATAGTGCGGCAAAATAGCTCACAGAGATAGGATATCCACAATTATCGTTTGACACATTTACCTGTCAATTTATACAGGATATTGAATTCGCTTTAACAAATTAGAGAAGAAACTTTTTTATTGATTAATTTAAAGAACCGAGGCGGTACGATCAAACAGTGATGTGTCACATGGCGCGAAAACATGACGTAATTCCATGACAATCTCGGGCAACTATACCGCTTTGATCTCCACTTCAGATGCCATGATACCGACACACTTCTTTTAGCTCTTTGAGGGGGTGTTAATTGATGATGAAAACAAGGACAATGACTAAGTTTATCAACAGAATAATTACCGATAATTGTTTACGCTTTTTATTTCGCTTTCAACACTGGGTGGATTATGAATATTGTGTCCATATTTTTGGGACACTTTACAAAATAATCATTTTTCGGGAAATAAGTCTTTAGAAAGTGAAAATAACTAGTCCTAACACTTGGAATAATAATAGGTCTAGGTAGCCGCCTCTGTATATACATATCGTATATGAACATGTAAGTAAAGTTAGCCGGCTTTAATAAACTGTATCTATAAAAGATTATTTATAAGGATCATTATATTAGTTAAATAAATTACATTTCTTGTGATTTATTATTTGTGTTTTACCTGTCTATTTTGCCGCATTTACGCACAATCATATCTCATCGGCGGACATTTTGTTATGTTAAAACGTACTCGATACATATTCAAGATACAGTGATTCATTCTTAAAAGAAAACAGAACAAACAGTTAAAAAAAGGCAAAACAAAGAGCAGTGCGTAAATACGGCGAAATAAACAGGTAAATCACAAATAGTAAATAATAAGTCACAAAAATGTAATTTATTTAACTAATAAAATGATCCTTTATAACAAAGTTTATCAAAGCCGGCTACCTTGACTTACGTGTTCATTTATGATATGTATATATATAGAGCCGGCTACCTAGACCTTTAGTCTAGGTAGCCGGAACCGGCTACGTAGACCTTTGGTCTAGGTAGCCCGAACCGGCTACCTAGCCACTGCCTTTTTTTTACATCCCTGATTTGTACGGCAGGTTTTCCTGACGAAAACATAGATTGCAGTCTATATAATTACCCCTAATTTAATTATCTGTGAAAATATATTATAAACTGACTTAATTGTTGATTTCAAAATGTCTTAAATCAGAGATCATTTTGAAATGCATTTGTTTGAAGTGAGAAAATCTCAGTTTTCGAATTTCAAGAATTCGACAAAAATTGAAATGTGCTGAAATATTACGGGCTAGATAGTTTTAATATTTTAATTTTGTTATGCCAGGACAAAGAGCTATAAAAATCTTATACTTCTTTTGCCAGGACAATGGCATAATAAATGTCTGATGTTGGGAAACCCAATCTTGTTTCTGTTTTTAGTAACATATGACCAATACGTGCAAGTAGCTTGAAGCTGAAAAAATCATCACTTTTGCTTGCATACTGCCATTTCCGTTGTAAAAACCTTCTAAAACTCAGAAAAAGTTATTATCATCAAACACTTCTGGAAAATATAAAAAAGCTGTAATTCAATAGTGTGTTTAGATGCCAAATATCGCGTATTTTCACGCTATATTTTTTTTGTACTTTTAAGCGCAGATGTAGTGAAAACAATCATGAAAAGACTTTCGATATATATATAAAGAAACAAGGGTGCAGAATGTCACAATATACGCCCGTCACAGCAAATTTGTTTACACTAGCACCTGTATTTGCAAATGGAATTTTAATTTTCTAGTTGTTTACAATGTTGTTTTTTTTTAGAAATTATTGTAATTCTTTTATTTTTCTAAGTCCACAAAAAAAATCCTTACCAGGCAGAGATACCTTAAAATACACCCAAAATTTGAAAGTAACATCAATGTTGTACCACAGAAAAGTGGTCTTGGTTTTTCCCTACGGTCAATTATAAAAAAGTTACAATGTAAGTTATTTATAGTAACAACTAAGGGAAGTTAATCTTTAAAGAGAAAAAAAAAAAAAAAAATCGAAAAAAAAAAAATTACAAGTCCACACAAAAATCCTTACCAGGTAGAGATAGCTCAAAATACACCTCAGAATTGGATGTAACATGCATGTTGTACTACAGAAAAGTGGTCTCGATTTTTCCCTACGACTTGTAATGAAAAAGTTACAATATAAGCTATTTATAGTAACAGCAAAGGGAAGTAATTCAAAAGAAGGGACCAGTGCATGACACTCCGTCTCATGATGGTGTACAATTGTGCCAAGTTACATCAAAATCCCTCCATGCATGAAGAAGAAATGCTCCGGACAAAGTCATTCTTGTATCTGACCTTTGACCTTTAAGTGTGACCTTGAACTTAGACCGAGGGACCTGGTTCTTGCGCATGACACTCCGTCTCATGCTTGTAAACATTTGTGCCAAGTTGTATCAAAATCCCTCAATGCATGAAGAAGAAATGCTCCGGACAAAGTTTTCATTCTTGTATCCTTTGACCTCTAAGTGTGACCTTGACCTTACCCCTAGGGACCTGGTTCTTGCGCATGACACTCCGTCTCATGATGGTGAACAATTTTGCCAAGCTACATCAAAGTCCTTTCATGCATGAAGAAGATATGCTCCGGACAAAGTTTTCATTCTTGTATCCTTTGACCTCTAAGTGTGACCTTGACCTTAGACCTAGGAACCTGGTTCTTGCGCATGACACTCCCTCTCATTATGGTGAACAACTGTGCCAAGCTACATCAAAATCATTCCATGCATGAAGAAGATATGCTCCGGACAAAGTCATTCTTGAATTTTTCATTCTTGTATCCTTTGACCTCTAAGTGTGACCTTGACCTTAGACCTAGGGACCTGGTTTTTGCGCATGACACTCCGTCTCATGATGATGAACAATTGTGCCAACTTTCATCAAAATCCCTCCATACATGAAGAAGATATGCTCCGGACAGTCATTCTTGAATTTGACCTTTGACCTCTAAGTGTGACCTTGACCTTAGACCTAGGGACCTGGTTCTTGCGCATGACACTCCGTCTCATGATGGTGAACAACTGTGCCAAGTTTCATCAAAATCCCTCCATGCATGTAGAAGATATGCTCCGGACAAGGTCTTTGGACGCCGCCCGCCCGCCCGCCCGCCCGCCCGCCCGCCCAACCGCCCATCCGCCCGCCAGGGGCGTTCCCATAATACGTCCCGTTTTTCAAACGGGCGTATAAAAGTATAGACATGAAAGATACTCAAAACTTTGGTGAAGTTTGCCATATGTGCTAGTTAAGTTTGTGCCCATATTGTGTGTGCAAAGGCTAAGGGTTTATATATTACAAGCATACATTTAACAGAGCATCTTCAGAGATTATCAAGCAATAGGTATTAATAATAGACTTTATTACTGAGACAACAAACATTTTAAAAAACTAAAATATAATAAAATTATTTACCTACCTACCTACCCACTGTAAAAATACAGGGTCGGTAAAGGTCAAACAAAAATAATTTTAATTTAGGCCTAAGCACTTGAAAAGTTTTAAAACTAAAACAACAGTTATAACAGTTTCAAGGATTTCATTGCTCATTCTGCCTTTTAGAGAAACTTTAAAAAAAAAAAAGTACTGACATGCCAAACTTTTGTGATATTATGGCCATCATGTGCAACTTTAACATATTGTAGTCTATAGCTAGTCTTGAAGAGCTAATTCATTTTTTTGATGATATTTTCTTTCCCACATAAAATTTCCAGCAGTTTCCCATCTATGACCATTTCAGTGGGCACACCTGTCCTGTTGAATATGTTACACTACTAACGGTAACAAAAGAACCTGGGAATGTGATTCCTTTTAAATAGGTTTGACATGTTAATTTGTAACGGTTTTAATTATGTAGAACATTGTAATAGGTTCTCATTAGTTACACAATAGCATCATGCATGGTAAAGAACATTTTCCACCCACTCAAGACTGGAGAACACACTAAAACTGAAAAGTATATAAACAGAGTATGTAGAAGTTTACTGAAAAGTATATAAACAGATTATGTAGAAGTTTACTGAAAAGTATATAAACAGATTATGTAGAAGTTTGGACAATATCTATGTTTCAGTGTAAGATCAAAATAATCTCCGTCAAGTGAAAACATGAGGCAATATTTCTGAGAGTGAAAAATATTTCTACCTAACATGTAAAATCAAATAGTCTCCTTTAAATTTCATGTTTTTCAATGGTTTGTAAACAATTGTTATGAGGTAAGTATAGCCCTTTAATGTGACCATGTGTTATGAGGTAAGTATAGCCTTTTAATGTGACCATGTCTTATGAGGTAAGTACAGCCCTTTAATTTGATCATGTGTTATGAGGTAAGTATAGCCCTTTAATGTGACCATGTGTTATGAAGTAAGTATAACTGTGACCATCTGTTATGAGGTAAGTTTGCCCTTTAATGTGACCATGTGTTATGAGGTAAGTACAGCCCTTTAATTTGACCATGTGTTATGAGGTAAGTACAGCCCTTTAATGTGACCATATATTATGAGGTAAGTATAGCCCTTTAATGTGACCATGTGTTATGAGGTAAGCACAGCCCTTTAATGTGACCATATATTATGAGGTAAGTACAGCCCTTTAATGTGACCATCTGTTATGAGGTAAGTTCGCCCTTTAATGTCACCATGTGTTATGAGGTAAGTATAGCCCTTTAATGTGACCAGGTGTTAAGAGGTAAGTATAGCCTTTTAATGTGACCATGTGTTATGAGGTAAGTGTAGCCTTTTAATGTGACCGTGTTAAGTATAACTGTGACCATGTGTTATAAGGTAAGTATAGCCCTTTAATGTGACCATGTGTTATGAGGTAAGTATAGCCCTTTAATGTGACCATGTGTTATGAGGTAAGTATAGCCCTTTAATGTGACCATGTGTTATGAGGTAAGTATAGCCCTTTAATGTGACCATGTGTTATGAGGTAAGTATAGCCTTTTAATGTGACCATGTGTTATGAGGTAAGTATAGCCACTCACTGTGAGATAACCAGACGTTTTCACTATAATATTTCAATAATTTACTGAACAAGACAGTCATAATGGCCTACATCACTCACTTGACACAAATGGGCACATGCTGCAGGTAGATCAATTGGTGGTTTTATAAATATAATATTATATATAAAAGGCAAATTTTCATGATTTTACCAACTCAAAGATGTAAGATACAATCATATTTGTATTACTTGTTTTTCTTATACATGTATAAATAAATGTAAAATGTGACCTGAATGGACAGAGCCAATTATAGCCTGTAATGATTTGAAAATACTTGGTAGAGGACCATTACAAAGCTACATGCCAAATATCTAAGTTCAGAGCAATACGGTTTTAGACAAGACGATTTTAGAAGTTTTACCCAATATAAGTCTATGTAAAACAAGTGAGCCAGTGTGGACAAATTTTTACCCCAACAACATGATCTGAACAAACTTAGTAGAGGACCACTAAAAATGAAACATGCCAAATATCTAAGCTCAGTGCTTTGCAGTTTTAGCAAGAATTTTTATTCCTTTTTCCTATATCAAATGAACACCAGTGCAGGTATATTTCGACCCAAAAGGCATTATTTGAAAGCAAACTTAGTAAACAACTGGTACACAGTTATGGTACACAGTTATGAAACTTGCCATAGAGTTATGTAAATTGTCCTTGGGGGTCATCTCATGATGCTGAAGACATACATGAAGTCAGAAAGCATTTGGCTTTGTAGTTTCTGAGAAATCTACTTATGTGCAAAACCTTAACCTGAAATTCTAAATTAAAAAGGGACATAATTTTGACAAAATAAAAGCTAAAGTTATGCAACTTGCTCTTTAAGATCATCTCATGATGCCAAAGACATGTGTGAAGTTAACAAGCATTTGACTTAGCAGTTTCTGAGACACCTGCTTACACGCAAAACTTTAACCTGAAATTCTAAGTTAAAAGTGAACATAACTTTGACAAAACAAAAGCAAGAGTTATGCAACTTGTCCTTGGAGGTCATCTCATGACGCAAATGAAAGGGTGAGTACAAAAGCTCTACTATTTGAAAAGTTCAAGTAGTTGTGCTAATTAAATGTATAGGTCATGTGCTCATACTTTCGATATTTACTCATCTGCAAATTTCAAGCATCTTTGAAGCCATTATTTAGAATATTACTTCTCCTGTCAACATCTTTGGTTATCATATTTTACCTTTAGAAAGAAAATAATGATACAGTTTTTATATATGTACACACAACATGACATTTATATCCATGATTTTTTATTCTGTATGCCGAGTCCAGGCTTTATTCGAGAAATGAAATTATACCACAACTTCCAGTTTTTTATCAAATATGCAAAACTACTGTAAAGAGAAAATTATTCCATGTAACAACTAAATTCATATTGCTAATAGGTTAAGTATGTGTATTTAGTTTTAATTACATGTGTTTTATGCACTGTTCTCTCTTCAGTGACAAAGAGCGCATTTAATTGGGTCACCCTCATGGCCTCAACACTAAGAACAACGAGTGCACTTTTTTTCATGTCCTTATAAAGTTACTTTTTACCTGACCATAAATAAAACAATACAGATGCTATTCAAACACTGGTCAAGGTAGAACTACAAGAAGCCATTTCGCTAAACATGTGTTTTGCTTTATTAAATTCTGCAGGAATGATATTTTTTATTTGCATCCTAGTTGATCAGTTTATAATAAAAATACAATGTCAATTTTATCCCAACATGTAACTGCTGCTCTCATACCTCTGTGGTTTTTCTTCATCTTTCTGTTCTTTAACTGCTTCAGGGATCTGTATTTCCTCAACACCACTGTAGAAAGAAAATAAAAGGGCTGGAAAAATATTATGCATGAACATAAAATCAACTTGCATATGAACTGGGCATATAACTGGGGATTGTAGGCAATTCAGACAAAATAATATCCACTGAACACTTTAAATACACCTAACAAAAATCACTCCCTTAATTTCTAATTGTATGTAACAGCAATTTAAAGAAGGGCAGGACAATTTTTCAGCATATCAAAATGCATGCCTGAAATCAGTAACTAACTAACTTTTAAAGGTCCATTTCTAAGGGGAAGTGAGTTGGCAATTTTTTTCATAGCCAGTGCATAGACTTTTGCAAGACACTAAATAATGAAGATTGGCAGGTCAAAATTTACAGAAGGTCTTTGGAACTCAAAGAAATGTATGTGTATTATGTTGAAATTTCAAGGAATCGACAGAATGACCCCCCAGGTCTTTTTAACTTTCTTCACACTTCATAGAAAAATAATTGTACATATACTGCGATTTATTTCGAATTCCTACATACCAACTTTCATTTTCCAATAAAATGAAATAGTTTCTGTGCTTTTTAAAAGAAATTAAAATGTTCACTTTCCTTAGTATTGGACCTTTAATAAGCATGAAAATCCTTCAAACACCTAAATAACCTTAGTTTTCCTATGTTTGCCAAAACTTGGCGGAAAATGGAAAAAAAAAAAAAAGGTTAAAACATTACAATTTGATTTTTTTTTTTAAAAAAAAAAAAACAGAACAACAATACTGGCTTAACTAACCACAACTGAATTACAGAACTTACTTACTACTGAGTGCTGCGGCTTGTCAATACGGATTTACCTGTTGCCAGAATAAATAACTTTACAGCACAATACAAATTCTTACACTCAAAAATAAATCTAACAACATTTAACTATTTTGGCCTAATCTTGGATTTTTGCTGAAAATTTGGAGGCCGATTTAGGCCAAAGTCATGCACACCCCTATTCTCTATTATTTAAACTGAACTGTTGAAAGTAAGTGTATGATGACAGGCTGTGCAATAACTAAACAGTAGTCAAAGTTTGCCAAATATTGGGAGTTGTTATTAACTGAACATTTTTAAAGTATTATTTTGATATACAGCATTGTTTTCCACTTGTGAAATGATCAGTTGATAAAAATCACAACATTTAACACCTAAATTACAAAATTTTCACCAAATTTATAATAATTTCTTATTATTTAATGTCTCGAATAAAAGTCACACAAGAGCTGGAATGTCAATAACACAAACTCTGCTGTAAAATATACTTCTTGTTCCATAAAATGTAAACATTACAATATAATGCTATGAGGAAAATTTTGTAAATGACAAAGTGGTCGAATTTATCAGTCCCCATTTTACATACCCCTTTCAGGCCCTCACTTCGTGTGAGTTTGCTTACTAAATATAGATTTGAATTATGTAAAGTTTTCAGCAAATGTTAAGCATAATTTTGATATCAACGACTGATAACAATTTGCAGAAATAAGAAAGTTACAGGTACAGGTCATTTTCTGTCCGAGTTCATCATCAGTACCAGTATGGGTGCATTTTTGGACTAGATTCTGTGCACTCAAATATCACTATTATCTGTAACTCATGAACACTATTTTCCATTGTCTGTCTAGTCTTGACACATTTAAAGAAATAATTAGATCTACGTTCATTTAAACAAAACATTTTAAAACATTTTCCTTTGTTAATTTTTATAACAAGAGCAAAACCACCAGGCTTACTGTCAAAACTGAAAATATCAGAAAGAACAATTAATGCAGAAAAGAAGAAAGAATCAGTATGACTAGGTTTTCCCGTCAGATAGGCAGCGCCAAATTTCATATTAGCAATACACTAACATCATGACTGACAATGGCAGCTCTATAAAAATATCAATGTTGATAACTGCTTAAGTCTGCTTTAATCATAGTTTTATTATTTATTATCCTGTAATGCTATCAGGCAAGCATACATATGTGACAAACAGTGAAAATAATTATCTAGCAACAAATAACAGAAAAAAAAATGGAAAAGGTTAAAAATATAAGGATATATATTTATCTGTTTGTTTAATGGGCTAGGTGGATATAAAGTAAGTTGTGTGCTGTAATACTGCAGTGTCAAAATTAAGACATATTAAGCATGCCTAATTAGCCAACAAACATAATCTATCTTAAAACAAAACATTCTGATTGAAATATGCATCAAACGCTCTTTGATAACCTATCAATACTATATTGCATATATTCCCACAGAAATCTATCTTGTGGGATAGTCTCTGGGGAGGAGTCAATGGATTTTTTCATATTCTCATGATACTTGAAGGCATGTCACTCAAGGTGAAAATCGATCAAGTATGATCGATCCAGCAATCAACTTTGCACGCCTACCAATAAACTGTGAAAACACGTGTGACATCTATTTATCGTGAAAAAGTTTGTTTACATTGAATTGTTCGATGTTTTCTGAGAAAATAAACACTGTCATTATGTCGGAACATAATGGTCATATAGCACAATGTCTAATCTAAAAGTACATCAAAAGAAACCAAAATATACCACTTTGTTGCTGCAATAAATCTGTCACCACTCAAAAACACCAAAGTTTCGCGATTTCGTCTGATCGCCGCCATCTTGAAAATGCCAATGCAGTCGTTGAAAAAAAAGTTTGAATAAAAATCATGTTCAGATGATATGCACCTCAAGATACCTTCTGATCTGATTTGTTTTCATCAGATTAAGAAACGGTAATGATTTAAAAGAAATGGATCTTGTAATGATTCTGTTAAAGTAAATTTTGATTTGATGGAAGCGGTTAAAATAATTCAAGTTAAAGAAAGACAAATAACTCAACCTGAAACATGTACTGTAACGCAAAAGTATGGTCAAGCCCAGCAGAGGAACGGGCAGGAGACCTTTGGCGACAGACAATTAAAATATTTATTGAATAACAGTAAATGGGCTTTATGCCACTTAGCTCAAACATTTCTGATTTTATTATTAAATATTGATTAAGCTTCATTTGCAACCTTAATGACCGCTACAAAAGCAACAAATGTCCGTAGAAATTATCGAACAGATGTATAATTACATCAACCGTTAGAAATTGCAAAACTACAGAGAAACTTGTGTACATTGTGATAACAATAGCTAAGTAGATTGCATTATCACCTCCCTGCGGGAATGCAGAAGGTGCTAGGGGGCGGGGTTAAAGGCCAATTAAATATACAAACAGATGTTGTGATCTTTACACAGTGGCGCGTGCCGCATTGTTCGTTAATGAGGACACCTGACATACATGATGTGGACTCCACTCGACACAGAGGTGTGAACAATACCTAACGGTTACAACTGTTAACATGTCCAAGCTGATGAAGTTTGAAGTCAAACAATATTGTCAAATCTGAACTCCTTTCTCCTGGTCCGGCGTTTCATTTTGTCACAACAAACTAAGTACAGATTTAATGTATTCATTGTTAGGAGAAAAAAATGTCAAGGAATGAAGTATTCCACGGAAAATTAACCCGTTCTTTAAAATACAGAGAAACAATATATATACATATATATATATGTCGTAGGCCTACATGATAATTATTTATTGTAAGATTTCAGATGTATGTATGTGTATGTACCTATATATTTATGATGATCCGGGCATTGATTTTGACATGATATTCAGTCTCAAGTCTATTTTTAATGATCGAGATTAAATCTATAAATTAATTACAGTTTATCAAATAACTTTTCGATCCGTTGTATTTTTGTAATAAAAAGATATGATTGCCAAAGTATATAAATACGGCTTTTGTTACAATTAAATTATTATAATGAAAATATATATATTAATCTCGCATTCTTCCTTTTTCATGTACACTCTTTTCTTTCAAAAAATAAATAATTTCAAAGATAATGAATTAAAGAGACTTTTAATGTATAACTGATTAATTAACACCAGTTAATTAGTAGCAAGGTGCTCAATTTGTCATATAAATGATTGAAATTGTGAAAGCCTTGTGAAAAAATGTTAGTTAAAACATGAAAATGACTATTTTCATTTCAGTGAATTCATGCACATCAATTGTACATTTTCATATCATAAATTCACTTCAGTTTCAAAGTCGGAGATTGTTTTCGCGAAGTATGAACATGTGGCTACCGGTTCCTTTCATGTTGTTTGAAACTGGATTGCGCATGCTCAATAACATTAATTATGCGATGCGCAGTGCGTTTTCGCGCAGGTCACAGCTGTCTAAACATGGAGGTTGGCCGAATCGGTTATCTACAGAGTTCTAATCGTACGTAATAGCCCCTTTGGATCGAAATAACCAACCAGAATTCGCTACCAAAGGTTACTACATTTGACAGTTTATCATTCTTTGTTGTTCGATCGCTTGTTGATTGTAGAATGACGATGGAAAACATGGGTGAACTAACCGATCAACAAATTAACGATTCCTCGACAACACCGATCACTTCGAGTCAGACCGTCAGTGAAGACGAGTTCACAGTTACACCTAAACAGGAATTTGTGGACCCTAGTAGTGTTGATAGTGCCAGTGTTAGTCCAGGTGTTGGCGAGTCAACACCTAGTGGAGAGTTACCTAGTTCGGAATTAACGAGCGGGGAGATTGACTCCCCTGCTTCTATAACGCGTTCGGACATAGTTATTCCAGTCAGTATGATTGACTCACATGAGTACCGATCTCAGATGGGGGATCTGACATACCAGACTTTGAATGGAAGGATTAGTCCGAGTTACAGCCCGAACAACTATGCTACACTTACGCCGCTTCAACCTCTACCACCAATTTCTACAGTGTCGGATAAATTTCTTCAGAATCAGAACAACTTTCAGCTCATGAATAACGCAATTAATGGATTACCTGGAATGGATAACGTTATGAATTTAAATACATACAGTTACGACAAAATGATGAACACTATGACACCAGTGTCATTACCCATGGTTTCCATGGTTGGACAAGTTAATGGATATTCTAATCAGTCAATTGGTGTTGGTTATACTACTTACAATGTTGGACAAAATGGTGTACCATCACCAAAATCAGGAGTTGAAATGAAACCAATTTTGTCACCAAATCATTCTACAGCTTACGATCCGTATCAGCAGAATCTTATATCAGCACCGTCCCGTATACATTCACCCATGAAAATTAAACAGTGTGATTCACCTATTCCAATGATGCAGAGTGCAAATGGGCTTCATCTCAGCCCTTCAACGGGTATGGAAAGTACCTCCCCACATAGCATGCACAGTGGAAGCCCTCAGCATCAGGGGCTGGATCAAAATGGAAAAGAAGTTGAAGAAATAAACACTAAAGAACTTGCACAAAGGATTAGCAGTGAACTTAAAAGATACAGTATACCACAGGCTGTGTTTGCACAGAGAGTGCTGTGTAGAAGTCAAGGAACTCTAAGTGATCTGTTGAGAAATCCAAAGCCATGGAGTAAGCTAAAGTCAGGGCGAGAAACATTCCGACGGATGTGGAAGTGGTTGCAGGAACCAGAATTCCAGCGTATGTCTGCCCTGCGACTGGCAGGTAATCAAGGTCACTCATCAAGTTTCTACTCTTTTTGACTATTTTTATCATTATATCATATGACTATTTCATTCCATATTTAAAGTATTTGAAATGTTAGACAATGAACTGCAGTCTGTACTCGTAAATGGTGATATTTTATTTTCTAATCATGTACGGCGGTACACAAGACTGGTCATACGTTTTCAGATTTTTGTCCGATTTTCATTTAGTGTGTACATTGTTCTGTTTAGTTGCAGCTCTAGACCTTGTTTTTTTTTTCAATGTATGTTAGATGCAGGCTGTACGGTGCTGCTGCTTTCAGTTTTGCTGTATAAACATGTACATTTATCAACAGTAAGACGCTATGTTTAAAAACTTGACCAGACTCATTATAAATAGATTGAAGGGCAGTATATAACTTTATTCAAATGTTGTACATTATGTATATATGTCTCTGGAATTAGTAAATTGAATGTCTGTAGATAGAATGTTAAGAGTAAAAGCTGACAGTATGTTTATATGTAAAATAATCCTATTGGATGACTTTAATTGTTTGGCGAGTGGTGAATAAAGAAAAGAAGCTATCAAAACTACTAGAATATTAACATAGTAATTGACCATATATTCCTGTCTTCGTTTACAGCCTGTTTACAACCACAAGAAGCTGAGGGCCAAGGTGAGGACTACAACCCATACAGTATGTTTTATGTCTGTCCATACATTTTCTCTAGCTCGGCACTTATGCCAGGGCACTTTGTTACTAATTCATCTCTTTTCTGATTTATGTAAAAACTAGAAGTCAGATCTACTAACCCAACATGTATGTCTTTCATGCAATGATATTAACTGGTACATCAGCATGGTTTGAGGCAATGCTAATTAACATTGTACCTATAGCACATATTTCTTGAAATTTAGTAGAACTAACATCACTATCCCAAACACTAACATAATAGTCCTTTACTAAATCTAACATGTCTTTGTTACTTGCTCCAATTAATCATCCTTCAAATGAAACAGAGTACTTCTAGGTCACAAGTACCATTTTTAGAATTAATTTTTGTACATTTACTGAATGTTAGACCTACTCCAGGCATTTTTTCATTCGTAGGGACATTTATAGGCCTCTTCACCACTGAGAATTTCTTTCAAATCATGCAGCTTTCACATAAAATTAACTCAGCCTCAAGACTTCATATTCCCATTAGCCCAGATAGTGATCTATTTTAACCCAAATCAAGGGCGTAGTCTAATCCTCTTCCCCTCTTAGTAAAAAGAACACATGGTTCTCATTCATAATAAGTAGTTCTGAAATCTAGGACATCAGTGAAGAGTTAAATGACTCTTTTAGAAAGAAGTTAGGTACTGTCTACTGAATATAGTCAGCTGCATAGACCCCTTGAAACAAAGACTTTTTAGGGGGCTGGCTTTCTTCAAAGTTCTTTTAGAAGTTTTACTTACACATGTATTTCACTGAGAAACTTCATAGCAGCATCAGGTCTTACCTAGAACATAATTAACTCCAGCTTTTTAAATACCTCAATTTCTCTCCAGTTGTATGATGCATTTATATAATGTACATGTTTCTTCTCGTTTTTCAAGGTAAGTCTGGTTAAACCTGCACTTGGCATGAGTCTTCTAACAAAACTGAACACATGTACCTCAGGTTGATGCCAGGATAAAAATATACACAAACTTCTTACATTCGTGCTTTGAGTAGATTTCAGGAGAGATTTTTTCCACCCTCCTGGCGTTGGTTTAGTTTTTCGAGTATATAATCCAGCATAACTGAAATGAAGCTGTTGTTATTTTGAAGCACTCCCTGTAGAGATTTTTACTGTTCTGAATGCACTTTATTTTACACCATTGTAACATTGTTAATGATTAACTTACTCTTTGATAGAATCATATGGATAATGCCTCTGAAATATCAGAAAAGATTGCTGTGAGGACACACTGGTCGGAGAAAATTGTAGTATTGAACCAAAATATTGAACTATTGGACTCACATTTCTGTCATTGATAAAACTATAAAACTTTGGTCACAACAGTGTCTAATGCTGTTAGTCAATAAAACTCTCTCAGATGTCTTCAGATTAAAGACTTAGCAAAATACCAAAAAAATGATGTCTTGAAAATTATTTACTATAATTTATCAGGTTGAATGGTTTAATTCTGAAATTCCTGTTTCTTCATTGATGTATTTTTTGAAAAAGAATTTTCCTGAAAATTAAAATCATGTAGTGCAGATTTTAATTTAGATCTTTATTTGTTAGATGAAACACCATACAGTTACTGGCAGCTTTAATACAATTGTCTGTTTAACAGAAAACTGTGTTTTATTACTGACTTGTAAGAGAACAACATCTCATTGTTTGAAGAAAAGCGTTGGCATTGTGAATTCAGATTTATTTTATGATAAAATGTGCCAGTGTCATATAACTGTGTTGTGACTTTGGGAACCATAGCAACCAATATTTGGATGTTAATTAATTTTTCAACATTATCATGTTTTCTCCTCTGTCACTAACAAAGACTGTCATGACTTTTTTTCCCAGCAATTATCTCTCTATAAAGGGCATATAGACTGATAATAGTCAAGCAGAATTTCTTGTTAATTGTGTGTTAGATTTATCGTGCAGTTAAATTGCACTACAGAATTTATCATGTTTTCCTTTTATAGAATGTAATTGGAAAGTTGAGCTATAAAACTACCCCATCTCACAGTTAGGTCTGCTTTAAACATATTTCACACCAGAATATCTTAACATTAGGACTGTCTGCAGAAACGTTCCATTTGGAATTGAATACTAAAGCAGTTAGGGTGTTTTTGTTGCATGGGGCAAGGATGCTGGCTAATTACAGAAAAGGCAGTTGTTGGTCTAAAATTTCTTGGGACATAACCCTTAAAATTGCATCCGGCGCAAGGCTCAAGGGGCAGTTGTGACAGACGTGTATTATTAATGTGGAGATACAGGGTTATTAACGGTAATAGTGTGGCTGTTATAATGGTAAATTTAATGGTTCATTCTTTTCAGTATATATAGAACAATTCTATTCTATTCTACTTTATATATCAGCAAAACATAACTATTGGTAACTATTCATTATTAACATATAAGAAATGATAAAAGTTGTCAAATCATGTTAATTTTTATAAATCCTCAGTCTTTCCATTATAAAATAATTTTACAGAAATAGAACTCTATATACAGAGGCAACAAAAAACTGTCACATGCAGTCTTGTAACAAAAGAGAACATCTGTTTGACCTTTTTCTTGCATGTCCACTTTGTACCCTTCTGTACAGCTGAGCCCCCTGGGGTCATCTATATTTAATTTACCAATTAGTCTAGGGACGACATTGTTAAATTAAATTTTCATAGATATGATATTACTGATAATGTGCTGTCCTTTGTACATTTCAAAACTTTCAGTCATGAAAACAGACTGGCAGTCATAGTTTGATTTTGATCTGGGTCTGTTTAATTACACATGATTACATGACACTCAATTTAAAACATGAATTGATTCATGTATACCTTTTTCTTATTTAGTAGCATAAAGTTACAGTATGAAAGAGTATTACACATACTAGAAAAATAATAAGAATTGTTTATGTAAATTCTGACACATTTCGGAGAAACGCTTTTTAGAACAAAGAAAAAATATGCTGTGTGAATCAAGACAGCAAAATACGGGTTAAATTTCTCAGTGGTAGAAACAGCACGTGTCGTCTGTCATATTCATGGTCGTCAAAAAACCAAATGCTCCAAAATTACAGATACGCTCGAACGATCAGAGTTTTTATGTGTAAAATTTAAATTTCGAAATGTTTTACGACTTGTACAAGGTAGTTTTTCACATGGGGTTTTATTTTAGAAAATAGGGCCATGATTGAACTTGTATTAAAAGAATATTCATCCGTCAATTCATAAACTGTTTTGGTCTATTGTATACTTTTGTATACGATATAGTATATAAAGCAAACATGTTTGGACGGAACACCAAATACGTAAATATTTTGAATAGGTTAAAAAGAAACGATCTACCATGTGAATTTTAACAAAACAGGCCTTTTTTGACAGACACAAAAGATAAGCAATTCAAGACAAATTTTTTAGTAAATTTGAGATATTTATAATTCATAGAAAGAATGTTGAAAACTGTGGATAATCGAACCCCTGTATGCAACACTATGAAAGGAAATGCAAAATTGTGATACAGAAAAAATAAAGCATAAATTGGATGGGGCTGATTTACATTTGTTGTAAAGCAGAATAATAAATGTGTATAGGTGTTTTTGTATACATGTATATATAGAAGACACATGTTTGAGCTAACAAAAATTTATTTAAATATGAAGTGTTTTGAAAGTAGTACAAAATCTTTGGCCCAGAAAAAAAGAATCCCTCCCCAAATTCACTTGTATGATATGTGTTTATGCTTGTATTTGACATAATTATACTGCATGCATTAACAGCTTGTTTATGTAGATAGCCCATGTTTTGTTTTTAGTTACTAACCTCTTTTCTGTATATGTTCTTCTCTCTCTCACTCAACTGTATATTTTTATTTTATGATTCTGAATTTTGTGAAACTTGATATATTTTTACTTTTGTGTAAACTTTTAAGTGGGCTCCAAATGAATCAGAATGACTTAGTATAAATGATCAATTAGTTAAATTTCTACTTTGACAGTGAAGTTTTCATTGCCCGACTTAACTTTAATTTTTCTGAAACCTAGAGTTCTTTCAAATTTATGTTGAATTATTATATTTCGAATTGGTAAGTAGAGATTTTGTTGGGGAATATTTAAAGGAAAATATGAAATAAAAGAAATGGATGGGTTAACGCTGCATGATCATATCTTTAAATCTGGCTTGATAAATTCAAGAAAAGTGTAAATTTTGAACTATTGTGTCCGTGCTAAATTTTAGATGGGTGGAGTGATGGAGGTTCCTTTCCAAATGATGTGAAAATTGAAGTGAAATATGAAATTGACAGTGACCCGGGCAGCCCAGCTAACTCAGTCGTCTCCAATGGATCTACACTCGGATGTAAGACACCATTTTCTTTTTATTTCAGTTAAGAATTTTAGTTATGTTCAATTTACGTTACTTCTCCTGTTCATTGTTTAGTTTTGATTTGCATTTTGATAATATTTTGTAATATGTGTTGTGTTGGTATTCTTCATGGTCTGTTTACCTTCTGTCTTCACTTTTTTTTCACATACTGGTTTCACTTTTTTTTCACATAAAGAAATTAATTCCCTCTTTTGGTGGTTTTAAAAATCTTACCCGAGTTTTGTTTAAATTTATAAACTAAAATACCAAGCGTTAAAGCTAGATTGAAATTACCATAATTTCCTTTGGGAGACTACAGCTATGTATTTTTAGTGATTTTGTTATTGTCATAAATGGTAAAATTTAATAGCGGAACATTCAAGGCCTTAGGCTATATCAGGGCGATTTCATGTACATTCGGATGAAATTCTACAACTTGCTTTATTTTTAGAATCCTATCTCTGTGTAAGACTTGAAAGAAACAGCTTTAAGTAAAAATGTCTTCCTATAGAAGCTCTTGTATCGTAGCGCACGCTAACACACAATTTTCTATAGGCCATTTATCACTATTTTGTCAATGATAAACGGTAATTATTTGATAAGGGCAATATTGAAATCTTTTCATCAGCCATTGTTGAAAGGTGGCAGATTTCAAAATTTTCACCTGCATGGAGAGTTATTCATTTATTAAGTTTCTGGTTAAAGTTCTACTGCTGTGAATTTATGAGTAATTACCAAAAAAAAAAAAAAAATTAATTAATTCTGCTAAAAATGGAAGAAATTATGAATGTAGAGTTGTCAAATTTGGAAATAAATCACTTTCATTTATATAAAAAAAAGAGAAAAAAAGACAGTATGGCAATAATAATGAACATTTCTTTAATGACCTTACCATCATTGTTAATTTTGTCAGCCAAATGTTCTGACAAGTGACATGAGTAGAGCAGACTTTTCAGCTTTATGTCCAGATTTCAGTATGATCTGGCATGAAACAGGGAGCTTTATCGTATAGTCCTTTGTTTAGTCACCTCAAAACTTAAAACAAACCTAGCCAAATGTTAGACTATCAGAATATAATCATACTGATGAAAATTTTTGTAATCAGCTCAGAGATTTAAGCCCTTAACCATATGTTGATTTGTTGAATATTACGCTCATGTTTACCAGATGCATGTGTCGTCAAGCAAGGGAAGTATTAACACGGGAACGTGGATCAAATTCACGCTGTCCTGCAGAACGCAGATAAGGGCTACTTCTTTAATGTCACTTTCCGTATACATTGTTGAAAGATAGGGGTACTTCATCTTGCTCAAGGTGGTCGTCCCATAGAATTTTCGTATCTATAGGATACCTGAAAAATTGTTAATTCATCGAGGATCTTTACTGATTAGGCATGCACAAACAGATAACACTAATACTTACTATAAATAAGAAATTAGCTGATTTTATGTATGAAGTGATAATTCCTGCATACCTGTGATAAGACTGATTGTTAAAATTCAGGAAAATGGTGGTGAAAATTATCTGTTCATAGAAGAAGAATGTCTCGCAAATAAACTTAAAAACAACATTCAGAGAACTGTGTCTGGGAAACACACTAGAAACATTTAGATCTAATTGTTATTATTGAGGGTAGAATCAATTCCTAAATAGTCTGGGCTGCTGTAGCGGGCTTAACATTCAGGAAATCCTGATTTTCTTCGGTTCAAGAATAAACAATTCGAGTTGACATATAAATGAGCAATTTTCTGTTTACCCTGTTATTATGCATGATTGAGTGGTATTAGGCACAGGTAATGGTTGCTATGGTGATGTGAAGCTGATTCCAGTGCGATTTAACACTTTTCACCGCATTAGCGACTTGAGAAATAATGGCAAGATTATGATTTTTTCCACAACAAAGCCTTTTGAATTGTGAATGTTACGTGGCATAAGCTTATTATTTAGGTTTTAAAAAAATCATGAAGGAAAAACATAATTTGCCCATATATGGAATTTTTTTTGGTTGAAATTGCAGTACTAGTGAGTCAGTGCAAAAAGACGGTTAGTTTAATGAAGATGAATATTGTAATTACAAGGTTTTAGCATTAAGTGTAATTTTCCTAGTGTGCCAAGTTACATGGATGAGCGTAGGTAGCCTTTGTTCATGCAGTATAATTAACGAGACAGGAAACTGGTGGAGCCTGATTATACCAGCTCAAAGGACCAGGCTGCTGTAGGCTTCCATAACAATTGTAGATCAGAATATAACACGGGCATGAGTAACTGCAGGTATTTCAGTGGAGCTTTTCACGTTGAAATTGCATAGAAAAAATACAGGAAATTGATTTTCATTCAATTTTTTCTCAGTATTTAAAGAGGATTATTCCATTCCCTTGTTGAAAACCTGCGATAATTTAGAAACCTTTCAATACAAAAAGTGTTGTTGTTGGATTTGATGTTGATTTTCTTTGAAAAATTTGAAATGCAAAACATTGAATGTTCCAAAATAATTTTCTTTGCGAATCCTGTTATATCTGGAAGACCCAGAATTTAGAAACAAAATAAAATGAATGTCTGGATCTATTTAGATTGTAGTTTATAGACAGTTTGCTTTTGTATGATAATAATAGGCTATAAATGGGGAAGTGTCTTGTAGACAGAATTGCTGTTGCCCTATTTCTGTTGTTATGGTGATATTGTTAAGTGTTACTCATTTTCTGTCTTCATGAACTTCAATATTTTTGTTTTCGTTTTGTTTTAAACCAAGATCACTTTAAACTGCCTACTGTATTTCCTAAGAAATCACACCTGTATTTCTGTTTCTAAGATCAAAAATCCAGTGTCATATTTTATGAAGGAAGCATATGACATTAGGTGGTATTTGCTACTGGCATTGTTTTAACATACCTACTACTTAGTAGTATTGCTTTATTTCATTCATTCACAATTATTGAATTTGCAAATCTTTTGAGAGCAATTTAATCGTGATCACGTTTATTGCCATATTGATTATAGACCAGGTTGTTGTGACTAAAACTAGTTGTCGATACATTACATTGATTCTTTGACCCATTTGGGTACAAGAATTATAACAAACCAATACTACATCTGACAAAAATAGGGAAAATCCAAGTTGTGAAGAGTCGATGACATTGATTCTTTGACCCATTTTCGTAAGCAGAAATGAAAACGGAGAAATTCAAAATTCGGAAAAACCAGTGAAACATCACTTCCCTTCTGAATTGATTTCTGATACATGAATTCCATTAATCTAGTGTTTTATTAATGATAGTATGGGGGTGTTTATAAATTGATTTTTCAGTGTCACCTAAGGTGAATCTAACGATTAACGGTCTTTGGTGTACCAAAATAAATTTAATGCTGGTAAAAGGTAGTAAATTGAAAATTTCCTAAGCCGAGATTAATGAAGAAAATCTAATGAAAATCTGGCGCTGTTTTTGAAGTGTTGTTACTATATTGTATACAATTTTGTTTTAATTTAGGTAAAAGAATCGGCTTATATTGGCCAAGCAAACTTATTGTAAATATATTACAGAAAAAAGATATGTGTTCAACAGTAGCTTTATTATGTGATTGTTACAACTGTTTTCAAGTGTTCTTTTGTTATCAATACAGTTTAACCCGTGGATGAAGAAAAAAAAATTACACAACATTTTTTATCACCAGACAGACATTACAGTTTGTTGCATTGAAGGAAAACAATATACCAGTTCTACAAAATTTTCAAAGCATTCATATATCAGATTTCTTTAAATGTCGTTTAAGTATGAAGATATTTAGGGTTTTTCTTCTGCACAGGTATTACCCTTCAAAGAAAGTTTTGAAAATTTTCTTTTAAAATTAGTCAGCCTTTGAGTAAAGAATTAAAGGCAAAAAAACTAACACCCTTATCAGTTTTAAGTTAAATTCATGAAATACTTAAGTAGTTCGGGAACAACAATTCCTACTATATAAATTTGAATTAGATGAAAGGTCAAAATGTGAAGTATTTTTTCAGCTCTGCATTTAATGTCACATTTTCCAGTTTTAGTTTCTGCTTAAATAATAATTTGAACTCAAAGAACTTTGTTGAGTTAGTAATACCCCATTTGAATGAAAAACAAAGCAACATAATCCAGAAGTCTTTGTTCTCCCAACATTTTGAAGCTTTAACCTCAAGATGGCATCTGGCAACAGACTTGTTTAGTATAACTCTTTCTACATGACTAGCTCGAGCCACGTTTTCTTCATCCAAACTTTTATGTTCTTCTTTACATTTTCCTGGGATTTGCAAACGTGATAACATATGTTCAAGTTTGAAAGTGTACTGTGCAAATTCATGTATCATAAAATATTCATGGTTGACTACAAAAGCTGGTTATTGTAGCACACGCTAACAGCAGTCATACTCTTGTCCTTGGTATTTGTTTAGTCATATCTCGCTATTTACCTTAACTTACAGTTAAAATAGCCAAACAATAAGGTTTTCCAAATTACACGGCGAAATAATAGAACAGGGAACTCTTTGGGTCTTTGGCATGAATATAACAGACAATTGACTTTTTATCTAGCTCTCTAATTGTACAATACTTGGTATTTACAGACGTGAAACATATAATTGCTAAAACTGCAAGGTATTTTATTTTCACGAAATTTTGTCATAAATATAAAAGGGGGAAAGATAAAAATCAGCATGTAAATGTAGTATTTTAAAAGAATGGGGGTAGCAAATAAAAAAAAAAAAAAACGTATACAGTTGAATGTTTTTACCCCAGTGTTTGAAGAAGTCACAGGGATCATATTGAGATCCGTATGTTGTTGGACAGCTGTACCCCTAATTTCATGGTGACTGCCTGCGATCAAAAGTTTTAAATTGGCATAGAAATCATAATCATACAGTGTTTCGAAAGACCATATTTGTAATGACTTAGCAAAGGATTTGCCGATGGTTGGGCCAGAGAGATCCTGGTGACATGTTGTCCTTTTCGTTTGTTTCCGTTTGTTGTTCTTCTGCAACTTCAGTAATTATTTGTCGGTAGTGAACTGAAAAAAAAATGAAATAACGAGTTTTATCTTTTGGATTTCACTTGAAAGTGTTTGTTGTGATAATGGTAATAAAATGGGGAAAAACAGCGTCTGTACTTGGAACAAGATGGCGAAATTTCAATATTACATCATTTTGACTTTCACAACAGACAATCAAAATCTGTGGCCATAAATTTAAACAAACATTGATTCAGCAGTATGATGTGGTCATTTCCGTTGATCTTGTTCTGTTTACATCACAAAAGTTGACCAACACTATTTGTTTACCTTCCCTAATGGTATCTTTTGTCCATTTATGGTCGTGTTATGTTTATGAAGTGATCTTATGCCAGCATCAAACCCTTTTGTTATCACACAGTATGATGTTGCATTGTCACAGCCGTCCATACAAGATAATTATATCGCCACCATTTCAGCAGACGTCAATTATGGCAGTGGATAGTTTGTTATGTAAGTCATGGCAACACACGGAGCTTTTGTTGGTCATCACTAATTGTACGCGTTGAGAGCCATTTGTCAAGCTTTAAGTCAGCTAATCTCCTGGTAAATGAGACTGTTGTCTCCAATTTTTTTGTTCCGGATGATGGTGAATAGCTTCATTGTCTCTTTGCTAAAATAGTGAATAGTTTTTCGTTTTTCTGTCATACTTTGATAAAGGAGCTCATCAAGATGTTTTGAGTGATACTAAAAGCCTTTGACAATTTTAAATTAGGCAGATTGATATCAAGAAATGATAGGTGTAAGTTTGATGCTAAATAATGATAAACTATACAGTGTAATGATCAATTTGTAGTTCTGTTTTAATTGAAATTGCAGTTACATTTTCCTTAACCATGTTAACTTAGTGCAGGATATTCTTAGAAGTTTTTAATCCAGACATTATACTATCTCATTTCAATAGCCCCTCAATTTCATTTCCTTAGTTTTCTGAACTTTTTCTGTCACAGATTAAAAGTTACACAAGTTACATGTCCTTTTTTGACAGTAAAAGAATGTCCGGTTCTTTTGTCGTATGATTTCTTACAGCTGTTTTACAACAAAACCACTATTTTTGACTGACTTGTCAGTTTTGGATGATTTTGTTTGGTAGTTACGTATATGTATGAAATTGGTTGTATCGCATACAGTAGTATTAATCTGGCATTAAGTGGATTCTATCATGACTTTATCACAAACTTATCATAAGTAAATGTTTGTATTGTACTGTTAATGGATAAATCTGTTTTGTCGCTTCAAAATATTTTGCAAAAGTAGCATCGTTTTGAATATGCATTCTGTAATCAAAATGCATTTATACAAGTTTTTTCGTAACACGACTGAACATGCTATAGTGGTTAATCCTTTTGTTTCTACTGTGGATGAACTGAAATGTATCTGCATGAAATTTTAAAATAGTTTATTATTTTGTCTTGCGTTTGTATTTGCATTTTGAAATTTCTTTTTCATGTACTCTGGTTGTCGAAATTGTTACACAACTTTTGAGTTGTTGCAAAATGCTGCTAAGCAGTATCAATAGAGCTTTATGTACTGTTATTATAATTTTGGGATTGGAATTTTGTTTTGTTGTAAAAATATAATTTTAATTTAATGGTATAACTTGTATAAAACACAGTCAGAGTTTTAGCTTAGAATTTTGTAAAGTTTCTATTTTCTCATATCCTTTTGATGATATTCTTGATTTTTATAGGGGATTGTGGGGAGGGGGTCAGTTGAATCTGGAGAAAAGTTTTCAGATGTGCAAGATCTGTCTGATGGTAAATATAGTCCATATTCCCAACTGCTGGCAAAAATGAGGCTGAAAACTACAATCAGTGTTGGGAGTCTTGAAGTTTTTTTGGTTAAATGTCTGACTGTGTTTTAAATGTATATCGTCTTAATGTATAGCAATATATATTGTTTTAGCTATTTTAGTTTAATTTGAATGCTAGCTATATTTTGAGTTAATGTATGCTTTGTTTATTGTTTCAGTTTCATGGTAAGCTTTGCAGAAAGCAGGTATCCAGAATCTCTAAATAATTGACCAATCACAGCGCAGTGCCACTGGTAGATAGCCCAAACTGATGCTGATGTGTCTTGCTTGTTCCCAGATTCCATTTATTGCCATGTGCATGATTCCTGATCCTTGTTTGTTTGGATTGATTTTTCAAGAAATTTCCAAAAAGTTGTAACTCTTGACTGGTTTTATAGCAAAAAAAAGTTATAAAATTTTAACCAAAAAAAATCAATTTCTGGAGAAAAATACTCTTGGAATACTGTTCGATATGATATTCAGTTTGGATATACCAGTGCGCTATGTGCTTGTGCTCCGAGGTATCATTACATCCGGTTATGGATCGTATACCATCATAACTACTAACAAAATGCTGAGTGTGTGTTTCTTACAGTTTTTGAATGAACGCATTTCAGTGCATTTGGAGTAGTTTGTTCAAAGAATTGTGAGAAACACATTATTGAAGACAAAAATTCTGGTGGAGTGAAAGAAAATTTTGAACTAAAACTTCGTTCCCTAAAACTATTTGTACTAATTCTTTTGTTCTGTACAGATGCTATGTAGTACAGAACATCAGTTTCGCTTTTATTTTTTCACTAAATCGGGACTTGGTTATAGAAGTAGAGATATAGTATTCTCATATTCTCTATAAAGCTTGATTCAGAGTTTATGACCAAAGTTATCTTTTTTTTACTAACATTGTTTTTTAATCTAAAACCGTCCCCGAAAGAACATGCTTTCATGCTCAAAAATGCTATTTATAAACTTTTGAAATAATGAAAATTTCAGTGCAAGACCTGTTTTGGTTCAGTATTTTCGCCCACCAAAACTAATTCTAGATGATTGATATAAATATTTCATTTCAAGCTCTACGTTCTATTTAGATTCGAAATCCTTCCGCAAGCCGCTGACGTTCGCATCTCGGCAATGAAAGCATGACTTCTTCCAGTTCATTTGTATTTACACAGATTGCCCCAGTAGAAAAAATACTTCTGTTTTTCAGCATTGTTACATTTGTATACCTTATAAACTCATCCATAAGTCGACCTTTATCGAAGTTAATTTTTCCTTTAGCATTTATTTCAGGGGGGAAAAAATAGAATAAATTGAAAACTGAATCGAAAATTAGTGTAGCGGGACCATACGAAAGCAGAAATACTTTCTTCATATATTGACATGTCGACTTATGAATGCAGTAGACTTATGTACAGTTGAATACCATTTATACATTGCTCGAGTATTCTCCCCTTTTGCTCAGTTCCTCAGAAGACCAAACTGGTCAGTCAGGTATTCCATGTAACATTAAACTTACAAAATATAATTGTTATATTCTTTAAAGAAGTATTTGATCTCCTGTCCAAATAAAAGATAAACTTGTGTAAATATAGTAATTATTTATTGAAGTTTTAACTGTTCGAATATTTTTAAAATTTTATTTGTTGATTATATTGTATATAGATATAAGCGCATCAAAGTAACAATTCATATGCCTTACACTTTATTACAAACTTCTTTTATTTTGTAAGGTGTATGTACACCTTTGTTTCGAAGGATTTAAAAATAAACTTTTCTGTTATTTAATATTTTTTTCTTTTTAGTTTGGAAGCGTTTTTTCCAAGGAATATTTGATCTGAATTTTGTATGTATGCTGCAAAAAGTATCGAAGAAAGTATATTTAAATACACACATATATACTGTAGACAAAGTTATAAATAGCTATTGCAATAAGGGCGCAGACAGATATAAAAAAAAGACTAATAAAAGCATACTGCAGAAAAGTAATAAGTATATTTAGTTGGGTAGGATTGCATGTTGCACACATTATATGAGAGGTTAAGGGATATTCTTTGCATGTGCTTGGTTTATACCTTGGGTTGTTATGTAACGACGGTATATTTTATATGTTATGTTAGAAAAGAAAGAAATAATGTTCAGCTAAGACAGAACGTAGACAGCAGTTTTCACTGAATTGTGCAGAATATCCATGGCTATGCTTTCATTGATGCTGCTAGCATGATAAGCCCTTCTTTCACCGTGTTTACGATGTTTTTTAAAAGTTCAAAGCATGGAGCTAGTAAGTACTCGGTTGTTAAGATTTTCAGAGCACTTCCCATTATGTTTTAACAGTTTTCATCCATGTAAAAATTGAAGTGAAGAGAAACTAGGGACACAGTGGTGTATGCTTTAAGTAGTCACCAAAACTTGGCTCCCTTGTAGTTAACCATTTTGTTGGCAAAAAAAGTCCTGATTTTCAAAACTTTCCATGAAGCTGTTCAAGCAGGCTGTCTGGTCCAGTTAATATGGGACAGTCTGGATATCAATGACAGATCTCAGTAAATTAATTGGATCAAAATAATGATTGCAGTCCTTGCTAAAGGCTTAATGGGGCAGGTGGACCAGATTAAAAATTTTATATTCGCAATTATGATCTTCAAGTAATAAACCTTTGTTTGTTAATGGTATTAAAGCCTTACAATGTACATTTTTTTCATTCACAGCTTCAAAAAATACAAAATTTGTGATTATGAAAGATGTTTAGGGGATAATTTGAGTATAAAACATTACAAAATCAAATTTTGAATTCTCTTAGTCTTGAAACAGGTGAAAGTTGACAAATTTTGGCAGCAGTAAAGATGGCTCAGCCAATATCGCCGACATTTTGAAGTGTATTGTCTTATTTCAACTTGTCAGTTATGCGTCAGACTTTACAATTTAGAAATTTGTCTTATATGAAGTCACTTGTAAATGCTTCTTGACATGTCTGAACAGTCTGATGTGTCTGTGGTAACATTTTAACAAGAATGAAACAGCAAGGTCGTGTAAAGCATAAAGACGTAATAATTTTTCATTTTAAGATTTCAAGTCTAGCGTGCCTACTGTAAATATTTTGATATTTTTGAAGAAGAAAGGAAGTGACAAGTCATTTAATATCATAGACTTAACCAATCTACATATTTTGTGTTTCAACTAGGCTGTATAGCTGAAGCACACAGAATGACTAAGAATGTAAACAGTATCTTAATACATCTTTATCATTTGAGCCGCGCCATGGGAAAACCAACATAGTGGGTTTGCTACCAGCATGGATCCAGACCAGCCTGTGCATCCGCGCAGTCTGGTCAGGATCGATGCTGTTCGCTAACAATTTCTCTAATTCCAATAGGCTTTGAAAGCGAACAACATGGATACTGATCCGCGCAGGCTGGTCTGGATACATGCTGGTTGCAAACCCACTGTTGGTTTTCTCATGGCGCGGCTCATTTACATATTTTTACGATTCACGGTAATATTTTGGCGACTAGGTATCACCATACATGCGGCATGTTCTAATGCACAAACAAGAGCAAATATCCTTCTTATCATAGCAATAAATGCACATAAATTTCGCTTTTTGGTATGCGGTGACCAGGGGTGCTCATCCATATTATGTTTCCAAAGATTAAAAGTATGAAAAATTTCGATGACATGTTTATTTAAGATTTTGCTAAAGGGAAGAAAAAGATAACTAAAAGAATATCTTCTGTACACTTCAGTATTAATTTTTGGTAACAAGTTTACGTTTTAATTCTTGTATATCTAAGCTTGTGATATAGCATAGATTTTGGCTTGGATGCGTAATCCTTGGTGTTCACGGTGCTTCCGTTAGGTTCTAATATTAGAAGTGGGATGATGAACGGGGATGTTGTAGAGACAGAGAATATTCACATCTGGATATGACCTGAAAAATAATTTTTTCTAAGAAAAACAGATGAAGTTGAACATTTCAATGTTAGTAAGAAAAAATATGTTAAAAGTAAAAAAACATTTATAGTGTTAGATATTTGGAGTCAGTTTCAGAAAAAAACAGAATACATTAGATCGTCTCTCTACTTGAATATTTCCTTAAAGTTGTTTATTAGCCTTTAATAATATCATTCTTAACACGTTGTTTTTTGGCCCGGGAGAGTTTTGTGTTAGCAGCCATTTGTTTCTGGGAGCCCTTAGAGGTTTCCAATTAAGAGAAAGTAGTATTTATATCCATTTTTGTTTGTGAGGAGCATTGTAGTTAAGATAAAGCATAAATATTTTGGCACATACTTGGTGATAAATAAATAATAAGTTGGTCTTTTAGGGTTCAAAGTTGTAAAAGCTTCCAAAATTGGAAAGATATACACAGAATGGAACTCGGAACTCGAGTAGAGATATTCTCCCATCACAAACAATTTTTGAAATACTATAGTGTTTTGTGCATTTTTTTTTCGTTTGACTCTCACTTTTTTCACAATGTAAATTAATTTAATAAATTTTGCCAAAGGCAGCAGTTATTAATCTGTGTAAAGTATGGTCATGTGACTTAATGAAATTCGAACAAAGGAAAATGGAGTGCCATCCTATCATAAGTCATTATCTCGCTTTCATTTAAGAAGATCTAGTCTAGTTTATAGTTTTAATTTCTAAAAATCACCCAAGGCATGTACAAATGTATTAATAAAACATTTTGACTTCAGTAAAAATATTACATTGAAACCTTTTATACAACTATGCATACAAATACCCTTTCACAAAAAGGATAGTTTTATGACAAACGGTCCATGACATTTCTTTCAGTCTTCCTATTTTTATTTGAAAAGTGACGTTATTCTTATTTAAATAGTGTAAGATAAGGAAAAATGTAAACACGTCCAAACTTTGGTGTTGACCTTTGACTTGCACTGTGACATAGGGGTGTTAAAATTACTACAGGATTATAACAAGGGCCTCGAAAAATGTGTGGGAAGTCTTTGTCTGCAGTACAACACTTTCACTTCCTTAGGGAACAGCTGGCTTAAGGGCCACCTGCCCCCCAAAAAATTTTGGGACACAATCACAAAACTTCTCAACTGTGTAAATAGCATTGCCAAAATATTACAAAATTTTCAAATGAATTATTGTGGCTTTATTAATTTAGATAGCTAGATATATCATCGTTAAAATAATGGAGTGACTTGTTCGAAGCTAGATGTATAATCACTTTTGTTAAGTCCTAAATTAGTCCACATTTTTCATTCTGAATGTGTCATTCTGGGGTCTCTGTGGCAGGTTGTGTAACCTTTAGCTGGCTGTTGGCAAGTGATTTTGCCTTTGCGACCAGTGCAGACCAAGATCTGCCTGTACGAAAATGCAGGCAGATCATGGTCTGCACTGTTGGCTATTCAGTCAGTAAATTGTAAGTGAACATCCCTTTGAATAATAAGTGGTACTGCCCAAATTGAATGATGGACCAGTCCATTTTAGAAATAAAGCAGGGTAAAGTGACTGGCTTGAATCACTTGCTGCCGCCCCCCACCCCTCCCCACCACCACCACCATTGTGGGTTCGAATCCTGGCTTGGGGTGTAGAATTCTTTCATGTGAGGAAGCCCACCAGCTGGTTTATGGAAAGATCGATGGTTCTAAACATGTGCCTCCCAGTGATGAATTTGTGCCCAAATGGGCACCTTGGGTCCTCGGTCTTCTTGCCCTGTCAGAAGCTGGAAAGTCACCATCATTATGACCTATAATAGTGTAAGTGTGATGCTTAACGAAACAAAAACAAAATGTTTTATTTCTGAAAAATTCTAGCGATTGTAAATTTTTCTTGAACTCTTTTTCCATGAGGGAATTCATGGAGACATAAAATGTCTAGATGCTTCGAAACTATAAATAAAGTGTTACAGAGATCTCCTTTTGGTAATTTAAAAGTGGGGAGACCATTGCTTTTAACCTTCTCGTCTACATCTGTATGATGTCTACAAATCATCCTTTACGACATCACATACATAGAAATTAGACCCCCGTACAGACATTGAATAATTTATTCCAGTAGTCCAAGTTTAGCAATAAACAATTCCATGTATGGTACGGTACAATTATTTTGCCTGTGCTTTACACACTTCTATACCGTACCATGTGACGTCAATACTGTCGGCATATTAATCCGAAGTCTTTCTGCCAAATGTTGTCAAGGCAATTGAAATCTCTCGGTAACAGAAGGCAGTGTGTTAATTTGACTACCCAAACACAATTGTCAGATAAAAAAAAGGCTAGATTTCAAGCAGGAAAATAGAAATTAAGAAATACAAAACAAACGTTTAATGCTTTTTTAATGGAAATGATCAAACAGGACTGTAAACTTTAATCATAGCACTGTCGGAGGTTTCAAGGCAATGCTGAAGTTAGTCTTGTATTTTACAGATGACTGTAGTCTTGTATTTTACAGATGACTGTAATAAGACTGAGGTAAAGGTCATATTACTTAGTCTAAAATTTTGGATATGTAGTGGTGTTTTACTGCCCATTTGTAGGACAAACCGTAGATTCACATGTTCCATATCCGAAAGTGTCTGTCAGAGTAACTTTAATAAGGAAAACAGTTACATGTTTTAAATTGCTGCCTGTAAAAAGTGTTTATGAGATTGGTAAAATTTGCTACCTTCGCATGGCTTTAATTAGTTTGTAATGGGTGTAAAAGTTCTTTTAAAGGTTCCTAATTGAGCAGGTGCCATCCAGTGTTACTTTGTTCTTCTTGCACAAATTAATGAAAGCAAATTGGAAACTGGTACCATCTTTTACAAGCATATTGTGTGTTATTCTGCATCTTTGTTTCAGCCATATTTGGCCTGTCTACCAATAAAACACCTGTTCATTAAGCCGAATACCTGGCCAACATTACATGAATAATTTATATGCAAGCTTCGTTTTTCCCATGTGATAATCCTAGAGTTCTACCATAAATTGTGTTTATTTCGCTACTCTGAGTGATGGCCTATTGTAAAAGGAATATCCAAGTGGAAATAAATTGTTTGCACCCTAGACTGCTGCTTTGTTTCTCGCAAATTTTACTTACTGCTTCTTAATTTTCTGTTGAACTAGATTTTCTAAATATGTACATGCAGATGCTTACAAAATCTAAAAATAGCATTGTAAAAACTTTTCTCTAGGATTTTGTATGCTGAAGATACTGATAATACATTTTGTAGAAAGCTCAGATCAAGTAATGTCAGTTCATTTCAAACATAATTTTACACTTTATCATATATTAAGCCTTATCATGCTGGAAAGAATTGATTCTGCCTTTGCGACTAGTGCAAGTCATGATCAGACTGCACGGAAGTGCAGATCATGATCAGCCTGCACATTTATGCAGTCTGATCATGACTTGCACTGCTCGCCATTCAGTCAGTATCTTTTTGGTATGCACCCCTTTTAACAGCTAATGGTACTGTCCAAATTGAAAGATGGACAAGTTCATTATAGAAATTAAGCAGGGTTAAGCATAGAAAAAGTTCCATTTATGGGTATCAAAATATCTTGCTCAGAGATAGAAATCAAAAGAAATTTTAGTGAAATTAAATGTAAAATGATGAATTCAAGAAGAAACTTATGGCAGATAAATTTTATCTTCATTTTTATCATATGGGCCATAAAATGTCAGTTAAATGATGGATGTTTTTTATGCAGTGTAATGAACCCTTTATTTTAATGTTTGCTTTATGTGACTTTTTATTGGACTGTTTTCATTTGGTCATTTGGTCAGTGGCCTTTTAAAAAAAATAGTGGGTAAAAGGGAAAGTATTTTGATCATTTAAAAGTTCACCACAAAGCAAATAAAGAGAGCTAATTAAAAAGGTTCATTTAGACCACATTACGGTAGTTGAGCTTGTTTCGAAGGGCCTAATGAAAATTTTGGTAGAAACTTGGAAGTTTTTAATTAGTATACTGAAAAGTTCAGAAAAGTTTGCAATTAAGCTGTCAGTTAATCCTATAATCACTTTGTAATCATCAGTGCAGTTTTCATCTCCTTTAATGCTATTTTCTCTTTATAAGTTGATAGGTGAAAATATCATATCTTCAATTTATGATGAATTATTTATAGGCGAAGGCATTTTGTGCTGGCAGTGAATTAAAATTTCCAGTCAAGCCGATCCTTATGGGAACCATTGGTAACTACCTTGTATACATGTATTACCATTTGTCACCTGGTTCCCGCTAACGTACTTGATTCCCCTTTGTTATTTTATGATCGTGAGGAAAAATAATAGCGATATGATCATAGCTGGTCGTGTGCCACCATTCAACCATAGTACCAGCGTGTACAACAACTCAATTTTCTAAAGGTGCTTAATTAGTGAGGCGTAACATTTATAGTAAAATCTTCTCCTTATCATGGGTAGTGATTTTTGGTTAACTTTGTTTTCAAATTGACCTTTAAACAAGGACAATTGGACTCAAAATAACTGTAGTAAAATTTCCATTTTTATCATGAAGTAAAACTTAAGTATCCTTTGGAAGTAAAATTTGCGTTTACAAATGAAAGTATTTTTATCAAAAGTTTCTATTAACCCAAATAGCTCAGTTGTCATTTGCAAACAGTGTGAATAAAAGGACGACTGCAGTTTTGAATGAGAAAAACAGCTTAATCATACTTAAATTTTGCCGATTGTATTGATAACGGAATTCTGTGTACGATTACTGTGTAAAATGATTTCTGTGTTATATTGTAAAACGCATTGTCACCATTGCGCATAAATGCACTATCTTGAGTCTTTGGATTGATTTAGTATATGGCCTGTTTTGTATGGTTCAGTTAACTACTGGATGGAATGGTCTTAAAAAGTAACAAAAATGTTTTCGGCTTTTGATTTTAATTTTATAAGTTCATGGCATCTCACTGTGACTTATTTTTCTGGAATGATGAATTTTCATGAAATTAACAAATTTCAAGTGGTAGATTTTAAATAGAATAGATAATAGAGCCTTGTCAAGAGTTCAATGAATGACACAGGGTGGCGGACGGTAAAATCAGGGAATCATTTTTGAAATGTTTACTAATCTGCAGATTAAGGTGTTGGACTGGGTCAAAAGGGGCGGCTTAAGAGAAACAGTTATTAATGATGGTGCTGGATTTACAAGCTGATCCTTTCATCTTGAACTCATCTTACTGTGTGGCAGTTAGCCCTCTTTAAACTTTCCTTGGTAACAACAGAAAATATGCGCATTAACAGCACAGAATAATATGTTCTTCATTGTAATGTATCAGATTTCATTCCAGATTTGACAGGTTTTGATATTTTGAGGGAAACGAAATAAATGGAGTGCTGCCGTCAAATGGAATTGATCATGAATAAATTGAGATTGGGGGCATGCATCTCGCGGCTGTTAAGTTACGACTGGGCACCAATTACGGTTCTGGTAAAAATTCTGATCATGCACAGTCCAGGAGATAATAAATTCCCACCCTTAGGTTACAGCCGTTGCCAACTTAAGATGAACTAATTTATTGCCAAACGTCTGACAACTTCAACCAGCCTCACTCGCAGAATAAATGGAATTTGTTCAGTGGCCTCTTAACACTAAAGCAGATCAGCCAAGTGAATCGAGACTTAAATGGAATTTTCCTGTTTTCATATGAGAGACCGATGTTCTAACAAACGCCAACCTATTTGTTCATATTTAGTCTTTTGTTTGTAAGCTGATGTTCGTATTTCTTCAGACATAATATCTCACACTTAGAGACTTTTTACAGCAATTTCCATTATGTTTTCCATAAGTACTTAATGTCTCTGAGTTTTATTTGACGTTTCTGAAGTGTTGTAATATTTATGTGTAACATAGAAAGAGGGAAAACTTTCAACATGATTGTATCTGATAAGAAATGAGTTCATGCATTTTTCAAACGGAGAAAATGGTGGAATATGAACGAAAGTTTCTCATTAGTTTCTTGAATATCATTACTTTACCGTCTTAGGTGATACAAAAGGAAATATCCTGGTGTTGTAAAGGTCTTTAAAGGAATAGTATCCTTTTGGGCAAAGATACTAAAGTTTGCCTGCAGGTGGTCTTTAAGGTTCATGTCTAGAACAGTAACTGTGTGGCAACACGTCTGAAGGTCATATTATTACCTTTATTTCAAGTAAAGTCATTTTGATACTGGAAGCTTATTAAGCTGTTTTTAGGCCTTCGTATGATTGAGTGCAATGTCATTTGTACAGTCTCATTTAAAAAATTGTCTAAAATATGTCATTCTTTTTCATATTTATGCTTCATAGATGACAGTTATTCATGGACATTTTGGCATCATTTCTTTATTTGCAGAAAAATCACCGATGTTTAAAAGAAACAAGTTCTTTCAAATCAACTGACAGAGTAATTTTATGTTCTTACATGCGATTAATTTGATTGGAGAACTATTGATTTTCTGCCTTCAAAGCAAACAGAATCACTCTAGAAGATGGGGCATAAAGCATCTTAGTGGATAACCATTTATAAAACAATTTCTCTTAAAGAAATGTATGAAACGTCTCAAAAATTCCTTGTTGGGAATTCTCTTTTGCTAATTGAACTTAAATTTGTTACGTCAAAACGAGTGCATTTCATGTTTTTGTTCCAAATACAGAAGATTTTGATGACATAGTCTTGTACAAGTTCTGTGGGAACAATAGAAATGTTACCCTTAAGCATACTGAATAGAAATTTATTGCTTTCGCATTTCTCTCTAGTAGTTTGCCATGCTATTAGTGCTTGGAGATATGCATAGCATTTATAATTTGAGATGTTTCTACTATGTTTTGCCAAAAAACATTTTCTTTGGTCTCGGATCTATAAAGTGGTTTTGTTAAATGTTCTAGCAGTTGATAGAACCACTTCCTTTATGGAACAAGCCGTGATGCCATTGTTACAGGGAACTCAGCTTCATTCTACGTCCTGCTTGATTAAAGTTGTAATGACTGTTTATTTAGAACAATGATCCAGTTCTCCAGTTCTTCAAACATAACCGATCAGAGATGAGTGTTTGCTTTGCAATCCCTGTGGACACATTAATCTAAACAAAGCATACTAAGCTCATAAAAAATGATATTCTTTACACTTGCAGGGTCCCAAGACATGTTGGCCTAGCATAATAGCATGGTAATTATGGGGATGCTTATGTTTCAAGAACCTTCTCTTGTTGTTCTGGCGTTAAGACATTATAGGGATATTATTGATTTACCAAATTTTATGATTTATTATAAGTCATTGCTAATAGCTTTAAATCCCCAAAATATCGTCTTAAGTTTTGTTTTATTGCAGCATCCATATTTTGCCAATGTGAAAAAAAATTAATCTGAAAAAAAGTACTGTAAAAAGTCGTGTTTTGATGCAAGGTTGGTTCTATGACATGTTTGTCATATTTTCATTTAAAGTCTCTGTTATTTAATGAGGATGATGGTATATGATATGTAAAACAATATTATTTACGTCCATTTACCGCCTGTCGTTCACCATGGTCATTTATTCTTTAATAACATAAAGTAGTATTCAGTGCTGTCTATTCATGAATTCCTTCCTGGGAATTTGTGCTTCATTTCGAGAACAACCAATTGTTAGAAGAGATTGAAATTCCCTGTAATTCTTCACTCGTAAAATCCTGGAAGTATCGGGGCGATTCGAGTGGAATAATTCAGCTTCCCAGTCACATTATTAGGTAAACATTGTACCGACGACCTCAATAGGGAATGATTGTTAATGGTTTGAGATTTTAATTAAATCACTGACGGAGCTAACAAGACAAAAAATGTAATTTTCCATTAGAAACATTGTGAGAAGAGAGATTTTTCTGTATAAAATAGAAACTTATATGGAATTGTTTGCTAGTTTTAATATGGAACGGCCTTAGGTTCATGATTTTATAAAATGTTGCAAAGACCTCTTCAGATTTAAAAAATAGATGTTCAGTAGTAATGGGTTATTTTCTGTATTCATAGGCTGAATGTTCTCATTTTAAGTTTTCTTCTCTTTTATGAGAAGAAAAATGGTAGTCACTGTATTAAATGTGTTCTGTGGAGCCTGACATTCGCCAGCTTCTCGTTGCTAAGGAATGAAAGCTGATTATAAGAAACATGTCACCACATGTCCTTTCTCTTGGCTGCTGTATAAACATCGACACTAAATAACAGTATCATAAATTCAGCCGTAATTTTATCCAGTCGTAATTTTATCCTGCTTCAAACCAGATTGTGTATGATTTCGAGAAAATGTATTGGAAACGACAATGAAATGATTGGTCCAATCTAGATTGAACGATAGCGTCTAAAACATTTACTAGACAAATGGACAAAATTTGTTAAAGGCAATGCACAAAAGGCACAACAAGCAAATTTGGTCAGTTAGATAACACAAGTTTCTCCGTTTTTAATGCTGTAATTGTTGATCTGTGACAGGAAACCTGCTTCAGTATAGGTTGTCTGTTTCCGTTTTGCTTTATTTCATGTTTTAGACTTTAGAGAGGTAGAATTAAGACCTTTGTTTGACAGAATAAAAATTAACAGAGCTTGAAAGTGAGAAATTTATTTAAGATCTTACTGGTGTTGACAGAGAATTCTTAAAAGAAAAAAAAATGGAATGAAAATGAGTTGGATAGATCTTTTCTTGCAGAAATAGGAAGTGGAAGATTTTATCTACTGGTCTTAATTAGGTACACTGTATAAAGCACAAAGTAGTGGAGTATATCACATTTTGTATTCTTGTAAGGAACTGAGACATAGAGATAGCAATCAACCCTTATAGAATATTCATCTCCATGGAAACATAAATTTATGGTAGACCTGTCAACAGAAGATTTTGTCTTATAGAAACATATCTGTAGTAAGGAGTTATTATATGAATAAGTATAAATATTCCTTGTGGTTTTCCTAATATCAGCCTTCTTGGCTTGGCTTGGTTCACAAGGTTTTTGAGCAGTAGGATCCTTTTTGATTGGTTGCTTTTAAGATCGTCAGCACAAAAGCAAGTGTAGGAAACAATTTTCCAGTGAATTTCGAAGACTGTTATTTCGGTTTAATTGAACCTGATACAATATATTTGAAGTGGTGTTTGGAAGTGTATATAGGTTCATTAATTAGTTGTCTACATCTTCGCTCACAGGAAAATGTTAGGATGCTCAGATTGTGACATCTGCTTGTTACCATATTAAATGTAACTCTCATAGAAGTTTCCAATAAAATGTCCTGCCAAAATCTCAGGATTTGCCTTATATGGTAATAATGACATTCATTCGAATTTAGTTTAGGCAGAGATTTTCCTGATTTTTGCATTTACATGTAAAACACATCACAAATATAAGCAAGCACTTTCTCTGTAAACAGGCATACATGGACATTTAATAATAGTAGTGACAAACCTTTGTTTGGTAAAACATTCTGGACACTGATAATTGTGTTTTAATTATAAATAATACATCGTAGTCTATATTGAGATCTGAAGAAAACTAGAAAAACGTGTTGGGTTTTCATTATTGGTCAGTTAAATGAAGCCAGTGCTTGCTTGTTGCCATGGTAATATTTTTTATCGTAAAAGCAACAGCTTGATAGAACATTATACTAGTATAAAGATGTAAACAGCTTGAGACATTGAAAATAATCTACTAATGGGGATGTTGTTAAACCTTCTAGAAACTTTTGATATATGAAAAAAAGGTTGTTCATTTTGTCATGATTTAAGTTTCCTTGTATCTGGTCATTTAGTGAGAATAAGGAAATGATGTATTTAACATGACATTGCAGTTTTATAGTTTGAAGAAGGATCGCCATATAGGTGTATATACATGCATAGCACTGTAAGACAGTTGCTGTATATGATTTGTTTCCATTAAGGCGTGACAGATTCACACAATGATAGTTTTCACAGAACTGCCTTACAATAGTTTTCATACAGTTGACTTGTGATAATATTCAGAAAATTTCTGTTTGATAGTTTCAACAAAATTGCCTTGTGGTACTTTTCACAAAATTAACTTAATAAAAATATTTAACAATTATTGCCTAGAATCACTTATTTTCACAGAATCACCTTACAATACTCTTCACAGAATTGCCTAATGATGTTTTTCACAGTAATGTCTTTGAAAATTTTTAAATGTTTTGAAAAATTACGATAAAATAGCGCATCCGAATTTCATAAAGTCAGGTCCGTATTTACAAAGAGATTCCAGGTCTTAGTAATGTTATTTATGATACATCGGTACTGACTTGATTATATTTTACAGCACAGGAATCTTCTTTATGAATATTTTACCATCCTTTTGATAAATAAATAAGCAATTCATAGACAAATAAGGATTACCGTATTTATCCAGAGATTCAGGGAGAAATTCAACCCATTCAGGGTCATAGTACTTGGGGATTTTGTTTTATGTTTGTTCTGGATGGAATATCGGGGAGCATGTTGACCTTTTTCTTTTATAAATAAAACTTGCTAGGCATTTCAACAAATATTTTATAAATTGTACAAAAAATTATCAACAAACTGTTTATTAATGATTGGTTATCAGTCTTAAACAAAAATGACTGCCATGCTACAATTAATATTACTTGTAAGATTATTTTTTTTCTTTAGAGGGGAGGGTAGAGGGGGATGAAGTTTGTTCCCACTCAAAATTGCAAGTAGTCCGTTTGTCCCCAATTTTAAACCTAAAAATCCCAGAAGTTATGGGGAAAAGAGTTTTCTAATAGTTTACAGCCAAAGCTTTACCTGTGAGAACTTTAACATTCCAAACAAAGGCAGTATGCAAAACATCGTTACTGAAACAGTTTCTTCACAACCGTTTTCCTGATAAATTTCTATAATGAACTTATCCATCTTTCAATTTGGACAGTACCATTAACTGTTAAAAGAGATGCTTGCCAAAAAAGATACTGAATGGCAAACAGTGCAGATCTTAATCGGACTACACAGATGTGCAGGCTGATCATGATCTGCACTGTTCGCAAAGGCAGAATCAGTCGGTTCTAAAGACTTTAATTAATAAATAATAAAACAACGCTCAGTATGGATTTACATCACATTTTCCCCAATTTATAACAGAGCTGTCATTGGATAAAGGTTCTGTACAACTTTTTGTATCTGCAGAATCTTGTTAGTTAATACATATATATACTCACAGTTTTAAACATTTGCTAGCATGTTTAAATAGATAAAAGAACTGGTAGGTTTGTACATGAATAAATTTAAATGAAAATCATGAAGTGGGCACCATGGCAACCATAATATTATAAGAACATGTGGATGACTTTCAACCTTTATGTACCGGCAGTACCACAGGTGTTGGGAACAAAATTAATTAGTCTGTACTCAGAAGTTGACAAAACTGATAGGTAGGATTTGTCAAGCCTGGGAGAAAAGATTACTAAATGTAAGCCACTGGTCTTTGTTTTATCACTGTAAATATGTTATTAGTCATAAATTAGATGAATGTGACCTATGGAGTTTCTTCTACCTGTCTATCTGTTCTTTAAATATTTAACCTTTCTTCATCCATACTGGCCATATAAATGAAATAAAACAAATTATTTCACATCTCTCTTCACTCTCCCTTTATGTATTATTTATTCACTATATTTCATAAATACATATATACTAGTATATTGGTTAAGATCAAAACATCACAACAGATTTAACATGTCATGGTAAAAGGTATGTTTTGATAAAACCATATTTACAGCCCAAAATTTGTCTGATTGTTAAAATTCATCAGTTTTTGTGATGTTTTTTAACTGCAATCTTGAAAATTAAGTTTGAAAGTCAAGAAGACCCATCTGACATACAAATTGCATTTTCCCAAGGGTTATAGATTTGACTTCTTTTAGAAAATTGAGTTTGAACTTTTCCACACTTTGTAACTGTGTTTTGTTTCAATTTTTTCTTCAAATTCAGGACTTATAATTGTGCCATCTTTGAGCTTAATTTAACATGTGTACTTAGAGACTTTGTGTTAATTTTTTGCAATGTATTTGGTTTCAGACTGCTTCAGGCAAAAACAATTGTATATATTTAAGATTTAGTATGTCTGCGTTTAAAAAATTTAAATTTGTTCTCTTTCTCTTTGATTTCAGCAGTGAAAAGAAAAGAGTCGGAGATGTCTACCCCTCAGGAAAACCGCGGGCCAAAAAAGCCAAGACTTGTGTTTACTGACATTCAACGTCGCACCCTGCATGCAATATTCAAGGAGACCAAACGACCTTCAAAGGAAATGCAAGCTACGATAGCCCAACAGCTTGGCCTTGAAGTTACCACTGTTGCAAACTTTTTCATGAATGCACGGCGGAGATCCGTTGATAAGTGGCGAGATGACAACGGTAATGATAACCGAGAAAGTGCACCTACCGGTATGCCGAAAAGTTGAAATTGTGTCATGTGACCGTGTTGTTTCATTGAAACAACTGAAATCAACAAACTCCGTGAGTGTTCGCGAAAAATAAAATAAAGCAACAGGTTTCATAATAAACTAAAACAGAATCGCTGAATGTTGCTTGTTGAATCAGGGTGGCGTGTGTTCAAATGCAGTGTTCTGAGGCAATTTACTTACACGTAAAAATCATTGCGGACTGTTGTGCGGCAAATGAATTTCAATGGATTAGAGTAGGAAATTTTACTGTGTATAGAAAATTTATGCTATGTGGCATCATTTGTTGTACAAATGATAGACTAACTCATCTGTAGAATGTTGTGAAATATGTGTATAGATGCATAACCAAAATTTTTCAACTGTGTCTCATGTTATACATACATATATATATTGAATGATCTGTATTTAATTGAATCTAATGTGTATATATCGATGTTTTTATTTATACAACATTCCCCATTTACTGATGTTAAATCGTGTAAAATTTTATTTAGGTAAAGGTATTGTTTTAGAATCGTGTACGGCAGATTCTCAGCTCAAGTACGGTAGCAGATTAGTGATCTTATTTATTTCTCAATGTTGATTTATAATGTTTTTGTTTTACCCTTATTTCGTAGAAACGTAGCTGAGTTTTTTTCCTTCGGTTTTTTGATCAAATGAACTCCTATTTTTATCTTTGCATTTTATGTTGATCTGAGTATATGAATATTTATATGTTTAATGCAAACAGATGTGCTGAACTTAACTTATTGAACATGATTGTGCTTTTTTAAACAGAAATCCAGAATTCAGTATAGCCAAGCTGGTTGATACTGATGAGTTCAAACAAATCCATAATTGGTTATGGGAATTCAACAGATCCATTACCATCCATATGGGAATTCCAAATTTTTGTATAGAAATTCCCTAAAGAGGTTGTGGAAATTAGAATTTTTTAGAATTTATTTGAAATTTCGACAGAATGAGTTTGTGTCACTGTACATGTGGGGAAAGAGTTAAAGATTGTTTGAAAAAGGGATATGTTTCTCTTCTTAAGAATAAAGTGAACTGAGAAACGTATTTATGACTTTTATACGTACTACCCTTACCATAAATCCAGTGCTTAGAAATGCCATTTTAGAATACTAATCAAATAAAGGTAGTAGGTTTGGTCAAAATTTGCTGAGATACTAGTATAATGTATACTTTCAGCAGGGGAAAAGATTTATGTTAGTAGGAGAGAGTGTCTCCATTTCACACAGACAACTGTTCTTTGTAATAAAGCATTACATAACAAAGTGCCATCATTAATGTCTTTGTTTTCCACTGCAGTGTTTCTTCAGATGGCATTTTTTGTTTGATATAGTAAATCCATATCGACTGATCAATCAGTACAATTCAGGTATATCTCTACACATCTTTAGGCCATTTTTTTTGGCATTCCATAATTTAATTTCTCAGACTTCAGAAATCCAAGTCTCACAATGGAGTGTGAAATCCCAACAACCTTACAAATTCTTTCATGGTCTTACTTTCATCTTATTTATTTTTCATTGGTCAAAACAAAACTCATACATCATCGTGAGGCATTCCATGACATAATAAATATCATTCCATGATACATTATATGTGTATATTAGAGCATGCCTAGGCATCCAGTTGTATTCTGTTTCCTTTTTTTTGTTACATAATAATAAAATCTCAGAAACTTCTACATTCTTTTGTAACATTCTTATTCGTCTCCTTATTCATCTTTTCTCATATTTTGTCTTAATGAGATTTAAGTTTGCATACTTTTTGGGGGGCATGATTTTTCAAAAGCTGCCTTATTAATTTCCTCCCTGGTATCATGCTTAGGGGTATTTTGGGGGTACCTATGATTTTTACTTCTTTATAAATTTGTGCTTTCTTGACCAGAAATAAATTTCGATTATTTTTAAGGATGAAGCTGGTGTTTCATTTTGCATTTTTTTGTTAAAAATTATTTGAATGAAATATGTAGAACAAAAATTATCCAATTGTGTCAGTGGGAATATTGTAATAATCCAATCATATTGCTCGTAGAAATCCATCAAAATAATCCGGAAGTTTATAGAATAACGGAATAATTGCTGGCAATTTTTGTGCAATAATACTTTTGAAGGGAAAAAATGATGGGGAAGGAATAGATCAAAATATCACAATCTTCATTCATCAGTATCATATTTTCTTACATACAGGCGAATTCAGGACAAGTGTATATATTCACATATTTTTATGTGACCCCTTTTAACTGAGTCAGTGTTGTGTGTGAAAATGTACACGTGGAAAAAGCATATTTCTAATGTGTTATTAAAATACATATTTATATCTATGAATGATAATCCGATGTGTTACTTTTCCCATGAATTTGTGTGAAGAATAAGTGCTTCTGTGTATATTTTAGTAGGGAGGGGTAATACTGTTAATTCGTAGTTATTACCTTAGACAGGGTCTTTAGCCAGATTAAAATGTTTTAGACAAGTCCATGTCACATGACAAGGTACCTTAATGATTTAAGTGATGTTGTTATATGATATATATTTAAGGCAAGAAAAAGCTGAATTTTTACTTTTTGCATTTTGTTATCTGCTAATATTATAAAAATGGATTGTATTTTTAAACTCAAATAAAAACAGATATGGTTCCTTTTTCATGTGATGCAGCTCAGTTTTGATAAATTACTTAAAGTAACGGTCACTAGTTTATTTTCTTTAAAGCTTAATGCCATGTTGCAGTATTTTTGTTAGCTTGCTAACCGTGTGGATTTCAGAAACTTACAACATGGTAACATTTAGTAACAGATGTTATATACATGTGTCTCCATATCTGTATATGTATATACTACAGAGAGAGAAAAAAAAACATAATTGATGTATGTAATGTATGTGCCATATTTGACTTAATTCACCATCGTTAAGTCCATTTAAGTTGGTAGAATTTGCCAAAAACAGAAACGGAAAAAAACTTGGGTTATTGTAATCTTGATAAAAAAGTCGTGGTATTTAGAACAATGACTTAAGATGTTGAAAAAAAGCCTGTGGCACTCTAATATCTAAATTAATCTTCCTGAGAACCTTAAACAGCTGGTTAAGAAAGGTGAACATTTTCAAACAACATGGCAGCAGATTTTACAAGAAAATTAAAACACAGGAAGAAGAATGAACTTCCAGATGCATTTTGGGTAAATATATAGAAGTCAGTTGCATTTTGGGTAAACTTAAACATTCTGCATAAACAAATATCACTGCAGATTCTGGGTAGCATAAAAATGACACGGTGAATGCAAAAAAGTCTAATATGGCATGTCCATTTAAATGTGGTAGAATTTCTTGTGTTGTGAACAAACTTGTTTTGTGCTGATTTTTATTATTATTATTATTATTATTATTATTCAATGTTGATCTATTTTGTTATCAACCCCAAGGCATATCAGTTCCTGTTTTGTCAGTTTATACACATTTATTCTCTGAATCTCTGAAATTCAGAAGAGATCTTGATGGATATATATGTATATTACCCCTTCCACCTCTATTTGTGCTAATGGACTATCCATAAATGTAAACAGGAATAGTCCATTACAGATATACAGGGATGTTTGAGGTCAGATTACTAATATTTCACCTCACAAGGAGTATTTTTTCAAACTTAAGACATCTTGCAGCGTATGAAAAAAAAATAGAAAAGCTAATCAACGTTTCAGAATGCCTTTTCATGATCACTTGTAAAGTATACACTGTCTTGACATATTCACTAATCATTTTGAGGGATATATTTGTGCAAACTAAAGGCTATTTGCAATACTTCAGACATAATTTAAAGTCCATAATAGGTTTTTTCTTTGACGTTATATTTTACCTTTATTCTCTAGGCATAATAACTAGTTTTATCAAGTGACTTCCTGTTTTATTTTCTCGTTTGAACAAAATTTACATAATAGTGCCTGGCATAAAAGACATTGCAAAATGAAATTTTAGGTTTATGGTATTGATCATAATCATGACTGAAACTTTTGAAATCCATGTCAATATTTCTTGTCAAATGTTTTGTTTTTACTAATAATGAACAATCATAGAAATGCAGGTTTGTATTTTGAATGAGACTAGTATTAGAATGGTTTATTGTCTATATACCCTGTGAAGGTCTACAGCTAAGGAAATACATGCATGAAAATGTTACTCACACATGTTTTGAATGAAGTTAGTATTTAATAAACACTAGGCAAAATAGGTTTCAGTTTATGTAAAAGTCAAATTAGGAATTTAATATTCAGTCATGAAAAACTAACAATAGATATGTCAAGTTTAGAACTTGTATCAAACTTGAAAGGGTTAAAAAAAAAAAGTCTGTAAAAAGGTCACGTTAAACTCAATTTAGAATAACACAAACATGTACTTGTAGTTAAGTATGCTTCAGTTGAATTTTTGTTGCCTTGAAGTTATAAATATAAGGACAACAAAAAAACAACAGTATCGGTATTTGATCTGATTTCGACTGTGTTATTCTGTGTAATCGTGTATGTATTTCCTGAGCTGTAGTCTAGTTTTTATGCTTATTAAGTATTGTTATATAAAGATCTGAATCATAAATCCGCCCTTTAATTATTTTTAATGACATTTTTGTTTAGTTTTTCCATTGTTAGCTTTTTGTTCCTATTTTCATTAGTGATACAAATGAATATGTGTCATGGCTTTTACCATTTGGTCTTATGACTATAAAACTATGTTTCGTAATTCCTGATAACACAAAATGTTTTTTTATGCTTAAACTAGACAAAATCAATATTTTTAAATCAGATGATGCAAAATGTAATTTTTGTTTTAAATAATGTTGATTCTTTTTGGGGGGTGGGGGATAAACATAAAAAGTTTGATTTACTGTTTTTTCTGAAATAAGTTGTCCTTTTTTTTTCATTTTCAGCCTTAACACGATTGGTTTTAATGAGGATACTATGAAGCATGATTTTATTATGAGGTTTTGTGTGTTTTTGATGATTATATTTATTATTGATTTAATTTATTTATTTCTGAACTTAATGTGTTTTGACAACAATGAGTTAATGGCAAAATGAGCATGGTCAGATTGGCCTTGTTCATGTGACTTTGGTCTCCACAACCTTTACAGTGCATCCTAGGGTGTCCTTTGCTATTCAGCATCATCAACACTTGAGTGTAGGTTTTGGAAAGTTGTAAAAACAAAAACCGAAATAATCTTTACCAATTTTTACATATTTTTTTTCTGTTTAAATGACGTTATTTGTCACAAGAATGGTTACTCGGTTTCAAAACAAACAGAAATGCTGTATTATTTGTATCAAAGCGAGAAACGAGTAATAAAAGTATAATGAAACTTCATAGGTTGTTTCCTATTACCAGAAGAATTTAAGAAATTTACTGAATTGTAATATGTGTTCTGTGTTACAAGGGACCAATATGAGGCCCGGGACCAATACTTGGACATTCTCAGACAGGAAATAAACGCATGTGATCACCATAGTTACTGTTGCCGTGTGAAAACTAGTCAACTATTAGAACTGGAGGCAAACTCCAGTTTTGAAATAGGCTCATGAAAATGGTGTATAAATTGCAGTCTTTATCTTGTGCAGTCCAAATTTCTGTATGATGAAATCTTCATTTTGAGAAAATAAGACAGCTTGTTTATTTTTCTTAGTTTGATTTTCATTTGATAGGTTTTTTTTACAGAATAATTGATGAATTATTTAATATATTAAATGGTGATTCTTTGAATGGTAAAATCTATTTACACTGTTTTTTTTGTTAAAGATTTTAAATGTTACTTGTAACCATTCAAATTGATATTTTAGACAGTTTCTGTAAATATGCTGAAAACAGAAATGAAGCAGACGTTTTATTTACTGTACACTTGGTAATGGTTGCAGATTGTGCATCATTTTCACAAGAAAAACTTAGAGACTGTCCATTTTTTGTGCAATATTTATTTATGTGTAAATGATTGTGTTTGTGTACAAAAGACGAGTTCTGAAATCTTGGGAACACAGGTGCTGGTGTTCTAGGAACAAGTCTAGCACCTTTAAGTAGTAATTAGATTAAGAATCTTTGAAAACAATCTTCTTTATTTGAATTTGGTGTCTTGCAAACCGAATAGTTGAGGCTTCAACAATAATCTGGGCGACTAAGTGAATATGGATTTATTTCTTAGTAATAATCATTTATTATATGTGATCAAATGTAATTCCAAATATTTTCAAGGAGTTACCTTTTCCTGGAAGCCTAGACAGTCAGAATCAAAGTCTGTATTCTCTGTATTGCGTGCTATTACATCTGAAAAAAAAAATTCAGGAGTTAAATTTTCCAACAAAATACATAAACTTGAAAATGTTAAAATGAAAACAAATATAATCATAGATCTGAAGTGAAGTAAGTTTGTATTACGCCAAATTGAAATAAAGAAGTTTAATTTTGAGATCTTGAGGAACAAGCCTTACCGTAGTTTGTTGTTGGGTGAATTTGTTTTGTATTGTACAATATTTTATTATATTTTAGATTTAGTGTGCTGAAGATAAGGAATTGACTTACAAAAACTTACAAGTTGACGCCGGAAGGTTTCAACACAATATTTGTATCTTTTATAACAGGTACATTGTAATGTTTTGGTTTTTCTCTTGAGTATAATTAGTGTAAAAAGTTTTGTTTTCCTTGCGTAAAGGGTAACACTGCATTTTTCGTGCATTTTTTTTGAGAAATAGTGATTCTTTTCAATAGATGTGCATATGAAGACTTATACCCGAGGTGGGGTTAATTAAAAAATTAATTGTATTATTTTTACGGGGCTTTGTACATGAAACATTGTGCATTAGATTTTTGTTAATGATATCATAGTTACCAGATGATAATGGTAACATATATTGTAAATGTCCATGTTTTTTTTAGAAATCAATCATACATTTCATTAAACAACATGGGTCATTTCATTCCATGTAAACAAATTAACATGGGACATTCTCTCCGTGTAAACATGATCCATTTTCATTCCATGTCAGTTTTTTGCATGGGGACACTCAGTTTCCATGGAAACTATGTACACTGTTGTGGTAGTAGTTAGATTTATGCAATGTTTAATTTTTTTTGGATCTTTTCATTGCTTTTGATTCTGTTTGCAAATTTCTCACAGTAACAATTCGTGTGGAATTTTTGGATTTTTTTCTTTCCTTTAATTCTTGTCTGTAGGTCACACAACTGTAACGTTTGTCTAATCCATTAACATTGACTTAGTATTCATGTATGTGTACAATAAAATATCTTGATATGAATCCATTGTCTCTGTTGTTCTTACATAAAGTGTATCAACTCGGAAATGAAATATTCAGGATATACTCCTCATTATGTCTCCACCACACAGTGGTGTGGGAGACATATTGATCTACTCCTGTCTGTCTGTCTGTCTGTCTGGTCACAAATGTTGTCTGCACTCTTAAGTTGAACATTTCTCACCCGATCTTCACCAAACTTGAACAAAATGTGTTTGACAATAAGTCCTTGGCCAAGTTCGATAAATATCTAAATCGGCCCAGGCACTTCGGAATTCTGGCCCTTGAATTACTGAAAATTGCTTTGGTGTTGGGGCATAAATGACTCGTATACTACTTATCATGTGAATAGTAGTATATGAGTCAATTTATGCCCCAAGACCTAATCATGTCAGATGATTATGCAGTTTAGGTCTTGGTGCATGGTTAACTCATATACTACTATTCAGATGATTAGGCAGTTGCCAGAGACATGTTTTTTCTCAAAAGCAGCTCTAGTTTAGTATAATTAATGTTTGGACATCTCAGTTTAAACAGATAAGTAATTAGTCCCTACTGGTGGAACACGGGAATGCCCTCCGGCCGTCTGCAAATCTGGATCCTGCAATTACTCAAATAGTATTCAAACTAGGTTCATAAAACTTGGAATGTGAATAGAGGGCAATATGTAGATTATGCACATACATTATGTTTCTGCTTCATAACTTTAATATGCATTAATGGATTATCTTAGTGGTACACACAAACGTTCCCCATGATAAGACAATGTGTCAACACATGATCTATGCTTGTCGGTTAAAGGTCAAGGTCACTGTTAAAGGTCAAGTAAAAATTTGTTTCTGCCCAATAACTTAATTGCATTGAAGGTCCTGGTGTCGGCGTCCTTCCATGTCCACACCTTGGTTAAAGTTTTGATGGACTTCCTGTAATTATGCCCCCCTTTGAAGAAGGAGGGTATATTGTTTGGCAGATGTCTGTTGGTCCATAGACCAATCCGTTTCCAGATGTAACTCAAGAACACTTAGGCCTAGGATCATAATAGTTGATAGGGAGGTTGGTCATGACCAGCAGATGACCCCTACTGATTTTGAGATCAGAAGGTCAAAGGTCAAGGACACAGTGACCCGGAACAGTTAAACAGTTTCCGGATGATAACTTAAGAATGCTTGGGTCTAGGATCATGAAAGTTGATAGGGAGGTTGGCCATGACCAGCAGATGGCCCATAATGATTTTGAGGTCAGTAGATTCAAGGTCAAGGTCACAGTGACCCGGAACAGTTAAATGGTTTCCAGATAATAACCCAAGAACGCTTGGTCCTAGGATCATGAAAGTTGATAGGGAGGTTGTTACTGAAGCAGATGACCCCTATTGATTTTGAGGTCAGTAGGTCAAGGGTCAAGGTCATAGTGACTTGGAACAGTTAAACGGTTTCCGGGCAATAACTTGAGAATGCTTAGGCCAAGGATCACAAAACTTGAAAGGGAGATTGATCATGACAGCAAATGACCCCTATTGATTTTGAGGTCAGTAGGTCAAACGTCAAGGTCACAGGCAACCAGAACAGTTAAACCGTTTCCAGATGATAACTCGAAAACGCTTAGACCTAGGATCATGGAAATTGATAGGGATGTTGGTCATGACCAGCAGATGATCCCTTTTGAGGTCAGTAGGCCAGAGATCAAGGTCACAGTGACCTGTAACAGTTAAACCATTTCCGGACAATGACTTGAGAATGCTTGGGCCTAGGATCACGAAACTTTATAGGGAGGATGATCATGACTAGCAGATGAAGCTTATTGATTTGGAGATCAGTAGGTCAAAGGTCAAGGTCACAGTGACCCAGAACAGTTAAACCATTTCCGGATGATAACTTGAGAATGCTTGGGCTTAGGATCATGAAACTTGATAGGGAGGTTGATCATGACCAGCAGATGACCCCCTATTGATCTTGAGGTCAGTAGGTCAAAGGTCAAGGTCACATTGACCCAAAACAGTAGAACTTTTTTTTTGCCAAATAACTAGAGAATGCTTTGATCTAAGATCACATTTGATACGAAGGTTACTTATGACCCATAATTATTGATTTGAGGTCAGTACGTCAAACGTCCAAATAATTTATGTTCCTTGCGCAGTTACTGAATGCATCAAGGGGGGCATTTCGTGTTCTATGGGCTCATCATCACCCACATCATCTGGCACAAGGGCCATAACTCTTGTACCAATATTTTATGAATTATCTCCTCTTTTTACTTGGAATTTCAGGTTAAAGTTTTGGTGCACTTTCACTCTGTCTCAAATGGGATTTGATCCAAACTATAACTAGTTGTTCCACATCATCACCCACAACATATGACACAAGTTCCATAACTCTGACACCAATTTTTCATGAAGTATAACCCCCTTTTTACTTAGAAGTTTAGGTTAATTTTGATGCATTTTCACTATATCTCTGTTATTACAGAAGGGATTTGATTCAAACTTAAAACAGTTGTTCAACATCATCACCCACATCACATGTCACAAGGGTCATAACTCTGGCACCAATTTTTCATGAATTATGCCCCCTTTAACATAAAATTTCAGGTTAAAGTTTTGATGCACTTTCACTCTATATCTGTTATTATCAAACAGATTTGATTCAAACATAAAATTGTTGTAGCACATCATCACCCACATCATATGACACAACGGTCATAACTCATGCAGCAATATTTCATGAATTTTGCCCCCTTTTTACTTAGAATTTCAGGTTAATGTTGGTTTACTTTCACTTTATCTTTGTTATTACTTAATGAATTTTATTCAAACTGAAAATAGTTCTTCCACATCATGGTCCTTCTCATCATATGACACACGGTCCATAATTCTGGCACAAATAGTTAGTGTATTACGTCCCCTTTTTACTTAGAATTTCAGTTTAATTTTGATGCTTTTTTCACTGTATCTCTCTTATTACTCAATGGATTTTATTATGTCCCCCTTTGAAAAAGGAGGGGTATATTGATTTACAGACATCAATCGGTCGGTCGGTCTGTATGTAGACCAATCCGTTTCTGGATGATAACTCAAAAACGCTTGGGTCTAGGATCATGAAAGTTGATGGGAAGGTTGGTCATCACCTGCAGATGACCCTTATTGATTTTGAGATCTGTATGTCAATGGTCAAGGTCACAGTGACCCTGAACAGCTAAACAGTTTCCAGATGATAACTCAAGAACTCTTGGGCCTAGGATCATGAAAGTTGATAGGGAGGTTGGTTATGACCAGCAGATGACCCCTATCGATTTTGAGGTCAGTAGGTCAAAGATCAAGGTCACAGTGACCCGGAACAGTTAAACGGTTTCCGGATGATAACTCAAGATTTCTTGGGCCTAGGATCGTGAAAGTTAATAAGGAGGTTGATCATGACCAGCAGATGACCCCTATTGATTTTGAGGTCAGCAGGTCAAAGGTCAAGGTCACAGTGACCAGGAACAGTAAAACGGTTTCCGGGCAATAACTAAGGAAAATTGATAGGGAGATTGATCATGACCAGCAGATGACCCCTATTGATTTTGAGGTTCAAAGTTCAAGGTCACATTGGCCAGGAACAGTTAAACGGTTTCTGGACGATAACTTGAGAACCCTTGGGCAAAGGGTCGTGAAAGATGATAGAGAGGTTCATCATGACCAGCAGATGACCCCTATTGATTTTGAGATCAGTAGGTCAAAGGTCAGGGTTACAGTGACCCGGAACATTTAAACCGTTTCCAGACAATAACTTGAGAACACTTTGGCCTAGGATCATGAAACTTGTTAGGAAGGTTGGTCATGACCTGTAGATGACCCCTATAGATTTTGAGGTCAGTAGGCTAAAGGTCAAGGTCACATTGACCCGGAACAGTTAAACCCTTTCCGGACGATACCTTGAGAACGCTTGGGCCTAGGATCACTAAATTTAATAGGGAGGTTGATCATGTTCAGCAGATGACCCCTGTTGATTTTGAGGTCAATAGGTCAAAGGTCAATGTCACATTGAACCAGAACAGTAGAACTTTTGTTTACAGTGAGCAAATAATTTCTGTTCCTTGTGCAATTACTGAATGCATCAAGGGGGGCATTTCGTGTTCGGTGAGCTCTTGTTCAAACTTAAAACGGTTGTTCTACATGGTCACCCACATCATATGACACAATGTTCATGATGCTGGCACATAAATGCTGTGAGTTATGCCCCCTTTTTACTAGAATTTCAGGTTTAAGATGTGATGCACTTCTGCTCTATCTCGCTTATTTTCATTCAAACTTCAAAAAGTTGCTTCACATTATTAGCCACATTATATGACACAATGTCATATTACATTACTTTTGCAGAAATTTTCCATGAATTATGTCCCGTCTATACTTATTTAATGTTTTGATACACTTCTCTACCTCTTTTATTGCTAAATACATTTGAAACAGACTTTTAAAGGCTATTGTCCAATATCTTCATCCACATTGGAGTCATCAAATACTCCAGTGACAGCTCCAGCTTCCTCAGATGTGCCCAGTTTCACTATCCAGCACCGAAATAGTCGAGTGTCCTGTCTCCTGTGACAGCTCTTGTTTTATAACTACACAGAAATGTTCCCTATGATTAGATTATGTGTCGCACACATGACCCATGGTTGTCCGTCAAAGGTCAAGGTCACTATTGAAGGTCAAGTAAAATTGTTTCAGCTCCAGACTTTTTTTTGCGCATTTCGCTTTATACTGGTAGGGGACTTCTGTATTGCCGCTGCAATACTAGGTACTTGTTTAATTGGATGAACACTGGTGTAATTCTGGTAATGCTCTGTCAATAGAAAAATGTGAACTTGTCTTAAGAAGTAGTTGGTTCATTCTTATGAAATATTTATATATATGTTGTGTTAATATCAATCTGCTAAACTGATATGTTATCTTAAATGATTAGTACACTGAATAAAACTTTGGCACAGTAACATTTCATGCGATATTTAATTAAAACAGTAATATGATTATGAAGTACAATTGAGGGTAATATTTCAACAATTTTGGATCACTAAGTGAAATTCATCAAAGCACCTTGTGATCTACTGTTTTCAAATTCAAGCTCAACTGAGCACAAAGTGCAGAAGGTGAGCTATTGTGATCGCACTGTCTCCATTGATGGGGTGTTGTTTACAGTTTTTCTATCGACACTCGACAGAGATCATAGTTTTGTATTTTGATCTTGATGAAACTTGGTAAGAATGTTTGCCGCAATAAAATCTTGGGTAAGCTCGATACTGGGTCATATAGGGTTTATAACTAGGTCACAAGGTTTTTATAAATTGTCCTTTACACTTGGAGGTCATCACCATGAAACATTGTCTTTATCAAATCTAGGTCAATTTTGATAATGGATGTCTTGGATCAAGCACTAAATCAATAGGTTAGATGGTAGAGAAACTTGGTTAATACTTCTGTCAGAAAGTTTATTTTATTAGCACTCCAGAGGGTAAATTTTCTACCTAATCAACATTAAACATTGTTGGACTGTTTGTCTTTATAAAATCTTAGTAAGGTTTGAAACTAGGTCACCTATAATTATGTAAACAATTATTTAACTAGCTCGTGGCTCACCACTGGTCTCTCGTCAATAACAAGACCGGACTCCAATAAGGCTTGAACCTGCGACCATTCAAGAGGCCACTTTTTCTACTGATCAACATGAAACCCGGTCAGAATGTTTGTCTATATGACACCTTGGTCAGTTTCAAAACTGGGTCAGCTGAGTTCAAGAAGTAAATCATGTGAGAGATACAGGGCCTTCATGACCTTCTTTTTGTCTTTATATGTCACCATTTTATTAAAACGTTTTTAGAGTATTTTGCAGTTTTGTTCAGTGTAGGTACAGTTTTACTGATGATTCCTAGTGATCTGCCTATTCTGAAGATGTCTCCTCAAGAAATGCAGAAACTACAATGAGTTTTTGTCATGAAGAGAAATTTTGTCTTATCTGTCTTAAAATCATTGTCCATTTTACTGGTCTTAGTCGGCTGATAAATTCCATACCCTCCCTGTTTTATGTTGAACAATTTTTGACAGTGTATACCGGCCTTATAAGTTTCGATAGCAAACTATATATACAACTTTAACGCCCACCCTTAGTGAATGTGAATGGAGTTCTTTAGACCACTTTGCAAGTCTCGAATTACCTCGGCTGACTAAACTCTGGATGTTAGTGCAGGGATAAAGTTTTTTTTTCGTGTTATAACACCTGCTGAATTCCGAGAAATTTGTTGGTGCCCGAGCCCGGGAGGGCGACGGTGCCAACGTATCCCGAGGGATTCTGAAGATGTTATAACACGAAATAAACATGCGATAACGGTATTCTAGCATAAAACGCGTAAAAACTAATAAATGAATACAGTTCCTAAACGTCATCAGAGTTGTTTTTTCACATTCTAGCATAAAACTGCTGTTCTTGTCACTTTCCGGGGATGTCTTAACAAGAGAGAAAAGGTTTGCTAACAGAGAGATTCTCGCTCTCACGTGCTGTTATAACATCTTTTTATATAAGCGCGTTCCGTGTCAAAGCGTAAACGTATTACGGCCCCAAAACGGACAATTCAAATGGAAATGACGTCAACGTGAAAAAACAACTCAGATATTCCAGTGCATTTCATGGAAATTTAATGACGTTGAGGTAGAATGTATTCATTTATTAGGATTCTGCAGACGTTATAACACGAAAAAACATGCGTTATCCCTACACTGGCGTCATTTCCTTTTGAAATATTCGTTTTGGGGCCGTTATATGTTTACGCTTTGCCACGGAACGTGCATATAAAAATTTGTTTTACAGCACGTGAGCGCGAGAATCTCTGTTAACGGATTCTTCTGTACATGAACCCCAAACAGTATGTGGATGGTCCGTTAAAGGTCAAGGTCAAATGTTTCTCATATCTTGTCCAAAAACATTACCAACTTATAACAGATATCTTTATTACGGATTTATTGCAAGTCAACTAGCAACTTTTTACTGATATCAGTCAATTAAACAACATTTCATAACTTCTACAGGGCTCGGTGACAAACACAACCGTAAAAACATTAATTAATAACTTAAAATAAGACTATTTTAAATATATAATTTAGTGTTATAAATTTTGATAATACCACTGGGCTGACTGTAAAGTCTGTTAATCAAACTATTGCGCATTAGACACCTTAGTAGATATATTTAGTGTGGGGAGATACATATGTATCTTTATTGTGGCGCTATATTTGTGAAAACAGTCTTTGCTCCCCTGGAACCACCTTGGGTGCAAACAGTCGAAAACTGTGGTGTAAATTTAGACAAATGAATTTCTTGCAGCAGACACACTTTCTACTTTACTGAATGCCAACTGCCCAGGGGCATGTAGATTGTTTATGGAAAAAAGTAGAAGAGTTCCATACAGGTGTCTGGCACTCTGCTGTGATATGATTCAGTAACTTAAGAAAAGAACAGAAAGCCGAAAAAAGAAAAGAGAAATCAACGCGAAACAAACAAATCAAATAAATCAAACCCAAAGAAAGCAACTTAAAGAAAAATAAAACTATGAGAAAATATACCAGTTAATCTCAAAGAAATAAAATCAGACTGAAGGAAAAGAATGCAGACTGAAGAAAAGCAATCAAACATACTCATTCCATATATGAATATTGTCACGCGCGAATAGTACGATGCTTGATCCAGTTTTAAATGACGTTCCAAAAAGCAGTAGGCCTAATTGTAAGAATGTAAATGATAAATTTCCGGTCTGTATGACCTCAAACCCAACAAAAATTCTGAAGCTATTGGCACTTTTTAACTGCTTTCTGAAGATATTATTAGCATACTTTGCGCTAGTCGGATCTTACCTTTATCATCGACATTTAATGATCTTATTGTCTTTATATCGTACGTACTTCATATTAAATTGAAAGATGCCTTTTTATCACCTGAAGTGTCGATAAAATATGAAGCGTATTTCTTCCCACTGTCATAGACTTGCACTTTTTTCTATTATTAATACACTGTCAAAATGTTTCCATGTTCTATCTATCTAACTATGGCAATTTGTGGACGTATTGCAGACGTATTTTGCCAGAAACTCCCCCGGTCTTTCGTAACGGCATCTTGGGTGTAAAGTTGCCGCCACTGCCAAGGTGTGACGAAATCTCGGGCATTTAACACAGTGGTTCTGTGTCTGCCGAGAAAAGTTTGTTTTAATCTAAACAGAGTATCTGCAAGCCTTTCATGTTATACTAGTGGGAAAATCATAACCCGAATTCACTTGTAGGAAAAGATATTTGTCCTGCCAATAAAGGCATTGTTTGAACCGAAACTTGTGATCCGCGTTACAAAACAGAGGGATTCTGTTCATTCAATTAAAATTATTTTCTCGTGGCTACAAGGAATGGATACATTTTTTAAAAAAAGCAGACAATATTGTTTGGTCTTCGACAATATTGAGGTTATAATGCGCCTTTCCAGTTTTTAACTGAGACTTTCAAACCGTTAACTGATGGACGAAGAAACATATGCCCCTCCGCCTACTAGTATTATTTCAAGACTAGTCTAAATATTACACCCATGTAGAACCAGTCATCTGTATAGCTTCTTTATATGACCGCCCAAGCAGGGCTAGAACCCTCAGGATAGATTCAAACCGGCGACCTTAACAATTCGACTACAGAGACCCCTGACCATATTGAAATTTATCATTCGTACTTTGCAATGTACTAACTGTCTGAGTGAGTTTACTACTAATTTCTAGAAAATACGTTGTACATATGAGACATGCAAATGTCGCAGTCATAAAACTAGAGTAGACAGCATTACTATTCGAATTACCCCCTTTATCATTATTGTATTCATTCGAAACCAAGGAAACTAAATATGTGTCCATAAGACACTGGTGCCATTTCCTGTCACTGTACATGGTTTAGTCACTGTACATGGTTTATTGACTTCAGGTGAAATAATGTTTAAGATATATGCAACACAACACTTTTAAGCATTTTATATCTATTTCTCACTAAGTCAAGGATATTAACTCTGGTTGAGTGTGAAAATCCCAAACAGAATATCAGGTGCGCAACAAGTGTCTAATATTTCATGACTCTAGGTCAAGTACATTTTGAAATACTACATGGCCTATCTATCTATCTATCTATCTATCTTCCGTTAATGTCAAACCCCTAACACTGGCCCTTAAGATTGTAGGATAAAAAAATTCTACAGTTAAGAATTTTTTCATACTCTGACCTTGAAGAACACTAGTTTCTAAGACAAATATGAGCAGAAAAGGCAAAGGTCATCGCACTCGTTTTTATTTTATTGGGTATTTTCTTCACCCAATAATCATTTCTTTAATTAAGTTAAACTGAAAAAAAAACTTTTTAAAACATATATTATCCCACTTAATGTTATGGAAAGTCTTACAGATCACTATGAAAACATAATGATATCAGTATTATATATACATAAATGTCACTAACAAATCTTTTTTTCATTTTTCACCCCACGCATGTTTTATTTCAATGGAAAAAGATGTATCTATATCTACAAAAAATCTGTTGTTAAGATTTTAAAAATATTTTGCTGTTTTTATGACACACAAAGATGCTTCAAAGTGAAAATATTAAGTCTGGGTCACTGTGCATCTAAGAGATATATTTGGAGAGAAAAAAACTGGTGAATTTTTATATTTTTAGTTCTTTTTGTTTTGATTTATAATTCCTAGATAATATAAAGTTTTATGTTGAAAACTTTTATTTCAATTGTAGCTTATCATTATATATAACAATCAGAAAATATCAGAACCAAACCTGAGCCACTTAAATAGATATTTTAATTTACCTGCCCTTACCCCATCGTGCATCTTACACCAGAATAAGGCAATGCCGACCAACAATAAGGATTTTTTCCCCGCAACTAGTAAAATCTTTTTGGTCAAGTAGTACATTATTAGCCATTTTTTGATGATTAAGCATTTTATTTTCAGCATAAATTTTGTTAGAAAGAAATATTCAAGGAAACATTTTTCAAAATGGCGGATATCCGAAAATAAACGCTCGTACATCCTTAATGTATATTTTGACTAACCCACTGGCCACAGTTCTTGTTTGCTAAGTGAAAAACGTGCACAAATTCACATGCTGAATAATGTTCCTAAATGGTTTCTTGACTCTGGGTGAAATACTTTAAGGTCAGGCACTGCCATAGATTTTTCTAGAGGCTTCCATGATAAGAAATGACTCTGTCACATACCCCAAAAGTTACAGATGACAATTAAAATGTAATTCTTTTAATAAGTTAACTTTTCAGACACCAAAAATATTAATTTTATGTAGGCTTAACCGGTCCAGTTTTTAATAATTTCTCTTCAAACACAACTGACCCTTTTTATTCGAATTGCATAAAGAGGCCAAATGCCAACTTACGCCTACTATTAAATAATCCAAATTTCACAGAAAATATTGTATTGCTTGATTTTGACAGACAGTTTATGATTGTAATCATTCCTTTTTTTTTTAATCCATCCAGCTTATAAAAGGCCGCATTGACTCTTACGGGTTGTCCGACATTTTGTTAAACCAATCCAAAGCTGCATCTGACCTGCAGATATATGTAACACAAACTTTTAAGCACTGGTGTGTACTTTTTTTTCTCACTATGTCAAGGACCGTAACTCTGGTCTTGTGAATTGAAACCCCAAACAAAACACCTTATGCACAACTTTACATGCTGTATAACAATCCTCTAGTGTTTTATGACTCTACGTCAAATGCATTCTGAGATACAGGCGACACTAACTTGTATGTTCTTTATGAGTATTTTGACAATCAAGGGCTATAACTTTTGACAAAAATCTGGAACAAAATCACATGTGCACAACATGTTGCATGACCTTAGGTCAGATACATTTTAAGATATGTGAGACATAAACTTTTATGCCCTTTTAAGCATATTTTTAACTAAGTCAAGGCCTATAATTCTGATCTGGCTGAGTGAAATCTCCAACAAAACCCAACACAACTTCACATGCTGAATAATAGTATAGTCAAATACTTCTTGCGAAACATGCGACACAAACTTTTAGGTCCGTTTCATGCATATTTTTGACTAAGTCAAGGGCTATAACTCTGGTCTGGCTATGTGAAATCCCAATTAAGACACCCGGTGCAAAACTTCAAATGTTGATTAACAATCCTGTGAGGAAAAGGGCGACTCTAAGTGCAGCCCCCAACTCCCCCTCCAAAAAAAAGGAGAAAAACACCGGGAGACACAAAAATGCTTTTTTCGGTAGCGTCCGTTAGAACTTGAACCGTTTTTATGTTGTAATATAAAGGAGCCGCACCATGAGAAAACCAACATAGTGCATTCGCGACCAGCATGGATCCAGACCAGCCTGCGCTTCCGCGCAGTCTGGTCAGGATCCATACTGTTCGCTAACGGTTTCTCTAATTGCAATAGGGTTTGAAAGCGAACAGTATAGATCCTGACCAGACTGCGCGGATGCGCAGGCTGGTCTGGATCCATGCTGGTCGCAAATGCACTATATTGGTTTTCTTATGGTGCGGCTCAAATCTAAAAAGTCTCTCTTAGTCTTAAAAAGTAGTCTAGATGGAATAAACTCCATTCTAATATATACTGATAATTAAACGGCTTTTGCAGAGGCGTTTATAAACACACAAGAAGCAAGAAAAATGTACACAAAGTCTGTTTATACTCATGTGTGAACGTATATCCAGTCATGCAGACTTTACTTGTCTGTCGTTGCTACATTCATTCTTAGAAAATATGTTTCTACGAACATTTAATTGTAGATTACACGCTACATCTACGCGGAAAACGGACAATAAACTCTCCGCGTAAGACGTCCGAATTATGGGCTGTCCAGTAACGGACTTTTTCAGTCGCTGAATGTAATACATCAGTAGAATAAAAGACAAAGTTCAACGGTTGTATCTCACGAACAAAGGAGACGTTGTCCATACATTCGGTATAATTAGTGTCTTTACTAAAACGCTTAAAACAACAGTTTGTTTACTAAGTAAAGAGTGGTTAATAGTGCTAAATCTAAGAAAGTATTATAATAAGCAACCCAAAGGGCAGTACGCGCGGTGCTGCCGTGATGAAAGAGTTACTTATATAAACGATTTTACTGAAGTACTGCATGTAACTCTTATAAACGAGTATTTCGGTACGAACCCCTTTTATCAGTATTATATCACTTGTTTGAAAATCAAAATTTATTATTATTCTTTGTTCAGTACAATATCAATACGCAGACATATCGTACATGTTTATGGTAAACTATATATTCATGCACCTAACTTATTTTACGAACGGGATTGTTGTTTCAGAACGACGTCCTTTGGCAGGCTGAGCTTTTATTTCATATAAATTAACGTTTAAAATCGTTTAGATTTAAATATCAGCTATTATCAATTGTTTGTCAAATAATCTTTTGTCCACACGTTATACACAGATGTGCCAACAAATCTGCTTTGTAGCTGCGGTTTGTACCGCAGAAACTTCATCTCCTTGACCACGCTCAACAGCGAACGTATACAAGATGAATATTATATGCAAGATGTTGCTATGGGTAAATACGTCACATATGAAACATAAACCTTTTCTAAACAATCAGGGGTACCAGTGGACTAAAACTATTAACAAAGTGCAACAGCTTGAGAAATTGTTGCAGTGTATATGATTGGCCATATTTTTTTCATTTTGGTCGCGGCATTTTGTTTCCTTATCCTTTTACATGTTCTGTATACCCCGGCTTTTCATTAAAAACGCCAGCTTTTCAGGTATAACGAGAAAAAAAGCGCATTAATGTTTACATATAAACATTCCTACGCAAGCTGTGACAAGTGTAAGCAAGAGAAGGAAAGAATTGTATATACAAGTATCATATACATATTCATGTTTATGTTTGTTCATACTTAAGTTCATCTATTGCAGTAAATGCTTATGACTATACATGTATGTTAGGAAACAGATACAGTCGTAAGTTTTAAAGCAGTATGCCTCCAGATCGTTCGACAACAAAAAAAAATATTTTTTTAGATATCTTGAAATAAAAGCTATATTTCTAAAGAAGACTTTAAAACTTAATTACTGACAAACTTTATGTTACGGAAACACATGAGAATTTGCTGTTTTTACTACTTTTTACGATGAAAATCGAAAAGCGTTTGTCACGCTTTTACTCCATGTAAACTGTCTCGATTATCAATATCTATATTTTGAAGTCGTTATTCACTACTTCAGCTATAGCGCTATTGGTTACGACGACGGGAAAATTTCTTTATTGCCGTGGCGGTCCGGGGTTCGATTCTTGATTTGGAACTTTTAAAATATTTTAGAAACAAAAATTCATATGCTAATGTTCATAAGAAGACCAAACTTCAATTTGAAAGAAAGATTATTTTTTAGCCAAATCTGGAGGCATGCTGCTTTAAGGTGAAGTTAATACATTACTACTCCTCCGTATGTAGTCAAAGGGATAAACACACACAAACACACCTCGAAAAAAGATGCTGCTGGTGGGCGGACTCTGTTCACATTCGGGCTAAAATTTAGGAATACCTTTAAAGGTTCATAATGCATTTGTTTAAAATGTGGCTGCCACATTTTCCTTTCTGAAAACAAAATGTATTAACTTCTTGTTAAATCCAATTTCTAATAATTGCTTTCTCTGATGTTTGTCTTTTTTTTTTAATATTGATGAACGTTGTAGAAAGTTTTATTAAATGTATTGTTTATATTACCTCCCTTTATAGTTCTAACTGTTATTAAAGTTCATGTGCATTATTTAAAGTAGTGCTTTTCTAACCATGTAATGATGCATAACAGCTATTTGGGTAGCTGTTTCTTTTGTTTTTTAAGTAAAAATTTAAACCTTATGGAACTTTAAATAGTTAATCGAGGAGATCGACTATGATGATGTGCTCAAGATATGGCGGTATCTTTATCTATAAAAACGAAAAATGCGAAAAACGAAAAGACCTATTGTTATTTTAACCGTATAATGCACACATTGCAGCTGCTAATAAAAAAAAAAAGATTTCGTGACAAAATTATTTTTAGACACGCAAATGGGTTAATCAGTATAGCGTGACAATATGAATCAAATGGATATCAACAAGTCAACGGTATGATACCCCCCTTGGGGGACGCCAGCTCGCGTGACACGGTGCGCAATGTAATGACCTTTCTTGTTACAAACCGACTTGTTGTCAGAAGGCATCAGACCACAATATTATCACTGACAGACAGAAAATTACATATCTTTTTCATTTTGTTATATCATGTATGTTTGTTTTATACATAAAGTCATTTGGACATGTTGTAAAATTGGATTTCAGATTATATTAGATACATGTAATGGATATAATTTGAAGATGTATGTTTTTTTCACCCATTTAAAATCTGGTTATCTGGTGACAAGGTTTTATTAAGATACAAAGCATATATAGAGAATATTTCTTTGTTTCGATGCCATATCGAAATATCTTTCGCCGAGGTAACACCACAATTGTGTACTATTTGGTGTTTGCGGGTGAGAGTTATTTTAACCTTTCGTATAGCAAATAAATGTTCTGTTAATTTCGTGTCTTTTCAATGGTTTTAACCAAATTTTATCCATTTTTGGTTAGTTTAAAAACAATGTCAATCTACATATTGTTGTAATTAAACATGTTTATCTATATGGATTCACATGTTTTACTACAACTAATATTCGGAAAGTCAAAAAAACTTCTTTAAATTTCTCTTTTGTCCATTTCCTAGTTCCGTATACCAGTGACGTTATTTAGTTTCACACTGAAAATGATATATGTTTGATTTTGTGAGCTCTTTTCAAATGCATTGCACATCAGTCCAGAAATGGAGTAGAAATTGTATGTCAATCGGTCGCACTTGAAAAGACAACACTTACATCAAAGAAAATTGACATTCACTGTTATCTATTTACTATAAAAGTTATTTGAATGACAAAGAAATCTGTAATTTATAACGTAGTGATGTATATACAGTTAAAATCTGAGGATTCATGGTGGAATTAGACTCGTAAAACGACCCACTAACAAGCTCTCCAAAAACGCATTCCTGTCAACGGAGTTGAGGACTGTCTCTTTGAGCAGCGCCGACCTAACTTTGACACAAGGGCGTTCAGCAGGGATACGGAAATCCGCGGATTATCGATATAAAACTCAATATATCTGGATAATATGTATCAAAGGATCAACTTATCGCCTCGGATCATGTCGAAAGTGACAGGGGGATTTATTGATCCCTTAACTTCATTCATAGACGAAAAATATGACCGTGTGATTCATAAGTGTCTTTTTTTTTCTCTTGAGAAAATACAAAATGCCCCACTTCTAGACGTAGATGTAAAACTGTATAACTACGGCTTGTCATACATCTAACTCACGTATGGACTAGGCAACCAGGTGGTCGAGTGATTAATAATTTTCTGTTTTTGTCATATTTTATTTGCTCTTTACATATTTACAGTAACAGAACATATACACAGCATAAAGAAGTAAAACAAAAAGGTTGGGCAACAAGTTCTTACAACATTAATGAATGCCCTCCCCTAACAAAAAAAAACATATAAAAGTTGATCGGCTGACAAATAACCTAAAGGAGCAAAATACGATGTAAATGAGCAATATATATGTTTTGGTTGTTTAAAGACCTTAAAAGAAAGATGAAAATAGCTCGAACAGATTGAAGAAGTTGATGCCAGTTTCCACAAGCTTTAAGAAGAAGAGTCACGAGGGATGTAATTAAGGACTATTAATGATACACATGCAAATCACTATTCAAAACGATTAGTATGTTTTATATCATTTTGAACTTCGATAAATAGTTCTTCATTTTCTTCTGGTAACAGCTCATGTTTTCCTAATAACAAACAGTCCAAGTTCAAAGGATGAAAATGTCGTGTCAGCCTAAATAGATTTATGCGTTGTTTGTTAAAAGTTGGACATTGTAAAAAGTAATGCTCAACATCTTCGCATACGGCTCAACAGTGACATGTTAAATTTTCACGAAGAAGATTTAGGAAAAGGTCATTGTTTAAGTTACTGCAAATGTTTCTTATTCTTGCGATATATAGTGAATAACGTCGTTCACCAACAAGATAATAAGAAGGAACCGGTGGTGGTTGAAATTTTTTCTTTAATCTACTTTTGAAAATACTTAGTGATAGTGAATTCCGAATTTCAAGTTCAAGATTGTTCCATAAGGAAATTGAAGATGGGATAAATGAATCTGAATATATGTCTGGGTTCTCCTAATATAATATAATCTACTAATCTCTATTACGTAGATTGTACGGTACATTTTCTGTAACAATATTTCGAAAACTTCTATTTAAGTAATCTGGTAATAGACCATTGTGTCCTTTAAAAACTGTAATTAGTTTTTGAATTTTTCTCCTACCAGAAAGTGACACCCATCCTATTTCAAGAAGTCGGCAGGTCGTGCGATAAATAATTTTCAGTTGTTCTTTTGAGAAAATACAAAATTACGCTATTTCTACATAAGGTTTAGTATTCGAAGGACTTGTATTAATCATATTTAATTTATATTTCAAATTCATTCTATTTGTAAACGATAAAAAAGGAAGTAATAGTTGTATTTCTTCTTTATTTCAAATACCATTTATAAGCATTTTTTGCTAGAAAATAGTAAAGTATCACAGATATCACTAAATGTTTTTAGACAGGTTCCACACCGATGTTATTTGTTTTTCACTTGTTTGAAAATTCTAAACATTTTAGTGTTTTTCTCTTTTGTGATTAAAAAAAAAATCGAAATCGTGAAATGAATAGATTTAATTTGATTGCATAGTTTGATTTCGTTGCAAATATGAAATGTCATTGAAGTTCAGAGCGCACGATAAATTTCAACTCTAGGTAATTTTCAAGATATTGGCAAAGTATTAAATGGCGAGTCAGGAGCTTTGTTTAGTAGATACATGTTTCATTGATGCATACTACATATTATAACTAAGTTCTGCTAGACACTGATTTATAAAACTTTAATAAAATCGTCCTACTTGTATTTTCGTGTTTTCTTAACTAATTTTTATTGTATACCTTGTCAGCTTTAAATATCATTGTATGTATATGTTATATGTTATACACTGTCTTGTCATGTATTATGTTTTGTTTTTCATCTTGGGTCATTTGGGCTAATGACACTTATCAAAACTTACAAAATGTTATCACATTTCAAGAAACTTTGATATGAGCAATCTATGTATGAACTGGACATATACAGATGAAATAAGTTTGACTGCAGTTGTTTTCAACATTAATGAGTGCTCCTTCACATATGGTGTGTACCAAAATAGCTAAAGATTTTTGTTAAAAAAAAAAAGAGAATGAAAAATCTTCAAGTTCATATTTCATAAGCATGTCTTCTTAGTATCACCTCCTTTTATTTAAAAAAAGAATTTATCTAAAGACAAAACGAAATTGAAAATAACAAATTTAACATTAACGCTTGTAAAACACATCTACTCATATTTTGTCAGTACATCAACGGACCTACAAAAGCAACGGTTAACGTAAAAATATTGTTTTGTATGTTAACACTAAAGTAAGAAGGGACTTTGTACTTTTCTTCCAACTGTTTCAATTTTTGCGTATTTTTCAGGTATTTTTCAGGAAAGAAATATAGTAAAACATGAACGGTCTCGGATACTTAAACTGTTTAAAAATGCATAAAAACTAACGACCGCTGACACACTCGTGTGGTGTGCTGACTCGAACGGTTGGCTGAGCAAAGTAAAGTTTTAAAATCAGACAATTTTTTTATGTGCACCGGGCTTTAAAAACGGCGTGGACTAAAATCTTGTTTTTATATGCGCCAGGTTTCGGCGTCATCACAGATACCTGTCCCGAAAAACTCAAGCTGTCCACTGTAAAAGAACACCTCAATCTAAAATTACGAGAATAAAGTACATGTGAGCTGTCTCCAACAGGATCATCTTCTCCGTTTTTAACAAGTTATAATGATTTTATATCTGATGCTGGTGGATGACAATAATATCGTATCAAATTAAACTCGTAATTGTGTTAATTGCTCGCACGCGCCGAGCAGGTGGCAATTTTACACACACGGAATTTATGGCACTTATTAATATTTGAAGGCAAAAAGTTTAATATTGTTAGCGATAAAAGGAGTTTTTATGTACAAAATATTTCGTATTTCAACAAAGCGCGTTGTCCACTACAAAATACAAATAGCAGCACGCGAGCGCTCTCGGCAAAATAAAGGACTGAGAAGAGGTTATTACCGGTTTTGTTGTTTAATTGTGCTTAATGGGAGAGAATTAATTACCAAAGCAAGACCTTATACAAATCCAACGGGCTCCAATGTCATTTCAACTTTGTTTACATATCCAATATCATAAAATGAAAACAAAACGGAACAACGTTTATGCCGGATATCAAAACGCAGAAAAAAGAAAACCAACAAAAAAGCTCCATTAACTTTCTTGCTAATATTCCATAGAATCTGATGTCATTGTTTTGCGAAAAAAGAGGGGTTGTTAAAGGGAAAATTACAAAGACAAAAAAATGGTAAAATGAACATACGATGTTGCACGTGTTTATTATTGTTGTATTGTATTGCACGTGATGTACTTAAAAGTTGCAAAATAAATATACAAATGAATCGCGATTACAAGAGTTTATTCCGACAATTCAAAAAAGTTCGGAATAGTATGAATTGGAGTTAAGATATGTTATGCACAAGAATTAGAATTCAGGGCTGTTAATTATCCGCTGTAGATACTATACAGTAAAATGTTTAACACAATTTATAGCTTGTAATTAAAGGTCTCTATTATTTTAAAAAATACCACAACTTATAGCCTGTAATTAAAGGTCTATATTATTATTTTTTTTACCTAGATTACGAACCGTTAAGTTGTACCTGTTATGAGAGACCCCCTGTTAACAGACTGTACTACTATTTATTTCCAAAAAAAAGTGGCCTTTATAGACGGGATGTACTGCTGGCCAGTCATATTTCCTTAAATTGCTCTCTTGCAAATTTGATAATATTCATGACGTTTTATACAGCAGTGCTTTCGTTTTCTTTTGTGAAGAAATTGTGTTAATTAATGTCTACGTGTACATAAGTTGGCCGCACCAGAAACAAAGACAAACAAAATGAGCCAGTCACGCGTTTGGAATCAAAAAAAAAAAAAAAAAAAAAAAAAGAAGAAACATACCGTATAAGGTGTGTTTTAGGGGCGGGTATGTATCTCATGTAACCTGTTAACAGAATAATGATGATGGGTTTGTACACTGTCTAGTCCATTGTTGCATTATAATACATACGCTTTGTTTACTTTCTGGATTATTTTTCATTTAATTCTGCAGACATACCGCAAAAGATGTCATAAAAATATCCATATGTAATGCGTAGTTTGATGTAAAGCGAAGGCAATATAGAGTATGTACAATGGATTGAATAAAATAAGCTCATGCTTCATTTGAAATCTGTTGAATATTTTGTAAAATGGAGATATATTGAACAGTGTTATGAAGAAAACCAGACAGAAAAATATCATAATTAGTAAATTACATCGGAAAATATCATCTTGATACAGCTAAATTCCTTATATTATTATAGAAGTTTCAATAGCTTGAGATTTTGTACGATTAACACTACGTATACTGAACCTAAAGCCCGTCCTTTTAACAAGAATTAATAAACACATCACATAACGCATTTCACAAGACACAGTATGCACTGCCATTTACATAGTGAGTTCATGGACATAGTATCTGTTTGAATGTAACTATTGGATTTTTGATGACATGCTGCAATAAATGCATATTTAATATGAGGTAGCTTGTATTATATGCATTATTACACGTGGACTTTGCCTGGAAAGGTGTTGTCAGTGTTGGAATGCAGTCAATATCATCTTATAGAATTTCTGTCAGACATATGTGAAATGTGTATTGCATTTTCACGTGGAGCATTGTGTAAAGAAAAAAATATTTTAACTACACGTTGAAATAAAGAAGAAACCGCACTATTCAAATATATCAAAATACACGAGTCGAGTAGAATCTCCATGAAACTGATATTCTGTAGAAGTATTTTCCATTTTCATAATAAATAAAAACGAAATTATATTTCTTAAATATATATGCTTTGCAGTTAAACCTTTCCCTAAAAATAATAGAACACACCAGAAGATGCTGGACCAAACAAAATAAAGAAAAACCAGTATATCTGGAATAATTAAACTATGCCTTGTATAAAGTTCTGTAGAGCGAGTCCAGTGAAATGGTTCAAGGTCAAAATCAGTCATACTAGTGTTCCAAATGGTTTCATAATATTGCACTGGGCTGTCGGTCATAATGGTTAAAAACAATATACGGTTATGACTTTGTTTGTTTTTCTTTCATTCTATGAAAATTGTAAATATCTGATGCACATGCAAATGATGTCAAGTAAAAAAAACAACAACAACACACACACACATACACAAAATAACCCGGATGATTTGCCTTTCGTAGTTGAATTCTGTTGGCAGATTTCTTAGTTTTACCAGGACATTCTAAAGTGAACATTTCACTACTGTGAACATGACTGCTGGTGACACTTTACTGTAAAAAAACGGCATCTCAGTAACTGAGTTTTGCTAGTTCATGGTCAAAAATAAGTGTTAAACAATATGTTTTTACAAAAAAATAAAAATTAAAAAAAATAGAATAAATAAATAAATAAAAGAAAAAAATACCAAAAATGTCATTATCATTAATGAGCAATGCTTGGTGTATTTTCGTCAAATGTTTTCTCGTTATAATACGAAATGCACGGAGCACGGAAAATTTAGATGTAATTTGAAAACCTGGGAAACTACATGCATCTTTCACGTTGAAACCTATCACACTTTCAAACATATTTGAGTAGATAGCCTTAAGTAATCAAATCTGCCTCACTTCACTCGTTTAAATTCGAAATATCACATAAAATACTTCATATATCAAAAGATAAACAAACACATAGCGACATTTACATGGTCTTGGGGATAGTGATAATCCGGGTATATGGGAATGAGGTATACAGTTCGCAAATACCGCTCTAACTCCCGTGTATCTCGCGAGATTTAGGCCAAAGAATATTAAATCCCGACACAAACGGTCTGCTTACGCTCTAGGTATCTAAAGATATTACAAAGTAAAAACGATAAGAAATATATCAACTTGATATCCAAGGTAATTTGACATGCACTGTCTTCTGTGTATGCGATTGGTTTTACGTTTCTTGACAGGCGGGACGTTAAAGTAATCCCCGACCCCCGCTGGGCTTGACTGATAGACATAAGTTAATTTCACACGGACAGTGACGTAAGCGAAATTTCTTTCGGCAATGGGGTTCCTCTTTGATTAAAATAAAATCATGATTAATTGTAAACCCTTGTTTTTATATATTTATAAACAAATATATTAGGCTATGCATCCTAATATTTAGGGATTATGACTTGTACAGCCAACCAGAGAGTTGCGTGCAAATTATAGCAGTAGGACACCTACTCTAAGGAAATATTTCGCAAAAGCAGCCGAGTGAGCTATAATGACGTCCAACCCGGCTAATCAAATAAAAACATGTGTCCCAAAACCTATTAGGTTTAGAAAGCGGCAACAGTATCAATAACAAATTTGCATCTACCGGTAAACTTTAAAAAAAAAAATAAATACACCGGCTTGCAGATACATCTTCCCATAAATCCTTTTAGATCGCTGGAATCTTCGCTGACTTATCGTAATCTCTGAATTGAAAAATGGAATCAAAATTCAAACTTTCATATCAGCAAATACCCAATTGACAACTTATTTTGTCATTTACTGTACGTCTGTTGAGTCAGTCGGACACGCTGCATTTTCTGTTATCAATTATTAAAGAATAATTTTTAATAAAAAAGGATACAACAAACAAATAAATGTTATAACTGTTATCTATTATAAATATGTTGCAGTATGCGTCCTGTAATATTTTTTTCTGGGTCAAAAAATCATTTTTGTAAGTTGTATCGTAAACGAGGGGAGTGCTTTGAACATAAATTTGAAAATAACGAGTATTACTTTATACCATTTTCCTGGAAATAAAAGAAATTTCATTGATACTTCATCAGGAGTCATTTATCACACTCGTTAACTGGTTGCGAGCAGATCAGTTCGTGGGAGAGAAACAGTTCACCAACGCTTTTGCATTGGAGTAGGTTTTTTTTAAAACAACAATCAGTTGGTGCAAAATATGTTAAAGATCTTTGTTTCTGTAGAAAGTAGCAAATACGAAGAATATACTATGAGTTTCCCGTTAGAATATATATAGTAAGTTATGGCGAGTTAAAAGTGTAATTTTTTTGAGAAAATGCGAAAACGAACATTTAATAAAGTATATCCAATAAACTTACAAATTTAGGGCTACGTAACCCTTAAATATAATGTTTGCTACGAGTAATGTCCATATTTTAACAGGCAAAACACAGTATTCAACGAGTAACGACCAGTCAAACAAGACACTGCCGAAAAAAGTGTGGCGGCGTTGCACAGTTTAAAATAATTTGTGTGGAGCGTAAGAGCAGTTTTGTGTCTTAATGTCTTATTAGTTTAATAAAAGTTTTAAGTGATATCAAGTTTGTAAATCGTCAAAATCAATGTTTTTTAATCGGACAATAACAATTGGTACAACCTTTTTTGCTCAAATGTCTTGAGGGATAATCTAGATAATAATATGCAACAGTCTGATTTAGTCTTAATACCTTTATGTAGTCGTGAAGGCAGCATGGAAGACATCCACATAGAAGGACAAGCCATTGAAGATATTGACACCTTCACATATCTTGGCAGCATTGTCAGCAAAACAGGGGGTACAGAGGAAGACACCAAGGTCAGAATAGGAAAAGCCCGTCACGCGTTTGCAACACCGAGGCCAGTGTGGAAAAAAAACAAAACAACATCGACTTGAAAACCAAGATCAGACTCTTCAACACCAACGTGAAGATAGTCCTCCTTTACGGCGCTGAAACCCGGAGAAGGACCAAACGCCTGGACCAGAGTCCACAAGTATTCATCAACAACAGTTACTGCTTGAGACAATACTTGCAGATACGATGGCCTGAGAAGATCTCCAACCAGGTACTCTGGACAAGAACACAACAGCAACCGGTCACTGATTTTATACTGCAGAAGAAATGGCGATGGATCGGACACACGCTGCGTGGAGCCCAGTCCAACATAGCAAGACAAGTCCTGGACTGGAATCCTCAATGCACAAGGAGAAGAGGAAGGCCCACAAATTCTTGTATTTTAAGATTTATTATCTATAATATCCGTACTTCGTAGAGTACACAGCGGAGATAAGAGTATGGATTTCAGATGCATGTGTTGATGTTAACATGTTTAGTACATGATACATTATATAAATAAGCAGTCCATAGTTGGTGCAACATGACAGTTTATTTGCAACAGCATTTTGATCGAATGTTATTTGTGATACCCTGTAATGGCTTGCCTAAAACGTTATACCAGTGATGGATCCAGTTTTTTTGTAAATGGGAACCTCCGTATCATTAATGGTGCAAGTCGAGTCAAGTCAAGTCAAGTCAATATTTATTTTTTGTCGGTAGATAATATAACATTATAAACATAAGCTATGTAAAGCTTTTGACCGACATATTTATACATAGAAATCAACATGTTAAATTACACATTTTACATATAATATCATGATTTGTTATAATTTAAGAGCTGAAAGACATAATGCATCTTGAAAGACAAATGGTAATAAATAACTATAATCAAAATACATCAAGCACATGCACATGCAATGACAGAAATGGTGCAGTAAGTTGTATATTTGACATAGTTTGAATATGGATATTTTAAAATATAATCTGCTATATTTGTAAATTTTCAAAATAGCAATTTAACCAAGTTACAGCTTTTTCATATGACAGTCATCGGTACCCATCGCTTATGCAATTATAAATACTATAGATATAAAGTTTTGCGAGAGAAGCGAGCTGAAAATTTAAACTGCTTTCTCAATTTTAGTCTATGAAAAATGTATGCACGTTGGATTTTGGTGTGCGAACGGCTACATCCCCGGTGTTCTCCCTTGATAATACACTTACTGAATAATTCGGGCTAAAGTCAAAAAAATTTGCCCATGGTCCGAAGGCAAACCATTGGGTCAAGAAAGTGGTCAGAAAAAAATTCTCACATACTTTTTCTCAAGTTTTGACATTAACCAAGCAAACACTTTGTTGGACATGAACGGTCAAGTAGGACAAACTGTTTGTTTACATGTTTTGTGCTTAGCGCCGTTTTTCAAAATAGTCCAGTTTGTACCCGACTTGCCTCCCCCCTCCCCCCCCCCCCCCTAAAAAAAAACAAAAAAAAAACGGGTTTTTTGTGTATGTATCTAACTGGGACGAAAACATGATTTTGAAAACCATTCTACAACATCAAGGAACAACAAACGCAACTACATCGGGACTTGTGGACCTGCGACCAGCGTTGACCATTTCTTACCATGTTTCTTTAATGTTTCTATGGCCGTAGGAATAATTTCACAATTTTCTCTTCAACTAGTTTCAGTTTTGACACTATCTTTTCAAATACAGAAAGAAGGTTCGATTTTGCATAGTGATATATTTTCTAATTCCTGGTTTACGATTATTGCTCATGGCAGATAGTCGTCAATTACTTCAGATTTACAAAAAATCAGATTTGTTTTCTGTAAGTAATGATACGTATGAGTATCATCGTCGACAGGTTATGTGGTACGTTTCTCACGGATTCGATATCCTGCTTTTCCTGTACAACAGTCAAGCTAAAGTGTTTGTTCTTGAACAGGTCCAACCAATGGTTATCACGAGGTCCTGAATTAATTGTCGATACATGGCAGATGTAACACAGGTTGCATGTACATTGTTCCTGAAAGACACAATGCAAATAATATAATAACTTAAATGACGGGAATGCAGCACATCATAGAATATCATACACTCAGTTCCAAAAGAAAGTGTGCACTTAGTTTTCTGTTATTTTCATGAAAACTTATAATGTTTGGTACCAAAATTTAAATCAGTTCGTAAACAAATTGGTGTGCATTTTAGATTTTGAGTTCAATCTGACTAAAGTACATATCCTATTACGCTACGCATAGGATCTGAAAACGACCTATTCATTGCCTCGTTCTGACGGCCCTTTCACTAGCCAATCAGAGCCTAGCTTACAACATCTTGCAAATCTACCTGTAGCATTGACTTTTGATATTTACAATTCTTATGTCGTAATGTATCAGATAGCCGGTTAGCTCAGTCGGTAGGCCACTTGCTTCGTAAGCGAGGGGTCCCGGGTTCGAGTCCTGGAATAACTGCGTATTTTTCTTACTCTTTGACAATCGAACAAGTCGTCTGATTGGATAACATAAAAATAGCAATAATGGAAATCCAAAATATACAGAAGACGAATGTGAATGGGTCGTTCTCAGATCTTCGTTTAGAAGATCAAGCACTTTAGTCAGATTGATTTTGAGTTATACCTGAGAGTTAGTGTATGAAAAAATGAAACAAAAACGTTGGGGAATTTGTTGAAATATTTAAACTTAAAAAGTGCACACTTTCTTTTGGAACTGAGTATATAACATCACACCACTGCATAGCATAATCTAGGAAATGTGGAGACAAGGCATTTGGGAAATTTTGCACAGAACACAGAGCACTACAGCAAAGGCTTGTTATCACTGAAGCAGTGGTGATGCTACTTTATGATACATTATGGTAAGGGGCGGGGGGGGGGGGGGGGGGGGGAGTGTTTAATTAAGCTTTGACAAACACCTTTATTTTGTTAATAAAAGCTTGTGTCAATTGCTTTTGTCAGACTACAAACGTTACAAGCTTAATACCACTGCTTACACCATTTAAATCACAAAAGGAATAAAACTGCTCTTCCGCGTCGCACACATAATTTTAAACTGCGCAATTTTTTTTACCATGTCGTGTTTGGACGGCTATAGCTCGCTGAATTTGGTATTTTGTCGGTTAAATTTTAGACAATACGTTATATTGAATATTTGAATTTGAGAGTGACGTTGATAAAATTGAAAAGCTAATTTAATATACCGCGTATTTGTTTTCACATTTCTTTTCAACAAAAACAAACATTTAACTCGTCATAACTTACTAGATACACGTTAGCTGAAAACACATGTTCTTCATTCATCCTAATTTCTATTGATAAAATTTTGATTGTTCGGCTCAATATCACATCGCAGAACTGTTTCTCCCCAACGAACTGATTTGCTTGAAACTGGTGTGTTTATTTTCTTAGTTTCAAAAACATCACGTTCAGAGCACCATCTTACATATCTCTTTTTTGTTGATTGATAAAATATAGCTCATTTATATACAAGCCAAAGTGTGACTCAAAAAAATTGTGTAGGATTTGTTTAAAAAACGTATTCGATATCAGATACTCTTACCTATGAAAGAAATAAAATACATCTACTATAATGCAGTATTTTCAAGGAATTCAGCGACCCTGTTATTTTAAATTATCAGTTTGAATAATCCGAAAGAGGTACCGTCAAACCCATATATAAACACTATAGATCAATTAAGATACACCGTGCACTATGTTAAAAAATGGTGAACTTTAGAGGAAGATGGTCTCTGTTAAACATATTTGTAGTTTTGGTCATAAGTTAGAAGAAAACCACCTTCTTCTGGGAAATACTTGGCAAAAAGCGTGTTATTTCTGTAAACGTCTAGACGGTAATTTAGTGCAACAAAACATATGTCACCGTCATTTGTATAGAAATAGCAAAACTGTGAGACGTAGACAAAAGTAAGATACTTCTGTTTTTAGATTTGTTATTGGAGACATATTTGTTATTTTCTGTTAAATGCTGCATGTATGCTAGTACTGGAAGGGAACCGATGGACGCCAGGGAGTACGAGCGTACAATCCGAAATGGGTTGGTCAAGGGAAAAGTTCTTAAATTTTAGTATTTTTGAAAGTTTTATCTTGAACGTAGAAGACCAAGTAAAAACATACAGTGCAATGTAAGAACGTACATGTCAATTTAGAATTAACACGGTCAAGTGAGAGTAAATTAAGAATGAACTGATTCGGACTGGAGTGTGCAGGTCAAGTTAGAACGTACTTGAAATATTAGAAGGTACAATACTGAAACAGAATGTACTGGGTCGAACTAGAACGTTCAGATCAAGCTAGCACGCGCTTGATCAAACTAGAGTGCACAAGATTGAAAAGAATGTACTGAGTGGTATAAGTGTTAATAAAAGTTATCCTCCTTATACGCATAATGGTAACAAAAGACACGAGATATAACAAAAATGTGCACACATTTGTAAAAAAAGGTATACTAACAAAGCCTAAAGAATCGTATACTAGTACGTATGTTTATATGTGCCCAATGACTGTGCAGAAGGCCGCGAAAAAAGAACAGAAGAAAATAGCTTTAAGGACCCAAAGATATAGAACACAAAAGAAGTAAAAAAAAAAAAAAGCAGCTCAATCCCATTGGACTTTTAGAGCGGCCTACAACGGAGTCTTCGAGCTGATCCGAGAAATAACTCTTAAGTTCAAATGCAAAGGACTGAATAACAGACATGCGGTATGTTTCAAAATAGTTGAGTCAGAACCTCTTTATGTTTACAAAGGTAATTGGAACACTTCCATGACCTAGAATTACACACGGAGTTTGTAAATAACAGTCCCAAGAGATAAACCTAGTCTCAGAAGTGTCTTCTGACTACTATAAAAGTTTTAGAACCAAAGCTGAATTCCGATATTAGAATACTAGTATTCAGTAAAATATGTTCGCAGTTCATGAACTGACAGCCCTGATGCTGACTTCCATCAAATGTAGCAAAACGGATTACTTGAGAAACATGTATCACATGTTAGCATGTACTGTATCATTATTCATAAAAAGAAGTAAATCCAAACCAGAAGCAACAATATCCGATTTGTTAGTTTTATTTAACTGGAGCTCCCGGATATAAATCATATGAACATTATGAACAAATGGATAATACATATAAAAGAATATCACACATTTAGCATGATGTGTTGTCAATACGGATATAAATCTGTCTGTGTATTGGGCATAAAGCCACTTTCATTACAATACAAAACAAATCTGCGACAAGTGGTGCAAATTTACAAAGTCAAACTATAGTATGTACCAAGTCTGGTTACAATGTATAAAGTAAATCTAGAATATACAGCTTCAATCTATTATGTACAGTAAAACTGGAATTAACATTGTCAAAGTAGAATGTAAACAGAGTCCATATAAAATGTACATGATAAATCTGGAATGCAGAGGGTCATAATAGAATGCACACAGTAAAACTAGACGGCACATAGCCAAACAAGAATGTACAAAAATAACTATAGTTTAGCAGATCAAGCTTTAATATAAATAGTCCAGTTAGAATGTGTCCATATAAAGATAAGAGCCCAAGTAAAAAGTAACACAGACACGCTAAAATGACCATTATCAAGCTGAACTGTACTGAGTCAAGATGGAATATAAAGAACCTGACTGAAATGTGCACAGTCATACGGGAATCCATGGAGTCAAAACAGATTGAACAGGAATCAAGCTAAGGGTACAGGGTCAAGTCAGAATGCACAGCGTCCATCTAGAATGTACACACTCAATTTAGAAAATAAAAAGCTCAGGTACCATAGTGTTTTTCATGTAGGGACATTCGCGATCTTCTCGGAGCACATGCTGTCTGTCTGGAACGTCTGGAAGCAAAGCTTTAAAATGCTGATTGATGAACAGACAATGAAGGTTGTAACACCAAAAACTTTATCATTGAAGAAACAGATGAATGATACCATTTTTTGTGAATTAGCAACAAGTTGTGCACACTGCTTAGCATACCCAAGGGAGTATCATATCGAAATTCGAAAATTTCGTCGTACAATATGGTGCGTTTCATTGAACGTCCCGAATTTTTAAGTCCCCAGAATGTCCGAATTGTCATTAGCACATGGTTTGCAGCATATTTTAAACATTTCACTGACGATCGTAACGGCAGTTTATGTAAATAGTGGCCCTATCGTGTCTGTGATTTTTTTCAGATTCCCGAAGAAGAATGTTATTTCAATAATATCTGTTGCAAACAACCCGAGGAAAATTTACACGAACACATCTGAAACGTAATATTTTTGGATTGATTGATGTATGATGATTTACAGTCAAACCTGTTTATAAGGACCACCGTCAGAAATAAGAATCATGGTCTTTGTTAACATTTGAACTATAGTGACAAATAGGCGTGTACTGCGGAAGAGGCAATCATGAGTTTTCTTTAATGGCATGCTTCGAAACGTTGTAGAACCTGGAACGATTATAGACCTTCCTGGTAGAACTTAAATTTGAAGATAAAGTAATTCTATCCAAAGAATCAGCATACATGCTTATTCTTGTGCTTAAACATGAAAACCGCTCCTTATCTGAAATCCATTTCTATCCGAAAACCTTTCCTCTGGTTAAAACGATAATGGATTAAAGAACGGTTGCGCTGTATAGTGAGTATAATAGTGATCTTTACACTGAGGTGATGTGCAACACAGGTTTGACCATACTATGTTTTCTGTACCATGATGTTACAAACGGGACTGTTTCCTCGGGATATAGGAGTAAAACATAAAAATCGTTATAATTATTAAAGACATACTATACTATTCATCATAATTGTGTTATTGATAGAAATATCTAAAATTCGTACATTATTTCTTACATGGATGATGGATGGGCTATTGTTTCTGATGTCTTTGTAATTTACCTATAAAGGCAACGTTGTAATATTACATTTTTACTATTAACTCAGTCAAGCTTAATTTTGGATTGAATTATTTGTCACATATTTTCGCGATCTTGCATAGTGTCTGATAAGGGCCACGTCACTGTTTTTGTGACAAAATTATTTCTTTTTGAGTATTATAATAAATGTTTTATGCATGTTTGGCAAACTGACATATCTTAGTTTATTCTAAAATTAAACACGAATCCGACAAAGAGAAATGCCACTAAAATTGTAAACTGTCTGTCTATAACCAGTAGGATTTTTTTTTGAAATAACACGATGAAAACAGCCTTAACTTTGGGATTCTTTTGAATAATTTCGAAAATATTAGCAGCGTTATTGAGTTACACTGCATTTGACCATATAACAAATACATGTATATGCAAGTATAAGAAGCTATATAAATTGTAGAATTCTTTCAATGTGTAAAAATGCTCAAAATTTTCATTATCCATGCAAATGATTAACATGCATCAATGTCCAACTTATATAAAACTCATTTTGCGTGGCCGTGCATACTATGTCAATGACGAAACTTTAATGTGACATTTCGGTATCGTACACACGGAGAAATCGCCCGATTCAGGCAATATTTTTGCGAAAAATTTCCTCATTACTTGACTGATAATATAAAAAGCGTCGAAGACAGGAAAACGCGTGCTTTCCTTGGCACAAAAACGTTTGTCAGATATTTTAAATACTTTTCTCGGCACTTCGCCTATTTTTTTTTCACGGACCAAATGTGTAGGTAAAGTGCACACTGGGATTTGTGCGGAATGTGTGAAGGAAGTATTGAAAATGTGTGACAGACGCTTTGTGTCGTGGTAAGCAATCGTTTTCCAGTCTTCGACGCTTTTTATAGTAAAAAATCCGACAATAAATAACATAAAAGAGCGTAAGCACAGGAAAACCTAAACTGTGGCTGCGACCAAGCATGGATTAGACAACCTGCGCATCCGCAGTGTAGGATAAGCTAGTTCTCCATTTGGCTTTAAAGGAAAGATAGTGACAGACTTGGCGTACCACTGTCTGACCTATTGAAACCACAGTGGTTTTCACAGTAAAAGATGTATAAGCAAAAATGTTACCTAAACTGAGAGTACGATACCGAAAAGTCACATGGATTAGACAACCTGTCACCGCAAGTTAAATAAATGCTCCATTTCTTTAAAGTATTATTATATTAACTTGTCTATAATACAAGGGTGGTTCCAGATGACTTGAAGTGTGCACGGGTAGTTCCCCTATTTAAAAAGAACGACAATATGGATGTTGGGAATTACCGTCCTGTCTCGACTTTGAGTATTGTATCAAAAATTCTCGAGAGGGATATTTTTGACCAGTTAGAGGAATATCTTGTTCAGAATAATCTTCTGTATGAGTTTCAATCAGGATTCAGACATGGTTTTCAACAGATACTTGTCTCATCCACTTGTCAGATTATATTCGTTTTGAGATGGATAAAGGTCACCTTGTTGGTATGGTCATACTTGACCTACAAAAAGCCTTTGATACACTCAACTATTCAATTCAATTCTCTTAATGAAATTAAAAGCCTTAGGCCTTGATGTTCCTACAGTTAGTTGGTTTTTCGTCTTATCTCTCTGACAGACATCAGTTAGTTGACATATCAGGTATATTGTCTACAAAAGCAAATATTTCTTGTGATGTTCCTCAAGGGTCAATATTAGGCCCTTTACTCTTTTTAATTTATGCAAATGATATGTCTGCAGTTATTAAACATAAACTACTACTGTATGCAGACGACTCTACAACCTTTGTCAGTGCCAAATATAAGAAAAACATAGAATGTCTCTTGAGTGAGGACTTGAATACTGTTAATGAGTGGCTTATTGCTAACAAACATTTTTTGCACCTTGGTAAACCTGAAACCATCCTGTTTGGGTCTAAACAAAGGTTAAGGTCCCAGTCCCAGCTCAACATAAAATTCAAAGATCATAGCACTGATTCCAAAACTCCTGTCAAATATCTTGGTGCAACTCTAGATCAAAGTCTGTCCTTTGAAACTAAGGCAAGGTCTATAATAAGAAAATCAAATACCAGGGTAAAAATTTTGTACAGGAAAAGTCAGTTCCTCACTCAGCATACAAAGAAACTCCTCATAGCGTCCCTCATACAATGCCATTTTGATTATGCGCCTTCTACTTGGTTCTATAGTTTAACTCAAGAGTTAAAACTGAAGATGCGGGTAACCCAGACCAAATTAATCAGATTTATGTTTAATTCAAACTCCAGGTCACATATTGATAAAGAATATTTTGCACGCCTTGACTGGTTACCTTTGGCAAGTAGGGTCAATAAAATAACTCTATGTCATGACTTTAAGATGCAGTCTTACAATGCTCCTTCTTACATGAGAGAGCATTTTTTTATACTTATTAAAATCAATACACTACAACTTTTGCACATAATAGCAATGTACAGCGTAGTAAGTGTTAAACTGAGTGTCATGTATGCCTTCGTGCTTATTTTACGGGTATGTAACAATTTTTGACGCAAAATTATATCATTTAATAAAGTAAAATTTCTGCATTTCTTTGTGAATAATTGAACTACTAGTATCCTTAGTTAAATAGTAAATAAACAAATAATCTCGCTAAATGTAATACATATGTATCTGATGGGATCTGACTGGAAACAGTGCATGTAAGCCGATTTTCTAAATGTCTACCTTGTTCAAAATGCTGAAATTAGGATTATTATCATCTTACTGTTCTTATTATGTAGTAAACAAAATATTAAATTCTTTAAGTTTCGGTAATGAATTCATGTAACTTATTGAATGAAAGACATGCTATTGAACTGATTCAAGAAAATCTGTAATGGAACTACACTTTGATACCCTCTATACTGGCCGGGTTAAAATCAAGAGAACAACCTCGTTTATTCGATGGCTGCACTTTCTAATTATATTTTGAAAAAACAAAACTATCGGTAGCACCGATGATTGCTCCCCGAAATTACTCTACCATAAGGGGCTTTTTAGTCACGGAGGTTGTGTTAAGGAGAAATGTACCTGTGAGATGGAAATATAACAAATGAAGAACATGTATTTTATTTGAAAACGAATTTATCTATTGCAGAATAAAGCAATAGACTTGATACCTGATGAAGTTAGGTGGCAAGAAGTTGTGGGTAATGTAATATATAAATGTCTGAAAGTAGCATGACCGTATTCTTGTCAGACATTGATTAGGGTCACCAAATGAATTTAATCAAATGTATACACTATCAAGAAAGAAGAATTGGAGTTATGCCCCGAACAATGTTTGCAAAAGAGGAAGATAATTAAAAAATGGGACCACATAAAGTTATGGTTCCTTGTCACTGCACTCCCTCTGACTGACCTCTATCAACATTAAAGTATCAAGTCAATACCTTACATAGTATTTGAGTTATGCCCAGGACAAGGTTTTCTAAAAATGGGAGATAATTAAAAATGGGACCACTTAGAGTTATGGTTTCTTGTCACTGCACTTTCTCTTAATGAGCTCTGTTATTATATAAAGTTACAACTTGGTAACTTCAATACTTTTTTTAGTTATCCTCCACACGGATGGACAAGTTGGCGACTATTTGCTCCTCCCTTGCAGAACGAATAAATTTAATTGACCAAAAGGGTACAACCTTAAGCATTTATCTATTCAAGGATTTTGACTTTTATTTGTATATTTTGTAGTGTATATATAAAATTTAAATGAATTATTTTTCAACAATGAATATTATGAATCTTATGAGATGTGAATGCTATATCTGAGATGCAATTTTGTGTTGTTGCGATTGGGTCAGTTTCATAGAAGGCAAAATATTTTAAAGGTCCATAATGCTTAAATTGTTTACCTTAAAAACAGATGAAACAGTTTTCCAAATAGATGTTATGCGTTCTTACATTGTTAGAAGGGCACTGCTTTTAATATTGCACATGAACTCTTATAGTTAGAGCTATAACGGGAGGTAAGAAAACGATAGATTCAGTACAACATTCTAGTATATCCAGCAATATTCATACCTTTGACAAATGCTAAAGAAAGTAATTACCAGAAATAGGATTTAACAAGAAATTAATGTATTTTATGTTCATAACAGAAACTGTTGCAGTCACATTTTAAACAAAGGCATTATGAGCCTTTAAGTACTCCGTTACTAAATTGTTGTCACCGAAAATAATGAACATATTAATAATTATTATGGTGATATCAATTTTTAATTTTGGCTGAAATATATCAGTTTTTAGATCAAAGCTACGTAAAACATATAAGAAAAATAGGACAGAATGTAAATCTAACGAAAATGATATCAGGCTTAATTCAGTCCCAAAGACAAAAAGTTATAAAATGACGATATAACGAAACGAGACTTTATGAAATTATACATCTTTCTATAATTCTAATGCCTACTCTCAAAGTGTTGTTTCTTGACTTTAAACGAGTGCGTTCTGAATGCATAATTTCCACATTTCAAACTGACCTGAAAGAAAATATGTACCCGTATAAGCCTATCACAGTTCTTATTCTTTTCTTGTTTGAGAACGAAGTCGTCATGACAACGAGGCTTTGAAAAGAGGTCTGTGAAAATTGCGTTTTTAATCTCTATTGAAATGAGCAACGTGTTGTTTTCAGCAACGACAGGTAATTTCCCCCATAAAACTAATCTAGCCTGAATCAAAGACTTCAGACTGGCTGGGTATAGAATAATTCCTCCAATTATTCTTGAAACTCGACCCAAATACCCGTGATAAGCGCTGGGCCAGAACTGGCATCGGAAATGGCTATGACGTCAACGCACGTGAACTCACGTGATCTCTTTGATGCGTGGACAATCACCTGCGCATTATTTTATTTTTTTTAAAGAAAATATCGTCTGCAAATTATTCTACGTCGTTCTCACATGTAAATCGATGATTCATTGAAAAAATTATTCTATATGATTGCATGTTGTTAATAAGATTAATTAGGATTGTGTAAATCACAACTTTACTGTAAATCTGTTTCATTCAATTGAGTAACCAAACGCTCGAGTATTTCAACTGATCCTGTTCTGTCTTCCCAATGAAATAAATTTGTCATCTTAAAACATATGCAAGTCTAATTAAATTTGATTACAGATTGACCGAAACCATTTTACCATGACTGTTCTCAGATTTATCCTAGTGTCATCTATTTCAAGGCTCGATCATGACACACAAAAATAAATTACACAAGGAAACCAAATAGAATCTAATAGAATTAGGAGATCTATAAATAATTAATTTTAACTACAACTTTGCCCTGTGTTCTTCATCTCTTAGTTAAGTAATAATATAGGTTATTTTTGTATCGTTTACAGTTTTTTTTTTGAGGAGCTACTTCAATAACAAAACAATCATGTCATAGATTGATTACGAAGTAGTTAGTAGGGCATGCAGTACAACGGTGAAACTGCGAAAGCACGACATCGCAACAATAAAAAGCCGTAACACGAGGCGATGCATTTTTGTAATAATTTGCACGATACGACATCGCGACAAGGGAGCGAAGTAATGACACAACACAGTGCTTATCGTTGTATTGTTATTATCGAGCTGTGTAATTTCAACATCGTGTCGCAGACGTATTTCCATCGTGTTATTGTGACCACTTTGTCATTATTGTAATGTCATAGTTTCACCATCGTGCTGTCCTGGCATCCCTTTGTCGTTATCGTGCTGTCTAAGTATCTCTGTCGAGCTGTACAGAATCACTTTGTCGTTATCGTGCTGTCTTAGTATCACTGTCGAGCTGTACAGAATCCCTTTGTCGTTATCGTGCTGTCGTAGTATCACTGTCGAGCTGTACAGAATCCCTTTGTCGTTATCGTGCTGTCGTAGTATCACTGTCGAGCTGTACAGAATCCCTTTGTCGTTATCGTGCTGTCGTAGTATCACTGTCGAGCTGTACAGAATCCCTTTGTCGTTATCGTGCTGTCGTAGTATCTCTGTCGAGCTGTACAGAATCCCTTTGTCGTTATCGTGCTGTCGTAGTATCTCTGTCGAGCTGTACAGAATCACTTTGTCGTTATCGTGCTGTCTTAGTATCTCTGTCGAGCTGTACAGAATCACTTTGTCGTTATCGTGCTGTCTTAGTATCACTGTCGAGCTGTACAGAATCCCTTTGTCGTTATCGTGCTGTCTTAGTATCTCTGTCGAGCTGTACAGAATCACTTTGTCGTTATCGTGCTGTCGTAGTATCACTGTCGAGCTGTACAGCATCCCTTTGTCGTTATCGTGCTGTCTTAGTATCACTGTCGAGCTGTACAGAATCCCTTTGTCGTTATCGTGCTGTCGTAGTATCACTGTAGAGCTGTACAGAATCACTTTGTCGTTATCGTGCTGTCTTAGTATCACTGTCGAGCTGTACAGAATCCCTTTGTCGTTATCGTGCTGTCGTAGTATCACTGTCGAGCTGTACAGAATCCCTTTGTCGTTATCGTGCTGTCTAAGTATCACTGTCGAGCTGTACAGAATCCCTTTGTCGTTATCGTGCTGTCTAAGTATCACTGTCGAGCTGTACAGAATCCCTTTGTCGTTATCGTGCTGTCTAAGTATCACTGTCGAGCTGTACAGAATCCCTTTGTCGTTATCGTGCTGTCGTAGTATCACTGTCGAGCTGTACAGCATCACTTTGTCGTTATCGTGCTGTCTTAGTATCACTGTCGAGCTGTACAGAATCACTTTGTCGTTATCGTGCTGTCTTAGTATCTCTGTCGAGCTGTACAGCATCCCTTTGTCGTTATCGTGCTGTCGTAGTATCACTGTCGAGCTGTACAGAATCCCTTTGTCGTTATCGTGCTGTCGTAGTATCACTGTCGAGCTGTACAGAATCCCTTTGTCGTTATCGTGCTGTCTTAGTATATCTGTCGAGCTGTACAGAATCACTTTGTCGTTATCGTGCTGTCTTAGTATCTCTGTCGAGCTGTACAGAATCACTTTGTCGTTATCGTGCTGTCGTAGTATCACTGTCGAGCTGTACAGAATCCCTTTGTCGTTATCGTGCTGTCTTAGTATCACTGTCGAGCTGTACAGAATCCCTTTGTCGTTATCGTGCTGTCTTAGTATCTCTGTCGAGCTGTACAGAATCCCTTTGTCGTTATCGTGCTGTCGTAGTATCACTGTCGAGCTGTACAGCATCCCTTTGTCGTTATCGTGCTGTCTTAGTATCACTGTCGAGCTGTACAGAATCCCTTTGTCGTTATCGTGCTGTCGTAGTATCACTGTCGAGCTGTACAGAATCCCTTTGTCGTTATCGTGCTGTCGTAGTATCACTGTCGAGCTGTACAGAATCCCTTTGTCGTTATCGTGCTGTCGTAGTATCACTGTCGAGCTGTACAGAATCCCTTTGTCGTTATCGTGCTGTCGTAGTATCACTGTCGAGCTGTACAGAATCCCTTTGTCGTTATCGTGCTGTCGTAGTATCACTGTCGAGCTGTACAGAATCCCTTTGTCGTTATCGTGCTGTCTTAGTATCTCTGTCGAGCTGTACAGAATCCCTTTGTCGTTATCGTGCTGTCGTAGTATCACTGTCGAGCTGTACAGCATCACTTTGTCGTTATCGTGCTGTCTTAGTATCACTGTCGAGCTGTACAGAATCACTTTGTCGTTATCGTGCTGTCTTAGTATCTCTGTCGAGCTGTACAGCATCACTTTGTCGTTATCGTGCTGTCTTAGTATCACTGTCGAGCTGTACAGAATCACTTTATCGTGCTGTCGTAGTATCTCTGTCGAGCTGTACAGCATCCCTTTGTCGTTATCGTGCTGTCGTAGTATCACTGTAGAGCTGTACAGAATCACTTTATCGTGCTGTCTAAGTATCTCTGTCGAGCTGTACAGCATCACTTTGTCGTTATCGTGCTGTCTTAGTATCACTGTCGAGCTGTACAGCATCACTTTGTCGTTATCGTGCTGTCTAAGTATCTCTGTCGAGCTGTACAGCATCACTTTGTCGTTATCGTGCTGTCTAAGTATCTCTGTCGAGCTGTACAACATCACTTTGTCGTTATCGTGCTGTCGTAGTATCACTGTCGAGCTGTACAGAATCACTTTATCGTGCTGTCTTAGTATCACTGTCGAGCTGTACAGAATCCCTATGTCGTTATCGTGCTGTCGTAGTATCTCTGTCGAGCTGTACAGAATCACTTTGTCGTTATCGTGCTGTCGTAGTATCACTGTCGAGCTGTACAGAATCACTTTATCGTGCTGTCTAAGTATCTCTGTCGAGCTGTACAGCATCACTTTGTCGTTATCGTGCTGTCGTAGTATCACTGTCGAGCTGTACAGAATCCCTTTGTCGTTATCGTGCTGTCTAAGTATCACTGTCGAGCTGTACAGAATCACTTGATCGTGCTGTCGTAGTATCTCTGTCGAGCTGTACAGCATCACTTTGTCGTTATCGTGCTGTCGTAGTATCACTGTCGAGCTGTACAGAATCACTTTATCGTGCTGTCGTAGTATCACTGTCGAGCTGTACAGCATCACTTTGTCGTTGTCGTGCTGTCGTAGTATCACTGTCGAGCTGTACAGAATCACTTTATCGTGCTGTCGTAGTATCACTGTCGAGCTGTACAGCATCACTTTGTCGTTGTCGTGCTGTCGTAGTATCACTGTCGAGCTGTACAGAATCACTTTATCGTGCTGTCGTAGTATCTCTGTCGAGCTGTACAGCATCACTTTGTCGTTATCGTGCTGTCTTAGTATCACTGTCGAGCTGTACAGAATCCCTTTGTCGTTGTCGTGCTGTCGTAGTATCACTGTCGAGCTGTACAGAATCCCTTTGTCGTTATCGTGCTGTCGTAGTATCACTGTCGAGCTGTACAGAATCACTTTATCGTGCTGTCTAAGTATCTCTGTCGAGCTGTACAGCATCACTTTGTCGTTATCGTGCTGTCTTAGTATCACTGTCGAGCTGTACAGCATCACTTTGTCGTTATCGTGCTGTCTAAGTATCTCTGTCGAGCTGTACAGCATCACTTTGTCGTTATCGTGCTGTCTAAGTATCTCTGTCGAGCTGTACAGCATCACTTTGTCGTTATCGTGCTGTCGTAGTATCACTGTCGAGCTGTACAGAATCACTTTATCATGCTGTCTTAGTATCACTGTCGAGCTGTACAGAATCCCTTTGTCGTTATCGTGCTGTCGTAGTATCTCTGTCGAGCTGTACAGAATCACTTTGTCGTTATCGTGCTGTCGTAGTATCACTGTCGAGCTGTACAGAATCACTTTATCGTGCTGTCTAAGTATCTCTGTCGAGCTGTACAGCATCACTTTGTCGTTATCGTGCTGTCGTAGTATCTCTGTCGAGCTGTACAGCATCACTTTGTCGTTATCGTGCTGTCTTAGTATCACTGTCGAGCTGTACAGAATCCCTTTGTCGTTGTCGTGCTGTCGTAGTATCACTGTCGAGCTGTACAGAATCACTTTGTCGTTATCGTGCTGTCTTAGTATCACTGTCGAGCTGTACAGAATCCCTTTGTCGTTATCGTGCTGTCGTAGTATCACTGTCGAGCTGTACAGAATCACTTTGTCGTTATCGTGCTGTCTTAGTATCACTGTCGAGCTGTACAGAATCCCTTTGTCGTTATCGTGCTGTCGTAGTATCACTGTCCAGCTGTACAGCATCACTTTGTCGTTATCGTGCTGTCTTAGTATCACTGTCGAGCTGTACAGAATCCCTTTGTCGTTATCGTGCTGTCGTAGTATCACTGTCGAGCTGTACAGAATCACTTTGTCGTTATCGTGCTGTCTTAGTATCACTGTCGAGCTGTACAGAATCCCTTTGTCGTTATCGTGCTGTCGTAGTATCACTGTCGAGCTGTACAGAATCCCTTTGTCGTTATCGTGCTGTCTTAGTATCTCTGTCGACCTGTACAGCATCACTTTGTCGCTTATCGTGCTGCCGTAGTAACACTGTCGACCTGTACAGCATCACTTTGTCGTTATCGTGCTGTCATACTATCACTATCTTGCTGCTCTGACATCGCTTTGTTGTACTGTCACCATTGTGCTGCTGCAACACAGCTTTATCATAATCTTGTTGTCGTATTTTCATAGTATCACCAACGTGCTGTCATGGCAACACATTGCTATAATCGTGGTTTCGTACACTATCGTGCTGTGTGTGTGGGGGGGGGGGAGGGATAATTTTATCACAAGCGTTCTGTCGTACTTTCGTGGTATTATCATTGTGCTGTTAATGGAGCGCTGCGTCGTTATCGTGCTGTCGCACTACCGCAGTTTCCACCTCCACCCCCAGCCAAATGCACATCTACATAATGCCGAATAACAAAACTTCTAAAAAGGGGTGATGATTCCAAAATTACTCGATATAGAGCTGAAGTTCTTGTGCGCATTCGCTCATTACTATTAAACATTTATTTAGTTGACTTAGATCTCCTCCATTAGTTAATGTCAAAGTTATTGTTTGACACATATTTAAGTATCAACGTTGTAAGACAAATGCCTCAACCCACGGAATGCTTGATAGAATAATAAATTACAATGTCCAAAAAAGGAACAAATGTAAAAACAATAATCGGATATCAAACTCCGGACAATGCTGATGATATATGCAAAGTTTCATTTAAATTAGATGGAAACAGCTGAAGGAGCTGACCACACATTGTGACAAAGAATGATATAATGAAGTCTAAAAAGCGACTAAATTAAAAAAAAAAATCGGACATGTGAATCCTGACAATATGGTCACTTTAGCGTAAAATTGCAGATAAGTGCTCCTTTATGCCAATGCAGTTATTCACTTTTTTTGCGCTGAGTTGACGGTATGTTTGCTTGTCCAGTTAAAGTTGATGTGAACTAAGGTGCATTTTTGTCGGACAGAAATTGTAGGAGATTAAGCCCACAAACTGTATTTATTCTATATTATAGTCTCTTCACTGTACATCAATATACGACATAGATCATAAAAACATTAAAACAGTGTACACTGTCATTCATATATGAATTATAAGAGACTGCAACAGATAAAATTGACTTCTAGTATAAAAAGCCAGACATAATTTTAAAACATACTCCTATTTACTATTACCGGTATTATCATTAATTATTATTCTATCATTATTATCTAAAATCTAGGAATTAGACAGAAAAAGTACTTAAGCAGTGCCATTTAAAAGTTTACACAATGTACATATACTGTAATATTTCAAAGCCCAAAGGGGTCATATCTCAAGAAAAAATATAGGACGTGTAATTCCCGAAAATATGCGCATTTCCACATCCAGTTTGCGCTATATAATACTAAGTTCATTTGAATTGTATGGAAACCGTAGGAGTCAAGTACACACGGTGCAAATATGGAAATCCGAAAATGACCATACCTCCTAAAGAAAGAAATTGGACATGAAACAGGGAGGGGGTGGGGATAGGGGATGGGATGTGAGGGGAAGGACTTGCAGTGGTATGCTGTAAGGATTAAGTGAGCGAAATGTTGTGCTGTAATAAAAGTGATGGTATCTTAAACCAAAAGTACATGTGCTAAAGGTATGTTGACTCTTACGTGGGATTTTGCTTTGCATTTCACAAATCAAATATGCCAGTGCTGTGGCGTAAAACCTTTTCTTAAATAACGTTGTCTTTTCAGTCGGATATCTGTAAAAACAAAAACAAAATATAGCAGGTTATGCGCTCTGGTTCAATGTTTACAAATAATTTTGTCCTTTTTCCTGACAGATTTGACACTATTCTGCATGTTATGAAAGTCTCGACAATGTCTTCCTGTCCACCTAATGTCTATGCTGTATATGCTGTATTTTCATTTGAATTGGATGGAAACTGTAGGATGAGTCGAGTATATATGGTTGCTAATGTATACCAAGTTTCACTTGAATTGGATGGAAACTGTACAAATGAACAAATGTAGTTGTAATAGATTCTATATCAATGTCAAAAAGGACCATGACATATGAACATTGCTTGGACATAAACGTCCTGACAATATGCGCATGTCTGCTTTATGTTGATGATGTGAACAAAGTTTCATTTAACTTGGCCGTGAAATATAGAAGGAGATGAGTAAACAATGTACAGATGTAAATGTTATATTTCGAAGTCCAATACAGTCCAAAACTCAAGAAGAAAGAAATCGGACATGAAAGTTTTACAATATGCACATTTCCGCTCTATGTTGATGGTACATACCATGTTTCATTGGACAAGGATGGAAACTGGAGGAGTTTGGTGCAAATGAAAGTGTGACGTGCGGGCTGACAGACTGACAATTCAGGGGTCTTGAATACCATGGCATAAAAATGGCAGACAATTCTCAAATTGTTCAAGATTGAGCTATCAGTCTTTTGCTGTAAACTTTCTCTTTTTGCAAACTATCATTTTACCCCAATTAAGTTACTTTAAGTGTCCTTTTGTGAATAGAAATTATTGTCTTAAATGTCTGAAAAATAATTAGTTCAGAAAAGAAGATAATTCTTAAATTATCATCGATAGAGTTATGGTTCTTAGGCTTCGCGTTCCCCTCATTGCAGTCTAAAGTTAACATTGTGTCAAGTCATCTTAAATTCCCTTAACAGGTGACATAGTGATTCCTATACACCATAACATCCAAAATACAAATATGATAAATTAAGAAATATTATATATTGGAGTAAAAATCAGTCAAAAGGCCACCAGAACTCTCAGCGTTTTTACCTTTTGTCAGTCTGGAACGTCGTAAATGCGGGGCACATTTAAATAACTAAGCAATAAAGGAATTAATTGATATGATTACAATGAGTGCTCAATAAAGATTTTGATGATAGTCAGATAAAGGGGAAGAACGTTTTCAAATGAAAAGAAGAAGATTGGTAAAAGTTAAATCCCTTCCCCATTTTTTTTTCTGTGATCTAGCATTAGACTGATTAGTGCCAGCTGTATGTTATCTATTAACTTGAAACACAACCTTTTTAGTAACTAAGTAACACAGTATACGTTGACCAGAAAAAGGTACTTTGTGTAGAGGGTTATATACGCTGCTTTGGCAACGTTCGTTCTTAAAATGTTATTATTTTAACTATGTTTAAGTCTCTGTCAATGGGTCTGAGGATGATCATACTGCAAATAAACTTTTCAAACTGACATCAGTCAACAACAAATTACATGCGATTAAAGAAGTTGAACTATGTGCAATGACGATTAACAGCTGGATGAATACGAACAAGAAATATCTTTAAAAATGATGGTCGGCGAATTGTAATAAGGAAAGAAGTTTATGAATTTTTCATCTAACATTCATCTTTCATCTAACATTTTCAAATTGCAAAACTAAACACCGCACTTTAACAATTTAAATGGTTCTCTTTTAATTTTTCGCAAAGGTTTCGTAGGGCTGCAATTTTGTTTCGTTTATCCTTAGACGAATAATTACAGCAGTAGTTTGATGAAGATTCATGAAGCGGTTCATGAGAAGAGGTCATTAAACGTGTTTATATTTTTAGCTAAATTGGTCCCTATCCCCATTTGTAACAAAATAGCAGGAGAACTTACGATATTGTTACACATCGAGTTTGATAAAAATCCATTACATTTTAGTGGTTAATGCGAAGAAAGGCATATCTACTTTTAGCTATAGTGGTCCCTAATAGGGCCCAAGTTCCTATGTAAATAAATTTGGAAGAGGACCTTATAATGATACTCCAGACCAAGTATGACAAAGATCCACCAAGCTGTTCATGAGACGCTGTATAAAGGCATTTCTAGTTTTAGCTCTAGCAGCCCCTAAAAGGGGTCAAATATCCCAGCTGAACAAAGTTGGCTGCGGGCCTAATAAAGATGCTACAAATCAAGTTTGATTAGAATACATGAGAAAAAATCAATTAAAGGATTTTTTTATTTATTATTTTTATTTATTTCTAAAATATGCCAACTGATCCCACTTTAACAAATGCATATTCGCTATTCATGAATCTTTGGACAATGACGTCACACCTATAAAAAAGTGAAGGTCAAGCAAAACATACAATTGTAATTATTTCAATATTTTTGTTTCATAAGCAAAGTTTGACCGTAGTCATATCACATAGATAAACTGTATGCAACGTACCTTCATTTCAGTGTAATGAGATTCAGTCATTATATAGCATATATATAATAAAACAGATTTCAACTGAGTTCAATATTTGCATACCATACTAAAGAAAAATATTCAAATATAATTAATCAGTTAAATAAATTATAACAGATATATCAAAGCAAACAAGTACTCATTTAATAAGTCACAAAAGCAAGAAACCTTTTCATATACAGACGACAATTGTAACAAGGAAAATCTTTTAAAAAGCACTTCTCTACATAAAAGACTCTTATCACACCCTTATTCATGTGATACGCAGACCGTATTCAGCTCTTTCTTTAATTTGATATATGTTGGTATTTGAACAGGTTTTTATCATATTTCTTAAACTTACTTATCATTTTGAGATATATCAATATTCTTGCTAAATATACTGAGCCAAAGTTAGCTTTAAAACTGTGAACAGCGTCGTTTAGGATAAACGCTTTGTCTACATTTCACTCAGCGTAGCACAATCAACAGAGTGAAAGAAATTGACACTCTCGTCCAATCTGGCAGAGTGTTAGATAAATCTTCCATTTTGATAAATTATCTATAATGCGTTATCAAGTAGTTTGATTTGCAAACTGAAGTCACGTGGCATAGGTAACGAAAACGAATTTAGACGGCGTTCGCCGAAAAACTAAAAATGAACACATCAAAGACGGAGTTTATTATGTTTGGCAGTAGAAAACAGTTGAATAATGTTGTTCCAAGGAGATTAACATTTCTGGTGATAAGGTATTAAAAGGTATTTGGGCGTTTTTCTAGCTGAAACGCTGCTTTTCAAAGAAAGTGTTAAAACGAAATGTTGTACAGCTATGCTGAACTACTTAAGGATTATGAGTATTCAAGGATGTTGCAGAAATACTTGTTTTGTCACTAGTTGCATTTGGACTATTGTAATGTTTGATTTTATGGAATAGAAGAGAATGAAATAAGAGAAATGCAGCGTATTTAAATATGTGTGCAAACATATTTTATACCGCAAGGTATTTGACGGTTCTAGGGATGCCCATTACGACCTGCATTTGCTACCTATCAGTTTTTCAAGTACAATTGCTCTGTTGGAAATGCACCAGCCTACTTTAAGACCGGGTCTGAGGTCTTCGGACACTACTAAGGGGTGCTATGTTGTTCCATTCAACGTAAGAAAGTTTTGATAACAGAGGTCCAAACATCTTTGAGTATCGGGCAGTAATCTAAATCCTAAGACATTTTAAGAATAGTGTGAAAACACTATTTTATAGATTTTTATGCATTGTTTTTAGGACATAACAGTTAGGTATTGTGGTTTACAGAGCTTTATCAGCTATATTTTTTCCTTTAAAGTTAATTTAGATTTATGTTTTTTTTTTTTAATTATAAACGCCATTGAATATATACTTGTATAAAAAAAAGGTGTTTAATCAAATAAAACATTTTTAGTGTCTGGGAGGTATTCGACCCAGACTGAGCGTATATTACAAGGAAATATAGACATACTCACGACGAAGTTCGAGCCCCTACCACCAGAACATAATACATTTCAATGCACGTACATATCTTGGATACAGTTTGAAATCTGAAGTAGCTCTAGGGGCTAGAGTGGATGGAACATTAATGTGTGGTAGTATATCTTAATGCCCTTACATGCTGAGTACATCCTATGGATGTGTAAGTTAATGTATCCATTTTATATTTTACTTTTTAAGAGTCAATATAAGTAGCCTGTTACCATTTTTGCATTTTTTTTTTTTTTTTTGGCATTTGACGGGTCAACTTTTGAGACTAAAAGGGCGAGACACTAAGGACCGATCATTTGAACTTATGGGGAAGTGTGGCGGCTGGGATTTTTCTTGGAACCAATATATATTTTTTGCTTTACACGAAAATCAGATTTTTCTTCAGAACTTGAAGGCCAGAATATTTTTCTCAGAGGAAACCACAAATATTTTCTTTCTTTTTCAAAATGCTTTTTTTTGTTAACTTTCGTTATTCAAAAACTAATTCTAAAACTAGCGCGATAAAGATATACATTCTGTATTTGATCATTTGTTTAAGTAAACGAAATAGCTAGTACTACACTCTTTGATTAGATTTTTAAATAAGAAGCAGTTTCACGTTAAGTATAGTACCTAATACATACTTTTACAGGCGTCTTATACCGAAAAGATAAATGAGCCACCAGGGGCATAGCCAGCCAAAAATGAATGTTCAGAGACAAATTAGGGAGGGTTCGAGGGCATGCTTCTCCCGGGAGAATTCTGAAAGGTAGAACAGCTCTGGTACATTTGGTATTTAATCTATACTCTTTTGAAATTATTAATATAATAAAATATACCTGTGAATATAATGCCAAGTCCTTTGGACTTAACAGGTAACTACGCTAATGGCTACCCTACACACACCTGTATGGTTTACCTGATGTTAATTTTCAAGCAAAAATATTTGATTAAGTTCACTTACATTGCTTTTAGGTAAAACAAATGTCATACTATTTAGACCTGGTGTAAGCAGTCTGATGGCTAAGAAGGGAGAAAGAAGCAAAATATCTTGCATAACTAAGAGACAGTGGATCTTTCGCCTGGTCTCTTATGGACTCAAAGAGAGTGATACCATGTATTGCGAGTGCAGGGATTAAAAATTAACTTGGTTGTGAATTTTAGGCTTTCAAAAATATATGCTTGCTGTTTTTGCACTGGGTGCACCCCTGAATCAGACAATGTATAAACAGAATTATAAATCGAGGGCTTAGAGCGAAACTGTATATAGAAATAGAAGCAGACTGACCAGTTTCGTTCTATGCCCCCGATATGTATTGATAGCATGGGTGTAGGAATATCTTTAAAGGTTGAGATAAAGAAATTTCTGCCAAAACAAAAGTTTCATAAGATTTTTACCTGAATAAAAGTTATATTCTAACTGTTTTCATTTATAAAGAGTTAAAAGCTACAAATATCGTTATTTACATTTTTATGTATGTGTTTGAAAGCTGTTTTCAATAAAATAGTCATCTTACTTTCTTTATATCATTTCTGTAGGGGTGGGATATGGGGATCTTCCCCCCTGAAAATTTGAAATTTGTGAATGTCAAGTCCTTAATTTTACAGGAAATATGGTTGTCAGTTGCTTTAGGTATGTGTTTTATAATGACAAATTGGCCTTGGAAAACAAGAGCTGTGGGAGGGCAGCAACGCTTGATTTTTCAACAGGTTTGTCAGGAAAGAAAGAAATGAATGAATACAAAAGTCAAAAAAGGGGCAAAATTTTGTAAAAATGCAAAACCGAGTTATGAAAACTGAACAGTGCAAGTCAGCTCATCAAAGTAAACAAATATGTGAAGTTTCAATCCATTCCCATTACTGGGTACTGAGATACCAGCATACAAACAAAATCTTAACCAAAAATTGCTAATTTGAAAAGGGACATACTTTTTTAAAAATTAAAAGGAAAGTAGAATTTGTTCATTGCAAGTCAGTTCATCACGGTGAATGAGCATGTAAGGATTGAATCCTTTCTCACTCATAGCTGTAGCAGTTTATCGCACATGTCGCTTTCAAAAATGAAGTTAGACACATTCTTATTAAATATTTAAAATATTTCTGTGTTGCGTTAAAAGATCTGCTAAGTGCATGTGCGTGTGTGTCAGTCACTTTTCACAATGCCTATACGCCTGCAATTATATGAAGTTTGTGTCTGGGGGAAAATTAATTTCTAAATTAGAGATATGCAATAATTATTAAAAAAAAAAAAAAAAGATACGGATCTTGCACTCAGCACATCCTCACAGTGCCATGTATCATTACATCATGTTTCATTTAAATTTCTTTTGAACTTTCAAAGGTATTTTTAGCACAGCGTCGAAAAAAATCATGATAGTCATCATTAACATCGTCGTCGTCGTCGTCCTCCTCATCATTATCATCGTAGTATTCATCAACATGATCGTAATCTTCACCATCAGTATTACTATCGTCGTTATTATTATCCTTAACCATTATTATTGTAATCATCACTATTACCATCATCCACATCATCATTATCTTCGCCGCCGTCATCATCAGCAGCAGCAGCTGCAGCAACAGCAGCAACCAGTCCCCTTATAGATCTAATAGGGGATCATACCTACGGGAGAAAAACGCATTATTGCTTCTGAACTTGATTATGAGAGTTGCGTCCCTTAGTTGTTAAACGAATTATTCTAGCGTATCAAATTTTAAGAATCTTCTTCTTCTTCAACATCTAAATTATAGTGAATATATCCAAGCTCAAAACATGTGGCTTTATGTGGTATCGATTTACTATTGATTTATTTTGTGATATCATTGATTCACATGATATTGTTAATATTTATTTCTGGATAATCACAAAAAGACAACATTTTATGATATGGTTATTTTTATATCATACAATGCATGATTATAGATTATCAGAAAATTATCTGTACATGTGTACTTACAGAGTGTTTTCTTTTGTTAATTTCTTGGTGTAAGATATCATTTTTATATCTAACTGTGCATCATAATTCTGAAGAAGGACCAATATCATTTGAATATCTCCGGATGAAATACAAACAACAATAAGAATATTGATCATTTTCAGTAAAAAAGAAAAAAAAAATAGCTGTCTTATAATGAATCAAGCGAAACAAGTCATAAATCAAGTAAAATATTTGCGTTCATCAACTGTTTTTGAATATGAATGGTATTTCCAGTAAGCAGAGAGTAAATACAGCAGAGATCCTGAGAAGTTTCGATTTATAAAATTAATGTTTTTTACAAGACAGAACTTTAAATTCACAGAGACTTTTAACAAGAGATGTCCATAAGACTGTGTGCTTGACTATTCAGCATTTTTAAGCCGAACAGGGGCATCGTATTTGGACAACTGAGATATCTTATTGCAAGTCATGATATTATTATTATAATAACAACATACACGCAAACTTTAACCAAATTTATTAAAATAGCAGCCAAGAAGTAGAAATAATTTCACCAGAGTGCTATCCAGTGTGTCCATATATGGAGGATGCCTTGTGTGAAGTTTCAATCCATTATATGTAGCTGTTACTGAGATAAGTAATACAAAAGCCCAATAAATGTTCAAATTCCTCTTTTCTCACAAGAACGAGATATTTTCTGATGACATATACTCATAACATTAAGATTAGCACACATGGAACACTATGTTTGTTAACTCAAGGAAAAGTAACATTCTTCATTTTAGACTTTCCTTTGTTTTTACAGTCTTCATACCGTACTTGGTTCTGTTAATAGATGAGTTTTTGACAGCTAAGTATATAGCTCAGAGAGCGAGCTGTGCGCTTAGGTGGGGTGTCATATGATGTCTTGAGCCTACGATATGATATGGCGCTGTAATTTGGGGTAGTAAATCTTTCTCGTGCATAAATTCTGTGTAGAATAGAGCAATGCGTTCCTACTTGGAGGTAGAAAGGTATACACCTATGGCGAGTTGATACGGCAGTCATAGCAAATGTATACTAGTATGTCCGCAGGGTTCCTGTCCGCAGTGGCATAGATTTACTGAAATAGATGGTTATAGAATGATTATAATTTTTTTTCTGGCGGCACTAGATGTAACAACTGGCAATTTGACTTTAACAAATATATTGAAAATATTGATTTAGTGGAATATGCATGGCGTTGTCGTGGTATGGCTCACTGGTTGTTGAGTGTGCCACGGACTTTTAACAGAATTGCTCTTAAAACTGCAATCTCTTTTGACTCAGATGTGAGCGGCGATGTGCTTTCACTATGATGCATCTTGTATTTTTAAATGATATGTATTGATGAGAGAGACATTGATAAATAAACTACACGAGATGATTTCCTCGTAATTACGAGATCTTTTCTCCGACATTATAATAGATAAGAAATATATTTTTCATTTAAAACCATTCGGCTTTCGTTAGGGACAGCTTAACAGTTAGATATTAACTTTTCTTAAATTCAGCCAAGAGTTACTGTGTGAAGTTTCAATCCAGAACATGCAATGGTTACTTAGATATCGGCAAGCTCGCTAGTCGGATAGTGGATAGTGGAGCTAAATATAAATACACAGAGTATTCATTTAGAGAGCTTAGTCGATGTATAACTATTTACTGTTATTTTTGTTAATATTTCAACAAACAGCACACAATTTACAAAGTAATAAATGCATTTTGGAAGAAAGTATACATAAACCTATAACACAACTAGTTACTTTTTCTATTCGTGTAACTGACAAGTTCCCAGAATGAATCAGCAATAGTCTTGACAATTTGTCACTGAGAAGCTACTAGATTACTTAAACATTTTAGTTAGCAGTCTGTTTGAGGTATGAAATACTGAAAACATAAATCAAACCCACTATTCATCGGATTCAAAACTACAGGTTCCTGTCGGCAGGTATACTCTATCCTAAACCGCTGATAACCGGCAGTTTTGTTATATTGATCAAATACAATTAAGTTGCCAGAATTTTATTTATATACAGACTGTCGGGAGTGGCATATTTGAATAGAATAGACATTGATTATAGTTTCATAAACTGGCAATTAACTACCATTAATAAACAAAAAACCATTATATTTCACATTAGAGAAACCGGATATCCATCTTGTAAGAAACGAAAAAAATATTCTAAAACTGAAATGAACTTTCACCTTAAGGATAAAAATTACTTCAAAATTCACAGAATTCGACATTATTATACAGAAGAGCTGCAATTCTGCTCATTTGAGCCGTGCCATGAGAAAACCAACATAGTGGGTATGCGACCAGCATGGATCCAGACCAGCCTGCGCATCCGCGCAGTCTGGTCAGGCTCCATGCTGTTCGCTTTTAAAGCCTATTGGAATTGGAGAAACTGTTAGCGAACAGCATGGATCCTGACCAGACTGCGCGGATGCGCAGGCTGGTCTGGATCCATGCTGGTCGCATACCCAATATGTTGGTTTTCTCATGGCACGGCTCATTTAAGTATTTCGAAGTCTGTGAAGTTCTAAATACTGCGAATTTTGAAATCATTTTACCCCTAAAATGAAAATTCTTTTCAGTTTTAAAACACAGGAAGAAAGATTACACGTAATAAATTGTTAAAATGTTTTTCAGAGAAGAAAGGGAACCTGAAACTGTTTTTTTTCTTTACAAATGTGTATGTGTCTTAATCAGCTCTAAGAAAGCATGTAGTTCAGTTGTTGTCCTGTATCTGACCTGTATCTTCCTTTAATACAAAGTCATTAACTGACATGTCGCATGTACCTCATTTTCCTTTGCAAATCAGCCGGAATATGACAATATTTGCTATTCAGAATGAACGCACTCTCTCACACATATCAGTGTTCTGAACAGATGTTCTTGACATTTTCAGTCACATTTGATATATCTTGCCACCGACGTTCAGAATAAATATTACTTTTACAAACAAGATAGGCGTACTTTTATTGCGTCTCTGAGAAAAAAATATAAACATGTTATGTGTTTTCTTAGAATCGCAGAATGACTAAAAATTATATTTTAATTACCCGGGTCCCGATTCAGCGGAGAGTTCTTTTAAATGTACCGTCCGCTCACAAACCATACGTTAAAAAATCACCAATTCCAGCGAGTTATACTGTTTTGGTAGATGGTTATACAAGGAAAATGTCTGTCAATTATTTTGAGATAGTTCCAGTGTTTTCTGACCATAATATTGTAAAAGTGTCTACTAATATGTGTGTTGTTGGTAAGCTGGTAAGAGGTTTGGGGAATGATGTCATAAAATACTAAGAGACAATATCAAACAAGCAGATTTTAAAGTTTCTACGGAAAGTGACCACACAACTTGGCAGCCATGTTTTTAACGAAACACAGTAATTTGTATAATCTTCGTAAGGGGTCACCCAAGAGACACTTGTGTAAACTCTCTATAAAATTACAAAAATGTAATTAAGATTATAACATTTCTTATTTCACACAATGCTAGTAAGAAGAAAATTACCGTGAACTGTTCTGTGTAACATCCGCATTCAAGAACTCTTGCTCCAACATCTGTAATTGTAGACGGTTCTAAATAGTTGTTAGCACTGTACGAGACATGAACCCTGAAAACGCTTGATAGAATAATAAATAAAGTCCACAACAAGGTGGAAATTGCAGAGAAAAATGATAATCGGACAAGAAAATCCCGACAATCCACTACATGTTGCTGATGTATACCAAATTTCATTTCAGTTGGATGGATACTATAGAAAGAGTTGTGTACACAATGTTCTGAAGCAGTTGTAATAAATTCAAAGTCGTATACATTTTATTTCAAATGTGGCCTTCCGTAATTAAAAAGAAAGACATACATGTACAATCAAAACTGAATTATCCGAAGTCACTATTACAAACCAAACTAACTATTCTCACATTATACAATGAAATTATTGACTGTCATACATTTTACAACACGAACAGATACTCGTATCTGTATGAAATCATTCTACTTGGATTTACAATAAGAGCTGTCGGAAGACAGCAACAGTCGTATATTCAACAGCCTTTTCACTAAAGAAAATTGAACGAGTACGTGTAGTTTCAATCCATTCCAATTAGTGGATACTGAGATACCACGTAGCCACACTTGGATTCCGAAGTCGAAGAAACAACAACAACAAAAGAGTGTTATGGAGCCTGTACACTGTAAGTTAGTTTATGTGTGAATTTCAATCATTCCTGGAAGAAGTTACTGAGATACCAGCTTATATACAACAATTTAACCGAATCGGGACCGGCGAGTGCAATAGCTAAATCTATTCTTCTTATTATACAGATTCTGTAAAATGCAATTTAGATAGGACTTGTACTTATACATTGTCATTCCAAACATTCATGCTATTATTATAGAAAATGCGTCTTTAAATATATATTTTAGTCTTAGTTTGTGTTAGGTCTTGTACATAAAGGAACCACTTCGGTAGCCTAGTTGTAGAGCGCCAGCTTGGTGTGCGGGAGCTCTGTAATGTACCGACTCTATTTTTTAATATTCATCATATTACAACTATTTTTAGTCCGTTATAGGCAATACATATACATTATACAACATTACTTTAATATCAAAATTTTAAAAAAAATGACATTCTTTTTAAAAGAACAATGTTTGCGTGAAGTTTTTTTTGAAACAAACGTTATCAATTTGCAAATGCCAGTTTAAAGTACTGTCTCTGTATATTCGTCTACTTGGCCCACTTTGGGACATTGTAGGACGGTAGTGTATGTACAAGGTAAAAGTTTGTATATGTCTAGTCCAGCTGAGGAACAGCTCCCTTTCTGCCGGAGGCTTTCGTGGAATTTGGCAGTGCTTTACCTGTAAAAATAATCACTTTGCTTATAAATTTTATTTTCTCTGCAAGTATTCATTGCTCGGCTGAATGGCGGACTGTTCATAAGTATAGCTTTTTTTCCATTGTTATATGAAATTATTCTTAGTGTACGAAAATATAACCCTTCCGAAATGTGTTTACATACAGATCGGGATGGTTCCATAAAATATCTTTTAAAATCACGTAAATAAAAAAGATTAAGGTTATTTGAAAAATAGATACCATATTGCAAGTTGTAAGAATGTGCATTTCCGGTATAAAAAGATTACATATAAACCAAAGCCCGACCCAGCTGGAAAAGTTTTAATTTGAGACTAAACTCCCTGTATTGTGGGAAAATGCGAGTAGACATAACAAAATTGTACTTATTTTCTCGTGGAATTTACATCAAATACGTCGCCTTTGTCTCTAAAAGTCTAGTAAAAGACGATAATTTCTGTAATATGTTAGTTAATGGCCGTTCAAGATGGCTGGCTACTGATGTAGCTTATGCACGAGATCATTTACGAGGCACGTAATCTAATTAATGTGGTCCGATTTAGGTTCCAGTGACAAATGAAAATGCTGAAATTGTAAGATAATTTCGTTGCTGATTTCTTACGCGGTGGAATGTTGGAGAATATAAATCGAAAGTGCATAGGAAAGTGGCATATAAATAAAGATCTTATTCAAATAAAATCGATACTCGAATAAGTTCAAAGCAGACTTTTAAGAACATGAACACAAAAACAGAAGTTTAAGGGATATACTAAAATTACTATTTGTATTATGAAATAACCCGCCCCCTCCCCATCCCAAATTGAAACAAATTATATAATTTGTATGTATGATATCATGTGAGGTTACCTTTTTCTTAGTTTACACCATTTTATAGCTTTACTAACACAGTAGATAGAGTTTCTACATATTTAAATTTTCTTTACGAGTGTTTTATAAACACACATTATCTATAGAACACATTGAACTTACATTGTTTCAACTGGAGTTCAAATATATAACAAGTGATTGAAATAAAACAAAAAAAAAATCTGGAGATAAATTGTGAAACATTCACTCCAATAAAATATTGCTTGCTTGAATTACACGTGGAATCTTCAATTTTAAATAAATCATTAAAAACTTATATTTTAAACAAATTATAAATGTATCATAAACAGTTCGTACGTGAGTTTTTGATGTTTGAATTTATTTTTGAATATTTTTTTTATCAATTCCAGACATGCAAGTATTCATGTAATGCCATCCATCATCTTTGCCGAACCCGAATCCGCAACATTTCTCAGGCGAAAAAAGACGCATATGCCGAAAAATCCTGGAGCGTTTCATAAACATTTTCAAGATCAGTTCCGTGAGCGTTTCGAAAAAAAAATATTAAACTCAGATTTCATCACTTAAAAGAATTTTGTTTGGATGTTTTTCAGAATCATGTGCATATATTTTTAGCTCAACGGTTATCCGAATAAATGGAGAAAGGTTCGATTGTTCATTCTAAAAAGTAACTCACTGCGGAATAACTACAAATAATTTTACTAGATAAATATAATGCTCGGTATAGGACATATACTCAGTAGCGTTTCAGCGGGCTAGTCCCAAGTCGTTTAGAATGAACATTAATTAAGGCATCGTGGCGGTGTGTTACTGGAATAATGTAAATAGTTCGTGTGGATGTTCGATACAGGATAACTGCACAGTTCTGCTTAGATGTATGAAAGTAATATAACTGTTACCATTTCTACAGATAAAGCTAAGTTTGCGGAATAATGTGATTAGTGAACGTTATTGGTTAAAGTACAGGGTAAATGCAAAAAAAAATAAAAATAAATAAAAAAATAATACAAATGATAACAGTAACCCAGTGGGATTGTGGTGGCTCCAATATCGTGGTTGATCGTTTATTTCGATAACAAGGCTTTGTGGAATAATAAAACTAAATATTACTGGAGGAATGTAAATACTGTGTGTAAATGTTCTATTTAGGACAATAATTGATGCATTAATTAACCAAATCAATGAGCGATTCAAAAGAACTAATGGATATCAAGTTACTCAAAACAAAGAAATCCGTTTAACTCTTTGCTGAAATAATGGTTACTAAAATCAGATCTGGGAAATATTATTTAGAATTTCGTGGTTTTAGTACTCTTTCTGTCAAACAAGGGTAAAGCTTTATACGGCTGTGGGGTTCTCAAATTTCATACCTTACATTGCATTAAGCTGTTCGATATAATAACAAAACAAAACAATTGATTTTGCATCAAATCTGCGATCTGGTTTATTTACTTTCATATGATATACGTATAGGGAGAGACAAGAAACTAAAATGCATTACTGACAAAACACAGAATTTACGAGGAAAATGGGTGTGCCATCTGGTTATAATGCTTAACAAAAGGAAACTAACTTTCTATATTTTTCAAAGTAATTGTTGAACTTAATTGGTCACACAGACTCTCCCTATTATAGTTTAAATCATACAAATTGACATTATAACGTCGATAAAATATGTTGTTTCAGTCATTACAGGAAAGTATATGATCGTGTGGGATAGTCAAAGCTGAAACCTTTGTTATAAACGCGTTCACTGCATTTTGTATATTGTGAAAAGTGTATAGGATTTTTGGAAATACAATATTTACCTTGCGGATGGCCATGCACGTACATTGTGATACGCGTGCCTGTAAATAAGTGCAAAATTGATAAATTCTGAGAACTTTTGAAGGGATTAACTAAATTAATTGGGATGGTAACACTTTCCAGGACCACATCATATAAGTGTGGAATATCCGTTTATAAGCTAGGTAACACTGAAGGATTTTTTTCTTAAATTAAAGAATATTTCAGACAATAACATATATTTTGTGGAGGAAGACCTGGATACTTTTTAAAAGAATAATATTCAAAATGCATCGAAATCGAAAACCCAATCACTGCAAGGACAGTTCGACAGAAAACGGCGGATGCACTCAAGGTCAAGGTCAAGACCACGATCCAGATACAGATAATAACGGCAATCATGAAGTTGCGGTGGAGCTCGAACCAAGGGCTACTTGTGAGTGTAATGACTATTCAGGGATGGAAATTTATCGTCAGTTAAGACCCCTTCTTATATGTATGCGAATATTCGGCTTATTCTTCAAACGAACTACATTTCGAGGCCGAAGCAACAGACCGCAGATGGAAGTTATTGTTTTGTACTGTTTTGTGGTCAATTTTCTATTGGTAATGAATGTATTGCGGTCTTTCACAGTTTACAGAATGGCAGACGCATTTGATAATGTTCTCGTGCAAAGATTACTCTTCACAATTTGGAGTACAGAATGTGCTTTTAAAGGTCTTCTGTTGATGTGGAACTGTTACAAACAAAATGGCCTCCCAAAGTTTTTCCGCGAGTGGGACAACACATGTGGTAATATCAAACTAAACAAAATGTGCCACTTTATGATGAAGAAATTTCTTTTTCTGTCGTTTATATTTATAATATTCAATTCCGTCGTGTTTTCCTTAATTCTTGTCTATGTACCAATACTGAAAAATATTTACCTAGAAGTGGTTTGGAAAAATGCAGTGATGTATGAAAACCATGTCATCTTTAAGACCATTCTTGGAATACTGGCTGTTTTGAATTCTTCGGCGTCAATGTTCCCAGTTTCATTGTTTGTGGTATTATCATTCGCAGTCAGTGAGCAGTTGAAAAAGTTCACGAATGACCTAACAACTGCGATAGCAGAAGACGATTTTAATGGAAGGATAGAGGACTTCCGGTTACGTCATCAAAATTTGTGTGTTCTGGTGGACATTTTGGACCGCATATTCGCACCCATGATTGCTGCAGTATTTATAGCGAATATTCCAATGTTTTGCCTGGTTTTATACACGTTAGTGACAACCATAGATATCCACATATCGTTAGTGCTGATAAACCTTTTCTGGCTGTGTTTCATTCTCCTGCAGATGACGATAGTGTCCGTGACCGCGGCCTGGGTCAATGTCAAGGTCAGTATACTACTTATTTCTTCATAACCGCATATATAAATTAAACAAACTATGTCCATTAATCTATATCCGTAATCAGTTACATAATCAGGTAAATAATCTTATGCATGTAACGCCTGTACGTAACTGATGTATTTAAAGAAACTGTTGAGACAGCGGTCAAGTGGCGTCCCTCTTCTTTGATGCTAGCTTCGATATCTATACTCTCTATTGCTTATTATTTATCTGTTAAATTTAAGTATTTCATACAAAAGTGTTGGTGAGAAAACCAACGGTGGCCATAAGGAGATTAAATGTGGCAGACGATCTTTATTATTAGATACAAATTCTGAATACTCCAAACTTTATCCACTGAATGTGTTGCCCAGAGGATAAATTGGTTCTTAATTTATACCTCGTATATTGATGAAAATGCAAAAAGAATATATGAAAAAATAGTGTGTCATAAACAAATAAACTGCTATTTTGGTCTATTAGGGAACGATGTGCGTTGTCAAAAGAAGTTTTGAAAATTACCCAGTTGACGTCTTGACGGCTTATCCGGTGGTTAAGATATTTAGCAACTCGGCTTTTATTGCTGAGGGTATTGCATTTCTTTTTGACAATAGGGCATACAAGAGGAAATACGACAAATATTTGTTTGTAAGTTCAAACTTGATTTAATGTAGTCCCTATGGTGACTTCCTGGATCATTAATGCCTATTTCAGAACACAGTTAGACCAACTGATGCATGAATAAATAGTTCACAATGTCAATAATCAGCTAAAACTAGTTCTGCAATTGCTTCCGCATTATTCACATTTTTCCCCCAAGAATAGTGATTCATTAACTCCCAAACAGATTGTGGTAAAGAGCTTTAACAAGATAATCTTTTTTAATATCTTAATTTTTCTTCTAAATTTTCTTTTTTCGCTTTTACTCTCTCAGCAAAGTCAATCTGAACTCTTATTATGTGTATTGGGAAGAAAAGAGGCGCATTACAATATTTGAATATCTCCTGTGATAAAAAAAACTCCACAATGTCTGAATAAAGACCACCCAATAATCACAACGCAGACCTACTGATCATGGGGTTTCGGTTCCATGGTGCGGCATTTGTTCTTCCTAACGATTTGATAATAGATGTTGTGTCTCTAATCATTTGTCCTCCACGTCCAGGACACGTTGGCATTTTCTTGCGAAGAACAAAGAATCTAAGGACACTGATAAAGTTATCTACCCGCCGTTTCATCACTGAAATACTGTTCAAAGTGCCGCTAAATCCACAACATGCAAACAATTAAAACATTGGGACAGTCCAAATATACTACAGTTCACATTGTTGGACTAATCAGCAACAAAATAAAATCGGAGTTTGACGGACCAGTGCCACAATACGCTTTTTCTCCAAGTGCAATGGACAATGGCAATAAAAGTGGCGTATACAAATGCGGAAAAAATTGCGAGTATTACAGAGATGCAAATAACTATGTGGCAAATTTAGAATATGACTATATTATGCAATCTAAAAGGGCATTGGCCTTTGACTTATTCGCCCATTTAACAACAACTGGCACTTAGTCATTTCAAAAAGATCGAAACAACCCGTAGTAGTAGGCATAATGCTTCAGCAGTAAAAAAATGTTAGTAACTTGGGTCCTCGCCGTCCTAACCTATGAGTCAAATGACCCTAAAAACAATAAGGTCTTCCTTTTATCAAAGTAAGTCATTACTTTAAGTTTAAGAACTATGAGTATTACACTTCCTTATTTTTAAAGACCGGAAGCAGAAAAGTTAACGGGCAATATTATTGTATAATTCGTCCCGTTTTTATCAAAACGGGTATATAAAACAAAACTGACGAAACAATCGTGGATTAAGTTTTACATTGACTTATAATGATATACGCTTGCAGAAGTACTCAGTAGCCAAATCTATTTGCCCTCGGTCCGAACGAGTGTTATATCGCATCAGAAATAATTTTCCTTCTTTTTTTCAAGTCTTGACTTTATCACTGCAAAATTTGGTTTTGAACTATAGACAAACAACAGACCGACGATTTGATGTTAAACCTCTATTTACTTATTAGCTCCTGGGTGAATAATCAAGAATGAACGAAGACCAATTTGACATACTCTAAGTGTTTGATAATACAGATATCAATACATTTAGCATGTTAATTATTTTGAATTGTCTCACTGTGACACTGTGTGTCATATATGTATGGTCAGCTCATTGTACGTGGTTGAATCTGTATAGTAGGTTCTATCAGCCAATGCAATGTAACAAAATATATATGCTTCTCTTTTTTGGTTTTCAGGAGACACTCCTGCTGCTTTGAAATATATACGTTTTCATGTATTTATTTAATAATAATAATAATAATAATAAAAATAATATTAATAATAACTTTATTTTCTGAAGGTGACATACTAAGTGTAAGAATAAGATGCTACTTTTTGAGCGTTTATACGGGTATACTTGCAAATCCATGATTTGCGCTAGCGATTCTTGGATGATTGGCAAGAGGTCCCGGTGTGGTTTCCATCATTATAAGAAAATCAAAATAATTGTCATGAATCAATTGCATAGAACAGCCAAAAAGGATATAATTCGTCATTCGATGAAAATACAGTGCCTGGTTTTTATTTCAAATTTACATGCCGTCTGAAAAATAAGTTTTTGTTATAATTTAATTTTGTTTAAGTTCTTTTTAAAATTTTGGTGTCCAGTTCTGAATGTTCGAAAGCCGCCATTGTGATTCTCGCATAGATTTTCGTGAATGACGTCAGATAGTGCGTGCAGTCTCGCGAAAAGGTTTTCCTTGATACAGTTGCCCAAATGTTGTTAATACGAAAACAAACGATTTTTTTTCTCTTCTTGAAAAAATTATTGTGAAGGTGAAGGCAGAGTGATCGTTTATTATTGTTTCACCTTTTTATGGAAGGGTCAGTGTCACTCTTATGAGATTCATTTGTCTTGTACACATCTACTACATGAATCATTTCCTTTTATATGTGACTAATTTGCTTTTACATATGTTTATTGTAAAGTCTGAGCCTAAGTAGATACGCGTATCTCTAATCGTATCATGCAAGTAACCGATCCTCCCTTTTCTCAATCTAATTCAATAACAACTCACGTAACAAATTTTCAGTGATATCCACCTCTTCTCACCCTTGAATGATTAAAAAATAAATTACATTAATCTTAAATATCAAAAGATTAGTAAAACATCCTATTATCAAGTCTGAAAATTAAAATGAACAACATTTCCGAAGAACATACTTGTTTTTTTGCATTTTATCTGAAACATTTAAGCAGTAACATTATATGATTAATATGTGTACGCAAACTATTGAAGATACCATTTTATCTCTGCACGAGTTTTCCAGAGAATCCGTCGTTGCTACTTTTTTATTAAACGTCGATGTCAAGATTAGTTACAAACAGCAAATCTTACATAACGACAATGTAATTTACAAATTCTGACGAGCTCTCTTCGATTGATAGGTCTATAGATTGTGATTTCAGAAACTTTTGCTGATCTTTCACACCAGAGATCTTTATTCTCTGTTGCATTTCCGTGAACTATTCGTATTTCTGAACACAAACTCATTAATTTAAAGAAACGCTGTAAATATGTCTGCACAAGTACATTTTAAATTCTGTGTTCAATTTCTGCTGGCAATAAACAATGCAGAAACAGACTGACAAAATCAAAAGTGCCGGGATAGTATAATAATGTTTGAATAATCAAAGAAATACTAGTAATCTATAAATACGCGGAACTTGAAGCCACTAAGCATTAATATGATTAGTATGTGCACGCAAACTATTGAAGATATCATTTTATCTCTGCACGAGTTTTCCAGAGAATCAGTCGTTACTACTTTTTTTTTATTGAAAGTTGATGTCAAGATTAGTTACAAACAGCAAATTCTTACATAACGACATCATCAAAATATCAATGTGGTACACACTTTGATTGATAGGTCTACAGACTGAGATTTCAGAAAGTTTTGCTGACATTTCACACGAGAGATTGTAAATATGCCTGTACAAAACATTTTGGACAAGTTTTAGATTTCTATTTTCAGTATCTAGGTACAGCCGGCAATAAACAATTCACAATTCAATTGAAAAGGTTAGTTGCTAAGTGCCGAATGATTTGAAGCCTCTATGTATTTTATTAAATTCCGGCTTAAAGTAGCGTTAAGACGGTTTCGTGTGATAGTAAGAGGACAGCCTGTTGGTGCCAACGCTGGTGCAAAGTGATTGACATTAGGCAGTAAGCAAGACAAGAGTTGTGATTATTGGCCTTTTTATTTAATGAAAAAAGTTTAATTTTTCCCTAATAGCTTTCAAGAAAGATGGACCTAAACAAAAATATCAACAAAGAAATACCATTTTTTAATCTAACAAGAGACTTCTTTTGAAAAAGTGCATGCCCTCAAGAATAGTGAACTATGAACTTTGACCCCAAAATGTGACCTTGACCTTTGAGTTAGGGATGTGGGTGATGGTCTTATTATGAGAAATATTTGTGGCACAATAATGAAATCCCTTGATAGATGACAGAGTTATTGACCAGACAGGAAAAAAACACTTCTGACATTTGGCCTCCAATTTGAGCTAGGGATCTTGGTGTTTTGCATAACACGCCGTCTCATTATTGGATACATTTGTACCAAGTAATATAAAAAATCCTTGATGGATGGTTGAGTTACAGACTGGACAAGAAAAAAACCCTGCTGACCTTTGACCTCCAAGTGTGACATTGACCTTTGAGCTAGGGGTCTAGATCTTGCACATGAGTCTTTTGACACATTGTCTCATTATACGGAACATTTTTGCAAACTAAGTAATTTAAAATCGCTTGATGGATGGCATAGTTACAGACCGGACACGAAATCGGGACGAAAGAAAGAACTTATGGACGGACGGACGCTGCAATGATTATATGCCGCCTCTAAGGGGGTATAAAAAGGGCCAAAGTTATGACAAAACCCCAAAACAACTAAGGCGTATTCACTCATCTAATGATGATAAAGCTATAGCTCTTGTAGAACTCAAGAGAAGATGAACTAAACAAAACAAATTAACCTCGAAAGACAAATTGTCAAAGCTAAAAAGGCCGTATAATGCAAAATACGGTTATGGTTTCTTTGTGATATGACATAACTACAAGAAATTATCCTACAAGTACTTTGTACTTTTACATATTTTCGTAGGTCAAGTACACGAACGTTGCACGTTTTCGCTAATGAAACTTCCCTTCTTTCTGTTCAGGCATTATCTGCTTGTAATAAGAAATCCAAAGACTCGCTTAACAGATCATATTAGCTGCGTTAAATATTCGTACATTTTGTACAATGTTCCCTAGAGTTACAAAATAGTTCAGAAGCATTGTCCGGAACAACTCAGATGTTTTCTCAATTAAATGCTATTTTGCTTTATATGGCATTTCACAATCCATATTCCTGGTATTGTTTTCTGTTTGTTTGCTTGTTTTCCGATGCTTTCTAAGAGTCTTGCCTAAATAGATTGAGAGATACAGGAGGTCATATAAAACATTATAAATTCGAGATCATTACATATAAGTATATTAATACAGGGTCTTAAATGATATCTTTCTCCGGAGTAGATCTTCTTCATAAAAATCGACCATCAAACAAAACAAAATACAAGAAACAAAATCATCAGCAAATACAAAATAATTCAGCACAAACAAATGTGTTTTCAGTTATGATAACTGTCTAATTTATACACACCAATTCCGCAGTGGGACAATGTATAATCTGGCCTTTTCACTTTCTCATACATACACTCATTGATAGATACCATTAACTTGGCCTATTTTTTTCATATATACATAACATATCTATGTCAGGGGAATAAAATGATAAAATGTAAAAAAGGTAAAAGAATTATTTTCCTAGTGGTAGAAGTGATAAAGAATGTGTATAAAACATAAAACATTTCAGAAATAATGGATACTGCAGTGTAAAATGACTCTCCAAAGAAATTAAAATCCATTATTTAAACCTGTTTCATTTATGCTCAACTATTAAGATCTCATCTTTGATTCGTTAAAGGTGAAGTTACTCTGGTCATGCTCATTTCATATTTAATTCTTTTCAGAGATGTAGATACGAGTTGAAATAAACACATCAAATACCAAGTATTGCCAATGTATGACTGAAGAAGGGCAACATTGCATTGAAAGGCAAACATTTTGGTTATACTTATTTAACTTTCAAAAATATTTGCAAAGAAGTAGATATAAGTGAAAATACAAACACATACATCAAACATCAAAGGGGTGTTGTAATATATCGCATCAGAAATAATTTTCCTTCTCTTTTTTCAAGTCTTGACTTTATCACTGCAAAATTTGGTTTCGAACTATAGACAAACAATAGACCGACGATTTATGTATCAGGAGGGATGTTAAACCTGTAATTACTTATTAGCTCCTGTGCGAATAATGAAGAATGGACGAAGACTAATTTGACATACTCTAAGTGTCTGATAATACAGATATCAATACATTTAGCATGTTAATTATTTTGAATTGTCTCACAGTGACACTGTGTATCATATATGCATGGTCAGCTCATTGTACGTGGTTGAATCTGTATAGCAGGTTCTATCAGCCAATGAAATGTAACACAATATATATGTTTCTCTTTTTTTTTTGTTTTTAGGAGACACTCCTACTGCTTTGAAATATATACGTTTTCGTGTATTTATTTAAGAATAAGATGCTACTTTTTTAGCGTTTATACGGGTATACTTGCAAATCCATGATTCGCGCTAGCGATTCTTGGATGATTGGCAAGAGGTCCCGATGTGGTTTCCATCAGTATAAGAAAATCCAAATAATTGGCATGAATCAATTGCATAGAACAGCCAAAAAGGATATAATTCGTCATTCGATGAAAATACAGTGCTCGGTTTTTATTTCAAATTTACATGCCGTCTGAAAAACAAGTTTTTGTTATAATTTAATTTTCTTTAAGTTCTTTTTAAAATTTTGGTGTCCAGTTCTGAATGTTCGAAAGCCGCCATTGTGTTCATGATTTAGGCATTCTCGCATAGATTTTCGTGAATGACGTCAGATAGTGCGTGTAGTCTCGCGGAAAAGGCTTTCCTTGATACAGTTGCCCAAATGTTGTTAATACGAAAACAAACAATTTTTTCTCTTCTTGAAAAAATTATTGTGAAGGTGAAGGCAGAGTGATCGTTTATTATTGTTTCACCTTTTTTTATGAAAGGGTCAGTGTCATTCTTATGAGATTCATTTGTCTTGTACACATCTACTACATGAATCAGTTCCTTTTATATGTGACTAATTTGCTTTTACATATGTTTATTGTAAAGTCTGAGCCTAAGTAGATACGCGTATCTCTAATCGTATCATGCAAGTAACCGATCCTCCTTTTCTCCATCTAATTCAATAACAACTCACGTAACAAATTTTCAGTGATATCCACCTCTTCTCACCCTTGAATGATAAAAAAATAAATTACATTAATCTTAAATATCAAAAGATCAGTAAAACATCCTATTATCAAGTCTGAAAATTAAAATGAATAACATTTCCGAAGAACATACTTGTTTTCTTGCATTTTATCTGAAATATTTTAGCAGTAACATTATATGATTAATATGTGTACGCAAACTATTGAAGATACCATTTTATCTCTGCACGAGTTTTCCAGAGAATCCGTCGTTACTACTTTTTTTATTAAACGTTGACGTCAAGATTAGTTACAAACAGCAAATCTTACATAACGACAATGTAATTTACAATAATGACGAGCTCTCTTTGATTGATAGGACTATAGATTGAGATTTCAGAAACTTTTGCTGATCTTTCACACAAGAGATTTTTATTCGCTGTTGCATTTACGTGAACTATTGGTATTTCTGAACACAATCTCATTAATTTAAAGAAACGCTGTAAATATGTCTGCATTTCAGAGTCTGCTGGCAATAAACAATGCATAAACCAACTGACAAAATCAAAAGTGCCAGGATAGTATAATTATGTTTGAATAATCAAATAAATACTAGTAATCTATAAATACGCGGAACTTGAAGCCATTATGCATTAATATGATTAGTATGTGCACGCAAACTATTGAAGATAGTACTAAACATTTCGGGCAAGTTTTAGATTTCTATTTTCAGTATCTAAGTACTGCTGGCAATAATCAGTTCACAATTCAATTGTAATCGAATAAATAATCTATAAGCAAGGCGGAATTTGAAGCCTCTATGTATTTTATTAAATTCCGACTTAAAGTAACGTTAAGACGGTTTCGTGTGATAGTAAAAAATACAAAGAAATACCATGTTTTAATCTAACAAGAGACTACTTTTGAAAAAGTGCATGCCCTCAAGAATATTGAACTATGAACTTTGACCTCAAAATGTGACCTTGACCTTTGAGTTAGGGATGTGGATGTGGTGCATGCCACATTGTCTTTTTATGAGAAATATTTGTAGCAAACAATAATGAAATCCCTCGATGGATGACAGAGTAATTGGCCGGACAGGAAAAAAAGAACACTTTTGACGTTTGACCTCCAAGTGTGACATTGGCCTTTGAACTAGGGGTCTTGGTGTTTTCCATGACACGCCGTCTCATTATGGGATACATTTGTGCCAAGCAATATTAAAAATCCTTGATGGATGATTGAGTTACAGACTGGACATGAAAAAAGCTCTGCTGACCTTTGACCTCCAAGTGTGACCTTGACCTTTGAGCTAGGGGTCCGGCTCTTGCGCATGACACATTGTCTCATTATAGGGAACATTTGTACCAACTAAGTAATATTAAAATCGCTTGATAGATGACAAAGTTACAGACCGGACACGAAATCGGGACGAAAGAAAGAACTGGTGGACGGACGGACGCTGCAATGATTATATGCCGCCCCTAAGGGGGTATAAAAAGGGCCAAAGTTTTGACAAAAAAGACAACTAATCTAATGATAATAAAGCTATAGCATTTGTAGAACTCAAGAGAAGATGACCTAAACAAAACAAATTAACCTCGAAATACAAATTATCAAAGTTAAAAAGGGCTATAATTCTTGTAAAATGCAAAATACGGTTATGTTTCTTTTGTGATATGACACAGCTACATGCAGAACTTATCCTACAAGTATTTTTGGTACTTTACTTATTTCCATAGGTCCAGTACGCGAACGTTGCATGTTTTCGCTAATGAAACTTCCCTTCTTTCTGTTCAGGCATTATCTGCTTCTAATATGAAAACAAATGATTCGCTTAACAGATGATATTAGCTGCGTTAAATATTCGTACATTTTGTACAATATTCCCTAGAGTTACAAAATAGTTCAAAAGCATTGTCCGGAACAACTCAGATGTTTTCTCAGTTAGATACTATCTTACTTTATATGGCATTTCACAATCCATATTCCTTATTTTTTTTGTATTGTTTTCTGTTTGTTTGCTTGTTTCCTGCTGCTGTCTAAGAGTCTTGCCTTAATAGATTGAGAGATACAGGAGGTCATGTAAAATATTACAAATTCGAGAGCATTACTTACGACTTATAAGTATATTAATACAGGGTCTTAAACGATATCTTTCTTCGGAGTAGATCTGCTTCATAAAAATCGACCATCAAACAAAACAAAATACAAGAAACAACATCAGCAAATACAAGATAATTCAGTACAAACAAATGTGTTTTCAATTATGATAACTGTCTAATTTATACACACCAATTCCCCAGTGGGACAGTGTATAATCTGGCCTTTTCACTTTCTCATACATACACCAATTGATAGATACCATTAACTTGGCCCATTTTTTTCATATATACATGAGATACCTATATCAGGGGAATAAAATGATAAAATGTAAAAAAGGTAAAAGAAATATTTTCCCAGTGGTAAAAGTGATAAAGAATGTGTATAAAGCATAAAAAAAATCAGAAATAATGGATACTGCAGTGTAAAATGACTCTTCAAAGAAATTAAAATCCACTATTAAAACCTGTTTCATTTATGCTCAGCTATTAAGGTGGCAGGGGAGTGCAAATTTGCGAATTCCACATTGACGTGTGGGTACCAGTGTTGAAATATCCATAGAAATCTCGTTTTTGCTTATTTTTCTTTGAAACTACTATGGACCATTGCAGATACTATAGACAACATAAAGACGCCTCTCCGGTCCTATGCACCTGTCGCTTTCCACGCCAGATGTAGTGAAAATCGGCCACAGCACCCAAATTTTATAGACCAAAAATAGCCTAACCGGGCCTCACTTTGAACTATGCCATTCATCCATTTCTATTTTTAAATCCAATTTCGTAGCATATATGTAAAGTACGAACATAGATGCATACCCAGGTGGTGTGGAATGTGTCTCCCAACCACCACTTTATTTCCCTAATTTTCACTTGAAAAAAAGTGGATGGATGACAGCCGCGCGTCTGGCCGACTTTTTGTTCTGATATTTATGTTTTAGCCTCAACCGGAAGTACGGAGCCAGGAATTTTAAAACACCCGTCATGTAGAATCATTAACCGTTTCAAATTCCCCAGATATATTAAAGAATTAATAATGATAAATAACCAGTAAGATAGATATGCCTTTATATCTACCCTGTCCTGTTTATACAGAAAATCGACAGGGGCCAAACTACGAAACCGCTCCCCTGCCACCTTAAGATCTCATCTTTGATTCGTTAAAGGGGAAGTTACTCTGGTAATGCTCATTTCATATTTAATTCTTTTCAGAGATGTAGATACGCGTTAAAATAAACACATCAAATATCAAGTATTGCCAATGTATGACGGAAGAAGGGCAACATTGCAGTTTTTAATTAGTTGAAGGGCAAACATTTTGGTTATACTTATTTAACTTTCAAAAATATTTGCAAAGAAGTAGATATAAGTGTAAATACAAACACATACATCAAACATCAACTTAATGTGACTACTCAGTATATGGTAATGCAGTTTTAAACCGAGATAAAGGACAATACCTCTGGTGATACTAAACTGATCCCCACCCCATACTAAAATGTAGATATCCGCATTAACTGTCACCTAAAAGTGAGCAAATGTTATCAATATAAGACACAATGCATTTTAATGTATCAAAGGGCAATTATCCTGATCATACCAAAATAACTTTCGAAAATATTGCAGAGAAGTAGATATGAGTAAATGTAAAATCCCACATTAAATATCAGCTGAACGTGAGCAACCATTACCTAGATATAACAATGGAGGAAGGTTTTGAATGAATTAAAGGGGAATAACTCTATTATACTATACTGATTTTCAAATAAAACCCATTGCAGGATAGCTGCTTTGAGTAAACACAAATAGACACATCAATTCAGTTTGACTAACCGTTACCAAGATATGGCCATGGAAGGAATAATGATTGCAGTTTCGAATGAATTAAAGAGAAATAACTTTAGTCATAATGATTTGAGCTTTAAGACTTTTAAACAACGATGTAATAAAACACTGCAATAAAAGTCGAACTTGACTATCTATCTGAAAAGTTGTGTCATGAACTGTTGAGACAGATTTTTTTGTCAAACTGGTTTAATTATTTCAGTTTCTTTGATCAATCTATGTTATGCACCTGGCAAATATGAAATCTGATTTTGAATAATGACTGACTTGACTACGGCATATTTTACAGTTTGTACTGTAATATCCCCATGCCTACAATATTACCTCTTACTTGTGTGGTAAATTACCTCTCACTGTCGAAGATCGCAGTAAAGATCAGAGGAGATGGCGAACAATGTATGTTTTGTTGACCTGAAAAGAATAGTACATCAAATTTGTATCATGTGTTTTGTTACACTGTGTCATATACTTTCCGAGATTTGAGCGTCATAAATATAAAAAAGAATGGACAATCACAGTTCAAAACGAAGAAAAGCTTAATCCTTCATATAACACTCGAGTCCTTCTCTAATAGTAATCTATGAAGAAAACGAATAAAAGAATTAGTGAAAGATAGTCTTTTTTTCTCTCAAATTCTCACATACAGAGCGACGTGTGACCGAATACCTTAGCTCGTAAAAGACTCTCAAAATGTCATAATATGATGTTCATAAGTTCGTTTATAACAATTAAAATCTATCAAACTGTGAGTACAGGAACATACAGTAATCTGCAACATTCTGCTTAATTAACATTTCAGAAGAAAGAACATCTACAGAGTTCACAGAGGCATGTAAACACATGATAATTATTTTATATACTAGTAAGAAAATTATCTTAACAAGAGAGCGATATTAAAAGGAACCATCGTTTTTCATAAAAGTGAGGGCGTTATTTGTAAATTTCTGGCTTGGCACAGTGTCTCAAAAAAGGTAAACATTCGTTATTATAAACCTTTTTTATATACAAAAAATGAAGGTGAAACTCATGAAATATACTGGCGTCAAACACGAAATAAAAAGTCGGTTCCAGCAAACGCGTTTTCAATTATGAAAATTGCACGTTTTTGTCTTTCGGACATTATTCAGGCCTTTAATGTTCGTACGAACATCAGTTTACGCAAATACTTTGATAATTGCAAAAGTGACTTTCGCCTTTGTACTTATGAATACAGGAAGTTTAGCAATGATGATTTCAGTTTATCATATCTTTATATAAAAACAAACATTATTAACTAATTTCTCAGTAAGACCTGAAGAGCCATGACATTTGATTTTCCTTTTAGTTCTCATTTACAATTTTATTAACTATAAGTATTTTTAAAACTTCTTATATTTACTGGTACTGATGATAAACTCGAACAGAAAATGAGTTTTTTTACGTGTAACTTTTTTATTTCTGCAAATTGTTATCAGTGGTTGAAAATAAAGCTTAGCTCTTACTGAATAATTGACATAATTTAAATTTATAATTAGTAAGCAAACTCACAAGAAGTGAGGCCCTGAAAGGGGTATGTAAAATGGTGACTGTACGGACGTTGACTGATGATAAATTCGACCACTTTGTCATTTAAAAAAATCTCATTAGTATTATATTGAAACTTTCTCAAAAATGTTGCAACGGTCATTCCCGATCAGGTAATGGAATGTGACCCAATGTCAGGCCTTCCACGGTGTGTTGACAGTGAGCATGCGCAAAAAACATCCTCTTCCCCAGTATTTTTGGATAAATATTTTTTAAACAGACAAATGTAAGTCATTTATTTAAACAGAATATTTACCAATTTTGTTTTTGTTTACACCAGTTGGTGTTTAAGTGGTTGCTATTAGACGGCATGTTCAGTTATATAAAAGAACAATTGCAACTGAATAATTTGAAGGTGGTCGACTTTATCATCTGTTCGAGTTTATCATCAGTACCAGTAATGAAGAAAGTAATTTTTCATAATGAGTCATAGATGTATTTGTTTTACATTTATTAATTTATTTCAGAAGAAACTTGTAAATTCTAGTACCATAGCTAAATCTTTTACATTCGGCGAAGAGAGCCTTTTTACCATTTCACCAGTATAAGCATTATCCTTACATTTACTATACACCTGTTTCGAGTAGATATTATCCAAAACATTAACTCAGTTTTTATATAAATTTATGCTTATTCCGAATTCAGATACTTCCACGTCAAATTCACCTTCTCAGTGCATGCAGGTTGGAAGTCTGAAGCACACTTTACACTTACTTGTTGTGGGGGTGAAATACAGCCATTACATAATTTTGGTATTTCACTAGTTAAGTAAAGATTTGACGTTAACATGAGACATTGGTCGAAATGACTTAGTCTATAATAGGTAAATAAAGAAGAAATTTTGATGTTTTAGCAGGAAAAGCTGCCATGTGATAAAAAGAATATTAAACTTGTGTATTTCCACATTGTATTTATTACACTTGATGAATAAATTTGATAAAACGGCTCGGCAGAGCCTCACATATGATTATTTCATTCGATTGATTTAATAAATTAGACACTCATTATCTCTATATCTATATCTCTTCCATGATTCCATTTTCATACCTGACATGATCCAATTAATTTTCTATTTAATGCAATATCATTTAATTCTCTGATTAAAACAATTCTTAAATAAGTGATTTCACAAGTCTTATGTTATATTCTATCGTAAAAAGCTAATGTTCATTGATACAAACACGTTTAGCCTTAACAAATGCATGTCCGCGAAGAAGGTATATTTATTTAAATACTTATAAATTGAGAATGTAACAATTTTACCAAAATATATCACACTCCATCACATAAATACCTTGAATCGAAATTTTACAACAAAAACTAAAAGCGCGAAAGTCAGGGAATCTGATAATTCAGTTATTACATTATTTTTGGATCAATCAATTCGAGGACCAATAGAAGTGAATAAAGCTCTGAAAAGTCACAGACTATTAATTTGACGCCGAATTAATTGAAAGATACATATTGCACAAAAACATTGAATTGTTAAAGGATACAAAAAGGTGAATGACGCAGGGCTGCTTGATCAATACAAACCCGAGGACTGAGAAAAGCGAATGCAACAGAACTATTAGACAAATACAAACAAGAGAACTGAGAAACGGGAATGGCACAGAACTGATTAATAATACAAATCCAAGGACTGAGAAAGAGAATGGCACAGAACTAGTTGACAAATACAATCTGAGGACTGATAAAAGCGAATGAAAAACAACCTTTGACAAATACAAATCCTAGGCTTAGAAAAGCGACTTCTACACAACTACTCCATTAATACAAATCCAAGGACCAAGAAAAGCAAATTACGCAGAACCGTTAACCAATGCAAATCCTATAGGTGAGAAAAGCCAGATATTCACAACTGCTTGATCAATTCAAATCCGGAGAGTGCGTAAAGCGGATGACGCAGGTCGGCTTGACCAATACAAAATACGTGACCAGTACAATCTGAGGTTGAGAAAAGGGAACGACAAAGAACTGCTTCACCAATTCAAATCCGAGGACTGACAGAAAGGAATGAAGCAGACCTACTTGAACGATACAAAGCTGATGACTTAGATAGCGGACCGATGAAATTTATTGAGCACAATTCAAGAAGTAACATTGTATTTATTGTATTTAAGTGAATGTTTTCATCCCCGGAAATATTTTCGTGGAACAAAGATTTTTGTAATATGCTCTCAAGTACCAAGGTCAACACGCACGTATCATAATGCTTCTTTTAGGGGTGGGGGAGAATCTAGCTGCAACAGACGTAACATTTATTAAATGATTTGGGACATTGAAGATAAACCTGACTGATTAGCAGGATTTCCGTGGATATTTTGTAACCCGTAATAAAATGCCAGAAGAACACACGTCTTATGTTTATACAATTTGATTTGAAAACGGAAATAAGATTACACGTCAGTGTGACATAGATAAAATTAGGTTGAGCCCATTAATAAGACAACCACTCAATGAAATAATGGTCATAAAATGGAAAGTTTTTCGCTGACATGTCTGCTAGAGACAAAAATCGATTAAAGCAGTTGACCTGTACTAACAATCGGAAGTTTACGTAATATCTGGATGCTATTTCGGCATTCTCCAATATGTTTTTTTTTTATTATTATTAAAAGCCATTCGAGTGCTGAGCTATATTGTACGGTCGAAAGATGCCGAATGGATTAACGTGAATATATAATTGCACGTGACTTATCGAGTGTCATTACTGATCGACTGACTGAAGTCAAAACCATTCGCAGCAATCATTGAACATTCAACCTCGTGATAATTTTATATTACAACCAGCTGAAGAGTATTACTGTTATAATAATTAAGCGTTTGCATGGATTACTACTAACAATGCGATGAAATGAATAAAAAATATCCCGCGAGAAGGCCGATCGTAATGGAATCTCGGAAACAACATAGACAACGGAAGCAGAACGTCGATGGCCAGTATCTACCCAGATAGCAGACATGCGTTGGCCCAACGTTGGGCCAACGGCAGACTCTTCGTTGGCCCAACGAAGATTTCCAACGTTGGCCCAACGCCATTTTGCTAATTGGCGCAACGTTGGCCCAACGGTTGGTACACCGTTGGCCCAACGACTGGAATCCTACACATATCGTTGGCCCTCCGTTGGGCCAACAACTGGTATCCTGCACTTATCGTTGGCCCTCCATTGGGCCAACAGCATTTTTTCGTCTATCATGGTTGGTCCAGCGTTGGGCCAACGCTATCCCAACGGTTACGAAACTGAAAAAAGACTAAAACTAACATTATTTAGTAAGTATTTTATTTTCAAATAGTTGTGATTTTGTTAAACTTTAACAAAAAGAAATCTAACAGTTATTTAAAGTTTGTTTGCAATTTTCCTGAAGAAATATAACAGAATATTTCATCACTACAACATGTCAATTATTGATTCCAGCCTTTTATAAATCTAAATATGTTTCTTTTTACAGTCACTTATTAAATCCCACTAATTTAAAAGTGAATAACTGTCTGTATATTAACTCATTATATATCCAAGTTCTGTTTAATTGTTTTCTTTTCTCACTGAAGTTGCTGCTTTCCTTTTTTCTTCTTGTTTTTTCTTGTGCACCACAATGCTAGGCACTCCATTATTACTTTCTTGAACAGCACCCTGTAAAAAAATCATAATGTTGATTAAACCATCTACGTCAAATTGATAACAATATAACAAAAGAAATGCACATAAACCTCTGGATATAAACTTGCGTAAAATGTATGAATTTTATTTTGTCTATATTTAACAGAGAAAAATAATGTTAGATTTAACGAGAATATGAGTTATTTTATTTAAAATATTTAATACTCAACACAAGTGCCATCCGCCGGCTTTAGATAAAAGTATTTAAACGTATGTTTAAGTCACATGGATATTACTTGCATACAGGATTAAGAAATTCTCTGTTTACTTGATTCCACAACTTTATAAAATATATTCAAAAACTTCTACTTACAGTTTATAGCTGGTAGACCGGGTTTTTGTTAAATCTAGATCTATCACATGTATAACAGTTTCCTTTACTTCACATATATGCAGCTAGAAATCTGGCCTAGAGAGCAAAATCAACCACATGTTCTGGGATTTCTTACATAACCGGGTTAACGAGAGTTCATGTTCTGGAATACTCAACAGATTTATTGTAAACATGTATAAAATTAGATATTTGTTATAGAGTTAGTAGTGTTTTTTTTTCTTTTTTTTTAACTTTCTTTTTCAAAGTAGTAGATTTGAAATAGTTCAAAATGTCATTACGGCTGCAGATAAATTTTAGGTTTAATTAGCCCGATTTAACTGATTACGAATTGGTGCAGAAAAGTATTTAATTATTAATTAAATATTGCATGTTACACGTACACAACGTGTATACCTGTAGGAGCTTGTGATTAAAACATTCACCTGTAAAATATATAATTATTATATTATTATTTTTAATCGGCCAACGTTGGGCCAACGTTGGGCCAACGATGTTTTCTCTGTATAAGTCTTTCTCTGAAAATCTATACTGGGCCAATGCAGAGATATCTGTGAATGAAATTCAACGTTGGTTCAACGTTGGCCCAACAGCTGTATTTACAATACTTATTAATCATTGTTGGGCCAACATTGGCCCAACAACGATTATCCTTTGACGGTTTTTCGTCGTTGGCCCAATGACTTCATGTTTACAGGGTATATGCATCAATCGGACTTGGCCAAACTCGTAAATCAACATTAGTTTCAATAAAAATCAAGGCAATCAAATTTGTGCCTATGTCCATTTAATACACTGACACCTTCATATTGGAACAATTCCAAGCGTTTTTCCCGTGTTATAGTAGAAAACCAATCATGTGGCAATTTACAATGAAGGCTATTCCAGCAGCATTCGCTTTTTTTGCAGCAGTGATTATGTAAAACCTCATTTGAGGAATAAGAAGTTTAAATTCGTTTTCTGGTGGAACTGTCACATACACTAAACACATTTCCAAGGACAATGGTGTACTATACCTTATAACAAGCACACTTTACCTCTGCTAAACTATGTGATATTTTTAGTGGCACAGGTAAAAACAGGGAGCGCTAGTGAACACTCGTATCATGTTTTGTTTGTACAATGTGTAAGCCATTTCAGTGTCGGCGATGGTCAGTTTGCTCAATGGAAATAATTTTTAGTTAGTGAGCTTAATTCAAGTATCACTGGACGCTTTTATAATCATTGGCATTGGTAACTTCTGTTTGGTAGTGGACCCATAATGGCAATAGGCAAATACCGTATTATACGTATGCGACATCGGCATTTAGCGAAAATGCATGTACACGTTGATTAACATATACATCCGAAAAATGTCGAACTGTCCAACGAGAACACGTAATCACACGGATATTGCCGATTGTCATTTCGGTTGTACAAACTTTATCATTTACATTATGAATGTTTCCTCAGTGCTGCGCTCACTCTCTTCCGAAAATTTTCCTGAATTTTACACTGTATTCCCTGCCTGAGGGAACCGTATCACACATCTTTGAGCTTTTAAAGGCACTGACCTCCAGATTTTGGCTAAAATGATCTTTCTTTCAATCTTTCAAATTGAAGTTTGGTCATATTATGAACATTAGAATAGTTTTTGTTTCTAAACTATTTTTAAAATGCCATATTAGGAAAAAAAAGATGATCGCGTCGGGAATCGAACCCGAAAGAAATATTCCGCTGTCGCTTCCAATAACGCTACATATAGGAGTTAGTGTTCAATGCCCATTAAATATACATATTTATAATCGAGGCAACTAACCTCGAGTTAAGCGTTATAAACGCTTTTCGATTTTCATCGTAAATAGTAGTTATTCTCATGTGTTTCCGTAACATACAGTTTGTCAGTAATTAAGTTTCAAAGCATATAAAAAAATCTTTCTTTTTTGTTTGTTTTCGAACGATCTGGAGGCCATTGCCTTTAAGAATGGTTAAGATGGTATAACCCTCTGTCATAAATGGTAACATCTGTAGAGAATCCGACTGACATCAGCCTGTGACTCACGTTTGTAAATATCAGTGTAGACACGATGTCGCTAAAATAAAATCCATTCCATTACGATTTTTTTTTTCATATAAATTTGAATCATGCAATGAATGAAACCAATAAACTATACAAATATAGAGACGGAGGAACAAAAGAAAAGAATTTTCAATTAGGAAATTAGGAAATGTTTTTAATAGTGCCTTTATTATCCATTTTTCCCAGTCAGACCTAGTTTCTGTTTTCTTACGTTCGTCAATTTTCCCATTATCTTTGACAAGAAAATGGTTAATATATTTCCTTTGTATGCAGGAACAACACAATTTTATCATAAAATAGTTTTCAATTATCAAATCTCTATAAAAAAGTGTTCTTAATAACTTATGCTTAGGTCGGATATTAGGAACAATATCTGTTGTATTTTCTTTGAGTACCAGATTTTTCTACAATCTTGGTAGCTAACCTGTAAAAAAAGTTTTTATTGCACTACCAGAAGGGAATAAATAACTCAGACCTTAGAAATTTACATCCGTGTGAGGAGAAATTGTTCAAGTTAAATGGTTGATTTGTACTTCCTTAATATGCGGTCGATTGCAGTTACTTGAGAAGTATTAGGATTCAAACCAAGCGCGTTAGTAGTTTTCCGAAATTCCACATTTACACCATAATACTATTTACCAACTGATATATATTTCTCTCTAAGAAAACACATTTACCTGTCGAAACATCACGTGATTATTCATATATAAAATTAATGAAAAAAGTCACGGTATTCAGCTGCACTTTCAATCAATACAATAGCAAAAAAGTAAAACTTCTGAGTAACAGACATAGTAATTCAACTAAGAATTTCAGACTTCAAGAACATTGCGTGCACATTATCATAGAAATATATGAATATTTAAAAAAATGTTTTATCATTCAAAACAATTTATCTATTCTCTCAACTATCCTTAACAAAATTGTGTAAAAGGTAAAAGTTGCGATTCACGACAAATCACGAAAAAAACGTAATATAGTATCAGTGACTCATTACAGAGTGTCTCAATTGGGGAAACTGACGGTCTGACACCTCAAAAGTTTAGAGGTCTACTGAATTACAATTCTGCTCTTTTTATCACCTTCATGGTTTCTTTTTCGATTTACCAAATAGGTTATTCATCTTTTACCGGCCGCAGGTCGGTATTGATTTCATCGTTACTTCCTGTTTATATCTGGGGTGAAGGTCATTTAACAGCTGATTAAAACTGTACATTTTGATTGTTGGATGAAAAATTCCACAGGTTTCCGATTGGAATAGATAATATTGTCTTAAGGAGTGTGCAGGTGCAAACAGCTTCAACAGTTCAACTCTGCCAATCTGATACGGAACGATTTACAATCAACTCGTCCCCTAGACAACTCGTACCCCAGTCAACTCGTCCACATTTTGGTCATTTTTTGTCAATGTTTCCTAGATTATGATTAATCTTAACAATAACATGTTTAAATTAACTCTTACCAAAACGAAATGTAAGAGTGCAATAAGTTGAGATACTGTGACAAGAGAAAATCTAAATACCTTAACATGGCAACTTTCCAGATAGGAAGAAAACATAGGCTTCAAGTCTTATTGCATGTTTCTTTGTATATTACCAATTTTATTTATGTAAAGCCATTTACAGTAAGTCAATAATATAACATATTTCACTGATATAAGTGTCAATCTCTTTAATGTAATAACAATACAAATATAATAAGTAAAACAGCTGATCTTGTGAGGTCTCTGTTATAAATAACTTATAAGCGTGTGCACCAGATGCATCTACAACAAAGCTTCACAAAACATTTTGTAAATTTGCATTTACAAAAAAAAATGTGCAATGTGATGTCATATATCACTGTCAGAAGTTGTAACTCTTTTATATGAGAAGTATTTCCAGGTATTTTCATTTAAAGGTCCAATACTAAGGAAAGTGAACATTTTAATTTCTTTTAAAAAGCACAGAAACTATTTCATTTTATTGGAAAATGAAAGTTGGTATGTGGAAATTCGAAATAAATCGCAGTATATGTACAATTATTTTTCTATGAAGTATGAAGAAAGTTAAAAAGACCTGGGGGTCATTCTGTCGATTCATTGAAATTTCAACATAATACACATACATTTCTTTGAGTTCCAAAGGCCTTCTGTAAATTTTGACCTGCCAATCTTCATTATTTAGTGTCTTGCAGAAGTCTATGCACTGGCTATGAAAAAAATTGCCAACTCACTTTCCCTTAGTAATGGACCTTTAATTGCATTGCAACATTGTTTAGTTTTGTCGGATCTTAATTCAGTCAATAACCATAGTTTACATGGTCTATCAACAGATACCAAATATTTATATGGAAATGAATTTAGCAAAAGCAAGTACGCTCTCTGTTATTATGACCATTAACACCGTCTTAACCGTTCTCTGCCATGTTGATTTACTTGGAAATACTCCACTTGATAAAAATATATATGTGCATGATGTAATATATCTGTTAGGTTGTATTTTGCCAGAATTCTATAATCCTAGAACCTGCCTTTCATCATTTAAGTATCGTACAAGTCTGTTCACAAATATTTCTGACCGAACATGCACAAGCATAAGTCTCAAGTGAATCGATGCAGTTGATATTAGGTATAACTCCACAATGAATGCAGTCCCTTCTTTCTTATACTGGTGGTAATCAAGTTTATAAGTTAAAAATTGTCGCGAAAAAGTGTAAGAACCCTCACATATCTATATTTCATTTGCCAATAAAATCAAATTCATGTTATTAAGCAAAGAAAGAAGATTGAGTAATTTTCAGTTTAATATAACAATATTTTAGATGTGTTTGAACAGCACATGTTAGTTTAATCATTTCTTGAAAACTATCTCATTGTTAAGTATGAAATCCTGTTTGATCTGATACGTATAACCGTCACTATTTATATCACCAGACGGGTCCTAATCTTTCTGCGTTACGGTATTAGGAGTGTGCTACTACCGAAAAAAAAACTTGATTGTAAATGACTTTTAAGCCGGCGCTAGGGGTATGATGAGTGTTGCATATTTTATCACCTCTCCTGAACACTCAGTCAAATCGAGTATGCTGTTAAATGCGCTTTGTGCTACCAGTATTTTTTTCTTACAGAATTTATCAATTATTCCATCAGTCCTTCAGTACTACCATATGACGGTTGTAAAATGTCTCCCAGTACTTGGTTCCATCGGTGTTTATATTTTCTGATCATTTGGGGCTCATGAAGTTTATTCATTTTTATATGTATTATTCCACTTAAGCCGGTGCTAGGGATTCTGTACAATTCAATGCCGCTCACATATAGGATCAGTCCCACCGAGCCAGCAATTATATTTTTGCAGTCTATGCTTTAAAGGATGTTCTTATAAATTTTATAACATGGCTTGGAAGAAAAATTACAGGAAGAATATCCATACCTTAATCATTAGTTTATCCCAAAGCTGTTGTATATTACCTCACGCTGTATGATACTTCTGGTAGGAACTGGGGAAATTCAGAAAGAATTCACGCTTTGATTATCGTGATAAATTACCTGACAAACCATACATCACATTATTATACCACATTTTCACCCCGTTATATCTTTTCACGTCACCTTTATGAAACTTAGAAAATAAATGTTTTGTTTTATCCTAATTTTGAACGATCAAGCAAGGAACTTATGATTTAGTAAATAACAATTGTCATTGATATTTGGCCATTTCCTCGATGTATTTGAATGTCCAAGATATTCTTTTTTCAGAGCAATGCTGTTAGCTTTTGAATCGTTTTGAAAAAATAATGGAGAAAGATTCAATTAATGGGAATTTTTCAAATGATATCATATATACCTTGTATTAACAGGCCAAACACATCCAACAGGACGAGTTGGAACATTTACTGAATTCTTCAATTAGCTATAGAAATTGAAATGTCTTAGATATATTTTAGATTATTTTTCAGATAAGTGATATTTAATATATATTTTCATACAAAAAGGCCTGTCTAAAAAGCAGTATCTTTGCTGATATCGACTGCACTTTGTCTTGATTTTACAAGAAATAAATAACAATATACCATGATGGTCGTTTATATACCTTTTTGTTGTCTATGTTTCCAAATGATCTTCTAATATAAATTTTACCTATTTAAACAATAAAAAGTGTTTTTGATACATACTTTATCCTAAAAAAACATGTTTATTATGAATGCACTTGTTTCATTATTACTGTTCCATGTTATTAAACTTGCATTAGCACGTGCACCGAGTGAAGTCCTGGAAAAATAGATAATCTACATAGTGAAGCGTAATTAATATATCTGAAAAGTACAGACAGACAGACAGACAGATACCTTTATTTTCTATCAGGTTACACACATGAAAATTACATGGTATAACAACATGATAACAAATACATCGTATGATATATATAAACTGGGTGGTTTGAAAATACAATATTATATATAAATATTGACTTTTTTCTGAAGATGTATAGTAGATCTAGCATGAATAACAATTACATCAACATAAATAATATTTTTGTTATCTACAGTTTTCTTTACGGGGGTAACTCAAAAATAGTATTTCGTATTTAAATGTCGTTTCTACAATATACAAAATTACACACACAAACTATAAACATAAATAACTGTTTCATTGCATGATAATATCTGAACAGAAAACGAGAGGCTGTAAATACTCAACATCAATCTCTAAGCAGTAATTGTAAATATTTATTTCTAAAACGAAACACGTCCGTGATAGATAATTCAATTATGAAAAAATGGATACATAAATTTTATAAATATAAAGACGAACCGTGGGAATAAATGAGCTTTCAATCATAAATTTGTTCGAAAAGTGTTTTTTTTTACAGTTTTATTATAACCCTTTCCCTCGGACATCAACATAAGTCTGGTCTTTTTATTTGCTTAAAACACCAGTTTGCTTGACTTCAAATTTGACTTTGAAATTCATAACTTTGAAACTCTGAAAGAAAAGCTAACTTTTTATTTATCATACGTTTCAGCATCTCAATAACATACAAGACTGTCCTATACAAATCTTGTACTGTCTCCGTTAATGTGTTATGTTGTTTTTGTGAGCGGATTGAACAAGAGCTAGGTAGGCTAAGCTTCTGTGGGATCGTGGACAATACATTGCGCTTAATAAATCCAAATGAATAATTTGATTTTCGTGATTGGCTTGTTTATGCGTGAGTCTCTTAAGGTCTATAACTTGGTAGAGAATTTTGTTGTTTAAAATATAGATGTGAGATGATCTTGTGCTGATGCTTATCAAATTGCATTTCTTGACATTGAACCTCTTTTCCCAGGTATTGACCCATCTTCAATTGGTAAAATGTCATCTTGTTTGGTCTGGTTGTGTTGGCATATTTCTCTTGTGCGGTAAAGACAGTCTTCTAGGGAATAACCTTACTTAAGTAGGTCATTTAAGGGGCAAGAAATGAGTAGGGAATCGAGCAACGTTTTTGGAGTAAATTACTCTTTTTCAACATGGTGCTTTGTGAGGAAATGCCTTAACCAATCATTGATGACCGTCTAAGTTCTTAATTTTGTACAGGCGTTGTCATGAGGTACAGGTCGAAAACTTTCAGCAGATCGAATTACTTTATGACACCATGTTGCATTATATGGTAAAGAGTTGCACTTCGCAAGAATATACAGATCAGAAACCACGAAGACAGGTAATATGCTCAAGTAGCCGCCACAAGAACAATGAAAGTGGGCGGTAATTTTCTGGAAGACGGATATCCCCTTTTTAATTACTGTTGCGAAATTTGCGATAACCCAGTCCGGTGGAAGCTGCCCGAAGTTGATTGAGAGTTGTGGTTCTACCCAGGTATCCGTCCATGCTGAAATAATGGAGGGGCACTCAAGGTCTACCTTCACTATCAAAAGCTGGAAATAGCCATATGCCTTGTAACTGTGTCGGTGTCACCTTAAATCAAACAATAACAAAACAAAAAGCATCGTCAGTTGTCTGTTTTATTTCTGCCTTATTCTTGCAACTGCCACAAACGTTTCAATAATTTGGGTAATATACTTGACAAAGATTAACTTTGATTTTGAATAACCGCTTAATTGAATACGGAATGTTTTTGCGATGTAAATACACATAATCTATCTGAAACCTGTGTAGTAAATTACCCATCACTGCAGGAGATTCACTGTTAGCATCAGAAAAATAGCGAAAGAATTTCCATTAGAAAAAAAAACGTTATATTATATATATCAATCTAACATTAAAAAATGCATATACGAACGAAGGTATCTGTATTGTTAATATTAACAAAACAGCTGTGCCTTAATGCAGCATGCCTCCAGATTTGGCTAAAAAATAATCTTTCTTTCAAACTGAAGTTTGGTCATATTATGAACAATAGGATATGAATTTTTGTTTCTAAAATATTTTAAAAGTTCCAAATAAAAAAAACGGTTCGAATCCCGGACCGCCGCGGCAATACAGACATTTTTCCGTCGTCGTAACCAATAGCGCTATAGTTGAAGTAGTGAATAATAACTTCAAAATATAGATATTTATAATCGAGACAGTTTACCTGGAGTAAACGCGTGACAAACGCTTTTCGATTTTCATCGTAAAAAGTAGTAAAATGCTTGACTCAAAAATTACAACAGCTGAGGTGTCTAAAGCTATTTCTTCTCTAAATAGAAATTAAAGTGGAGGTTATGATCTACTTTTACCTGAGATATTTATTGAAAGCAATAATTTATTATCACCAACTATGTGTAGACTTTTTAATCATATTTTTACAAGAGGTATTTATCCGATTTCATGGACTAAAGCAATTATAGTCCCAGTTCGTAAGAAGGGAGATCCCGGGATGCAAATAATTATAGAGGTATCTCTCTCACAAGTATTTTCTCAAAAATATTTTCGATAATCCTTGATAATAGATTACGTCAGTGGTCTGATATGAATGTTACACTTACAGATAACCAATTTGGGTTTAGAAAAGGTAAAAGCACCGATGACTGTATTTTTGTACTTAACTCTGTTATAGATTAGGTTGTTAAGCGGGAAAAAAAGAAGTTGTACACTGCATTCGTAGATTTTCGTAAGGCATTTGACTTAACATATAGAAATGACATTTGGTTTAAGTTAGTAGATATGGGTGTGTCTTGTAAAATTCTTACAAGTATGTATGAAAGTGTTAAATTATATGTAAAGGTCAATGGTTCCTTAACGGAATTTTTTGACAGCTATATGGGCTTAAAGCAGGGGGAGCCATTATCTCCCTTTCTATTCATAATGTTTGTCAATGATATGCAAGATTACTTAGCTGATGACAACATTGATGCATTTCGTGTAGACGAAATACAAATATATTTGTTATTATTTGCTGATGATACTGCTTTATTTTCGTATTCTGAGGAAGGCTTACAAATTTGTTAGACAGATTATATCATTACTGCAGTAAATGGGGTATAGAAGTAAATGCAGATAAAAACAGTTGTTATGGTTTTTAGACAGGGTAATAGGCCAACTAATGTTTCGTTGAAATATAATGATACATTTTTGAAACAAGTTAAAACTTTTACATATCTTGGTGTTACTTTGTCATGTAATGGTAGTTTCTATCAGGCTCTAAAGGCATTATCTACACAGGCATTAAAAGCCCCTTTTTTTCTCTAAACTCACTTTTTGATAACGTTAGTTTAGATGTTTCTGATAAGATAAAACTTTTCAATCCTATGGTGTTACCGATATTGTGTTACGGATCTGAGATATGGGGTTTCCATAAGTCTCCAGACATAGAACGTATATACCTAAAATTTCTTAAACAAATTCTTGGTGTTAAGCAACAAACATGTAGCAGTGCAGTATATGGAGAATTTGGTGTATTTCCTATGTATGTAATACGTAAAATTAGAATTATTAAGTACCGGTACAAAATCATGAATATGCCTAATACATTAATGCACAAATTAATGATGGCACAAGGACATAATAATACATTGTTAAATAGCTGGTCAGTTAATGTGAGAAACGTATTAAATGAACTTGGATTTTCCTTTTTGTGGAATTATGATAGAATATCTGAAACAAATGTTAATGCAGTAGTCCAGAGGATTTATGACCAGTATTTTCAGCAATTGTTCGCTGAACATGATTCATCTACTAAACTGGATTATTATAAATTATTATTATAAGTTAAATTTTGTTCAAGAAAATTATTTAAGCATAATAAATAATGATGCTCATAGAAACGCTTTAGCAAGATTAAGATGTTCGTCTCATAATTTAGAGATAGAAGAAGGTCGTTATAGAAATGTTGTTAGATCTGAAAGAGTATGTAGTAGATGTAATTTGAATCAAGTTGAATCAGAGTTTCATTTTGTGTTAGTTTGTCCATTGTACAGAGATCTGAGATCACGTCTTTTGAATAGGTATTACTATACATGGCCCAATATGACGAAATTTAGAAAACTGATGTCTACATCAAAAAAGTCTGTTCTAGTTAAGCTGGCGAAGTTTGTTTATCTGGCTATGAGGGCTAGAAATAATAATGTTTGATATACTTAATTTATATATATACTGTAAAGTTATTATACTGTTTGACTTAGTAACGGTATATGATACAATTCAATTGATTTTAATTTTAATGAATTTAAGCTTATGTGTTTAATACGGTACATACATTTGTATATTTCTTAGTTTCATGCTATGACTAGTATTGTCACGTTTATAAAAAATTGTCATGCTTTTCGATTCACTTCTGTTAAGCTAACCGCCAAATGACAGTTTTTGGCGAAAAACATGTATATATGTTTATGCCAATAAATATTTTGACTTGACTATTAAAAACAGCAAATTCTCATGTGTTTCCGTAACATAAAGTTTGTCAGTAATTAAGTTTTCAAGCCTTCTTAAGAAATATAGCATTTATTTCAAGATATCTAAAAAACTTTTTTTTGTAGAACGATCACGCTGCTTTAAATTGAAATTAACAAAGGTGTACAATCTTTTTTGCAATATTTGGGGGTATATTAGTTTTTGAATGAAACATTTCATGAAGATCTCGTGAGTTAAAAAATCCAATATTTATCGACAGGATGGAATATCAAATTAATTAGATTCAAAAAGGTATCCAAAACAACAACAACAACAACGAAAAGAGAGTCCAACAGCAATGTCTGAAACTTCAATGTTTATGATTAACAGAAATAACCAGTTTTAATGAAATCAATCCATTTATATTTGTCAATTACTTTAATAGCTTGCCGAACATGTCAATTAATGTAACACGCTATCCTTTTCAAATAAGTAAACCAACTGTTTAGATAGGTTATTGTACAACGCAAATCAAAACACGTAAAGTAATAATCGTCCTATAGACTGGAGAAGTGGTGCTTGACCCCAAAAAACGTATTTCGATTTGCATATGATTATTCCAAGAGCATAGCTAACAATTATATAAGAAATATCTGACAATCAGACAAATTGCCACCGTTGAAAATCAGAGCACAAAATTACTACAATATATCAAACTCATTCTCCTGTCAGATTACTTTCGACTATTAAATATTTGAGCGAGACATCAAACACATCATCTTGTTTATGTTGCAACCATCAATCATGTTTCTACTGATAAATTCTCTATGAAGTATGTAATCTTTTCTGTCTCATAAACACTTGTTTATCTTACCTTTATAATTACTTCCCCTTATACGCCTATAATAGTTCATGCCCTTGTCACTCCAAAAACTGTCAGAGATATTACACACATAAACCAAGTTATACAGTAAAAAGACTTTCAGTAATTATTGAAACCGACTTTCAGTCTATATGAAATCCGCCGAAACATAGATATTCTTCCATGTTTGACAGACGAAAAGGTGCAGCAGATAGTGTTTTATCGAAAATGTGTTTAACTTTTCATTCGTCCTGTGTGCTCTGTACCATCAAGGGATAAGACCTTGCCTCCTTATTCGTAATTGCTGAATGTGTCTAAACATTTTTGGTGTAAAGATCAATCAAGAACAGACACATGTAACAGTTTAAGCTAGTATTTTCGTGCCGCCTTTCTTTTCTTTTTAGGTCGCCCTTGTGTGTTTCTTATTATCCCCCGACGAAAGTCGGAGGGATATAGTTTTGGCGTTGTCCGTCCGTCCGTCTGTCCTTCCTTCCGTCCATCCGTCCGTCCGGAGCCATATCTAGGAAATGGTTGGGATTATTTATATAAAACTTCATATACATGTTCATCACTATGAGTTCTTGCGGCCCGTCAAGTTTCAGTCAGATTGCCCTGTTAACACCAGAGTTATGGCCCTTAGAAATTTCTAGTGTTAACTATATAGGGTACTATAAATATGGCAATTTCTGCATCATAACTTTTGATATATTTGACCTAGAACTATGAAACATAAACAGAATTTAGATCACCATAATGTGGTTGTGTACACACAATTTCGTTCGGATTTATATGTAAATTAAGAGTTATTGCCCTTTAATTATATAAAAATCTACATATTTGTACATAACAAACTTACCATTTGGTACAATTTCATTAAATTTCTTTCATTCTTTTACATGAACATTTATTGTAAACATGTGAAGTTGTGTACCCACACCTGGTCACCCCCTTACCTTGACTAAAGAAATTATTTGCTTCTTATTAACATCCTTAACTTTTTGCCGGATATATTATTTTGCCATTCCTCACCACAAACCCTTTCGGCGGGGGATACCAATTCATCGAATTTGCTTGTTTAATATTAAAGGCTTTAACATTTGTACAAAAGCAATAATTAATATTGTCATAGAATTATGAAAATTATGAGAACCATTACCTGAAATAGAATATTGTTCATTGTTAAAATATTTCAGCTTTCCTTTAATACTTACAAGAGCCCATAAAGTTACGTTCCATTTCCGCACAATTTCCCCATTGGCTGACATACTTAGGTTGTATCACTAATTATTTCATAATGATAATATGCTGGGTTAACCCTGAAATTTGTTTATGCTAATTACAAGCAATCAAACTGAACAGACAGGAGCATTTAGAAAAATAAGGAAGGCAATCACGCTGCGTAATTAGCATTTCTGTAGAATATATACAACATTTTACAAACACATAAATTTACATCATAAGTATTTCATAATAGCATAGCTTAAAGTTCTATAAGGCTTTAAGGATGAAACAGCTGTCAAAATAGATGCTATGCATGATAACATGGTTAGAAAAGCGCTACTTTTAATACTGCACATGAACATTTGCAGTGTAAGAGTCATAAAGGGAGGTAATCAAAAACAATAGGTTCAATAAAATTCAATTCTATGTTTATCAATATGCAAATCTGTGACAAGTATAAGAGAAAACAATTACTGGAAATAGGATTTAAAAAGAAATTAATATATTTTATGTTCGTAACGGAAAATGTGGCAGCCACAGTTTAAACAAAGGCATTATGAGCCTTTAGGGAGAGAACGTTTTGTTTTTTTAAGCAAAATTCCTTTCTCTAGATAACTGACAACGTTATTATACCAGTGTCTCTAAAATGATACACCTTCCTTATCTTAAACCTTTCTGTAAAAACAATTTTAGCGGTAAAACTATATCATAAACAAATGAGAAATTTGGTACCAGCAAATGATTTTTCAATTATATTTTTCTCTGTCGGACATTAGTCTGGGGCTTTAATGTTCGTATGAACACCAGTAAACTCATTTACTTCGACAGCTCAGAAAATGGTACCTGCCTTTGTATTTATGAATAAAAATATTTCTTCAATGATTAGTTTAGTTATCAAGTCTTTATGGAAAAAAGGTTTTTTATAGCTCATTTCTCAGTCGGACATCAGGATCCAATGCTTATTTTTTATTTTCTTTTAGAGAACCACATTAATATGTAACCTTGTAGATTTTACGTTTTAGAAGCTGAGAAGATTTTTTTTATGATTTCACCAGCAGGAACATTATTCTTATCCAAATTTAATCTGTAGATATTCCAAATTCAGAGACTGCCATGAACGAAGCCATTTTCTGCTTCTGTAGACAAAGAAATTAGCATCAATTGCTTGGGAATCTGAAACACTTTTTCAAACAAATATTTCTTTTAAGAGTGTCAATATTTGGACATAGTAAGAATCAAATTTTACCTAATTTCTAAAGTTTATTAGAAAATCTACAGTTTTGCCACATTTCATTATACCGTTATTCCTTGCTTTTATAATACAAAACTGAAATACAGTGTTCAGTTTTAATCAGCTATAACAGAACATAGATGTTTTAAGCAAACTGAATATTTAGCTTTAATTTTAGCTGCACAGTTCTTGATTAAGTGGCTGCTTTTTTCCTTTATAGCAAGCACTTTGTACATTTCTTCCTTAACTATCTAGTATTTGGGCATAAAAGCTGTATATTTGCAAACACCATGACCAAGTCGATAGAACACTTACTCAAACTTGATTTTAGTGAACGAATGGAAGTTTTCGTTAAGTATCCACCGATGTATGTCATAACATATTGGTTGCATGCATAGTGGCAATTCCGATTGTGAATTATTTCACCTTAATTATTTCAGTCATTACAAATGTTTCTTCAAAGTGTTTCTGTGTTATATATGACAACTCGAAAACCTATAGTATATTAACTATCACTGCTGATCAGAAAAATAAGAAAGAAAGGGCACATTTAGACTTTCTGGAACTATAAAGGCATATTTCATTGTGTGTTGACCGTTTCATCTTTTACATTTTTTATTTGTTATTGTAATAAAACTAGAGCAAACTAGTTCTATGCTATCAAAATTTCGAATAACTAAGATCTCATTTCAGCAGAAAGATCTAAAGAGGGCTTGTTAGCTAGTAAGATAACGAAGACGAAGATGTTGCCATTCAAATTGTACTGTACATGCATTTGACCTTTAAGATATTAAAAACTGAGGCTCAGTAGATTCAAAAATAGTATCTCCGCATCACCAAATGAGGGAGCGGCTTGTTAAAATCAGTGCTTTGCTGGAAACATTTCCCTACGGGTATTTTTTCATCAAAAGTTCAGTTAATCAATAAATTATATGAATATGAAATAAACAGTACAGAAAACGTGCTTTTCAGTTAGAAATTATTCTTAAAGTCTACATCATCTTTCTTTTATGGTCTGACCTGTTTCTATTTTCTTAAGACTTTCGCAAGAAAACGGATCGTCTTTTCTTGGCATTTATGTATGAAACCTCCTATCGCAGATGAGTTTTCAATTACAATTTTTTTTATAAAAAAAATGTTCTAAATAGTTTTTATTTTCTCGGTTGGTTTTATTTTTTTTAAAAATCAGTTAATCCGACAACTTTAATAGTATATATTAATTGCGGAGAAATTACTTTTGTTATGATATTATTAGTAATTAATAACAGAGATCGTAGTACTTTACACACATGATAGGAGAAGTTATCAGTAATCGATTAGATGAAGTATGTTTAACCCTGCTACATTTTTATAATGAACTTGTCCATCTTTCAATTTGGACAGTACAATTGAACTGTTAAAAGCACGGTGTATATGCATATCGGACTCCTCTCTGTGGAAAATGACACTCTTTGTGGTAAACAATGAACTCCAACGTCAGTGAGCTCAGAAAATCAAAATTTTCGTTCTGAACACAGGTTTGTGCACAAAAACATATAAACCACGGGAAGACGTAGCTATATACCAATGCCTTGTTATCGTTACATTTGTGTTATCAGTTGACACAAGTCCAAACGAAGATGAAATGTAGCCGGAGGCACTGGCTCGAATGAACATCGTGCGAAGTTTATGAAACTTAAATACGACTTTCCTTGATTATAGCAAGTATCAAATATCTTAGATGTAAAGCCGTTGATCCCATCTTATTTGTATATACACAATATGTGGTTATTTTCATCATATTTCCTAAAAAAACCCGCTCTACTTTCGATTTCGTAAATGCACGGGATCCCTCTCAGTCGGCTCAATTTTGCCTCACAGGATCCCTCTTGAATCTCTGCACACGGCACGGGAACCCTCTCGGACACATTTAATTTTCTATCAGCACTGGCGCCCTCTCAATTTAATTTCAGTGTTAGAGTTATGAGATGGTGTTCGTATTTAAAAGCACCACAATAATTATAGGTTATTAGCTATGCACGAGTTTTGCAGAGGAAATAGATTGCACGACTTTAGGAGCGCAATATTCTTCCGCTAAAGAACGAGTGCATATTTACCGATGCAAAGATGATAACCTTTTTATTACATACGCATATATTGTAATGTAACTACTATAAATTTGTTCAATAGTCTGAATAGGATTGACAATACTGAACTAAATAAAAGAATTAATGCCACGACACGCATTCAATCAAGTTACGCCAAGCATCCTATATGAAAGTCAGGCGTCAGTGTATGGAAAAATATCGATGTTTCCGGTACCAATGTAACTCATCGGAGAGTAATAATCCAGACGTGTGTGCCCGGGCGGACGGGGGTTTGTTATGGTACAGATGTGTCGCTGAATGCCCCCTTTTCAGACTAGCTATGCATGAATGGCCCCTCTTTGTATCAAATCAAATTATACAAATTCTAGTTTAAAAGTTACTTGAGTATCACTATAAGGTATAGGTAAATTTGATAATAAAATTTAAATATCATTATTATTATTATACCAGATTTATATAACGCCCGTTTCACGATAAACACGTTCAAAGGCGCTTTACATATAGCAAACGCAGCCACACAGGGCGCGAAAATCATCCTCTACTAGTACAGACACAGAGCGATCTGACCAGAGGGACAGAGTGAGATAAAGCCCCCAGTACAGACAGAGAGAACAGAGAGAGATACAGACCTGTCCAGCTAACTTAGCCTTGCTCTTTGCGAATAGACAGTCTGGTTCTTTAACGTGTCCGGTGTATAGCATCGATACACGCGAAGCCGCCATTCATGGGAAGAACTAGTACAGGCCTCTTAGTCAGGTGGGAGACACCCATGAGCATCTCAGAAATTTCCAGTTCCTGGACCGGGATGCATGTTATGTGAAATTGCCGATTTATTTTCAATTTAAAGGCATATTAAGGGAAGTAAAAACACCATGATTTATTTCCCTTAGAAAAAGATGTTGTTTTCAATAAGAATACCATCTCAAAATTCTAACATTGAAGTTGAGGGTGCCGGTGCCGATAGAAAATTTTGTCGAAGAGGGTTCCCGTGCGGGGTGCAGAGATTCAAGAGGGATCCTGTGAGGCAAAATTGCACCGACTGAGAGGGATCCCGCGCATTAACGAAATCGAAAGTAGGGCGTTTTTAAGGAAAAATGATGAAAATAACCACAGAAAGTGTATTTACAAGTAAGATGGGATCAACGACTTCACATCTAAGGTACTAGATATTTGCTATATTCAAGGAAAGTCGTATTTAAGTTTCAATAACATCGCACGATGTTCATCCAAGCCAGAACCCTTCGTCTACATTCCATCTCTGTTTGGACTTGTGTCAAATGATAAAACAAATGTAAGGATAAAAAAGCAATGGTAAATAGATACGTATTCCCGTTGTACATATGCTTTTTTGTGCTCAAAAAGTGTTCAGGACGAAAATTGCGATTTTCCGAGCTCACTGACGTTGGAGTTCATTGTTTACCACAGAGAGAGTGTCCTGTGCGCGAACAGAGAGCGATCCGTTTTCTCATTTACCACAGAGAGGGATCCGATATGCATACACACTGTGAAAAGGGATGCTTACCAAAAAGATACTGACTGAATAGCGAACAGTGCAGATCATGATCAGACTACTGGTCGCATAGGCAAAATCAATCTTCTCCAGCATGCTAAGGGTTATTGACTGATTCCTATGCATGCACCCGATTCCAGAATGACATCGGTTCATGTAGTCCTCCGAAAGTCGACATCTACATAACTATACTACTATAAAGGGGTAGAGATAGATAAATACACAAAATGTGTAAGAAGTTTTCATACATTCCAAGCTTCACTTCGGATGAATCTGTTGCATTTGTTAAAAAGAATATTTCATTTCTCATTAATCATACATGCTATTTATAATTCTAGAATACATCATGCCTTACTTTTCACTCATTATAGGTGATGTATTCCACTACTTATCAGGAATAAAATTGTTCAATATAAAAGGGTACGTGTGACTTTGGTTTTAGAAGTTGCAGTAATTTCCAGTTATACCAAACTGATCTCACGTGAAATTGTGCTGAAGTTTATTCACATTTGAGAGAAATACTGTTCTTATGATTAAACAATTTCTTTTCCTACATACAGCAAAGTCCGATGCCATTTCTTGTATCAGCAAAGACAGACATAAAATAGATTTGTTGTGGAAATGCTGCATTTTAGCTGACCTACAAGGAATTTGGGTAGTTCCTTTAATACCAGATTGTTGCATAGAAGATTTTTAACTGCATGCATTGTAGCAGACGCGCATCTTGTGGACTTGAATATGCAACCAGACTCTATAAAACTTCCGCAAACTTTTCAGTTTGAAAATGAAAAAAAAAGTCATGGTTGTGTGCTTGAACGCACGAAGGCTTTATTCATCATTTGTATATATTTAGGGATACAGTGTAAAATATATTTGCTCTAATTGCTCCTTGACAATTTCAGTTATCATAAAATCGACATTTTCTTCCCGATTATGGCGCGTAGAGCTTGCACCTGCCAAAGACTAATATCTGATTTTGAATAATGACTTTTTTGATTACAAAATGGTTTACTTGACATACGTAAACATCTTCATACCAAAATTATTATCTCACTTGTGGTGAAATACCGCTAACCCTAGGAGGTCTTTCATATTAAGAAATTTTCACATTTTGATGATCTTTATAAATTCCTTGAAAAAAAAACAACATCAAATTATACCTGACAATCACCATTTCATACTTTGATGTTGCTCAGTTGGTCTTGTTAATTACGAATATCTAAGGAATCATTTTAGGAAAAATGAACTTTTGGTGGTAGCAAGTAAAGCATTGTCATCGGTATTGGTCCGGATTTTTAAATATTTCCAAAACACTTTTCTATTTTTACAAATTTAAGATACAAAACAGATATATAATATCTTGTTGGATATTTCACCAAATTCACTATTCCGGCTTCGTTTTAACGTGGGTAAGGAACTGCTGATAAGAAAGATAGTGAAATTATGGAAAGTAAACTACATGTAAATATAACTTACTTCTGTATATGAAGACAAGTATCGCGTATTTGTTATTAAATTAGAGTTTTTTTTTCATCAGAGTACAATTTGTGTTATGCCCAGTCGTGTCCTTTCGTAATAGCGACTGAAATAGTGCCTGACATACATATAACACAGGTGCCAGCAAAGTTGGTTCTTGGTCAAGGTCGTACATATAGTTCTATGCTTTTGAAAGGACATTTGGATAATCTTGTTAAAACATGTTACATATTGAGATGAAGTGCTCAGTATATCTTTCACCTCTGTCGTTTTAATGTAACCATTGTGCATTGAGATCAAGACCATTTAGGGTCCAACACGTAAATTGCTGAGCAAAAACGTGCAACCATGCCGACCTAATTATAAGGTGTGTGTTGAGAATAAAGATCATGATCCGTTACCTTGACAATTTCTTCATCAGAAACAAACGTGACATGTAAATCCGTGTAAATAAAAAAAGTAAAAAGTGTTTCTTAATAAAATTATCTTTATCAAAGTTTATGTTATCTAATTACTTAGTCGAATATTTTAGGCAGTCTTCTAAAGAACTGACATGGTAGGCGTTTTTACATTTAATGGCAGAAAGTATTAATATATTATCCCCTTCCTGAGGTGCGCTATAGGGTTTGGCGTTGTCCCTCCGTCCGGAGCCATACCTAAGCTATGGTTTGGAGTATTTGAATGAAACATGGTACAAATTTTTAATGTTTACGGTTGCAGGGAAATGTCACCCTACAAGTTTCTGTCAGATTGCTTGAAGACAAAATTTATAACTATTTGTACTTACAGTGCATAAATAGTGTATGTCTTATAATTTCAAGAATCACAATTTCAAAATAAAGCGAAAGTCAAAGAACATAAAGCTCAATAGCTGCATTTGTTTTATCTTCTGTAGTTACATCTAGATACATTCAATATATAGAGGATATTTGCTTGTTTCATTATTAGATAGAAATATCTTATACGAGTGAACACCAGATGTAACATTTTCAAGAGTGGCATAGCCACCAGTGAAAATGTAAGATTACGGTGTTCATGAGTGAAAGATATATTAATCTTACATGTAAAACAAACAAATTTCTATTTGTTTCATGTTTGGTCTACATTTACTCATTTTATAGTTTCTTACCAGTGAAAAATTTGAGGTTTTTCACTGTGCAAATACCACTCTTAATATTTCGATATTTCACTGAAAAAGATGTAGTGAAACGTTATATACAAGTCATTTGCAAGAAAAGCTGGTTTCCTGACTTTAAAGTTGCATATACCAGAACTAGCATCCGCAGTGTGCTTCATTTGTAGAGAATTTTGTGAGTGTTTTAGATCGCAGGATCTCTGGTACACTTGAAAAAATGTGCAGCCATGCTTAAAGATAATGAGGTACAAAATCTTAAATCATTTCTCATTCTAGGGCTGATTTGAAACTCGTGATAAAAATGCAATTCACAAACAAGTTCCTGTTTCGTAATGTCATATTGTCAATCAAATCAATCTAAATGAATGTTAAGAATGTTTTAAATGGACTGATCCAGATCGTACGCCAAAAAAATATAAATAAATAAATAAATAAAATTATTGCTATATTTCTGGGTTTGAAACTGATACTGACAGGTTATATGTTATGGAAACGCATGAGAAATAGTTGTTGTTTTACTATATCTTTACATTCAAAATTGGAAATGTCTGTAAACTGCCTTATTATAAAGTTTTATATATACGGTCGAAACGTGGTGCTCTGGTCAAAATGATACGAAAGTTTTTATTGCCGAGGCTCGCATCGATTCCCCGGCTCAGACATTTTTTTTTGTTTTGTTTTCCTTTTCAGCATTTTTACAATAGTTCAGAGACAAAAACTCATTTTTCTAATTTTTATAATATTTTAAAGAAAGACCATTTTCAAGATCTGGATTCAAGTCCCTTTGAGGTATTATAAAGCTTTGTGATACTTTATTCATATTAAGATTGTATATAAACTTGTATATTTTAGAAAGGTATTTTGCATCTGTTCACGGATAAAATCAAATCTTCAAAAATGATATAGCTCAATAAAAGGAATGATTGTCCTTTTGAAGAAGACTCACAGGTAGCGGTAACAAATTATGCCCAAAAGTTTTAAATTGCGTTTTGCAGTATTCCCTGAATACAAGGACAATGTCATAGATTTTTATATATCGCTTTTAATTCATTTCATGTCCTTTTATGTATGCAGTTATGCGGGTTGATACCTCCCAAACTCTTTAATTGAAATCGGCCGTTGTTCCCCCAAGCAGGGAAAACTAAATAAAATACGATACATCATCGGGTTTAGATTATCCGTACATGTAAAAGAACAGAGATAGATATCGAATAGAACAGGAAATGCCGCGTGCCAAAAACGCAGCCTCCCCAAAACGAAACCCACAGCACGCAGATGTGCACACACATACATACACACACACAAACACACGCAAACTCACATACAAAGCAAACATACGAGGAGAAAACAAACAAATAAAGGGCACATTGTTTACACTTGAAGATGGGAAAAGCATTTTTATTTTCTTTAGTGATCTGTACCTTTTTTGTTATCAAAAGATATATAATTAGTTGAACCTGCTTAGTAATTTAAACAAGAGGGCCATGAAGGCCCTGTATCGCTCACCTGACACCTCAACTGACCTATTGACCTAAAGATCATCAAGATTAACATTCTGACCAAGTTTTATTAAGATATGGTCATAAATGTGGCCTCTAAAGTGTTAACTAGCGTTTCCTTTGATTTGACCCCGTGACATAGTTTTTGACCCGACATGATCCAGATTCGAACTTGGCCTAAAGATCATAAAGTTTAACATTTTAACTAAGTTTCATGAAGATACAGTCATAAATATGGCCTCTAGACTGTTAACAAGCTTTTCTTTTGATTTGACCTAGTAACCTAGTTTTTGACCCTGCCTGACCCAGATTTAAACTTGACCTATAGATCATCAAGATAAAGATTCTGACCAAGTTTCATTAAGATATGGTCAAAAATGTGGCATCTAAAGTGTTAACTAGCTTTTCCTTTGATTTGATCCTGTGACATAGTTTTTGACCTGACTTGACCCAGATTCAAACGTGACCTAAAGATTATCAAGTTTAACATTCTGAATAAGTTTCATGAAGATACAGTCATAAGTGTGGCCTCTAGAGTGTTAACAAGCTTTTCCTTCGATTTGACCTAGTGACCTAGCTTTTAATCCCACCTAACCCAGATTTGAACTTGACCTATAGATCATCAAGATTAACATTTTTTCCAAGTTTCATGAAGATATGATTATAAATTTGGCCTCTACAGTGTAAACTAGCTTTGCCTTTGATTTGACCGGGTGACCTAGTTTTTAATTCTACATAATCCAGATAGATTCAAACTGAACCTTGGAATCATCAAGATTATTATTCGGACCAAGTTTCATGAAGATACAGTTATAAATGTGGTCTCTACAGTGTTAACAAGTTTTTCCTTTGATTTCACCTGGTGACCTAGTTTTTGATTCCAGATAGCCCAGTATCAAACTCGTTTAAGACTTTATTGAGGATAACACTCTGACCAAATTTCATTAAGATTGGGCCAAAATTGTGACCTCTAGAGTGTTAACAAGCCTTTCCTTTGATTTGACCTGGTGACCTAGTTTTTGACCCCAGATAACCCAATATCAAACTCTTCTAAGATTTTATTAAGGGTAACACTCTGATCAAGTTTGTGTTAACAAGCTTTTCATTGATTTGACCTGGTGACCTAGTTTTTAACCCCAGATGACCCAATATCGAACTCGTCCAAGATTTTATTGAGGGTAACAGTCTGACCAAGTTTCATTAAGACTGTGACCTCTAGAGTGTTAACAGTCAACTTGTTGACGACGGACGGACGGACGACGGACACAGGGCGATCACAAAAATCTTTTCCAAAAAATGCATAAGTTTATATATATTCATAACAAACCTTTGAAAATTTCAGAGATCGCCTTCTGGGCCGATTGGTGCAACATTTGTCTCTGTCAATAATATGTAATATATCAAAGAAAATAAAGTGACAGTGTAAAATTTTCTTTTTCAGGCCCACTCTCCATTAGACCATATCTACAGCATTCGATTTTCAACAACATCAAACGCCGTACAATTACAGGTAAATTATAAGCATTTAATAATTCAAAATATACTAGTATTGCAGGAAAATTATAAATAGTAGCACCGATGAGTGTACAATTACAAATATATTACGAGATAGTCATCAACAGATGAAAATGATGGGTGATCTTATAACTATATATATTCTTTTTTACGTTAATTACAGAAAAAGTTTTAATTGATAACTGCATATAATGTCGTGCACTCGGGAACGGCAGATTCAAAAATAGTTTGTTTTGTATACAATGACAATAATGTTCGTGCAAGTTAAATCAGCATGGCGAAACAAATGCTGAAGAAGAACCCTAGGTATCAGAAAAAGGTGTTTGATAGTATGTTTTTATGAGCCCAAGCGGAAGGTTGATAACAGGATATGGGGTCTGCAGTTCACCTGTTTCTTATGGGCGTACCCAAAGACGAGTATGTAAACTGATTCAAGATTGAAACGATGTGTTTTGGCTAAATTTTGAAGGTAACTAGACAAAAATTATCAACTTTTAATTAACATCTCGCAGGAAACGTGTTATTTGCAAAAGGTTTCGAACACCCCTCGTAATCTCTCATGCAGGCTAACACCCTCGTAGTTCAGTTCCTACGCGTTCGACTTCTGAAACGTGGTGAATCAGACGCAAAAATCTTGGCTATTTTATAATTCTAACATTGCCCGACTTGTTGTCAGTTAAACAAAAGAAGGAAGTCAAACCTTGTTTATTCTGCGATGAACAATGGTTGACGCACGGGTCTGTAACAGAACATTATGACGTCAATTAGTCGCATGATGCCCTGTTCGTTACCGCTCGGATGAATTTCAGCTTAATTTTAACATGTTTCGATCACCATGTAAGAATGAAAATAAACAAGACCTTCTTTTTTTTTGCCGTCAGATTTGTCACGGTATTTCGTTCAGATGCTACGGTATTATTATTATCAATATTCAAATCATTTTAATCAATCTGTTTTCAGATGTTGTTGTTTTTGAACCGCCTAACAGGCACACAAATTGGTTTAACGGCCATGAAAATGTTTGTGATCGATAAACCAACCATTCTTACGGTAAGTTTCTTAAAAGCCTTAATACGAAAGTACTAAATGCAAAGAAGGACAGTTATCTTGTCAACCTGTTGATAAAACCTTAGTGGTCCTTTGTGCCTCCTTAGCGGTTCTTAGTGGTCCTTATCGGTCCTGGTAAATTGTAGGACCGGATAAAGCTGGTAAACTGGGGTCTGTCAATGTATGACATTTGTCGTTCTAAACTGGCGCACGACTGCAAGTCGAGGTAAGACGTTTGTTGTATTTGAGAAAGCTGGCACATGATGACCAGGAATGAGGTTTGCCATATTTTAAAAAATCGAGGTATTAAGTTTTCAATACTTGAGAGAACTGGCACTGTCGTATCTGAGAAAATTTACAAAATGGTGCCAGAAAAATTATGAGACCTTAAAGACACACTAGGGCCAGTCGAGGTATGAGGTGTGTCGTATTTGAGAAAACTGGCAAAACAGGGGCAATCGACTATTAAGTTTGTAGAACTTGAGAAAATATTCAGGACATTTATGCAACGGTTCTGTTTTGACAGTAGTAACTACCCATTCACTGACACATTTCTTCCAGTACACAGATATTAGAAAAACTCGAGAAAGTGCATGAAAATCAGCTGGAGTCCATAACATGAATAAACCACGCTTTCTTCAAAACAATAACATGTGTTTTTACAAGGTATGATAATGTTTTATCAGAAGACTGAAATCGATTATAAAAATTAAAAACATTTAAGATATCGTTCAGCAGAAACGTTTTGTTGTTGATTTAAGTGGGTTTAAAATATCATGTGAAATTCGTTTTGTTTTGTTAATCCCCCGCCGTGGCGGAGGGATTATAGGAATGGTCTGCGTCCGTCCTTCCGTCCGTAACAAAATCGTGTCCGGTCCATATCTCCTAAACCCCTTGAAGGCTTTTCATGAAACTTGGGTCAAATGACCACCTCATTAAGACGATGTGCAGAACCCATGAGTCAGCCTTGTCGATTCGAGGTCAAGGTCACAACTCAAAGTCAAAGGTTTGAGCCTGCCATTTTGTGTCCGCTCTTTATCTCCTAAACCCCTTGAAGGAATTTTATAAAACTTGGGTCAAATGATCACCTCATCAAGACAATGTGCAAAACCCATGAGTCAGCCATGCCGGCTCAAGGTCAAGGTCACAACTCAAGGTCAAATGTTTGAGCCTTCCATTTTGTGTCCGCTCTATATCTCTTAAACCCCTTGAAGGAATTTTATAAAACTTGGGTCAAATGATCACCTCATCAAGACGATATGCAGAACCCATGACTCAGTCATGCCGGCTCAAGGTCAAGGTCACAACTTAGGGTCAAAGGTTTGAGCCCGCATTTTGTGTCCGCTCTATATCTCCTAAACCCCTTGAAGGATTTTCATCAAACTAGGGTCAAACGATCACCTCATCAAGGCGATGTGCAGAACTTATGAGTCAGCCATGTCGGCTCAAGGTCAAGGTCACAACTGAAGGTCAAAGGTTTGAGCCTTCCATTTTGTGTCCGCTCTATATCTCCTAAACCCCTTGAAGGAATTTTATAAAACTTGGGTCAAATGATTACCTCATCAGAACGATGTGCAGAAATTATGAGTCAACCATGCCAGCTCAAGGTTAAGGTCACAACTGAGGGTCGAAGGTTTGAGCCTTCCATTTGGTGTCCACTTTGTATCTCCTTAACCCCTTGAAGGATTTCATCAAACTTGGGTCAAATGACCATCTGATCAAGAACTCATGAGTCAGCCATGTCAACTCAAGGTCAAGGTCACAACTGAAGGTCAAAGGTTTCAGCTCTGTATCTCCTAAACCCCTTGAAGGATTTTCATGAAACTTTGGTCAAATGATCACCTGATCAAGACGTTGTGCAGAATTCATGAGTCAGCCATGTCAGTTCAAGGTCAAGGTCACAGCTAAAACCAAAGGTTTACCCTTTCACTATCCATAGCAGTGGCGGGGGATTTAGCTGTCTTTCAGACTGCCTTGTTTTGTATAGTTTATCACGAAACAGAACAAGGCATGTCTGTTCCTTGCCTCATAATATTGATGCACCTGATGAGTATAGGTAATTCTTCTACGATACAAAAACTCAATGTCTATGGTAACATTTTTCACACAACTGTTAATGCACTTTATCAATCTAGCTATTAATGTTTCAGATAATTGCATGAGTATTGCAAAGTGCACTTGCCGTCAGGCAACAGCTACTTTGCTAATTAAACAAAAACTGTTGTTTTAGTACTAAAAGGGGTAAAATTAACTGTTTAGAAGGTCGGTACAAAAACTTGAAACACCTGAGCCTGTCAAAATCACCGAAATTGACTAGAACGGAGTGGCAAACATAAAACAATTAAAGAAATAAAATAATATAAAACATTTCATCAAGAAGCGGCACTGCATTTCATATGGCTTTATCAATCGTATTTCTGATTATTAAATTATTACATAGATACCTAAACAAGTAATTGAGAGTCTGAGTTTTATTAATGTTATGTTCCGTGTTGTATATGCATCCATGCGTGCGTGCGTGCGTGTATGTGTGCTTAACTTGCAACGATGTATTCAGAGTTCGCTCGGAATCTTAAATCCTTTTTGATATACCAAAATACATAGGCTATATATTTACCAAATGCTAAACTGATATAAAGTAGGCACTTTACTTACATTTGTCTATTCTTGATTCTACGTATATGTAAAGTTGGTTTTAAAGCCGACGTCGCAGTCATGTACATTCTTTCTTAATTTTGAAACTTCTATCAAAAATACAAGCATTGGTAAGATACTAGTATTGTTTTGTTTTTCTTTTCAAATTAAATTTGATAATGTTTTCTAGAATGTAATAAATTGAGACAAAGCCATGCCAAAAAAGACTATACTCTTATAATTTGTATGGTATTCACATGGAGTTTAATGATTCATGATTATTAATTTTCAGGTAGCAGGCATGATGGTGACATACTTCGTTCTTCTTATACAGTTCAAGATGCCACTATCGCCTGACTGTCACTGTAATATTACTGGAACAGTTTTCCTGAACAATGGGACATTAACCGTGTCACAGACTTCTTAAGAGTGTCATATTTTGAAATCATGTCATATATTTCTTATCAATGCGACATTGATCGTGTCACAAATTTTCTAACATTTCTTCATTACATGTGATATGGTTTTCATGGAGAAAAATACCACAAAGGTTCTTTTAAAATGACACGAGAATGTTTCGAAATAATTGTATTCAATTGTCAAGAAAAATATTCCTAATTGACAAAATTCATTTTATGTCACAAATATCATGAAGCTACATTGTTTGTTGATAATATCGTTGCTAACATATTCTGTTAAAGTTGTAACAGGTTACTGGCCAATATTCAATGGATCATGTGATATTAGTTGTATAACTGCCTCATTTATAGTCGTGTCACAGTTTTCATGAACGTATATCTACCATCGCAATTTTTGTATATAATTGTAATGAGTAATATTGCATCCACAAATTTCATAGTAAATATCACACATTTCATACTAGCTAACTATATCCGATGGCTTGTGTAAAAAAATCATGAAAAATTGTCATGAATAATGCAACATTTTTCGTGTTATGGATACTCATTAACAACACCACATGTTCAGCACAATATAACATATTACAATATTAACAATTTTAAACTGCATTTTTAATATATCACATGATCGTTTTCTCAAAAACAATGCAATACAAATCGTGTCGTAGATTTTGTGACAAAGTCCTACTACGTTTGTCAAAGCATATTTAATAATATCCTTTTTCACAATGTTCACAATGTTAAGACAAATGCAACAATAATTGTTTTGCAGTTTTCAATAATTTTGAGTTAAAGTTGTCATTGAAAAATAACATATAATTCTTGATAAAGGCGACCGTAGATTCAGTAATTTCTGTCATTGATCTTCATATGCTTAAATTATCAATCTGATCAAGTCATTTTTCACGTCCCTGCACAGAAGCACTATTTGGAGTCATGACCTAAATGCTGCAAAGTACTATCCCTTTGGTATTGGAAAATTGCAGAACCAAGGGCACTTCTAGTGGTACAGCGTTTACTTCGAGCATTTTGCAAGGTAAACAGGAACACACAGAGGGACTTAGGTTAGGAGAATAAGGTGTGTGTATGTGCTCAACTTGAATAACCTTTTCTTGTTGCAAGAATGATCATACAATTTTACTTTTGTGGGCGAACGCATTGTCATGAATAATTTGTATGTCTTTCAAACTTTTACTTGGCCATTTGTCATAGATGTTTCGACGGCTGTGCATACTTTATTTTTGTAGAACTTGTATAGGCTTACCCTCACAGAAAGAAACTTGAACTACGGGGCAATTAGAATTTAAGAAATAACATATAATGGATTCTTCCTACTTTTTTGTCCTTTCTGCATGCATTGTTATTTATGTGTCACTGGGGCTCAAAATAATGGACCCAAGATCCAGTCCTAATGAGCATCTTATAATTTTCTTGGGATTATATTTATTATATTTTTTTCAACAATTGTTTTTTGCAGTGTAAGCTCTTGACATTTTGGTCTAGTGTGAACAAATGAGGGACACATCTAGCACAAGCTTTCTTTAATTTCAAACGTCCAGTCAGAATATGATGGCCGGTATCTTCATAGACACTTATTGTGTGAGCTGTTTCGGAAATAGTACATCGACTATCTTCTTCTACCAAACACTTTAACGCAGCAGTTTTTTTTTCTTTTGTTGCTACAACAACAGACCTGCTTGGATGGTTACTGTCTTGAAAACTATTTTGACCCCTTGACAGTTTTTAACCATTAGTACATTAGTTTCTGTGGAAGGCACTGATGATTACTGACAGAGTTTATTGAAGCACCCTCGTTATTAATTGTGTAATGGAATCCATGGACATTTATTGTCAGATTTCCTAGTGTAACAGCTTTCATTTATGGTTTCGGAGGCTCGAGAAAAATTCTCTTCATAATTATTTATTGCTTATAAAATGTAGAAAATAATTGTTGCAGTATCACTTGTGTAAACTAAATATTAAAGATCATAGTTCCTATGGAATATTCTGGAGTAAACTCACGCAGTATTAAGATTGCAGCACTTATTTTTGAAAGTATTTAGTCAACGTTATTATATGTTACATGGTTATAAATTTACATTCAACCTATTCATTCCTTTGAAAAATCATGACGTTCATTTGTATGAATCTTGAAAAGAAAGGTGCCAAACACCGCTTATTGATAACGTGCATCTGTTTTGACGATGTCCGCGTGTAGTCAGAGAGAACATTTCTTAGACGACGTCACAGTTGTTAGAATGGCCGGGAAGCAGATCATGTGCAATGTATAAAAGATAGTATATAGCTGACACATGGAAATGTTATGTAAATAAAAGAAATTTAAAGAAATGAATACTTTTGCGAGGTTCATACAAATTAAACGACAGAATAAGACAGGTAAAATAACCATGTTTTTTTTTCAAGTATTAATAGCAATATTTTGTATTCGGATACGCACATTGTCAATGTATAACGATACAATCATACGTAAAATGTGTTTTTTGTGAAGTAAATGAAGTTTACATTAGCAATTCATCAAATTAAACAATAATCAAACAAATGTTTATTTTGACTGTTCTTTCCTCTTATTAATAATGGAGGTATGAGGGTTAGCAGCGGTTATGCTTATCTGTGCCTAGGGCGGATGGACCGTAGTTAAACACTGACCGATAGCTTACATAATTAGCATGCATACAGCTGAATTGTATCAATTATACAGGTACGTTTCTCAAGGTGGAAAGTCTGGGCAAATATTTTATGTATCTTCACGCGTACATCATGATAAAAACAACATATACTGATGTTGTACAATGACGCGACCGTTTAACGTAGTGTCCAAACGTCAAGTTTGACCTTATATTTAAACATAATGGTAACAACCGAAATTCGAAGATACTACTACTAGTACTTGAAATTTATTTCTTCAATTATCTATTCGTTTATTTTGTTTTCTTTTGTTTATTTATTTGATACACATTTTCAAATCGGGATACATTTCATAAACTTAAAGGCACTGACATCCAGATTTTTTTTTCTTTCATAATGAAGTTTGGCCATATTATGAACATTAAAATATGAGTTTTTGTTTTCAAACTATTTTTAAAATGCCAAATCAAGAAAAATGATGACTGCGTCGAGAATCGAACCCGGACCGCCGCGGCAATAAAGAAATTTTCCGCTGTCGCTATCAGTAGCGCTATGGAGGATTTAGTGCTCAATATGCGTTTAAATACACATATTTATAATCGAGGCAGTCTATGTTGAGTAAAACGTTATAAACGCTTCTCAATTTTCATCGTAAACATTGGTAACAAGAAATATCTTTAAAAATGATAGTCGGCGAATTGTAATAAGGAAAGAAGTTTATGAATTTTTCATCTAACATTCATCTTTCATCTAACATTTTTCAAACTGCAAAACTAAACACCGCACTTTAACAATTTAAATGGTTCTCTTTTAATTTTTCGCAAAGGTTTCGTAGGGTTGCAATTTTGTTTCGTTTATCCTTAGACGAATAATTACAGCAGTAGTTTGATGAAGATTCATGACGCGGTTCATGAGAAGAGGTCATTAAACGTGTTTATATTTTTAGCTAAATTGGTCCCTATCCCCATTTGTAACAAAATAGCAGGAGACCTTACGTTATTGTTACACATCGAGTTTGATAAAAATCCATTACATTTTAGTGGTTAATGCGAAGAAAGGCATATCTACTTTTAGCTATAGTGGTCCCTAATAGGGCCCAAGTTCCTATATAAATAAATTTGGAAGAGGACCTTATAATGATGCTCCAGACCAAGTATGACAAAGATCCACCAAGCTGTTCATGAGACGCTGTATAAATAAAATCTGGAAAGTAGATCCCTCAGAAGCACCGAAAACAAGGCAAACAGTCAAAATTGCAGACTCGGTTTGATTGAGTCTGTTCATAAGCAGTAATGGAAAATGCAACACTGCCCACGCCCACTAGCACCGGCTTAAGCGGTATTCAATCTTCAAAACTAAATGAATTGAAATCAATGATCCCGAAGAACCAGAAAATATTACAACACTGAGATGAAGTCAAAGGCATTTCTAGTTTTAGCTCTAGCAGCCTCTAAAAGGGGTCAAATGTCCCAGCTGAACAAAGTTGGCTGCGGGCCTAATAAAGATGCTACAAATCAAGTTTGATTAGAATACATGAGAAAAAATCAATTAAAGGATTTTTTTATTTATTATTTTTATTTATTTCTAAAATAGGCCAACTGATCCCGCTTTAACAAATGCATATTCGCTATTCATGAATCTTTGGACAATGACGTCACACCTATAAAAAAGTGAAGGTCAAGCAAAACATACAGTTGTAATTATTTCAATATTTCTGTTTCATAAGCAAAGTTTGACCGTAGTCATATCATATAGATAAACTGTATGCAGCGCAATTTCATTTCAGTGTAATGAGATTCAGTCATTATATAGCATATATATAATGAAACAGATTTCAACTGAGTTCAATATTTGCATACCATACTAAAGAAAAATATTCAGATATAATAAATCAGTTAAATAATTTATAACAAACATATCAAAGCAAACAAGTACTCGTTTTAATATGCAATCTGAATAAGTCACAAAAGCAAGAAACCTTTTCATATATAGACGACAATTGTAACAAGGAAAATCTTTTAAAAAGCACTTCTCTACATAAAAGACTCTTATCACACCCTTATTCATGTGATACGCAGACCGTAATCAGCTCTTTCTTTAATTTGATATATGTTGGTATTTGAACAGGTTTTTATCATATTTATTAAACTTACTTATCATTTTGAGATATATCAATATTCTTGCTAAATATACTGAGCCAAAGTTAGCTTTAAAACTGTGGACAGCGTCGTTTAGGATAAACGCTTTGTCTACATTTCACTCAGCGTAGCACAATCAACAGAGTGAAAGAAATTGACACTCTCGTCCAATCAGGCAGAGTGTTGCATTAATCTTCCATTTTGATAAATTATCTATAATGCGTTATCAAGCAGTTTGATTTGCAAACTGAGGTCACGTGGCATAGGTAACAAAAACGAATTTAGACGGCGTCGCCGAAAAACAACTAACTCTCATGTGTTTCTGTAACATATAGTCTGTCAGTAATTAAGTTTCAAAGCATTCTTAAGAAATATTTCCAGATATCTAACAAAAAGTTCTCCCTTTTTGTTATCGAACGATCTGGAGGCCAGTGCCTTTAAAGCAATTAAAAATATTATTGTCTTAAAATGTCGACCCGGATCAGCCTGTTGAATTAATTTTAGAAGACAAAATACAGCCCTCGTTGTATGACTTGATCCCAGCACATTTGTGCGCTTTAAAGAAATGTACTTAGGAGCGACCAGGTCTTTTTCAAGCGGTTTAGAAGATATGGAGTGAACTCAAACTGAAAAACTGAAACTATCTGACCTTAAAATAGTGACCTTGACCTTGGACAGAGTGACCTGGGATGTGCGCTCTACGCGTCATCTTTATGACGTACTGAATACTAGTATTTGGTTCTAGTTTTATGAAAATCCTTCCAGCGGTTAAGAATATCGAGCGGACGTGTATCTTGGGGTATTACTATCTGTGTTATTAAGCATGCTTGTTTAAATGTTATCATTCATTCAAACGGCAAGCTGCTTTTTTTTCAAAGGAACAACTTTCATCAAGTTGCCATGAACGTCTCTCTCAGTAAATGATGCGGATAGGGATCTCCTCACATCTTGCGCTATGTATACTTCTGGAAGAATCTCCTCACATCCTGCGCTATGTATACTTCTGGAAGAATCTCCTCACATCCTGCGCTATGTATACTTCCTGCGCTATGTATACTTCTGGAAGAATCTCCTCACATCCTGCGCTATGTATACATCCTGCGCTATGTATACTTCTGGAAGAATCTCCTCACATCCTGCGCTATGTATACATCCTGCGCTATGTATACTTCTGGAAGAATCTCCTCACATCCTGCGCTATGTATACTTCTGGAAGAATTTCCTCACATCCTGCGCTATGTATACTTCTGGAAGAATCTCCTCACATCTTGCGCTATGTATACTTCTGGAAGAATCTCCTCACATCCTGCGCTATGTATACTTCTGGAAGAATCTCCTCACATCCTGCGCTATGTATACTTCTGGAAGAACTCTGAGAGATACAAATTACACGTGACGGGGGCGTGACGTACGTAAACTGGAAGGTGAGTGTAATAAAAACCCTTTTCTGAGATTTTTTATTTACAGCGGATCCATTCACGCACATACTTTAATGAAACAAACCCTACAAAGAAATACGATAAAATGGTTAACACCCGATGTCGCAACATCTTGCGAAACGTCAGTTCTATAACATTATTTATTACAGTGTATTATATATTTCTATACAGATATGAGAGACACTTTGATTAATGCATTCATGTACATTCTAAGATCTGATATCTAGTATACTAAAAACCAATCATCTGTACCGTTTAAAGTTCCTGTATCGCTCTTACATTTTTAAATTATAAGAAGTTGTATGTATATTGGTTTCGTTTTTATTAACGTGCATTAACACGTGCACTGGTGAAGCCCAAAAGAAGTAGTGATGTGTAAGTAGAAATATTGTTGCAGAATTCAAAGGAAGTTTTCAAGAAATATGGTATTTTTAAGCTGGTATATACTGGGCTATCATTTTTAATGAGTTATATACAAATTATAAATAGCCATTGTCTCTGGGTTGAAATTAACTGACTCAGCTTGTTGTTATTGTTTTGTACACTAAAAATAGACAGCCAAATATGGAAAGGTCGCGCAGGAAGGGTCGCGCAGGGTTATGTCGTGCAGGTCATTTGAGGTCTTTGTTCTATTTATATTTCCAGCATCCAGCATTGCTTGGTCTGCAAAAACTAGGACAAGCTATCAGATTTCATGAATGAAATGCCATAGTAATCAGTTGTAAGATTGTTTACAAATATCCTCAGGTTACCTGGTTCAGTTTTTGGTCTATGTTTGGCCCTCTACATCCAGAGTAGAATGTTCAAGTGTCAGAAAGCTATTTCTTTTACCCCTTTATTATTTTATATAGTCTGCATATCATTTATGTATTCTATGTTAGGTTTATATTGAAGTATATAGCAAATATACCTACTAGTCTATTATATTTAGTGTAATGCACTTATTAGTATAAAACCATATACTTTAGTTGTTTTTCTAGTCAATATGCAATAGAATATGCTTACTCAGTCTTTTAAGTGCAATTTAGACACTGTCTGCACAACTGGGTTGCGCACACTAGGTTCTTGCGCAAATATGTTTAGAATGAATGTTGCGCAAAGGTTGGGCAGCTTTAGCTGCGCAGAGGTCGCGCAAGAGTTACTGTTGTAAATGTTGGGCAGAGCAGTGGTCGTGCCGCGCAAGGGTTGCGTAGTGCAAAGGTCGCGCAGCGCAACTATTTTGCACACCACCCTATCACATTTTTGCACACTACCCTAATGCGCAAGAGTAAGGGTATAAAAGCTTAGAATGTTTTATTTTAGGAGAGGGGAAAATGAATGAATTAGTTAAGAATGGAATTGAAGGACAATAATAATGCCAGATCTATAGAAAAGATGTTCTGATTGAATGATATTGAGAAGTTTTAAATATGATTTTGTATAACTAAAAATGCTGTGCTGCAAAATAAATAACTGCTTTTGTTACTATACTCTGTGTTTTAGTTTTGTTTGACCAACATAGGAAAATTCACGTTATATGAGAGAAATAACGTAACAATATAATATACACAATTTACAAACAAATAGAAACATTGATAATTGTTTCATCTAGTGGTAATATCTTAATAGAATACGAGAGGCTGCAACTACTCCACGTCAACCTACAGAAGTAATGGTAAATATTTATCTCTAAAATGAAACACGTCGGTGGCGGTCTATCCTTTTAAAATAATAAGTTTCAATAATGAAAGAACAAATAAATGAATAGATTATATAAATATAAAGGCGTATAGGAGAAGCAATTTAGTTTCCATTTCATAAAACATGTATTAAAAAAGATTTTATCATCCTTTCACTGTCGGACATTTGTCTGGCGTTTTAAAAATTAATATTTGCATAAAACACCAGTTTGCTTCATAATTATGTTGATAACTTGAAAAGCAGTTCAAGTCTCTGTTATGGGGTTTTTAAATGAAAGATTAGTTTTCAGATATTAAATCTTTACAAAATGTTTTAATAGTTATTTTCTCGGTTCTCTTGTCTTTTTTCTTTTCTTTGAACGCCAGTTGAAAGCTATTTTCTGAAAGCTTTTGAATGACTACTAGTATCTGAAAACCATTCCTTTAAAAATATATCGCGAACTGACCAATTATTCTTACTTTTACATGATTTGTATTTCTTGTATTTTTAGACTTGAGTTCGTTTGTTTTCTTTAGAATGTCTACTGTAAGGCATTTTTAAACATTTATAATAAATAGCATTATAGAAATCTTCAGTATTTCTATGGTGCATATTATTTGAAAGGGAGCCAAGTCCTTCGTCCTTAATTTACTAATTAACGATTATCTATCCCCCCCCCCCCCCCCCCCCCCGTCACTTCTGGAACATTTCGAATTCAGGTACATTTTCGATTCTTAATTGTGGTACATCATTCATCAAAATTCATAGGAAAGAAAAAAAATTATTTGTAAAAATTATATATAATAATAATAATAATCATAAACTATTTTCTTTTATAAAATTTATGTTTAGTCATATTATGAACACGAGTATTTGTTTCTAAAGTATCTTAAAAATGCCAAATCAAGAAAAAAATATGCCCGAGTCTGGAATCGATCACGGGCCGACGCGGCAATAAAACTCTTCAAGGGGTATTGACCAAGAAACCACGGAGAAATATATACTTAACGATATTTCAAGCTTAAAGCTTTATGATTAAGGGGTTTTACCTCCGGTACTCCGTTACAAACGATTTTGAATGGAAAAAAATAGTTAAAACAACTAATTCTTATGTATTTCCATAACATATAATCTGCCAGTAACTAAGCTTCAAAGCCTTTTTAGAAATATAGCAATAATTTTCTGATATCTAAAAATATTCTCCTTTTTGAGTCGGCTAAACGCTGTCAAGCGTTTGACGAGTCCTTGCTATCGCACGATTTCTCATTCTTAAATGGCCTCACAACACAGCGAAGTGATGTAGTTTCATTGGATTGTCTCTAATTTCAAAGAGTTCATTGATCGAATGAAGTTCATTTATGTCAATCCTATTTGCTATGACCAATATACGATGTAATCTGTCATATTTATGATTTGTAATTGTGCAATACTCGAATAAAGCCACGTATTTTCTTCCGCGGTAACTCATTAAGCATAAACACGCATAACGATTCTGCGGGATTTGGTAATACATTTGCGCATATGATTATAGTGACGAATTTTATGCCCTTTTGTCACAAAATAGCAAATATGATGTTCACAAATTCAAATAAAAACTGCATATTAACTTATTAGCCAAATTATCCATTTATTACCCTGTCCATTTCAAAAAATAATCTTTAAAATCATTGCGCAAATAACAAATTTATTGTGCTGTGCATTTTATGAATTGCGCAGGCTTACAAAGCTTGCGTAACATCCAGCGAAAGACAAAATATAGTTCCAGAACATACTGCTAGTATTTTATTGAGTGGGTACCTCTGAAAGCATTGGAATGTCTCTTATCAAAGAGTTTACCACATCGATGAAATTAAATTATGACAGCTTCATTTTAAATGACCCGAATAAAATATGTGCAGTACGTTAATTCTTCCGCGAGACTTCGCGGATGAATCCTAACTACATTCTGGACACTTCTCGGCGAACAAGCGTGACCTGTCTATAACAACGCTTCTACGACTTTGCGTGGGTTGAATTTTGCAGTCAGTAAACGGATAAATTATCGGAAGAAGAAGCTCTTACTGGTTTGTTTAGTTACTACTGATATTAAAAATGATATTAATTCTTATTTTTCGAGATATAAACAAATCGGCGAAACATTAAATTGTATTTTCTTGTAGTTTTTGAAATCGAAAGTAGATCGTCTATGTTTGGCTGCTTTGACGAAACGAAACAATTTTTTTATGAAAAGATTTAAATAAGAGGTAATTTAACCGTAAACTTCAATGTCAGATACAGCCAACTGCTGCTAAATGTCTTCGTATCATCACAATTTGTAAAATATATTGTTGAAACTGGAGAAAAGTGTAATCGTATCCGGATATAATATTTTGGGTAAATATCGAGCTGTGTTATGAAATTTTAACATTCAAGTAACATACATGATAGATATTATTGTAACAGAAATGATTCTAGAATTTATTTTTATTATATACCTATATAAATTCTGTAAAAAGTCGGCTTGTATTTCACAACAAAATATGAACAAACAGACAAAAATTCCGTATTGTACCTTTTAAATTCCGTATTGTACCTTCCGTATTGTATGTTGCCGGACTATTTTCATTAATATGCATGACCCGACACATTTCTATAAATAGCGCACATAAAAACTTCACTAAGTTCCATTTAATATCGATAAACATTGAAGATTTCGTTCAAGAACAAAACAAGAATCAAAATGGTAAAGGTATATAATAAAAGGGTCATTATAACGGTAGCTAGATCTGGGACTTTGTATTCGGCTCTCGTGGATTTTGGAAGGTCGGATCACACTCGGCGCTTGCGCGCCTCGTGAGATCCGAACTGGCAAAATCCACTCGAGCCGAATACTGCATCCCAGATCAAGCTACTGTTATAATAACCCTATTTTATTACACCTACATATAATCTATGTCAGATTCGTATTCTAGTCCTGAGGCATGATCTGAAAGTAAAAAGATGAAGTGACAGTCATACTTTGGATATTGTAATACTAGAAAGAGTCTAGGTAATATTTAGAAATTGAAACAGAAGATTTTCTGTTAAAATCGCACCAAAGGCTGTATCAAGGGCCTACATATTCAAAAATTTCTTGTGGTAATACCCCAAACCCTACTTGCAGGAGGGGGTATCCTCCCAGACCCTTCCCCCATATTTCCACTTTACAGTTTGATACATTTGCCCTTTTACCACCTGCCGCAATGCCTGTTTCAAAATCTGACTGCAATTTAAAGCGGAAAGAAACACCCACACCCACACTGCTACCGACCACGTAAAAATGGCTGAAACATTTTTCTGCCCAGTCTGGGCCTGTCTGTCTACATGAATCAAAATGGATAATTGAAAGTGGATGAACTTCGGGATAACAGACATGATTTTTAAGGGGTTAACAACTCTGAAATAGAATAAATGATAGTTTTAACTAAAAAAGAACTGCATTTATTAATATCGGTTACACTATATATTGACACTCAGCAACATTTACATACATGTATCTCTAAACGCAAAGGTAAGTATACTTTAAATTGACATCACTTATAATATGACTTAACAATACCTAACATATGACAAGGCTATCGCCAGGCCCATTATAATATCTGTAAAATATCAGTTCTTTCGTCCATGCGTTACAAATTGTATGTGGTAATCCGCGCTGTAAAATTTTAATATTATAAATTGTCATATTCAAATTTTATTATGTGCGAATATATACCAGCCGATAATTGCCTCTTCTGGCAATGCCGGAGGCAAATGTTACTGGAAAAATATATAAAAACAAAGAAAAATATCAAACAGGGAATGCCACGCACCAAAAGCGCAGCCTCCTCAAAACGAATCCCCCAGCACGCAAACGCGTGCACCACACACACACACACACACACACACACACACACTCAAAACGTACACATCAGGACAAAACGAACAACACAAACACACACACTTAAAGCCAACACATAAGGACAAGACGAACAATAAGCATACACACACGCGCGCACACAAAGTCAAAAAGTCATGGGCAGTATCTTAGTGTCAGCTGTCAAATTGTAGTTTGTACTTTCAACATTTTTATTTCTGCGAGCCACTTCAATTTTAGAGAAATATATTGGGTTTAAATACTTGTATAATGTCAATCAAAGTTTTACTAGGCATCGACCGAATGTTCATTTCATTTATTGTAACAAAATCTCTCTTTAGTTGGGGAAAAAAACTGAAAACAAACTGAAACTGGTAGACTATTATACTGTCAGTACATCAATCATTAGCCGACTCAGGCCCTTCAGGCCTTTGATTTGTTGTTGTTGTCGCATGTCAATGCCTTTAAAGCAATTACTTTTGAAATCGACATTCATTTCTATTCTCAGTTCATAACTGATTCTTTAATTGGATCAGCACCATTGTTATGATGGGCCGCCTGTTTTGTTGAAAATATAAAGGAAACGTTTTTTTTCTTTTCCGATTTTCATTAATCAAATATGATCTAGATATATTTATTATTTTTCATTCACCATTCTAGTAACTCGGCAATACGAAGCTGTTATCATCAATTGAAATTACCCATTATTACATTGATCTTTGCCAAAATGTTGTGTTCTCTACGAAAACATATCTATTCTTCCGAGACAAAACATTGTAATTAGCACACATCGGGATATGAAGGAAACAGCAGAATTATATCAATATAAATCTAATATTTGGTATAGCGTATGATTATTTATAAATAGAACGTTCTATAAAAATCACAAGGAACAGAGGTAAAAAGTCCAATTTGCAGTCTATTCAAACTTTGAGAACAAATATTAGTAATATACATTTTTTTGTAGTTTCATTAATTCAGAATGTTCCAACCGTAATGATTTGCATTGAACTACACAGACAACACATGTCTGTTTTCGCATTATAACGTATTTATTATTAGTTTGTTTGTTTGTTTGTTTTTGGGTTTAACGCCGTTTTTCAACAGTATTTCAGTCATGTAACGGCGGGCAGTTAACCTAACCAATGTTCCTAGATTCTGTACCAGTACAAACCTGTTCTCCGCAAGTAACTGCCAACTTCCTTCCCCGCATGAATTATCAGAGGTGGAGGACAAATGATTTCAGACACAATGTCTTTTATCAAATCGTCACGGAGAACATACGCCACGCCCGAGGATCGAACTCGCGACCCCGTGATCCGTAGACCGACGCTCTCCCTACTGAGCTAAGCGGGCGGGCTGTATTTATTATTAGACTTCGCAGTATGACTGTTATGGTTTTCTCTAGAAATGTATCTAAAATGACGTGTGATAGTAGTTCATTTGAAATTTGTCTTTTCCAATAAAACCGAAATAGTTTCAACCAAGTTTTAACAACACAAGCCTTTTAGAAATTTCCGGGTATAGACGGTTGTGCATTTTAGTCATCCATGCAAACAAAATGGAAGAAAAACAATTATATTTCGATATGACTAACTGATCAAAAACGTTTCAAGGTACCACAAAACCAAAATCAAAGAAAGTTTTGAACGTCGAATATTATGTAATCACTCGGTCGAATATTATGTAGTCACTCAGTCGCATATTATGTCACAGTGGCTACTCATTCGAAAGTTATGACCATTGTTTTAAATAACATACATCGTATACGTGTTTACATTTTATGGCAGAAAGTATTTTCACCGTTTTATTAGTACGTGGGAACTAATTTTGAAATTACACATTACTATTTCTATGACCTAAACATGTAGCCGATGGTAGGTAGGATGGAAGGAGATGTCGCACGGTTTTATAAGGACTCGAACCAAGAGTCTTAAATAATCTTCAAATGAACTACTATCACAGATCATTTTAGGATATGTGATAATTTTAGGATATATGAACAATCATTTCTAGAAAAGACCATAACATATTGCGAAGTCCAATAATAAATACTTTGTAATGCAAAAAAAAAAAAAACAGACTTGTGTTGTCTGTGTAATTCAATGCAAATTATTACGGTTAGAACATTCTGATTAAATAAAACTACAAAAATATATATTATTTGTTCTCAGAGTTTGAATAGTCTGCAAATTGGACTTATCACTTCCGTTCTTTGTGATTGTTTAAATAACGTCCTATTTATAAATAAACTTTCGCCATACCAAATAGATTTTTACTGTTTCCGATGTGTGCTAGTTACAATCTTTTGTAGCGGAAGAATAGATATGATTCAAAGATCACCAGTAGGTGATCGACCTATGTGGCAAATACATACATATACATATATGGCGACAGTAATGGATACTTGATATATATCAGGGTGATGCTTGCTTAACAATGAGAAGAGACAAGATTTGTATCGTAATGTAACATCTTTCAAAACAATATAGAATGTTCTTGTTATTAATCTAGATTTTACAAATCAAACAAACAGTATGTCATTTTATTTCTGTAAAGTTACTACAGTAAACGCATGATAATGCAACAATGATAATATAACAATAATAATGTAGGTAAACAAACACAAAAGGGACAGAAATACAACTTCACAACACATGTATATCGGTATCAAACCTTTGGAAACGATCAATCGTGAGTTTAATACAAAGGACCAAATTATATATGAAAAATTAAGTCGGAAGACATTTGCAATTTATTATTTGTGCCTTTTTTTTTTAAATTTAAAACACATGATCAAAATCTAACTGGACAATATATTTAAACTGTAATTTACTTTATAACGAGAACATGAAAGTATTTAAACTGATATTGAGATATTTCGATTCCATACTTGAGGTTCTTAATCACATCTGTTGAAAAAGAAATTTGTCTTTTGTTCTTTTTCTCATTTATCATGTATGATTGATATGATTCCAGAATAAAGGCCTATTCATCATTTTTGCTTTCATTTCTTATCAGCAATATATACCATTCAAAAATACAAAGCTATCATGGCCAAATCTAACCCATTAACCTTTCGATAAGTAACACTAATGTATTTTGGAATAGAAGTTCAAAGAATATATGTCATTACATATATATTTAATGTATATGACAAATGTCGTATTGCATATACTGAACAAGAGTGATGTCAACAACAAAAAAAATGCCTCCAGAATATACTTGATAAAATGATTTAAAGTTCATAAAAGAGGCATAACTAAAACAAATCGTGGGCATAAATAGTGAAATCTCTGTTACAAAGATTTATAGACCGTCCAGTATCTACAGCTTTAACAATAAACAGAGTAATGAAGCTTTCGCGAGGCTAGGCTAATAAAAGTATATAAAAAATTTGACCGATACAGTTTTATTGAACTATCTTCGTTGAATAAGTGTTCACCGATTTTCACTTGATGTTCGGTATTCGGAGGAGATCATTTATTAATTTGATAGATGATAGAGGGAAAGACAGACACTGACTTTTTGAAGACACTTCAAAATTATCAGCCATCGAGACTGTTACCATAAAGGAGCTTCGTCCCGTAGAGCGTCTTGCTTCAAACAAAAAAACTCGAGTCCGATGTATTGTGGAAAGTAAAAGAACTCTTAAAATATAAAACACCACAAAAATGAAAACGTTGCAGGCTCAGTTTGACTGAGCCTGTTCACGGACAGTCACATGATTGGAAATGCATGCTACCGTCCATCTCCTGTAGCCCCGGGTTGAGTAAAAGTCAGCATGTCGCATCTTACAAATATCAAAAAAAATAATATCAAGACATCCGCAGGTGTGTACATACACATATTGCAGTTGCATGAGACGCGGCGTATGGTCCATAGTTAAAATGACGGAATTGCCCTAAACGAGAAAACATTGGACATAACTAAACAACTGGAATTTAGATAAGGTATCTGAGGTTATAATTGTCGCAACAAAATTAAAAAGCAGGCACCATGTACAATTAAACAATACGCAAAGCTGTGAAGGCGGGAGTAACGGAACCACCCGTATCGAAATGTTAAAGCTGAAACTATTCCTTACCATGCTGGACACGACTGATTCTGCCTTTGCGACCAGTGTAGATCTTGATCAGCCTGTATATCCGTGCAGTTTGATCAAGATCTGCACTGTTCGCCATTCAGTCAGTATCTTTTTAGTAAACACCCCTTTTTACAGTTAATGGTTCTGTCGAAATTGAAAGATGGACAGGTTCATTATAGAAATTTAGCAGGGTAAAGGTTAAACATTACAACCAACACAATATAAATGTTGTCCTGAACGATCTGAAAAGATCTGAAAAGATCGTAAAATAACAGATCAAGCATAAAGTTGATTAGACTGCAAAATCGTTTACGGTATCAAAACTGCATTACCGAAATATGTTGTCCTTTATCATGAAACAAAACAGAAGACAGCTTTTACTAAATTGTCATTAACGGCTTAAACGTCCCGCTCTCAGGCGCCCAGAAATCAATGTATTACTCCGAATGTCTTTTCATATTAACTTTAGGCCACACTCATGCTTGAACTTCGTAACTGTTTTCAATTAACGGCCACCCGAGACAAAATCTGTTACATAGCTGTGTCAGTTGTATTAATGTAACAAAATGAATGATGTGTCTCGAGAGAGGGCCAACAACAATGGGATCAAAACTTATAATTTGTCACGAAACATTTGTGATGTGTTTTAATTGCCATAAATCCAGTTATTATATTTCGTAATTAACAAGAGCGACATGGGACATGCATGCAAAACAATTTTTCGTTTCAAATAAAATCAATGAAATCAAACCAGTTCCACGTTTGAAAAGTTAACATACTACAACTGATCTAGTAGCAAACTATTTTTTGCAAAATGAAATTGATATGTCAGAACATAAGGTATATATTTTTCTCTGTAGTTACATCTAAACATATTTTAAACATTTGAACATAATATATAACCTGTGTGTAAGATAGATCATTTGTATTTGACTAATTCATTTTCTGAATTATTATATTTTAGATGCAGAGAAACTAGAATTTTGATCACAATTTTAAATCGCAGAGACTTCAGTTTATAAAACTTTTTACCTAATCTGGAAAATGTAACTTGAGCCCTTTCTCATTCGTTAATTTACGGATATTGTGGAGCACATTTTGGTTCAGACTGGCGCTGTTGATACCCAGTCCCTTAATCTTCGCGAAAATGAAAATACTGGCCTTTTATAAGTAAAAGCCAAGGCTGCTTCAGAATTGGCAATGCCAAATATATTTAGCGTTCTTTTGAACATATAGGTAGCCTACATTTAAAGTAAGTACCTCCTACTACTGTAACCTATGGTGGCTGATTTCTGCCATCTCGTTCTGGCGTGTTGGCGCGTTTGCAGGGCGCCAGAACGCCAGGACGCCAGGACGACAATTATACGCGCCAAGACGACAAACAAGGTATTTGTCGTTCTGGCGGGGGCGCCAACACGCTAAATTGGGAAGTTGTCGTCCTGGCGTTCTGGCGTCTTAGCGCGTTTGCAGGGCGCCAAGACGCCAACACGCCAGGACGACAATTATACGCGCCAAGACGACAAAATCCATATTTGTCGTTTTGGCGCGTTCATTTGTCGTCTTGGCGTGTTGGCGCGTTGGCGTTTGCAGGGCGCCAAGACGCCAACACGCCAGGACGACAATAATATGCGCCAAGACGACAAAATCCATATTTGTCGTTTTGGCGCGTTCATTTGTCGTCTTGGCGTGTTGGCGCGTTGGCGGGGGCGCCAAGACGCCAACACGCCAAGACGACAAATGAACGCGCCAAGACGACAAAATCCATATTTGTCGTTTTGGCGCGTTCATTTGTCGTCTTGGCGTGTTGGCGCGTTGGCGGGGGCGGGGGCGCCAACACGCCAACACGCCAAGACGACAAATGAACGCGCCAAAACGACAAATACGGATTTTGTCGTCTTGGCGCCTATAATTGTCGTCCTGGCGTGTTGGCGTCTTGGCGCTCTGCAAACGCGCCAACACGCCAGAACGAGATGGCAGAAATCAGCCACCATAGTAACCCTTTCTGTCGTCAGTAATATGTAACATAAATCATTGTGTGACAGTCAAATATTCCATTTTTCAGTTCCACTTTTCATTAGATTATGTATTCACAATATTCGAGTTTCAGCAAAATCAAACGAAGTACAATTACAGCTTATAAATGTAGAAACTATTAGCATGAAGTAATGTGCGGTTACACTTCAGATAAATGATAGGTAAATTAGCAATACTTTGTGATAAGTTTTAGCGTTTTATATCGTACAGTGACAAGTAAGTTATAAGAAAAAAAGCAGCAAATTAAGAACGTATTAACATAGACTGTGGTCAGTTCCTGGGAAAATATCAGCACCTTGGTGTTTAAGGAGTGTGTTAATTGGTGACGTCCCATCGGGAGCAGCATGTGTAGTAGTCATGTATACAATTATGGAAGCAATTATTATCTTTTTGTTAACACATAAATGAATAAAGTTCAAGTAAATTTTAAAGATATCCAATGTCCATCTTTAATCAAAATATTGTTTATATTATATACAGATTGATCTAGCTACATACAAAAAACTTAAATAAAACGTCGAAAAAAAAGATAAAAATTATAAGAATGTAAAGTAGAGTGATGACAGTCGTGCAGTGCATGTCGGATCATAACAGTGAACAATCGTTTTAAGTTTCAACTAATTCTCACTTTTTTCTATTGAGATACCAGTTTAAGCACAAAAAAGAAAGAAAAAACAAATTAAACACAGACGAGTGCGTCGGCGACTGGGTGAATACAATTACTATACATATTTGAAAAGTCTAGCGAAACCATATCTAAAATATAATTTCAATAGGAGCCCGTTGTTATTGTTGTTCTGTAAGTAAATGAAAAACGCGAAATTCACTTTGTTTTAATTCTGTCTTTTACTCGTACGAGATAAAATATATGTGTCCGCCCGCATGTTTTGATCCATTTGATATAAAATCCAGAAGAGTTTGTTTGAAATGACAGCAACCAAATGCATATATAATTGATCAACTTATGCCTACAATTTGAAAAACATCTGTCTCCTAGAAATTTAAATCCTAATATAGATTATTGTATGAACATTGTAAAGTACACCAGCTCTTTGATAATTAAAAGCAACAGCTCTTTCTATAATAAAAATAGACAAATCAACATGAAATAGATAAGTGCAAAGTAGGAAATAACAAACGTGTCGACAAAATCAGTATTGCACTTGCAACACCTGGTTGTGCTTGAACTAAGTGGCAGACATGAACAGGAAAACGTTAAAGAATAAAATGAAAAAGATAAAGGATCATCATGAAGCTGAATTTCTCTGCAAGGAGTCTTATCGTAAAAGCATATAATTCGTGTTTCTCAAGACTTCAATCTGATTTTAAGAACATAACACATGTCGTTCTATACCATCTATTTTTCACTCCAGATCAGCGATTCACAATTTATTTATATTGTGTTCGAATTGCAACGTCTTCTAAACGATACGGTTATGTACGATTATGTTACTTGTTGACAATGCAAGACTAAGTAAACTTTTATATTACTTTGGGTTTGGGTGTGATTTTTTGTTTGTTTTTGGTTTAGAGTGTTCCAACACAATTAAGGTCATAAGGCGAGTGTTTGGAGTGTATAGATGATACAAAATATCGTCAAGAAACAGATAGAAAAATAAAAGAAACTGAAAGAGTAAAGATATCTTATATTTTATCTATATGTTTGGAGTGGGGATCCTACATAAAAGCTGCACAACTTCACTGAAAAACATTCCTAAAAAGTCTCCATGACTCCAGGTCAAATAGTTTTAGACATACGTGTGAAACATTGTTTGAGGCTTATCCCTGTTGAGTATTCATTCTTGCTCCACCTTCCCCCTACATTCGACCCTTTTATCTACCCCTTACTACCCCACCCCCATTTTTCTGTGTTTTGCATATACTTATAATGTACTTATTGTTGGATTTTGGAAGCAAACCGTCTACAATATTTTTCTGTCACAGCTTCTTTTTGTTGTGTGCATTCTTTGCGATGCATGGCTCTATGGCTGTGTTTTGGGTGCTCTGTGCTTCCGGGAATCTATCCTTACATTTTAATATCTTTAATGAATATTTTGACTAAGTCAGTGGCCATAACTCTGGACTTGCTGAGTGAAATCCTAAACAAAATCCCAGGTGAACATAATTCCTCTTCTGAATAATATTCTTATATGACTTTATTACTCTAGGTCAATTATTTTTTGTTATGACCGGCACACATTTTTAAGATCTTTATGCATTTTTTGACTATGTCAAGTGCCATAGCTCTGGTCTGTCTAAGTGAAATCCCAAGCAAAACCCAAATAGCACATATTGAATAACATTTCTATAATGTTTCATGACAATATTTACTTTTGACACAAACTTTTCAGCCCTTCATGCATATGTTTGGCTATGTCAAGGGCCATCACTCTTGCCTGGCTACGTGAAGTCCCAAACAAAACACGAGGTGCATAACTTCATATGTTGAATAAGAATCCTACAATGTTTCATCACTCTTGTGAGATACATGTTACACAAACTTTTACGCCCTCGAGTCTGGGGTGTGGTTTGTTTTGTATTTGTTGGGTTAAGAGTCACACCGATACGACTGAGGTCATATGGCGACTTCTTTTGGGGTGTGAGTTATGGGAGTGGAGTGTATAGATACTATAAAACATCACCAGGAAACACAATACAAAAAGAATAAAAGAGACTAAAAGAGTAAAAATATCTTTAATTTTTTGAAGAGGAAATCAATTATAAAATCTCAGCTGCACAACTTTCTGCGCTGAATAACAATCCTACAGTATTGACTCTAGTCAAATACTTGACATACAGTATAGACATTGGTAAATCGAAGTTCTCCTTCCACCTAAAAAATACACAGACTAGGATTTTACTCGATGCCACAATAATAAAAATATATATATTTACTTAAAATCTGCCTATTTTTTCGATTCGTATATATAAAGTAGACTCAAAAGCAGTTTTAAAAATATTTTGTGAATAAAAGATAGATAAGATTACCGACGACGTATCTTAATTTTGAAATTACTATATAAAAAGCAGGCGATGTGTTGCTGGACATTGTACCTAGAATTTTTGACGACGCATTTGTTTTTGGTATTCCATTTCACACTGTTATGAATGGGTAAAACATATATATATATATATATATATAAAACACGCACAATATATATATATATATTGTGCGTGTTTTAGTTATTATTAATATATTCATGTGTTTCATGATTCACAGTTACACATATTTTCAGGTAGCAGGTATAATGATGATCTACGCGTCAAATTCAAGATGCCAGTATCGTCCGACTGTCACTGTTATATAACCCGGAATATTTTTTATAAACAATGCTATATTGATCTTGTACAATGCCATATTACTGATGTTACATATTTTTAACAATGAAACATTTATCATGTCACATATTTCATGATTATTATTATCATATAGAGACTGTCGAAATAAAATGAGAATATTTCATAATTATTGTGAAAAGAAAACTTAGTTTTTCCTTATATCGGTAACACATCTCCTGAGCAAAGTCACATTACTAGTAAGGTTTCCATAAAAGAAGCAGCCGTATCTCTTTCACAGAACTGGTACCAGTACAATACTTTTGCCGTACTTTATGTGAACAACTCCCATGGATTATATAAAATTTATAGTTAAAAAGTTTTCTTTTGTGTCACATTTTTCATAAATACTTTCACACTATCGTCCAAATTGATGAAAACTTATTTTATTATAAAAAGTAAAAGCCATTTTATCACACGCAAGAGCAATGAGCAACGGAGGTCAAGAGCTATAACTTACTGATCTTACTGATGGAATCTTATGTTTAGAACTCGGGTCACAGTGCAATTATTCTTTCCTGACAAATATTTTCTTTCTAAGTTATTCATTACTTTAGGAAATATTGTACAAGAAATGTCCAAACAGAGTTCCAGTTCTTACGTGACAAGTTTATCTGTACAAAGTGATCATTTCTTGTAAAATTATGAGAATATCTAACTATTAGTTGTTTTGAAATACTTTGAAAGCAGTATAATTTAAGGTAATACTACCCTGATTTTTCAAGTCTAAGTGAATTGCTTCGAAACTTCTGAAAGAACAGAAATAGCTCCAACCCCACTTGAGGGTAATATTTTTAAACGATTGGGCATTTAAACTTAAAGTACTGTGTTCAAATTCCATGTCCTTATTATTTTGCTGTAACTGATCAGCAGCGCTATCATGTTTTCTTCTTTTCTTTGTACATGAGAGCGGCATAATTTTATTTCTTTTCACACAAATGAAAATTTTGATGAGAGAACTACAAATTAATCTGGATTAACCTAAACAACATTTTTGATATTTTGCATGATCATGTAATATCAATCGTGCTTCAGATTTTTAACAAAGCCTTATTACTTGTGACACGAATACTATAAATTGTGTCGAAGAAAAAACAAAAAAAAAACTAAAAAAGTAAAACAAATCATATTATTCGTGTCCACTATTATTATCATTATTTACAATTACTTCGAAATTATTCAAACACGGTTTACCTATCATCTTTACTAAAGTTACTATATTATTTTTGTGTCATAAATGATAAAAATGCGACATTACTCATTTCTTGTGAAAACTAATTGTCAGATTGCTAGTGGATGTATATGATTTTATGAACTCAGATCAGAAGAGAAGAATATGTAAGGGAATGCTGAAAACAAGTGTCGAATGGGGAAGTTTTATCCTTGCAGGCCTCTCAAGCAAAACTGTTTCCTTTCACTAAGGCAAAATTAAACTAACGACAACGTCGATTTCAGGACGAATATAATAACCCTGAAGTTTTTTCGATTCGTAGAGCTAAAATGAATACTATTTAAATGTCGGGGATTTTCGTACTTATATATTTCGATATAAGTAAATAATCTTAATCTGACAAACACATCTAGATCTATTCTCTTCGTCTCAAGCGAGGACACCTCTTAGTGTTACAGGTTTGACTGTTAATCAACCTTGATAACTGGTTCTTATGCGGTTATGTGGGTACTATAGTATATGTTCTGATAAAGATTTATATAGTATGCCAAAATAAATCTTTAAAAGTATTATCTTTCATGCACGGTATCTACGGCGTTAAAATCTTTGACCCAAGGAAATAAGTATATGTATTGTTAATTCAACAAAACGCGAAACCCAAAAAATTGTCAACGAAAATAGATGATGTTAATTTCAGCAAGACGTTTTTTATTCATCTTTGTTTTAGTATTTCAATGGGCGTCAGAAGTAGACATTGCAGATTTTAAAAAAAAAGTTTGAATGACTACAAAAATATGGCACAAACAGATTCAAGTTAAAGTGGATAAAATGCAATAAAGATTTGCAACCTATGAGTTGTAGAAAATATTCGATTTTTGCCGTGCACCTTATCATAATCAAAAGTAACCATGCAGTTTACTGTCTAAAAGTCAGTGAATTCAATATCAAGGTACCGAAGGACTAAAGGATTTTGTATAATTCAAAGTAGTTCTGATGTATATGTAAGTTTCATGTGACGGACGTAAATAGTAAAAGGCCGTACACTTAATTGCAAGTTTTTCTTGCCACAGAATCAGTTTGGCAAAGATTAAAAAAACACGATAAAATTACTGACCTAATGACTCATAGTCGAGGAAGGTGCTTTCTTTTCCAGGGTTTATGTGCTTAATTTGAAGAAAATCCGCTCAATATTGGGAAACTTATAAGCAAAAAACCTACATGAATCCAGTGACCCAGTTACCATATTTAGCAAAAAAAAAAAAGCCACCGGCTGTACCCATAAGTCACATGGGTTCCCCACCGTGAGTACATGTATTTCAAAATAACCGACTTCTTCCGAAAATAACAAATGATTATCTAAAAAATATGCAAAGCCTTTTAGTGAGATGATCTAGTTTCTTTGTATGTATATTTAGTTTTAAATTAATGCTTCCAAATACGTGAATGATTTCTTTATATGTTCAGTTTAATTTCCGCTCTTGAAGCAATTTTTCTCTTAACTTGTTTAAACCAAAGTATTCCTTTTAAATCAAACTGTTTGACATAACACTGTTTGCAAAGTTCCCAAGTAATGTTCAAAAACTGTGATTCGAAAGGAGATATTTGCAAAAGAAAATATAATGAACATTCATCGTAAGAATGTAATTAAGGAAGTGATGATCTAAACGTTGTCAAGTTCGGCAATAATACGGGCACTTCAGGGGAAAATGAGCTGATGTCACATGCTACAATGGCCACCCGGTCCGATCTAAAAGTCAAGGTCTGGGGCAGACTATGGCATTTGTCATAGTCCGTAAAACATGAGCCTGTAGTCGAAAACCAAATAATGAAATGCGTGCCCTAAGATTCTGTTTATAAAAAATATCCACAATTTATTAACTGGAAATAAACCCAGCAAATTGGTGATAATGCGCAGCTTCTCTGGAAATACTTGGCAAAACATTCATAAACTGGTCCTTGCAAGACATTATGGTATTGTTGAAGTTCCTGTTCATTTGATGAAATGTGTTATCACTAGACTGTTGCACCATATGAGTTGACGTAGATTGAGAAGGATTTTCTTGCACTTGTGAGTCCTTTGTTGTTTGGTATGTTGTTTGAACAGTTAACTGCTGTAACTGCTGGCAGTATGAGCGGTTAACTGCTGTAACTGCTGGCAGTAGCAGCAGTTAACTGCTCCTACTGCTGCACTGCCAACTTCACGCCGATAACCTAGCCTGTCGGCTACAGAGTGCCCATTATTTTTCGTTTGCGAAGAGAAATAACTCTTCGTAAAATCTATTCACTTTTAACTAGAGTACCCTCCCTTTGTAAACAAATTAATGCTGTTCACAGCACAGGAAATCGTCACTTTAATAAGAAAAGGGTATGTACAGACTCCTGTCAGCCTGCCACATAAGAGGTAAGTGAATGGAAACAGCAAGATACTAGACAGTTCAGAGACAATTTGAGAGGTACTGTAAGTACTTTTTCCCGTGTAAAGAGGTAGGTGAATAAAAACCTTTGTAGCAAGATATTAGACTAGAAACCCTCAATTAAAGTGTTTTGATACATAAAATGAATCGTCAAGCAGTGTTCCTTACTTAGAAAGAAAGGAAAGTGGGCCCATAAATCAGAATTGGCGAGTTGAAAGGTGACATGGTCAGATTCTTTTCAGTAACAGAGTTTTCTCGGGTATTCATATTCTGTCTTAAATACATGTATGTTTTACAGCAGCTGACAAATATTCGGACAAAAATACAGTTCTTTGTGAAACCTCATTGTAAACTTAAATATTTGTAGATATAAAACAATCGTGGGTTTTAACACTGTTACAGTTACCTATTTTTTAAGGTTTATTTTGAAGTTTTCAAAAAATAAGGGTTCTACCTTAAAATTCGACATTAGCACGTATTATTAATAAGAATAATCAAATAGATATAGCTATTTTTGTGACCCCTTCTCCCATCTTTTAGATAGATGTTTATTTCTATTGGAGAGGGTGGGGCACTAAGATCGGCCTTTGCCAGTCCTTCGGTCCGCCCTAACTTGCGTCGCGCATGTCTCAAAAAGTATTTGAGCTGCTGTTTGATCCACGTAATATTCGTAAATTGCGGCTTTATTCTACAAGACATAAAGATAAACTACGCATCATTCTAAAGGTAGTAGTTTTTTTATTTTTTTTAAATTTCGAGATGTGTTTAATAATGTAAACGTTACAGTATGTCCAGAAACTATTTTTTCCCATTGTAATTGTCGGGCAAAATAAATTCGATTTTTTAAAGGAAATTTTGTAAAATAAATCAAACGGAAACGTGAACTAAAATGCTAAATATGATATCCTGAAAGTTTCGTAACAATCTAGTCACAATGAAAGTCAAAATTGAATTTAAAATGTAAATGGTGTCAAAATGCTGAAATTTACAATTAAATGGAAAATTTGTTATTAAAGGTTTACAAGTCAGACTACGGTGTTGCATTGTCAAGGAAACATGCCTTCTTGCTCCAAGAGCTCATACAGAGACATGTGACATGCTAGCAGTTACAGCAGGTCATTGCGTGTCGCAGTTATCTACCAGCAGTTACAGCAATTGATCGTGTGTACTTACACCAGTTAACTGCTACCACTGCCAGCAGTTACAACAATTAATAGAGCTGTATTACCTGTTATGACGAGAATGGCATAAGGTATTTATTTTATCAGTGTCCTACATATAATACTGCCAGCAGTTAAATTGTGTATCTAAAATCAGTTTTACCAGTTTCCTTCAGATGTATATTAGGCCTTCAGACCTACTCTTCCCGCTTATACATTTGTCCGTATCGTTTAAAGATCATTGAAGCGCTCTTAATCTATTTATATCTTCAAACTTGTAAACCAAGTCTCGTGCGAATCCGGATATTCACTTTTTGTTACAAAATTACTCAATGGTAATTTCTTCTACGAGCATTGCCAAAGACTTGTTATGTTCTGTTGCATAGTGTTATGTCCAATGATTTTACATCTGTGCTTCTTTCACGATAATGAGGCGGGAAAAGTGCCGAGTCGAGATTCGAACACACCTCAGCCCGTTACAGATGTTATCGCCAGCAAGTAAATGATGTTTCTACGACCACATTTTCATTTCTTTGGGTATGTCACTGCCAGCAGTTACACATTGTCACTTACTGCAGTTTGTGGAGTTTTCTATATGGTATTGAAAGCTGTTGAAATACGAATTTTTGAGGATTTTGTTGTTATATTTCCTTTAGCAGTTAAATGACGATATTTGGTATCAGTGTCAGATAAATGTTACTGTCAACAGCTACATCATGTTTCTACGATAGGCTTCATACAGTTTCCTGTATATGTTACTACAGGTAGTTAAATGATGCCAGCAATAAAATAATATTACTAAGAGCAGTATCGTCACCTTTCTTACCATTTTACTGCCAGCAGTTAAATTGTTTATGAGAACGTTTACCAGTCTCCTATATCTCCAATTTTAAATATAACTTAGAACAATTTACCAGTTTCATATATGTTAATGATTTATGAGAGCAGTTTACCAGTTTATTTTTTATACCTGTTATTGCTAGCAATTTAACTGGTTTATACGAGCAGTTTAAAATTCACCTATACATTTTGTAATACCAGCATTTAAATGGTTTACAAGTCTCATTTATATTTCTGTCAGCAGTTAAGCGGTGTATGAGAGCAGGTTACTAGTACCAGACTCCTGTCACTACCAACAGTGAAATGACAAATGAAAGCAGTTTTCGAGTTTTCTGTGTGTCAGCATTCAAATAACAACATTTTATCAGACCAGTATACTAGTTTTATACATGTAACTACCAGAGGTGAAATGTTTATTGAAAGCGATCAAGTTATCAAGCTCCTGTTACTGCTAGAAGTAAAATGGTTAATGACAGCAATTAACAAGGATCCTGTTACAGAAAACGAGAGCATTAAACAGTTTCGTATAAATGTCTTGAAAGAAAGCTTCAACCCAGAGTTCCCCAAAACAAGACTTCCTGGCAAAAACCGACCGACCTCGACCCGGGTTTCTCCCAAACAAGAGTTTTCCCGGAATGGCGGCCACCCGTGCCTGGTGGGGGACAATCCTCTCTACAATGGCCACCCGGTCCGATCCAAAAGTCAAGGTCTGGGGCGGAGCTGGGGGCGCCTGAACTGAAAAAATGAAAAATTCCGAAAATGACCTAAAACCAACTTTGAGACCCGGTCGCGAGTAAACAAGAGTTTTCCCGGAATAGCCACTATGCTGCCCCCCATAGACCGTCACCCTCTACAACGGCCACCCGGTCTCAACCCGAACTCAAGAACCCATAGGGACCTCCTATTAACTGCTGGAACGATTTCAGGCCACCCCGGACCCACCCCCGCCTCACACCTCGACCCGGGTTTCTCCCAAACAAGAGTTTTCCCGGAATGGCGGCCACCCGTGCCTGATGGGGGACAACCCTCTCTACAATGGCCACCCGGTCCGATCTAAAAGTCAAGGTCTGGGGCGCAGCAGCAACACTTTATTTTCACTTATGGTAGTACTAACATTTAACTGTTGTTACTGATGGCAGTAGCAGCAGTTAACTGATGTAACTGCTGGCAGTAGCAGCAGTAGCAGTTAACTGCTGCTACTGCTGGCAGTAGGAACAGTTAACTGCTGCTACTGCTGCTACTGCTGTACTGCCAACTTCACGACGATGGCTAGGTTTTAAAATTAAACAACATATGGTAATTTGACACTTGCGTGTATATGTAAGAAACTAAAATAGCTGTTTGTTGGGTTTTTTTTTTGTTATCTAAATAAAGTGTCTTCCAAAACAATAGTTAAATAACATCATATTTGTATTGTCCTCTATTGCCTCTGTATGTATGAAATAATGTTTATCATTAATTTTGTTGATTAATATTGTCATTCGTACATGATTACCTTATTGAAAGGAAAAAGCGCAATAAAGAAAAGCATTGAAAATGCATTTTATTTATAGGCTATAATGAAAACGTTCAAGAATAAATTTTTCTTATAGAATTATAAAGTGTTATTTCACATAAACATAGTATTAATAAATATCTAAGGACTTTTCAGGTAATTTTGATTAATTATATTCAGCCTTGTGCCTGTATGCACTGAAAACAGCGTCTTTTACAGTCATCAGCTACAAGGTAAGAGTTTGTTTCACTTGAACTATTTCTTACATTTCTTTGTTAATAACTTCAAGCCCGCTTAGCTAAATAGGAAGAGCGAAGATCTACAGATCGCCGGATCGTGAGTTTGAGACCTGGGCGAGGTGTCTGTTCTCCGTGACGATTGGATAAAAGACATTGTGTCTGAAATTCACCTTGATTCATGTGGGGAAGTTGGCACTAACTTGCGGAGAACTGGTTTGTACTGGTACAGAATCCAGGAACACTGGTTAGGTTAACTGCCCGCCGTTACATAACTGAAATACTGTTGAAAACCCAAAACAAACAAACAAATCAAACAGAGTCTGTCAGTAATCTATATATTTTTGTACATTTTCTAGTTATTATTATATTATTATATTATTATTATCATTATAATTATTATTATCCCATACAAGAAAGATAATATTTCCCACCATATAAACCTATATTATCACACAGAAGTTAAAGGAGGTCACCATGGAAATACCATGCATGGATGTTGCAAACGACAGCCGAGTATTGTCTGAAGTATTCCTTTCCCTAGGGGGAGCAATGTTTGTGGCAACTATTCTGATTTGGATATTTATTATTTGTAATGAGAAAAAGAAGCTTCGCTTGAAAGGTAAGATAATTGTATATGAAGTAATCATCTACTGTTTTCTGATTTAAGTGAAGTGAAATTTCTGCAATATTATCAAAGTCCAGGATGAATTTATGTCTAAAATTAAGACGCTTAAATCTAACCACACTAGATATAATATCAGAAAATAGATTTAATATCAGAATATCAGAAATAGAAGATTATAAACCATCATTAAGCGCCCTAACCGTGCGTACCAGCTATTTTTGTAAAGTATCTAAAATAATTTTTGTGTCTTTATCCATTTTCCGCAACATTTACAGCCAGGAAAAAGAGCGCATCAAGAAAAACACATCGCTTGTCACAAATCACAAAAACTGGACTTCAAGGAACACCACGTAGAGCATGGCGGACTCAAACTTTTTCCATTGAATCTGAATCCACGACGCCCGTCCGGATACCCAGACCAGTACTAGTAGTTTAGGATGGACTAGGTTTTGATATTTGATACGTGCAGTGAAAACGATTACTTTGATAGAAAATATACTGTTCACAATGGCTCCAATGCAACTTTAGGAAATGACTCTTTATAACATCTTACCAAAGAAGTGAAATGTACATATACAGTCAATTTATTCGTGAAATGGTAGAACAAATTCATAATCTTCTTTCACCACGACAATCATCCCAAATGTCACCATTCCACCAAATATACTCATTTTTTATTATTAACAACAGTATCAAGTTAATTTTAATCAATATCAATCACCACCACATATTATTATCATCACCATCAGAATCAACTTAAGAGCCATCACAGACTCATCATCGCCGTCATTATCATCACCATCAACAACAACAACAACAACATCCTAGTCATCTCCAGAGTGTATACTGACTCATAATTATCATCATTATCATCATCATCGCAATCATCATAATCACCACCCGACTCATTTCCAGAGCTATTACAGTCTCATCATCATCATATTCAACAATAACAACATCATCATCATCATCATTGTAAATATAATTATCAGCAGCAGTGACAACAAATAATCCAGACCATTATGTTCAAAATTACCTGTAGAATCATCTGTATTAATAAACTTTAAATACATATAATATTTGGCAAGAATTATCAATGTATCTTGTTAAACTGACTGTATATCATCGTTTAACAATGTACACCCTTACTATTACTTATCACTTACACATTAATTACTTTGTCATAAACAATTAACTGTATGTATATAATATTTTACCTAACAATGGACTAAAATTATCAAATTTGATGATAACTATCAACTATATCTACAATAACTTAAATGGAGGAAGTTTTTTTTAACATAACAAAAACTTCAACTGTATATGGATGGAATTCATCCGACGGAGCAACACTAACTGTAAGTACATGTTTTAAAGTGTATTTTCTGACATAAAACAGTTTATTAAGTGATATGTTTTCTAATTTGAATTACAAAATTCAGATGTATACTTCTGTTGTGTTTCAAACAAATAAGACAATAATATAGAGATACACATTTTCTTATAAAGTGAAAGGATATCAATTTATTTTTTCTTCGTTCGCCATATGTTTTTGTAACTATCTGACACGTAAACTAGTTTTCTTGGTAGTGGTAAGGATGTGTGAAGAATTTCACTTTGGTTCCACTTCATAACATGTATAAAATTGCAAACCTAAAATATCATAATGTTAAAGTAGTTATAAAGTCAAGTGACGGAACACGACATTAGGTCCCTAAGGTATTTTTCTCCGATTGTGACAGAGTTGAAGTGGAAAAACATAATTGTATCGTAGATTTCATTTTATTAGCAATTAATTTTAGATGCCGAACTGTGTCAGTGACAGTACATTCAAAGCGTCCATCGCTTTCTTCGCAGTCGGTACTGCACTTTTCCTCGGGACTGCCATCTTTTGGATCATACGCTTTTGCAAAGCTAGGCACAGAAAGATAAAAGGTAGTTGCTTTTTTTCAAATCATCATCAACGTAAGATTAACAACACTAATACAGTCTTAAGTAGTGTGTTTGAATAAACTTGTATATCAAAATATTCACATGCATTTATGACATCGCTGCCTGCGTCATATATTAGCAAGAAAAAAAACGAGTCAAACATTTCATAAATAATTTAAAAAAAAAAAGAATGTTTCAGTCTGTGTGGAGCCTCCGTATAAGAAATAAACACATGTTCAATGAAATATTTTTTCTTTCACAGCTGTAAAGAGACCCTTGCCATTAACGCCGCCGACGTGAGTATGAAAAAACAATGGCAAAATAACTGCACCGCGTACTTCTAACACCAATCTATAGCCATAAAATCTAAATACGGCTTTATAGAAACTAATTTGTTCAGTCGGATTTCTTTTTTTTTTAATAAATAGATATTTTTCACGATCATAATCAAGTATGGATTTACATGTATCACTGTACATGCTTAGAATCAAACGAGGAAAAACAGTCGTCCGTTAATCTATTCGCCGATCAGCGTTCTATTTTCAAGACTGATAACCAATAAAAATTCAGTAAAAAACAGTTAAATTATTCATACCTCTTAAAAAGACTTCAGTTTTGTAACTATATGACTTTTAACTTACAGAATGACATTCGAAGTGCAGGCGTCTGGCGAATACCTAGGTAAAAACCCTTCTATTATAGGCAATTTCTAGAAATAAAAAATGTATTCACTGTTAGATCTGTGCAAAATACCACCAGTGAATACAAACCAACTCGCTTTCAAGGCCACTAGTTTAATTTCTAAGTGTATCTTATCCTGTGAATAAAGACCACCGAAAAACAGAGGCCACTTTTAAGTCGGTCTTTATGTGCAGGGTTGATTGTGTACTGTATATTATCTTGTTTTTTGTTCAGCAAAGTACATTAATTCATTGTTGTTCACTTCACACTGTTTCCCTCACTGGAGGATGCCGCTGGCCTACACTATATTTGAAAAGGATATACGCACATACAAATAAATCACGTAAATTGTTGCATATTTCAAAAGGAATTAACTAAATTATATTAGAACTTTATAAGTCTATGCAATAAAAATTAGGGTACTTTTGAAAAATATAAAAAATGTCTTCAAATGACTGAAAACTTAATGAACGATAGTATATGAGAAGGTATCAAAATATGAACGTTACTGTTGTTGGACGCTTTTAAAATTAAAAGATAAAGCACTACCATCGTCACAGTTTTACCTTGGTAACATGCTACTTAACTGTATGTTTTCATTCCAGATCTCCAGGAAAGCATTTATAAGTAAGTAACATTATATACTTACAGGCCTTTATCACATTTGATGTGGGAATATATATCAGAACCATATTTTAATACATGTAAACAATACGAACTGGTTATATGCCTGTGGAATAATTTCAGGAGTGTGTAGCTCGGGTGAATTATCATATGCGGAGCCTAACCGATTTAGTGTGTTTAAATATATTAAAACATGGTCCTGTAACACGTCCCTTGGAATAACATGACTATTCTGCTCACATAATGATGGATTCAGACTGAGTGAATTGTTATATCATTTGGATTATGAATCACATTTTACCCAAAATAGTAGATCGAATGTTGGAGCTTGTTGTGTTTAATAAAATGTTGTTTTTTCACATATTAGAATTTTTGTTGTCACATAATTTTTCCAAGATCCATGCAAAAAGCTATACAAATAAATTTGTAAATGTATTTTATTCTTCTCTGATCCATATAAATACCCTATCGAATGTGTGACGTCATTTGAGGCGCATTTTAATATTTGTATTGTTGCGTTAGAAGTTCATTCATTCACAGCTTTTTAATTTTACTTAGGCTTAAGGACACAGCTAGATTCTATAACATTTATATAATATAAAAAAATATAAAAAGATAATCAGTTTTGCATCGAGAAATATGTACTCGTTCTTTCACGGAACGATGTCGCGCAATATTTCGGCTACGGAACTCCTCCATATTTATGGATACAAAGCTAATAAACTATAGATACACGTGTTACACTTTGAAATTGACGTTGTTACGACTAAAGAAGACAGTGGTTGAACAGAGTTTGACTAATAGGTAAACAAACAAAAAAAAATCGACGTCGATAACACAAGATAAAAAGAATCTATTTTGTTATGCCACATTGAATTTATTAAAGTCATGAAATAAAAATGATTTATCATTTTAAGACATTTTGTTTTCAAACCTTGAACACAAGTCACTTTCCTTTCAAACAGTTTAGATCATGTATAACAATGACAGGAGAAAAATACTTTTTACAGGTTTGCAGACTTAAATTACACACGTTTAATTCTATTTCTAGTTACGACTCCATTAACGTTACCCCCGATGTAAAAGAAACAAAACTTCTACACTACATACCACGTGATGCCATGCACGAGACATTTGACGGCTCTCGAATGCCTCCCACGGAAGCTCCGAAACCTCCAAACCACGAGCCGAAAATTATTGATAAAGACCATGACAAAAGGAAAGAACTAGAGTGTATCCCTGATGTAAAACAAAAAGAAAATCTGCACGATGTACCACGTGACGCCATGCACGAGACATTTGACGGCTCTAGGATGCCTACCACAGAGGCTCCGAAACCTCCAAACCACGAGCCAAAAATTATTGATAAAGACTATGACAAAAGGAAAGAACTAGAGTGTACCCCTGATGTAAAACAAAAAGAAAATCTGCACGATGTACCACGTGACGCCATGCACGAGACATTTGACGGCTCTAGGATGCCTACCACAGAGGCTCCGAAACCTCCAGACCAAGGCCAGAAAAAATTCGAAGACCACAACAAAAAGAAAGAACTAGAATGTACTTATGAAATGGCTGATGCATCAAAACCAAATCGAGACAGGCCACCTACAATTCCAGGTATTGACATTTCAATTTCAAAATTTAGTAGTACCTTTATTTGTGCAATAAATTATTTTTTCTACAGCATTACTAGTGTATCACTTTCTCTTAACTCGCTTACATGAAAAATTCATAGTAAAAGTTAAATCTTTTATCCTTTCATTTTCTTTTTGATTGTTTAAATACATATCTAATGAAAATGTATTTTCCTTTAATACATAATGAAACAAAATCTTTTTCTTTCAGCTCGAAGACCATTCAGAAAATGAAAGACTGTAATAGTGTTGATGGAAGAGGGTCCAACGCACTTTTTTCAAGTTGATAAATTGGAATTCAACACTGACTCAAAAGCGTGAATCATTGTTCCAAAGTGTTCCTCATATACCTCATGAAATACATCAGGCATTTAGTTCCTCATGAAATATGTTCAGACATGTATGTTGCTCATGCACTATGTTCAGACATCTATATTCCTCATGAAATGCATTAAGCATGTATATTGCTCATGAAATATGTTCAGACATCTATTCCTCATGAAATGCATTAAGCATGTACGTTGCTCATGAAACATGTTTAGACATCTGTTTTCTTCATGAAATGTTGCTCATGAAACATGTTCAGACATCTGTATTCCTCATGAAATGCATTAAGCATGTATACTGCTCATGAAATATGTTAAGACATCTGTATTCTTCATGAAATGCATTAAGCATGTATGTCACTCATGAAACATGTTCAGACATCTGTATTCCTCATGAAATGCATTAAGCATGTATACTGCTCATGAAACATGTTAAGACATCTGTATTCTTCATGAAATGCATTAAGCATGTATGTCGCTCATGAAACATGTTCAGACATCTGTATTCCTCATGAAATGCATTAAGCATGTATGTCGCTCATGAAACATGTTCATACATCTGTATTCCTCTTGAGTGCATTAAGCATGTATATTGCTCATGAAATATGTTAAGACATCTGTATTCTTCATGAAATGCATTAAGCATGTATGTCGCTCATGAAACATGTTCAGACATCTGTATTCCTCATGAAATGCATTAAGCATGTATACTTCTCATGAATTATGTTTAGACATTTATATTCCTCACGAAATACATAAACTCATGTCTTAACCACAAAATATGTTACACATAAATGTTCTGTATGAAATGCACAAAGCAAATATGTTACTCATGAAATACATATGGCAGTTATATTCCTCATGAAAGGCATTCAACATGTACATTACAGATTAAATAGATTAGACATTTTATCTCTCATGAAATGCATCCTACATGTATGCTGCTTATTAAATAATAAGACATTTATATTCTTCATGAAATGCATTATACATCTGTGAAAAAAGTATTTTGATGTTCATTAATTTGTATGTATTTATAGCTTTTCAAAATGGAACTTCAAATAAAACAACGCTGCTGTTATATATGTTGGTGTCTAACTTTTACCCAGAGTGAAAAGTTATTTTCTTAATCTACACCATCTCCATAAGTGTCTGCTTTCAGTGTGTAAGGCCAAGGGTTTCATTTTCCAGCCGCATCATACCAAAGTCCTGAATGATGGGAGGTTCCAATTAATGTATTTGTGTAGTGCATTAGACCACTGCAATGCTGGTGAACGTAAGAAACATAAGGTAACTTTTAATCTTTATTTGGATGTGTTTTTCATTTACACGCATATCTCTTGCATCAATACAAGCTGTCCAAGAATTATTATAACTATGCCACACAGATCATGAAAATTCTAAGTGCAATAAAACTTAGTTTTTGCACCCTGAATACAACTTTTTCTTAAAGTTTAAAACTGAAATTAAATGACTGCACAAAAAATACAAAAAAAAATCAGGTCCATTTAACATTGAATGGGAAGGATGGTGAGGAAAAAAAATGTCTTATTACTAAATGATTGTATAACAAATCAAAATAATAAATCAAGTTTTAATGTAAAAAGTAGAAGATGTCTTCCAAAATATGGTCACGAAAATTTTATATACTGCAGAAAAGAATACAAAGCTGACATTATGCAAAACATGAAGTAAAAAACTGAAATACTTTTTTTTAAAATCCAATCTGAATTCTTGAAATAAAGTTAAGTATGGAACAAAAATGATGTATTTAGTGTAATTCACCTTGAAGGTATTAAGCTCTAAATCACTTTATAAAACTCTTAGTTATCTCAAAGAAAATGTTTCTTACATGGAAAATCAAGTGAATTTGCAACATTATTAGTCTAACACAAAAACTAAAACAAACTTTTGCATTTTATAAATACATCCATGTTTGCTTTTCAAATGTCAATACCAAAAGCCTCCTCACCACCAAGTCAAAAATACCTCCCATTACTTTCTAAGACTTTAGATACATTGGCATTTAGCCTAATAAAAGCATGAATTATACAGTCCATTTTCACTATGATGAAAAAGCTTTATTTAAAATACATCATTCCACATTTGAAAGCACTTTAAACCTAGCATGATAATGTAACAAAATTCACAATAAAATGTAACTTTTTATTTGCAGTACTTCAATACCAATAGACTTTCTTCACGGTTTTGCATTCACAATAAAAGCAAAACTGAGTTACAGGAGATAAGTCGCTTACAGGAGTTTAGTCACAATAAAAGCAAAACTGAGTCACAAGAGTTTAGTAACTTCATCTTCCACAATTCCAGCAAATGTGTCTCACTGATCACATTAGCGCCTGAAAAGCTCAGTTTGGTTCATACTATGTACACATTATTATTTGTTTTTGGTTTAGCTCGGCATTTTACACAGATATCTGATGGGTAACATTTTGATGTTCTTTTCACCGCCATCAAGCTTAATCACTCCTTCCCCGCCATCTATACTCAGTAATGATCCAGTTGCTTCCCTTTCTTCACCTAGAATAACTTTAGCCTGCAAGAAATGATATCCAATGGATATATTTTTTAAATTACAGCAATTATATCCCAACATCTCTTTTAACAAATGAGCAACAGGACACATGACAGTAAATAAAAAAGTTTTCTTTTTCAGGTTTAACAGGCCTATCAACAACTTTTTCTAACCCTTATCATGCTAAATTTCCATAATGGACTGGTCCATCTTCCAATTTGGGCAGTACCATTTATCATTTGAAGGAGTGTTTACTGAAAATTTACTGACTGAATAGCAAACAGTGCAGAACATGATCAGACTGCACAGATGTGCAGGCTGCTCTTGGTCTACACTGGTTGCAAAGGCAAAATCAATCGTGTCCAGCATGATAAGGGTTAAGCATCATTCAACAACACGTTTTAGTCATCTTCATTTATTTCATACTCAAACCAATATTGGAAACATGTATCTGCTCAAAAGATTTGTATGAGATTCTTGTCATATGAAGAAAACATCATTATCAGAGTGGGGAATGTAATTTTAGATTGAAGACCTACTTGGACTACTAGTACCTTATATATTTCTTCAATATTTCATCCAAACATGTTAAGCTGCTATCTCATTCTTGTAGTCAACACAATCCAAATTTCAAACTTACTGCAGTTTGTCAAAATCCTCAAGAGATTGACTCTAGACAGTTAAAGTATGTTTGATATTGCATGCACTACTACATTTATATACATTTTTGTACTACTTTCTGCACTTTACATTTATCTTGTACAAAAACGTATCTAAGTATCATAAACACCACGAAGATGTGTTAAGTCTTACCTTGTCATTTTTCTCAGGTAGCACAGGTTCCAGATGTTCACAGGAGACATTTACAACCTTATCTTCTTCTGGTAAGAAAACAGAACACATACCTCCCTGAAACATAAACAATGCTGATATAATATCAACTGGGAAAGGGTATAATCTCCAACTGAAATGAATTTATCTAAATTTAAGAATACTTGAATACTTCTTTACATCCATCACATACATAATTAAAAAGTTTTAGGTATCAGGTAACTTTAATGTTCATTAATTCTATGGACCTTTCAGTCCTATAATGCTCCATGTAAAATTTCAGGTAAACAGTGGTGGTGGTGGTGGGGGGGAGTATGAAAATAAAGATCTATGAAGCACAAAAACTTTCAAAGGTTCTAAAACTAATTACAAATTTGATTCACAACCCAATACTAGGCAAAGAACACAACTGACAGTGTCTTACAGTAATATCTTTGAATGTTAGGAGTGAAAAGAAAGTAATAAATTTACATAAACAAAAGCTGCTTGTAAAACACATTTACCTCCAATGATGGCCTGTCAGAGGCAACTGTGTATGTAATTTTGTGTGTTGTGACCTTAACCTTTGACCCAAACAATATGGGTAATCTACTGATGGCATGAAATCATTGTATGAAGATTGTCAACTGCAGGCCAAAGTGTTGTCCATTTATTGACTGTAAAAAGTTTCCAGTATGAAGGTCAACATGACCTACTGACCCCTCAAAAAATGGAGTTCATTTACTAACTACTGACCAAAGTGTTCTTTCATTGTTCAGCGGAAACCATATTCAGTCTGAAGGTCATTGTGACCTTTGACGGTCATCTATTTACCACTGAAAATCACCTTGTGAAGTTTGATGACTGTAGGCAAAAGCATTCTTTACTTGACTGAGTGGAAACCGTTTTCAGAAACCAAATGGTTTACTGACCAATAGACAGACAATGAGCAAAATGCGGGTAGAAAATATAACAAGAGCACCGCCTTGCGGGTGCTGACGCTCATCTGATTTTTTTTGTGTAATAGAAATATTGTCCTACCCATGATTTTCTAATGCTAAAAAGGGCCATCATTCTTGCAAAAAGCAGGATAGAGTTATGTTTCTTGATGTTCAGTGTCCACTTATGATGGTGAAAAACTGTTGCAAGTTTTAAAGCAATAGCTTTGATAGTTTATGAGAAAAGTTGACTTAAACATAATACTCAACCAAGAAAATGATTTTCTAAGTCCAAAAGGGGCAATAATTATTGCAAAAAGCAGGATGGAGTTATGTTGCTTGCTGTACAGGGTCAGCTTATGATGGTCAACAAGTGTTGCAAGTTTCAAAGCAATAGCTTTGATAGTTTAAGAGAAAAAGTTGACCTAAACATAAAACTTAACCAAGAAATCTGATATTTTCTAAGTCCAAAAGGGGCCATAAATCTTGCAAAAAGCAGGATGGAGTTATGTTTCTTGCTGTACAGGGTCAACTTATGATGGTGAACAAGTGTTGCAAGTTTTAAAGCAATAGCTTTGATAGTTTAGGATAAAAGCTGACCTAAACATAAAACTTAACCAAGAAAACTGATTTTCTAAGTCCAAAAGGGGCAATAAATCTTGCAAAAAGCAAGATGGAGTTATGTTTCTTGATGTACAGGGTCTGCTTATGATGGTGAACAAGTATTTTAAGTTTCAAAGCAATAGCTTTGATAGTTTAGGAGAAAAGTTGACCTAAACATAAAACTTAACCAAGAAATCTGATATTTTCTAAGTACAAAAGGGGCCATAAATCTTGCAAAAAGCAAGATGGAGTTATGTTTCTTGCTGTACAGGGTCAGCTTATGATGGTGAACAAGTATTCCAAGTTTCAAAGCAATAGCTTTGATAGTTTAGGAGAAAAGCTGACCTAAACATAAAACTTAACCAGGCAACGCCGACGCCGACAACCGCTCAAGTGATGACAATAACTCATCATTTTTTTTCAAAAAATCAGATGAGCTAAAAAGACCTAATGGTAATTAACAAACATAAGAAAATATCACTTTACAAAACACCCAGTATGTCAAACAAGTGTGCCTAGTAACCCAACAATTCTATAAACACAAAGTCACATAACAATCTCAAATTAGCGAGCTAGGAAGTAAGGACATACGGTAACACTTCTGATTACTCCAGTCTGGTGTATTAAATCAGCATCATCATGGGTCTCTTTGATCCTAACTTCAATTTCTGTTGTGTGCCAGTCTGCATTTACATGGTCCATGGCTGTACCTGGCGTCTGTGGAGTGAACGGAGCACCAGGGGTCATCGGACTGTAACCTGCATATGCGCTGGGGGATGGGGAGGCCTGGTACCCCAGGGGACTAGGTGATGATCCACCCAGACCAGGACTGTTGGCTGAAACAGAATTTAAATACCTACATCAGTTTTTCACCCATTTTTGGCTCATCCCAACATGTCAACATCTCTTTACGCCTATCCAAGTAAAACAGTTTTACAATAACTGGATAACAATTACTGGAATAAACATACCTCATACTTGTCAATTTTCATATTTCACAATGATTTAAGAACAACATACTGGTACATTTTTTTGAATTATATAAACACTGTTTTCTCACATATTTTAGTCTTACAATGTGTATTTTGTTTGATCTTTTTGTATGTTTCAACTCAACTTATGTCCATCCTCCCAATTTTGAATATGTATAATCCATAATCCAATGAAAGGATTAATTTACGATAAGTGACTCTCAGTGGAATTTATTTTGAAAGACAAAGACATTAAGGGGTGGTTATAATCAATCTGGTGTAGGGTTATTTTTTGTCTTTCATCTATAAATGGAACCAAAAGTACCCACAACCTTTTCAAGGATCATCAGCTAAATTTCTTAACAAACAAGAGCTGTCACTAATGGTGACAAATGCCCCCACAGCACCTTGACCTTTGACCTGGTGACCTTGACCTTTGACCCCAAAGTCAATAGTGGTCGTGTACTCAATAAGTACTATCAGCATGTGAAGTTTGAAGGTCCTGGGTGCAGTGGTTCGCGGGTAAAGTGCCTTCATGCAAAAAGTTAACGTTGTGATGAACGAACGAACGAACTAACGAACGGACCGACAGTTGAAAACTAATATGCCTCCCTTCGGGGGCATAAAAAAACTAACCTTGATATGAGGACCCAGGAGATGGGTTATAAGGAGAATAAGCACTTCCAGGGGTCTGCGGGGTAAAGGGGCCACCCACAGGGCTGTGGACATCAGAAGCTGGTGAAACTGTATCATCCAACTGGTAGTCAAAATCCTGTGACCTGCAAAAAATTAGAGTACCATAAATTGTGAATTACAAAACCTAATTTAATTTCTTGAAAGTCTCTTTAAGCAACAAGTATAAAAGTATCTTATTTATTCGACTATAGTCAAGACCGAAAACCTTTCTGAAACTACAAATATGTAATTCTTAAACTATAAAGATGGTATTCTTAAGCAAATTTATCCTCACAATTTTCTTTAGGACTTGCATTTATTAATCACCAACCCCTAGAAGCATTCTTCCTGAGAAAAGTCAAGGTAAAACAACTCTTAAGACTTGGAAGTAGGACAGCTAGCAGAGTTCAATCAGGGGTGATACTTATTTTCAACTTTTATATATTCAGATTGTAGCAGATTTTACATCAAATGCTAGAACAATGATTATATGAGATCATAACAGAATATAAATCAAATGTAAGACGAAACCATAACAGCATATACATCAAAGGCTATAACAACAAATGTATGTAACAGTTAATTGCTTTAGATATACTGTAAAATCATTTAATTTCATGGGCATGAAATTTCGTTGTTTGGGTCACAACAGCAATTTCGTGGGGATATGAATTCGTGGATTTCAACTTTTGAACATAAAATGAATGAGAATTTTACTTGTTCGTTGGGATTAAATTTCGTGGGTTGACTCAACCACGAAATCCACGAAAATTAGTCCCCCACGAATATTAATGATTTCACAGTATGAAACAATAGCAAAATATAAATCAAATGCTTAAACAACTAATGTATGTAAAAGTTAATTGCTTTAGATATATGAAACAATAGCAAAATATATATTCTATGCTGAAACAACAAATATATGAAATGTTAGCAGAATATATATCAACTGCTGGTACAACAAATTTATGAAACCCTAGCAAAATATACATAACAAGCTCAATCAAAAATATATGACTGCAACATACCTGCTTGGTGTATTAGCATTAGCTGGATCCCAGGCACCAGATCTTCCAGGGGTCCCACTACCTTCATGCTGTGGTGTCTGGGAACCATAGTGCGGAGTCCTGCTCCCATCATGAAGAGGTGTCTGTGACCCATACATTGGTGTACGGGAACCATACATAGGTGTCTGACCACCATAAACTGGTGTCCGGCCTCCATATGTGGATGTTCTACCACCACTAGGTCTACCACCACTGTAAAAAAAATCAGAAATTGAAAAGTACAATTTCCAAAACAACAAATCATCTGAACATAATTTACTGTTATGTTTATCATAGGTTAAATGCTGTTTTTCAATAGAATTTCAGTTATGTATTGGCAATCATGGAGTGTAACAGAGTAAGTTTTGGTTTAGCACAGTTTTTCGACAATATTTCAGTTTACAACAGCAAGCAGTTAACCTAACCAGTGTACCTGGATTCTGTACCTGTACACACCTGCTCTCTACAAGTAACAGCCAACTTCTCCACATGGATCAGAGTAAGCACAAAATCACTTAAGACACAATGTCTTTTGTCAAATCTTTATGGAGAACAGACCCCTTGCCTAGGGATCAAACTCATCATGATCTGTTGATCAATGATCTCCCTAATAAGCTAAGCGGTGGGTTCCTGGACTTCTGTACCAGCGATGTGTTCTCCAAAAGTAATGTTAATACTCCAACATGAATCAGGTGGAAGACAATTAAATTAAGGCATGCAGTCTTCTGTCAAACTGTCTCAGGAAACATCATATGCATCAATGATTCACTGAACTTGACTGATCTTGTCTTCAACTTGCTAAGCAAACTGGGTGGGCATCATACCAAGCACAGGAAAGTGGACTAATTACATAGATGAACTGCCACTGTTTAAAGCAACTCAAAAGGTGACACTTCTATTTATAGAAAATTATGTTTGAAATGCAAAAATGATTTAGAAAATACACTGATAACATTAATTTTTTTTTTTTGATTTAACGTCGCACCGACACATGATAGGTCATATGGCGACTTTCCAACTTTAATGGTGGAGGAAGACCCCAGGTGACCATCCGTGCATTATTTCATCACGAGCGGCCACCTGGGTAGAACCACCGACCTTCCGTAAGCCAGCTGGATGGCTTCATCACATGAAGAATTCAACGCCCCCAGTGAGGCTCGAACCCACATCGATGAGGGGTAAGTGATTTGAAGTCAGCGACCTTAACCACTCGGCCACGGAGGCCCCTGATAACATTAAAACATACGTGAGAGAAGCGAGACGAGATTTGTCTACTGAGATGGTTTTACAGCTGGAATGTAACTCTACTCTCGCTGTAGAATCTGTAGAGTCCTTCACAATCCCAATATAACCTGTAAAGATAAAATAACAGCCATATTTTAATCTCATTTGCTTGTCTGAGGTTTACAGTCTTGACCTATAGATAACCATATGGCACTAGAAAATTTAAACTCACAGCAAAAGGAGGATAACTGTCTTGGCATATAAAAGAACTTATCCATATATTGCACCAAGATGACGAAATGTAGTCATTCTTAATTTCTCACATTTCCTTAAAAAATGGCTTCCTTTAAAAGTATTGAATTATACATAATAGCTACGTTTATGCTATATGATACAGCTGTCATGAAAGAAACTTACTAAGAATTGAACTTCGTTATTCAGAAAATCTTCACAAAATGTAACAAATCTTTTCCACAGACTTGCCAATAAACAACAGAAAAGCAAGACATTACTTGATGTTTGGTGTGTATAATTTATTTCATACCTGATGCATATAATTTGACCTTGTCTTATGTGTATAATTTGATTTGATGTCTGATGTGTATAATTTGATTTTATGTCTGATGTATTTATTTTGATCTGATGTCTGATATGCATAATTTGACCTGACGTCTGATGTGTATGATTTGATGTCTGATGTGTATGATTTGATTTGATGTCTGATATGTATAATTTGATCTGACATCTGATGTGTATGATTTGATGTCTGATGTGTATGATATGATTTGATGTCTGATATGTATAATTTGATTTGGTGTCTGATATGTATAATTTGATTTGATGTCTGATATGTATAATTTGATTTGACATCCGATGTGTATGATTTGCTGTCTGATGTGTATGATTTGATGTGGTCTGATGTGTATGATTTAACATGATATCTGATGTGTATAATTTGATTTGATGTCTGTTATGTATAATTTGATTTGACATCCGATGTGTATGATTTGATGTCTGATATGTATGATTTGATGTGGTCTGATGTGTAGAATTCCATTTGATGTCTGATGTGTATGATCTGATGTCTGATGTGTATGATTTAACATGTCTGATGTGTGTAATTTGATTTCATGTCTGATGTGTATAATCTTTACCTTTGAATGGACCTTGAACAATTCTAACAGTCTGACCAATCATTTCTCTGTCTCGTTTCATGCCCACACCACCTCCTCCACGACCACGTCCAGGTGTAGATCCACCACTGCCGGGATGGGCAGGACTAGAAAGACGTGGTGACATAAAACCTGGCATTCCAACAGAGACATTGGACTGAAATCATATAGCATGTAGAAATGAAATTTTATCACCTACTGACACTGGGTAATATACCTGAAATAAGCCACTAGCCATACTGAGAGAGAACAGTGGACCAGTGGGTACACTGTCTGACTACAAAACCTGGGGTTGTGAGTTCTTTCCCCTGCTCCTCCAACAAAAATAACTTACACTGGGATAAGACTCCTGTATACGTGTGCTTTCCACCTTGCACACTAAAGAAGCAGGGAAGATTCTGGAATTAGAGTGTCTTCTGTATCTTGTACTATCCTCCCATTAAAATTTCTAACAGTCATCTTGAAAATTGCCCGTATGGGTTACTGGCAGCGACTATATACAAGCTTAAATTCCAACAAATACAGACATACTTTTATAAGGAAGAACAGCTAACAATTAGTCATGCCTACTTTCTTTCAAATAATTATATTACAGGCAACAAGCTACACAATTTATTTCCTTTCAGATCATTACAGCTCCATAAGAGAGATCCCAATACAGCTCCATTGTAAAATGACTGTAGACCAGTGCTACCTAGTTATCTGTCAATTTCAAGATTATGTTCCGAAACAACCAATGAAATGCTAGAGCTTTTGAGACTGGTCTCCAAACTGGATCATCTTGGATCTAGGAGTGACAAGTTCAATTTTTCCTTGGCAAAGCACAGGTTTTCAAAGCTAATTTGGTAAAAGACATTAATTTAAGCATATTCAAAATCCTTTTTTTTGAGATGTAAGCTTTTACTTCACTCAGTCAGTTCTTGGTATAATGCAAATATTCGGTATACGTATGGTAACTATAAATTCATGTGAACGGACTGTTTAACTGAGACATTCACAAACTGGTGAACCCCTTGCTTATGATTTTTGTATTCATATGCATATTTCAGCAATGCATAAATGCTGAATCAGACAGCAGTAATATTTGAAAAATGGTGAAATCATTCTTATTTTAAATGAAACATACAAATGTGAGCTCTCATTTTCTTAGTTAAATCATTACATATCCAATGATCATTGTTTCAATTCAATAAATCTAATGTTAAGATGTCTTTTGAAGATTTTGTTGCTGAAAGCAAACTCACAACAAGAGCTGTCTGTTGACAGCGCGCTCAACTATTCGAAGAATTTATATAAGTATGGGTTCCTAGTTATTTTTTGAGCTATAAAAATGTGAGGAGAAAAGTTATGTACTCTTGCCTACACATAGAGACCATGATGGAAAGCAAGTGTTCAAAGTTTCAAAGCCATATATCAAACAGTTTAGACAAAATATGGAATGGATAATTAATTTCTATGTCAAAAAAGGGCCATAACTGAGCCAAAATCCTTGTCCTAGTTAGGTCGTCTTGCCTACATATGGAGACTATGATGGTAAACAAGTGGTCAAAGTTTCAAAGCCATATGTCAAACAGTTTAGACAAAATATGGACTGGTACGAAAAACTTAAAATGATTTCTAAGTCCAAAATGGGCCAAAATCCAGCCAAATATCTTTGTTATAGTTATATATTCTTGACTACAGATAGAGATCATGATGATAACGAGTGTTCAAAGTTTCAAAGCCACAAGTCAAATAGTTTTGACAAAACTTGAAAAAACTTGAACAAAAACTAAACCAATTTCCGAGTCCAAACGGGCCATAATTCAGCCAAAATACTTGACAGAGTTATGTACTCTTGTCTACAGATAGAGACTGTTATAATAAACAAGTTTCAAAGTTTCAAAGCCACATGTCAAATAGTTTTGACAAAACATGGACTTTTATGAAAACTGAACCAATTTCCAAGTCCAAAAAGGGTCATAATTTAGCCAAAATACTTGACAGAGTTATTTACTCTTGCCTACAGATAGAGACGGTTATAATTAACAAGTGTTCAAAGTTTCAAAGCCACACAGGTCAAATAGTTCTGACAAAACATTGACATTTACGAAAACTGAACCAATTTCCAAGTCCAAAAAAGGCCATAATTCAACCAAAATACTTGACAGAGTTATGGACTCTTGCCTACAGATAGAGACTGTTACAATAAACAAGTGATAAAAGTTTCAAAGCCATATGTCAAACACTTTATACAAAATATGAACTGGTACAAAAAACTTAAGATTTTTTAAGTTAAAAGGCGCCATAATTTAATCAAAATCCTTGACAGAGTTATGTACTCTTGCCTAAAACTGGACATGGTGATGGTACACAAGTGTTGAAAGTTTCAAAACTATATGACAAAAAGTTTTATGAAAATGTGGACTGGTACGAAAAACTTAACCAAGGTATGATGCCGACGCCGATGCCGACATCGACGCTGTGGTGAGTAGGATAGCTCTCCTTATTCTTCGAAAAGTCGAGCTAAAAAATGAATAATCAGTATAACTCAGAATTATAAGGATTGATTTTTCCCCCCAGTTCTCATGCATGTGAAATCCCACACACATATTAACATATAGCCTCTTTCGTGTATGTTAAAATGCAGGGTTTACATATGTATGAACAACACAAAAATAATTCAATCCTATATTGTCCTTTCTTTCTATTATGCTGTTCACAAATTAATATAACAAATTTCACTATTCACAAATTTATTCACCTTTGACTGTCCGCCAGCTAGAACAAGATGCCGAGTTTTGCAGACAAAATAACCTCCATTTTCTGTCATTTTTCTGGACAAAAGGAATGCAAAGCTACGATACAGATGTTTAATTTCTCCATCACGTCCCTGTAAAAGTTGCAACCTTATATAGTTATTAAAATGCACTGATGTTTATTACAATTTTCGCTACAAGTAAATTAATTTGTATTCAATACATAAACTAATAAGTGATAATCTTTAACCTTTAACCTGCTGGTGGCAAGTGATTCTGCCTTTGCAACCAGTGCAGACCAAGATCAGCCTGCACATGGTTTGCACTGTTCACTATTCTGTCAGTTAATTTTCAATGAACAACCCTTCGAATAATAAATGGTACTGCCAAAATTGAATGATAGACCAGTCCATTTTAGAAATTTAGCAGGGTAAAGGTTAAAGACCAAATAATATAAATATGTATTTATGCAGAAAAAGCCTTTACTACATCGCTTTCATTCTCTGTCATTACTGAATACTGGTAACCATATTTCTAATTCCAACTGAATTTAGCTTCTATTCAGTATACAGAGAAACAAACCACATTTTAATGTTTTTCTATTATCATTACTGTCATAAGAAGACTGTTTTTGCTGCAAAAGTCATACATACCGAATGTGGACCATCTACAACTTTGACAATATCTTTAACCGACACATTATTGTTTTCAGAGTCAAGTGCTACAGCATGTTTCGTATCCTTTTTTCTAGTGATGGCCTGGGGCTTCACATTCTGAACCTAAACAATAATACTACAGCATGAAAATGTATATAATTCCTAACTTCGAGTTCATGGCAAGGAATTTCTATCAAAACCATGACAGCATTTAACTAGCAAGAGGGCCAAGATGGCCCTAGGTCGCTCACCTAAACACACCATAACAGTGTTAACATGTTTGACATAGTGATTTCATGGAAACAAATATTCCGACCAATTTTCATTAAGATTGGACCAAAAATGTAGTCTCTTGAAGTGTAAACAAGTATTTTCTACAATTTAACATAATGACCTAGTTTTTAAGCCAAGGTAACCTACATTCAAACTTGGCCTAGATTTGATCAAGGCAATCATTCTGACTAAATTTCATGAACCTCAATTGAAAAATACAGCCTCTATCGCATACAAAACCTTTTTCTTTGATTTGTCCTAGCGACCTAGTTTTTGATCCCAGATGACCGTATTCAAAATTGACCTAATTTCATCAAGGCTAATCATTCTGACCAAATTTCATGAAGATCAATTGAAAAATAAAGTCTCTATAAGACAAGGGGTTTTTTTATTTGACCTTGTGACCTAGTTTTTAACCACAGATGACCCATATTCTAACTTGACCTAGATTTCATTAAGGCAATCATTCTGACTAAACTGTATGTATATCCAGTGTAATACGCAGCCCCTATTGCGTACACAAGGTTTTTCTTTAATTTGACCGGGTGACCTAGTTTTTGACCCTAGATGACCCATATTCAAATTCAACCTAGATTTCATCCAGACAAACATTCTGATCAAATTTCATGAAGATCTGGTGTAAAACGCAGCCCCTATTGCATACACAAGGTTTTTCTTTGATTTGATCTTGTGTCCTAGTTTTTGAACCCCAGATGACCCATATTCTTAACAGGCCTAGATTTCATCAAGGCAATCATTCTGACCAAATTTCATGAAGATCAATTGAAAAATACAGCATCTATTGCATACACAAGGTTTTTCTTTGATTTGACCTAGTGACCTAGTTTTTGACCCCAGATGACCCATTTTCGAACTCAGCCTAGATTTCAACAAGGTAATCATTCTGACAAAATTTCATGAAGATCCATTGAAAAATAAAGCCTCTATCGCATACACAAGGTTTTTCTTTGATTTGACCTAGTGACCTAGTTTTTGACCCCAGATGACCCATTTTCAAACTTGGCCTAGATTTCATCAAGGTAATCATTCTGATCAAAATTCATGAACCTCATTTGAAAAATACAGCTTCTATCGCATACACACGGTTTTTCTTTGATTTGACCTAGTGACCTAGTTTTTGACCCCAGATGACCCATTTTCAAACTTGGCCTAGATTTTATCAAGGTTATCATTCTGACCATATTTCATGAAGATCAGTTGAAAAATACAGCCTCTATCGCATACACAAGGTTTTTCTTTGATTTGATCTAGTGACCTAGTTTTTGACCCTAGATAACCCATTTTCGAACTCGGCCTAGATTTCATCAAGGTTATCATTCTGACAAAAATTCATGAAGATCTACTGAAAAATACAGCTTCTATCGCATACACAAGGTTTTTCTTCGATTTGACCTAGTGACCTAGTTTTTGATCCCAGATGACCCATTTTCAAACTCGGCCTAGATTTCATCAAGGTAATCATTCTGACCAAACTTCATGAAGATCAGTTGAAAAATACAGCCTCTATCGCATACACAAGCTAAATGTTGATGGACGACAGATGACAGACAGACGCCGGACATCGAGCGATCAGAAAAACTCACCTGAGCTAATAAAAATATACAATGATATTGTAAAATCTGGTATTTCCGCATGGCTGAAAGTTTGCTGTTTTCAAAACTGGGAACAGTACACATGGTAGAATAGTTGTGCCATAAAATACTTCTTGTAAGACTATAACAAAAACAGCACATTCATGAGTATTCTTTCCAGAAAAACAGGAAATACAGCAAAAATATTCCCTTGCAACAATTTCTGCTTTGACAGTATTTGTGCAAATATTAAGTTCAACTTTACTCAAACCTGACAGGGTAACTTGTTTCACTTCAGGAAATTTTTCTCAAAAGTGAAACTGAACATAGAAAAACTTAAGCACAATTCTAAAGAAGGATGACAAACCTTATTATGCATACTAAGAACTTGAAAGTTTTCTTTCTCCAGTCTCACAATAACTCCAACTGTTTGTGGACTGAAATAAACACATACTATACTTAATCACCGTGTCAAACAAAAAATTAACCCCAACAAAAACAGTGCAATCAATGGTATCCTCAAAACCTGAAATGCAGGAATTCATATCCTCACAAAAAACCTGTTTCATGCCCATGAAATTAAATATCATGTAGTATATTATTTTTGTTTTCCTCTGTGCCAACACATGACTTACACTCAATCGAAGTCTTTAAACATCACAAAATAGCATTAAAAATACTGTAAAGTAAAAAACTGCAATAGCTCTCAGAAATATAGTTCCTTCAAATCTCAGTATATATGGTTCTTTCAAAAATTTCTTAATCACACTACATGTCACTGATGACCATATGTGAAGTTTGCATTAATTGCGTGATAATGCAGAAGAAGTCTGCCATAATTTTTTTAACACATACAGTCAAAAGGGCAAGAACAAATCTATACAACTCCCTCTCCATTCCCAGGGGATGGACAAAAATTTTTTTCCCCAGTCTTTGATCAGAACAGAATACTGTATAAGTGGAAAAGTTCGCGACGTGGAAATATTTGTGAATTTCGTGAATTCAAGAAATTTGTGAAAATATCAGCCAGCCTGAATTTCCACGATCACCAAGACACGTCTTTATAGCCAAGTAAAGAGAAACAAATTTGTCTTTGGCACTTCCAATTTTCTGCGATACATGAATATTTCCGCTCAGGAAACATCTGGATTCAGCAGTTCGCAAACCTTTTGACCCGCAAAAATATTCACTTTTACAGTATTCTTTCTATCTTATCTACTTCTACTCAGGTTTGAACATAATGAAAACCAATTATAGTGGATTTTGAAGTTCTTGCATTGAAATTTTCTTTTAGTATCTAAAACATTTTCACATCAATTTCAAGTCTGAGCCTATATAAAACCTAAACAAATTATGACCTTTAAATTTTACCAATGGATATAAGTGACCAGTTTAAATACAATATAACTTACTCTAGATGTACTAAATCTCCAAACTGAAACTGTCCAAGAGAATCCACACCAGTTGCCATATCAGCACATAGCTGCAAGTCCTTCGGTAACACTTTCAACTGAAATTAGAAATCTTTTAAGGTGTATGTGTGCATTCTAATATTAACAATACTGTAAAATCATTAATATTCTCGTGGGGGGCTAATATTCATGCATTTCATGGCTGCGTCAATCCACAATATTAAATACCAATGTACAAATAAAATTATTCCAATTCATTTCATATTTAGAACTTTAAATTCACAAATTCATATCCCAACCAAATATAAATCTGTTTGGTAAAATCATGCTCCAAGAAAACTTAACTATCCAATATTCAGCAACACTTAACTAAATTTTTTATTCAGATAAAATTTTCATTAAACATGATCTTTCGAAACAATTAACTGTTCAAGTACAAAAATCCCCATTCACCGTCAAGCTTGAGCATCTACCTCTGTAAAGCAACTGGAACAACTATCATTTGTCTGTTATACAGAGTTTGTTGCTCTTGAATGGTTTAATTACTTCAGCTGTAAAAACATACCTGCCTTTCTAGGGAAGCATTAGCTCTTCAAAAGTGATTTTAACACAGGGTATAACAAGTGAATGAAGTATTGCCATGCAATACAAAGTCCCCTACTTTTCTCTACTGTTAAAATCTATATAATATAAGTCCACACAAAACTCTTTACCAGGTAGAGATAGGTCAAAATACACCTAAAAATTGGATGTAACATGCATGTTGTACCACAGAAAAGTGGTCTCGATTTTTCCCTACGGCCAGTAATAAAAAAGTTACAATATAAGCTATTTATAGTAAAACAAAGGAAAGTAATTCTAAAAACAAGGGTGCCTCATGGTGGTGAACATTTGTGCCAAGTTACATCAAAATCCCTCCATGCATGAAGAAGAAATGCTCCGGACAAAGTCATTCTTGATTTTGACCTTTGACCTCTAAGTGTGACCTTGACCTTAACCTAGGGACCGGTTCTTGCGCATGACAATCCGTCTCATGGTGGTGAACATTTGTGCCAAGTTACATCAAAATCCCTCCATGCATGAAGAAGAAATGCTCCGGACAAAGTAATTCTTGTATCTGACCTTTGGCGTCTAAGTGTGACCTTGACCTTAGACCTAGGGACCTGGTTCTTGCGCATGACACTCCGTCTCATGAACATTTGTGCCAAGTAATACTAAAATCCCTTTAAGGATTGTTGAGTTCCGGACTGGACAGGAAAAAGGCCCTTTTGACCTTTGACTTCCAAGTGTGACCTTGACCTTTCAGCGTTTTGCGCATGACACGTTGTCTCATCCAGGGGAGTATTTGTGCCAACTGATATTTTAATCCTGTTTTGCATTACAAACTTATAGACCGGACAGGAAAAAAATCCTATTGACCTTTGATCTCCAAGTGTGACCTTGACCTTTTTATGGACCGGACATGAAACAGACCCTGTTCATGCCATGTAAACATTTGACTGCCAAGTGTGACCTTGACCTTTGAACTAGGGGTCTGAAAGTTGTGCATGACACATTGTCTTATTATGAGGTACATTTGTGTCAAGTAATATTAAAATCCCTTCATGGATGACAGAGTTATGGACCGGACAGGAAAAAAGCCCTGTTGACCTTCGTCCTCCAATTGTGACCTTGACTTTTGAACTAGGGGTCGACACGTCGTCCCATCATGGGGAACATTTGTGCCAATTAATATTAAAATCCCTTCATGAATGACAGAGTTATGGACCGGACACGAAATTGCGGACGGACGGATGGATGGAATGACAGAATGACGGAAGGAAAAGCGCATTCTTATAATCCCCGAAACTGGTTTTCAACCAGTAGGGGACTAATAAAGTTTCAACATCTGACATATACTTGTGTAAATAGCAAGTAGATAAATGAAAGAAACTGCCCTAGTACTAAAATCTAAAGCATAAAAAGTTCTTTTCAAAATAACTTTTACTGTTATAATAATATACTGTGAAATCATTAATATTCGTTGGGGAATATTTTTTGTGCATGTCATTGTTGTGTCAATACAAAGGGTTAAATCCCAATGAATAAGTAATAGTACCATTCTTTTCACCTACAAGTGCTGAAAGCCGACCTTTTTACATATCCCTAAAAAATAACTGTTTCAGCAGAAATCACAAAATTCAACGCCATCATAATTAAATGATTTCACACCATATCGTAAATATAACATACAGAGGCACATAACAGTAGCAGTATAAGAGAAAACATACCTCATGCATGGTTAGATCTGAAAACAGCACTACAATATTGTCTTCCACTCGTACAATCAGACCTGTATCGTCCTCGTACTTCCCACCAATCACTTTTACATGGTCACCAGTCTTAAAATGCTTCTTTAACTCATGAGCTGGGAACTCCAGAGGGTCCTTAAGATCCTCGTGCTTTGGAATCATTGTGATCTTGTTTCCATCTATACTGATAATTTTACCCTGCAGATGAATTAACTCCCCTTCGCAGACCTCGACCACATCTCCTGGTGTGAAATTGTGAGTTACCTCCCCTGAACTTTTATCTGGGATTACTTTATACAAGTTAAGAAAAGTGATAATAAATTATTGGAAATCTTTCATCAGAAAAAAAATCTGGACACTAAGCAAGCAAATGGACAAAAAGAGAGTAGGGTACTGGCTGGTCACTGGTCATCGGTTCAAACCCTTGCATAGCACCAATCTTTTTTCTTCATTCACATTCACTTTTTATCGAGCAACAAGTTTAAACTGATTCAATAAGATTCAAGAATTTATTATGGCTGATCTAATAAAAATATTATAAGATACTACAATGTCATTGATATATATGGAAAACTAATTTTCATGGTTTTCACTGGATCAAACCACAAAATTAAACCCTGATGAACCAATAGCATTTATTTTATTTTGAAGTCCATGACTTATTGTTCCCATGAAACAAGTAATTTGACTGACACCACAAACGTTCCTGATGCTTTCACAGTGACATGTATTATTCTAGCAGGCAACAGATAAATACAACAATTGATCTGCCACAACTAAACATTTGAGATTCAAAAAAGCTTATTATGTGTACAAGATTAAAAAATTCAGGTTTAATCACATACCAACACAGTAAAGTTTATATGGCTCCAAACAGGTCTACATTTTTCAGTTTCACATCTCACTTACATTAAATGCAGATTATGAGGTATATTTGTCTGTTATTAAAGGATACTGTCTATATTGATATTTTCTGGTTGATCTTCAAATTTCTCTAACTCTGCCAGTGTTGGTTTCACTCCTTCTGCAATCTGGAAGTAAGGAGAGAGCAGCAGTTTTACTTGTTTGGTTACTTTTATGGAGCTTTAGGAAAATTTCAATTCGGAAAAATATAAATATATCCTCTATTAAATTATATACCTATACATAAACTGTTGAAAATAAGGCTTGTATTTTTATAACAAATACAGAAGTCTGTATCACACATTATCATTATAATGTTGTTTTTTTTTTTCAAGATACTTTTTCCATACTTTTAACTTCAGACAATGATTTGATATCGTAATTGGTCAAACAGTTTCACAAACTGTCACAACTTCAAAGCTGGATGCAGGTAAGTAAACAAGAGGGCCATGAAGGCCCTGTATCGCTCACCTGACCTATTGACCTAAAGATCATCAAGATCAACATTCTGACCAAGTTTCATTAAGATATGGTCATAAATGTAGCCTCTAAAGTGTTAACTAGCTTTTCCTTTGATTTGACCCGGTGACCTAGTTTTTGCCCCCACATGACCCAGATTCGAACTTGACCTAAAGATCATCAAGATTAACATTCTGATTAAGTTTCATGAAGATACAGTCATAAATCTGGCCTCTAGAGTCTTAACAAGCTTTTCCTTTGATCTGACCTAGTGACCTAGTTTTTTAACACACCTGACCCAGATTTAAACTTGACCTATAGATCATCAAGATTAACATTCTGACCAAGTTTCATTAAGATATGGTCATAAATGTGGCCTCTAAAGTAATAACTAACTATTCCTTTTATTTGACCCCCGTGACCTAGTTTTTGACCCGACATGACCCAGATTCGAACTTGACCTAAAGACCATCAAGTTTAACATTCTGACTAAGTTTCATGAAGATATAGTCAAAAATGTGGCCTCTAGAGTGTTAACAAGCTTTTCCTTTGATATGACCTAGTGACCTAGTTTTTGACTCCATCTGACCCAGATTTAAACTTGATCTAAAGATTATCAAGATTAACATTCTGACCAAGTTTCATTAAGATATGGTCATAAACGTGGCCTCTACAGTGTTAATTAGCTTTTCCTTTGATTTGACCCGGTGACCTAGTTTTTGACCCGACATGACCCAGATTCAAAATTGCCCTAAAGATCATCAAGTTTAACATTTTGACTAAGTTTCATGAAGATATAGTCATAAATGTGGCCTCTAGAGTGTTAACAAGCTTTTCCTTTGATATGACCTAGTGACCTAGTTTTTGACCCCACCTAACCCAGATTTGAACTTGAGCTATAGATCATCAAGATTTGACCAAGTTTCATTAAGGTATGGTCATAAATGTGGCCTCTAGTGTAAACTAGCTTTTCATTTGATTTGGCTTGGTGACCTAGTTTTTTATCCTACATGACCCAGATTCAAACTGGACCTTAAGATCATCAATATTAACAATCTGACCAAGTTTCATGAAGATACAGTCATAAATGCGGCTTCAACAGTGTTAACAAGCTTTTCCTTTGATTTGACCTGGTGACCTAGTTTATGATCCCAGATAACCAAATATCGAACTCGTCCAAGATTTTATTAAGGGTAACATTCTGACCAAGTTTCATTAAGATTGGGCCAAAAATGTGACCTCTAGAGTGTTAACAAGCTTTTTCTTTGATTTGACCTGGTGACCTAGTTTTTGACCCTAGATGACCCAATATCGAACTCGTCCAAGATTTTATTGAGCGTAACATCCTGACCAAGTTTCATTAAGATTGGGCCAAAATTGTGACCTCTAGAGTGTTAACAAGCTTTTCCTTTGATTTGACCTGATGACCTAGTTTTTGACCCCAGATAACTTAATATCGAACTCATCCAAGATTTTATTGAGGGTAACATTCTGACCAAGTTTCATTAAGATTGGGCCAAAAATGTGACCTCTAGAGTGTTAACAAGCTTTTCCTTTGATTTGACCTGATGACCTAGTTTTTGATCCCAGATGACCCAATATCGAACTCGTCCAAGATTTTATTGAGGGTAACATTCTGACCAAGTTGCATTAAGATTGGGTCAAAAATGTGACCTCTAGAGTGTTAACAGTCAAATTGTTGACGACTGACGGACGGACGGACGGACGGACGACGGACGACGACGGACGCCGGACACAGGGTGATCACTAAAGCTCACCTTTGAGCACTTCGTGCTCAGGTGAGCTAAAAATGAGTAAACCCTATAATATCACTGCATTTTATGAAATCTTCCATCATTTTCATCATGAAAATGAATGAGACATCATTGAAATATTGTAAAACTGAACTGTCCCTACAGGACAAAATTAAAATAATTCACCAGACTGAACTTTCTCAAAAGCACAAAGAACTTGTTTAAATCATTCCGTACTTCCATTTACAGAACACTCAAAAACTGACTTTTCTTCTGGTCCTGAGGGTTTGCAGTTTTCAGAAGTTCAACTGAAATTGTGGACACTGGATGATAAATCATTCAACTATAAGGCCTTACAGCACACCCTGAACCTTTGAGTCAAGCCAGCTATGAAGAGTTGAGGATCTGTCATGAATTATAAATACATTCTGCCAAAATATCACAATAAACCCAACTGATTCTATGTTGAGCTACGGGAATGCATGAAGTATGTGAAAACACCCAACAGTTTAAGATTCAGTTAAAAGCTACAACTTACAATAGCAGACATGGCAAAAGTTTTAAACAAGAATCCTCTACGACTGTATTTGTTGCCTTCAAATATAAAGAAATCTCCATCTCGCGAACTTTCTCCACCAATAGCTCTGAAAACAGAAGATAACTGGTTACCTACAGCACGTAAGTGTATAAATGCTTAATTAACTTTGATGTACTTTTATGGAGAATCTTTACTACAGCAGATTAAGTATAGTATATGACAGCTTTTAAACCAGGTGATGAAAATAAATTTTCGGACTGCTAATTTCTTCAGCAAAGACCATTTAGATACCAGTCCAGGTTCCAAGGTTTTAACACTACAGTTTGGAGTCTAGTCTCTTTCCATTTCAAGACTGCTCTCAGAATTCACAAGAGGTTGGGGTTTTGAGACTGGTTTCCAAACTTTGTGTTGTAACTTTAAACCCAAAGCTCTAATCAAACACAAACAATTCTCAAATTGTTATTTTAAATTCAACTGGGAACCAAGCACCCATATGGAACTGCTTAAATTCCTTCTTAATTTAGGAAATCCTTTGCTCCGACAATTCTTGAACACATCTTAAATTACTTATATAATAAGAAACAGGCTTAAACATAACGATTGTCTAATTGGCTCCATATATGAACATATGAAATAATAAATAAGTTTTATGCTATATATCTCACTTGACATCATCAATATTGAATAATTTCTGAGCTGGTCTTCTTTTCTTCTTCTTTCTCTCTGCATCCTGAAATAAAATGAAAAGAAACATGATGACAAAGAAGATGGCCAAAAGTCACTCAACTCTGGAGGATGGTTCTGCTGCAAACATTTAAACAAAGCAGGGTGAAGTTTATTAAGTTCATTTTAGGATTGTGAAAAAAGATCCTGTTTGAAAAAGAGGGTCCAGCAAGTATCTGATGTGTTACAGTTACCTATTTTTCAACTTTTTGCAACAAAAGTAACTATGTCTTATACTGTACAAAAGTACTGGGGCAAAATTTTGAATTTTCACAGAGTGAAATGAAAAATGTTCCTTTTATGTTGTTCTTTTATTACCAGGTCCTTGTGTACAGTGCATTTTTCTAAGTTTCTGTATTAAAATTGCTTCGCCATTCAGTTTTCAACTGCCCGCTTAATATGATCTCATGTCATAAAGTTGAACACAAAATGCAAGGGAAACAACACCGATTCTTACAATAGTTTGAAATCATTATAATTTTTGGGACACTGTTTTTCATGGATTTTGTGACCACCTAAACCATATTCGAACAAACAAATATAACTGTTTTATTTATCATCTTTATTTGAAATCCATGTCTCCTCGAAACAGGAGTTTTGTATGAAACCAAGAAATTTTCGCCCAAGACAAGATGAAGGAAGAAACTTACTGACTGCTGATTCCTCATGATCCCCCTCATTCGTGTGTAATCTATTCTTGGCAACAGTTTCAAGTGCACTGCATTCTGGGCCGACTCTACATAATCCACCTGTGCAAGGTCGTCCTTGAAGATTCCACGTTTCAAACGCACCCAAGACTTTGGCTTTAAAATTGCTGTCTCTTTGACCACTTTTAAACAGTCTGTCATTTCTTTGATTGGAACCATCTATAATTCAAAAGTTTATTACGTAAAGTATTCATTTCTTTGATAAAGGGCCTAACACCATTTTGCAAGAGTGATTTGGTTATATAACAGCAACCACTTTTATCAACCCAATTTTTGTTGATCAAGTACCAAAGATTTCTTGTTCTTGGTGAGTAAACAACAACTTCTGAACATGAATATAAAGTAGAAGTCTACTTAGCTACGTTAAGCTAAAGAAATTGTACAACAATGATACGTATTGTAGACATTTTAATACATGTTTTTTCATTATACGGCAGTGTCCGCTCAATCATCTTAGTAGGCAGTGTAACACTATGAATCAAAATGTCACAAGTATGAAATCTTCTCCGTCATTATTATATACATGTGGAGTTGTGGAGAACAAGTTAGCAGAGGTGATGATCAGGACAACAGGTTACATAGCTGAAACTCCAAAATCAACAAACTAAAACATGGCAGTTCCATATATTGTAGAACAATTTACAGCCTAAGAGAGTGAAGAGAGTTTGTTCCTGTTACACAAACAGCTACTGACAGAAATACTACTTATGATAAAGATATTGATAAGATCTGATAAACGAATGACATTCAATAGAAGTTTGCTTTTTTTGCTAACACTGTAGAAAACAGTAAAATTCACTTAATTTCATTGGAAGGAGAAAGGGCTGCAACCTGTTAGTGTTAGCTGTTCTATCTGACTGTATAACGGTAACTATTACATTTCTACTATACACACATTTAATAGGATCTCACTGAAAGTCTTAGTGTTAAGTTCAATGAATGAAGGAATGCCCGTTTTAAAAGATTGGCATCTTCTGAATTTAGTGTATCAGAATTAATGATATTTTCTCAAATAAACAAATCTGGAAATCAATGAATTTCTATATCAGCAAACTATCAACATATCAGCATCTTACATGACTGAAAAACTATATGAGCCGTGCCATGGGAAAACCAACATAGTGGCTTTGCGACCAGCATGGATCCAGACCAGCCTGCGCGGGTCAGGCTCCATGCTGTTCGCTTTTAAAGCCTATTGGAATTGGAGAAACTGTTAGCGAACAGCATGGAGCCTGACCAGACTGCGCGGATGCGCAGGCTGGTCTGGATCCATGCTGGTCGCAAAGCCACTATGTTGGTTTTCTCATGGCGTGGCTCATATATGTCTTACTTTCAATGTTTTTGATACACTTGCTTACTATACCAGTAGGAGCAAATTTCCTTTACACCCTTGCGGCAAATTTCAAAATTTCATAATGTTTAAATCAAACTCGCTAATTTCAGTCTGTTTTATAACAACAGCTGTCGGAGGACAGCAATGCTCGATTATTATACAGTCTTGTCAATTGAATAAATATAAGTCAAAAGAGGAGCATAATTTTGCAAAAAAGCAAAATAGAGTTATGGAACCTGAGCAATGTGTCAGTTCTTCACAATGAATAAGTGTGTGAAGTTTCAATCCATTTCCACAAGTGGTTACTGAGATACCAGCTTACATACAAAAACTTGACCAAATCGAGACGCCTACGCCAACGCAGATGCATGGGTGAGTCAAACAGCTCTACCTGTCCTTCAAATAGTTGAGCTAAAAATAAGAGCTGTCATGGGAGACAGCACGCTATTTCGATGCTGGATAGTGAAACTGGGCACATCCGAGGAAGCTGGAGCTGTCACTGGAGTGTTTAACGACTCCTTTGTGGATGAAGATATTGGACAACAGTTTAAGTCTGTGTCAAAAGTATTAAGTAATAACAGATTCTGAAATAAAGATAAAGTGTATCAAAATATTAAAGAAATATAAAAGGGACATAATTCATGGAAACTTTCTGCAAGAGTAATGCACCATGTGTCGTATCATGTGACTAATAATGTGGAAAAAAATATTTTAAGTTTGAATCAAATTTATTTAGTAATAACTGATATAGAGTGTAAGTGCATCACAACTTTAACCTGAAATTCTAAGTAAAAAGAGGGCACAACTCATAACATATTGGTGCTAGCATTGTGGACCTTGCATCATATGGTGTGGGTGATGATGTGGAACAACTATTTTTAGTTTGAATCAAATCCATTTAGTAATAACAGAGATATTGTGAATAAGCTTCAAAGTTAGACTTAAATTCTAAACAAAAAGGGGGCATAATTCAAGAAATATTGATGTAAGAGTTATGGCCATTGTGTCATATGATGTGCGTGCTGATGCTGAAAAACTATTTTTAGTTTGAATCAAATCCATTTGGTAATAAAAGAGATAGAGTGTAAGTGCACCAAAACTTTAACCTTAAATTCTAAGTAAAAAGAGGGGATAATTCATAAAATATTGGTACAAGGGTTATGGCCCTTGTGTCATATGATGTGAGTGATGATGTGTAAGTAGGCGTGGCTTAAATGTAATGCATGCATGCCACTTGACCAGAGTTAGTTAGTTCTATGATAGTCGTGAAATGCGGTTCTAGAAACAATGTAAATAAACCAGTATAAACAAACTATGTTGTCTTCCTATATCTTGGAGTAAAAACGTAACACCCCGATACACAACTATTTTAAGTTTGAATCAAATCCTCTCTGTAATAACAGAGATATAGAGAAAATGCATCAAAATTATCCTTAAATTTTAAGTAAAAAGGAGGCATAATTCATGAAAAATTGGTGCTAGACTTATATACCTTGTGTCACATGATGTTGGTGATGATGTGGAACAACTGTTTTAAGTTTGAATCAAATCCATTTTGTAATAACTGAGATAGAGTGAAAGTGCATCAAAACTTTTACCTAAAATTCTAAGTAAAAAGGGGGGATAATTCATAAAATATTGGAGCAAGAGTTATGGCCCTTGTGCCATATGATGTGAGTGATGATGAGGAATAAAGAAAGTGCATCAAAACTTTAACCAAGGTGCGACGCGGAAGCCAGGTTGAGTAGGACAGCTCTCCATACTTCGTATATTCAAGCTAACAATCTTACGACTTTAATTGAAAGAATTATGTGTTTATATACCATCTGGGCCCATTGTCCAAGTTTCAGGCTGCCTACACCATCTATGGCTTGTTTCACGTGCGTCTGTTTGTATGCTTCTATGTAGATATACCCCTTCAAACTTTCCTTTGCTATCACAGCCTTAATTTGTAAGGGCTGAAACGAATAGAGAATTACATTTTATATCAAAAATATGAATCAAATCTCCACAACATGTGGTACCCTGCTTTAACTGTTGAGCTAAATGAGCTATGCTGCACTCAGTTTGGAGCCTTTACAACACTTGGTAGCAGTTTTAGGAAGTTTATTTCACAGACAAATGGAGAAAATTTTTCAAAACAAATCATGGCATGCAAGACAACAATAACAAGGCAGTCTGAAAGACAGCTATATCCCCAGCCACTGTTATGGATAGTGAAAGGGTTGATGGTATTGGGTGGAACCATTAAACATTCGAGTTGTGACCTTGACCTTAAGCTGGCAGGGGTGAATTTTGAATTCTGCACATTGTCTTGATAAGGGGAATATTACAGCCAAGTCATATTAAACTCCTTCAAGGGGTTTAGGAGATACAGAGCAGACATAAAATGGAAGGCTCAAACCTTTGACCTTGAGTTGTGACCTTGACCTTGAGCCAACATGGCTGACTCATGAGTTCTGCACATCGTCTTGATGAGGTGATCAATTGACCCAAGTTTCATGAAAATCCTTCAAGGGGTTTAGGAGATACAGAGCGGACACAAAATGGAAGGCTCAAACATTTGACCCCGAGTTGTGACCTTGACCTTAAGCTGACATGGCTGACTCGTGAGTTCTGCACATCATCTTGATGAGGTGATCATTTGACCTAAGTTTCATGATTATGCTTCAAGGGGTTTAGGAGATACAGAGCAGACACAAAATGGAAGGCTCAAACATTTGACCCAGAGTTGTGACCTTGACCTGGAGCCAACATGGCTGACTCATGAGTTCTGCACATCATCTTGATGAGGTGATCATTTGACCTAAGTTTCATGATTATCCTTCAAGGGGTATAGGAGATACAGAGCAGACACAAAATGGAAGGCTCAAACCTTTGACCTTGAGTTGTGACCCTGACCTTGAGCCGACATGGCGGACTCATGGGTTCTGCATATTGTCTTGATGAGGTGATCATTTGACCAAAGTTTCATGAAAATTCTTCAAGGGGTTTAGGAGATACAGAGCAGACACGAAATGTTACGGACAGACGGAAGACGGAAGGATGGACGGAGACCATACCTATAACCCCACACCACTCGTGGTAGGGGATTAATAAAAAAAAATACTATGAAATCAATAATATTTGTGGTGGGCTTATTTTTCTGAATTTCTTGGTTGTAACATTCAACCCAATCAATCCCCGCCAAAAACAAAATAAAATTACTACTGACTATATCTTTAAAATGTGTAATCCCTGAGTTTATGTCTCCATGAAATAGCGATTTTGGTTAATTCCGCACAACTTAATGCAGATAAAATAAAATGATTTCACAGTACTTTCATTTTGAGCTGAGAATATTATTATCTTAACAACAGCACAAGAGCAGGTGCCAATGCTCATCTATATGTGACTGGCATTAGGCAATATGAAAGAGTTCGTTTTTTGGCCTTCTTACTGATGAAAAAGAAATGTATGCAGTTGCAAACCTACAGCTCTTATAGTATTCAAGCATATTCGACCTTAAAAAAATCAACCAAGAAATACCAATTTTCTAAGTAAAGAAGGGGAATTATTCTGACAAAATGTAAGGCAGAGTTCAGGATAATAAACAAATGTACAAAGTTTCAAAGATATAGCTCTTGCAGATTTCAAGAAAAACTAGGAAAAAAAATCTTAAACAAGAGGACCATGATGGTCCTGAATCGCTCACCTCTTCCCACATGACCCAGTTTTGAGTATGACTCCCTTTTTTCTATTATTTGACATAGTGACCTAGTTTTTGAGCTCATGTGACCCAGTTTTGAACTTGACCTAGATATTTTCAAGATAAAAATTCTGACCAATTTTCATGAAGATCCATTGAAAAATATGGTCTCTAGAGAGGTCACAAGGTTTTTCTATTATTTGACCTATTGACCTAGTTTTTTAAGGCTCGTGACCCAGTTTCAAACCTGACCTAGATATCATCAAGGTGAACATTCTGACCAATTTTCATGCAGATCCATTCAAGGGTATGGCCTCTAGAGAGGTCACAAGGTTTTTCTATTTCAAGACCTACTGACCTAGTTTTTGATCGCAGTTGACCCAGTTTCAAACTTGACCTAGATATCATCAAGATAAACATTCAGACCAATTTTCATACAGATCCCATGAAAAATATGGCCTCTAGAGAGGTCACAAACATTTTTTCATTATTTGACCTACTGACCTACTTTTTGATGGCACGTGACCCACTTTCGAACTTGACCTAGATATCATCAAGATTAACATTCAGACCAATTTCATACAGTTCCCATGAAAAATATGGCCTCTAGAGAGGTCACAAGGTTTTTCTATTATTTGACCTACTGACCTAGTTTTTGATGGCACGTGACCCACTTTCAAACTTGACCTAGATATCATCAAGATGAACATTCTGACCAATTTTCATGAAGGTCTCATGAAATATATGGCCTCTAGAGAGGTCACAAGGTTTTTCTATTTTTAGACCTACTGACCTAGTTTTTGATCGCACGTGACCCAGTTTCGAATCTGAACTAGATATCATCAAGATGAACATTCAGACCAACTTTCATACAGATCCCATGAAAAATACGGCCTTTAGAGAGGTCACAAGGTTTTTCTATTATTTGACCTACTGACCTAGTTTTTGAAGGCACATGACCCAGTTTCAAACTTGACCTAGATATCATCAAGGTGAACGTTCTGACCAATTTTCATGAAGATCTTGTGAAATATATGGCCTCTAGAGAGGTCACAAGATTTTTCTATTTTTAGACCTACTGACTTAGTTTTTGACCGCACGTGACCCAGTTTCAAACTTGACCTAGATATCATCAAGGTGAACATTCCGACCAATTTTCATGAAGATCTTGTGAAATATATGGCCTCTAGAGAGGTCACAAGGTTTTTCTATTTTTAGACCTACTGACCTAGTTTTTGATGGCACATGACCCAGTTTCGAACTTGACCTAGATATCATCAAGATGAACATTCTGACCAACTTTCATAAAGATCCCATGAAAAATGTGACCTCTAGAGTGGTCACAAGCAAAAGTTTACGGACGGACGGACGCACGCACGGACGGACGGACGGACGGACGACGGACACCGCACGATCACAAAAGCTCACCTTGTCACTTTGTGACAGGTGAGCTAAAAACAGACGATCAAGTGACAACAATACCACCTAGATTTAAAAACAAGAGGACCATGATGGTCCTGAATCGCTCACCTATCTCCACATGACCCAGTGTTCAACTGAGTATGACATCGTTATTTCTATTATTTGACATAGTGACCTAGTTTTTGAGCACATGTGACCTAGATATCATCAAGATAAAAAATTCTGACCAATTTTCATGAAGATCCATTGAAAAACATGGCCTCTAGAGAGGTCACAAGGTTTTTCTATTATTTGACCTAATGACCTAGTTTTTGAAGGCACGTGACCCACTTTTAAACTTGACCTAGATATCATCAAGGTGAACATTCTCACCAACTTTCATGAAGATCTCGTGAAAAATATGGCCTCTAGAGAGGTCACAAGGTTTTTCTATTTTTCGACCTACTGACCTAGTTTTTGACCGCACATGACCCAGTTACAAACCTGACCTAGATATCATCAAGCTGAACATTCTCACCAATTTTCATGAAGATCCATTGAGAAATATGGCCTCTAGAGAGGTCACAAGGTTTTTTCTATTTTTAGACCTACTGACCTAGTTCTTGACCCCACGTGACCCAGTTTTGAATCTGACTTAGATATCATCAAGATGAACATTCTGACCAAAATACATGAAGATCTCATGAAAAATATGGCCTCTAGAGAGGTCACAAGGTTTTTCTATTTTTAGATCTACTGACCTAGTTTTTAACCCCACGTGACCCAGTTTCGAACTTGACCTAGATATCTTCAAGGTAAACATTCTGACCAATTTTCATGAAGATCCATTGAAAAATATCGCCTCTAGAGAGGTCACAAGGTTTTCCTATTTTTAGACCTACTGACCTAGTTTTTTGACCGCACATGACCCAGTTTCGAACTCGACCTAGATATCATCCAGGTGAACATTCTGACCAATTTTCATGAAGATCCATTGAGAAATATGGCCACTAGGGAGGTCACAAGGTTTTTCTATTTTTAGATCTACTGACCTAGTTTTTGACCCAACATGACCCAGTTTCGAACTTGACCTAGATATCATCAAGGTGAACATTCTGACCAATATTCATGAAGATCTCATGAAAAAATTGGCCTCTAGAGAGGTCACAAGGTTTTTCTATTTTTAGATCTACTGACCTAGTTTTTAACCCCACGTGACCCAGTTTCGAACTTGACCTAGATATCATCAAGATGAACATTCTGACCAATTTTCATGAAGATGCATTGAAAAATATGGCCTCTAGAGAGGTCACAAGGTTTTTCTATTTTTAGACCTAATGACCTAGTTTTTGACCCTACGTGATCCAGTTTCGAACTTGACCTAGATATCATCAAGATAAACATTCTGACCAATATTCATGAAGATCTCATGAAAAATATGGCCTCTAGAGAGGTCACAAGGTTTTTCTATTTTTAGACCTACTGACCTAGTTTTTGACCCCTTGAGACCCAGTTTCGAACTTGACCTAGAAATCATCAAGGTGAACATTCTGACCAATTTTCATGAAGATCTTGTGAAATATATGGCCTCTAGAGAGGTCACAAGGTTTTTCTATTTTTAGACCTACTGACCTAGTTTTTGATGGCACGTGACCCAGTTTCGAACTTGACCTAGATATCATCAAGATGAACATTCTGACCAACTTTCATAAAGATCCCATGAAAAATGTGACCTCTAGAGTGGTCACAAGCAAAAGTTTACGGACGCACGGACGCACGGACGCACGGACGGACGACGGACGACGGACACCGCGCGATCACAAAAGCTCACCTTGTCACTTTGTGACAGGTGAGCTAAAAATCAGACAAGCCAAAAAGTAACAGAAAACACTGAATACCTCATCTGAGAACTGGTATGCTATAAACTTTCTCATTAGCTGTAAGGCAGTCTGTCTCTCCTCTCCTATACGACACTTCACCAACCACAGGTTAGGGTCCCTGTAAATGACAACAAGAGTTCAAGTAAGCATACAGAGACTTAATATGTGGTGAAAAAGGGAGGCAATAATACCAAATTTGCAAATTTTCTTATTCCTGCATGTAACATGTTATTCTGAGTTTGAGGGTATTGATTTAATTATTTAAGAAATAATAAGTATCAATATTAGGTTTATCATAGAATAACCTGAGTTTGGAGTTCTTATGCATATGGATATATCATGAAGGCCGAAGATAAACCTTATTTAGATACTTATTATTTCGATTCCAACACAACTTACTTCAAATAACGTTAGAAGAGAATCAGAGGAGTATTTTCATCAAACGTAAACTAGAACTGTCACAGGAGTGACTCATACCCCCACCATACGGTCTTGTCACAGAAGAATGGCAACCATAAGGAATCTTAAAAATACTTTGGAGTACTTCATCCTGGGCTTCCACATATAAGTAATACTAGTATAATACTAGTATAGTAATACTAGTAAATATATTAAATCTCTAATATTAGAGATACACTAAAAGTGAATATAAAAAAGTGTCTTACCGACCCATGTTACCACGGAAAAATGTTTTTACTTTTTACATAGGACTTATAATAAACAAGAGGACCATGATGGTCCTGAATCGCTCACCTGTCCCAACATGACCCAGTTTTGAACTGAGTATGACGTCGGTTTTTTTCTATTATTTGACATAGTGACCTAGTTTTTGAGCTCATGTGACCCAGTTTTGAATCTGACCTAGATATCATCAAGATGAACATTCAAACCAACTTTCATACAGATCCCATGAAAAATATGGCCTCTAGAGAGGTCACAAGGTTTTTTCATTATTTGACCTACTGACCTAGTTATTGATGGCACGTGACCCAGTTTCAAACTTGACCTAGATATCATCAAGATGAACATTCTGACCAATTTTCATGAAGATCCACTCAAAAGTATGGCCTCTAGAGAGGTCACAAGCTTTTTCTATTTTTAGACCTAATGACCTAGTTTTTGATCGCAGCTGACCCAGTTTCGAAACTGATCTAGATATCATCAAGATGAACATTCAGACCAACTTTCATACAGATCCCATGAAAATTATGGCCTCTAGAGAGGTCACAAGGTTTTTCTATTATTTGACCTACTGACCTAGTTTTTGAAGGCACGTGTCCCAGTTTCGAACTTGACCTAGATATCATCAAGATGAACATTCTGACCAATTTTCATGAAGATCATGTGAAAAATATGGCCTCTAGAGAGGTCACAAGGTTTTTCCATTTTTAGACCTACTGACCTAGTTTTTGACCGCACGTGACCCAGTTTCGAACTTGACCTAGATATCATCAAGATGAACATTCTGACCAACTTTCATAAAGATCCCATGAAAAATGTGACCTCTAGAGAGGTCACAAGCAAAAGTTTACGCACGGACGGACGACGGACGCTGCACGATCACAAAAGCTCACACTGTCACTTTGTGACATGTGAGCTAAAAAGTTAGAAAAATACCTAAAAAATTGAAAATCTAAAAATAGGATTTCTAAAAATAGACTAATTCCTGGAATTTAAGGGGAAAAACTCAGTACAAAGGTCAAAAAAAGGTTACTTCCCTTTGGCTCTAAGCCAATCAGAATGAGATATAGTGAAAATACATCAAAATTAACCATAAATTCTAGGTAAAAGGGGACACGATTCAAGAAAAATAGTGTCAGAGTTATGCACATTGTGTCACATGATGTGGGTGATGAGGTGGAACATCTATTCTAAGTCTGAACCAAATCCATTCCATAGTAATTGAGATATAGTGAAAATACATCAAAATTAACCTTAAATTCTAAGTAAAAAGGGGCATAATTCATGAAAAATTGGTGTCAGAGTTATGCACCTTGTGTCACATGATGTGGGTGATGAGGTGGAACATCTATTTTAAGTTTGAATCAAATCCATTTTGTAATAATTGAGATATAGTGAAAATACATCAAAATCAACCTTAAATTTAAAGTAAAAGGGGACATAATTCATAAAAAATTTATGTCAGAGTTAAGCACCTTATGTCACATCATCTGGGTGATGAGGTGGAACAACTATTTTAAGTTTGAATCAAATCCATTTAGTAATAACTGAGATATAGTGAAAATACAACAAAATTAACCTTAAATTCTAAGTAAAAGGGGACATAATTCATGAAAACTTGGTGTCAGAGTTATGCACCTTGTGTCACATGATGTGGGCACATGATGTGGGTGATGAGGTGGAACATCTATTTTAAGTTTGAATCAAATCCATTCAGTAGTAACTGAGATAAAGTGAAAATACATCAAAATCAACCTTAAATTCTAAGTAAAAAGGGGCATAATTCATAAAAAAAATGGTGTCAGAGTTATGCACCTTATGTCACATGATGTGGGTGATGAGGTGGAACATCTATTTTAAGTTTGAATCAAATCCATTTAGTAATAACTGAGATATAGTGAAAATACAACAAAATTAACCTTAAATTTTAAGTAAAAGGGGACATAATTCATGAAAACTTGGTGTCAAGAGTTATGCACCTTGTGTCACATGATGTGGGTGATAAGGTGGAACATGTATTTTAAGTTTGAATCAAATCCATTTGGTAATAACTGAGATAATAGATTTCGGGATGCGACGGGACGGGACGCGACGCGACAAAACTGACTCCTATATACCCCCCTCAAACATGTTTGGTGGGGGTATAATTACAACTGCGTGCTACGCCGCAGCATTTAGCCAAAACATGGTGCGTGCGCAGCATAGTTCAAGGTAGGTTTATTGCAGAATAACCCCGAGATAGATTTTGCTCTACAAGTATGTAGGTTATTAGCTGGTAGTGTTAGAATATCTTACATCAAATAAATCAGATAATAAGTACTATACAATTTACAATGTTTTTACTGATGCTAATCGGTATCTAAGATATTGTCCAACATTAAACTCGGGGTTTTTTTTGGCTAAAATATTCAGCGAAATTGGGCCCCATTCCCCCCCCCCCCCCCCTGAAAAGTATGTTTTTCCCCCCATTTTAAAAAAAATTTCCCCCTCATCAGAAATTAAATTGAGCGAAACTGATGTCCGATGTGGCGCCAGGTTTTATTTGATATTGTGCGGCGACGGGTTTTATTCAATACTCAGTACCATCATGTGGTCGCTTTCCACATTTATTTTGTTTTCATAGTCAAGTATCTTGCCGATGGCTTCAAAATGTCGCACAACGCGAAGTGTTATCTGGAATCAGCTTTTGATGGTGAACAAGTGTTGCAAGTTTTAAAGCAATAGCTTTGATAGTTTAGGAGAAAAGCTGACCTAAACACAAAACTTAACCAAGAAATCTGATTTTCTAAGTCCACAAGGGGCCATAATTCTTGCAAAAAGCAATGTAGAGTTACGGTACTTGCTGTGCTGAGTCAGCTTTTAATGGCGAATAACTGCTCCAAGTTTTAAAGCAATAGCTTTGACTGTTAAGGAGAAAAGTTGACCTAAATGCAAAACTTAACCAAGAAATCTGATATTTTCTAAGTCCAAAAGGGGCCATAATTCTTGCAAAAAGCAGGATGGAGTTATGTTTCTTGCTGTACAGAGTCAGCTACTGATGGTGAACAAGTGTTGCAAGTTTTAAAGCAATAGCTTTGATAGTTTAGGAGGAAAGCTGACCTAAACATAAAACTTAACCAGGCAATGCCAACACCGATGCCAATCAAGTGATGACAATAACTCATTTTTTCCCCAAAAAATCAGATGAGCTAAAAACGGCTAAAGTGTCAAAGAAAATTGACATTCTGTTCAAGCAGAGCCTTCTATCTCAAAGGTACTTCCCAATCTGCGCGGCACATAATCGTTTTTGACACAACATCTCGGCAAATCAAGAGAAATCGAGAACATGAATTTTGTTGTCAAAAAACTCTACGACTTTCTTTTTTTAAAAGTCGTTTCTGGAACATTGTCATTAATAATTAGTCAATTTCTTGAATTTTAAATATATGGACTAGAACTGTCATGTCATTTCTGTGATAATCTATCAGTGTCTGCACTTTCTGCACTGTCATTTTTTGCAGATGCAAAATAGTTCAATTTTGGCGAAAATGATTATTTCATCAAATATTTGATGTTGGATTAGCCAAATGGTTGTATATTCCCCACCAGTGGCTAAAATAACCACACTATCCAAGATTTTATGTGGAATAAAATATGCCACAAAAATTCCCCTTTCAGCTTGGTTGCGTCAAAATTTCCCCCCGGCTAAGGGCACTGACCCCCTTCCCTCAAGTGGAAAAAAAACCCTGAAACTAAATCTAACATATGGCCACTTATCTTTGTTCTTTAAGTACTAGATAATATACTTTTATTCTGGAACTTCTTCTGTAGACATTTTATTATATTTTTTTTCTTACTTTACACCAGGTAAGAGTCCCTGCTGTGTAATTTCATCTGACATTTCCTCGCCTTCACCAAATCTGTCCAGGGCCGAACTGTCTCCATATTTCTGTCTATAGTATGCTTCAATCTCATCTTCTGTCTGGTTACTGGAAAAACAAAAGTATTAAAGTAAACTAATACATTACCAACTAAAACATGTGCTTGTACAGTGGAACTTCTATAAACCAGACCAATGGTCTCGGTCAAGATAAAGTTCCTTCAACTGGAAATAATCATTCTAAACTGTTAACCCCTCAACAATAAATATTTCTTTTTGTTCTCATGCTGTTTGGTATTCAGTGTGTAATCACAGTGACTTTTTTTTTATTGTGAATGGGTCCGGTACCACAAAAATTGTGAAAATTAGCGTCGTTTTTCTCAAAATTGTGAATTTTTTCCCCCTTAATTGTGAATTTTTTTAATACTTTGTGAATCAAAATGTTTAATGATGGAATATGAATATATGGGTGTAAAAAGATAGGTATCTAAAACTTACATTCATATATTTATTCCAAAACAAATGAGAACATCATAACAAATAACAAAAGAGATCAGAATACTGTAACTTAGTATATTCAAGTACTGGTATAGACTGCAGTGTTACCATCCTCAATTGTTTCAGTACACTTTCCGTTCGCCCCCTGATATACTATGTTATTCAATGGGTTGTACGAAACAACTGTGGAATGAAACCATTTAAATGATTCGTACCTGATTCGTACCTAAACGCAGTATGAATTAAAGTTTCGTATCCAAACGCACTATGAATTAACGTTCAAGGGTCGATAATATAGGGTGACAAACGTAACAAATCTTGATCAATCAGACGTTTTTCCTCAAAAAAAATCGATAACAAACTTCTTTAAAGTTTTTCAATGCTTTTTTACGTTTTTCTACTATTTTAAGAGATTTTCACACCAACTGTGAATGGGTCCAGCGGACCCAATTTGAAATTTGTGAAAGACCGTTAGCAATTGTGAACGGGTCCAATATTCGGTACCCCCTATATAAGGAAAAAAATCGCTGAATCAATACTGCTGACTCTGATAAAGATATTTGTATAAAATTCTAAACAAAGCAGCAAAGTTTAAAACTTCCAAAAACACATTTTTTGCTGGGGAAAATAAATTTCATCTTAGCTATGAAGTACAATGTCTAAAAAATATGTTATTCTTGAAAAAGCACCAGATTAAGTAGAAGCAGTTCAATTTCTTACAATTTCCTAAGCGTCTTATATCAAAGAAATAGTTCAACAGCTGTAACAGGTCGAAGCTAACGACTGCTTCCAAGCCTCATAAAACTTAATCAAAGGCCTGAATGGCCTGAGTCGGCTAATGATTGATGTACTGACAGTATAGTCTACCAGTTTCAGTTTGTTTTTAGTTTTTTTTCTTAAAATTTCATAACACAGCTCGATATTTACCCAAAATATTATATCCGGATACAATTACACTTTTCTCCAGTTTGAACAATATATTTTACAAATTGTGATGATACGAAGACATTTAGCAGCAATTGGCAGTATCTGACATTGAAGTTTACGGTTAAATTACCTCTTATTTAAATCTTTTCATAAAAAAGTTGTTTCATTTCGCCAAACATAGACGATCTACTTTCGATTTCAAAAACTACAAGAAAATACAATTTAATGTTTCGCCGATTTGTTTATTTCTCGAAAAATAAGAATTAAAATCATTTTTAATATCTGTAGTAACTAAACAAACCAGTAAGAGCTTCTTCTTCCGATAATTTATCCGTTTACTGACTGCAAAATTCATGTGTGTGTGTAGAAACCCACGCAAAGTTTATAGAAATCATACGATGCGTGTATACGTTCAATGTGGGAGAATTAAGGCTGATCGGGATCGGCTATGTTACCTAACGCATCCAGATGATTCAGATTTTGTTTTTAAAAAAGCATTGTGTGCATTTCTGTAATTTTATATACGTTCAGAAATTATTAGACATGCGTATTTGCATTATTTCTATACGTAATTTACGCTAATATGCATCTTATCTGGAGCCCTGTGGAACTATTTTTTGTCTTTCGCTGGATGTTACGCAAGCTTTATAAGCCTGCGCAATTCATAAAATGCACATTTATGCTTAATGAGTTACATTCGAGTATTGCACAATTACAAGTCATAAATATGACAGATTACATCGTATATTGGTCATAGCAAAGGGAATTCACGCAACTTAATTTCATTCTTGCAGTGAACTGTTTGAAGTTTGAGAAATCTAATGGAACTACATCGCTTTACTGTGTTATTTGGTCCATTTAGACTTAGAGAATCGCTGGATAGCAAGGACTCGTCAAAACGATTACATCGTTTAGCCGACTCAAAAATGATTTTCAGTCAAAGCACGTTTTTGGTCAGCAAAACATCTTTTTTTCTGGGAAACAAAGCTAATATAATGAAGAGTGATTTAAATAGTGTTTTTTTTTTCTATTTTAGCTCTTATGGCCATTAGGCTCAGTCAAGTGGAACCATTGAACAAATCTGAGAAAGGTCTATCAAAGGATGTTACAGATGAAGTTTCTTTATGATCTATCCAGTGGTTCATCAGAAATGTTGGCTAATAACGTTTTTTTCTACTTTTAGTTCTGGCAGCTCCAGACCTGGGTTCAATTATTTTCAAAAGTAATTAATTAATTACAATTAAAATAGAAATGCTTCAATTAAATTACAATTATAATTACTTGCTTTTTACAGAAGTAATTAATTAATTACAATTATTTTAAGGAAAGTTATTAGTTATATTTAATTATTTGGCAATATATTCACAAATAGAATCATGATGTTACTATCAAAGACATATTGCCGCAGCCCATAGATACAGTCACCACAGATACAGTCACCATAGATACAGTCAAGTGGAACCATTTTTACAAACTTGAGAGAGGTCTAAGCCAGAATGTTACAGACCATGTTTGTAATTCTGACCAGTAGTTTCAGAGGATAAGGAGTTTAAGTAAAAATATTAATGCTGACTGATGGACAACTGATGCATGATACAGGGTGATCCCAAAATCTCAACTGAGCAAAATGCTCGAGTGAGCTAGAAAAGACACTCGAGATAAAACTCACTTCATTAATTCATTCAGACGTCTATTGCTTTCCATTTCTTTTGCAGTTGGTCCCTCGTATGTGGATTTTCTTTCGATGAGTTCTGCCGCTCCTTCTTCCCAGTCCAACTCATCCTCTTCTTCATCATCATCATCAACCTCTGCAAAAAATTATTATAACTTCAATACAATAGTATATTATTTATTGGACTTTTTTTCAAAATACTTCACCTATCCAGCTGCTGCACTTAGTCTTTAGACAACTTTCAAATTTTTTTTGTCTAAGTCCTAGCCAACTCAAAGCTCTGGAATCAAAACACTATTCTAAAGCCACAAAAGAGTTAAAGAGCACCACAGAATAATTGTATTCTTTTGTATTTCCATGATGGTAATTATACATGATTTGCATGATAAAAACATTATGCACAGTATTTGATATACAAAGCCATGTTTAGATCAAACTTTGTTTCTACAGGGTAAAATAGTTATTTATCTATATTTATTAACCCATACTGAAAAAAGATTTGACTGAATAAGTTTGTAAATGAAGTTGTGAAAGCACGTTAATTCAAGGAGGGCCTAAATTGTCCACCTGTCATCATGCAATCTCTGTATTACACCAGTATATTAACCAGAATGGTTTTCACAAAGTTCATGTGGGAGAAAAAAGTAGGTCATTAGATTGTGGTGGGTCTTTAAAGCACCAATCTGGCTGCACTTTTCTCTCTTCCTGTGACAATTAGCAGTAAAAGTTGACTAGTGACTGTAAATTCTCAGAGATCATGTTTAACTTATTTTCTATTGCAATCAGAAATTCAAGGACGAATTTCAATATCAGATAATACCTTACAGAACTCTTTTTCTATAAAATTGGTGAGACTTTGTGTAAGTGGTCCATTATGAGAGTCAGATAACTGCATGAATGGAGGTTTAGGGACCTGGGTCAGAGTCCTGGTTTGCCTGCATACCTGCATTTCATAACCTAGGACACATTCAAACAATAAAAATCTACATACCAGCCTCATCAAGGATAAATCCTCCATGGCGAGGTTTCTTCTTCTTTCCTCTCATTCTTTCTTCTTCTTCTTCTTCTTCATCAAAGTCCTGGTTACAAATACAAGAACAAATCACTTTGTTGAGTTTTTCTATAATAGATGTAAAACGCAAATCTGACCACTTAATGCAAGAAGTACAGTGGCACTTCCTATTTAATTTCTATAAAGTTGTACACATTAAAATATGTCTTGACCTATCATTACATTAAATAAATACTATGACTGTTATCCTAAATTATATTTCACAAGTGCAAGAAGACCATTGTATCGTATTGTGAAAAAGTAAATTTTGCGAAATACTTATTTACTGAGTGACAAGTTACTGCTTGCCATATAAGATGAGTCAACAAACTTCTTTTTAACACTTACACTAATGTAATGAACTTTGCAGTAAGTACCTAACAAAACATTTAATCATATTGTTGCATCTAAGCAATATCCCCTTTCAAATAACTCAATACAACCCATAACACACAGGTTTCAGAAAGGAGTTGTTGATCATTTAGCAACATGCCTAGCATGTGAAATCAACCTATAACTTGGTGTAGTAACATGAAAGCATACATCCAAGTCATCAAGATCATCATCATCATCACTGCCACTAATCTTCCGTTTTTTCTGTTTGGGTGTGTCATCATCACTGTCATCATCCTCACTCTGAATGACATTCCGCTTCTTATGAGGAGCACTCACACTATCCTCATCTGAGCCCTGATCAGATACATTGTCCTCTCCCTGCAGTAAAGTTACACAATTTCAAAACATTTTCACTTAAGTGTAGTATACACCGTGTCCAATCGTTACTTGGAAAATCCGGATCAGTAACGCATGATCTCGGATCAAATGGAGCGGTTTTGGTAAAAAAATTGTCTTTTACAGTTATTTAGAAATTATTGTCAGAGACGGCATATAGCGCAAGATGTGCTCTGAACATTACGGAATAATCCTTGCTATTTGTTTTCCAGCAAATCTAAGCACTTTTATCAAATACTTCGGAAAACCATGTCAAAATAGCAGGTAAACAATGCCATAACTCAGAAAATGCATTATTTTCAGTACGTTCTCTGATAAACATACAACATTACCAACTCCATGTTGTCACTGATACATTCATATAACACGTTAGTGCTACAAAAGATGAATTAAATTATTTGGAAGGCCGGTATCAGGCGATTCACGACTGAACTGATCAGTAACGCAGGAGCCAAAGGATCAGTGGCTGCAAAATGCAGTAACACAGGAGCTTCGGATTTTTCTTCTGTGTTCGTTTTCATCAAATTCCAAGGGAAACGTACCTTAATTATTCATTTAATTTACTAGTATCTATCAGAAACTATGATAAGTATTGTCTCCTGATAACGTTATAGTCTAAACAGAAATTTACTGGGTTTTTTTATATAGTTATTCATTCTTCTGATGAAACCCTGTGTATTACTATTGATTTAAGGGCAGGAATTCGGTCGCACTGTGGTCAAAACATCTTAGACAGAAAAAGGCATGCATGTACTAAATCCTGTTGTCTATACTTTCTATATAAAGTAAAAAAAAAGAGCTGTCCGTAAGACAGCCAAGCTCGACTATTCGAAATATTGACCCAGAAGCAGGAAAATATTACCCAAAAAAGTTAAATATCAAAAAAGTTTTAAGTTCAAAAGGGGGAATAATTTGACCAAAATGCATATCAGTTATGGGACTTGCTGCTATCAACTAGTTTTTTAACCCCAAAGGCACATGAGAAGTTTCAATTCAATATCTGCATTAGTTTTGGAGATAGAAACTTGCATGTAAAACGTTAACCAGAATTTTCAAAGTCCAAAAGGGGGCATAATTTGCCCAAAATACATGCCAGAGTTATGGGACTTAATCCAGTGAGGTTAGTAATTGATCTAGAAAAAGAAAAAATAAGTTTCAAATCTATATGCCTTTTAGTAATAGCTGTATGTACTTGCACGCAAAACTTTAACCAGAATTTTCTAAGTCCTAAAGGGGGCATAATTTGGCCAAAATGAAGGTCAGAGTTATGGGACTTGATCCTATCAACTAGTTTTATAACCCCGAAGACACATGTGAAGTTTCAAATCAATATCTGCATTAGTTTTGGAGATAATAACTTGCATGTAAAACTTTAACCAAAATTTTCTAAGTCTAAAAGGGGGCATAATTTGCTCAAAAAACATGTCAGAGTTATGGGACTTGACCCAGTGAGGTTGGTGATTGATCTAAAAAAAGAAAAAAATAAGTTTTAAATCTATATGCCTTTTAGAAATAGTTGTATGTACTTGTACGCAAAACTTTAACCAGAATTTTCTAAGTCCAAAAGGGGGCATAATTTGGCCAAAATGAAAGTCAGAGTTATGGGACTTGCTGCTATCAACTAGTTTTATAACCCCGAAGACACATGTGAAGTTTCAAATCAATATTTTCATTAGTTTTGGAGATAGTAACTTGCATGTATAACTTTAACCAAAATTTTCTAAGTCTAAAAGGGGGCAGAATTTGCTCAAACAAGAGCTGTCCGTAAGACAGCCAAGCTCGACTATTCGAAATATTGTCTCAGAAGCAGGAAATTATTACCTAAATGTTAAATATCAAAAGAGTTTTAAGTTCGAAACAGGACATAATTTGACCAAAATGCATATCAGAGTTATGGGACTTGATGCTATCAACTAGTTTAATAACCCCGAAGACACATGTTAAGTTTCAATTCCATATCTGCATAAGTTTTGGAGATAGTAACTTGCATGTAAAACTTTAACCAGAATTTTATAAGTCCAAAAGGGGGCATAATTTGCTCAAAATACATGTTAAGAGTTATGGAACTTGACCCAGTGAGGTTGGTAACTGACCTAGAAAAAGAATAAATAAGTTTCAAAGCTATATGCCTTTTGGTAATAGCTGTATGTACTTGCATGCAAAACTTTAACCAGGATTTTCTAAGTCCAAAAAGGGGCATAATTTGCCCAAAATACATGTCAGAGTTATGGGACTTGATTCTATCAACTAGTTTTATAACCCCGAAGACACATGTGAAGTTTCAATTTAATATCTGCATTAGTTTTGGAGATAGTAACTTGCATGTAAAACTTTAACCAGGATTTTCTAAGTCCAAAAGGGGGCATAACTTGCTCAAAATACATGTCAGAGTTATGGGACTTGACCCAGTGAGGTTGGTAATTGATCAAGAAAAAGAAAAAATAAGTTTCAAATCAATATGCCTTTTAGTAATAGCTGTATGTACTTGCACGCAAAACTTTAACCAGGATTTTCTAAGTCCAAAAGGGGGCATAATTTGCTCAAAATACATGTCAGAGTTATGGGACTTGACCCAGTGAGGTAGGTAATTGATCTAGAAAAAGAAAAAATAAGTTTCAAATCAATATGCCTTTTAGTAATAGCTGTATGTACTTGCATGCAAAACTTTAACCAGAATTTTCTAAGTCCAAAAGGGGGCATAATTTGCCCAAAATACATGTCAGAGTTATGGGACTTGACCCAGTGAGGTAGGTAATTGATCTAGAAAAAGAAAAAATAAGTTTCAAATCTATATGCCTTTTAGTAATAGCTGTATGTACTTGCATGCAAAACTTTAACCAAAATTTTCTAAGTACAAAAGGGGGCATAATTTGGCCAAAATGAAGGTCAGAGTTATGGGACTTGGTGCTATCAACTAGTTTTATAACCCCGAAGACACATGTGAAGTTTCAATTCAATATCTGCATTAGTTTTGGAGATAGTAACTTGCATGTAAAACTTTAACCAGAATTTTCTAAGTCCAAAAGGGGGCATAATTTGCTCAAAATACATGTTAGAGTTATGGAACTTGACCCAGTGAGGTTGGTAATTGACCTAGAAAAAGAATAAATAAGTTTCAAAGCTATATGCCTTTAAATGATAGCTGTATGTACTTGCATGCAAAAAGTAAACCAAGGTGTGACGCCGACGCCGACGCCAGGGTGAGTGGAATAGCTAGACTATTCTTCGAATAGTCGAGCTAAAAACATGTCAGAGTTATGGGTCTTGACCCAGTGAGGTTGGTAATTGATCTAGAAAAAGAAAAAACCAGTTTCAAATCTATATGCCTTTTAGAAATAGTTGTATGTACTTGCACGTAAAACTTTAACCAGAATTTTCTAAGTCCAAAAGGGGGCATAATTTGACCAAAATGAAAGTCAGAGTTATGGGACTTGCTGCTATCAACTAGTTTTATAATCCCAAAGACACATGTGAAGTTTCAAATCAATATTTGCATTAGTTTTGGAGATTATAACTTGCATGTAAAACTTGAACCAAAATTTTCTAAGTCCAAAAGGGGGCATAATTTGCTCAAAATACATGTCAGAGTTATGGGACTTGACCCAGAGAGGTTGGTAATTGACCTAGAAAAAGAAGAAATAAGTTTCAAATCTATATGCCTTTCATTGATGGCTGTATGTACTTGCATGCAAAAACTTAACCAAGGTGTGACGCCAACACCGACGCCAGGATGAGTAGAATAGCTAGACTATTCTTCGAATAGTCAAGCTAAAAAATATGAACAGATAGCTTGCCCCATTTCAAATTATAAGCACGATGGCGAGAAAGCCATTTTCGAGAGATTTTTCCTGAGATCAAAATTAAAATGCTGTGACTTGGAATTACTTTTCATACTACAGTGTAATTTTATTTCTCACCTTTGCACATCTATCAATGCGTTTCTACCAAAATGTCAAAAACATTCGCAAAGAACACGCACGTATACCTTTAAGGATTCCTCAAGTAAGAACTTGTCCCCAGTTACGTGACTATTCTTAGATGGTTCTCACTCTTGTGATTTTACCTCCTTTAGACTAGTATGTAAATTTTCCTTTTTCAGACTAAAAGTAAGGCAAAAGCTTTCGTGTCCTTGAAGACAATCACAGAATTTCGCTACAACTTTACGGGATTAGCAATTCTTTAGCAGAAATAATTCAATTTGTCTAAAAATACAAATTATCATACCACTGCTTTGCAAGTTATTTTCTCAAATTCACGGCCTGTAAACACTAGCTTCTCCTCTTTTGTTGGGTGAGTTGAAAAATGAGTTAACTTAATGATACCCCCATGGCAGCGCTACAATTACCGGAACTATAGGAGTTCTAAATGTAAGCAAAGAAAGAGGGTAAGTTGTTGCATTATTCTTTCATTATTATGGCTTCATGTGCTACAAGTCATATGCTATCAAACAAATTCAACATAATCAAACCTGAAGTCACAAAGACAAAATTCGCCAGTGTAACAGATGAAATAAATCATTTTACTGTGCTGGCGAGCTGATATAAACCTTCATGGAACAGGGAACCCAATGGTATGTCCACAGTGTGGAACGCTTTTTTTATTACAACCAGTATAATTGTACACCTTAATAATCAGTACTGATTTCATGTTCTTAGGTAAGTTGGAGCCGTCTGTTTGTTCTAACTTCATCTATTCAATTTTCATATACTTCAATTTAGTAGCAACATATGGTGACGTGACTCTAACTAGAGTGGAGCATTAAACATCTTTTTGACCATGTTGTTCTTTGTGTTGCCACTACTTATCACTGTTTTGATAGATAAATAAAGTGAATTAAGGTATGTTTCCCTTGTAAATTGATGAAAACGAACACAGAAGAAAACTCAGAAACTCCTATATTACTGCATTTTGCAGTCGCTGATCCTGTGTCTCCTGCGTTACTGACCAGCACGGTCATGAATCGCCTTATATTGGTCTTCCAAGAAATATAATTCATCATTTATGATAAAATATGTTACAGGACTGTGTCAGTGATATCATGGAAGTGATAGTTTAGTGTTTTTACCGAATAACGTACTGAAATAATGCTTTTTCTGAGTTGTGGCATTGTTTACCAGTTATTTTCGCATGGTTTTCCGAAGTTATTGAGAAAAGTGCTTACCGGTGGATTTGCTGGAAAATGAATAGCAACGAGTATTTCATAATATCCGGAGCACATCTTGCGCTATATGCTGTCCTTGACAACAAATTCTAAATAACAGAAAAATATAATTTTCTTACCCAAAATCACCAAAACCGCTCCATTTGATCCGAGATCATGCGTTACTGATCCGGTTTTTCCAAGTACTGGTAACGATTGGACACGGTGGTATAGAAAATAAAAACTGGACAAAAAAGAAAAACTTGACATGGCAGCCATCTTAATATTATGGTGATGTCTGTCCAATACAAACTGGCATTACTAGATATGTAACTAGTGGCCAAATTATTATCAATACAATGAAAAGTAATATTCTGCTATTTCTATTTTTCTATCAAAATCTTTGAAGAAAGATCCTTTGGTAGCACAGAATGCAACCAAGGTTTGACTAAGTCTGTTTATATTAATGAGGTAATGTAACGTAACACAACACGAAGTACTGAACGTTTTTGATGTTTATTTACACAACAGAATATTTCGTACATACTTTCATAATTTATTTCGTAACTTCTTAAGCCTTAACAAATGTCATTTCTAAAGCCTAACTTAATATCCACGAGACCCATTACTAGGTCTCCCCTGGTCTCTCTAGACCCTTCTCACCCGAGATATCTAAAACATCAATATAGAGTATTCTCTAACATCAGTCTGACAACTTGACGTATAAAACGTGTGGGTTTGATATAATAAACAATTACATAATTGCACCAACAATATATCAACTTGACAGGTGTGTAGCTGGTTTACAACAATAAAATAATCTTTGATTATTTTACAGTAATGAAATGTGCAACACGCCTCATGCACCAAGCACTGGCTTAAGCAAAATCATATCATACAGAAACATTGAAAGGAAGGACATCAAATAACAAAATAAGTGTAAACAAGAGGACCATTATGGTCCTGAATCGCTCACCTCTTCCCATATGACCCAGTTTTAAGTATGACGTCGTTTTTTCTATCATTTGACATAGTGACCTAGATTTGAGCTCATGTGACCCAGTTTTTAACTTGACCTAGATATTATCAAGATAAAACTTCTGACCAATTTTCATGAAGATCCATTGAAAAATATGGTCTCTAGAGAGGTCACAAGGTTTTTCTATTACTTGACCTATTGACCTAGTTTAAGAAGGTACCTAGATATCATCAAGGTGAACATTCTCACTAATTTTCATGAAGATCTCATGAAAAATATGGCCTCTAGAGAGGTCACAATGTTTTTTCATTATTTGATCTACTGACCTAGTTTTTGAAGGCACGTGACCCACTTTCGAACTTGACCTAGATATCATCAAGGTGAACATTCTGACCAATTTTCATGAAGATCTCATGAAATATATGGCCTCTAGAGAGGTCACAAGGTTTTTCTACTTTTAGACCTACTGACCTAGTTTTTGACCGCACGTGACCCAGTTTCAAACTTGACCTAGATATCATCAAGATGAACATTCAGACCAACTTTCATACAGATCCCATGAAAAATATGGCCTTTAGAGAGGTCACAAGGCTTTTCTATTATTTGACCTACTGGCCTAGTTTTTGATGGCACGTGACCCAGTTTCGAACTTGGCCTAGATATCATCAAGACAAACATTCAGACCAACTTTTATACAGATCCCATGAAAAATATGGCCTCTAGAGAGGTCACAACGTTTTTCTATTATTTGACCTGCTGACCTAGTTTTTGATGGCACGTGACCCAGTTTCGAAATTGACCTAGATATCATCAAGGTGAACGTTCTGACCAATTTTCATGAAGATCTTGTGAAATATATGGCCTCTAGAGAGGTCACAAGGTTTTTCTATTTTTAGACCTACTGACCTAGTTTTTGACGGCACATGACTCAGTTTCGAACTGGACCTAGATATCATCAAGGTAAACATTCTGACCAATTTTCATGAAGATCTTGTGAAATATATGGCCTCTAGAGAGGTCACAAGGTTTTTCTATTTTTAGGCCTACTGACCTAGTTTTTGAAGGAACGTGACCCCGTTTGAACTTGACCTAGATATCATCAAGATGAACATTCTGACCAACTTTCATAAAGATCCCATGAAAAATGTGACCTCTAGAGTGGTCACAAGCAAAAGTTTACGGACGCACGGACGCACGACGGACACCGCGCGATCACAAAAGCTCACCTTGTCACTTTGTGACAGGTGAGCTAAAAAGCAAAATAGAGTTATGGAACCTGTGCAGTGTAGGTCAGTTTATCACAGTGAATAAGTGTGTGAAGTTTCAATCCATTCCCACAAGTGGTTACTGAGTTACCAGCTTACATACAAAACCTTAACCAAAAATTTCTATGGCGAAAAAGGGGCATAATTTTGTAAAAAACCAAAATAGAGTTATGGAACCTGTGCAATGCAAGTCAGTTTATCACTATGAATAAGTGTGTGAAGTTTCAATCCATTCCCACAAGTGGTTACTGAGATACCAGCTTACATACAAAACCTTAACCAAATCGGGACGAGGACGCCAAAGCATGGGCGAGTCCAAAAGCTCTACTATTCTATGAATAGTCGAGCTAAAAACTAGATGTGTGTCTATAAGACACAGGCCCCCCCCCCCCACTCCTCTTGCTGTACACTATTTCATGACTCTCAGTGAAATATTTTTAAGATGTTTGCCACACGAACTTTTAAGAACTTTATGTGTATTTTTCACTATGTGAAAGACCATAACCCTGGCCTAGCCCAGTAAAATCCCAAAGAAAACACCAGGTGCACAACTTCACATGCTATAAAACAATCCTCTAATGTTTTATGACTCTAGGTCAAGTACATTTTGAGATACAGTGGGCACAAACTTTTATTTTTTTACTAAGTCAAGGGCCATAACTCTGGTCTTGCAAAGTGAAATAAAAAAAACTTAGGTGCACAAATTCACATGCTGGCTAATATTCCTACATGGTTTCATGACTCTAGGTGAAATATTTTTTAGACATGTGCAACACCAACCTTTAAGCACTTTATGTGTATTTTTTACTAAGTCAAGGACAATAACTCCAGTCTGGTCGAGTAAATGCCCAACCAAAACACCAGGTGCGCAACTTCACATGCTATGTAACAATCCCCTAATATTTTAGTCAAATACTTTTTTAGATACATGCGACACAAACTTGTAACCATTTATGCATTATTTTTGACAATCAAGGGCCAAACTCAGGTCTGACTGATAGAAATCCCAGGTGCACAACTTCACATGCTGAATGATATTCCTATGATGTTTCATGACCCTAGGTCAATGTTGGCAAAAAGCCGGTCAATATGAGTATTGACCGGGCCGGCCGTCAATACTGGTTAAAACAGGTCAATACTGGTCAATACCGGTCGATTCAATACTTTGGTCACTGTTGGGTGGTCAATACTGGTTTATTCAACACTTTTACATAATGCACATTCACAGATTAGATCAAGCTGTAACAGTAATGTAAAAATTATAAAGCAGCCTGAATAATATTAAATTTTTTTTCTTTAAAAGTACAGTGGATTAGTGGTCAATACTGGTCGATTCAGTTTTGGTCCTTGGCAATGTGTCATGGTCAGGCTCAGTTCTGGACAATAAACTTAAGACTGGTCAGTGGTCAGTACTAGTTTATTAAATACTTTTATAACCTGAAAGTATAGCCTTTATTTTGAATTAATTAAAAAAAAATATTACTATAAATTACACTCACTGAAATGGCAGTACTGGTCAATTCAAATTTTGGTCCTACACAGTATCCCTGATCAACACATATATTGGTCAATACTGGTCATCTGAATACATAATTATGTACTTTGATTACATAACTAATTTTTTTTAGATAAAGTTACCATGTTCAAGCACCTCATTAATACTGTTGGATTATTGATCATGACAGCTCAAGGGGATTTTGATTGTCTCCCGAATTGAATACCAGTAAAAATAATTAGATTTATCACTTGTGAATCAAACACTTAACTGCTACTGTGAGTTTATGAAATACTTTCTACAAATGAAGTTCAGTAAAATAAGCAGTCTAAAGACCAGTATCAACCAGTGCTGAAAAATTGACCACTTCTGACTAATTTGAGAGTATTAATTTGGTTGCTTGAACTAAATATAATGCATGCAAATACCTTCATCAAGCCCCAAATGCTTTTAACAGTCATTATTTAAATTGTTCATAAAGTCTGCAAAATATCTTAACAGTTAGTATTGACTAATTGACCAGTATTGACCAATCGACCAGTATTGACTGGTATTGACCACTTCAGGGAGTATTGACCGGGGCGGTTTTAACCGGTTAAAACCGCTGGTTAAAACCAGGGGCGGTTTTAACCGCCCAACATTGCCCTAGGTCAAATACTTTTAGAGATTTGTGCGACACAACTTTTATGCCTTTTTATGCATATTTTTGACTGAGTCGAGGACCATAACTCTGGTCTGGTTGAGTGATATCTCAAACAAAACCTAAGGTGCACAATTTCACATGTTGAATAATATTACTGTAATGTTTTATGATACTGTGTCAAATACTTTTTGAGATACATGCAACACAAACTAAGGCCTTTTTTATGTGTATTTTTTACTAAGTCAAGGACCATAACTCTAGTCTAGCTCTTTGAGATCCAAATTAAAACCCCTGGGACACAACTTCCTGTGCTGATGAACAATCCTGTGAGGTTTGATGACTCTGGGTCAAATACTTTTTGAGATATGAATGACACAATTTTGGACGGACTAATGGACAGACGGATGGACAAAGGCAACACTAAGTGCCACCGCCACCCCCCTCCAAAAAAAAATATTTTAGGGGGCACAATTACAACCCACACATGGCATGTAAAGACTTTCACTCTACTTTTTTTACATTTGAATGTACTGTCAATGACATCACAATGTATTAAATTTGAATGTCCTTGCTAATATTCACTTATTTATACCCTGCACTATATGACCTAATAAGGAATGACCAATTATGCTTTCCTGCCCTACACTCCCCTGCCAGTGTTACAGAAGCAGTATATTTAAATGGAACAAAACAATCAACAAATTAAAAGTTGAATTTATCTACTTTCTTTTGAATGCTGACAGATATTTTTAAATCTATTACTAAAGAGGACATATAGATCTATGTAGTTTTAAAAATTTAGAAAATGCCTCAGTGCTATGTGTAAGGCAATCCTGAAATCTATGATGTCACTGTCACACTTAAAGCATCGAAAGCAATAGCTTTTTGACATCTAAAATATCAATGGAATGTTTTCAATCACAATAAATCTGTGTAATTTTAATGAATATTAAAACAGTTTTATGTCATCATGGAAACATGGTGGGTGAGCTCTTTTCCACATCCGTGAAGTGGCTGAAGGCTGAGGAGAGCTTCTATCTTACCTCACTGTCTGCACCAGATCCAGCCCCTCCACTCTCTGCATCAGAAAACTCACTGTCCGACATTATTCACTGACTGATCAAACTGAAAACAAGAAAGAGAAACTGAATGATACTGTTTTTTTACATATTTCAGTGACTCCTTCATTCAGGCCTCCTAGCAGGCCTGAACAAAAATAAAGGTTTTTATAAAGGCTCCAATCTATGGAAATAAAGGCCTTTTAGTGTAAAATATTAAAAAATAAAGAGTAAATAAAGGCTTTTTTTGTCGGAATTCTCCTTGAAAACACATAATATATATAGGTATTTACTAAAAACATCTACACGTATGTGGTCTGGTGAACACAACAGCATTCTGAAAAACTCAAGATGAAAGATACACAAGCAGTATCCTAATAACAACACTTAAAAGGGGGAAGAAATACAGTAGTATAACCATTACATGCTTTAAACTGGCACGGCAAGCAGTCTGAACAAAAATATAGGTTTTGAGTGAAAATTACAGGCTATTTGGCCGTTTTAAAGGTTTTTTCAGAAAATTTAAAGGTTTTAAAGGTTTGCTCTGAAATTAAAAGTTTTTTAAAGATTTTAAAGGTTTCACTAGGAGGCCTGCTTCATTTGATCAAATGTACAGTCTAAAACATTTCAACTGCCGAGCCATCAAAGTCTTATTAACTGCTCATATAACAAAGACTTTTCCAGCATGTAAACTTGTTTGAAAGCCTTTTTAACAATTTTTAAAGTCAGTATGCTGCTGATTTTTGTGCACTTGAATGATAAAGGGATAAATCCCATTACCAGGGCAGAACTATACTTTGTAAATTTGATCCAAATAAAATACAAAGGTTTCACATCAGTGCTAAATGTAAAATTAATGAAACATCAAAAACAGCCTGATCTTTGCGGAAATCTCCTTGACTGAATTTGTTAATTTTTTCCTGTCATTTAGTGAGAGAAAAAAATACATTTACAATTGTGGGCCCCAGTCACAGAAGGGGGAAAAAGGCCATCTCGAGCTATGAATGAATGCAATAACTGAAGGCCATTGAAAACAGTCTTGTTTAGCCTCTGAAGAATTCTAAAAACTTCAATTTTCAAATACAAATACATTCTAGCATACAATTTAACAAACATACATTTCTTAAGAGTCCTACCAGCAGTTTTAAATGGTTAGAACTGTCATGGTCTTTACCATCAAAATGGTCAATACCAGTCAACTGAGCATTGTGAAATTTTTAAACATTAATGCCAGTACTGAGTAGTATGTTTATGTCACAATGTTGTAAGTATGCAACAATTACACAGCTATATTTATTTCAAAGGTACTGATATTATTAAATTGACATTTTGTTTAATAAAATTCAAGTAATGCATCTTCTAAATAAAACTTGTTAAATGTTTGTAACACCTAATAGAACAACAGTGTAACTACAGAGGATCAACTTGGCCAAAAAATCGTCAAGATAAACATTCTGTGCAAGATTGTATCAAATCAAAGCATAAATGAAACCTCTATAGGCTGAAAGGCCAAAATACAAAATTAGATCCTCTAGATCCTGTGATGGAATCTAGCAGGTTTTCGAAAGGAACCAAGATCTTATTGTGACTTAAGTTGTGTGTAAGTGTGGTTAAAATCGAATGTAAAATGTCACTTCTATCATGTTCACAAGGTAAAAATTAACAAATTTTGGCTCTTTCAGGGGTCAATCAGGGACCCTAACTCCGGAAGCTATGATTGGATCTGACAAATTCATCATGGAATCCAAGATCTATTGTGATTAAAGATATTTTGCAAATTTGTATCAAATCAAACCAGTAAATGAAGTCTCTATATGGCAGCAAAAGCCAAAATAGCAAATTTTGGCCCTTTAAGGGGCCATAACTTTGAAACCCATGACGGGTCTGGGCAGTTTTCGAAAGGAACAAGATATTATGCCAATACAAGTTGTGTGCAAGTTTGATTAAAATTGATTGCAAAATGTGGTCTCTATCCTGTTCACAAGAAATTGTGGACGGACGACGGACTATCACAAAAGCGCACCTTGTCACTGTGACAGGTGAGCTAATAACTAATCATGACAACTAGGATTTTTTAAATTAAATTTCATGTGGCTATTACACATCCTGACAGGACTCTTAAGACAGACGAACTTGTTGACTGCTACATCACATGGCACACACTTTGACTGAGAACTGAAAGGGTCTGGCAACGGACTGACACTTTCAAGTTGAGAACTGCAAGGCTCTGGAAACGGAATGACACTCTCAGATTGAGAACAGCACAGCTCTGGTGACGGTCTGACACTGTCAGTGACACTATTAAGGATAGGGGTGGGATTATTGTTTTGATTAACAGTTTCAGTGAACGATAAATTTTGATATAGATTGACCTTCGATGCATTTCCAATGGCTTTCAAAAAAGTATTTTTCTTCGGAAGTGATGCAGATTTCTTTTTTGTCAAAGACTCAATCATTTTACGTAGTATTTTGTATTAGGAGACTAATTCCTGAAGAAACCACACCCGATGAAAACAAACGTCAGTGTCGTCTAAACGATTGTACCGCTATGCACATTTCACTCATAAAACATCTACATATATATATCGATGAAATGGCATGTGCGTTTGAAAAATTGTATGGCGGGTGAACAAGTTTTATTGATAACCCTAAATATAGTGAGGTTACCAACGCGCACATGCAACAGCGACATATAGTGCAAAATACCGTCTGTCAATTATGCAAAACAGATTTTGCGAATCTTTTTCGATTGAAATAAAACCCAATTAGAGGGGGAAATATGAATTATTGGGAAAAAATTTTTTTTGGAAAAATGAGTTTTTTTGGCTAGGGGAAACTGCCAATATTCAGCACCAAAAAAAATCACTGAACACAAAGCTTATTTTGTACACAAATTATTGGACTGTCAATTTGTCAAGATACCTTGTTATTGAATTGGTGATTAAACTAGTATGATGGGCAGGGCGTTCGGTAGGTTCTGAAACTCAAGAGTCATTGACTCTTCAGCCTAAATTTTCAAGGGTCAAAATAAGATTTTCAAGAGTCAAGATCAGCTTTTCAGGGGTCAAGATATACTGTTATTAATGAAACTCCCACATACTTTATCTAAAACAAGTACATTAGTCATTACAGATTTTCTTAAGCAATACATCTTAGTTATCTTATTTTGCACATTGCCTAAAGTGGGTGGGGTTTGGTGCCTTTGCATGACTTTATTCTCGGCAAATTCTTCAAAATAAGAGCTGCTTTTGCAACAGTGATCGGGTTGCTTTTGCAACAGTGATCATATTTTTCTTAAATACAGACTTTTTATTGGCTATTTATTTACATTGTACTAGAAAAATCTTGTAAGAAATGATAAAAATGTCCATAAATGGCAGTCCCGAAAACGAGTGACAAATATGGAAAACGAAAGTACAAATTTAAAATTCTTGATAAAGCACCCGTTTTAAATTTCATTTTTTCACCATACCACTTATAATTTCTGCTTTTAATTAAATATTTAATTTGTTTTGGCCCAAACAAATGCCTCGGCAATGATAATAATTTTGCTATAGACCTTACAGCTGATGTAATCTTAAGCACACAAAATAATTAGCAAGTGGTACAAACATGATAATCTAAGGCTGCATTGTTTATCAATTAACCTTTGATAATGACATGGCATTATTGTACTAAATACGCACCATGAGATGACCCCGTGTCAGTCGGCGCGTGATTGACATCTGTCTGTAGCTAATTAACATACGACGCTCCGCCTACTGCCATACTTCCACTTGTGCTGGCGAACAATATTGAAATTCACTGGGATTTTGATTGACAAGGGGCAGAACTTTTGAACTCGAGACGCATCAAGGTAAATTTCCGCGAGTCAAGCCGACACACGGAGCATATTCTGTGCGGGTCAAATACGAGTTTTGCTCGATTTTCGCGGGTCAAAACCCGGGACCTCGGGTCAACCGAACACCCTGTGATGGTGATCACTTGAGTCACTTTACTTTAAAGCGGTATTTACACCAATGAACAAAATTTTATTATGCCATTAGGCTCTCTGAAATTTTAGACAGTTCATTTACATTGTCATAATATCCCAGACTCACCAGTTTCGACGCACATAACAAGCAGCATGGCCGCGCTTTTTCATTCAGTAACATACTTCATTCTATTAGATATTGCATGTACACTAACCTTTTATGCATTGAATCATACCAATAACATCTTATTCTAAACAACTGACTGCCAGAAATCAAATGGTAAACAACAACTAGTGTGATCGGCCATACTTTTTCTAACACACCTATTTCGACGCATCTTACATGATACTTGTTACGAAGCTTTTGATTGGCTTAAATATTTGTGCAATCACTGTAAGTAATGCGCTACACCATAACTGTCATGGATGCTGCAATAAAACTTGACATAAAAGCAGATGCAAGTAGATAATCAATATTAAAGGCCAAATGATAGTAATAAATGGGAAAACATTTAAACATTCATCAACATAAGGGGCTAAGAACATAAATAATCACTTTGCTTTTTAATACACACTGTCTGATTTTTTTCTTTCATTTTTCTGGACTGCAGTGTTTACAGAGGAATTTGGCACATTTTGTTTTATACAAAACTTTAGATGAACCCAGTGTTCGCAGCCTAGTTGAAAAGAGAAAAAAAACGAAGTGTGTAGTAATGATCGCATTGATATATAATGCGTACACCTTCCAAAACAGTGCATAAAATGTGCGATTACATATGTCACGTGGCAGTGATGTGACCTTGATAGCACCAAAGTCGGCTGCAGACGTACAACAAAATTTCCCGTAACTTTTTTAATCTAAGCTTCCACAGGGACGTTTTTAAAATGGATGAAAATTTGCATTAGTAGAAACATTAAAAATCATGTATGGGGTAAATGTAAGTTGATAAATATCTTCAAATTCCTGAACTTTCCAACCTTTTTATCGGTAAAATTAACCATGATGTTTTCTGTCATTACACCGAGTAACTACGTCATCGGAAACCCCAAGTTAATCGAGAACGAGGTCAAAACAAAAATGGCGTCGAAATAGGTGTGCGTAAAATTACGTGGTGCGACGATATTATGTCATTGCGAAAACTAATGTCACTCATTTACTTTTCATTTAAGTCAACAAAAATTATCATGAAATTGATAAAATACGATTCTTTAATATCTTTAATTACTCTTTGTTGTCATCACGACTACGAATAACTTCTCACGATGAAAACAATGTTGAAAACAACAGTGTTGTTTCATAATTCCTGAACGGTCAGCATTTTTCAGCAACAATATGAATATAATATAATATAATTTCACGTAAGAATCAGATTAATATCAGCCGATGAGTTTGTTTTCGTCATGCAGCCATATCTGACTTCTCTAACAAAGGTTAAATTAACGAAAAAATACAAAAACTTACTGAAAATTTGGGACAAAATTTGCCGGAAGCTCCAAACATGAAAATCCTTTTTCGTACTCAAAAATTATCGAACAATTTAGTTTCGCTCTAAATTGTGGTGTTAGAAAGACAAGTTGGCCTGGAGAAAATAACAAATAATGAATTCGGCAGTTTTGAGACGCCCCTAACTTACAGAATTGTGACAACAAGAGCCCAACGACATCACATACATTTGTCCAAAGAAGATCTACCCGATGGGTCACTGGGTCTGGCTTCAGGCGCACATCCATGCAGTGCCACACAGATGTTACAGTCACTAAACTGGCACCGACTGGATCTTCATCGTATTAACTGTAGGCTTTCCATGATATGTATAAAATAACATATGAACTAGTAGCCATCCCCATAGAAGGTCATCTCACCCCATTAGGGAGAGCCTCGATCCCGACATGCCCGTCTGCTGAGTTAGCCTCAACAGATTACTACTAATTCTCTGTTGTTTTTTTTTCCACAGACTGTTTATCATTGTTTATCATTGTAACAGCCTCCCACCTGATATCCTGTTCTTACCAACAATTGAAAAATTCAGTAAGGCTGTCAGCCATATTTACCATATTTAACCTAAATCTAACTGCCATACTGTTTTTGCTTTTAACAAGCTATAATTTCTTCTTGTTACTTTTGCATATAAATATACATATCATATATTATTCTCTCATTTACTATTCTTTTAAGGCCTAAAAAAATATTTGTTTCCGGTATCCCGACCTACCCTAAATTTTTGGCCCCGCAGGACCCTAAATGTTTTCATGGCCTTGGAGAATTTGTTCAAAAAGTTGCAAAACTGCACTTTTTATGCTTTAAATATGGCCAGTGTTGTTAGAAATGAACTTACTGATGCTCGTAAGGCATAACCCCCTTATCTGTTTTCATTTTTTGACACTTTCCGAAAAGTCCCACTCAGACCTATACCTACCCTAATTTTTTTTTGGAAAGCGGAAACAAACAATTTTTTGTTAGGCTTAACGTCCCGCCAACTGCCTATGTCCTCGCAAGGGCTTCGAGAGAAATTGGACGATAGAGATAGATAGCCTACATGGATATGAATTCTGACAATTTAATTGAGTATCCGTGAATTACACAAATAAAAGTAAAATGTCGGACTCCGGGACGCTTTTTCAAATGATGAACTGGATTTTAACATTAAACCTACTTTTTTGTGCCTTTTCGTCTACAGCAGTACTAGTATTTTAGGCATTGTCAGATGTACTGTGCAGACATTAGAAATTTCCACACAATATATTAAACTATTAACATTTTGGCTTCAAAATTCATCTTAAATACAAGATTTGTTTATGAATGAATACATATATAATATTTACGAGAGATAAATAAAAATCCTAGCGTTGATAAAACTCACTGTAAGTATAAGTATAGTTCATTTTATTAGACACCAAACTGTCTAACTTGTAAAATGTAACTCACATGTCAAAATATTAGGACGTCATCTTGATCGCGCGATCAAAAAAGTAATGAGCTAAAATGAGACCAATTATGAAAGGTATTTTAGAATGGCATGATTTAATAATGTTATTACGACGAATATATATGAGAAAATCACAAACCTGCAAACAGAAAACATAAATAAGATAATGAAAAAATACAGAACTATTCAGTGCCGTTACAAGACCTAAAACACCGAGGCAGAATTTCGGGGGAGTGTTGCTTGCATGGGCTTTGTACAAACTGAGATTTTACAAGTCAACATTAATTTTGAACATTTTTTCTTCATTGTACTTAAAGCATATTGAATTGTGGAAAATGTCAAGGTGTTGGTTAAAGGGTCCTCCCTGAGAAACTTTGTGCATTTTAAGGCCATTTACAGGTAGCAAATTTTGAACAAATCAGGTTGAAAAGTACATCCTACTAGCCTGGTTAATTGGATAATACAAGGTGCATTTTAAGCCATTTCTGACAAAAATCTGAGTAAATAAGGTTGAAATGTACACTCTTCTTGCCTGCATAATCGGATAAATTTAAGTAGTTGCGGGGGTTCGAAGTATTCCCGGAGAAATTTTGAAATTGTACAAGGCAAAACGGTGCAGTAATTTCTGAAAAAAAATATCTAAGCAATTCAGGTTGAAATACACACTACTCGCCTGAATAACTGGAGTATAACCCAGCAAGGTTGAATCAACGTTGAACTTCAACGTTGAATTTCGGTTGAATTTATACTTGATTTTGAAAGTTGAAACAACGCTGAAGCTTCAACCATTATTCAACGTTGAAATAACACTGATTCAACATTGTTTCAACGTTGATTTACCATTGAGTTCAAGCTGAAGTCAACCAAGTATTATTTTATTTAGGTTGAAAAATTATTGCTGATTGTTAGATCCTGTATTGTCAACGGTTAATATCTATAGACTTGATAGTTAGTCAAGGACTAGGGTATAACTACTACGTTTGGATTGGTTAGACGTTGAAATAACGTTGATAAATGGTTGAGGACTTATTCACTTCATATTTTCATGATTTAAACAAAAATAAACAGCATTAAGTCCAAATTTATGTCCAGTCATTCTCATTTGAGATCATAATCGTGTGCAGCATTTATCTGAAAGTATAAAGTAATCTGGGTAATTATTGATAAATCATTACAACTCAAATTTAAGTCTTATGAAATTTTCATTATTTGAAATGGCATTTATAGTTTAATTTTCTAGTCAGGTTTACTCTTCCATAGCCATTATACACAGAAACAATAACTGTGTGTTATATTCAGAAATGCATCTCAGTATAATATGTAGTGTACTTACTTGCATAAGGAAGCACGAACAGTATTTCATTTTCCTTCTCACCAACTGTTACAACTATAACATCAAAGATGTACAGCAATACCGACAGAATTGTGAGAGAATTGTGTAAAACGATCAGGACATCAGGTTAAAAGGTTACACACTAATCCCGTTTATAGATAGCTTATGGTAGATGCATGCTCCAAAGACCACGAATTGATTTTAACCAATAAGTATAATGACTGATAGAAAAGAGAAATTGTCTGCAATCATTTTCGGTGTTTGTCATTTTATTCAGACTATTTCGCGTACCTTCTCAAGTTTGAATTGTGTTTTAGTTTGAATTTACCTTTTATTTACGTGTCAACGGTTATTTTGAACTCAGAAATTCGATAATATCTGAGACTTATTTTTTGAAAATCGAAGAAACTGTTATAGAGTAACTACCGTAATTAAGTCGAAATATATGCCTGTAATTGTGAATTTTATTGACAACTGTAAAAATAACTAAAATCACAAACTTAATTAGGATATGTAAAAAAATGTATCACGTCACATATACAGGCGCAACAAAAAATAACATGTATTTCAATGTTATACCGGCAGTCTGAGTGTACGAGTTAGGCAAATTGCCAATATTGATAAGCACCTCTTTTTATCTTAACCATGCAAGAAGGTTGAAACATGACCAATATTCAACGTCAGGTATCGACCAAACAGCAGCAGAGCATCTCCTGTGGTTGCTGCCGGAAAGGTTGAAATAAGGTTGATCAACGTCACGACCAAGTTGCAACGTTGATTCAACATTGATTCAACGTTGTGTGCCTGCTGGGAAGTAAAGGTAGGGGTTCGGATCTTACCATGCAGTGAAAAATTGAAAATACACAAGACAAAATGGTGCATGTTACGCCATTTCTGACAAAGATCTGAGTTATTTATGTTGAATTGCACACACTACTAACCTGCATGATTGGAGTACAAGTAGAAGTGGAGAGAAATTTCTCCCCGAGAAAATTTTGAAATTATACAAGACAAATTGGTGTGTTTAAGCCATTTCTGACAAAATCAACAATTCATGTTGAAATGTACACACCACTCGCCTGCATATTACAGTATAAGTAGAGATGGGGGTTCAGGGTCCTCCCCGAGAATTTTGAAATTATGCGAGACAAAATGGTGCATTTTAAGCCATATTTGACAAAAAGAATCTGAGCAGTTCAGGTTGAAATGTACATACCTTTTCGCCTGAATTACTGGAGTACAGGTAGAGGTTGGGGATCTTTCACGAGAAACGTGGAAATTCTACAAGGCAAAACAGTGCATTTCAAGCCATTTCTGACAAAAAATTTTAGCAATTCAGCTTTGAAATGTACACACTTTTCGCCTGAATTATTAGAGTACAAGTAGAGGTTGGGTATCTTTCACAAGAAACGTGGAAGTTTATTTATAGTCGCCACGGGTAATCAAATAAATAAGTGGAAAACCACAACATAAATGAAAATGTTGCAGGCTCGGTTTGAACATCACACTGGCCACTACCCTGGTTCCCGGCGTGTATAATCCAGACTAACTGGTCACAGCTTTCTAAGAGCAGGTGGTTCCAACCTTTTTCCACGGTGAAATTTACTCAGAAAGAAACTGACTGGATATAAATGGCTAGTATGATTGAACGGCATTTCTACCATTTTACCGAAATGAATGAAATGGAATAGAAATGTGTCCAGTTTAACCTGCATGGTGTTATGCCGTTTGTCCAAACACTCCAGTACAGTATGACGGGGAAAGGAGTATTTTCAAAGAGCTACTTCCTTAGACAAAGCAACCATATTTTCATAATATTATTAGGGTATATTCCTAAATAACGTAAACTAACGCAGTTCCGAGTGAGTCGCTACGCAACGTATTTAAGTGGATACCACCCCGTTGTCTAATTCCTAATATAAGGGTCATTCTTATCTCACATTTCATATTGTATTCACTGTAAACGTACTAGATCTACATAATATATGTAGCTACAACCTCTAAACATTGCATAAATCTACAATATACTTAGTATATCTGTTGTTGATACAGAATAAAACAGAGCATGCACGTTTTCACAGTTAGGCCTAGCTCATTCTTACAGACTTACCACGAACTACTAACATAAAAAACATGGATTATTTATTTAAGGTAACTTCTTAATTTTCTTTTTAATAAATTTTTTGACCTCCATTTGACAAATAATTTACGTTGTTCCGTAAGGGCCATCGCTGCATATTTTGAGATCGAAACAACGATGTTGAAAACTCGAAACAACGAAATCACTATGCTGGAAGTACATTTTATAAATTTCAACTTTTCACCATCGCAGTTTCGTTGTTTCGACTTTTCAACATCGTAGTTTTGTGTTTTCATCATCATGGTTTCGATTTTTTACAATCGTAGTTTCGTTATTTCGACTTTTCGAACTCAGAATATGCGGCGATGGCCCTAACCTGCGGGACACTGTAGATATTCAATCAATATAGAAGCATTATAATAACTATTTTTGAAAAAAAGGCACTTATTTGATGTACGAAACTTAATGTAAAACAAAATGTAATAAGTTTAACTTTGACTTTAAAAGGTTTTGTACGGTGTTCCGTTCGGACTATCGACATTTTAATTTCTGAACCCCATATCTCGAAAGTCAAAATCCCGAAACTACGATGGTAAAAGTCGAAAACACGATGGTGAGAGTCAAGATAACGATGGTGAAAACTCGAAACTACGATGGTGAAAGTCGAAATCACACAATATCATTAAGTGTTTTCACCATCGTGGTTTCGTGTTTTCTTTATCGTGCTTTCGACTTTCACCAACGTGGTTTCAACTTTCATCATCGTAGGTTCGTGATTTCGACTTTCGAGGTTTGGGGTTTAGGAAAGTCGAAACTGCGGCACGATTATGAAAGTTTTGAGCTGGCGCTTGACACTTCTTACGTTTAAAAAGCCTTTCTCGTCTTCTGCTAATTCATCAGAAATTTCGTCAAATTTTATACAATGTTCTAACATGTATATATAGTGCTATACAGTTTTATTTTCGTATTCTATTGCACATGTTCATATGTTTGGAGTGATCTTGACCCTTTTAATGTTTATTAAGGTTTGAATACGCTTTGATGACTTGACAATAACGACCTAAATCGTTTATATGGAAACATTAAAACCCGTTTTTACTCTGACATGCATTTTGGCCAAATTATGTCCCCTTTTTCGACTAAGAAAATCCTGGTTAAAGTTTTACATGCAAGTTACTATCTCAAAAACTAATGCAGATATTGAATTGAAACGTCACATGGGTCTTTTGGGTTATAAAACTAGGTGATAGCATCAAATCATTAAAACCCGTTTTTTCTCTGACATGTATTTTGGGCAAATTATGTCCCCCTTTGGACTTAGAAAATCCTGGTTAAAGTTTTAAATGCAAGTTACTATGTCCAAAACGAATCATTGTGTTGATACTGGCTTGAAACTTTAGGGTAATATTCCTGCTTCTGGGACAACAACTCGAATAGTTGAGCATTACCTGTCTTACGGACAGCGCTCTTGTTAGTCTTCACTTCATTTTTAAATGCCGTTTTTCTCATCATTTCCTACCATTTTGATTGTTCAACGTGGCTTTCTGAAAATACGGAATGGATGTAACATAACTGTAAAAAGTATTTCATTCTTGATAAAGGACAGGTGGCCGAACATTAAAATTAGACAGTTGTTATTTATTACGAATTCTCATAACTTTCCTTTTTGGACGAAGTTCGGACAATAATGTTTTGAGTCCGTGTCAGAAATATAAAGCGCTGTTTCTCTTTTATAGTAGATGGCTAGATGCCGTTGATTGGTCCCTTCCCCCGAGAAAAATTATTTCAATTCATGCAGATTTCCCCTAAAATTGACTTCACATCAGTATTTAGGCATAGGAAATAGAGATCAATATAATTGCACCTTACTAATCCTACCAGGTGTTCTGTATTACAAAAGTGATTCTATTGTGACATTTTGATACAAGCAAAACTGTATTATCTGCACTATAAAATACTTACTGGTATTTCATTTTATTATCGGCTTGTTAAAAGTTATTTTTTCACCATAAGTAAGTTGACAAAATCATAGGAACCAGGTTTGGAAGGGTAAATCAAATACATATGAATAAATCCCAAAAGTTTTTGTTGTGCAAAAAAGTATCATATTGTGTCTTAAACCATTTTCATTTTCCACTCATTTATGTAATTGCAGGGGAAGTAAACTAATAGATATATCTGCTTATAAGTACTAGCCCAAGGCAAGAGTTGTCATTCTTTGCGGATCACAACTTTAAATTAAATATTTAAACTTCTGTAATTGATATTAACAAAACTATCATAAATTTCACATTTGTGAAATAAATTTTGGCTATTTCAAGGACTTGGAAATCAATTTCTAGACTTTATTTAATGCGTTTCTATCATTGAAAATTTTAGGGCCTATCTCTACAGTATTTAAACTTTATTCCTCTTTACAGATTATAATTATATCGAGCCATCTCCCAACAAAATAACAGACCTAGGTCCCTTCCCTTAGTGAAAAAACTCTGCTGTTAGAAGCTATATAGCTGCGGTTAGATACATTTATCAGAACTGCTGTAAATATTGTACTATCAGTCCATTTTAAAGGTGTTTTGAAAATGCTCGAGGATCTAAATCCAAACAAGGCGTCTGGTCCGGATCAGCTGTCGCCAAGATTACTTAAAGAACTTTCTCTCGAAACAGCTCCTTTTCTCACTAAAGTCTTCCAGAACTCATTGAGAACTGGTATAGTTCCAGAGGACTGGAAAACTGCTATTGGTGCACCTGTATACAAAGAGGGTCCTAAATATAAAGCCAGCAACTATCGTCCAATTTCTTTGACTTGCATATCTTCCAAACTAATGGAGCATATCATGGTCTCAAACATCATGCGTCATCTCGACAATAACAGTCTTCTCACACCTTTCCAACATGGCTTCCGTTCTAAACATAGCTGTGAGACTCAACTTTTATCCTTCACACAGGAAATATTTGACAATCTCCAATCTGGAAAACAAACAGATCTTATTGTAATGGATTTCTCAAAAGCTTTCGATAAAGTCGATCATCAACTTCTCCTCTATAAACTTATGAAACTTGGTGTCAACAAAACGTCTTTATCCTGGTTTCAGTCTTTCCTTAGTAATCGTTCTCAATTTGTAGTAGTTGAAGGCTCACACTCTATTGATTCTTTACCATTTCTTTCAGGGGTTCCCCAAGGTTCAGTGTTGGGTCCTTGTCTCTTCCTCTGTTTCATCAATGACCTTCCCGACTCTGTTAAAAGTAGAATACGCTTATTTTCTGATGACACCATCATATACCTCACTATCGACTCTGTCATTAGTAGACTCCTATAAACTTCAAGACGATTTGACAAAATTAGAGGAATGGGAACGTAAATGGTCTATGGAATTTAATCCTGCATGATAAATGCGAAATCATAAGAATCTCTAAAAAACAATAAAAAATATCATCTTTCCATATAAATTGCATAATCAAGAACTAAAAACCACAGAAAATGCTAAATATCTTGGGATTACTATTAGTGATGATTTTAGTTGGAAAAAACATATTGAATTTACATCTTCAAAAGCTAGTAACACCCTTAGATTTATAAAAAGAAATGTACAATGTAATAACCGTAATATCAAAGAAACTGCCTACAAAACATTACGTTCGCCCACAACTAGAATACTGTAGCACCATTTGGCATCCATGGCAGAAAAACTTAACATATGAAATAGAAAAGGTACAAAGAGCTACAGCCAGATATTTTATGAATGATTAGTCATACCAAAGCAGCGTAACATCAATGCTTGAAACTCTCAAATGGCAAACAGAACAAAGAAGAATACATGCATCTTTAATTATGTTGTATAAAATATCACACAACCTCGTCTCTATAGATCATAACCACCTGACAACATCTAGAAATTTAAACTTTATCATTCCATATTCAAGAACACAATACTAGTATCATATGAACTCCTTCTTTCCCCGCACAATCATATACTGGAACGCCTTACCTTATAACACCAAGGACAGTGTGAACCTTTAGTGCTTCACATCTGACCTTGATTCGTATATGTACTAATGTCATCATCCTGTTTTTATTTATTTTATTATTTTTTTTTAACAAGCTGTATATATTACTGCTCTCAATCTTTTAACAACATGAATATCATGTATCATGTAACATAGCAACATGCTTTTAACAACTGCCCCGACCTCCCAGTTATGATCAGAGATTGATTCTTGGGAGTATCTCCGTAGATGTAAACAATCGAATAAAAACTGAATAAAAAAATACTTATTTTCAGGAAATAAATAATAAAGAGGTTCATATAAAAAGTCTGACGGTGGAAGGTGGAGTAAACCGAATTGTGTTGTAACTGTATCCACCGCCACCTGCGTTGGAAACGTTGTTTGGCTGTTTTCTTTTATATACACGCAATGGCAATTCACTGACTACAAGGAAACGGTTGTTGTTTGATGATGTCGATCATACTTACGCTATGATACAAATGCAAACATGAGCCGTTTAAACGTACATTCAAAATTTCACAAAAACAGCATTCCCTCGCCAAAGTAAACAGAGGTGGTTACATAAATTACATAGAATTGCACCGAACAAATGGTTGTGACTGAAAGAATATATATGTGCCCCTTTCACGTTCCATATATTCTGCTAGAGATTTTTTAAAAAACCCAAAAAGGTTCGTTACTTATCCTATAAGCATTGAGAGATTTTCAAATTTTTGACACTTATTTTCATGTAACAAACGTGTACATGTGCTTGAAAACTAGTCTAAGTGTTCAGTTAAGTAGTGCACTGATTAAGCCAAACCTCGTTTAATTTCAAGGATGCTCTGTTATTTTTCCAGGCTGTTTAGAACACATGTTTCAGTTTTAGAACATTCAAGAAACTGCTTCTGTACAATAAATAGTGCATTTAACAGTAAAAGCTACTTCCTATTGACATATACTTAAAATGCTGTTTAATGGCTAAGAAATGCCGTTACCGATTGGAACAAGTGGTTGCTAAGATGTGGAACAAATGGTTACTAATATGTAGACTGAAAAGACTGTTTCTGGTTAAGTGTTGACGTTAACAACTGGAATATTCTGCTGCTGACTGGATAATACTGATTATTATCTAGAAGTACCGTTACCAACTTGTATATATACCACTGCCAAGTTGACATGTTGACTGAAATATGCCGTTTCAGACCAGGAAATGCCGTTACGAGCTGTAACACATCGTTGCTACCATTTGACTCATACCAGTCCCAGAAAATGCCGTTACCCTCTTGAACATAACACCGCTACGAAGACTGTTGTTTCTTACTAGAAAATGCATTCACTCTCTCGACTTGCTGGCTGCACAATGCTGTGACTGACCAGGAAATGCTAGCAGTTACTATCTGGAACTTACTGTTGCCAAATAGACTTGCTGGCTGTACTATGAAATGCTTGCTGTCTGTACAGTGTTGTTTCCGAATAGGAAATGCTAGCTGTTACTAACTGGACCATATCATTGGTAAGTAACTTGGCGTTGACAATGCTATTTCTGACTAGAAAATGCCATGTGTTACAAACTGGAACCATATCCTTGCTAAATTAGACTTAGTGGCTGTACAAATGCTTTCTTGACTAAGAAATGTAAGCAGTTATACTGGAACATACGATTGCAAGAGACTTGGCGGTTGTACAATGCTGTTTCTGCCTAGGAAATGCTATAGTGTTATAACTGGAACATACCATTGCTAAGTAGACTTGCTTGAACGTGCTATTTTCTGCCTAGAAAGCTAGTGTTACTAACTGGAACATACCGTTGCTAAGAAGTCTTGCTGGCTTGTACATAGTTGTTTCTGACTAGGAAATGCTAGCTGTTACTAACTGGAACATACCGTTGCCAAGTAGACTTACTGACTGCACAATGCTGTTTCAAACTGTTACAAACTGGAACCTGTTGCTATTTAGGCTGGCCGACTGCCTAGGAAATGCTAGCTGTTACTAACTGGAACATATCGTTGCTAAGAAGACTTGCTGGCTGTACAGTGTGTTTCTGACTAGGAAATGCTAGCTGTTACTAACTGGAACATACCTTGCAAGTAGACTTCTGACTGCACATGCTGTTTTCTGACTAGGAAATGCTAGCTGTTACTAAGATGGAAGCATACCACTTGCAAGTTAGACTTGCTGGTGTACGATGTTGTTTCTGACTAGGAAATCTAGCTGTTACTAAGTGGAACTACCTTGCAAGTAGCTTGCGTGTACATGCTGTTTCTGCCTAGGAAATGCTAGCTGTTACTAACTGGAACATATCCGTTGCTAAGTAGACTTGCTGCTGTAATGCTGTTTCTGCTAGGAAATGCTAGCTGTTACTAACTGATTAATACGATTGCTAAGTAGACTTGTGCGCGTTGTAAATGTATGTATTCTGCAACTATCAGGCTAGAAGGCTACTGAACTGCTCTGATACATATCAATTGTATTTGTAATGTTAGACTTGATGAGTTGTAATTCAATGCTTGTTCTTGCCTAGGAATGCTATGATACATACTATAAATACCATTGGCAAGTAGCATTAGCGTGTACAATGCTGTTTCTGCCTAGGAAATGCTAACTGTTACTAACTGAAACCATTGCAAGTAACTTGCGTCTGTACAATGCTGTTTCTGCCTAGGAAATCTTAGCTGTTACTAACTGGAACATACCATTGGTAAGTAGACTTGGCGGTTGTACAATGTTGTTTCTGCCTAGGAAATGCAGCTGTTACTAACTGGAACATACCATTGGTAAGTAGACTTAAGGGCTGTACAATGCTGTTTCTGCCTAGGAATTGCTAGCTGTTACTAGCTGGAACATACCGTTGCTAAGTAGACTCGCTGGTTGTACAATGCTGTTTCTGCCTAGGAAATGCTAGCTGTTACTAACTGGAACATACATTGGCTAAGTAGACTTGGCGGTTGTACAATGCTGTTTCTGCCCAGGAAATGCTAGCTGTTACTAAATGGAACATACCATTGGTAAGTAGACTTGGCGGTTGTACAATGCTGTTTCTGCCTAGGAAATGCTAGCTGTTACTAACTGGAACATACCATTGGTAAGTAGACTTGGCGGTTGTACAATGCTGTTTCTGCCTAGGAAATGCCAGCTGTTACTAACTGGAACATACATTGGGCTAAGTAGACTTGGCGGCTGTAGAATGCTGTTTCTGCCTAGGAAATGCTAGCTGTTACTAACTGGAACATACCATTGGCAAGTAGTCTTGGCGGTTGTACAATGCTGTTTCTGCCTAGGAAATGCTAGCTGTTACTAACTGGAACATACCATTGGCAAGTAGACTTGGCGGTTGTACAATGTTGTTTCTGCCTAGGAAATGCTAGCTGTTACTAACTGGAACATACCATTGGCAAGTAGTCTTGGCGGTTGTACAATGCTGTTTCTGCCTAGGAAATGCTAGCTGTTACTAACTGGAACATACCATTGGCAAGTAGTCTTGGCGGTTGTACAATGCTGTTTCTGCCTAGGAAATGCTAGCTGTTACTAACTGGAACATACCATTGGCAATAGTCTTGGCGGTTGTACAATGCTTTTTCTGCCTAGGAAATGCTAGCTGTTACTAACTGGAACATACCATTGGCTAAGTAGACTTGGCGGCTGTACAATGCTGTTTCTGCCTAAGAAATGGTAGCAGTTACTAACTGGAACATACCATTGGTAAGTAGACTTGGCGGTTGTACAATGCTGTTTCTGCCTAGGAAATGCTAGCTGTTACTAACTGGAACATACCATTGGTAAGTAGACTTGGCGGTTGTACAATGCTGTTTTCTGCCTAGGAAATGCTAGCTGTTACTAACTGGAACAAAACCATTGGCAAGTAGACTTGGCGGTTGTACAATGCTGTTCTTGCCTAGGAAATGCTAGCTGTTACTAACTGGAACATACCATTGGAAGTAGACTTGGCGGTTGTACAATGTTGTTTCTGCCTAGGAAATGCTAGCTGTTACTAACTGGAACAAACCTCTGGCAAGTAGACTTGGCGGTTGTACAATGCTGTTTCTGCCTAGGAAATGCTAGCTGTTACTAACTGGAACAAACCTCTGGCAAGTAGACTTGGCGGTTGTACAATGCTGTTTCTGCCTAGGAAATGCTAGCTGTTACTAACTGGAACATACCATTGGTAAGTAGACTTGGCGGTTGTACAATGTTGTTTCTGCCTAGGAAATGCTAGCTGTTACTAACTGGAACATACCATTGGTAAGTAGACTTGGCGGTTGTACAATGTTGTTTCTGCCTAGGAAATGCCAGCTGTTACTAACTGGAACATACCATTGGTCAAGTAGACTTGGCGGTTGTACAATGTTGTTTCTGCCTAGGAAATGCTAGCTAACTGGAACATACCATTGGTAAGTAGACTTGGCGGTTGTACAATGTTGTTTCTGCCTAGGAAATGCCAGCTGTTACTAACTGGAACATACCATTGGTAAGTAGACTTGGCGGTTGTACAATGTTGTTTCTGCCTAGGAAATGCTAGCTAACTGGAACATACCATTGGTAAGTAGACTTGGCGGTTGTACAATGTTGTTTCTGCCTAGGAAATGCTAGCTGTTACTAACTGGAACATACCATTGGTAAGTAGACTTGGCGGTTGTACAATGTGTTTCTGCCTAGGAAATGCTAGCTGTTACTAACTGGAACCTACATTGTCAAGTAGACTTGGGCTTGTACAATGTTGTTTCTGCCTAGAAATGCTAGCTGTTACTAACTGGAACATACCATTGTAAGTAGACTTGGCGGTTGTACAATGCTGTTTCTGCCTAGGAAATGCTAGCTGTTACTAACTGGAACCATACATTGGTAAGTAGACTTGGCGGTTGTACAATGCTGTTTCTGCCTAGAAATGGTAGCAGTTACTAACTGGAACATACCATTGCTAAGTAGACTTGGCGGTTGTACAATGCTGTTTCTGCCTAGGAAATGCTAGCTGTTACTAACTGGAACATACCATTGGCAAGTAGACTTGGCGGTTGTACGATGTTGTTTCTGCCTAGGAAATGCTAGCTGTTACTAACTGGAACATACCATTGGCAAGTAGTCTTGGCGGTTGTACGATGTTGTTTCTGCCTAGGAAATGCTAGCTGTTACTAACTGGAACATACCATTGGCAAGTAGTCTTGGCGGTTGTACGATGTTGTTTCTGCCTAGGAAATGCTAGCTGTTACTAACTGGAACATACCATTGGCAAGTAGTCTTGGCGGTTGTACGATGTTGTTTCTGCCTAGGAAATGCTAGCTGTTACTAACTGGAACATACCATTGGCAAGTAGTCTTGGCGGTTGTACGATGTTGTTTCTGCCTAGGAAATGCTAGCTGTTACTAAGTGGAACATACCACTGGCAAGTAGACTTGGCGGTTGTACGATGCTGTTTCTGCCTAGGAAATGCTAGCTGTTACTAACTGGAACATACCACTGGCAAGTAGACTTGGCGATTGTACAATGTTGTTTCTGCCTAGGAAATGCTAGCTGTTACTAACTGGAACATACCATTGGTAAGTAGACTTGGCAGTTGTACAATGCTGTTTCTGCCTAGGAAATGCTAGCTGTTACTAACTGGAACATACCATTGGCAAGTAGTCTTGGCGGTTGTCTTTTACTAACTGGAACATACCATTGGCAAGCAGTCTTGGCGGTTGTACAATGCTGTTTCTGCCTAGGAAATGCTAGCTGTTATCAACTGGAACATACCATTGGCAAGTAGTCTTGGCGGTTGTACAATTTGTTTCTGCCTAGGAAATGCTAGCTGTTACTAACTGGAACATATCATTGCTAATTAGACTTGGCGGCTGTACAATGCTTTTTCTGACTAAGAAATGGTAGCAGTTACTAACTGGAACATACCATTGGTAAGTAGACTTGGCGGTTGTACAATGCTGTTTCTGCCTAGGAAATGCTAGCTGGTACTAACTGGAACATACCATTGGCAAGTAGTCTTGGCGGTTGTACAATGTTGTTTCTGCCTAGGAAATGCTAGCTTACTAACTGGAACGTACCACTGGTAAGCAGACTTGGCGGTTGTGCAATATTGTTTCTGCCTAGGAAATGCTGGCTGTTACTAACTGTAACATATTTTTGCTAAGTAGCTGCCTGAATAATGCTGATTCAGTCTAGAATATGCTGTTACCAACTTGAACATGCCAAAACTTTGCACATTCATGAACAGAAAAGATCTAATATTCTTGCTGGTTTAATACTGTATTTTCTAATCACAAAAACAATCGTCCAAGTCAGCAAGTATACTATTTTTTAGTTAGCTGCCATTTTTATAGTCTACAAAACTACACAGTAACAACCTGTTCTAGATGGCAACAGCAGTTTCTAATCAGAAACAATATATTCAGTTAGAAAGTCTTCTCGGCAAGGGCATGCTTCAGTTGGTAATTGTATACATGTACTAGTCAGAAACACATTAATTTTCAGTTAGCAAATCTACTTAGTGATGACATTTTTCAGTATGCTACACCAATGTTGAGTCAGCAAGTCTACTTAACAAAGGCGTGGTCCACGAGGTGGTTTGCATAAATAATAAAATCCAGACAGGGAGTCAAATTATTAGTGGTATGCTGTGGGTGGTAATCGCATATCTTTATTACAACATGATGGATTTTCAATTTATTTAGTGTTGGTATTTTTCAGTGAACTCAATCTAGCCCGACTAGATCCTTCTATACATATTCACTGCAGAACACTGTTGTTAAGGTTTATTTTTGTCAACTTAAAAATGCCTGTACTGACTAGAACATGTTGCTGACCTAAAAATATTTTTTTGACTAGAAAATGCAGTTTCCCATTTAAACATAACACTTCTTAGTAAAGATGTGTTACCTAAGAAATTATGTTTCTGCCAACAATACTGATGCTAACTGGACATGCTCTTGCTAATTAGAATCATTGGCTAGACGATATTATTTCTAACCCGAAAGTCATTTGAAGAAGCATACAAGAACTAAAGAAATGGGATAAAATGTGCCTATATCTAGAAAAAGGTTACTAGATGATACTTTAAGCAAAGTCATAGATATGAAATCTTTTATACATTTTATTGACAAAACTTTTAAACATTATTTGTACACCGTTATCACAAGTGAATGGACAGAATATCATAAAACGTGGACAGAACATCATAAAAGAATGGAATATCAAAATATCAAGTCTGAACTTACAAACAAGAGGACCATGATGGTCCTGAATCGCTCACCTCTTCCCACATGACCCAGTTTTGAGTATGACGTCGTCTTTTTATTATATGACATAATGACCTAGTTTTTGATCTCATGTGACCCAATTTTGAACTTGACCTAGATATTATCAAGATAAAAATTCTGATCAATTTTCATGAAGATCCATTGAAAAATATGGTCTCTAGAGAGGTCACAAGGTTTTTCTATTATTTGACCTATTGACCTAGTTTTCGAAGGTATGTGACCCTGTTTTGAATTTTCCTTAGATATCATCAAGGTGAAGATCTCATGAAAAATATGGCCTCTAGAGAGGTCACAAGGTTTTTCTATTTTTATACCTACTACCCTAGTTTTTTAACGCATGTGACCCAGTTTTGAAACTGACCTAGATATCACCAAGGTGATAATTCAGATCAATTTTCATGAAGATCCACTGAAAAATATGGTCTCTAGAGAGGTCAAAAGATTTTAATAATTTTAGTCCTACTGACCTAGTTTTTGACCGCAGTTGACCCAGTTTCAAACTTGACCTAGATATCATCAAGATGAACATTCAGACCAACTTTCATACAGATCCCATGAAAAGTATGGCCTCTAGAGAGGTCACAATGTTTTTTTTACTATTTGATCTACTTACCTAGTTTTTTAAGGCTCGTGACCCAGTTTCAAACTTGACCTAGATATCATCAAGGTGAACATTCTGACCAATTTTCATGAAGATCCATTCAAGGGTATGGCCTCTAGAGAGGTCACAAGGTTTTTCTATTTCAAGACCTACTGACCTAGTTTTTGACGCAGTGACCCAGTTTCGAATTGACCTATATATCATCAAGATAAACATTCAGACCAATTTTCATAAGATCCATGAAAAATATGGCTTGAGAGAGGTCACACAGTTTTTTCATTATTGACCTACTGACCTAGTTTTTGAGGCATGTGACTCACTTTCGAACTTGACTAGATATCATCAAGATGAACATTCTGACTAATTTTATGGAGATCCATCACAAGTATGGCCTCTAGAGAGGTCACAAGGTTTTTCTATTTTTAGACCTACTGACCTAGTTTTTGACCGCACATGGCCCGTTTCGACCTGACCTAGATATCATCAAGATGAACATTCAGTCCAACTTTCATAAGATCCATTGAAAAATATGGCCTCTAGAGAAGGTCACAAGGTTTTTTATTATGACCTACTGACCTAGTTTTTGAGGCACGTGACCCACTTTCGAACTTGACCTAGATATCATCAAGAGAACATTCAGACCAACTTTCATACAGATCCCATGAAAAATATGGCCTCTAGAGAGGTCACAAGGTTTTTCTATTATTTGACCTACTGACCTAGTTTTTGAAGGCACGTGACCCACTTTATAAACTTAACCTAGATATCAGCAAGATGAACATTCTGACCAATTTTCATGAAGATCTCATGAAATATATGGCCTCTAGAGAGGTCACAAGGTTTTTCTATTTTTAGACCTACTGACCTACTTTTTGACCGCACTGACCCAGTTTTGAATTTGACCTAGATATCATCAAGATGAACATTCAGACCAACTTTCATACAGATCCCATGAAAAATATGGCCTTTAGAGAGGTTACAAGTTTTTTCTATTATTTGACCTACTGACCTAGTTTTTGATGGCACGTGACCCAGTTTCGAACCTGACCTAGATATCATCAAGGTGAACGTTCTGACCAATTTTCATGAAGATCTTTTGAAATATATGGCTTCTAGAGAGGTCACAAGGTTTTTCTATTTTTAGACCTACTGACCTAGTTTTTGATGGCACGTGACCCAGTTTCAAACTTGACCTAGAAATCATCAAGGTGAACATTCTGACCAATTTTCATGAAGATCTTTTGAAATATATGGCCTCTAGAGAGGTCACAAGGTTTTTCTATTTTTAGACCTACTGACCTAGTTTTTGAAGGCACGTGACCCAGTTTCGAACATGACCTAGATATCATCAAGATGAACATTTCGACCAATTTTCATAAAGATGACACAAACAAGAGGACCATGATGGTCCTGAATCGCTCACCTCTTCCCATATGACCAGTGACCTAGTTTTTGAGCTCATGTGACCCAGTTTTGAAGTTGACCTAGATATTATCAAGATAAAAATTCTGACCAATTTTCATGAAGATCCATTGAAAAATATGGTCTCTAGAAATGTCACAAGGTTTTTCTATTATTTGACCTATTGACCTGGTTTTCGAAGGTACGTGGGTGACCCTGTTTTGAACTTTACATAGATATCATCAAGGTGAACATTCTCACTAATTTTCATGAAGATCTCATGAAAAATATGGCCTCTAGAGAGGTCACAAGGTTTTTCTATTTTTATACCTAATGGCCTAGTTTTTGACCGCACATGACCCAGTTTCACACTGACCTAGATATCATCAAGGTGCATATTCAGATCAATTTTCATGAAGATCCATTGAAAAATATGGCCTCTAGAGAGGTCAAAAGATTTTAATAATTTTAGACCTGCTGACTTAGTTTTTGATAGCAGTTGACCCAGTTTCAAACTTGACCTAGATATCATCAAGATGAACATTCAGACCAACTTTCATACAGATCCCATGAAAAGTATGGCCTCCAGAGAGGTCACAAGGTTTTTCTATTATTTGACCTACTGACCTAGTTTTTTATGGCACATAAACAACTTTCGAACTTGACCTAGATATCATCAAGATGAACATTCTGACCAATTTTATGGAGATCCATTAAAGTATGGCCTCTAGAGAGGTTCACAAGGTTTTTCTATTTTTAGACCTACTGACCTAGTTTTGACCGCACATGACCCTGTTTCGAACTTGAGCTAGATATCATCAAGATGAACATTCAGACCAATTTTCATACAGATCCATGAAAAATATGGCCTTCAGAGAGGTCACAAGGTTTTTCTATTATTTGACCTACTGACCTAGTTTTTTAACGCATGTGACCCAGTTTCGAACTGACCTAGATATCATCAAGGTGAACATTCGACAATTTTCATGAAGATCCTTTGAAATATATGGTCTCTAGAGAGGTCAAAGTTTTTATATTTTTAGTCCTACTGACCTAGTTTTGACCGCAGTGACCCAGTTTCAACTTGACCTAGAATCATCAAGATGAACATTCGACCAATTTTCATGAAGATCCTTTTGAAAAGTATGGCCTCTAGAGAGGTCACAATGTTTTTTATTTTTGACTACTACCTAGTTTTTAAGGACTGTGACCAGTTTCAACTTGCCTAGATATCATCAAGTGAACATTTGACCAATTTTCATAAGATCATCAAAAAGTGGCCATGAGGGTCCAAGTTTTTCTATTAGACCATGACCTAGTTTTTGACGCATTGACCCAGTTTGAACTTGACCTATATTATCAAGATAAAATTCAGACCAATTTCATAAGATCCATTGAAAAATATGGCCTAGAAAGGTCACAAATTTTTTATTATTTGACCTATGACCTAGTTTTGAGGATGGTGACCTTTGAACTTGACCTAGATATCATCAAGTGAACATTCTGACTAATTTTCATGAGATCCATGTAAATATGGCCTCTAAGAGGTCACAAGGTTTTTCTATTTTTAGACCTACTGACCTAGTTTTTGACCGACATGGACCCGTTTCACACTGACCTAGATATCATCAAGATGACATTCAGACCAATTTTCATAAGATCCATGAAAAATATGGCCTCTAGAGTCAAAGTTTTATATTTTGACCTACTGACCTGTTTTTGACGGCAGTTGACCCATTTCAACTTGACCTAGATATCATCAAGAGAACATTCAGACCAACTTTCATACAGATCCATGAAAATATGGCCTCTAGAGAGGTCACAAGGTTTTTTTATTATTTGACCTACTGACCTAGTTTTTGGGCACTGACCACTTTAAACTTACCTAGATATCATCAAGGTGAACATTCTGACCAATTTTTATGAGATCTCATAAATATGGCCTCTAGAGAGGTCACAAGTTTTTCTATTTTTAGACCTACTGACCTAGTTTTTGACCGCACTGACCCGTTTCGAATTGACCTAGATATCATCAAGATGAACATTCAGACCAATTTCATACAGATCCATGAAAAATATGGCCTTAGAGAGGTACAAGTTTTTCTATTATTTGACCTACTGACCTAGTTTTTGAGGCACGTGACCCAGTTTCGAACCTGACCTAGATATCATCAAGGTGAACGTTCTGACCAATTTTCATGAAGATCTTTTGAAATATATGGCTTCTAGAGAGGTCACAAGGTTTTCCTATTTTTAGACCTACTGACCTAGTTTTTGATGGCACGTGACCCAGTTTCAAACTTGACCTAGAAATCATCAAGGTGAACATTCTGACCAATTTTCATGAAGATCTTTTGAAATATATGGCCTCTAGAGAGGTCACAAGGTTTTCTATTTTTAGACCTACTGACCTAGTTTTGAAGGCACGTGACCCAGTTTCGAACATGACCTAGATATCATCAAGATGAACATTTCGACCAATTTTCATAAAGATGACACAAACAAGAGGACCATGATGGTCCTGAATCGCTCACCTCTTCCCACATGACCAGTGACCTAGTTTTTGAGCTCATGTGACCCAGTTTTGAAGTTGACCTAGATATTATCAAGATAAAAATTCTGACCAATTTTCATGAAGATCCATTGAAAAATATGGTCTCTAGAAATGTCACAAGGTTTTTCTATTATTTGACCTATTGACCTGGTTTCGAAGGTACGTGGTGACCCTGTTTTGAACTTTACATAGATATCATCAAGGTGAACATTCTCACTAATTTTCATGAAGATCCATGAAAAATATGGCCTCTAAGAGGTCACAAGGTTTTTCTATTTTTAACCTACTGGCCTAGTTTTTGAGCACGTGACCCAGTTTCGAACTGACCTAGATATCATCAAGTGAACATTCGACCAATTTTCATGAAGATCCATGAAAAATATGGCCTCTAGAGAGGTCAAAAGTTTTCATAATTTTAGACCTACTGACCTGTTTTTGACGCAGTTGACCCAGTTTCAACTTGACCTAGATATCATCAAGATAACATTCAGACCAATTTCATACAGATCCCATGAAAAATATGGCCTCTAGAGAGGTCACAAGGTTTTTTCTATTATTTGACCTACTGACCTAGTTTTTACGGCAAGTGACCCAGTTTCAAACTTGACCTAGATATCATCAAGGTGAACATTCTGACCAATTTTTCATGGAGATCCATGCAAAATATGGCCTCTAGAGAGGTCTACAAGGTTTTTCTATTTTTAGACCTACTGACCTAGTTTTTGACCGCACGTGACCCTTTCGAACTTGAGCTAGATATCATCAAGATGAACATTCAGACCAATTTTCATACAGATCCATGAAAAATATGGCCTTCTAGAGAGGTCACAAGGTTTTTCTATTATTTGACCTACTGACCTAGTTTTTGAAGGCAGTGACCCAGTTTCGAACTGACCTAGATATCATCAAGATGAACATTCTGACCAACTTTCATACAGATCCCATGAAATTATGGCCTCTAGAGAGGTCACAAGGTTTTTATTTTTATGACCTACTGACCTAGTTTTTGATGGCACGTGACCCAGTTTCGAAACTGACCTAGATATCATCAAGTGAACATTCTGACCAATTTTCATGAAGATCTCATGAAATATATGGCCTCTAGAGAGGTCACAAAGTTTTTCTATTTTTAGACCTACTGACCTAGTTTTTGACCGCACATGACCCTGTTTCGATCTTGACCTAGATATCATCAAAATAAACATTCAGACCAATTTTCATACAGATCCCATGAAAAATATGGCCTTTAAAGAGGTCACAAGGTTTTTCTATTATTTGACCTACTGACCTAGTTTTTGATGGCATGTGACCCACTTTCAAACTTGACCTAGATATCATCAAGGTGAACATTCTGACCAACTTTCATACAGATCCCATGAAAAATATGGCCTCTAGAGAGGTCACAAGGTTTTTCTATTTTTAGCCCTGCTGACCTAGTTTTTGACTGCACGTGACCCAGTTTCGAACTTTACCTAGATATCATCAAGATGAACATTCAGACCAACTTTCATACAGATACCATGAAAAATATGGCCTTTAGAGAGGTCACAAGGTTTTTTTATTATTTGACCTACTGACCTAGTTTTTGACGGCATGTCACCCAGTTTCGAACTTGACCTAGATATCATCAAGGTGAACATTCTGACCAATTTTCATGAAGATCTTGTTAAATATATGGCCTCTAGAGAGGTCACAAGGTTATTCTATTTTTAGACCTACTGACCTAGTTTTTGATGGCACGTGACCCAGTTTCGAACTTGACCTAGATATCATCAAGGTGAACATTCTGACCAATTTTCATGAAGATCTTGTGAAATATATGGCCTCTAGAAAGGTCACAAGGTTTTTCTATTTTTAGACCTACTGCCCTAGTTTTTGAAGGAACGTGACCCAGTTTCGAACTTGACCTAGATATCATCAAGATGAACATTCTGACCAACTTTCATAAAGATCCCATGAAAAATGTGACCTCTAGAGTGGTCACAAGCAAAAGTTTACGGACGGACGCACGGACGGACGACGGACACGGCACGATCACAAAAGCTCACCTTGTCACTTTGTGACAGGTGAGCTAAAAATGTGACCTCTAGAGTGGTCACAAGCAAAAGTAAGACGACGGACGCCACGCGATCACAAAAGCTCACCTTGTCACTTTGTGACAGGTGAGCTAAAAATAATAGCTCTTATGAAATGAATGCTAACAAGGTCTTTTTATAATAGAACACTTGATCTATATATTACAATCAGCAGTTCATACAAATCTCTTGTCATTATCAGCAGTTTCACAATCTAGTGTTATTAATTTCTCATGAAGGAAACTGACCTATTCATTCATATTTCTTACAGAACAGAAAAATGAAATTTCTTTTAAATAACATATAACTATTTTAAACATATTCTTTTGAAAACAATGACCATTTAACAATAAAGAAATAGGAAGAAAAACACTGTAAAGTTCATTTCTTTTTTCCTTTCTTTCCCTTTTTCCCTTTCTTGCCTTTCTTTCCCTTTCCACCTTTACCCCCTCCCCCATCTTCATAGTCACCCTGGAACAGCTTCGCACGCTTCTTATCAAGTTTTGTTTTAGCATACCATACCTGTAACAACAGAAATATGGTTACCATTAACACACTGAATACACAGAATACAGGTGCAAAATCTTAAACAGCATTTTGACTTCACTTTCATTTCTACAACATAATAAAAGCACTTCCTTAATCAATACACCTACCAAATATTCATGAAATAACTGTTTCACAAACAAACAGGAATGTTAAATTATGGCTTCATCTTCAATGACATTCAATGAAGGCAGTCAACTGTCTTTCTCCAAAAATGCAAGAATTCAGAAATATGACACTGCATAACAGTGTCAAAAATATAGGAATTCCTATGCAGAAAACAACACATTCTGAGTCGAGAAAAGAACTGAGCTAGCTTTACTAACAATCAGATATATTTTACGTTGTTTCATATTTTTAGACCTTCATCTAATGGTTCTCTGCCTTTGTTAGTTATTGACAAATACCTACTTTGTACAGTAGGCCAAGTGAGAGAGACAAGAGGACCATGATGGTCCTGAATCGCTCACCTGTTTCCGCATGACCCAGTTTTGAGTATGACGTCGTTTTTTCTATTATTTGACAAAGTGACCTAGTTTTTGAGCTCATGTGACCCAGTTTTGAACCTGACCTAGATACAATCAGGATAAAAATTCTGACCAATGTTCATCAAGATCCATTGAAAAATATGGCCTCTAGACAGGTCAAAAGATTTTTCAAATTTTAGACCTAATGACCTAGTTTTTGACCGCAGTTGACCCATTTCAAACATGACCTAGATATCATCAAGATGAACATTCAGATCAACTTTCATACAGATCCCATGAAAAGTATGGCCTCTAGAGAGGTCACAAGGTTTTTTTATTATTTGACCTACTGACCTAGTTTTTGATGGCATGTGACCCAGTTTCAAACTTGACCTAGATATCATCAAGGTGAACATTCTGACCAATTTTCATGAAGATCCATTCACAAGTATGGCCTCTAGAGAGGTCACAAGGTTTTTCGATTTTAAGACCTACTGACCTAGTTTTTGATCACAGTTGACCCAGTTTCAAACTTGACCTATATATCATCAAGATAAACATTCAGACCAATTTCCATACAGATCCCATAAAAAATATGACCTCTAGAGAGGTCACAAGGTTTTTTCATTATTTGACCTACTGACCTAGTTTTTGATGACATGTGACCCACTTTCGAATTTGACCTAGATATCATCAAGATGAACATTCTGACCAATTTTTATGAAGATCCATTCACAAGTATGGCCTCTAGAGAGGTCACAAGGTTTTTCTATTATTTTTAGACCTACTGACCTAGTTTTTGACCGCATGTGACCCAGTTTCGAATTTGACCTAGATATCATTAAGATGAACATTCAGACCAACTTTCATACAGATCCCATGAAAAATATGGCCTTTAGAGATGTCACAAGGTTTTTTTATTATTTGACCTACTGACCTAGTTTTTAACGGCACGTGACCCACTTTCAAACCTGACTTAGATATCATCAAGGTGAACATTCTGACCAATTTTCATGAAGATCTTGTGAAATATATGGCCTCTAGAGAGGTCACAAGGTTTTTCTATTATTTGACCTACTGACCTAGTTTTTGACGGCATGTGACCCAGTTTCGAACCTGTCCTAGATATCATCAAGGTGAACATTCTGACCTATTTTCATGAAGATCTTGAGAAATATATGGCCTCTAGAGAGGTCACAAGGTTTTTCTATTTTTAGACCTACTGACCTAGTTTTTGATGGCACGTGACCCAGTTTCAAACTTGACCTAGATATCATCAAGGTGAACATTCTGACCAACTTTCATAAAGATCCCATGAAAAATGTGACCTCTAGAGTGGTCACAAGCAAAAGTTTACGCACGGACGGACGGACGCACGGACGGACGACGGATGCTGCGCGGTCACAAAAGCTCACCTTGTCACTTTGTGACAGGTGAGCTAAAAAAGAGGACAATATTTGCCTTTTTCCCTTTGTGACAACCTTTTATAACCAAAAACTAGAATGTGTCTGTAGGACACAGGGTGTATCTGCACTGGTACATTTGCCACAAATAAGGGGCAATAATTCAAATGTTTGCAGTCTTAAGGGGGGTATAGCCTCAACAAACATTTTATATAAAGGATTCATTATTCTAAGCCATATACTTTCTGAGCTATGAGAATCACAAACAAAAAATCAACTATTTTGGCTATTTCAAGGGCTGTAACTCTGTAATAAGCCCTAAAATCTCAAGAAGAATGCCAAGTGTGCAAGGTCATATCATGATACTCAAGCAAGCTTTCATGAATTTACATCGAATACTTTTTGAGCTAAGCATGTAATTAGATGAAAATGTGCATTTTTGACTACTTCAGAGGCCATAACTTTGGAAATAGGGGGCGGAGCCAGTCTGAAAAATAGGAGATGTGCAAGTTCATATCATGATAAAGACTCCTGCAACTGCACTGTCACTAGATTCCTTAAGATTATAACAGGCCAACAGTCTGACTAAATTATTTGAAATGCACAGTGCAAAGTCATTTAGCCCCCAACTTTGCTAAAACAACATTAGATCTTTCCTATCTAAAATAGACAGTATAAGCAAGTTTTCAGTGCACAGAATCTTACCATTCCAATAAAGATGATCTCTTCTTCTCTCTCTTTTTTTTTGTTTTTCTTCTCTGAAATCCTTTCCAAACCTGAAAAGCAAATACTCAGTACAATTTATAGCACACTTTACAACATCAATAATACTCCTTAACTCAAAAATATAGTCACACTTCTGTATTTTTCATTGGCGTATTGAAATGTAACTGGATTTTATTTTTTGCTTTTCACTGAAATACTTGGAATTATGACTGAGATGTTATCCATAGCAGTCATACTGCTTTGCCAAGCTACATCTACACTGTGTATTAATTTCTTTTTTGTTTGAAGATTGTAGATCAGCTCGTTATAAAGTGTTTATTTCTTGTTTAGAATATTGGTTGTAATATTACTTAAAAAGAATTTCATAACTGTTATGCTGTTAATATAACATATACAGTATAATGGAATGGATGCATCTTTGTAAGGGGACAAAAAGTCTGATGTTTCATTTACATATGAGCCGTGCCATGAGAAAACCAACATAGTGGCTTTGCGACCAGCATGGATCCAGACCAGCCTGCACATTAACGCAGTCTGGTCAGGATCCATGCTGTTCGCTTTCAAAGTCAATTGCAACAAGAGCTCGTCGAACACGAAATGCCCCCCTTGATGCATTTAGTAATTGCACAAGGAACAGAAATTATATGCTCACTGTAAACAAAAGTTCTACCATTCTGGTTTAATCTGACCTTGACCTTTAATCTATTAACCTAACAAGAGATTACAGAGTGATCTTGGCGCCACACACTGAGCCATTTTTGAATGTCAAATTTCATTTCGGTACAAAACAATGTGTATGTGGTCCAAATTTGAAAGCTGTGGCTTGAGAAATGTGAAAGCAGGTCACTAGATCAATTTCAAGGTCAAAGTTCATTTCGGTAGAGAGAACTAGGCATGTGCTTCAAATTTTAAGGTTGTAGCTTGAGAAATGTGAAAGTAGGTAATAGGTAAAAATCAATGTCAAATTTCAATTCAGAACACAAAAATATGCATGCGGTCCATTTCTGAAGTCTGTAGCTTCAGAAATGTGAAAGTAGGTCAATATGTCAATCTCAAGATCAAAGTTAATTTCGGTACACAAAACTATGCATGTGGTTCAAATTTGAAGGCTGTAGCTTGAGAAATGTGAAAGTAGGTCACTAGGTCAAAATCAAGGTCAAATTTTATTTCGGAACACACAAACTATGCAAGTGGTCCAAATTTGAAGCCTGTACCTTCAGAAATGTGAAAGTAGGTCACTAGGTCAATCTCAAGATCAAAGTTCATTAAGTACACAAAACTATGCTTGTGGTTCAAATTTGAAGGCTGTAGCTTAAGAAATGTGAAAGTAGGTCACTAGGTCAAAATCAAGGTCAAATTTTAATTTGGAACAAAAAACTATGCATATGGTCCAAATTTGATGCCTGTACCTTCAAAAATGTGAAAGTAGGTCACTAGGTCAATAACAACGTCAAAGTTTTTTTCGGTACACAAACCTATGCATGTGGTCCAAATTTGAAGGCTGTAGCTACAGAAATGTGAAAGTAGGTCACTAGGTCAAGATCAAGGTCAACTCATGTCAAGGTTCATCTTGCCACTCAAAACTATACATGTGGTCCAAATAATCTGAACAAACTTGGTCGAGGACCACTAGATTTTGCTACATACCAAATATCAAAGCCCTAGGCCTTATGGTTTTGGATAAAAAGATCAGAAACCATTCTAACTGTTCCTGGCCAATGTGACCTTGACCTTTGACCTAATGACCTCAAAATCAATAGGGGTCATCTGCTGGTCATGGCCAACCTAACTATCAATTTTCCTGACACTAAGCCCAAGCACTCGCATGTAAAACTTTAACCAGAATTTTCAAAGTCCAAAAGGGGGCATAATTTGCCCAAAATACATGCCAGAGTTATGGGACTTGACCCAGTGAGGTTGGTAATTGATCTAGAAAAAGAAAAAATAAGTTTCAAATCTATATGCCTTTTAGAAATAGCCGTATGTACTTACACGCAAAACTTTAACCAGGATTTTCTAAGTCCAAAAAGGGGAATTATTTGCTCAAAATACATGTAAGAGTTATGGGACTTGATCCAGTGAGGTTAGTAATTGATCTAGAAAAATAACAAATAAGTTTCAAATCTATATGCCTTTTAGTAATAGCTGTATGTACTTGCACGCAAAACTTTAACCAGAATTTGCTAAGTCCAAAAGGGGGCACAATTTGGCCAAAATGAAGGTCAGAGTTATGGGACTTGCTGCTATCAACTAGTTTTATAACCCCGAAGACACGTGAAGTTTCAAATCAATACCTGCATTAGTTTTGGAGATAATATCTTGCATGTTAAACTTTAACCAAAATTTTCTAAGTCTAAAAGGGGGCATAATTTGCTCAAAATACATGTCAGAGCTATGGGAATTGGTAATTGATCTAGAAAAAGAAAAAATAAGTTTCAAATCTGTATGCCTTTTAGAAATAGCTGTATGTACTTGCAAGCAAAACTTTAACCAGAATTTTCTAAGTCCAAAAGGGGGCATAATTTGGCCAAAATGAAGGTCAGAGTTATGGGACTTGCTGCTATAAACTAGTTTTATAACCCCGAAGACACATGTGAAGTTTCAAATCAATATCTGCATTCGTTTTGGAGATAGTAACTTGCATGTAAAACTTTAACCAAAATTTTCTAAGTCCAAAAGGGGGCATAATTTGCTCAAAATACATGTCAGAGTTATGGAACTTGACCCAGAGAGGTTGGTAATTGACCTAGAAAAAGAAAAAATAAGTTTCAAAGCTATATGCCTTTAATTGATGGCTGTATGTAGTTGCATGCAAAAACTTAACCAAGGTGTGACGCCGACGCCAGGGTGAGTAGAATAGCTAGACTATTCTTTGAATAGTCGAGCTAATAAAACCATGAAACATTGCCACAAGGCAATTTTTTTTTTTGATTAAATAATAGATCCAGCACAGGTAATGCAATGTTTAATGATTGTTAGGTTCTACAAGGAACTACATGTATATCATATGCTGTCTAAAGAATAGTCATTTACAACACAAAGAACCTATTTTCAAGACAAAGTATTTTAATGAAAATACTATTGTGTCCAAAGGTGATTTTAAAGTTGATTTAAAATTCATAGTTACAAAGTTATGGTATTTTACATGTAACACACACTTATGTAAAACAGTGTCCTTTTTATAGATGCATGAATGTAATTTACTTCCAATCACTGAACTGACATACCATATCCTTATCCTGAGGTCTGACTTTGGTGATAATCTGTCCAAGCAACTTCTCTCTTCCTGTCAAGAGCTTCTAGTCATTCACTGATGAAATAATTTGGGATTGGAATTTCAACATCATTCTGAAAAAAAAAAGAACGAACACTACAACCTCTGTGATAAAACAAAAATGTTAACAATCTTCATAAATGATTACAACAGTCTAGTTTTTTCCTAATACTTCCAGTTACAACAGAATACTGGTAATCCATGTGTAAACTTTATCAGAACTTAAAACAAGAAAACATGTGTGCATCATATCTTACATTTAACTTGTGGCTATACCTGGCTATACCACCTGTGAAAATACTGCAACTGCATGTTGTCCACCTGGTGAAGCAAACAAAATTAATATCTCCTATGAATTCTTTAATACTCCTATAAATTCTTTAATATCTATTTGTTATTATGTATTCTCATACTAAAGCGTAACTACCTGGAGTAAGTTTTATATCTGACAGCACATTATCAAAGTAATTATGGTACTCTCAGAACTTCAGACTGACCATCTCGACAACAAGTGCATGCCTCAACACACACCTTTTCTGAGGTTGAACAATTCGGTCATAGCACATCTCCAGTCAGCGGAAAATCTGGATGTACTTGATGTACATAGTGGCTAGAAGCTTGAAGGCTGCCAGACAGTCCTGGAATAGATACTTTATAAATCTATACAGGGTTCAAATTTAGACAAGCATACAAGCTAAATGCTAGTGGGATTTAAGAATAACTAGTTGGCTTGGAATGTACTAGCTAATTTCAGCTAGTCAATAATATACCAAGAAAATGTCTTTAAAGCTTTAATAAAGTTTGTTCTGCAGGTATGCATTTTTCTGCATGAAAGAAATGTTATCATTTATTTTTATAAATGATATTTCATTATTCAATAGAACACTGATTGCAGCTTGCATCAAGTTAAAATGGAAGGATTTGACTTTAGCTTGTAAGTGGATGAAAGTGGCACTAGTAGTTAGCTATCTTAAGATAACAGAATTTTTTTCTGACTGTTTCAGAGATTTATCAGTAGGTTTTGGCAGGTAAAATATTAATAAGGTAATTAAATATTATTGTTTAACATTAGCTAGTATCTTTTTATTTTAGCTAGTGAACAAAAAGGGCACTAGCTACTTTTAACTAGTAGAAAATGTCGCTAAATTTGACCCCTGCTATATAACAAATGACACGTTTTAATAATCAAGTTTTCTTAAGGTAATTTCAATGTACATAATTTTTATGCAAGAAAAACTTTAAAATAAACAACATAGTCTTAAATATCCAAAATGTATATAATGTAACTTTCCCATTTATTAGAAAACCAATTTTAAACTAGAACTGTCACAGGAGTGACGAATACCCCCACAATACGGTCTTGTCACAGGAGAATGGCAACCATAAGAAAGACATGGCCACAAGATGGTGCAATTTAAATCAAACTTGACCTGTATGTTATGATGTTATACCTGTGTACCAAAATTTGTCTAAATCTGTGAAGTCTTTCGTGAGTTATTGTCTGGCAACCATGAGTTTGACAAATTTTGAGTTGGAAAGGGGCCATAACTATATATAAAATTGGTGGTTTGTAGACAAAGTCAAACTTTACCTGTATTTTATGATGTCACACCTGTGTACCAAAAATATTTAAATCTGTCAAGAACTGTCACTGGAGTGTTTAATGGCTCCAATGGTGGATGAATATTGCACAACAGCTTGTGTCAGATGATGCGGGTGATAAGGTGGAACATCTATTTTAAGTTTGAATCAAATCCATTTAGTAATAACTGAGATATAGCGAAAATGCATCAAAATTAACCTTAAATTCTAAGTTAAAGGGGGCATAACTCATGAAAAATTGGTGTCAGAGTCATGCACCTTGTGTCACATGATGTGGGTGATAAGGTGGAACATCTATTTTAAGTTTGAATCCAATCCATTTAGTAATAACTGAAATATAGATTTTGGGATGCGACAGGACGGGACGCGACGTGACGCAACAAAACTGACTCCTATATAATCCCCCCAAAACATGTTTGGTGGGGGTATAAAAAGGACTAGCTGGTAAGAATTACAACCATATCTTATTTACCATTTTCTGCCTGAACCTTTTTTGATGCATTAATCTTGTTTACAGTTTTAATGTAGAACATGAATTAATATATATAAATGTTTAAGAAAGAAACTAGTTTAGCTTACCCTTTCTGACATGGGTGGTTCTGCTGGCATCTTCTGTACCAGGAGATCTACGAGTGTAGACTGTGGCTTGGACCACTGCTTGTTGTATGTCCTGAAATCTGAATCAAAATGCAGAATTTATATCAATAAATTGTGAATTGGTTAAAACACTATATTTAAAGTTGCTGCTTGTCTTTGGTATACTTAGCACAGTTGTTGTGTAGTGCAATGTTTTGGAATTGGGGTGTTGAGGCAGCAAACCCCACCATAATTTTTTTCATCATAACTTTACATAAATATTGTATGTAAACTACTAATCCTTTTGGGGTATTTGATCTATTTTGTGCTGGAGTAAAATCAGAAATTTTTGATATACAGGTATGAAATGGTGGTCTCTGGTGCACTTTTAGGTCTAAATTTTGAGGTAATGGAGGGGTTATTGGTGTTAATTGGCATGAATTCATCGATTTTCTACTATATTGACATCCCCTGCCGAATTCTCTACACTCGATTTGCACCCTTCTACTTACGAAAGAGGAGGGATACGAGCTGTCATCTGTCATACATCTGTCATCTGTACCGACGCTTCCAGCTAGCCTCTTATCTATATATCTTTGGCATATACTCTACGGAAATTGCGTAGAGGTAAATTTTCACCACTTTGGCTTCAAAAAATATCTTAACTGGCATGCCTGGTGACATGCTGAGGGTCTATACTCTTACATAGCTTAATGCTATATTGTGCCTGAAACTTATTAAACACTGACTGACAGAGTTCATCTTAGATATGAGGTACATTAAAAAATTTTGTATTTGTTTCTCATACATGTATATTTATAGATTGGCATTTAAACAGAAAATAAATCTACCAAAACCCGCAACCACCAGACATCTCAAGGATTTGATTTTATAAGCTGGTGACCCAGCATTCAAATATTTCTGGACCCAGGCCTGATCTGAGGCAAAAAAGTGAATCTACAGCAAGTATACCAATTACCAATATCCCTACATGTCTAGGAAGTCGTTGATAATTCCTGACTTGTCAGAAGAAATCATACCTAATATCTATGTATTAAAGATTCCACTATATTTGCGCTAATTAAGTGTTAATTGGCATTCTACTATATTTACATTCCCTGCCGGATTCCCTACACTCGATTTGCACCCTTCTACTTACGAAAGAGGAAGGATACAAGCTGTCATCTGTCATTCATCTGTCATCTGTACCGACGCTTTCAGCTAGCCTCTTATTTATTTCTTATTACTGTAGGCCAAAGACACGAATTTTAAATACGTGTGCTTTAATACGCTAGAAACTTAAACTAACTTGTCAGATTATATTCCAAGTAATGTATAGTTACTTCTCTACAAGGAAGACGCTAAACAAACTGATACAATGAAGGCCCTTTCAGAGGGTAACAAATAGCGCATCGGTCAAAGTTGACGATATATCTATATAATATGGAAGCATTCATTCCTATTTTTGTATATACGCATATTATGATAAAAATAATCAGAAAATTAAAAAAGAATGAAAGGCCTTTCATTCAGAATTAAATCAAAACCTTCTATATATGTTACTACATCATTGCACGGCACATCAGGGCCGGGCATATAGAGAATCAAGTCAAGTCAAGTCAATATTTATTTATTGTCAATGTGGTCATTCCATGTAAGGTTGTGTGATATAGTTATGCCAAGGTATTTTGCAGATGGTACTGTTTGTAAGATGGTTTTGTGTTAAAGGTACTGTGTTGGTATAGGTGTAAACGCTTAGTGATCTGTAATACTTGGCAATTTCATGTCCCATTTGGTTTCCCAGAATTCCAGTTGCTGTAAGTCTTGTTGTAGTAGGCTCGAATGGGAAGAGACAGTCAGAGAAAGGTAGATGGCCGTGTCATCGGCAAAGAGTCGAACTTTAGAGTGTTTAACAAAGTCAGGTAGATCGTTGATATAGATAAGAAATAAGAGAGGATAATTTGGGTCTTCTCTGGCAGTTTAAAATTTTGTAGTGTTCCTAATAAGACGGGAGAGAAAATGTGGTTTCTGGTGCATTTGAACATGCCACATAAATGCCCTTGTAAGAGATGTCAGATAACTCCCTGACCAGGGTGTACAGACATTAGTTGGCCTTACATGACATTACTGTTCCGCCCCCGCCCAATGATATAGATGATGAAAATGAAAATGTCCTGGTTTAAAATCCAATGCAGTTGCACATACCCGAATCCCAGTAAGGACTAAGGCTAGTATTACGAATGTATGTACACGAACATTTATTAAAAGGGTACAAGTGACAGTGTGTGCAGAAACTGAAATAATATGAAACAACACAGACCTATTTTACTTTAAGTCTCATCAATTTGGACTGTTTAAATTTTATCATTTTGCATGTATGTTAGGTGACAGTCGACATTTCCGCATACTTGCTTCTTGGGCAAGATTCCTGTCATTAATTAGTCCACGTCCGTGAAATTGAACATCTCGGACATCATATTAAAACGTTTAAATTGACGATTACACGAAGACAACAAGTCAAGTCAATATTTATTTATTGTCGGTAGATGATATAACATTATAAAAGCTCTTGACCGACATAACCTTGCCGATACTTTTTTAATTTAGTTTACGATTTGTCTCCCTTTAGCTATTTCCCAACACGCCTATCACCTTAATGCACCCCATGGCACGAAACGGATACCTATATTTACCCCCAAGCAAACTATCCGTGATATACAACATGTCTGATTCAGAGTGAGGCACAAAGCGGGGAGAATTTATGCTAATTAAGCTATTTGTGTACCAGGTATCGATCATGCGTGCAAAGCGAGCTGAATTATAGATTACCGGGTTGTGCACAGGGCTGAAAAAAATCTTGCTGAAGACGGTATTCTTGAAGTTGTTTGAAGAAAAGTAGGCATTGAAATGATTGTATTCAGCCAATGTTCTCAGCAAATGTATCTAGATATATTACATTAACCGATTTTACTGTAATTTGTAAATTTAAATTGGTCTAAACGAGTGAAAAGCAGAACAATTTAACCTGAAAACAAAGGACAAAAAGGATTCTTATACTTTACAGGGAGAAAAATGGAAGGAAATATCAAAGTATTTCACGTTGGTCTTGATGAAGATCAATTAGAAATATAGATTAAAGAATACTAAATAGTGTGCAAAAACATTTCATAGGCAAGTATTTAATATTCATACCCGAATGCGTATATTTTTCAGTCAGGAAAAGTGCTTGCAATAACCGTGTATGTCTTATTGTTCAGTGCAATACTGTAGCTAGTTCATTTTTATTTGCGATCTTTACATTTTTTTTTCATTTTGCATGAAGTTAACACGTTCTTTTTGATAGGGACATTAAAATCAATGTTTTATGAAGCAGCTTGCATTCGTGGTCACAGCTGTTTCATACGTAAATTGATCATGTTTGTTCATTACAAATCAAATCGCCCCTGGCAACAGTAAATATTTGAGATGACCTACTTTTAGTGTGGAGGGAATTTTGTCCGGCTACCAATGATCATCATGATAGTATTTACTCATAATAATAAAAACTTGCATTTGAACATAATTCTACGTATAAACGGGTTAATGCTAAAATGATTACACAAGAGCAGAATTTTCATCATTAATAGAATTGTTTTTACTTAAATTACAGCACGTTGATTGGACAAATATTCATGAAATATAAAAAGGCTACATTTATTCAAATAAAAAATCACTGTAAACACGTTAGTCGTCGAAATATGTTTTTATGCATAAACTGTGTAATGCCAAACGACCAACTTAATATTCTCTCACAATGGGTTGTTCCCTCCCATCTTGGGCCTCTTGATATTTCGCATTCCTCATATCATGAATAAGACGCGTGATAGAGGTTCTTAAGGTAATATTCCCAATAAACGTATATATTTCCCTTTATCTTCACAACTAATAAATTGGATTACCCCCTTGTTGAACCTCTTTCCGCCCATCAAGGCCATTGACGTCACTGAATGATAAAACTCCGCCATTTTGCGTGTTAGATCTAGAACAGTCTTTGTTCATATAGTTGGAGAAATTTATGTGAGATTTGGACATGAAAAAGGATTCGCAATATACTCGATAATATTCTCTTTTAAAATATAAGGCTACTCTCGTTACATGGATCTCTTTCTATATGGTACATATCCCTTCTTTTCCGCAAAAACCCATTGGTTATAATAGCCACATTCTTTGTTGAAAACTTCACAAACATTCAATATGGTGGCAGAAAAGTGAACATTGGGGATGGGTAAAATTTATTATACATAATGGAAGAGAAGGCGAGCATTTCGTTTACAATTTGTGTTATCAAATATAACGTGAAGGATGCAATTTTAAGAAAACTGAACAGGTCTCTGGCAAAAATGTCATTCCTCATGGCGTGTTGATATATTGCTGTACAGTAATGGCGGCACACAGTTTGGGCGGACGTGTATTTTTTGTCATAGTTGTTACAAAGATATAGAAAGTTATGGCAGGGTTTATATGGCAAATTTGTTTTTGGTTGTAAATAAGGGGACGCTAGAAATTTAGTGTTTGGTTATAGCACAAACCGGAACCATTGTTGTTGTGTTGGCGACATATCGCTGACGTGTCAAATAGGTCACGTGATGTCGAGGTGCGATGTCATGTGATGAATTACGTCTAGACCTATAAATAGAAAAAAATCCAATTTGCGGTGAGATAAAAGATACGGTTGAATAGTCTGGTCAAACGGTATTACGGCCTGTCAGTATTTACGGGCGCCGTATTTACGTAAAATTAAATGGGAGATGGGCTATTTTATATAAATAAACAACACACCAATTTAGTTGACTACAGTCTTAGATAATTGGTAAACACTATGTTATGTACAAGACAACAATGTATTTATAAGATCACCACTCTTAATAAATAACTTTTACTATAAATCTTGATTAAATAAAAACATATTTATTGTTAAATTATTCGCGAGGAATATAAGGTAAGTTTTCATTCACACATTAAAATTGTAACTTCCAAACAATTAAAATGACTACACAACTACAGTAGAAAATTTAGTTTCAAATTTGTACCTTATGTAAGAAAAAAACAGTATTTCAGCTATTGAAGTACTTATTTTCATTTGGTATATTGCCCACTTAATGACCTCTTTGCAACACCCAAAATGGTAAAATAATGAGGCCCTGTCATTGACCTTTCAGTCATCAGACGGCCATCTGTTGTCACTATTTTTAACTTTTACCTGTTAAGGTGTAACACTGTGAATCAATGCTATAGGTAGAGATTTCAGTGATAATTTTTTATCAAGTTTACTGTAATGGTCACTGTAAATTTATATGGACTTGAACAGAAATTTATATTTGGCACACTGCCAGACTATTTACCTATAAAGTGACATTGTCATTGATGTTTACAGAGAGGCCCTTTAAGTGGCATTTGGCCATTATAAAATTTTCTGATATTAAAACTGTACATTGGGCTCTTGGTCAAGATGTTGAGAATTTTAAACACAAATGCTTGCCCAGGGAATAAAAAAAATAAATGTTTTTTTGTTTGCTTCATTAACTTTTCTTTCCATATGAGCAGGATAATATCCCTCACAGTTCAAACATATTTTAGTCCACTAAATAATTTTGCTATTTTTTATTTATAATTGGATGGCAGATTCAAATATGCCCCCACCCAACCCTTCTCATTCTCAAGACACACTAGCAGCAACCTCCCATTTTTATATCAAAACGAAAAAAAAAAAAAAACCCACATATTTTTTGGAATTTCTTCTTATGCCAAATAAGAAAATATATAACTTTTATGTAAAAAAGGATTACCTTACATTTTTGATGCTCCAGAAAATACAAAAACTGTCTTAAAAAAGAAGTGAAATGTTCTAACCCCATTTATTTTGTATTTTAAGCACGGAAAGGCACAGGAAGTACAATAAGTGTTCTGTATCTTTGCTGGTTATGTACACATTGTATTCAAATTTCAGAATCAGTTCTACTTGTCAGTTTTCAAAGATTTTTTTTTTTTGTGTTTTTCCAGCAATCAAAATTGTTTTGGGTCATACAGAATTGGTCTGAAACATTAACTTGAATACTTAAGTTTTAACCATCCTTAACTAGTATTGAAGCAGTAACTGTAATTCATATCTGAGATTTTTTAAGGCAATCTAATTTTTTTTTTCAACTATTAAAGATTGTCATTAAAGGGAGATAATTACAAAATCACAGGATATTGAAATTCTACCATGTAGTCAAATTATGAAAATCAATGCGCTTGATGATGTAACTAAGTAATTATGCGAAATGAAAAAAATACCTCCTTTGCGAAGATTATGGAACTTCTTTTGATAATGTCTTTTATAGCCTTTTTGCATTTATTTCTAGACAAACATGTCAGAATCATCCACTTCTGTCCTTTTCCTATACATAAATGTATACATTAGCACTCCAAATCATTTTTCTGGGGGTGGGGCAGAAAAGTGTAATACCAACAGAGGGTAATGAGATCAGAATTGTGTGTATTTATCAAAATTATCTCCCTTGCGGATATGGTTGTTGCTATACACACACATAATATATTTACATGATACACACACACACACGCACAACAAAATGTTTTTATCAGTCTTGTCATTTCGCTCAAAGATACAATGATTTCCAAGGAAGGGAACAATACCTTGAAAAAAATTTTTATGCATGCATAATAATGCAAATGATTCAGTCACCAGTTTCCTAGTAACAATGGAAGTTTAAGTTTCTGCCATTTTCATGTTCATAGTTTAAGTTAAGAGCAAAACATTTTAAAGCTGAAAAAGCAAAGTGTAAACCTGACTTGGAAAGATTAAAAATTAAGGCAAATATTTAAAGGCGAAAGCACACGTACAGATCCGAAATGGAACAAACATCAGCAACAGATACCATGGACAGAAAAACAGCGTTAAAAACAGAAAAGTAGTGAGAATTAAAGGAAGTCAAAAGATTCAAGTCTGTCCATTTAGACAAAGGAAGGCCTATTCCCTTTTCGTAGAAAACTGAGAAACCTATATATAGTTAAAAGCAGTGAAATTGATTGACCCAATAATGATCAAGTCAAAGACCCTTTCCAAGCGCAGCAAAGAACCCATGCAATTTAAATTCAAACCAAACTAGTCTGATATTAAACAGACTGATGTTCCTGCAGAAGAAATGAGTCAAAAGCCCATAGTGTAGAAATGAACAACGCCATATTATATCAAGATTATGACCAGTAGTTTTTATCATGGTCAGTTGGCCTTACATCTGTGTGTGAAATCAATGTTGAACAACAGAGACAAGTAGAAGCATGAATGAAATAAGACCAAAAATGTTGCAAGACAAGTGAAGCTGTTTGCCCATTCCCCTGCATATGTATATTATACATGAATTTGTCATTCGAGTACTGAGACAATAGAGCTTTAATTGCTAGACCTTCTTGTGTCAGGTGTTGATTTACTGCTGTTTATTGTGGTATAGATCTTGCTCAGTAGAATGCTCAGATTTTTCCAAATTTTATGAGGATATTAAGGTGCAAAACTGGAGAAAAAGTTGCAGGTTGTGTGATGTTTTAACCACTGACAAATCTGAATATAAAAGCAATTTAAAGAGTGTTGAGAATCCTATACATGTGCTGAGTCCAAGGTCATGAAACTGAGAACTGAGCTGACCATTCTTGCAATGATGCATTTGCATCAATTTGTCAGTTTAAGAATTTGATTTCAAAATCAGGAGTAGGATTTTGAATGTACTTTACCATTGAAAACTTGAAACTAAGATTGTTTGCTTTTTTTGTTTTAAATATAGAGATTAACATGTTTTTTTTTCATTCTGTTTGCAGGTCTTTAGACTGCTATTTCATAAAACAAGCAATGGGAGGCTAAATGATCATGGAAACAGAGAACCAGTCAATAGAGCAAGCTCAAGAATTAGCAGGTAACAATAGTGACGAAAATATGGCCCCACAGGATAATGAAGGAATTGTGAGTGACAGTGATATGGGACATATTGAACAAAAAGAAAATAAAGACCCTTTACAAATGAATTCAAAGTTAGAAGGGTCTGATGCTGGTACAGGAACAATTGAGAAGAAAGTTGAACAAATGTCAGCCGACGAAGGCACTGCAGATGATGCAGAAGATGGAGAAATTCTTGAAGATGGCGAGATTGCCAGTGATCAAGATGGTGAAATAAATGAGGAGGAAGAAGGTTAGGATGAAATTTAGTTGATTCTTTTCTTACATTCTAAAGAACTATTGTGTTGTTGACTTTTCTAAAGTAGTATTAGATATCAAGTTTCTTCTGTCCATTTTATGGAAAGTTTCCACACTTTAAAGAAAGGGGAGGAAAAAAATTAATTGAAACTGTGTCTTTAGAATTGGCCACCATAAACTGAAAGCTTTCTTATTGTTATTTTAATTAGCAAGTTTCAAGATAATTCCATTGCTTTTGACTATACAAATTCATTGTCTGAAGGATATTCCAGATTACTTTGTTTGCTAATAAAGACACTTTTTGGAGATGTTTTATTTTGCTGCTTTTCAGAAGAAGGGGAGGATAAATCTAACTCAAACAAATCCAGTCCAACTAAACAAAGGAGTGGTGGACACCGTGAGGATCACAAAAGACGTGGACATGACAAACGTGATAGACATTCAAAACGTAGACGTACTTCCAAAGAAGAACATAAAGACAAACAAAAAAAGAAACGTCACAAAGACTATGATTATGATAAATCGGGAGAAGATTACGACAGTTCTTGGTCTGACACCAGACGAGAAAAAAATGACAGAAAACACGATAGTCCTGCTCATGACAGTCACAGCGAAGACAAGTATTCTGGGAAACATGACAAGGATGGTGATAAAAGACGGCGCGGGTCTGGCGAAAACAGGCATCATAGTGGACGTGATAGAGAAAGGTAAACATATAAAAATGGTCTGCAAAATGAACAAAAACTTCTATCGGGGATTTTTTCAGTATTTTAGTAAGATGACCCATTTACGCATGGCTTTGGGAATTTAAGCGGCATTTTGGTCAAAATTAGGAAAAATCCAATTAGCAAAAAGCAAAGACTTGACAGTTATTTCTTTACTATCATTTATATTTTAGATTATCATTTCAATTTTGCTTGACAATACCAAAAACAAATTTACATGGTACAATTGGGAATTTTTGTCTCAAATGTGGATAAAAAGACTTTTTCAAGTGACCCTATAATAGCTATTAAATAATAAAAAAGCACTGGTAAATTTATGAAACTTGTAAGACACAGTGTAAAATTTGCATCTAAGTATGAAAGAAAATATAAGCAAATATGCTATGTTGCAAAGGCATTATTTAGAAACAAGTAAATTTGACCTACATTATTAAAATCTAATTTTAATTAACAGAGGCAAGGATCGTGATAAAAGTAGTGTTGACAAAGATAAAACTAGGGATCGCTCCAGAGATCGGCATGACAGGGATAGGGGTGACAAGTCCAACAAGAAAGACCGTAGCGGTCGTGATAGAGACCGAGGGAAGGGACGTAGCTATGGAGATGGTTATGACAGTCCACCTGGACTTTATGACAGTCCCTCAGACGATGAATATGATGCAAGCAGGTTTGTAGAAACATTGGATTGTGGTCGGTCATAGACTATAATATAGCTTATCATTAACAGAAATGGTAGGATTTATGAATGATCATGTATTAAGCATAAAAATCAAATTTATATGGAAGATGGACTGTTTTACTGATGTTGAATTTTTCTTTTGCAGAGCAAAATATTCTGTTGTACTCGTTGACAGTTAGAATTTCAGCAGGTCATTTCATAGATCAGTTATAAAGTAAAGAGTAAAAAGTTGAGTAGAAACTTTTTTGTGCAATTTCTTTTTCAGTATTTTAATACTTGGTTTTTGTGTTGTTGCAGATATGCTGACAAGAAGCTCGAATTTGGCATGGAAGGTGAATACATGGAAATGGATATGGAGGTTAGTTATGTGAGAAATACAATGTATAACTTTTCATTGTTTAACATTATCAATAAGTGTTTGTCCTCGATTGTGATTTTTGCAGAAATTTAGACTTTGGTTTAATAGTAATGATGATCATGGGTATATTATGCATTCGTCTGAGTGTTTCCATTGAAAACCAATTACAATAGGCAGATAATTTTTAGTAAACATTTTCCAGAAAAAGTTTACTATTCAGCCATCTTGTAATAACCACTAAATTACGCATTTGATGCAAGTTTTGCCGATACTTTTAATAAATCTTACACTTGACTAGTTTCAAAGAGGAATGTATAACTAGTTTAGTGGTAAGGTTTGTCTTACAGGTTTTTTTAGCTCACCTGAGCACGAAGTGCTCAAAGGTGAGCTTTAGTGATCACCCTGTGTCCGGCGTCCGTCGTCGTCCGTCCGTCCGTCCGTCCGTCCGTCCGTCGTCAACAATTTGACTGTTAACACTCTAGAGGTCACATTTTTGACCCAATCTTAATGAAACTTGGTCAGAATGTTACCCTCAATAAAATCTTGGACGAGTTCGATATTGGGTCATCTGGGGTCAAAAACTAGGTCATCAGGTCAAATCAAAGGAAAAGCTTGTTAACACTCTAGAGGTCACATTTTTGGCCCAATCTTAATGAAACTTGGTCAGAATGTTACCCTCAATAAAATCTTGGACGAGTTCGATATTAAGTCATCTGGGGTCAAAAAGTAGGTCATCAGGTCAAATCAAAGGAAAAGCTTGTTAACACTCTAGAGGTCACAATTTTGGCCCAATCTTAATGAAACTTGGTCAGGATGTTACCCTCAATAAAATCTTGGACGAGTTCGATATTGGGTCATCTGGGGTCAAAAACTAGGTCACCAGGTCAAATCAAAGAAAAAGCTTGTTAACACTCTAGAGGTCACATTTTTGGCCCAATCTTAATGAAACTTGGTCAGAATGTTACCCTTAATAAAATCTTGGACGAGTTCGATATTTGGTTATCTGGGATCATAAACTAGGTCACCAGGTCAAATCAAAGGAAAAGCTTGTTAACACTGTTGAAGCCGCATTTATGACTGTATCTTCATGAAACTTGGTCAGATTGTTAATATTGATGATCTTAAGGTCCAGTTTGAATCTGGGTCATGTAGGATAAAAAACTAGGTCACCAAGCCAAATCAAATGAAAAGCTAGTTTACACTAGAGGCCACATTTATGACCATACCTTAATGAAACTTGGTCAAATCTTGATGATCTATAGCTCAAGTTCAAATCTGGGTTAGGTGGGGTCAAAAACTAGGTCACTAGGTCATATCAAAGGAAAAGCTTGTTAACACTCTAGAGGCCACATTATGACTATATCTTCATGAAACTTAGTCAGAATGTTAAACTTGATGATCTTTAGGGCAATTTGAATCTGGGTCAGTCGGTGCAAAAACTAGGTCACCGGGTCAAATCAGAAGGAAAAGTAATTAACACTGTAGAGGACCACGTTTATGACCATATCTTAATGAAACTTGTCAGAATGTTAATCTTGATAACTCTTTAGGTCAAGTTAAATCTGGGTATGATGGAGTTCAAAAACTAGGTCATAGGTCATATCAAAGGAAAAGCTTGTAACACTCTAGAGGCCACATTTTGACTATATCTTCATGAAAACTTAGTCAGAATGTATAAATTGATGTCTTTAGGTCAGTTCGAATCTGGGTCATGTCGGGTTCGTACAAAATCAGGTCACGGGGTCAAAATAAAGGAATAGTTAGTTAACACTTTAGAGGCCACATTTATGACCATTCTATTGAAACTTGGTCAGAATGTTAATCTTGATGATCATAGGCAAGTTTAAATCGGGTCAGGTGTTAAAAAACTAGGTTACTAGGTAAATCAAAGGATAAAGCTTGTTTAAGACTCTAGAGGCCAGATTTGTGACTGTATTCTTCATGAAACTTAATAGACTTGTTAATCTTGATGATCATTTAGGGTCAAGTTCGAATCTGGGTTCATGTGGGAGGCAAAACTAGGTCACCAAGTTAAAATCAAAGGATAAAGCTTGTAAACACTATTAGGCTACATTTATGACCATATTTAATGAAACTTGTCATGATATGTTGATCTTGATGATCTTATAGGTCAATAGGTCAGGTGAGCGATACAGGGCCTTCATGGCCCTCTTGTTTTTTGCTCATTTTGTTCTATACAATCCAATATCCTTGTCTTACAGCAACCAATGCCAAAGGGCAAAAGAAAGCAACAACAACAACAACAGCAGCAGCAGCAGAAAAAGTTTGACCGTCGACGACAGCGCAATGATAGAGGTGAAGATTTTGAGGAAGATGCTCCTGCCAAGAAGAAACCCCTTCTTCAAACTCCAATGGAGGAGAGACCGGTGTGTCGTTTCTTTAAGGAAGGAAAATGCCAAAAAGTATGTACTGTTTGATTGTATTAACTGTTTTGCATTTTACTGATATTTTATATTGGAGTTTTTAGAGGTTAAAAGTCCTTGATTCAAACTATATCTTTATTACAGATTGAGTGGTGAACAGTTCCATATTGGCAAAAAAAAAATTAAGAAAGCCATAGAGGAACAGATAATAGTAGGCTTTGTTGTTATTCGTGCATATGTGTTGATTAATACATGGTTGAAAGTTTTAGATTTTGTATATAAAGAAGTGTTAGTCATTAAGTATTTGTCTTGAGGAGAAATACTGTAGCAGTGTAAATGAAGAATGTTTTGATGTCCTCAAGACAGTACAGTTATTTCAGAAGAAATAAATCTGATCATTTTTCAAAGGCTTATCTACATAAATTTGAATAGTCTACTTTTATTGATGCCAAAGATGACAATATGTATTTAATTTCAGGGGCCAGATTGTCCATTCAACCATGACTATCAGCCACAGAAGAGATTAGAGTTGTGCAAGTACCATCTACAGTCATATTGCAGGAAGGAAGGATGTGTTTTCATGCATGATATCCTTTCATGAAAATCATGTGTTACTTGTACTTGGAAAAACAATTTGATCTAAGAATTATAATAAATATTCTTTTGAGGGGAGATGACCAAACACTGTACATGAACTTTCATTTGGGTTAATTTGTAGTTTCGATCGGAATTTCTTGTTACTTGAACTTTTAAAAATTCTACATCCAGTCCCCTGAATGAAAGGGAGGGCACTGCAGGAAATTGGACGGGAATTTTGGGTGCTTCTGATAGTTGTTTTTTGATGGAGCACTAAATGTGAAATAATTTCTTTAGAGAATATATTAATAAAAAATTTGGCTGAACTTCTAGTCAAATATTTTTTCAAACAACTTTTTTTTTCATTCTAAAAATAGCAAAGAGATATTTAAAAAATCTGGGGAGGTCCTAGGGAAGTTTTACCGTAAACATTATCTTTGAGTGAATTTGAAAGATTTTGTTGAACTTACCTTTTATGATCTTGGAAGTTGAAATTCTGCTTCAAAAATTCCTCCTCCTCTGTCAGGACAAAATCCTGTTCTTATGTTATTGTAATATACATGCATTTCCTTGACAATTCTCACAAGATTTTCCATGTAAATATTTCCACACTGGATCTACGTGTTACCAGGGAGACAACTGCAAGTTTTCCCATCAACCGCTGACAGAAGAAACGGACATGGCCCTTCAAAATGTGAGTTTTATTTTTGATAAACCGACTTCACTATCAAATTTGTTAAAAGTAAGACACATTCCAAAGCCAGATTCAGCTATCATATTGAAAGTATTTCCAGTAGTAAGGCATGACTGTCCCTGCAAAAAATCCAAACTATTTCTTTTCTAAGGGTATCACTGTAACAGTGAACTTGAGGAACAATTTATAGGGATAGTTCAGCCACTGCAAAAGGGAGTAGGGTGAATATTAAATGTGTTTTCATTTCACCAACATTGGAAAAGAGACAGATATAACAGCTGTTTCAGAAGTATGCTATTGAACATAATTTAAAATGTATTGAAAAGTAAATGGAGAAAATAACAGATGTTTATTGATGAAATTTTCAGTTAGTTTAGATTTTGTTGTGTATCTAGACCCTAAATTTTATTTTTTTCAGCTATTGAAAGAAAGGGAGGATTGGGAAGAAGATTTTGGAGAAAGGAAACATAAAAAGAAAGGGTTGCTAGGTAAGCTTCTGAAGCAAATTGTAGAAAAACAATTTCTCTTTCTTCTTTTAACTGACTTACTTAAAACCATGCCTATTTCACCGAAATAGAGTTAGCAAGTAATGAGTTATTGTGTTCTAGAAATATTAAACATTGCTAATGTTGTTTGAATATTTTTTAAGGAAATATACATGTAAAGAAATGAATCATGCCTGGTAGCGTTAATGATTTACACAAAGGCTAACATTAGTAATATGGATCTTCTACATACACTGGACAAATAGTTTTGCTAAATGTGTAGGTATTTATAAGAGAAAACATCTACGTATCATTAAGATATTTTCATTTTGAAGGCATGTTTGTCAGTTTCATAGTATTTGTATGTATTTAACTTCCTAACAGGTGATCAACCCCATATGTCTGAGCAGGAGATTCAGAAGAAATTGGAGGACATGAAAAGTATTCCTTCAATATTTGACATCGAGACGCACAAACCAGGTGAAAGTCCAAACAAACCACCGCCAAAGATGGGCCAGTCACCAAACATAAGGTAAATGAGGAGCTTAAAGCGGAGAATTGTTAGTTTCTTGTGGAGAGTTTATTAAAACTGGTTATGAATTGATAGAAGCAACTTCTGTAGATTCCTGAATTTAATACTGTTGTAGAATTTCATAAAAAACGTCCTGCTTGAACATATGAATGATCTGGGAGACATATATAAATTAGACTGTACATCTGTTAGTTTGCTACTCTGTCCATTCAAAATATTTCAGCTATAACTTTTAAAAAAAATGGGGAAGAGGGGGTTAGACTTAGACTTGCCTTTGTCTGTCTGTCTGTCTGTTTGTCCGGGTCATCAAACCTGAAAGGATTATTATTCAGTATGTGAAGTTGTGCACCTAGTGTTTTTAGCTCACCTGTCACAAGTGACAAGGTGAGCTTTTGTGTCGCTGGTTAACGTCGTACGTACGTACGTAGTGCGTACCAGTGCGTCCGTTGCGTCTTAAACTTTTGTTCGTGTACCTACTAGAGGTCAATTTTCATGGGATCTTTATGAAAGTTGTCAGAATTGTTCATCTTGAGATTACTAGGGTTCAAGTTCGAAATGGTCAGTGCATCAAAACTAGGTCAATTAGGTCTAAAATAGAAAAACCTGTGACCTCTCTAGAGGCCATATTTCACAGATCTTCATGAAAATTGGTCAGAATGTTAACCTTGATGTATCTATGGTAAGTTCAAAATGGGTCAACGTGGGGTCAAAAACCTAGGTTCAGTGGTCGAAAAATGAAAACCTGTGGACCTCTCTAGAGGCCATATTTTTCATGAGATCTTCATGAATTGGGTCAGATTGTTCATCTTGATGATATCTAGGTCAAGTTCGAAACTGGGTCACGTGGGTTAAAAACTAGGTCAGTAGATCTAAAAATGGAAGAAAAACTTGGGACCTCTCAGAGCCATATTTTTCAATGAGTCTTCATGATATTGGTCAGAATGTTCACATGATGATATCTAGGTCATGTTCGAATGGGTCATGTGGGGTCAAAATCTAGGTCAGTAGATCTAAAAATAGAAAAAAACATTGAACCTCTCTAGATGGCCATATTCTCATCAATGGATCTTCATGAAAATTGGTCAGAATGTTCACCTTGACGATATTAGGGTCGAGTTCGAACAATGGGTCATGTGCGGTCAAAACTAGGTGCAGTAGGTCTAAAAATGAAAATCCTTGTGACCATCTCTGAGAGCGATATTTATCAATGGATCTTATGAAATTGGTCAGAATGTTTTACCTTTGAAGATATCTAGGTCAAGTTCGAAACTGGGTCAGTGGTTTTAAAAACTAGGTCAGTAGATCTAAAAATGAAAAAACCTTGTGACCTCTCTAAGAGGCCATTTTTTTCATGAGTATCTTCATGAATATTGGTCAGAATGTTATTCTTGATGATATCTAGTCAGATTCAAATGGGTCATTTGGGTCAAAAACAGGTCGTAGGTCTAAAATAGAAAAAACCTTGTGACCTCTCTAGAGGCCATATTTCTCAATGGATCTTCATGAAAAATTGTGAGAATGTTCCAGCTTAGATATCTAGGTCAGGTTCACGTTAACTCGGTCATGTGCGGTCAATAACTAGAGTGAGTAGTCTCGAAAAATAGAAAAAACCTTGTGACCTCTCTAAAGGCCATATTTTCACGAGGATCTTTGAAAATTGGTGGAATTGTTCATTCTTTGATAATCTAGGTCAGTTTAAAGTGGGTCACGTGCCTTCAAAACAGGTCATTAGGTCAAAAATAAAAAACTTGGACATCTCTAGAGCCATGTTTTTTTCAATGGATCTTCATGAAAATTGGTCAGAATTTTTAGTCAGCCATGAGCACAAGGACAAGGTGAGCATTTTGTGATACCGCGTGGCGCCGTCGTACGACGTCGTAGCCAGTCATCGCGGTTCCGTCAGTCCGTAAACTTGGTAGCTTGTGAAATCTAGAGGTCACACTTTTATGATTCTTTAAGAAAGTTTGGTCAGAATAATGTTCATCTTGTATGATATCTAGGTCAAGTTCGAACTGGGATCAGTGCGGTCAAAACTAGGTCATAGAGGCTAAAAATAGAAAAACCTTGTGACCTCTCTAGAGTGCCATATTTTCATGAGATTATAAAATTGGTCAGAATGTTCACCTTGATGAATCTAGCGTTCATAGTTTGAAATGGTAACGTGGGTAAAAAACTAGGTCAGTAGAGTCTAAAAATATCAAAACCTTGTGACCTCTCTAGAGCCAGTATTTCTCAATGGACTTCATACAATTGGTCAGAATGTTCACTTGAGATATCTAGGTTCAAGTTCGAAACTGGGTCAGGTGGGGTCAAAAACTAGGTCAGTAGATCTAAAAATAGAAATACTTCTATGTAACTCTCTAGAAGGCTTTATTTTCAAGAGTCTTCTATGATATTTGTCAGAATGTTTCATCTTGATGATAACTAGGTCTAGTTGAGAACTGGTACAGTGGGGTCAAAAAACTAGTCAGTAGGTCTAAAAATAGATAAAACTTGTTGACCTCTTTAGAGGCCATTATTTTCTAATGGATCTTCATGAAATTTAGTCAGATTGTTCATCTTGATGATATCTAGATCAAGTTCGAAATGGGTCACGTGGGGTTCAAAAACTAGGTCAGTAGAATCTAAAAATAGAAAACTTGTGACCTCTCTAGAGGCCATATTTTTCAGAGATCTTCATGAATATTGGTCAGAATGTTAACCTAGATGATATCTAGGTCAAGTTCGAAACTGGGTCACGTGGGGTCAAAAACTAGGTCAGTAGGTCTAAAAATAGAAAAAACCTTGTGACCTCTCTAGAGGCCATATTTCTCAATGGATCTTCATAGAAATTGGTCAGAATGTTCACCTTGATGATCTCTAGCTTAAGTTTGAAACTGGGTCACGTGCGGTCAAAAACTAGGTCAGTAGGTCTGAAAATAGAAAAAAATTTGTGACCTCTCTAGAGGCCATATTTTTCGCGGGATCTTTATGAAAATTGGTCAGAATGTTCACCTTGATGATATCTAGGTCAGGTTCGAAACTGGGTCATGTGCGGTCAATAACTAGGTCAGTAGATCTAAAAATAGAAAAACCTTGTGACCTCTTTAGAGGCCATATTTTTCAAGAGATCTTCATGGAAATAGGTCAGAATGTTCACCTTGATGATATCTAGATCAAATTCGAAACTGGGTCACGTGCGGTCAAAAACTAGGTCAGTAGGTCTAAAAATAGAAAAACCTTGTGACCTTTCTAGAGGCCATATTTCTCAATGGATCTTCATGAAAATTAATGAGAATGTTCAGCTTGATGATATCTAGGTCAAGTTCGTAACTGGGTCATGTGCGGTCAAAAACTAGGTCAGTAGGTTGAAAAATAGAAAAACCTTGTGACCTCTCTAGAGGCCATATTTTTCACGAGATCTTCATGAAAATCGGTGAGATTGTTCACCTTGATGATATCTAGGTCAAGTTTAAAAGTGGGTCACGTACCTTCAAAAACTAGGTCATTAGGTCAAATAATAGAAAAACCTTGTGACCTCTCTAGAGGTCATATTTTTCAATGGAGTTCATGAAAATTGGTCAGAATTTTTTATCTTGATGATATCTAGGTCACATATGCTCAAAACCTAGGTCACTATGACAAATAATAGAAATAACGACTTCATACTCAGTTCAACACTGGGTCATGTGGGGATAGGTGAGCGATTCAGGACCATCATGGTCCTCTTGTTATGGGAATTTGATACAGCCAGACCAGAGTTACAGCCCTTGAGTTTGTTAAAAAAATGCATACAGTAACAGGAGTAGGGGAACCAGTGTCCTATGAACACACAATGTAGTTTATAAATGATTCAAGAGATTCCAGTGTAACTTTACAGAAGTATTTAGCATAAAATTTAATAATGTTTATAGATTATTTTTCTATCCTTCAGGCTACAAGGTGGATTTCCAGATCAAGGCATGCATCAACAGATGGGGCCTGGGGGCCCGAACATGAGGTTCAATGGACCACCAAACCAAGGAGGCCCACCACGACCACCATTTATGGGACCTCCTGGGCCAGGCATGGATGGGCCACCAATGAATATGCAGGGGCCTCCTCCCATGGTTAGTGGTGCAAATATGGGAAACGGACCTGGCTTAATGGGACCAGGTCCTGCACCAATGATGTCAGGACCAGGAATGTCGGGTCCTGGCATGCAGGGACCTCCTTTGGGGCCTCCTATGAGCCAGGCAGCAGCTTTGGTTGGGGCAATTCTTCGTGCAGCCCCTATGCTTCAGCAGTACAGGGGACCAGGTCAACAAGGTCCAAAGTCTATGCAAGGTGATCCACGATTTATGGGCCCAAATGTAATGGGGCAAGGACCAAATATGATGGGACCACCTCCAAATATGAGTGGTTCGATAATGAGCCCTGGACAGGATGGAATGATGGGAGACAATCAACAGGGTATGATGGGAATGGGTCAAGGTCAGCAAGTTATGATGAATCAAGGTCAAGGGTCAATGATGCAGGATGAAGATATGAATCAACAACAAACTAATCAAAATATGAATAGTCAAATGAACATGGCAGGTGGGTCTAACATAAGGGATCCTAGAAAATTGGGGGCACAGAATGATCCTAGGCTTAAAAGAGAGGACCAGGAGATAACAGATGTGGATATGAGACCTGTTAAAAGTGGTGAGAGTAGTAACCTAGGTGACCAAGATTTTCGCCAAGATGTTGACATGCGTCAGGAAGACAGTGGCAGTAACCAAGGTAAACTGAAAGCTGTATTAATTACATTTACTTTATAAACAAAACCTAGAAGTATAGTTGTATCATAGCTCGGTGTTTTTTCTTAACAAATTTGGTGCAGGTAATTCGTATACTCCAAGTACAGGGTGCGGTAACTAAAAGTGTGCAGGTATTTAATACCCGCACGCTAGTTACCTCACTGTTAGATAGGAAAGTATGCCAGCTGTCTGGAACAGTAGACAGCAAGTGTATTTTATTGATTTTCTGCTCTAGCATTGGTTTATTTTACCTGGGCTTTACACATTTGTAAAGCAAGGATTTTAAGTACTCACTGAACTGCTGTATATGGCAATGTGGACCGCCTACAACTACCATATATGGATGGCTATGATACAAAACAGAAAGAACATTAAAACTCTCGGGTAAACGATTTATACTCGGGGGCTACGCCCCCTTGTACAAATCGTTTACCCTCGAGTTTCAATGCTCTTTCTATTACTTAATGGGAAGATTACTACTCTGAATACATTCAAAGAATATATTTACTCTTTTGTCTAGCTCTCAGATGAGTGAAGTCCAGTTTTTGGCAATGCAACGGTTAATTGATTTTGTTTTTTTAAAGCATCTAGTAATAGCGTTGGTATGATGAAAAGGTACTTTGTAAAAAAAAAAATGAAGAGTCAAGTATTATGTTTGTATAATATGTTTATTTTAACTTCATAGGTGACCACACTCCACAGCAAAATTGGGATGAAGATAATTCAGAAGCAAACAATGAGGATGATATGGAAATTCCGAGCCATTTGCCGCCAAAACAGCGCGAAATGTTCATGCGTATACGACAACATCAGTTGAAAATGCAGCAGCAAAAAACAGCAGAGAATAATCAACAGCTGGAAAAGCAGCAGAACACGGCTAGCTCAATGAAAAGTAAGTGATATAATGTTTATTTGTTAAAAAAGTTGTGTTTTGTTAGTTAAGATCATATAAAATGTCTTTTTGCTATTTGAACTGCTCTGAATTTGGCTTGTGTAATCATTAAATGAGGCATATCAGCAGTTGGTGTTTAGAGGACACAAAACTGAACCAAATTGGGAGTGCAAACATGACCTCTAAGGATTGCCATTTTGAGTATGATTGATATACACATGCACGTCTTCAAAAACAAACTGATATAAAAATTTGTGTAAGTCTTCTAATTGCTATTAACATGTTATGATATGTATTACAGTGGATGATGATAAATGGTACTCCAGTGATGAGGATGAGGATGTTAAGCCACCAAATATCTCAAATATTCTCACTTCTCTCAGCCAGGTATGTATCCTCACTTCACCAAGTCAGGTATTTACTCAAATATTCTCGCTTCACTGAACTGACTAATTCTGTCCAAGTCGGTAGATCAAAGGTCAAGGTCACTTTGACTGCTAAAAATGATTTTCTATCAGTAACTAGAAAGGGCTTGGACATTCTGAAGCAGTTAAACTTCATAAGATGATATCCTATAATCAGAAGATGTAGATTACTCATAAATGTTAAAGGGATCTTTAGTTGAAGGTCAAGGTAACAGTTTAGTAGAAACTGAAAAGTTCTGTAGCTTGCTCTGAGAAGCAACCTTGGATGGGAAAAATGCATGTTTTACAAACCAATCTTGTTAGTTTAGTATTTATATTTATACCTAAGAGAGTAAATACATTATTTTATCTTGCAGCCCAAAGCTTCTGAGAGTATTCCAGCCAACACAGCATCATCATCAATAAATGTTATGCAAATGATAAATGCCATTAAGAGTTCAAATACGGCAAGTTCTGCAGCTCCAAGCAGGTAAGTTATCTCAAAGTTTTTGTGCCCCCTAACTTTTAGTGAGGGGGTAGGGGGACTAACATTTATCCTTGTCTGTTCATCCATCCAAATTTGTGTCTTGCTTATCTCGAAAAGTATTTGATGTAGAGTCATCAAACTGCATAGAAATGTTAATTTGGCATGTGAAGTTGTGCACCTAGTGTTTTAATTGGGATTTCATACAGCCAGACCAGAGTTATGGTCCTTGACTTGGTCAAAATTATGCATACAGTGACAGGAGTAGAGTGGGGGCACCAGCGTCCTATAGACAGTCTAGTCTTATATGGATTTTGCCTGCTTCATTGTTTGTCACTTAACTAGTGTAAGATAAAATGTGATGCTTTAAATCAAACTGAAATAGAAAAGCGCAGTTTTTACATGAGACAACTGTAGATTTACTGTTCAGTAATATCAAAGATACAACCTTTTCAGCCAGATACTTGGGGGGAAAAAAATTGCTTCACACAAATAGTATTTTATGTAAGATTGAGGACTATTTATCTCCAGAGTGCATACCATTAATTAGGATATAAGCTAATAATTTTAAGATCCATTTTATTTATTTTCAGACCAAATGATCCTCGGACACAAGCTGCACAATCAAAGGCATTCCAGCGTGAACCTGCGATTATAAATTCCCGTGACGGAGACTGTCCGTGGAGATTATTACGTGTCATGTACGTCAAACAAAGAATACCAGATAATATTAATATGAACGATTCGAAGTATAAATTGGACCCTCGTGTTCAAAAAATGTTGAAATTACAGGAATTAGAGAGTGGGAAAGTGATAGACCATTCGAAAACTGTTGTCCCAGTGAAAAGTGAATTACACAAAAGTTCTAGTGAACATAAACTTCCGAACTTACTAGATCCTAGAGTGTTTAAAGAAAAACAAACAGGTCCCACAAGACCTGAATTGACACCATTTATAGACCCACGATCGGGTATGAAACAGGAAAGTGATCAAACTTTTAAACCAGAATTGCCGGTGCAAAGACCACTAGACCCTCGCTTAAAACCAGGACTTGAACCTCCAGCTAAGCCACTAGATCCTCGTGTTCAGAGAATGACATCCAATCCAGGAATGCCAGCAAGAGCAATGGACCCAAGGCTAGCTCGACAAGATTCAAATAGTCCTAGTGCCATAAATCCGGCAAGTAGACCATTTGACCCAAGACTTGCACGACAAAATAGTCATGATTCGCAACCAGGGTCACGTGGTTCTACGCCACCCATAGATCCTAGAATGTTTAATAGACAACCATCTAGTGAACCAAAGATAACTAAACTAGAAAATTTACCAAGTTTACCACTTGATTTAGGGCTAGGTGTTAGCCCTACATCAGATCCACGACTTGGGAAAGTGACTGAAGCAGATTCAGTTTCATCAGTTCACAGACAAATAAGTCAGCCAGGAACTTCTGCTGAAAAAGAAGCTGCTAGAGACTTGCCAAAGCCAAAACTAGATTATAGAAATGATCCAAGGTTTAAAAGAAAGCGTATTTCAGATGCAAGTCTTTCACCAGACATTACAGGTAAAAGATTTTCTGGACAGAGAAAATCAAGTACGGAATATAGTTCACCGTTAGGAGGTGATACATCACAACAATCTGAGGAATCTGGGTACAATAGTTACAATAGACCTCGACCAGTGCAACCACAACCAGTGCAGTCTCGCCCACAAACTACAAATAGTTCAACTAGTAGTGAAACTGTACCTAGTGCAAGTTCAGACGTTAGCGCTCATGATATTTTGGACTCGTTACAAATTATGCCACCACCAGGGCTAGACGAGACGCAAGGGTCGGACAAAAATCTCAAAGACATATTTAAAACAATTGATCCAACTGCTTCACCGTTTTGCTAGTATATTCCGGAAGATATGTGGATCTGAAATAAAAGTGATCTTTCTTAAATCGTGTCAGAAATTTATGGGATATTTATTACAGGAGGTGAACAACTTTATTCTATGTCTATGCTAAATTGTTTCTTAGCAATAATTTATTTTAACAAGTTTGAATTATCACTTTCTGTTGTATGACTTGATAGCTGGGAAGTGAATCATGTGTTAAATTATATCAGTTCCTGCCTGCAGTTTGTTACAAAACAGAGTATAACCACTGCTACTTTTATACCACTTAAATACATTTGTCATAAAAGTTATACCAAGAAAACTTTCAAGAACATAAATTTGATGTTGAATATTTTACTGGCAGCAGTAGTAATTTTGTAATTGTATATTTCGAAATACTTTTTTTTCATAACTGATATTCCAAAGACTGCAATTAATGAATTTTAAAAAATAAAACAGAACAATGACTTAATAATCTTTATGATAAAATAATCTTAAAGGAGAATTGATTTCATATTTTTTTTCTGTTAAAAAATCAATTTATTTAGGCTCCATGGAAACCAATGACACCAGCCAACCCTGTAGATAAAGCCTCTGTAAATGACTACAATTTCACGAACTTTTGTGCCAAAAAATTTGGGTTAGCCTTAAATACTTTCAGCTTTCACAGTCTTTAGTTATTTTTGTTGTTGTCTTTCTTTTTTACCTAAAAAGTGGTTGTTAATTACAAATACTCGGTAAATTTATTGTTGTAATCTTACTAGCCCAATGAATCTTTGTAGATCAAAGCAAGATTTGCATTTAAATTATGAAAATTTGTCTTTCATTCCCTGCTTTAATAGTTGTTGTTACTATGTGTCTGTATGTACTAGTTTATGTGTGATATCAAAACAATGAAATTGTTTAGTGAAAGGAAGATGTTTTTGGTATTGAAAATGCCAACAATTTTGTGTGTGTTAAATGTATACAGCAGCAGCTCATTGTGTTGTAAAATTTAAAAAATCTCTTAAATTACAAAAATTACGCAGTTGTAAGATCGCTGTGATGTAGAAAAATAGAAAAAAAGATTAATTTGATCAAAGAAAAAGATTTTTTTTGCCATATCAATCATTTATTTTATGTGCCAAATTTTGTTGTTAAAGTTGATTATGGTAAACTTACTAGTTTATGGTCTGTTGTGGGTCTTGATTAACTAAGTTTTGCTCTAATTGGAAAATGAAGGTATTAAAGTACTAAATTTTCTGATTTTATAGTACTGGAAGACCGAAGTTATATAGTTTTTATGGAAACTGTAATTATTAAGAGTTCTTCTTAAATTTTCTGCTATGTACACACATTTGAAACTAAGATTTGGGAAATTGAATATATTTGGCTGTCATAATTTTGGATTCAGAATGTTCAGCACGATAAAGGTCAAGATTTAAAGCCCCAACTTTTACTACCCTGGCAGTAAGTTTTGTAGGAGGAGCCTATCAAATAACAACGCTACTCTAGGCTGTCTGTTAGCTAAAAATAGCTCACTTTAAATGATTCACAGGCAAATGTAAACAATGGTCAGTTGAAGAAGAAATTTGAACTAGTTTGCATGTTTTGATGGTAAAAAACTATTATTATCCATATTGTGCATCCATATCAGTATCAATCCTATGAAAAATTGAGTCAAGACTAGCATTCCTGATTTTTAATCTTGTTTATGTAAATTTAACAATGAAACTCAAAATCAAACATTCATTTAACTAAAATTCTGTCATTGCTGGCTGGTCCATTAATTGAGATAATCTAGCAATAAATGTAGAAATAATAAACTTTTAAGTCTGGGATGCAGAACAATACACGCAAATTAGCAAGTGCTGCTGTGATAAGGACTAATAAAAATGATAAGCTATTTGAAATTATATTTATCACTGTATGTCTGTAATTAGTAGTTCCCTATTTCTTTAAAACATTTTTATGATATGACATATAAAAATATAACTAGAAATGACTATGATATTCTGTTTGGTTTAAAAATTCAAAATTACTTTCTGGAGAAGTTTTGCAATGCACTCTAGCTAGGTGTTAATTCCATTGATAGGAAACCTTCTGATGATCAGGTTTGTTGATAAAATTAACCACGTGGGAATTGTTTACATTCTCTGTTCCTCTAGGGTTCATGACCTCATTAGCTCCTCCCGGCAAATTCAAATTTTTGGCAGTTAGGTTTAAATAATTTTTTGAAACTATACTTCAACATTTTTTGTTTTAAAAAATAAAAACACCAATTGATAAAGAATATTTCAATGTGTATTTATGCAATTTTTCATAACTTTTTATTCAGTGGTTTATTTAAAATTTTGAAAAAGGGCTCTCTGATGTGAAACATGCATAATTTATATAAAAACCTGCCCCGGCACCATCTTGTGGCTTTTATATGGCAGTTGGGGGTTTAAGGAACTGTTTTATTGTTTTATAAAAAAAATTATTTAGTGATTGAGAACATTTTTATGATAATTTAGAAGATTTACCACATGCGTCGGGTTTACTTTAAGTAAATGTTTGTTATTCAAAGCTTTAAAAGTCTATTTATGAATTAAATAATAGTTGTGCTGTGTAATGCCGCAGACCTTGTCCTTCCACAGTGAAATTTTTTTTTGGAGTGTATGAGTTTTTTTTCAAGTGCGAGAGAAAAAGATTGATGTGTATATACAATGTACATGTGTGAATGAACATAAAGGAAAGCTATATGTGATTTGTATAAAAAGTGCTGGTAGCTTATATATATGGATATTTAAATGGCAAAACTTCACAGTATTTGAACCATTGTGATAATAATGCAAAAGATTTACCTGCTAACAGGTGTGTAGTGTTAATAGGTTTTTCAAAGTGGCACAGCTTTTATATAACTTTATTATTCCAATTTACCATCAGTTAAGCAGTAACTTTTGTCCCAGAAGATAAATGTGTTGTATGTTAAACTATTCCAAACAGTACTAGATTTTAAACCATGAATTTTTATTTGAATTTACAAGGTAATAAAGAAAAGGAACTATTGAATTACAGTCCTGAATCTCAACAAAAATGATTTTAAAGAATGGGGAAAAAGTATTGTTGGTGTCTTGGCGGTATGTTTTTTTTTTTTAACAAAATGAAGCATTTAAGTTCAGACTTTTCAGGTGAGTGGTGGTAGTAAAAGCGTCAACAGAGGTCTTACTTCTAAAGAATTAAAAAGAAATTACACAAAATGAAATGTAATAAAGAAATCACATTGGTCAAATTGCTGTTTGAAATTAGCCAAAATATAACGCTTTTGTTTCATTATATGACTATCGTGAAACCCACCTCTATTATTGTACATCATTAAAAATGTGCAGATTAAAAATGTTAAAATTTTACTTGTCTCTGTGTATATAATTATGCATCCAGTCTGAGAACAAGAGGGCCAAGATGGCCCTAGGTTGCTCACCTGTGTAACACACCGTAACAGTGTTAACATGTTTTACCTAGTGATTACATGGAGACAAATATTCTGACCAATTTTCAGTAAGATTGGACCATAAAACGTGGTATCTTGAGTGAAAACAAGCATTTTCTTTGATTTGACCTGGTGACCTAGTTTTTTACCCCACATGACCCAGATACCAACTTGTCTAAGACTTCATGATAACAAACATTCTGACTAAAATTTATGAAGATAGAGTTAAAAATGTATCCCCTAGGGTGTAAACAAGCTTATTCTTTGGCTTGACCTGGTGACCTAGTTTTTGACACAGATAAAAATTCATACGATATTTCATGCAGACAAACATTCTGGTCAAGTTTCATGTACATAAAATGAATAAGAGTGTTAACACGCTTTTCCTTTGATTTGACTGGATGACCTAGTTTCTGACCCCATATGACCCAGTTTCAAACTTGGCCTAGAAACCATCACGATAAACATTCTGACCAAGTTTCATGAAGATAGGGTCATAAATGGGGCCTCTAGGTTGTTCAAAAAGCTTTTCTTTTGATTAGACCTGATGACCTAGTTTTTGACCCAACATGACCTAGTTTCGATCCAGGCCTAGAGATCATCAAGATAATCATTCTTTGCAAGTTTGTATTAAATCAAAGCATAAATGAAACCTCTATATGACAAAGGCCAAAATAGAAAATTTTGCCCCTTTCAGGGGCAGTAACTCTAGAACCCATGATGTAATCTAGCCGGTTTTCAAAAGGACTTGAGTTGTGTGTAAGTGTGGTTAAAATCAAATATAAAATGTCACTTCTATCGTGTTCAAAAGGTATTAATTATATCCCCCCCCCCCTATGTGACAGGTGAGCTAAAAAAGGATATAATTTTGCAGCTCACACTGGTAGACCATTTGGGCCTACTATGGTTATCAAAGTACTAAGGATGATAGCCTGCATTCAGGAGATGACCAGCTGTTTTGGGGGTAAAGGTCATATTGAGGTTTAAAACAAGTTTCTGATAAAGTAATTGAGAATACATGCAGTATGATTTCCTACAGCCAGCAGAGAATCCTTTTCACTTTTGGGTTAGTCAGTCAAAGATCATAGCCACAGTGACCTGTACTTGCATTCATGAGTTTTAAGTCTGAAACTTTGACATGTTATAATTAATTTTATTTCCTATGTCTATAAACCTTGTACAGATTATTGTAAAACTTGCCATGAATATGTCATATACTAAAACAACAAGCCGAGGGCAGTTTCTGTAATATAAATTTATTACAACAGAACTAACAGCAACTTCAATTTTTAGAAATTTCAGATTTGAAACTTCTGGGGCCGGAGGCTTGAAACTGTTCTTTCCCCAGTAAGTTGAGAACACCAATGCCAACAGATGTCAAACTTCAAAGGACGATTGCTGGTGGTCAAAATAGGACTGCTAAATTATTTTTTTAGGGTCAAAGGTCAAGGTTACAGGGAACTGTAAATTTCTGCCTCTGTGCAAAACCTTGCTATTTTTTTACCTAATCCTGTCTCAACAATATATTATTGACTAGAAATGTGTCACCGACACGGATGCCCCTGCAACATAAGAAAGGTCACAGGCATGGTACTGCTCACAAACTAAAAGAAGGACCCTTGGCCCTATTTATTTACAAAAAAAAAATATTGTAGGAAAACCAGAAAATTTAGTAATCTGTATATGTAGTGAAAATTGGCTAAGTTCAACCAAGGACTGTGACCTTGACCTTTGAGCTAGTGAAATGATTTTTGCGCATGACACATTGTCTATCCATGCTCATCATTTGTGTCAAATTATTTTGAAATCTGACCAAGGCCCGGACACGAACACCACCCTTTCCTGAACACACAAACATACACGGACAAGGGTAACACTATATGCTCCCCTACCCCCTTTTTATGGCGGGGGCATAAAAACCGTATCTGCTTAAATGCACTGTCTGAGAAGCACGCTTATATGTTTGATGACACATAGTATTACAGTCCATCCTGCTACTCGAGTTGTTTGATCCTTGGCAAAGCGTAAACAAATACAGCCAAACGTGTGAAAGGCCGCCTTCATTAAACAAGCCACATTCCTATACCTTCTGGGCAAATTAACCTGTATTAAGCAAAAACATATCTTAAAAGGACAATTTTGCTCCTTCCTTTGACTGCCTGCTTAAGACAGGTTTGTCTGTATAGGTAAAGCAAGACAGAGTTCAACAAACACAATAACTTTCATGTATTTAACTTTATTTCACTAATTGCATAGATACAATAAATTATACTGATAAGAAATGTACTCAAAATGCATATTCAATAACACAGTGATGAATGATAAAAAGCAATACCCATTTTGAACTAATTCCTAGAATCCGCCCATCTTGATTTTAACTTGTATACCCTGGTACTTTTTAAATTGAAAGCCAAATATAATGGTAAGAAAAAACTATATGATCCAGATCTGAGAGGAAAGGCCTTTGAAAATCATTCAGAAACACTGATGCAGCTATTGCACATCAAACTTTTTCTGCCCTTTCATCTTGTAATTTGATGCACCAAGTTCTATACTGTGATGGTTATTTGAAGAACTCTGTAGTTACATTGGGTGTGGAATAAAGGAGCATTGGAAACCAGTGGAGATGTGAATTTAAACCAAAAACCTCCAGGTAAAAAACTTAAACCTTATTCATTACACTGATTAGCTGAAGATAATATTTTGGTACTTATTAACTACCCAGTACTCCCATGGAGAAATGAGAGAAAACCTTGTGCATCTGAGATGGTGAAATAACATAATAAAAGAAAAAAACATCTCTTCGTACTTGCAAAACACATTTTTTTTCACTAAGTTTACACCAAATAGCAGTTAAAATTATTTTACAAAATACAAAATTGAACAGATTTTGAGACTACAGTCAAACTTGTGCTAGCGACCGCCCGTGAATAGCGACCACCTGTCGATAAAGACCGGTCTCTGGTCCCCCCATAGAAAAATGCTCATAAAAAGGCGGTGAATAGCGACCACCTGGCGACCGTGACCAGCGACCGGTCCAATTCATTCCCAAGGGTCATATCTGCCCCCCAATAACGGCCAAGCTGGACCATTCTGGCATGAAAATATTTGAAATCCGCTGAATTTTATCGACTGTTGTATTATAGCAAACATAATAATTACTGTTTGATTGAAAATTTGCAAGTTTGCACCAGCCAAATTAATACCGGGTACATAGAACATAAAGAAAGTAAGAAACTGTAGAAATACTTTTTATCAGCATGATAATGGCTTACTTTGCCCCAAATAAAGACCACCTGTGAACAAAGACCACTTTTGTTTGTTCCGAAGAGTGGTCTTTGTTCACAGGTTTGACTGTACTTCATTTTAAACCAAAAGTGGTAAACTAGATTCAAAATTCTGCCCTTCGGTCCTAAGTTTTATCAAGAAATCATGATGGTACAGATATCTAGGAATCAATTCAGTCTGGCATCTAGAATATAAAAATATGATTGCACAAAAACATATTCACAGCTAGAAATAACTGAATATACAAAACATTGCCAAACAAGAACACACAACAACCTGTAAAACAAAAAAATTACATTTTTCATGAAACTAAAGAACGAGTACAACATGAAAGTCGAGAGACTAGTAAATTTCAAGGGTAAGAGATAAAATATTTCAAATATATTTCTATGTTCCTATGAAACAGTCTGTTCAGTAAACATACATGGACACTGCTGTGGTGACTTTCTTTAATGATTATCCTGTAAAAATGGATCAATTTTGTCTGCATAAAATGTTGTGCTTTTGGCCAAAACAGCTACAGTGGTTCATAGACATGAAATTTTATTGTTTCGGCCAAAAGGGCTGTTTCAGGGGAATATTGAGGTGGGGGTGGGGGAAGAGAAGAAATTCTGTGAAAACTCCATGTAACAGAACTTGTTAATCACTTCACTAGGTTTGCTTAAATCTGATTTTTTCTTGAGATCTCTCCAAACTCATTATCTCAGGTTTTATTAAATGTTTCCTTAAACTTGTTTTCTCTTTTTTATGGTAAGTTCAGACAAGGTATTTGGAAATCAATCTGGATGTTTTTTTATGTGTATTTCTTTTTCTAAAAAACTGAAAAACATAACACACTGCTGAATAAAGTCAATGAGAATGAGTAAAGGTAAAAACCAATAAACTGAAATATATAAAGGCAGTAAAACATGTGTCACAAGTCAGGTAGTGATAAAGAAAGAGAAAAAAAAAACACCTGGAAATTTAATACAGCTGGGGTATTGATTTTAACAAAATGACTAGTGGGAAATGACTTCATTTAACAACTCTCTATGGTGTGAGAAAGGGATCATGTTCCCAGACTTAGCATTTAAACTTTGTAATTTTATCTTATAGCACATTCTCTAATCAGCCCCTGTGTCTATTTTTAGAATGACGTGATGGTTGTATAATGTTATACACATTATTTTTTCTGTTTAAGAGCTGTAAATGGATTTCAGACATGTCCTAGAACTCTGTAGACTGAATAACAGAAAACTTTTACTTTACTTGGTGTTATTGTTTATTAATATTAACAGGCAGTAAACTTTTTAATTCACACCAAGTTAGATTATCTTATTCATGTTGAATGAGAGTTATGACATTATAGTTATAAGAAATAATGATTCAGGAAAACTTTTTATAAAATCAAATCACACATTGTTCTGTATTATGATTGGTGAAAGTAAACAAAAAATTTTATCCATAGGAAAATGAAACACCTGTTACTGAACCCTTAGATCAATCAAAAAGAAAATACATATATAAAAGTTACATAATGTGATCTGTCAGTATAAAACAATTTTCCCTTTTTTGATAACCAGAGTGGGGAGATCATGAACAACTTTTTTTAATTTGTGAGAAAGTTTACTGTTTTGTTTTGAGTCAACTCAGTTGGACCAATCCAGATGTTGCGAGTTCAATCTCAGTGACAATTTGTCCAGAGAAAATAAATCTGAAATAATTCGTTCTCAATCCAAATTTTGTGGGGATGATGTATTACAGTAGTCACTAGACTCGTGATACATAACCTAAATAGGACTAAAATGATAATAATGCCGCGTCAAACAATAAAGTAAAGAAAAAACAAGTAGAATTTGTCAGAACAAATGTTACAAATTTAAATATGTGACAAAAATGAAACGATAGCTTTTTTCTGCGTTTTTTTTTTTTACCATCATTCAAGATTATATAAATAATAATTATGATGTGTAAAAATTACTAAATTCAAATTTAATTTAACAATATCCTTCTTTATCTTTTGTCATTTTTCATCTTAAACAAAAGCAGTGATTGTTACAATATACAATCAATTTATTATAATTAACAAATATCATCTAATAACATCGTGGAAAATATTAGTTAAAAAGTTTGTCCAGCACCTTCACTCGGTACATTAATTAAGTAGTTTTAAATGGGCTATAAAATTACAACCCATTATTGTTTTAAGTTATACTATCGTATATTTATTTATTTATTTATTTATTTATTTATTTATTTATTTATTTATTTATCAAAGTCATGCAGATGTTCTTATTCCAACTGCCCTTTTCGCCAATTGTTAAGACATTTTATGCGCATTTTCTTTTTTTTTTTTACTAAGAATAATGGCAAAAAGTCTCATAATTATGTATACATGATCAATTATTACATGTATATTTCATCCATGATTATTTAAAAAAGATATGAACAAAATGCACCAAAAGCATTTTAGTGCTTTAAATGTAGCAAATTTTGCAACACTGGCCAGGTACATCATTTACTGTGAGATAAAAATGTGCAAATGCAATTCTTACAGTAATTAACTCTATGTGCTACAGAATTCTACTGTCCGAAAATCTCTCTGCCATGAATGTTTGTTACTAATGATAGGGTTGACCGCATTGAGTGTGACGTAGTGATACCTGTAATCTGAAAATATGCTACTGGGAACTGATCAGAAATTGTTCATAATGTTGTTATATGTATAAACAAGTGTCACACCATTATTTTTGCATTTGTGTCACACAGATTTTGCATGTTTCTTAGCAACTACAGCACCAATTGCTTTGAAACTCCACCCAAGGTTTCAGTAACATGAAGTGGCCTCACAGGGCAGGCTTTATATTTATTTTTCTAATAAACTTTGACGAGACTTTGAATATTACTTTTACAGAAAAAAAATCTAAGGCTTATGTGAAGGTTAAACCATGCATTCTTGAACAATTCCTGAAATGCGTAAAAATTTTGTTTTTCAAAAATACTGTGAATTTAGTCATATCCAAACGAAAGAGCTGTTTTGGTCCAAACCAGGAAGTTTCATACCCATGAAATTAAATGATTTCATAGGTAATGCAGTAAACAACTGCTTAATTTAGAGCTAAGTGATTGAAGGTTAGGTCATATGGCACAGATTACCTTACCTTACACCTCTACCGACACTCTTTACTTATCCTTGGAAAAAATATTAAAAAATCAAGTTTTTCTTTGCAAAGAATGAACTTTTCATAATAAATATACACAAGCAGTTTGTTTTCCAAAACAATATATATAAGAAAGCTATACCACATTGAAAGCATGTCATAAGTTAGGTTATAAAAAAGTGCTGATTTTTAGAGCATGGGAAGTTCAAATCAGTATTATTGAAATATATAAATAACAAGATGACATTACCATATTTACAACAAAAAAATGCAATGAATTTTATTGTGGTATAAACATACAAAAATGTCAAGAATAATTATTGCAACAGACCTATCATAAAAGAAACTTTGTTCTGAATAATGCATTGTAAATTATTTAGACTGTTGATATGTAACAACCTTCTAAAGAATGAGAAAAAAATCCTTTACACAAAAGAATAAAAGTTGAGAGTGTACATTTGAGCAGAATATACCAGCATATTTGTTTGTGAATATTACTTTGAAAATACTGTACATTGGGTAAATTTTGCACCAGCTTTATTAAGTCATTTCAAGAACTTGAAAAGCGTGAATACTTGTGTTTTAGGACATAACACGGCATTACCAACTTTTAGTAACATCTTGAAACCAATAAAGCGGGACAGATCTACCTATCATAAAAATCAATAAAACCAATAATCCAATATCATCGCTACCGGACGGATTCGTTGATTTCCGTACTACTTGTTGTTGTTGTAGTAAGACGGGGAAAAATCGATAATTAACATCTTTGGTCATTATCTCATGCATTTACAGGTTGGTGGTTTGCTAAACGATATATTTGAATTGAAAGAAGTTTTGATAATTATTAAAGTGAAAATCGGAACAAGTCGAAAATTTATATAATACTTTATTAATTGTCAAATAAAAGTAATATTTATGAATATGTTATCTAAAATATTTCGATATCGTTACATTTTATACATCGAACGCATAGATTTACTTTCTTTTTAATACATGAAACATCATGCTAACGTATATCTATGTACAGAAAAGAAATATTTACGCACAAGAAACTGACTGTAAATAAAATAAATATTCAAGAATATGAATATGTTATCTAAAATATTTAGAAAGCGTATATACATCCTCTATACGCGCTTTCTTTCACATATTATGAACATTAGAATATATGCTTTTGATTCTAAAATATTTTCAAAATTCTAAACCACTAACGTTTTTCGATTTTCATCGTAAAAGGTAGTAAAAACAACAAATTCTCATGTATTTCCATAACATAAAGTTTGTCAGTAATTAAGTTTTGAAGCCTTCATAAGAAATATAGAATTTTTTCGAGATATTTAAAAAAGTATTTTTGTTGTCGAACGATCTGGAGGCCAGTCGCTTTAAAGAAAAAGAAGTATAGAAATAAGACTTATACTTTTAAAAGGAAATACTTAACCCTTACCATGCTGGACACGACTGTTTCTTCCTTTGTAATCAGTGTTAATCATGATCAGCCTGCACATCCGTGCAGACTGATCATGATCTGCACTGTCTGCCATTCAGCCAGTAATGTTTTTGGTATGCACCCTTTTTATAAATAATAGTACTGTCCAAATTGAAAGATAGACAAGGTCATTATTATAATTTAGCATGGTAAGGATTAAGTTTCTTATATCGTGTCTAAATAGAAATATTATATTTGCATGACTTGAATAGGTACTGCTGACAAATACTACTACAACATTAAATAACAATAACTTCATCAATATCTCAATTTTAGAATAGCAGACTTAACTTAGTAATAACTTAATATTTTTCGTGAAATTTGGGCCAGGATCTTTACTCAGTAAATATTTACGGAACAACGATGTGAATTCTAAATTTGTACTGATTCTACTGTCATACGATTCATGAAATAAGATAAATTATTTTCAATTAAAAATAATTTGATTTATTTATTCAAGAAATACTTGTTATGCTCGTTGCCATGGTCACATGGTTATCTCTCAGTCTTTTCTTATAACTGGTTCCCGACTTTCTGACTGATACGAATTACACATAATTACTGAGCTGAGAACAATCTTAATAACGGCTTATAAAAGCAAAAAACACGTGCAGCCTTTCTCACTTATGTCGTAGTCTACCTGTATAGAACATCGAACTTACAACTTTTCCCTACCCGCCTCAGCCCGCAAAAGCTACCATATTTTTGATTACTAAGATTGTTTCACCTATACTATACCATGTGATAACTATTTTTGGTCAGGAATTGCTGTTGGTTGTATATATTTTCAGGATACCACATTACAAATTTCTGTTGTATCAATGTTGAATTCTGACGGTGTCACCAACTTGTGTACCCAGAGCCATAAGACGAATGCAATTCAGATGTGAAAACAGTATATTGTTATGAAGACTGTGATTTTATCAAATAGATGGTAACAGGCGCCTTAGCGGTACCTGGAATTAATGCTGATGTGAACAGTCATTTGTAATATACTTATTTAGTGTGGACACTGATTTATTGGAAGTGATTTGTCAGTTAATGATCATAGTGCTCGGGTATTTGTTTGTTCTTATTACACATTTTATGTGCATTTATATCGTGTGACAGTTTGTGCTAGCTTAATGGGACAATTATTTGACATTACATGTATACTAAGCAGCATAATTCTGGACATTTAGTGTATTTACTTCATGAAGACGTAATTCTATGCCTAAATAATATAAATGTATGTATATAAAGAGTCGGACAGTCTATCTTAAGGTTTCATTCATATATGTCGCTCTATTTATATGTTGTATATTGCGGTAAAATTCTTATTGGCCGGAAGGTGACCAGGCGTTGCAGTTTCTATGAAGTAAATTTAACAAGTTATCGTTATTTACAATTTCAAATTTCGCTTACTTCGGAATATGGGCGTGACTTCTCTCCTCGATGGCATTCTATTTTGCGTTCAAGAGGAGACATGGCCGTCCGTATTCGGATTTTTCTATCTTATTTCGCAGGTCACTACTTTATGTAAGCTGTTATTGTTACTCTGAGTCACCAGGTTATTTCAATGGTTGTCAACTGGACTGTTACTTCCGGTTACTTGTTTACTTATTGTTGTCGACCCGAATGTTGCTTCCGGTCACTAAGTAGTGGTAAACTCGAATGTTGCTTCGGGTTTGTTTGTAGTCTGTCGTTGACCTGAATGTTGCTTCGGGTCACTAGGTCTGGCCCATGTAGTTTTGGTAAGGCCTAGTCGACGTGTTTGCTGCCAGTAACGCATTACAGGTTCTACCAGCATACCTGGTATCGAGCTGGTAGTGTGATTATGGGTCCTTTGCTTTCAAGGTTGGTACCGATTCATGGTATGGTCAACTTGGAAGCTGGGGTCTATGATTGCACGATCAGTGGGACTCCTTTGGTAATGCGACGCGTAGCAATTGATGGCATTAGTTATATTTTCAAAGGTGACTCGGCGACCGGGATCCTTTTGGCAATTTCACTTGTAATGTTTGGCACGCTTGGTCCCTTCCGGTCGATGAGCTAGCTACCAAATTTGAGTGGCCGACACAACCAAACTTATTAATTTGAAATGATATGAATATACATGTAATTCGTAAGCAATATTTCAAGGTTTTATTATCACGTACCTATATCTATTTGAATATATTGTCGGTACAGATTGGTGACATGTTTAATAAATTTAGAGAAGGCTGTATGAATTGTTTTTTATTTCGAGTAATATCAAATAAGGGTCAACATCGTAAAAACAAATTTCATAAAAGAGAGGGAAAAGACTATATAAAGACAGAAGAAAGTGAAAGACATATATTACAACGCAAAAACCATAAAACCGTCAAAATACCTATCACTTACAGTAAGTGGGGTAGCATATCTTTTATGACCCGCCTTGAAACAACACTGACCGGATATTGTTTACCCCTAGGCAATATTGTAATACACAATAAAAGTCAAAGGGTAATTTTAAGATATCTTTTACAATTAAATCAAATAATAGATATCGCATTTTTTTAAAACGAATGATTAAAAAATGTACCAAAAACATACATTAATTTAAGAATACAGAATAATATATAAAAAGGAGGTTCGGAAAAAAGCAGAATTATCAGTTCATCAAGGCTATCGTTCAAATTAACGTTTGGTCATATTATGAATAATAGAAAATGATTTAAAAAAGAAAAAAGAAACCTTATTAAAAAATCCTATATGAAGAAAAAATGATTACCGCGTCCGAGATCGGACCCGGACCGCCGCGGCAATAAAAATGTCTCCAGATCCTTCGGCAAAAAATAATAAAGGTAACTGGAAATTAATAAATTAATCGTCGTTATATTTCTTAAGAATGCTTTGAAACTCAGTTACTGACAGACAATATTTTACGGAAAGACATGAGAATTAGTTGCTTTAAGTATATTTAGCGATGAAAATTAAAAGCATTTGTATATTTAATGCGAATTGAACGCTAAATCCTCCCTAGCGTTATGTTAAACGACAGCGGATCTAAGTTTCGGCGTTTCTGAGTTCAACAATCAATTTGTTTACAATTTCATTTTTTTTTTTTTTTGTCAATGTAAAGTTGCCTACAATTTATAGACTTTGAGCTATAACAATTTGTACCGACAAAGTCAGACTAGCAGACGATAATATTTTCCGTAACAGCTTCCGAGTACTTACGGATGACGGCGGAAAAAGCCGGAATATTTTAAGAAATGTTCACTGTACACACTAAAATGCAAAAAGGACCAAACAAATCATTATAAAATCTAAAACAAATTACACATAACGAAAATTGAATAATTTTTCTACATTTTTAGGGGTATCGAATTTTTTATTTTTTGAGGAAAATATCTCATTTTATCTGTTATATTTGAAAAAGTCAGTTTCTTTTTACCCGTTTCCTACAGAGTCTATATGAACTGAGGTGGGTCTATTTAAAGTCAAAAAGGACCAACCAAATATTAAAATATTTTTTTAAAAAAATATTCATAATATCCGGAATAAATTAAACTTTAATTTGTGGGGTATCGAATTTTTGATTTCCAAATAGAACTTTTTCTATTTAAGTTTAAGTGTTTTTTTCCTTCTTTGTTTATATAGGCAAAGTTATTGATTTTCCAATAGATCGATGTTACTAAAAGTTGGTAATGATTATTATTCATAAATAATATTATTCTAATTTTCTAGTGGCATCTTTCGTGAATGTTGGCAAAAGTAAAATCATTGCAACTATTATCTAATCTACATTAAATGCAAAACTGTCACTGAAATGTTAGGAGTTTACAGTTACAATAGACTTGATAAAATATTTTACAAAATGTTTTTTATTATTAAGTATTTGATATGCAATTTAAGTATTTCACAGCCATACTGTTCAGATTAAAGATGAAACAGAAAACACTAACAAGAGTGTTTAATATCTATATGTTTTAGGCCTTTATTTTTTTCATTATTTTAGGAACGCCACAAACACAGGTGAAATTGGGAAAATGGTCTCAGAATTGGGAAAAATTGGAAGCTACCATAACATATGTAAAGATATTTAAGTGTGTAATATTTGCAAAGTTTGGATGGCACTTTAATAATTGTTCAACAGTATATATAATTCATGATTTTAAAGTAATTATGTGTGTTGGAAAGCCTAAGTTATTGCTAAAAGAAGAACAAGTATTTACTGAATTACCAGGTACAACTAGAAGTAAAACCTTGCAATTTTACTGTATTACTGCTCATTTTGTCTTTTTATATTCCTTGACTTTTCTCAGTCTATTCTATAGTATTGTAAAATCTTAATCAAATCATACAAAAGTGTACTCTACATGACACAAACATTTTTGATATGGAGATGAACAACTACTTTAATAAAACAGGAAGAAATATCAGAATAATCAAATATTTGATATAAACATATACAACTACCTTAAATAACAAAAACATAAGACATATCAGAATCACATTTCTTCATTAGTCTATCACATGACAGTAAAGCTGCTGAATATCAATTTTTGATTCATAAAATAATGATAATATAACAACATAATATGCAATAATTTGAATGATGAATCATATTACAATATTTTCATACAGTCTTGAGTATTATGGATTGCATCTATTACAAACCTAGAACTATAGTACATGTACATATTTTAAAATATGCAGTAACTGGTACAATAACCATTCCATGTCTACTTCTAAATTTCCTCATCTATAAAAACTACTGTAGCATAATGTATTTTTCTGACAAAATCTTAGAAAAACACTGTATTTTTACAAAGAACTACATGGCATAAAACAAAACAAGCAAACATGACAAAAAATGTGGGCAGTGACACAGTGAAACTCAAATTATCTAAGCATACATCTTGATACTGTCACTATGTAAATGAAACGAGTTTGTATTTGACCACAGAACAAAATTATAGTAAATATCATGGTGATTCAAGCATTTAAATCATGGTGATTCAAGCATTTATACGGAAATCAGATATTTTTTTTGAAGTTAGAAGTTTGTGACTTTTAAATTATTATCAAATTAAGTGTGCAAAAAACACAATTTATGGTGTATGAGCTTAAAAATATGTATACTGTTATATCTGTTTTTGCTGGGTGTAACATCATGCTTATGCAAATACTGTATATGGCAACTGTTCAAATTTTTGTAGTAAAGGAAGACCCCAGGTGCCCCAAAGCATTATTTCAGGCATGGGAGGTGAAGGGGGGATTGGTGGGTGGGTGGTGGGGGGGGGCAACTAGGTAGAACCACTGACCTTCTGTAAGCCAGCTGAATGAAGTCCCCAGATAAAAAGAACTCCACACCCAAAGCAAGATTTCAAACCCACAGCGGTGAGGAGCAAGAAATCAAAAGTCAGCGACTTTAACCGCTTGGCCATGGAAGCCCCTGTAAAATAATGTGGACTTCTTACAACAACAACAACACTTTAGCAAGTATTTATTTTGGCGGATACTTTCAGTTCTAAAGCTAGTAAGACGAAAATAAATCTCTCTTTAAGATTTCTGATTTTACAGGACTTGCACATATTTATCATCATCTAAAATCACTGTACTCCCACTGACATCAACATCTATCCAATATTGTGTACTTTTAAGTCTTACTTACCCTATCAAGGTAGACAATCCCTGTATACAGAGTTTAATACCATCAGTGAATAATCAATCAATAAGAAAATTGTTACTGTGACAACAGTTACTTAAATGATATGGAAATAGCTAATGTGGGAGAAATTAATTAACAAGTGAGACCTAAATGGAGTTGTTTTTCTCAAATAACAGCAGATAGACTGGTACATGTAGTCAGCTTACCAATAGAAAAACAGACTGGTGTCAGAAACATCATTTCTAGATTTTTTATATACAAACTGGATCTGTTCTTTTATATGATAGGGAAAAAAATGTCCAGACGAACAGTCAGTTAAAATGTTGAAAAAAACCTGTGACAGACAGGTTTTTATAATCTAAATGCTAAATAAGCTACAGAAATGACAATGCAACAACCTGGCATTATTTATTGTTACTGCTGATTCTCCTCTGCCATTTTCTGGTCTAGAAGAGAACACAAGTGCCCATATAATTTAAATATCAAGTTCAGTGTAAAGGGTTATACACTGTACATGAATTTCACAGTAACATTTGTCTATTCTAAAGCAGTTATTAAAACAAGAGGACCATGATGGTCCTGAATCGCTCACCTATCTCCACATGACCCAGTGTTCAACTGAGTATGACATCGTTATTTCTATTATTTGACATAGTGACCTAGTTTTTGAGCACATGTGACCTAGATATCATCAAGATAAAAAATTCTGACCAATTTTCATGAAGATTCATTGAAAAATATGGCCTCTAGAGAGGTCACAAGGTTTTTCTATTATTTGACCTAATGACCTAGTTTTTGAAGGCACGTGACCCACTTTTAAACTTGACCTAGATATCATCAAGGTGAACATTCTCACCAATTTTCATGAAGATCTCGTGAAAAATATGGCCTCTAGACAGGTCACAAGGTTTTTCTATTTTTCGACCTACTGTCCTAGTTTTTGACCGCACATGACCCAGATACGAACCTGACCTAGATATCATCAAGCTGAACATTCTCACCAATTTTCATGAAGATCCATTGAGAAATATGGCCTCTAGAGAGGTCACAAGGTTTTTTCTATTTTTAGACCTACTGACCTAGTTTTTGACCCCACGTGACCCAGTTTCGAATCTGAATTAGATATCATCAAGATGAACATTCTGACCAATATTCATGAAGATCTCATGAAAAATATGGCCTCTAGAGAGGTCACAAGGTTTTTCTATTTTTAGATCTACTGACCTAGTTTTTAACCCCACGTGACCCAGTTTCGAACTTGACCTAGATATCTTCAAGGTAAACATTCTGACCAATTTTCATGAAGATCCATTGAAAAATATCGCCTCTAGAGAGGTCACAAGGTTTTCCTATTTTTAGACCTACTGACCTAGTTTTTGACCGCACATGACCCAGTTTCAAACTTGACCTAGATATCATCAAGGTGAACATTCTGACCAATTTTCATGAAGATCTCATGAAAAATATGGCCTCTAGAGAGGTCACAAGGTTTTTCTATTTTTAGATCTACTGACCTAGTTTTTAACCCCACGTGACCCAGTTTCGAACTTGACCTAGATGTCATCAAGATGAACATTCTGACCAATTATCATGAAGATGCATTGAGAAATATGGCCTCTAGAGAGGTCACAAGGTTTTTCTATTTTTAGACCTAATGACCTAGTTTTTGACCCTACGTGACCCAGTTTCAAACTTAACCTAGATATCATCAAGATAAACATTCTGACCAATATTCATGAAGATCTCATGAAAAATATGGCCTCTAGAGAGGTCACAAGGTTTTTCTATTTTTAGACCTACTGACCTAGTTTTTGACCCCACGTGACCCAGTTTCGAACTTGACCTAGATATCATCAAGGTGAACATTCTGACCAATTTTCATGAAGATCTTGTGAAATATATGGCCTCTAGAGAGGTCACAAGGTTTTTCTATTTTTAGACCTACTGACCTAGTTTTTGACGGCACGTGACCCAGTTTCGAACTTGACCTAGATATCATCAAGATGAACATTCTGACCAACTTTCATAAAGATCCCATGAAAAATGTGACCTCTAGAGTGGTCACAAGCAAAAGTTTACGGACGGACGGACGACGGACACCGCGCGATCACAAAAGCTCACCTTGTCACTTTGTGACAGGTGAGCTAAAAAATCAAAATAATAAAAACATAGACATAAACAAGTTTCAGTTTCAGTTACAAAAATGGGCAACAATTTATAGTCTTAGAAATGTCCCTTTTTACGATGCTTAATGAGATAAAAGATTACACTAGAAAAATTGTGAAGTTAAAAACAGGGCATTACTTTGTGTAAAAAAAAAACCAATGTTATGGGACCTAAGAATTGCATGTCATATCACCACAATGAATGAGTGTGTTAAGTATCAGACCATTCCCACAAGTGGTTATCAAGATACCAGTTAACAAACAAAAACGTAACCAAAAATTACAAAGTTGAAAAGGGACATAACTTTGTTAAATGCAAAATAGAGTTATGGCACAGTGAACAAATGTGAAAAGTTTCAATCCATTCCCAATAGTGGATGCTGAGATACTGGCTACACACAAAACTTAACCAAACAATTGCTAAACCAAGAAAGGGACAATACTTTGTAAAAATTTAAAACAGAGTTATGGAACCTCTGCAATGTAAGTCAAATAATCACAGTGCACAAGTAGTGTGTGAAGTTTCAATCCATTCAAAATTGTGGATATGAGATACCAGCTTACATACAAAACTTAACCAAAATGGGACCCTGATGCAGATGCCGACACGCAACACATGGGTGAGTCCAATAGCTCTACATATTCTTGGAACAGTCAAACTAAAAATCTTTTCCACAGCTTGGTAACACTTTTTAATATCTCACACCTAAATATGCTGCATCACAGAATTGAAAATGTGACCTGGTCTTATTTCCCTTAACTTTCTTGCTTCCCTTTTCTTCAGCATAAGCTCCTGACGACTCATACCTTCTATCTCCTTCACATCATGGACCAATTTGACAGAGTCACTGTGAATATTTCTATCTATATCAGTATTAAAGACACAAATTTTCAAGTGATTTGCTATTGCACTAGAACTGTTGTCATGGAAACGCCACTGACGTATAGGCTGAAATCCAACACTATATTGCCATTTCTGAAACAAACAAATTTGATACAGTTTTCTATTAACACCTTTTCATCTTGAAAACATCATTAAACATGTACTCTGCATGACTTTACTGCATTTCTTTCTAAATCTTTATTATTTTATAAAGTGAAGGTGCAGGGCCTCTGTGCCGAGTGGTTGAAGTTGCTGACTTAGAATCACTTGCCCCTCGTATACTTTCGGGGCGTTGAATTCTTCATGTGAGGAAGCTATCCAGCTGGCCTACGGAAGGTTGGTGGTTCTATCTAGGTGCCCGCCCATGATGAAATAATGCATGGAGGGGCACCTGGGATCTTCGTCTACCATTAAAGCTGGAAAGTCTCTATATGACTTATAACTGTGTTGTTGCAACGTTAAACTGAACAAAAATATGGTGAAGGTGAGTACCAACTTCACAAAAATTACTTGTTTCAAAATTTAACAAGAGCACCGCCTTGCGGGTGCTGACGCTCATCTGATTTTTTTTAGTGTAATAGAAATATTGTCCTACCCATGATTTTCTAAGTCTAAAAAGGGCCATCATTCTTGCAAAAAGCAGGATAGAGTTATGTTTCTTGATGTACAGTGTCCACTTATGATGGTGAAAAACTGTTGCAAGTTTTAAAGCAATAGCTTTGATAGTTTATGAGAAAAGTTGACTTAAACATAATACTCAACCAAGAAAATGATTTTCTAAGTCCAAAAGGGGCAATAATTATTGCAAAAAGCAGGATGGAGTTATGTTGCTTGCTGTACAGGGTCAGCTTATGATGGTGAACAAGTGTTGCAAGTTTCAAAGCAATAGCTTTGATAGTTTAAGAGAAAAAGTTGACCTAAACATAAAACTTAACCAAGAAATCTGATATTTTCTAAGTCCAAAAGGGGCCATAAATCTTGCAAAAAGCAGGACGGAGTTATGTTTCTTGCTGTACAGGGTCAACTTATGATGGTGAACAAGTGTTGCAAGTTTTAAAGCAATAGCTTTGATAGTTTAGGATTAAAGCTGACCTAAACATAAAACTTAACCAAGAAAACTGATTTTCTAAGTCCAAAAGGGGCAATAAATCTTGCAAAAAGCAAGATGGAGTTATGTTTCTTGATGTACAGGGTCAGCTTATGATGGTGAACAAGTATTCCAAGTTTCAAAGCAATAGCTTTGATAGTTTAGGAGAAAAGTTGACCTAAACATAAAACTTAACCAAGAAATCTGATATTTTCTAAGTCCAAAAGGGGCCATAAATCTTGCAAAAAGCAAGATGGAGTTATGTTTCTTGCTATACAGGGTCAGCTTATGATGGTGAACAAGTATTCCAAGTTTCAAAGCAATAGCTTTGATAGTTTAGGAGAAAAGCTGACCTAAACATAAAACTTAACCAGGCAACGCCAACGCAGACGCCGACGCCGACGCCAACAACCGCTCAAGTGATGACAATAACTCATCATTTTTTTTCAAAAAATCAGATGAGCTAAAAATGACACAGAATGCTAAAAATCAATATCTTATGCTAATTAAACCTTGTGAACACTCCCAGTGCTCTCAAGCCATTTTTTCATTCAACATTTGAGCCGCACCATGAGAAAACCAACATAGTGCATTTGCGACCAGCATGGATCCAGACCAGCCTGCGCATCTGCGCAGTCTGGTCAGGATCCATGCTGTTAGCTAACAGTTTCTTTTTAAATTGCAATACGCTTTGAAAGTGAACAGCATGGATCCTGACAAGACTGCACAGATGCACAGGCTGGTCTGGATCCATGCTGGTTGCAAATGCACTATTTTTTACTAAAATATTTTATATTTAGATATTGACTTTAAATGTAGGAAATCCTCATCAAATATTTTTAACTCTACTTAATGTATAAATTAATTTTGTATCAGTGCAACATTCATAATTAAACATGCAGTAATAGTTGATTGTTTAAAAACTTCCAGTTTTTTAGTGGTAGTTCACACTGATTTATACTGTGTTCAGTTGTACATGCATACAGTGTGGGCATGTTCTAATCTCTGGCCTGGCCTGGCCCGATGAGCCCAATTTTCGACTGGGCCGGGCCAGGCCAGGCCAGGCCAGATTTTATTGTACACAGAGAAATGAATGGCATGAAATCAAAATATACAATTACAATAGCAGGCAGTATTAACCTGCATTGTTTACTTGCTGCATGTCAAACAAAATGAGAAACCAGTCCCCTGGAGAATCATTAATTAGCCATCATTCATCTTATTTGAAATACAGATTTGCACTGAAGAAAATGGTGTAACTAAATGATAACTACCCATTTTTTTCTGTGATCAAATTATTTAAAGTCAGCTTTAACACTTGGTTTTAAAACTAATGGCTAATTTCATTGATAAGTTTACCTGCTGCAATATAACTGAATATTTGCATGCATCTCTTTGGGAATTGTAATTACAGGTTGTGTCCCTACTATCCTTAGCTGACCTTTTAACTGTTCAGTTGAACTTTTAATGTGTTTGGTTTAGTTAAGCTGATGTTCAATTTATGGAAGAGTAATAAAAATAATATTCATTGTGGGACCTCTAACTCATTGTCAGGGTGTTGGCATTTTAGCTTATTGATATTTGTCTTGCACAAAAAAAATAATGGTGCATTGTGTTTATGTTATTTCTAAGTGATATATTTAATGCTAAAAGATGCTCTTGAGCCTGTTTCACAAAACTTTGTAGGATTTTTTTCCACATACTTAGATCAATATAAAACAATCTTACAAAAATATTCAGTATATGTATAACCTAAACTACAAAATTTATATATCGCTTCCCCGCACCATACTATCCCAGGTTCTAGAACGGATGTAGCATTATTTTAGAAATTGAAAGTTGTTGTCCGTTAGTATTGACAGGTGCCACTCTTTATTTTACACCATATTTGTAACCTGAAAATATCTAAATTGACCAAAATAACATGCAAAGTTTACCAATGACACAGTGGTGTAGTGATAAGTTCTGCGACTTTCACACATGTTACCATGGGTTCGATTTCAATTCAGATTGTTTTCATTAAATCAATATAATATCATTTTATTGATACTGGTTTTATAATTTTATTCTTACAACATTTCATGGTAATAACTTGTATGTAGAAGAATGTCAAATACTTGTGTATTTCTTTCAAAAAATGAACAATAAATCATAAGTGACAATTCCTGCATTCTAAGTTTACAGAGGAAATTAAAAAAAAAAAATGATAATGAAAATGGTCAAACAGGTCACGGTTTCGAACTTACAGTCCCGAGATTGGTAGCTGAACATTTTGTCAGCACAACTTTATCTGCATGTACGACCTGGCAGTAAAGAAATGTTTATACCGGTATTTTATTTGGTTTTCAATATTTATATATTTATTTATGTTTGGGCACCGATTTTTTACGGAAGCATATGGAATATTCTTGAGTGCTAGTTCAATAATTTCGGACAATACTAAATAATCCTCAATAGACAAAATAATGAACTTAGTTAGCTTATTCAATTGGGGGAAAACCAAGCCACCAGTCAAGAGTCAATTGAGGTGGAGATCCCCTGATAATAGTCATAACAATTAATCAGGCATCACCTTTAAATTAAACATAATAGTTATGTTAGCTACAGGCTTATTCCCAGGTGTATAATTTTACAGAGTGGGAGTTCAAAATGTATTTATATAATGTCTGAAATACCTAAACTTATTCCAAAAGTCAGATTTTAAAGAAGTTATAAAAATCACTTTCACCTTTAACGAAATTGAAATCTATGGCCTGGCCTGGCCCGGCTCGGTCAAAAATTGGGCTCATCGGGCCAGGCCAGGCCAGGCCAGGCCGGGCCAGGCCAGGCCAGAGATTAGAACATGCCTACAGTGTGTACTGTTTTTAACCTAATGCATAGTACTGTTAATACACATAAAGTCTTTAATTTCATGTTTACATAAACTATATGTAGTTTTAGTTCATGTTTTCAAATACAAAATTTGGGTCTAGTATATCTTTAATTTTAATTTAATTCCAAACAACCTGCTGACAAAAAAAATCATTTGTTAGGACAGTAACTTAAAAAAAAATGTTTTTAAAATCATTTATTTAAACAATCTCCCCTCTTCCATACAGTGAAGTTGGTACCCACCTTATTAGCCGGTCTAGTATTTTTTCCTTTTATCAAACATATCTTGTCCATGTGAGAACCTCTCATCATCCGCAAAATCATAAATCATCTGGAACGGTTCTTCCTTCACGTTTTTATCTACATGTTGATTGAACGGACAGATCTTAAGGTGTTCCTGTATGGGAGAACCATTTTCTTTGAAGTCCCAGTCTAAAATGGGGCTAAAGGACGTACTGAATTGCCATCTCTGTAAAAATTTACCAAAAATTTCTTCAACTATAGTATGGATTAACAGCAGAGTACTGGTATATTATCTCTGTTAATTAGTGTTTTTTCACATCTGTTGTAGTTAAAGATATTATATAACAATAACTACTTTCCCACTTTTCCACCAGTATACAACACAGACTGATACTGGTTGTGGCAATTTGTTTGAAGCTTTAGTACCCCTGTGTCTTAACATGCTATCAAAAAAAAATTCCAGGGAATTTTTGTTGTTGAAATATTTACTTAAATACCGAATCAGTTCTTCTTCAATGCTATCCAATTGTCAAGTCTTATTCTAAAGACAAAAAACAAAACAAAATGGTACTGCTTAAATTCTTGCAGGAAAGAATATCACAATAAACTAGAGCTGCTTTTGAGAAAAACACATTGTCTCCCACAACTGCCTAATCATCTGAATAGTAAGTCTGTCTTTATACTGTTTACTCACAGAAAATATACCTTTGATAGTTTTGGAGTAAGTTTTGGAGTAAATGGCCTTTCATTATGTATCTGAGTCAACCATGCACCAAGACATGTAGCACTGGCATCAGTATTTTCGGTAGTTCATGAGAAGTAGTCATTAAAAGGTAATTTTACTATTAGCCCTAGCACTCCTACTCCTAAAAGGAGCCAATGCCCCCATTTGAACAAATCTGAGAGAGGACCTTATAGTAATCCTACATACCATGTCTGCCAAGAGCCCCCATTTGTATAAATTTGGTAGATGACCTTATAATGATGCTATAGACCAAATTTGATGAAAATCAATTAAGTGGTTCGTGAGAAGAAGTGGTTTAAAGGTATTTCTTATTTTGGCTGTAGCTGCCCCTAAAAGGGACCAAGTGGCAAGTGCCCCCATTTAAACAAACTTGGGAGAGGACATTATAATGATGCTACAGACGAAGTTTGATGAAGATCCTTCAAGCGATTCATATAAAGAAGTCTTTTAGAGGCATTTCTGTTTTTAGTTTCAGTGGCCCCTAAAAGGGACCAAGTGCCCCCATTTGAACAAAACTGGGAGAGGAACTTATAATGATGCTACAGGCCAACTTTGATGAAGATGCTTTAAGTGGTTCATGAGAAGAAGTCCTTTAAAGCCTTTAGGTATTTCTAATTTTGACTCTAGCGGCCCGTAAAAGGGGCTAAGTACCCCCATTTGAACAATCTTGAGGGAGGACCTTATAATGATGCTACAGACCAAGTTTGATGAAAATCCTTCAAGCAGTTATGAGGAGAAGTCGTTTAAAGGTATCTCTAGTTTTAGCTCTAGCGACCCTAAAAGGGGCCAAGTGCCCACATTTGAACAAACTTAGGAGAGGACCTTATAATGATGCTACAGACCACCAATTTTGATGAAGATCCATTAACCAGTTCATGAGAAGAAGTTTTTCAAAGGTTTTTTAATTTTTAGGTCTAGCAGCCCCTAAAAGAGGTCCAAGGTGAACCATATGAACAAACATAAGCGGTCCATGCAAAGATGCTACTGACCAAGTTTGGTGTAATTCTCACCAGTACCGGTAGTTTCAGAATAGAGATGTGTAAGTAAAAATATTGACGCAGGACCCAAGATGCAGGATGATGGACGCAGGACTATCCTTCTATACTAATAACTCACCCTGAACAAAGTTCAGGTGAGCTAAGAGTGAAATCAGTGAATCACTTACTGATGAAATCAACCACATAGAAAGTCCGAGATGCATAAACTGTATGAAAAGAAGGCAGACTTTGAAAAAAAAAATGTAAACATGAAAAAAGTAACCAATACCTTGTAAGTCACATTCCACAATGGCCCCGATCCTGCGGGACTTCTCTTCTCCCAGACTAGTGAGACAATTCCACGTTCATCCAGCAGACTGCAGCACACACTCTGCAGAAGTTTACATGTCATTGACAAATGTTGGATACTAAAACTGTCTAAATTCCTTGCTATATTTTGCAGTACTTCAAATGGTAAGTCTGTCAACGAATGTAAATGTCCATCAAATTCTTTTTGTAGCTTCACTGGCGACACTTCTCGTGATTCCGATTTATATCTCGGGATCACTCGAACTACTGAATCACATTTGTACGAGGTAAGTATCTCTGGGGTAGCCTCCCTTAAACGTTTACGACCAGTCGTTGTCCTAATATCTTCCTCCTCTGTTAGATTTTTTTCACTTCGATCTCTGGACGTTTCAAACTGTTCCTCTTCACATAACCCAAAACTCTGAAGTACTGGACTGTGTACAATGACTCCGGTGGGGTTTTTGGGTTTAAACCTTTGGAAAGCAAAAGTGCACCCAAGATAGGATAATGGGCAACGCTGTTCGAACCAGCTATTTAGATTACACTGAATATCTGAATGAAAGTTCTTAACGTGCCATGGATATTCATCTCTGCGGAACTCGCGACCACAAAGAAATGTGAACATTTTTAATGGCTTTGGCTGGTAAGATGAAATAAAATGCATAGTTAGATCTAAACCAAGGATTTCAAAAAGTTTTTTCTCTGTATAGAAAACTTCAAGCTCATCTTCCTCTTCATTGTTGTTAGCAGTCAATGGACTGTCATTTTGCATGTATGATATGTCGCTTGAAGTATTATTAGAATCATGTATATTCGTTGCTTCAAGTTTTTTATTTATCTGATCTGTGTCTTGATCAGTATTGCTTGACATTTCCTTCATCTTTGCTATTTCTGCTAAACGTTTCAATCCTTGTCTACCTGTCACATAATCCAGGGCTTTAGTCAAACTTTCAGTGGTTTGTTTTGAAGCTGCATAAAGCTGATTTGTACTGTTTGAAGACAACTGATTCAATATGGTTTGTTGCAAGCCAGGTGGGGACTGGGTTAGGTCCCAGGGAGTTCCTGATTCATCGTCTGAAAGCTGGGAAGTTTCAGAAGTGGGACTGTCAAGAACACTGGAGTGGGACTGAATAGGCACTGCTGGGTAGCACTGTGTCAGGGGATTGCGCAATATTCTTCTAGTCTTTCGAGGTGTTTTGAATGAATCCATCAACATTCTTTGATCTCTAAGAGCAAATGCAACATCAATCTGACCACACTTAACATGTGGATTTTTGAAAGGCATTGGGGCTTTCCAACCTTTGTCCTGAGAATGCATTGGCCAGCGATTCCACTCTCGAGGGCACAGCACCACACTTGCTGGACACACTGGTAAATGTCCAGATATTTTCTCCCTGGTCAGTTCAATTGGACACCCATTCACGAAGTTTATGCAAGGAACCTTCTCTTTCAGACATATTTTCTTGTGGTCCTCACTTTTACAGTTATGGAATCGAAAGCCACAGCCTGCTTGGCAGTAGATAAGAGCACAGGATGTGATGTCATCTGGTTTCATCATACAGTTCATACGGTGGCAGGAAGTACAGTGCTCATGGCTGGCAGCCATCTTGGTTTGAAAACACACTAAACACACGTGCAAGCTATCTGCAATTACAGAAATGGGAGTTTTATGGTTGTGATATAAAAAAAAACACAAGCAAGCTCACCTATTTGAAAGAGTTCTCCGTCTTTAACTCTTACCATGCTGGACACGACTGGTTCTGCCTTTGCGGTCAGTGTAGATCATGATCAGCCTGCACCTTTTTGGTAAGCACCCCTTTTAACAGTTAATGGTACTGTCCAAATTGGAAGATGGACAAGTTCATTATAGGAATTTAGCATGGGAAGGGTTAACTGATTTACATTTACATATATCAGTTGAATATACACCAGTGATTTATAAAATGAATGCATCCAACATAGCTAGCATCAACCAACTTGGCTGCTTTCACAACATTCTGTAAAGGAAGTGTCTAGAAGTGCCTAGCCTGTGTTCTAGCCATCTGCCGATCCAGTATTAAACCAGACACCTAATCTGCCATCAGGGGGTATTCTAGGCAACTGGTAATCATTTTATTTGATATGAATTATGTATTTGTCTATTAAACTATTGTAATATATTTCAGATAAACTGAATAATAAAGTCAGTGACATCACAAGCGACATTTCTTTTCATCAGCTGTTCATTGTTTAAAATTTCCTACAAACATTAATTTAATATCTAATTAGCTGGCTGATTATTCTTGTCAGTTAATCCCATTATACAATTAATTTGAATTTTGACCACGAAAATGTTTATAGCTGCTCAAAACTCTTGTCTCAAAGTGTCATACAGGTGATATAAACAACATAATCATGTAATCGATCATGCGCAACCTTGCATCGATTTTCTGATGTACAGATATGATTTTTATATCCCTGAGAAAAATTTCATCGCCAATTTTTTGGAGTATTTTTTTGTTTGTGCCACCAAAATTCGCCAACTGAAGATTTTCAGCACCAGAATTTATTTCTTGTCGCATTTGGTGCCATTGGCGACTCACAGTGGTAACCCTGAATATTTGCGCAAAATGTAGGCTTACTGTTTACTGAAAAAGAGATATCATGATATCGTTCACAGGCAGAAAACACTTGTTTTGTTCAGTTGTATGAAGATTTGTTTGTTTGTTTTGGGTTTATCGCCGTATTTTAACAGTATGTCAGTTACGAAACAGTGAACAGTTAACCTAACCAATGTTTCTGGAATTCTGTACCAGTACAAACCTGTTTTCCGCAAGTAACTGCCAACGTCCCCACATGAACCAGAGGTGTCAGACAAATAATTTCAGACAAAATGTCTTTTATCATATCGTCATGGAGAACATTAGTCAAACTAATCCGACGCATACAGTTTGTTTTATATTGTGATGGTCAAACTGTAACTGTGGCTGCAAATGTCAGAAATTAACAGGAGCTCGTAGAACAAGAAATGCCCCCCTTGATGCATTAAGTAATTGCACAAGGACAGACATTATTTTGTAACTGTACACAAAAATTCTACTGTTCTAGGTCAATGTGACCTTGACCTTTGACCTATTGACCTAAAAATCAATAGGGGTCATATGCTGATCATGATCAACCTCCCTATTAAGTTTCGTGATCCTAGGCTCAAACGTTCTTAAGTTATTGTCCGGAAATGGTTTAACTGTTCCAGGTCAATGTGACCTTGACCTTTATTGTACTGACCTCAAAATCAATAGGGGTCATCTGATGGTCATGACCATCCTCCCTATCAACTTTCATGATCATAGGCTGAAGCGTTCTAGAGTTATCATCTGGAACCCATTTAAATGTTCCGGGTCACTGTGACATTGACCTTTGACCTACTGACCTCAAAATCAATAGGGGTCATCTGCTGGTCATGATTAACCTCCCTTTAACTTTCAAGATCCTAGGCCCAAGCATTCTTTAGTTATCATCTGGAAACTGTTTAACTGTTCCTGGTCACTGTGACCTTGATCTTTGACCTTGTGTCAAAATTCATAGGGGTTATCTGCTTGTTATGACCAAAACCCCTATAAACTTTTATGATCCTGGGCCCAAGCACTCCTGAGTTATCATCCAGGGGTCACACTGAGGGTTTTTTTCTCTGAGCCACTGCTTTTTCCGAAGATAAAATTATGAGGCTAACAACGGCGAAGCGCATAGCATTTACGTTCTTGTAGGACTACATTATATGTACCAAAGTACTCATACCACTCAAGAAATTAATGTAGTTATTACATATTTCTTAGTAACCCTTTAAAAAGCTATTTAGAAAATTAATTTTTGTTAACTTCTAAAATTATCATTTTTATAAACATCTGCCATTTAATAAAAAAAATTCAGAGCATGACATTTAAAATAAAGATGTCAAAAAAGAAGAAATTTTGTTTAAGCAGTGTCTTATTTTGCACATTGCCTATGAGTGGGGAATGCGGGTTAGGACGGCCCAAATCCAAAACGGCCCAGTCCAGGACGGCCCAGATATATTAAATATACCGTAATATACCGTTATGACAAATTAAAGATGCTATTTTGTAAGATCATAGTTGATTTAGAATAAAATTATATTAAGGGACAATTATTTTTTCTGATTTAATAATCGCTATTCACTTCTTAATTGCTAGAATTAAATAATTTATTTTTGCTTTTTAAGTGTCTAATGATCGTATCTATATAACGATATAAAATAAATTTAAATAAGACATAAAAGTTAAAACAAGAGGACCATGATGGTCCTGAATCGCTCACCTATCTCCACATGACCCAGTGTTCAACTGAGTATGACATCGTTATTTCTATTATTTGACATAGTGACCTAGTTTTTGAGCACATGTGACCTAGATATCATCAAGATAAAAAATTCTGACCAATTTTTATGAAGATCCATTGAAAAATATGGCCTCTAGAGAGGTCACAAGGTTTTTCTATTATTTGACCTAATGACCTAGTTTTTGAAGGCACGTGACCCACTTTTAAACTTGACCTAGATATCATCAAGGTGAACATTCTCACCAATTTTCATGAAGATCTCGTGAAAAATATGGCCTCTAGAGAGGTCACAAGGTTTTTCTATTTTTCGACCTACTGACCTAGTTTTTGACCGCACATGACCCAGTTATGAACCTGACCTATATATCATCAAGCTGAACATTCTCACCAATTTTCATGAAGATCCATTGAGAAATATGGCCTCTAGAGAGGTCACAAGGTTTTTTCTATTTTTAGACCAACTGACCTAGTTTTTGACCCCACGTGACCCAGTTTCGAATCTGACTTAGATATCATCAAGATGAACATTCTGACCAATATTCATGAAGATCTCATGAAAAATATGGCCTCTAGAGAGGTCACAAGGTTTTTCTATTTTTAGATCTACTGACCTAGTTTTTAACCCCATGTGACCCAGTTTCGAACTTGACCTAGATATCTTCAAGGTAAACATTCTGACCAATTTTCATGAAGATCCATTGAAAAATATCGCCTCTAGAGAGGTCACAAGGTTTTCCTATTTTTAGACCTACTGACCTAGTTTTTGACCGCACATGACTCAGTTTCGAACTTGACCTAGAAATCATCAAGGTGAACATTCTGACCAATTTTCATGAAGATCCATTGAGAAATATGGCCACTAGAGAGGTCACAAGGTTTTTCTATTTTTAGATCTACTGACCTAGTTTTTGACCCCACATGACCCAGTTTCGAACTTGACCTAGATATCATCAAGGTGAACATTCTGGCCAATATTCATGAAGATCTCATGAAAATTATGGCCTCTAGAGAGGTCACAAGGTTTTTCTATTTTTAGATCTACTGACCTAGTTTTTAACCCCACGTGACCCAGTTTCGAACTTGACCTAGATATCATCAAGATGAACATTCTGACCAATTTTCATGAAGATGCATTGAGAAATATGGCCTTTAGAGAGGTCACAAGGTTTTTCTATTTTTAGACCTAATGACCTAGTTTTTGACCCTACGTGACCCAGTTTCGAACTTGACCTAGATATCATCAAGATAAACATTCTGACCAATATTCATGAAGATCTCATGAAAAATATGGCCTCTAGAGAGGTCACAAGGTTTTTTTATTTTTAGACCTACTGACCTAGTTTTTGACCCCACGTGACCCAGTTTCGAACTTGACCTAGATATCATCAAGGTGAACATTCTGACCAATTTTCATGAAGATCTTGTGAAATATATGGCCTCTAGAGAGGTCACAAGGTTTTTCTATTTTTAGACCTACTGACCTAGTTTTTGATGGCACGTGACCCAGTTTCGAACCTGACCTAGATATCATCAAGATGAACATTCTGACCAATTTTCATAAAGATCCCATGAAAAATGTGACCTCTAGAGTGGTCACAAGCAAAAGTTTACGGACGCACGCACGGACGGACGCACGGACGGACGACGGACACCGCGCGATCACAAAAGCTCACCTTGTCACTTTGTGACAGGTGAGCTAATAAAAGATATGGCTTATTTTCGTACTTCCTATCCATATTTATTTATCTTTTATGGGCATTTAATTGCTTTAATTGCTTTAAAAATTAATTAATGTTCATTTTATAGATGCTTTTTTCGTGTCCTTCCCTGTTGTCCAATTATATGTATAATAAAATTTGTTGTCATTTTTGCTATGTAAATAAATAAAACATAAATAAAAAGAATTATTTGAAATTCTTGGTTATTCTTGGTTATTAATGAAAACTGGTCCGTCATGGTATGGGCCGTCTTGGTTTTGGGCCGTTTTGGTGTAGGACCGTCATGGATTTGGGCCGTTTTGACCCGTCACCATGAGTGGGTGGGGTTTGATGCCTTCGCATGTTTTATTCTCAACAAGAGCTCGTCGAACACGAAATGCCCCCCTTGATGCATTCAGTAATTGCACAAGGAACAGAAATTATCTGCTCACTGTAAACACAAATTCCATTTCGGAACACAAAACTATGCAAGTGGTCCAAATTTGAAGCCTGTACCTTCAGAAATGTGAAAGTAGGTCACTAGGTCAATCTCAAGATCAAAGTTCATTTCAGTACACAAAACTATGCTTGTGGTTCAAATTTGAAGGCTGTAGCTTGAGAAATGTGAAAGTAGGTCACTAAGTCAAAATCAAGGTCAAATTTTATTTTGGAACAAAAAACTATGCATGTGGTCCAAATTTGAAGCCTGTACCTTCAAAAATGTGAAAGTAGGTCACTAGGTCAATAACAAGGTCAAAGTTTTTTTCAGTACACAAACCTATGCATGTGATCCAAATTTGAAGGCTGTAGGTACAGAAATGTGAAAGTAGGTCACTAGGTCAAGATCAAAGTCAACTCATGTCAAGGTTCATCTTGGCACTCAAAACTATACATGTGGTCCAAATTTGAATGATGTAAGTTATGGACATGAAGATTCTAAGTTTTTCCCTGTATAAGTCTATATGAACCATATGACCTCTGGGGCGGGGCCATATTTGACCCGAGAGGGATAACTTGAACAAACTTGGTAGAGAACCACTAAATGATGCTACATTACAAATTACCAAAGCCATAGTCTTTGTGGTTTGGACAAGAAGATTTTCAAAGTTTTTCCCTATATAAGTATATGTAAACCATGTGACCCCCACGGCGGAGCCATATTTGACCCTAGGGGAATAATTTGAATAATCTTAGTAGAGGACCACTAGATGATGTCATATACAAAATATCAAAGCCCTAGGCCATGCGGTTTTGGACAAGAGGTTTTTCAAAGTTTTTTCCTATATAAGTCTATATTAACCATGTGACCCTAGGGGTGGGGCCATATTTGACCCTAGGGAAATAATCTGAACAATCTTGGTAGAGGACCACTAGATTTTGCTACATACCAAGTATCAAAGCCCTAGGCCCTATGGTTTTGGACAAGAAGATCAGAAACCATTTAACTGTTCCTGGCTAATGTAACCTTGACCTTTGACCTAACGACCTCAAAATCAATAGGGGTCATCTGCTGGTCATGCCCAACCTAACTATCAATTTTCCTGACACTAGGCCCAAGCGTTCTTGAGTTATTGCCTGAAAACCATTTTACTGTTCCTGGTCACTGTGACCTTGACCTGTGACATACTGACCTCAAAATCAATAGGGGTCATCTGCTGGTCATTACCAACCTCCCTATCAACTTTCGTGACCCTAGGCCTAAGCGTTCTTGAGTTATCATCCAGAAACCGTTTTACTGTTCAGGGTCACTGTGACCTTGACCTTTAACATACTGACCTTAAAATCAATAGGGGTCATCTGCTGGTCATTTTCAACCTCCCTATCAACTTTCATGATCCTAGGCCCAAGTGTTCTTCAGTTATCATCCGGAAATCGTTTTACTGTTCAGGGTCACTGTGACCTTGACCTTTAACATACTGACCTCAAAATCAATAGGGGTCATCTGCTGGTCATTACCAACCTCCCTATCAACTTTCATGATCCTAGGCCCAAGTGTTCTTGAGTTATCATCCGGAAACTGTTTTACTGTTCAGGGTCACTGTGACCTTGACCTTTAACATACTGACCTCAAAATCAATAGGGGTCATCTGCTGGTCATTACCAACCTCCCTATCAACTTTCATGATCCTAGGCCCAAGTATTCTTGAGTTATCATCCGTAAACCGTTTTACTATTTAGGGTCACTGTGACCTTGACCTTTGACATACAGACCTCAAAATCAATAGGGGTCATCTGCTGGTGATGACCAACCTCCCTATCAACTTTCATGATCCTTGGCCCAAGCGTTCTTGAGTTATCATCCGGAAACGGATTGGTCTACATTCCGACCGACCGACCGACAGACCGACCGACCGACCGACATCTGCAAAACAATATACCCCTCCTTTTTCAAAGGGGGGTATAATAAAAATTTTGCAAATTGGCTTCCTCCCTTTAATAACAGATGTTGTTTGTCTTCACACCTTTTGGTTCCTAAAACTGGCAATAATCGTAGTTTTGCTGACAGACGTAGCTTCGGGCCATTTTCGCCACTAAGAAAATTTCGGAGCCACATTTATTCTTTTGTCACAAATGGCTCAAGTGGCGATCGACAGCGTGACCCCTGTCATCGGAAAACTGTTTAACTGTTTGACCTTTGACCTTCTGACCTCAAAATCAATAGGGGTCATCTGCTGGTCATCATGTCATGACCATCCTCCCTATCAACTTTCATGATCCTAGGCCCAAGCATTCTTGAGTTATCATCCAGAAACCCTGTTCCGGGTCAATGTAATCTTGACCTTTGACCTACTGATCTCAAAATCTGCTGGTCATGACCATCCTCCCTATCAACATTCATGATCCTAGGCCCAAGCGTTCTTGAGTTATCAGCACGAAACTGTTTAACTGTTCCAGGTCACTGTCACCTTGACCTTTGACCTACTGATCTCAAAACCAATAGGGGTCATCTGCTGGTTATGATCAACTTCCATAACAACTTTCATGATCCTAGACCCAAGCATTTTTGAGTTATCATCCGGAAAAGGATTGGTCTACATACCGACCGACAGACATCTGCAAAACAATATACCTCCTTCTTCGAAGGAGGCATAAAAAGCAGCCACTCAGCGACAGTAAGCTTGTCTAGGAGAACATACGCCCCACCCTATTGAGCTAACATTAAGAAGACAGAAACTCAGAAAGACTGATAGTTGGAAGGGGGATTGTTTCGTTTAACCATGTAGAAATTTTGTAAACGTTTACCAGTAGGCAGTGGCTAGAGAACCAGAATCGGTTCCCTAGACAGCGAACTTATTCGTCCGGAATCGGTTCTCTAGCCAAAGTCAGAATTTTATTTCTATGCATTAAGCTGCCGAAATTCACTTTAGTTTCTTTTAGAAAGTATCATGCATGTTAATATCTTGATTAATTTTACCATTTCAGCAAGCCATGCCCTTGCATTTATCTGCATTTACTGTATCTCCAAAAGTGTACTCGCCGCATACTGTTCGCCATATTGGAATGATATAAACTAGTACGAATGAATGCTGAAATCGTTGTCGACATCGGAGCAAGCCAAAATAAACTTGAAATTGAAACTTAAAGATCTATACAATAAAAACTTTAATCCAATAAAAAACTGATGCACATGAAATGCCGAGGTGTTACAAACCAGTATTTAAAGTGACCAAGGAATCAGCTGGAAGTTTTAATGGCAGTTTAATTATTTTGTACATCCATTCCGTAAACATCTAATGACGCATACACAAAACAATAGAAATTCACATTTAAACAGGCTGGTAACATTGCCCGATCAGGCTTTTGACATACAAACTAATATTTCTTGAAAAATATTAAAGATATTTCTTTCAAACTTGGACCATTTATTAAGCATTACAAAATGATAACAAGAGGACCACGATGGTCCTGAATCGCTCACCTCTTCCCACATGACCCAGTTTTAAGTATGACATCGTTTTTTTTTCTATTTTTAGACCTACTGACCTAGTTTTTGACAGCACGTGACCCAGTTTCGAACTTGACCTAGATATCATCAAGATGAACATTCAGACCAACTTTCATACAGATCCCATGAAAAATATGGCCTTTAGAGAGGTCACAAGGTTTTTCTATTATTTGACCTACTGACCTAGTTTTTGATGGCACGTGACCGAGTTTCGAACTTGACCTAGATATCATCAAGGTGAATGTTCTGACCAATTTTCATGAAGATCTTTTGAAATATATGGCCTCTAGAGAGGTCACAAGGTTTTTCTATTTTTAGACCTACTGACCTAGTTTTTGAAGGCACGTGACCCAGTTTCGAACTTGACCTAGATATCATCAAGATGAACATTCTGACCGATTTTCATAAAGGTCCCATGAAAAATGTGACCTCTAGAGTGGTTACAAGCAAAAGTTTACGGACGCACGCACGGACGGACGGATGACGGACACCGCGCGATCACAAAAGCTCACCTTGTCACTTTGTGACAGGTGAGCTAAAAAGGGTTCAATGGCTTTCTAATGCTCTAAATTATTGCGCCAGTACATGAATGTAAACATTTTACTGTGCTTTCACTCACAGTGACAACATTATAGAAAAATATTAGTTGTAAAAAATGTTCAAACATCTACACTAGAAACAAAGTATTAACCCTAAATATATAGAATATAGGTATTGGCACACAAGTTTTAAGCAATAGAAAGCCATTGAACCAATGTTAGCAAAAAGCCGGTCAATATGAGTATTGACCGAGCCGGCGGTCAATACTGGTTAAAACCGGTCAATACAGGTCAATACTGGCCGATTCAATACTATGGTCACGCTTGGGTGGCCAATACTGGTTTATTCAACACTTTTACATAATGCACATTCACAGATTGGCACAGGCTGTGATAGTAATATAAAAACAAGAGCTGTCCGTAAGGCAGCCAAGCTCGACTATTCGAAATATTGTCCCAGAAGCAGGAAAATATTACCCAAAAAGGTTAAATATCAAAAGAGTTTTAAGTTCAAAAGGGGGAATAATTTGACCAAAATGCATATCAGTTATGGGACTTGCTGCTATCAACTAGTTTTATAACCCCGAAGGCAGATGTGAAGTTTCAATTCAATATCTGCATTAGTTTTGAAGATAGAAACTTGCATGTAAAACTTTAACCAGAATTTTCAAAGTCCAAAAGGGGGCATAATTTGCCCAAAATACATGCCAGAGTTATGGGACTTGATCCAGTGAGGTTAGTAATTGATCTAGAAAAAGAAAAAATAAGTTTCAAATCTATATGCCTTTTAGTAATAGCTGTATGTACTTGCACGCAAAACTTTAACCAGAATTTTCTAAGTCCAAAAGGGGGCATAATTTGGCCAAAATGAAGGTCTGAGTTATGGGACTTGCTGCTATCAACTAGTTTTATAACCCCGAAGACACATGTGAAGTTTCAAATCAATATCTGCATTAGTTTTGGAGATAATAACTTGATTGTAAAACTTTAACCAGAATTTTCTAAGTCATAGAAATAATTTTCCGGGGGCATAATTTGTTAAAAAAACATGTCAGAGTTATGGGACTTGACCCAGTGAGGTTGGTAATTGATCCAGAAAAAGAAAAACGCATTAGTTTTGGAGATAATAACTTGCATGTAAAACTTTAACCAAAATTTTCTAAGTCTAAAAGGGGGCATAATTTGCTCAAAAAACATGTCAGAGTTATGGGACTTGACCCAGTGAGGTTGATAATTGATCTAGAAAAAGAAAAATAAGTTTCAAATCTATATGCCTTTTAGAAATAGCTGTATGTACTTGCATGCAAAACTTTAACCAGAATTTTATAAGTCCAAAAGGGGGCATAATTTGGCCAAAATGAAGGTCAGAGTTATTGGACTTGCTGCTATTAACTAGTTTTATAACCCTGAAGACACATGTGAAGTTTCAATTCAATATCTGCATTAGTTTTGGAGATAGTAACTTGCATGTAAAACTTTAACCAAAATCTTCTAAGTCTAAAAGGGGGCATAATTTGCTCAAAATTCATGTCAGAGTTATGGGGTTGACCCAGTGAGGTTGGTAATTGATCTAGAAAAAGAAAAAAATAGTTTCAAATCTATATGCCTTGTAGAAATAGCTGTATGTACTTGCACGCAAAACTTTAACCAGAATTTTTTAAGTCCAAAAGGGAGCATAGTTTGGCCAAAATGAAAGTCAGAGTTATGGGACTTGCTGCTATCAACTAGTTTTATAACCCCGAAGACACATGTGAAGTTTCAAATCAATATCTGCATTAGTTTTGGAGATAGTAACTTGCATGTAAAACTTTAACCAAAATTTTCTAAGTCCAAAAGGGGGCATAATTTGCTCAAAATACATGTCAGAGTTATGGGACTTGACCCAGAGAGGTTGGTAATTGACCTAGAAAAAGAAAAAATAAGTTTCAAAGCTATATGCCTTTAATTGATGGCTGTATGTACTTGCATGCAAAAACTTAACCAAGGTGTGACGCCGACGCCAAGGCCAGGGTGAGTAGAATAGCTAGACTATTCTTCGAATAGTCCAGCTAATAATAAAGCAATTTGAATAATATAAAATTTTGTTCATTAAAAAGTATAGTGGTCAATACTGGTCGATTCAGTTTTGGTCTGTGGCAATGTGTCCTGGTCAGGCTCAGTTTTAGACTGGTCAGTGGTCAATACTAGTTTATTCAATGCTTTTATCTTCTTACAGTAGCCTTTATTTTAAATTAATTAAAGATTTTATTAATATAAATTACACTGATTGAAACGGACAGTACTGGTCAATTCAAATTTTGGTCCTATGCAATATCCATGATTAATACATATAGTGGTCAATATTGGTCAGTTGAATACTTTGACTGCATGACTTATTTTACCATGTTCAAGCATAATAATACAGTGGGATTATTGATCTTGACAGCTAATTAGTGACTAGATAGACAGGTCTGCAACATCTATTGTATATTGTAAGACATGTTGTCAATTAGGCAATGTGACAATTGCTATCAAAACGGGATCCGGACATTTGCCCCCCAGGACATTTGCCCCCCAATGAAAAAGTGGACTGCTGGACATTTGCCCCCCAGTTGAAATGGTAGATAGGACATTTGCCCCCCAGTGCTTATTTCTGAAACGGACATTTGCCCCCCAATAGTTTTGTCCCCCAGTGATTTTTTGGGAACTTGATAAAAGACATTCGTCATATTTTAGGGGACAATGGCTTTGTTTTATACAATTTTGTAGTAGATAATTGCCAAATTAACAAGTTTGAGTGTTAAAAACATTGCACTAATTAAGAAATTATATCACCGTTATGAACACTTTTATTACTCAATAATAGGCTATTATTTACCTTAACACCTGAAAGTAATTTACATATTTATCAAATTATTATTAATAAAACACAATTTTTTTACTGAATATTGCCTTTTAGAGTAATTTTGATAATAAAACAACCAAAAATACAGTTATATATACTGGCATATAGGACAAAAATATTGGGGGCAAATGTCCATTCCAAAAATAAGCAATGGGGGGCAAATGTCCTATCTGCCATTTCAACTGGGGGGCAAATGTCCAGGAGTTCATTTTTTTCATTGGGGGCAAATGTCCTGGGGGGCAAATGTCCTACAATCATCAAAACACAATTAAACCACTTCCATGAAAGGGTCCAGGTGTTTTGCAGCAGTTTTTCATTAAATTATTTATACCAATATAAAAAAATCATTAGATTTATCACTTGTGAATCAAACACTTACTGCTACAGTTTATGAAATACTTTCTACAAATGAAGTTCAACAAAATTATACATCTTTGTAATCTAATCTAACAGAAAATGTTTTAAAAACCAGTATCAATCAGTATTGACCAATCAACCACTTCTGACCAATTTGGGAGTATTGATTTGGTTGCTTTAACTAAATACTAATGCCTGCATTTACCATAATCAAGTCCCAGATGTTTTTAAACATCATTATTTAATTGCTCATAAACTTTGCAAAATATCTTAACAGTCAGTATTGACTAATTGACCAGTATTGACCAATCGACCAGTATTGACCGGTATTGACCACTTCAGGGAGTATTGACCGGGGCAGTTTTAACCGCACAACAATGCATTGAACCCTTTTCTGTTTTAAACATTGCATTAAAGCATAGCTGTTTTGGACTTCAAACATTATGCATCATAAAAATCTGAAAAGGGAAGTAATTCTAACAAAACTGGAGGCAACAAAATTATTTCTGTCTTAATATGCATCATCTGTATCAACAAGGGCGTAGGAGCTGGGGCGGCAGGGGCGGCACCCGCCGCCCCAATATTTCGAGGAGCGGCGAAATTCTGCACTCGTAAATTTTTGAAAAGGCTAGAAAATATAATTGAAAATAAATACAGCGTTCTTCCATTTATCATGAAGTGCATAGGCGACTGATATGTACACAGAATCTTGTCATAACGCTGACACCTAGCTTGCTAGATCACCTTGGTGACAGGGTATTGTAAAAAGCGATAATCCGCAACGACCAAGGTCGCTGTATTTTCACGCCCCGCAGACTCGGCAATACATTAATTAATGACGTATTTGATTGCTTACTGCCAAACTTGCAATTAATGTTGTGTCTTAATTTCTGCCGACAAAGGAAAATATCTTGAGTGTCTTTACATAAAATATATTAGATTAAATATTTTTGACACTTGAGCATATTGTTTGAAAATCAAAGGCACCAATCATAATGATTAAATTCAGCGCATAAAATGTAGAAAAATCCTCATAGATTTTACAGATCTAATTGAATTAACAAGTATTACAGCTTCTACATAAACATATAAAAGGCCAATAAGCCTCGCAATTTTGCATTTCCAAATCGATCATTTGGTAAAAAGAACCCTGAACCCTCAATGGTTCAAAGAAACAGTGAACTGCGTTTTACCTTTATAATGCCATTTAATGACTAAAATGCTATAAGGATTGGATTACCCCTTTAAGTCAGGGTATTGTGCTCGATCCCCTACTTAGACATTACTTGTTTTACCCTGGTAAGACATTGTCCGTATCTAACATCGTTACGCCATTACAGTGTTTATAAACATAGTAAACTGTAAATAGGGGTGAAAACTCGAAAAAAAACAACAACAGAGTATGTTCAACAGATACTGAGCAGTCCAAGAAGTCGACAGATTACACCATTTACTCTAGCTATATGCAAAATTTTCCCAGGGCTACCCCGGACCCCGTTCATAGGAGGGGGACACCCACTCCCGAACCTACCCCCTCCGCCGCCCCAATGCTCAAATCGTCCCTACGCCTCTGATCAAGTTTGAAAGAAATATCTTCATTATATTTCAAAAAAAGTTAGTTATATTATTTATGTAGAAAGCCCGATCGGGCAAATTGTGTTACCAGCCTGTTAAATAATTTAAACATAGTACATGTTTAAAAATAACATTTAAAAACGGCAAAGTAGTTTTCATGCATCCATTCATACTAGTTTATATCATTCCAATATGGCTGACACAGTATGCGGCGAGCACACTTTTGGAGACACAGTTAACGCAGATAAATGTAAGGGCATGGTAAAATTAATTAAGATAATAATATGCATGATACTTAACTTACCAAAAGAAACAAAGTGAATTTCGGCAGCTTCATGCATAAAAATATTGGTTCCCTAGCCTATGCAGGGTACTTTGGCTACAGAACCGGTTACGGGTGAATAAGTTCGCTGTCTAGGGAACCGATTCCGGTTCTCTAGCCACTGCCTTACCAGTATACACCCCACCCACCCACAAACAAACAGGTAAACCGATTGAAAGTAAAGAATATGCGTTAAGTCTAGTGTTTTTAATCTCATCAGCAAGTTATACTAAAATCCAACAATTTACCTATATCATTTTATGTGTATTTTGCTTCTATTTGCCTAAAATAAATAAAAAACTAAGAGTGACTTTGTTTACTTTTTACCGGAAGTTTCAGACCGGTGCGACGTTACTTTCAGAAGGAAAAATAATCCCATCAAATAGAGGTGGTATTGGCACTGCTGAAATTTCCGAATTATTTACCCAAGTCCACCACCTGTGTTTTAGCAAATGAATTTCAGGTGTGCAGAAAAGTAATACAATGATTATTACGCAATATGTTTGTATATTTATGCCGCTTTAACTTAATATTATGGAATCATTTAGTTAAAATTCTACTTTCGCTTTCGATTTGACATTTACACAAAAGATGTCCGGTGATAGGATGACGTTTTTCTAGATACCAAAGCCACCATGCCATAAAGTTTGAGAATACCCGACATTCAGTTTATGTTTAAGACTGTTGACATTTTATTCACGGTTATTAATCTTAATATTTCTAGTCTTTTGATCCTCGCGATGTGGCACAACATGGTAAGGTAGTCCCAGATATTAGGCACGCTGTACATAGTGTCGAGGGGTGGTAAATCATAAAATAGGCATACTGAAGCAATTCCGATAAGCTGAACTTCGATGGCTGAATTTACAGAGTTGGACTCTGTATTCATTAAAGGGGAAATTCATGAATTATTAAAGTCTGCAATTAGGAGACACACATTATTGCTTTTATCATTTCAGTACCATCGGACAACACCGTATAGATGGTAAATGTTTCTATGACATGGGATGTGCTCTGTTTTTAACTATTATATCAGTATGGTACACAGATAGATAAGTATGTCCTAAAACACAAAACTTTCCATATTGTGTGTTAATTATAACCTGGGGATACATCATGTATCGGATACAAACAGACTTCATTCAAGTATTCGTAGACTCATAAAATATTGGATGTGCGGTGGAAGTGGTGCTGGGTCTGTAGCGCTTCAGATTGCCCTTTATTGACTATGTGCTTAACCACCTAATTTAATGTATAATTATATTGTTTTTATTATACCACTGTAGATACTGGTAACAATGGCATTAACTCCGTATCAAAGCAACAAAAAAACTATATACAGCAGAGTTGAAAACCGAGACTCAGAGATGGAGCGCATGTCTCGCCATCGGAAAATGTTCAGCAAGGGATTGAATGAACAACGTTTGTCTGAGAAGTACACCGATTTCACTGTTGTTTCTGACGATCAAAAGGAATTTCAATGCCATAAAGTGGTGCTTGCTGCAGTCTCCCCGTTCTTTGACACGATGTTCCAGAACGAAATGCAGGTATTGGCTCCTATACGTAGCCTTCGCTGATATTTACACAGGCCTAATTTCAAAATCAAAGCTTTGGAAAACTCATGATTTAGATAGTTTTAATGCTGTGTAGTATAATATGTTTTCTCCCAACCCGCCCTATCCCCGCCACAAAAGTAAGAAAAAATCACGGGTCCTGAATGATGAATGATAAGAAAAACAGTTTAAATGGCGTTGGCAGTCGGAGAATAGGCCTAGGAATTGTTCATGCATTATTGTATGTTCATCCATATGACAATGAGCAAAATATGTGACTGTTTTGATGACGCAATGAGCTTCAAATTCTTTCGGTGTTATAAAAGACAATAGAAAAAGTGGTTTCAAATGAATTCCTTAAACTTGTACATGATAATTTGTATTCATTTCCAGGCTTTGATAGTTATAGGTTATTAGCTTTGTATTGGGAAATATGCACGAGTTCTGCAGCGGAAATATTGCGCGACTTTAGGAGCGCATTATTCTTCCGCTAAAGAACGAGTGCATATTTCTCGATGCAAAGATAATAACCTTTTTATTACATACATATCTACACGTATAAATGTAATGTGAATTTTATGAATTTGTTCAGTAGTCTGAATAAGATTGACGATACTGAACTAAATAAAAGAATTAATGCAACGACACACATTAAATTACGTCGCGCACCCGGATATGAAATTCAGGCGTCAGTGTATGGAAAAATATTGACGTTTCCGGTACCATTGTAACTTAACGGGAAATAAAAACGAGTATATAACTAGAACTGTCACAGGAGTGACTCATACCCCCACCATACGGTCTTGTCACAGAAGAATGGCAACCATAAGGAATCTTAAAAATACTTTGGAGTACTTAATCCTGGGCTTCCACATATAAGTAATACTAGTATAATACTAGTATAGTAATACTAGTAAATATATTAAATCTCTAATATTAGAGATACACTAAAAGTGAATACAAAAAAGTGTCTTACCGACCCATGTTACCACGGAAAAATGTTTTTATTTTTACATAGGACTTATAATAAAAAAGTTAGAAAAATACCTAAAATACTGAAAATCTAAAAATAGGATTTCTAAAAATAGACTAATTCCTGGAATTTAAGGGGAAGAAACTCAGTACAAAGGTTAAAAAAGGTTACTTCCCTTTGGCTCTAAGCCAATCAGAATGAGATATAGTGAAAATACATCAAAATTAGGTAGCAGATGGCGGTTTTTTCTAGTACTTCAGACTTCCGAGCGATGTGGCCAAGTCAGACGGCTTCCGATATCTTACGAGATGCAGACCTGAAAATAAAAAGATACCGGTTTACATCTTACTTGAAGAAGAAATAAAATACATAGTAAACTTCATACAAAGCATAGATTTTTAAATCCACAAGCCACCTGAAAGATAATTTCAGCCCGCGAAAATACATGACATTTCAGCCCAAATTAGCCATATCTCCAACTGGCCTTAAAATGTTAGGGGAATGGATAGAGACAAATGGCCACTTGCATTCTGTACTCAGTTTCAAGTATTACTTGCAGAGCTGGACAAAAATACCTGTCAACCGATTACTTTTTTCACTATTTTCAACTGTGTGAGGCCTATATGACATTTGACAGTTCACGAGACGCTCAATGCTGATATTGGCATATATGCATTTCAAGCAGTTATATGAAAATGATGCCATCAAGCTTACATTCGCATCTGCCAGAATTTCTGCAACATACCATTCTTAAACTTGTTAATCACAAACTCACATCAACAAATATTTCAAACATCAAAACTGCCTTCACTTCAAGGTTTTATCTCTAATGACAGATTTTGACCCTGGCCAATTCGAATCTGTGGCTGGAAACTACCAACTGCTACCTTAAAAACCTTAAATTCTAGGTAAAAGGGGACACAATTCAAGAAAAATAGTGTCAGAGTTATGCACCTTGCGTCACATGATGTGGGTGATGAGGTGGAACATCTATTTTAAGTCTGAATCAAATCCATTCAGTAGTAATTGAGATATAGTGAAAATACATCGAAGTTAACCTTAAATTCTAAGTAAAAAGGGGCATAATTCATGAAAAATTGGTGTCAGAGTTATGCACCTTGTGTCACATGATGTTGGTGATGAGGTGGAACATCTGTTTTAAGTTTGAATCAAATCCATTTTGTAATAATTGAGATATAGTGAAATACATCAAAATCAACCTTAAATTTAAAGTAAAAGGGGACATAATTCATAAAAAATTTATGTCAGAGTTAAGCACCTTATGTCACATCATCTGGGTGATGAGGTGGAACAACTATTTTAAGTTTGAATCAAATCCATTTAGTAATAACTGAGATATAGTGAAAATACAACAAAATTAACCTTAAATTCTAAGTAAAAGGGGACATAATTCATGAAAACTTGGTGTAAGAGTTATGCACCTTGTGTCACATGACGTGGGCACATGATGTGGGTGATGAGGTGTAACATCTATTTTAAGTTTGAATCAAATCCATTCAGTAGTAACTGAGATAAAGTGAAAATGCATCAAAATCAACCTTAAATTCTAAGTAAAAAGGGGCATAATTCATAAAAAAAATGGTGTCAGAGTTATGCACCTTATGTCACATGATGTGGGTGATGAGGTGGAACATCTGTTTTAAGTTTGAATCAAATCCATTTAGTAATAACTGAGATATAGTGAAAATACAACAAAATTAACCTTAAATTCTAAGTAAAAGGGGACATAATTCATGAAAACTTGGTGTCAAGAGTTATGCACCTTGTGTCACATGATGTGGGTGATAAGGTGGAACATGTATTTTAAGTTTGAATCAAATCCATTTGGTAATAACTGAGATAATAGATTTCGGGACGCGACGGGACGGGACGCGACGGGACGCGACAAAACTGACTCCTATATACCCCCCTCAAACATGTTTGGTGGGGGTATAATTAGTGATAGTATTTATAACTGTATAACTGTACTTGTATTTTAAGTACCGTACAATATTTTGGCGTTTTCATTTTTTAGCAGTATGTGAATAAACAACCAGTAACATTCTACTAAAAAAGAAGTTAAAACAATAATAATTTTGTACTCAAAATAAATATAAAATGTTGGCGCAGATGATGAATGGAATGTGCTGTGATCATTTTGCAGCGAATCCTTGTGAAGGTTCAATCTCGCATCCGCCGAAAGACTTTTTTTTATTATTTTGCATTACAGATATTTTTAGGTGTTTTTCTCTGGTTTAGATTATACTCTTTTCATTATTGAATATTTTGTACTTATTTTCTTATTAAAATGGCAGCATCTTTATATTAATAAATACTGAAATTTATAACTGGAAGTGAGGTACAAGATTACCATAATGTTTACAAAACTTATCTTTTTTGCTTTAAAATGTCACAGGAGAGCAAAAATTAAGAAATAACATGGACTTTCTCTCATTTCAGTTTTACAGGGCATGTTATTATTCTGCTTGTAATATAATTACAGGAGATGCAGCTTGGGAAGGTGGATTTACCGTTCAGTGCTGAAACAATTGATCTTATTCTGCAATACATATATACCGGACAAAATGTCATAACTGATCAGAATGCCGTACCACCACTGTATTACGCCGCAAATTACCTACAGATAGCTGCCCTTGTTTGTGACTGTGAGGAATTTCTTTCCAAGGGCAGTTACCCTGATATAAGCCTTGAAATTTGGCAAGTAGCAAAGAATTTTGGAAATCAAGAAGTCGCCGAGATCGCAAAAAGTGTTGTTCTTCAAAATTTTAGCATATATTGCGACGTAGACAGCATAGGTAGAATTGGGATAGAAGACCTGAAGGTCTTACTGCAAGATAAAATGGCAAACTGCAGCGGGACGGTTAAATGTAAAGCGGCATGGATATGGCTCGTAGCTCAGGATAGCGCAGACACTGATGTCGCAAGGAACGTGATAGGCGGTCTCGTTGCCTCGGAGAATGTTGACAACGAAGATATACTAGACATTTGTCAGAATGACTGGGACGTGTTAGTCGCGTCGGTCGACTTTGAAAGACTTACATTCTCAAGAACGCTTTGGGAAACTGCTTGTAAAGAGTTGTGGATACAGCCGGAAAAAATGCTGGACGCGAGTCATATGTCTTTGAATGAATGTCTTATTGTTGTTGGTGGAACTCCGTTAGAGGAAAGCAGGCTGACTTTGTTTAACTTCAAGAGGAAGGTGTGGTATGATCTGGAGGCTGAGAAAAAACGTGAACTTGGACACCGTTACGCATTATGTTCACTTGGAAGTTTCCTGTACCTAAGTGGTGGAACTAAAAATCAAAAAGGTTTTATGTGTTTTAATGCAGACACAAAAACATGGGACCGCCAAGAAGACCTCCCGGTCGGCCGAGAACAACACATTATGTGTACAGTTCCGGAGAACACCATTAGGTCTGAGCAACGTACAGTTGAGCGAAAAATTTATGTTCTTGGAGGCACTTCACAGCAAGAGCCATGTCTAAAAGATGTTCATGTTTATGATATAGGAAGGATGGTGTGGTCGAAATGTGGTGACGTTGCTTACGCGGTTGCGGCGGCATGCTCAACAGTGGTGAGCAGAAGAATATACTTGTTAGGTGGCGCTTTGATCACCGAAAGTAGCCCTAGAACACCGTCAGATGTGATCCAATGCTTTGATACCAGTAACGGCTACAGCTGGAAAATAGATTTAAAACTTCCGTTCAAAGCCAAGTCCCAAAAAATGGAGGTTGTTTGCTTCGATAGCGACCAAGTTTCGCACCAAGAATACGTCGTATACAACAAGAAAATATACAAACTGAAATTCGACAAGCATAATGGAAATATAGAAGAGGCTTGCACAGTTCCAAATTCTCCCACTAAAAGTTTCGCAGTGTCTAATTTTGGGGACAAGTTCTTCATTTTTGGGGGAGAGGACGACAGTTTTAAGGGCTCAAAAGACATGTTACAATATGACATTAAAACTAGACAAATTGTCACACTTCCGATAAAAACGCCATTCGAAATGAAAGACTTTGTCCACACTAAAATACCGGTGCCGGAGTCCTGGGTTCTGACGGAGTTATCGGAGTAACGTTGGAATAGATGCATGTTTATTTAACCTGGCCGTTCACAGATCATAAGTTGCGTCGTCCGATTTTTTCAAAGGTCTTGTTTAAAAAGCCATAAAGTATGTAAAATGTATATATTCAGCACTCTGGTTTAACAAAACCAGCGAGTAACTGTTAGACAGACGTTTTAATATCTGTTCATGTTAAAAAAAAGAATATCGGAAAATAGGCAATAGTCAGATGTTATGTTCAACCACCCTAAAGGTTTCACTTAAGGACGGATCCAGGTGGAGGTGAAGGGATTGTGCTGGCTGACTGTGCATGCGGGGAGCATATATTTTTTGATGATATCTGTCATTTAAGTCAACTTTTCGTCTCGCTTCGCTCTCCGAATTTTTTATCAGTAGTAACTTTAATTGCTTAAGTGGTACGTGTCATTTATATAACATTTTATTCGTATTGGTAAGTCCAAACTAAAAACTAACCAGAATTCAGCATTTTAAAAATCACCGATGGTGATCAAACCTACAGTAATGGACAACCGTATATACTTAGTTATCATTGTTAAAATCCTCTACTATTCAGGATTTTGCATTCACACTTTTCAAAATGTTCACTACGGAGGAACCTATCTCTTATACAGTACTGTTACAACACTTCCTAAAAGAAGAGGGCTCAGAAGGCCCTGTATCGCTTACCTGACTTAGTTCTTACCCCAAATAACCTATTATAGTATCTAATTTGGTCTAGATTTCATAGAGACCAACATTCCGACCATGTTTTAGGTAAATCAGATAGATCATTAACCAAGTTTTTAAATGACATAGTTTTTAACCAACCCAGCAAACAAAAGATGTCTTTTTTTTTGTTGTTTATGACGTCTCTTGTGAACTAAAACTATTTGGACACTATTTCCGGACAATATGTAAATGTTCAAAATAAGCTGATGATGTTCATAAAAGTTTCTTTCAAACTGAATTGAAACTAGGAGTACACAGGAAAGCTTCACGGATTGACAGACACTTCTTACAGTATATGTCCACTTGGGTTTTGACACCAGGAGGAATAAAAATCTATTTCAGCTCTCTTGGGGCCAAACAAGCAAAATTGCGAGAGGACCATCCAAAGATGATACAATTTGATGAAAATCAGCAATTCTTTTTTCAGCTACGGTGGCCCCTAGAGAGGTTCAAGTGCCCACATTTCATTGCAACAAAGTAGAGGCAGGACTTTACAAGAATGGTACAGACAAGCAGGTTCAACACTTTCTTCCATTTCTTGTTCTGGTCACACCAAAAAGTGCCGGAATCACGAAACTCGAGTGAGGTCCATACAAGGATGCTAGAGACCAAGTTGGTGAAACTCCATCTAGTGGTTCAGGACAATATATTCAGCAGGGTTTTATTTTTTCCTAGATATTTTCAGCTCTGACAGCCCCTAAAAGGGAGACCAGGTGGAATCATTTGAAGAAAAAAAAACAATAAATTTTTGGAGGATTATACAAAGATGCCACAGATCAGTTTTAGTCAAGTGCCCATTTACATAAATTTACTGTGAGAGAGGATATTATATAGTGATGTTGCGGACAAAATTGCTGAGGATCACAAAACATATTTTTTTTTCTATTTTTAGCTCTAACTGAATCTAAAAGGGGCAAAGTGCGCCTATTTGAATACAAAAGGGCCATGATGGCCATAGATTCACTCTTTGGGGCCATGATGATGATTTAACATTTTTGGTAGAGGGTCACCAAAGGCCCCTACAAAGGGGCCAAGTGCCCCCATTTGCACAAACTTGATAAAGGACCTCACCAGCATGCTAAAGACCAAATTTGGTGTTATTCTGACCAGTAGTTTCAAAGGAGAAGATGTTTAAGTAAATTTGTGGACGCCGGACCATCCACCCCACACTATAATAGCTCACCCTGAACCTTTGGTTCAAGTGAGCTAACAAGGGTTATCTAACTCTGTAAGTCCTATCACCCTATGACGTTTGAAGGTTCTAGATCAAATGGTTCTCAAGTTACTGACCGGAAATGGATTCCCATATTTTGTTCGCTGTGACCTTGACCTTTAATAGAGTGACCCCAAAATCAATAGGGGTCATCTACTCTGCATGTCCAATCATCCAAATATCAAGTTTTAACATTCTGGGTCAAGTGGTTCCCAAGTTACTGATTGGAAAGTGTTTTCTATGTTCAGGTCCCTGTGACCTTGACCTTTGCTCAAGTGACCCAAAAAACGATAATTAGGATCATCTTATATTTAAGTCCTATCATCCTATAAAGCTTGAAGGTTCTGGTTCAAATAGTTCTCAAGTTACTGACCGGAAATCGTTTTCCATGTTCTGATCCCTGTGACCTTTACTTTTGATCAAGTGACCCAAAAAGTAATAGGGGTCATCAACTGTACATGTTCAATCATCCTATGAAGTTTCAACATTCTGGGTCAAATGGTTCTGAAGTTATTGATCAGAACCGCTTTTCCATGTGTAGGCCCCTGTGACATTGACCTTTGATCTAGTAACCATAACAAGAGGGTTATGATGACCCTGGATCACGCACCTGAGTAAAATGAGCTACATGTTTCAAATGTCAAACTGATGCTAAAATATTAAGAAAATAGGTCAGTAAGTTATATTTATGGTCACTGAAAGTCAGTTTTAAGATCGGTGTGCAAAACTGTAAATGTCATTCAAATTTCAAGACTGTATCTTTAAAACAAGAGGACCATGATGGTACTGAATCGCTCACCTGTCCCAACATGACCCAGTTTTGAACTGAGTATGACGTGGGTTTTTTTCTATTACTTGACATAGTGACCTAGTTTTTGAGCTCAAGTGACCCAGTTTTGAACCTGACCTAGATATCATAAAGATGAACATTCAGACCAACCTTCATACAGATCCCATGAAAAATATGGCCTCCAGAGAGGTCACAAGGTTTTTTCATTATTTGACCTACTGACCTAGTTATTGATGGCACATGACCCGGTTTCAAACTTGACCTAGATATCATCAAGGTGAACATTCTGACCAATTTTCATGAAATCCTACAAAAGTATGGCCTCTAGACAGGTCACAAGGTTTTTCTATTTTTAGACCTAATGACCTAGTTTTCGACCGCAGCTGACCCAGTTTCAAACTTGACCTAGATATCATCAAGATGAACATTCAGACCAACTTCCATACAGATCCCATGAAAAATATGGCCTCTAGACAGGTCACAAGGTTTTTCTATTATTTGACCTACTGACCTAGTTTTTAAAGGCACATGACCCAGTTTCGAACTTGACCTAGATATCATCAAGATGAACATTCTGACCAATTTTCATGAAGATCCTGTGAAAAATATGGCCTCTAGAGAGGTCACAAGGTTTTTCTATTTTTAGACCTACTGACCTAGTTTTTAACCACAGTTGACCCAGTTTCTAACTTGGCCTAGTTATCATCAAGATGAACGTTCAGACCAATCTTCATACAGATCCCATGAAAAATATGGCCTCTAGAGAGGTCACAAGGTTTTTTTATTATTTGACCTACTGACCTAGTTATTGATGGCACAAGACCCAGTTTCGAACTTGACCTAGATATCATCAAGATAAACATTCTGACCAACTTTCATACAGATCCCATGAAAAATATGGCCTCTAGAGAGGTCACAAGGTTTTTCTATTTTTAGACCAACTGACCTAGTTTTTGACCGCACGTGACCCAGTTTCGAACTTGACCTAGATATCATCAAGATGAACATTCTGACCAAATTTCATAAAGGTCCCATGAAAAATGAGGTCACAAGCAAAAGTTTACGCACGGACGGACGGACGCACGGACGGACGACGGACGCTGCGCGATCACAAAAGCTCACACTGTCACTTTGTGACATGTGAGCTAAAACCCCCAAGAAAGTATAGGTCAGTAGGTCACATTCATGATCCATGAATTCAGTTTTAAGATCAGTCTGCAAAACTGTACATGTCATCCAAATTTCAAGGCTGTATCTTAAACAAGAGGGCCATGATGACCCTATATTGTTCACCTGAGTTTAGTTGCTTGCTTGAACAAATTTCTTTGCTATAGCTTCAAAAGCAAAAACAACTAGGTGGGTCATGGTAAAAATATTCAAGATAACTTCTGAAATCTGTTAAAAAGCTATGCAAGTGGTCAAAATCTCTTTGCTGTAGCTTCAAAAACAAGAAAGTAGGCCAGTAGGTCAGGGTTAAGAATATTAAATATGAGTATTGAAATCTGTATCAAAAGTTATACAATATACACGTGGTCCATATTTCTGTGTTGTACCTTCAAAAACAAGAAAGTAGGTCAGTAGGTCAAGACTTTTCAAGATGAGTATTGTAATCTGTGTCAAAAATTATACAAGTGATCCAAATTTCTATATTCAAATTTATATACAGAAACAAGAAAGTAGGTCAGTAGGTCACAATTAATACTATTCAATATGAGTATTGAAGGTTTCGATGGAGGCCTTGAGAAACAAAAATCAAACAACACCAAATCATAGAAAGAAAGAGTTGTTTGACATGAAAATTGAACAGCATGTAAAACATGTATATTACTTTACGAAACAAGTGTCAGTATACTGATATAAACATTGAATTCCGGAAAAGGGCTGCCTAAAGGGGCTCCACTTCCGGACAGTTAAACGCCTTTAAAACTCACCATTTTCAAAGACCTATTACACATGTTTGTTTTGATGCATTTGCAATAGCGCGCGAGTGGTGAAATTTCACGTAACAAGGTGGAACATAGTTTTCAGCAATTGTTTATCTTTTTTTCTTTACAAATGGCATTCATTTTCAAAGGGAGACAACTTTTTCTCAAAGATTACTTAAAATAATCGGAAAAAGTTGTTTCCCTTTGAAAATGAATGCCATTTGTACTTAAAATAATCGGGAACAGTTGTCTCCCTTTGAAAATGAATGCCACTTGTAAAGAAATAAAGATAATCAATTGCTGAAAACTGTGTTCCACTTTGTTATGCGAAATTTCACCACTCGCACGCTATTACAAATGCATCAAAACGAACATGTGTAACTGTTCTTTGAAAATGGTGAGTTTTTAAAGGCGTTTAACTGTCCGGAAGTGGAGCCCCTTTAGGCAGCCCTTTTCCGGAATTCAATGTTTATATCAGTATACTGACACTTGTTTTGTAAAGTCATATACATGTTTTACATGCTGTTCAATTTTCATGTCAAACAACTCTTTCTTTCTATGATTTGGTGTTGTTTGATTTTTGTTTCTCAAGGCCTCCATCGAAACCTGAAATCTGCTTCTCCTGAACCGCCGAGACGTTCAAGTCGTGGAGAGGGAATATACGTCACTTACTATAGGTCGCAATGTATATTGTCGCTCTTGACCTAGTTAGCGACACATGACGAACATCGGCAGTAGTGGCCTAAAAAAGGGAACCAGCAGCCGAAGACTTCATGCCACCGAGACTAATTACTGTTGACTCTGCATCCTGTTACTGGACATCAACATTCGCACTCCTTGGATCAACGTCGGTCTTTTATCAGCTTTTACACGTTTTTACCACATCTTATCTTATCCGGCCGGGGTGGATCGTATATTGTCAGAAACGGTCTGGATGTGGGAGTTCGAGGACGGGTGTACCGGCATGGACCTGGTGTGACGTGGCGGCGCTTACATCATGGACCTACGACGTATAGATGCTCGACGGGCGTTCATGTACCCTGAACCGCGCCACGGTCACGAGGGCTTGATGGGTTGGAGTCTACCAACTCTGTGCGGATCTACCTCTCTGAGGGATTTTTTGATGGAAGTTTATCCTCAGCTGGTTCATAGACTAGGAAAGACGCCAACGATCCGGGGCCTCGGTAGGGGCACGTAAAGGGAAGATGGCGGGAAATCGACACATGGACGATCGCCAGGGACAACGTGAGCAGGATGGAATGACAACGGAGGCATCTACGATGGCATGGAGTCACTTGGGTCAACGCGTTTTAGACAAATAACGGCGGCGAGGCAACACAATTTGGGCAAACAGAAGGCGTAGCACAACTTCAAGTTAGAAAGACGACGGAAACTGGGGTCAACATAACTACGTTAGAAGTCTACAGATGAGGAACTATAACTGCGTCATCAAAAGCCGGTCAACTTGATTGTACCGTGATCTGTCCCGAGCTTCAACTAACTTTAGAAGATAACAAACTTAGAAGAATCAACATGAGACTACGATAAACCTTAGTTAAACGCTCGCCCAGATGGTGTTATCCGGTGGCGAGGATAAACAAACGTACATACACAATATTGAAATCTGAATCAAATATACATGTGGTCGAAATTTCTTTGCTGTATGAGCTACATGTTTCAAATGTCAAACTGATGCTAAATATAAGAAAGCAGGTCAGTAGGTCACATTCATGGTTGCTGAAAGTCAGTTTTAAGATAAGTGTGCAAAACTGTACATATCCAAATTTCAAGGCTGTACCTTAAAAAACAAGACAGTAGGCCAAGGTCACAGTCAGGTGACCCCTAATCACTCGGGGTCATCAGGTAATTATAATTAAACAGAAATATGATCTGATAATTTTTGAAGTATTTTATTCCTATGTAACTTAAATAACAAGTGACCCCCGGGGCGGGGCCTCTTTTCACCCTAGGGCATAATTTGAAAAATCTTGTTAAAGGTCCAATACTAAGGAAAGTGAACATTTTAATTTCTTTTAAAAAGCACAGAAACTATTTCATTTTATTGGAAAATGAAAGTCGGTATGTAGAAATTCGAAATAAATCGCAGTATATGTACAATTATTTTTCTATGAAGTATGAAGAAAGTTAAAAAGACCTGGGGGGGTCATTCTGTCGATTCATTGAAATTTCAACATAATACACATACATTTCTTTGAGTTCCAAAGACCTTCTGTAAATTTTGACCTGCCAATCTTCATTATTTAGTGTCTTGCAGAAGTCTATGCACTGGCTATGAAAAAAATTGCCAACTCACTTTCCCTTAGTAATGGACCTTTAAGAGATCCACTAGGCAATGCTACAGACCAAATATCAAAGGCCTATGTCTTGAACATTCAGACAATATTAAAAAAAAATCGTGTGTCTATGTAAAACTTTGGACCCCCAGGGCAGGGCCTCTTTTTCACCCCAGAAGCATTATTTGAACGGATTTCACAGAGGACCGTTAGATGGTGTTACATGCCAAATATCCAGGCTCTACGCCTTGTGGTTTTGGACAAGAAGATTTTTTAAGTTTTTCCTTTTGGTTACCATGGCAACCAGAGTTCTGTGTGGAATTCAGTTGTTTGAATAATTTTGAAAGGGGGCCATGCAGGATCATTCCTGTGGAGATTCATCAAAATTGAACTGGTGGTTTAGGAGATGGTGGGCCGGCGGTCTAGTGGTAACACGCTCGACTGTCAATACTGAGGTACGGGGTTCGAATCCCGGTCCAGGCACTGGAAATTTCTGAGATGCTCTTGAGTGTCTCCCACCTGTACTGGTTCTTCCCAGAAAAGACGGCTTCGCGTGTATCGGTGCTATACACCGGGCATGTTAAAGAACCAGACTGTCTATTCGCAAAGAGCTAGGCTAAGTTAGCCGGACAAGTCTGTATCTAAAAAAGATTTCTATCTATTCTGGGGGCTTTATCTCACTCTGTCCCTTTGGTCAGATCGCTCTGTGTCTGTACTAGTAGAGGATGAATTTCGCGCCCTGTGTGGCTGCGTTTGCTATATGTAAAGTGCCTTTGAACGCGTTTATCACGAAAAGGGCGCTACATAAATCTGGTATAATAATAATAATGTTGTTTAAAGGAAAGTGTGGCTGTACTGACGGCGGACCATGAGCGATCACAACAGCCCACCCTGAGCGTTTGGCTCAGGTGAGCTAAAGACAAGAAAGTAGATCAGTAGGTCACATTCATGGTCACTGCGAGTCAGTTTTAAGACCGGTGTTCTAAACTGTACATGTCATCCAAATTTTAAGGCTGTATCTTAAACAAGAGGGCCAGGAAGGCCCTGTATCGCTCACCTGACCTATTGACCTAAAGATCATTAAGATTATCATTTTGACCAAGTTTCCTTATGATATGGTCATAAATGTGGCCTCTAGAATGTTAACTAGTTTTTCTGACCAAGTTTCATTTACATATTATCATAAATGTGGCCTCTGGAGTGTTAACAAGCTTTTCCTTTGATTTGACCTGGTGACCTAGTTTTTGATCCCACATGACCCAATATCGAACTCGTCCAAGTTTTTATTGAGGGTAACAGTCTGACCAAGTTTCATTAAGATTGGGCCAAAATTGTGACCTCTAGTGTTAACAGTCAAATTGTTGACGACGGACACAGGGCGATCACAAAAGCTCACCTTGAGCAGTTCGTGCTAAGGTGAGCTAAAAATAGGGGTCATCTTCCCTGTAAGGCTCATCACTCTATGAAGTTTATAGGCTGTAGGTCAAATTGTGACCCTAAACAATCTACTCTGCAAGTCCTATCACCCTATGAACTGACTGGAAATGGACTTCCATGTTCTGTCCGCACTGACCTTTAATAGTGACTCCAAAATCTCTGCATGTCTAATCATCCTATGAAGTTTCAAGATTCTGGGTCAAGTGGTTCTCAAGTTATTGATCGGAAATGGTTTTCAATGTTCAGGCCCCTGTGACCTTGACCTTGAACGTGACCCAAAAAATCAATAGGGGTTATCTACTCTGCATGACCAATCATCCTATGAAGTTTCAAGATTCTGGGTCAAGTGGTTTTCAAGTTATTTATCGGAAATGGATTTCCATGTTCATGCCCCTGTGACCTAGACCTCTGATGGCTCAAAATCAATAGGGGTCATCTAATCTGCATGTCCAATCATCCTATGAAGTTTCAACATTCTGGGTCAAGAGGTTCTCAAGTTATTGATCGGAAATGGTTTTCCATGTTCAGGCCCCTGTGACCTTGACCTTTTAACAGTGACCCAAAAATCAATAGGGGTCATCTACTCTGCATGACTAGTCATCCTATACAGTTTCCCATAAGCCCTGCCACCCTATGAAGTTTGAAGGTTCTAGTTATGAAGTGTGATAGACGGACAGACAGGGCAAAAACAATGTCTCCCCTAGTGGGGGATAAATAAATCCATCAAGTAATTACAGAGACAAGCTCACCTGAGTAATATGAGCCACATGTTTCTAATGGCAAACTGATGCTAAAACTAGAGATGCTTTTGAGAAAAGCGCATGTCTCCCACAACTGCCCCTATGAAAAATGTCTAGTTTCTCTAGATGGTTTAGACGAGTTGATCCAATTAGATGGTCTTGATGAGTGGATCCAATCAGTAATTCAAGGGCCATAAATCAAAAGTGCCTGGGCGGATTTGGCTAGTTATCGAACTTGGCTAAGGTCTTATGGCCAAACACATTTTGTTCAAGTTTGGTGAAGATCGGATGAGAAATGTTCGATTTAGAGAGCGGACAATTGTATAAAGGCGGATTTTTCGGTAATTCAAGGGCCGTAACTCCAAAATGCCTAGACTGATTTGGCTAGTTATCAAACCTGGCCGAGGTCTCATGGTCAAACACAATTTGTTCAAGTTTGGTGAAGATCGGATGAGAAATGTTCGATTTAGAGAGCGGACAAGAGTAAAAAGGCCGATTTTTCAATAATTCAAGGGCCTTGGCCGAGGTCTGATAGTTAAACACATTTTGTTCAAGTTTGGTGAAGAGCGGATGAGAAATGTTTGAATTAGAGTGCGGACAAGAGTAAAAAGGCTGATTTTTTGGTAATTCAAGGGCCATAACTTCAAGACGCCTGGACCGATTTGGCTAGTTATCGAACTTGGCCGAGGTCTTATGATCAAACACATTTTGTTTAAGTTTGGTGAAAATCGGATGAGAAATGTTCGATTTAAAAGTGCAGACAAGCTTTGTGACAGACACACAGACTGGAGTAAATCAATATGTCTCCCACACCACTGTGTGGTGGGAGACATAATAATTAGTAGGTCAGTAGGTCACATTCATGGTCACAGAAAGTCAGTTTTATGGCTGTACCTTAAGAGGGCCATGATGGCCCTATATGCCTCACCCGAGCTTAGTTGCTAGCTTAAATTAATTTCTTTGCTTAAACTTCACTAACAAAAATTAGGTGAGTAGGTCATGGTAAAGATTATTCGAGATAACTACTGAAATCTGTTTAAAAATTTAACTGGTGGTCCAAATTTCTTTGCTGTAGCTTCAAAAACAAGGAAGAAGGTCAGTAGTTCACAGTTAAGAATACGAGTATTGAAATCAGTATCAAAAGTTATAAACGTGGTCCAAATTTTTATGCTGTACCTTCAACAGTAGGGCCAAGATGGCCCTAGGTTGCTCACCTGTGTAACACACCATAACAGTGTAATCATGTTTTACCTAGTGATTTCATTGAGACAAATATTCTGACCAATTTTCATCAAGATTGGACCAAAAAACGTGGCCTCTCGAGTGAAAACAAGCATTTTCTTTGATTTGACCTAGTTACCTAGTTTTTATGCCCCCGAAGGGAGGCATATAGTTTTTGAACCGTCTGTCCATCTGTCGGTCTGTCAGCAATTTTCATGTCCGGTCCATATCTTTGTCATCCATGGATGGATTTTCAAATAACTTGGCGTGAATGTGTACCACAGTAAGACGACGTGTCGCGCGCAAGACCCAGGTCCGTAGCTTAAAGGTCAAGGTCACATTTAGACATTAAAGGTCATTTTTCATGATAGTGCATTCGTGTCCGGTCCATATCTTTGTCATCCATGGATGGATTTTCAAATAACTTGGCATGAATGTGTACCACAGTAAGACGACGTGTCGCGCGCAAGACCCAGGTCCGTAGCTCAAAAGTCAAGGTCACACTTAGACGTTAAAGGTCATATTTCATGATAGTGCAATGATGGGCATGTCCGGTCCATATCTGTCATTCATGCATGGATTTTAGAATAACTACGCATGAATGTGTGGCACTGTAAGACGTGTCGCGCGCAAGACCCAGGTCCGTAGGACAAAGGTACTAAACTCTAACATCGGCCATAACTATTCATTCAAAGTGCCATCGGGGGCATGTGTCATCCTATGGAGACAGCTCTTGTTTTACCCACATATGACCCAGATTCGAACATGTCAAAATTTCATGAAAACAAACATTCTGACAAAGTTTCAGGAAGATTGCAAAAAAAGCAAAAAAGTGGCCTCTAGAGTGTATACAAGCTTTTCCTATTGACCTAGTTTTTGACCACACGTGACCCAGATTTGAAATCATTCAAGACTTCATGATAAACATTCTGACCAAATTTTATGAAGAAAGAATATCTACTCTGCATGTCCAATCATCCTATTAAGTTTCAACATTCCGGGTCAAGTGGTTCTCAAGTTATTGATTGGGAAGAGTTTTCTACGTTCAGCCCCCTGTGACCTTGACCTTTGATGGAGTGACCCCAAAAACAATAGGGGTCATGCATCTACTACCACCCTATGAAGTTCGAAGGTTCTAGGTCAAAGTGTTCTCAAGTTATTGACCAAAAATGGATTTCCATTTTATGTCCGCTGTAACCTTGACCTTTAATAGACTGACCCCAAAATCAATAGAGGTCATCTACTATGTATGTCCAATCATCCTATGAAGTTTCAACATTCTGAGTCAAGTGGTTCTCCAGTTACTGTCCGGAAATAATTTTACATGACCAGGCCCTTGTGACCTTGACCTTTAATACAGTGACCCAAAAATCAATAGGGGTCATCTACTCTGCATGTTGAATCATCCTATGAAGTTTCAACATTCTGGGTCAAATGGTTCTCAAGTTATTGATCGGAAATGGTTTTCCACGTTCAGGCCCCTGTGACCTTGACCTTTAACAGAGTGACCCCAAAATCAATAGGGGTCATTTACCCTGCATGACCAATCATCCTATGAAGTTTCAATGTTCAGGCCCCTGTGTCCTTGACCTTTGATGTAGTGACCCCCAAAACAGTAGGGGTCGTCTACTTCAGCTATGAAATTTGAAGGTTCTAGGTCAAATTGTTCTTCAGTTATTGATCGGAAATGAAGTGTGACGTATGGACGGACAGGGCAAAAAAAGTCTACACCATGTGCCCCCTTGGACGGGGCCTTATGGTTCAAGACTTTTTTTTTTAAAGGTTTTTCCCTGTACAAGTCTATTTACACCATGTGCCCCCTGGGATGGGGCCAGGTTTAACCAGAGGGGGATAATTTGGACAATCTTGGTAGAGGATTACTGGATGATGCTACATACCTAGGTCTTGTGGTTCTGGACAAGACTCAAGTTTTTTCCTAAATAAGTCTATATAAACCATGGGACCCCGGGGCGGGACCACACTTGTCCCTAGGGGGATAATTTGAACTAGAACTGTCACAGGAGTGACGAATACCACCACAATACAGTATTGTCACAAAAGAATGGCAACCAAAAGAAAGACATGGCCGCAAGAAGGTGCAATTTAAATCAAACTTGACCTGTATTTTATGACAACACAGTCATGTGTACCAAAATTTATCTTAATCTGTCAAGCCTTTTGCGAGTTACTGTCCGGCAACCATTGTGTTTGACAAATTTCAAGATGGAAAGGGGCCATAACTACATATAAAATTGGTGGTCTGTATCCATAGTCGAACTTTATCTGTATTTTATGATGTTACACCTGTGTACCAAAAACATTTAAATCTGTCAAGAACTGTCAACAGAGTGTTTAATGACTCCAATGGCGGATGAATATTGCAAAATAGCTAGTGTGTGTTAAAAATTATCAAATAATAAGAGAGATACAGATAAAGTGTATCAAAGCACTAAACAAGTATAATTCTAAGCAGAACGGGGGCATAATTCAGGAAATATTGGTGCAAGAGTTATGCACCTTGTGTCATAAGATGTGGAACAACTACTTCAAGTTTGAAACAAATGCATTTCATAATAACTGAGATAGTGAAAATGCATCATAATTAACCTTAAATTCTGAGTAAAAGGGGTCATAATTCATGAAAAATTGGGGTCAAGAGTTATGCACCTTGTGTCACATGATGTGCGTGGTAAAGTGGAACATCTATTTCAAGTTAGAATCAAATCTATTTAGTAATAACTGAGATATAGATTTTAATGCATCAAAATTAACCTTAAATTCCAAGTAAACGTGGGCATAATTCATGAACATTCGGTGTCAGAGTTATGCACCTTGTGTCACATGATGTGGGTGACATTAAAGGTGGAACATCTATTTTAAGTTTGAATCAAATCCATTTAGTAACAAGAGCATGTAGTACACGAAATGCCCCCCTTGATGCATTCAGTAATTGCACAAGGAACAGAAATTATTTGCTCACTGTAAACAAAGATTCTACTGTTCAGGTTCAATGTGACCTTGACCTTTGACCTCAAAATCAAGAGGGGTCATTTGCTGGTCGTGATCCTAGGCCCAAGCGTTCTCAAGTTATCGTCCAGAAAGGGTTCAACTGTTCCGGGTCAATGTGACCTTCACCTTTGGTCCACTGACTTAAAAATATATAGGGGTCATCTACTGGTCATGACCAATCTCCCTATCAAGTTTCGTGATCCTAGGCCCAAGCGTTCTCAAGTAATCGTCTGGAAACAGTTACTGTTCCAGGTCACTGTAACCTTGACCTTTGTCCTAATGATTTCAAAATCAATATGGGTCATCTGCTGGTCATGATCAACCTCCCTATCAATGTTCTTGATCCTAGGCCCAAGCGTTCTCAAGTTATCGTCCCGAAACCGTTTTATTGTCCTGGTCACTGTGACCTTGAACTTTGACCTACTGCTAGTGATGACCAACCTCCCTATCAACTTTCATGATCCTGGTCCAAAGCGTTCTCGAGTTATCATCCGAAAACAGTTTAACTGTTCCAGGTCACTGTGAATTTGACCTTTGTCATACTGATCTCAAAATCAATAAGGGTCATCTGCTGGTGATGACCAAACTCCCTATCAACTTCCACGATCCTAGACCCAAGCGTTCTTGAGTTATCATCTGGAAACCGTTTAACTGTTCCGGGTCACTGTGACCTTGACCTTTGACATACTAACCTCAAAATCAGTAGGGGCCATCTGCTTGTGATGACCAACCTCCGCATCAACTTTCATGACCCTAGGCCCAAGCATTCTCGAGTTATCATCCGGAAACGGATTGGTCTTCATACCGACTGACATCTGCAAAACAATATACCCCTCCAAGTTGGGGGGGGGGGGGGGGGGGGGGGGCGGGGCGTGGGAGGATAACAACTGAGATAAAGATATTAATGCATCAAAATTAACCTTTAATTCTAAGTAAAAGGGGGCATAATTCATGAAAAATTGGTGTCAAGAGCAATGCACCTTGTGACGTGGGTGATAAGGTAGAAGGGGGCATAATTCATGAAAAATTGGTGTCAAGAGTAATGCACCTTGTGTCACATGTGGGTGACAAGGTGGAACATCTGTTAATGCCCCCCTTCGAAGGAGGGGTATATTGTTTTGCAGATGTTGGTCGGTCTGTATGTAGACCAATCCGTTTCCGGATGATAACTCAACAACGCTTGGGCCTAGGATCATAAAGTTGATAGGAAGGTTGGTCATCACCTGCAGATGACCCCTATTGATTTTGATAGCTGTATATCAAAGGTCAAGGTCACAGTGACCCTAAACAGTTGAAGAGAATTCCTATAGTTTTTTTCCTTTCATAGAAATGTTTTAAATTCACATATATGATTGGAAAATTTGTGCTGAAAACAATGAACAAATAAAAAAAATAGGTCACCAGGCTTGTTTTTGTGAAAAATTGTTTTGAACACACCCACTGTTAGTGAAACTGCTGGCGATTTCTCAACATTTTCATAATTATCTGCTTTTTTGTAAATACCAACCAAAATATACATCAAGACAGCAAAGTAAGTTTTTTTTCTTTTTACAGATTTTGTTATTTACTTATTTGATATCATAGTCATATTTGTAATACTCTATCCTTACAATAATGGGTACAAATGAAAAAAAAAATATTGTTTCTGCTTTCATATTTACTTTTGTGAACTTTTTTCAGTGAAAAATGCCCATAGTGAACAATATTTTCTTAAATTTTAAAAAAACTCTTTCATAGAATTTTTTCTTGTTTTTCTTATGTATAGATAATTGTTTTGTGAGCATAAAAATGGCTAAAAATGTATGGGTCACCAGGCTAATTTTTATGTTAAGACCGCTAGCGTTAACACCTGTTCGGACGGAAAATGGCGCGAAACCGGCCAAACTGATTACATGTATGTCTGCTAGAAGTTAAAAAAATTCTTAATTCTTTCTATAATTGAATACTAAATAATCTGAAAGGTGATAATGTCTTATCAGTACCAAGTCAATTATCTTACATTATATGAACAACAGTCTTTGTACTAAAATGCCATGTGAAAACACAACCACAAAAATAGCAAGATACCTGTCAGGCATGATACTTGTCAATACAACATAAACCAGTATCAACATTTGATTACTGATAAAACGTATCAAAAATGTTATTTCATTCAAGATTAGTCATATTTAAGACTGTCTGTAACATGTTTCACCAAATTTTGACTTCAGTTCAGTTTTCCATAGAATGTGTCGGCTGCGCATAAAAAACTATCGGAATAAACGGTTTCCAGATGATAACTCAAGAACACTTCGGCCTAGGATCATGAAAGTTGATAGGGAGGTTGGTTACGACCACTATTGATTTTGAGGTCAGTATGTCAAAAGTTCAAGGTCACAGTGACCTTCCCGGAACAGTTAAACGGTTTCCGGATGATAACTGAAGATTGGGTGGGCCTAGGTTCGTGAAAGTTAATAGGGAGGTTGGTCATGACCAGCAGATGGGCCCTATTGATTTTGAGGTCAGTAGGTCAAAGTTCAAGGTCACAGTGACCAGGAACAGTAAAATGGTTTCTGGATGATAACTCAATATTGCTTGGGCCTAGGATCGTGAAAGTTGATAGGGAGGTTTGAGATTTTGAGGTCAGTAGGTCAAAGTTCAAGGTCACAGTGACCAGGAACAGTTTAAAGGTTTCTGGATAGTAACTCAAGATTGCTTGGGCCTAGGATCGTGCAAGTTGATAGGGAGGTTTGTGATTTTGAGGTCAGTAGGTCAAAGTTCAAGGTCACAGTGACCAGGAACAGTAAAACGGTTTCCTGGCGATAACAAGAACGCTTGGGCCTAGGATCAGAAAAATTGATAGGGAGATTGATCAGGACCAGCAGATGGGTCCTATTGATTTTAAGGTGATTTGGTCAAAGTTCAAGGTCAGATTGGCCAGGAACAGTTAAAACGGTTTCTGGACGATAACTTGAGAACGCTTTGGCCAAGGGTCATGAAAGATGATAGTGAGGTTCATCATGACCAGCAGATGACCCCTATTGATTTTAAGGTCAGTAGGTCAAGGTTACAGTGACCTAGAACATTTAAACCGTTTCCAGATAACTTGAGAACGCTTGGGCCTAGAATCATAAAACTTGATAGGGAGGTCGGTCATGACCTGTACATATCGAGATCTGTAGGCTAAAGGTCAAGGTCACATTGACCCGGAACAGTAAAAATGGTTTCCAGGCGATAACTCAAGAACGCTTGGTCCTAGGATCACTCAACTTAATTGGGAAGTTGATCATGACCAGATGACCACTGTTGATTTCGAGGTCAATGTCACATTGAAATAGAACAGTAGAACTTTTGTTTAGTGAGCAAATAATTTCTGTTCCTTGTGCAATTACTGGATGCATCAAGGGGGGCATTTCGTGTTCGACGAGCTCTTGTTTAAGTTTTAATCAAATCCATTTAGTAATAACGGAGATATAAATTTCGGGACTGGATGTGACAAAACCGACTCCTATATAGCACCCCACTCCCACAACAAACATGTTTGGTAGTGGACCATTAGATGATGCTACAAGCCTTAGGAGGTATGGTTTTCCCTATAAAGTAAACCATGTGACCCCCAGGGCAGGGCCATATTTGACCCTAGGGGGATAATTTGAACAATCTTGGTAGAGGACCATTAGATGATGCTACATATCAAATATAAAAGCCAAGATTTTTAAAGTTTTTTCTTTCGGTTGCCATGTCAACTACTAGAGTTCTGTATGGAATTCAATTCTTTGAACAATTTTAAAAGGCCATCCAACAAACATCCCTGTGAAACTGGCCCGATATTTAAGATATTGTTTAAAGGAGTGTGGACTGACGGTGGGCAATCACAATAGCTCACCCTGAACACTGCTCAGGCGAGCTTAAACAGGGAAGTAGGTTAGTAGGTCAAGTGACCCCTTGTAATCACCAGGCTATTATAATTAAAAGTCTTGGAAACACGATCAATAACTTTTTAAAGTATTTTTCCCCATATAACACATGACCCCGGGCCCAGGGGCATAATTTGTACAATCTTGTTAAGAGATCCACTAGGCAATGCTACATACCAAAAATGTAGGCTCAACTTTCAGGGAAGATTTCCCCACTATTCATCTACATTAAACTTGGGACACTTCAGGGCAGGACCTCTTTTCACCCTACTGGCATAATTTGAACAATTTTGTTAGAGGAACACAAGGCAAGGCAACATACCAAATATCAAAAGCCTCTGCCTTGCAGTTTCAGGCAAGAAGATTTTTAAAGTTTTTTTTCCTATATATCGTCCATGTTAACCTCGAGACCCCGCTGGGAAGGGCCTCTTCACCCCAGGAAATTTTGGTAGAGGACAACAAGAGAATGCTACATACATCTTGGAAAATGACTATACCAACTGGCAGTTTTAAACAGAACACACCTGGCAGGTCACCAAATGAACATTTGTATAAATTATTTCAAAATTGGGCAAATGGTTTCAGTATTTTTTTTTATATTGTTCTTGGTTGCCATTGGAACAAAAATTCTGGATGGAACAGAATTCTTTGAACTGAATTAGTGTAGATGAAGTGACGGACAGCAAGTGATAACAAAAGCTTGCCCTATACACTGTGCTCAAAACTGCAGTCTGAAGGCAATACCTTATCTTCATTCTTTCTGCTTTTACACAGATTAACAAATTTATTTTAATTCATGTATTTGCCCAAATTCCAAGATTTTCCAACTTAGAAATGGTATTTTACCACGAAGGTATGAATCTAATTTCTCTAAATCATTCGGACCAGCTTTGAATTGTTGGGTGTTAACTGCACTTTCTAAAACTGGTTTCAGAATAACTTGATAAGTAACGATTTAGACGACATTTATTCCACAAATATACTAAAAGTAACACTCAACATGACAAAATTTGGCTGCTCGTGATTACTTAAATACGAGATGAACTTTTCTCAACAAAAATGAGATGAACAAGTGTAAAAGTGATATGACAACATCCATATTGACTAATGTCTTCAAGAGTCATTTGACTTTTCTGTTTTTTCTGTAGATTCTGTGTTTTCTTCAGAACTTTTGACTTTTTTGGTTGGGCTTGACTCCTCATTTTCAGCTTCTTCATCCTCTAACGTTCTTTTTTCTGATTCTGAAATGTGTAACATACCAATACAGGGGTTTTTCTAGCTAATTTGGGAAAATAGTCTATACCCCCAAATTGGGAATGTTGACGTGTAAATGTTCCAAAATGGGAAATATGTAGTCCCATAGGATATAGTAAGGATGTGTTTAAGTACTTTCTCATACATTTGTTTCACATTATACAACCTCTTTAACATACTTCCATTACAAAACTGTCCATCATTTGCTCAAAATTTGTGCAGTTTTGATGAATTTTTTTTCAATCAGAGTGTAGATTGGGAATTTTTGCACTCATTTTGGGGGAAAAAAACATACTTTTTGGCATTGGGAATATAGCCGAATAACGGCTAAAAAACGGCCGAATGAAAATAACAACCAACCTGAAATAATGCCAATTTGAAAGCTAAATTTTCGTTTTTCTTAAAATATCATTGGACAATCGCTCAAATCCGCAAAGTAAATGGGGGTGCGGGGGGGGGTAAAATGCTCAAAAATGGAAGCACTTGTTTCAGAGGTATATCACAGGGCTGACACTTAGTGTCCCTGGATCATGAGGATTCCAAATTCCAGCAAAGGACGCTCATTATTCAAAACTAGGTGTTCCTCCAGCATACCTAAATTCAACAACAACAATGTGCCAGCCATATTAAATACCAAGTTACGTTCAATGATTTCTTAATTCTAACAAAATATTCAACCAAAAAAAATTATAAGAAACTGATATTGTTTTCATTTGCAATAACTGCTAAATTTTAAGTTGTATTAATTTCTTTTCTTACCTCAAAATTTTAACTTCAGCAACAACCTACATCAGTTGATACAAAATAAAATTTTAACTTCAGCGACAACCTAGATCAGTTGATACAAAATAAAACGTATAGACTGTTGCTGAATTTAATTTGAAACAAGAAAAACAAAGAGGGCCAAGATGGCCCTCAGTCGCTCACCTGTGCAACACACCATAGCAAGGTAAACATGTTTTACCTAGTGATTTCATGGAGACGAATATTCTGACCAATTTTCATTAAGATTGGAGCAAAAACATGGCCCCTTAATTGTAAACAAGCATTTTCTTTGATTTGACCTAGTTTTTTACCCCCCATTCGAACTTGTTCAAAATTTCATGAAAAACATTGACAAAGTTTCAGGAAGATTGGAGCAGAAGTGGCCTCTAGTGTATATAAGCTTTTCCTATGATTAATCATAGTGACCTAGTTTCTGACCCCACGTGACCCGGATTTGAAATCGTGCAAGACCATGATAAACATTCTGACCAAAATTTATGAAACAAAAATCTCATTTACATCGAAATAAAAACACGAGGTATGGAATCAAAATTTGTATACCTGCTGGAATCACAGAGTTACAGCAAAATCAAGTGTTAAGACCCTATTAGTCACCTCTTACGATCATGCAAGGGTAAGACAATGGTTCTAATTCTTTTCATACACAGATCGTCCCAGAACCACATAGGGCTTCATGCAGACAAACATTCTGACCAAGTTTCATGCACATCAAATGAACAAGTGTTAACAAGCTTTTCCTTTGACTTGACTGGCTGACCTAGTTTTTGACCCAATATGACCCAGTTTCAAACTTGGCCTAGGAATCGTAAAGATAAACATTCTGACCCAGTTTCATGAAGATATGGTCATAAATGTGGCATGAAGAGTGTTAACAAGCTTTTTCTTTTATTTGACCTGATGACCTAGTTTCTGACTTGGCCTAGAAATCATCAAGATAAACATTCTGACCAAGTTTCATGAAGAAACAGAGTACATTGACACTAGCAGCTAGAACAAAGCCCCTGTGCTATGTATACAAGACGTGAAATTCAAATTTATAAGCTTAATGCATTTAGATTATTTCAATATTTACCTGTGGATTCTGTTGCATTTTGGTTGACATTTTCTTCTTCCTTCTTTTGACTGCTTCCATTTTCTTCAGCTTTTTCTTCCGATTTCTCTTCTTTGGTTTCTTCTGTTGCGTCTTGTGCCTAGAAATGAATAAATTTAAACATCAGCTTTTCTGCCATTTCACTAAAGAGAAATCTTCCAAAATTCTACAGCAATGAAAGTTTCACCCTAGTATTTCCAAAAATTAAGAAGAATTTGAAATTTAATTTGATGCTCACCAGTAATACTTTATTAGTCTTTAAGATTTAGAGTTCTTATTTATTAAACTTTTAAATCCACTAGTCCCAGAGAAAAATTTGAATTATAATCTCAATGAAAAACTTTATTAGATTAAGAATTGAAGAAACTGTCACAAAAATTTAGACTGTTGATATTTGTCTCGACAAATCAAGATTCCTTTCATTTTTATGACAACCAGTGGGCGTTATATCCACCCATTTGTAACCTTAACTTTATTGGGCATTATGACAATTTGTCCCCTGGGACACTAATCCTTTAATGTTCAACTTTCTGAGCAAAATGTGTGTAAACATCACTGGTCAACACTTTTTTTATAGAATCAACAACAAAAGCCAACATACAGACAAAAGATGATCACAAAGAATTGATCTATGTAGTCTCAAATTAAATACATGTCTGCAATAAAATATTACTCGTCGTATACCTATAACTGAATTGGTCAATAGAAACAGTTGATTCTCACAAGTGGCACATTCTTCAATTGTCATCTTATAAACCATTGGAATGTGATGACTGTTTTGTATTCGACTTTGGCCTATTTTGTACTAAGGTTATTAGTTATATTACCAATTGTAAAAAAAATACATAAATATAGGAAAACCCATTGGATGTTCTTCTTTTTTATTTATATATAGATATATATATAGAGAGAGAGCTAAGTTTTAGCTACACGGCTAATTCGACGCAATCCTGGGTCACTTTTCTCATGGGCAAAATCTCCAATCACGTCAAAGCACACAAAAGACCAAAATAGTGAAGGAAATTTCTGATGAAAGTGTTACTGCCAACAATTTGGGTTTAAATGCAGATTTTGTTGCAAATACGATACATTAAAAAACTTTTCATTGTATCAAAAAGGGATTCAATTCCACATTGATTTGTGTATCAATTATCAAATCATTTCCCAAAATTACGCATTTTCTGGCGATTTAAACCTAGATAGTGGCTAGATGTGGTAATCAATACAGAAGTGAAAACAGGAAATGATTTCAGGTTTTCTCGCATATTTTTCTCGTCGTTTTAAATACACTGTAAATGACAGCAAACAGAAATTTTACAACTCTTAAATCCCCGGAAAAATATGACTGCAAATTCAATAGATAATAAAATATTAATCTGTATGCTGTCATTGGAAGCTTCTATCAAATTCTTGTTTTTCTCCGGACTAATGAATCAAGATAACTTGCTGATATGGATTGTGCTCATGAAAAAGTTGCCGTCTCAGGTTGGAAGCATACTGAATATTAAATTTGAACAGTGAATTCCAGTAGTCATCGTTATCCAGAGTAAAACAAATTCAACAATTTATGAGCACAATCCATTTTAAAAATATAAAAAAAAACATGTAAATTTTTCAGTCTCAAGAAAACATATCAATAAAAGCTTTGATTGGATTACTGCGTTCAAATTGCTAATTATTATTATTATACCAGATTTATATAGCGCCCTTTTCATGATAAACACGTTCAAAGGTGCTTTACAGCTGCTGAGCAACTGCAGCCACACAGGGCACAAAATCATCCTCTACTAATTAGATCTACTATCAATAATACATCAAAGTGTTTTTCTTAATCTTGGGATCAACGGTTAAAATTTAACAATTTTTTTCACTTGCAAATTTTATAGAGTACAAAATATTTCAACTCGCAATTTATCAACACTAGTCGCAATTTTGTTCAACCGTTTTGGGCAGAAACAAGGCTCTGTCCTTCGTAACACTACCAGTAAGTGTGTGTAGTAAAGTCCCTTGCATTTAGGGAGTATGCGAGCTTAAATTCGGACCCAGGCTAATTAAAAATATCAAGAGATCAATTATAGTCTCCTCTCTGTTAATACCTTTCTTAAGATTCATATTATCAACTTCAAAGTTGCCCTCACAAAAAGATCTAGATTTGTAACAATCTGACATTAAAATTATTTTGACCAGTAATCGAATATGAATGAAATTATTCATTATGAATACTAATCTGAAATATCCATGAATTTCAGGTATCCTTGTCACTGATACAGTAGATCTATAAACTGTACACAGAAACAGGCTGTCTGGATTGTGTCAAAAGTGTAATACCTTTTCTGCCTCCTCAACTGCTCTTTTTACATCTTCAACTGTTTTAGTTTTAATTTCTGGGGTTTCTGTAGTCTCTGTGGCAGTTTGAACTTCTTCCCTGAAAGGAAAAACCAATTTATCTATAATTAGACGAGTCTAAATATAGCACTTCATGTACGAATAATGCCCTACAATGCTTTACTTCCGTTCATACCTGTCGTCTGCTAGAAATTCGTGGAAAATTTGCTTGTACAATTAATTCAAATTACATATTATGTGCAACGTAATTCAGAACACAAAGTCCTTTTTCATCTCTCTAAATCATAGTCATTGTAAGCATCACCTATCAATCATACACAGAATCGACATTTTACTCATTATGCCGTTGACCCACTTTCACACAAAGGCGGAAAACAAAAGCAAACCGAAGTTTTTTATTTCAAAAACTTCCAAATATCATATTTTTCAATAAAAAGCTGTTGCCATGAATTAAAACAAGTTAATTTCATTGGTACAAAAACAAAACTTACTTTTCTGAAGGCATTTTGACTGAGTTTTAGTGCGATTTTCAACAAACAGCGTGCGCTTCCCTTCTTAGTAAACTGAGGCAGACGGACTGAACTTCCCGCCGATACGGTTCTTAGGACTGACGTCACGTGAACAGGAAACAGTTACGATTGGCGGATAAAAATATTCCTGGGGTATAGATGGCGCAGTAGCCACGTGATATCGAAATGGCGACCTGCAACTTTGTTGACATTTCTTGTTTAGTTAAGGTGAGAAATAAATGTGAAAACTTATTTAATAGGATCATTCATCGTATTCAGGTCATTCTGTTTTATATATGCTTGCAACCAAAACAGTTAATGTAAATTTCTTTCCATATTTAGAAGAAAAGCTTGCTTTTACAGAGAAAAGCTGTTTTTCACTTGGCACACAATCCGCCCCACAAATTCTCACTGACATGTGCATATCAGTTCTTTCCTGCAACAGTCTTAAAATGTCAATTAAAATTTATTTAATGTTACTGCATTTTTTTCCATCGTTGTCTTTGCCTTTGTAAGCTAATAAAATCTTTATGAAGATACTTTGGAAGAATAAAATGCAACCAAGCAAAATAATAGCACATGATCAAGGAAATGGAAAGTTCACACCCCATAGCACCACCTTATGTGGAACTGTGTTACAAATAAGGCAATGCAAAAAAAAACAACAACAACATCCAGGAGTATAAAAATTATCACATGTTGTCGTGTTTTTTTTTGTATTATCATCAAAGAGTCCTTGATTCAATACTGTCACATTGTCTTTGCCTTTGTAAGCTAATAAAATCTTTATGAAAGTCCTTGATTCAATACTGCCACATTGACAATATCACTTCCAAAGCAACTTCAACTCTTCGCTTCATACAACGGAATGTGAAAACTGACAGTAAAAAGGTCAAAATTGCTGCCTATAACACCTATGTCCACCCTCAACTTGAGTATTGTTCAAGCGTCTGGCATCCTTGGCAAAAAACCCTCACTAGCAAAGTCGAAAATGTCCAAAGGTCAGCTGCTAGGTACGTCATGTACGACAACAGTTACACCAGTAGTGTTACACAAATGCTGAAAACTTTAGAATGGAATACACTCCAATATAGAAGGTTACACAACTCATTAGTAATGTTTTATAAAATAAGGACCCAGACAGTTGCAGTCGACCAATCTCATCTTATTCCAACTACAAACCTAAATTACTTAATCCCTATGTCTCACACTCAGTACTTTTCTAACTCCTACTTCCCAAGGACCATCCGTCTCTGGAACTCCCTACCAACTTATGTTAAATCTAGCCCCAGTCTCAGTATCTTTAGAGAGAGGCTGGCGGTGGTCAGTATGTAATTCTATTGCCTCTGCCCCATTTTAACTGTAGCATACTGTCTTTTTTAGCTTTTATTTTTTTAACATTGTAACATATCATTTCTTTAACAACTGTTTCTCTGACAGCGCCGCCCAGTGATAGTCGGAAATCGACGGTTAGGTGAAAGATGTAGATGTAGATGTCCTTGAGTCAACACCCATTCTGTTTTATTGTTTTCTTTCTTCTTTTCTTATTGAACTTTTGGAGAAAGATGTATAGAGGAAACAAATAATATTTGTGGTGAAAAGTCTGGAATATGTGTCTTGGCTGTTGATTTTGAACTCATTTCTAAGAATTTCTTCATTTTTTTAAGAAATTGCTAATTTATTTCAACCAGTCTTGATTACAAGCCAGCATTTTTAAAAACACTTGTGAAAATTACATAAATGTTTTGTGTTTTTAAATACAGTGTATTTAGTTTTGATTTTATGATATTGAAACATCAGTGCATTACCCTATGTACTCAGAGTGAATGGACATATTGAGAGGTGTTGACTCAAGGACACCTTTTTATTGTGTACAAAAAATCACCCCAGTCGAGTAGTTGTCATTTTACTCAACTATCACTGCACAGAATTTAATAAAAATTTGCATGGAGGATGACTACATGTTCCAGTTTATGAAAGTATCAAAACATAAAATATTTCATGAGCTTGTGTTGGAAAAACAAACATTTATCTTTAAGGTGTTGACTCATGGGCACTGGTGGATATATTTATTGTACTGTATAGCAAAGAAGTATAAAATATAAATTTATTTTTATAGCTCTTTGTATATAGTAATTTGCCTCTTTCTCATTGATCTGAGAGCTTGGAAATATTTTTTATGCTTGCTGATGTTATCAGTTTCCACATTTTATGCATTCTGTTTTGTGACAATCCATTTTAAGTTTAAGATTTCAGAGTGAACAAAAAAATATACATGTCTCAGATTTCATTAAAAGTAAATAGCACACAATTAACACTCAATGCTCTTACTTATATCAGTAAATCTACACTCCATTCTCTTACTTATATCAGTAAATCTAGGTAATCACCAAATAATAGGCAAGAGCAAACTTTTATCTCTGTTTATCTTTCGTTAATGTCAAAACCCTCAGGGGGGAGCAAGGGCGTAGGAGCTGGGGCGGCATCTGCCGTCCCAATGTTTTGAGGAGCGGCAAAATGCCAAACGCGTAAATTTTTGAAAAGGCTAGAAAATATATTTTAGAATACATACAGCGGTCTTCCCTTGCCAATTGTCAATTTATCATGAAGTGCACCAGCGACCAATATGTACACAGAATCGTGTCATATCGCTGACACCTTACAAGATCACCTTGGTGACAGTGTATTGTACAAAATCGATAATCCTCAACGACCAAGGTCGCTGTATTTTCTCGCCCCGCAGACTCGAATTATAGGCGATACATTAGTTAATAAAAGTTAATTGTATTTAATTGCTTACTACTGAAAAGATTATAGACACTTGCAGTTAATGTTGTGTCTCAATTCAGCCGACAAAGTAAAACACAAACGCATATTAAATTAGCATTTTTAAATGTCTTTTCAATTAAATATTTTTTACTCTTAAACATTTTGTTTGAAATATCATAGAAACCAATCATAATGATTAAATTAAATGCATCAAATGTAGAAAAATACTCATAGATTTTACAGATCTAGTAACATTAAAAAAGTATTACAGCTTCTACATAAAAATGGAAAAAGCCCAATCAGCCTCACAATATCGCATTTCCAAAGCGATCATTCGGTAAAAAGAACCCTTTACTCCGTTTATTCAGCCCTCAATGGTTCAGCGTATTTCCATGGATTCACTATTATGAGGTGAATATTTATTGTAAAGTATACGATATACCTGTGCATTTGGGATCTGTCAGGATGCTTATGTGTATGCTGCCATACAAATTAAAAATAAAAATACGTGTCAAAATATTTCACCAGATATTCAAAATGTTTTAAATTACGGAATCCATTCATATTAAAAAATGAGTATGTCCAACAGCTACTGAGCGGTCCAAGAAGTCGCCAGATTGCACCATTTATTCTACCTGTATGCAAAATTTTCTCAGGGCCACCCTGGACCCGTTGAAAGGGAGTGTGATTTTACACTAACAAATGAATTGTCTGTTTATTTCTTTGCTTGCTTATCTGTGTTGTTGTGACATAAGCTGAATAATGATGTGATACTTTTTAGATGGAACTTTGTTGTAGGGTGCCATAAAGAAATGTTTTCACTTTTTTCTTTTCTTAACATTTTGATGATTACTTGACAGAGATATTACAGCAAAACTTTAAACGGGGTAGTATGAAAAGGTTAATGTATAATATTGTATATGCTTAAATAAATTTTACAGTGTATTTTTCTCCTGATTTGGGAATGGGGCTGGGGCCTTCGCAGATTGGAAAAATGCGTCATAAAACGCCTAATTGGGAATTGTTAAAAGTAATAATTTATTTTGTTTTTAAATGTTACATGGTCATAAAATTAATCATTATGCATTAAGTTAGCAAATTGTCTTGTGCTTCAAATGCTTAAGGTTTCATAGGAGCAGTCTTGTTTGAAAAAAATGGGAAAAAAGTAAAAAAAAAAGTAACTTTGGGAATTTTAGTTGTGACATTGGGAAAAACATACTATTTTGTCATTGGGATTTGGGCCCAATTTCGGTCCCATTTTGGCCAAAAAAAAGCAGTAAAATATTGTTAAAACTAAAGACAAGTTACAATATCAGCAATGCAACAAAACAACAAGTACTAGGAAACTTGCCTGGCATAATTATTAGCAGTAAAGTTTTTATTGAACTTAATTAAACAGTAAGAAAAAGCAGTATTTTCTCTGTTAACATATTTTGAGATGGCTAAAAATTAGTCATGCTGGTAAATTCTTTTCATGAGGTACCACGAAAGCCCTTTTCAACACCAGCTTTATGGTTCAGTACTTTGGATGAATTTACGCATAGTTACCACTGGGTCAATGGGTGCATTTTTTGACTAAGCATTGACTTTCTTTCATTTCAGATACTTCTCTACTAAAAGTTTATTTTATTGTATGTCGACTTTAGATTAGCCACTGAGACTGATATAAAAGAATTTGTCACAGAATTCAGATTTTTATAAATTTCCTTTAATTTTATGAAGTCTATTTTATAGATTACATTTATTTATCATAAAATATTAGACCTAGAATATAGACTGGCTATAATTACATTTTTAAAAATAAAAAAAAAGTATCATAGTGTAGGAGCTAGTCTTAACTTTTGTCCAGTTAAAAAAGGAAACGGCATAAGCTGTTTTCTAAAACCTTTTAAATGTTGAAGAATTTTAATAATAAACTTGCCTTCTGAGACAAAAAATGTTTTCAGAAATATTAAATGAAGAAGTGTTTCCCTTAAAAAAACAAGACAGGTAATTGAAGAATAATAACCAAACCAAAGGAATGTAATTTTAAACTTTTTATAAATGGTAATTACACAAATTGTGATAATTTCAGTTCAAAATAAAACTGAATTAAAATTAAGTGTTTTTGTGGATTTATGTTGTTTTAAAATAATTTGGTACTATCTGATTCTTTCATTAAAAATGTACATAATATTATCATAGTCTATAAAGTTGGGTATGAAACTTTTTTCAAAGAAATAATATCAAAATTAGAATGTCTAACTTCATTCTGTAGAGAAAGTTACACATGTAGGTGGAATAAAGTCTTGATTTTTCATGCCTTTCTCTATTGAGAGGGTGTGTTAAATTGGAAAATTTACAGCAAATGACCCCTGAAAATTTACAAGGGATCTGGTCAGCTTATAAAGCTGTTGTCTGATTTATTGCAGCTATTGGACAGGAAATGGCCACAATGAAATAAAACTTCCAATACTTCAAAACAGCCTCAGAACCAAATTATTGTAAATTGTTGTACATAACAGAAGCAGATGGAGCAGTTTTGCTCCAAGGTTATGTGATATGATACACTGACAATAAGGAAGGTTTTTCATAAGGGAAATGTAGACAGATTTCATTCTTGTTACTAATTATTAAAGGCACTGACCTCCTGATTTTGGTTAAAAATTACCTTTCTTTAGAATTGAAGTTTGGTCTTATTATGAACATTAGAATGTGAGTTTTTGTTTAAAATTTTTCTTAAAAATGCCAAATCAAGATAAAAGCACAGGAGTTGGGAATCAAAACCGGGTCAGCGCAGCAATAAACATTTTCCTGCAGTTTTGACCAATACACCAGGGAAGAATACATACATTATATATAAAGCTATTTACCTCTGGTACCTTTCAGTTTTGAATGGACAAAAATAGTAAAAAGATCTAATTCTTATGTGTTTCCATAACTTGTCTGTCTATAACTAAGTTTCAATGCCTAAGAAATATAGCAATAGTTTTCTGATATCTAAAAAGTACTTTTTTTGTTGCAATAACATCTGGAAGTCAGTGCCTTTAAGTTATAAATTCAGTTTTGGTTTCTCACAGTAAAATGAACCTCTGATAGAAAAATGATTAAAAGATATGACATAATGGTGGTAACTCAACAGTATTGTAAATAGAAAATGTTTCAATAATGTAAACCATTTCCACAGTGATAAAGAACAATTTACATTGTCAATGGGAAGCCATAAAACGATTATTAACATGATGTAAGCCAACCATAAACCTTTCATCTGACTGTAAAAGTTTGCCCCTGGCTGTGTGGTTGTTGTTGTTAGCCACATTAAAACTGTCTCTTGTGTTAAAAGTCTTAATTGGATAAAAAAGGGACTTAAAATTTATGAGTGAAAAATATCCCTGGTGTAAATAATACTAAATTGTAAAAAAAAATATGACTGATTGGTAGAGTTTTTGTAATAACTATAAAAGAAATCTTATTGTGGGAGTTTTTAAGTTCAAAAAAAGGTTGTGATAACTGGGTGATTTCTTTTCTTAATTGAGTTAACATTTTTTTTAACATAAGGAAACGATAGGATATGAAAGTGACAAGATTAAGTCACTTTCAAATGTAGTCAGTCACAGTTTCCATGTAGTCTGTTCAGGATGTACTTAGTGATCAAAAAAGGTCTATTAAATACAGCCAGATTCTTATTGTAAATATATATAATAATTCTATAATATTACTTGCCTTTAACATGAGGTATGAGAAGAATTTATTAATACAGTTAACTATGGCTTTGCATATGACAAAATGTGCACTACTGCTAAAAAAACTAACAAATAACTGTTATACATGGCATTAATAAGCTCTACAAACACATATAATTTACATGTTTTGTAAAGTTAAATTCAGTTTGAAGAAGATTTTCTACATTTAAAGTGAGTACCTGAAATAAACTATTGTAGTGAAAGACATGCATCGGATATCTTTAAATAGTTAATGTAGTGTAAATATCACAGTAATATAACTGAAAATTTAACATTTTGACGAGTCTATTGTTAGGCAAGAACAGATATCAAATTAACTTTGAACTTAATTCCATTTAAAAAACACATATGAAAAACTATAAGCTTGAAACTATATTGAATGTTTTATGTAAAGTTATTGGTAAAAGTACAAATGATAGGCTTTCAACATTTTTTTTGTGTGCTTAAAGGAACAATTTACAATACAGTATGGATTTTTTCCACTGCCAGACTCTAGATTACAGGACTTAGAGTGACTTGCTTGAAATCAATATTATGAGCCGTGCCATGAGAAAACCAACATAGTGGCTTTGCGACCAGCATGGATCCAGACCAGCCTGCGCATCCGCGCAGTCTGGTCAGGCTCCATGCTGTTCGCTTTGAAAGCCTATTGGAATTGGAGAAACTGTTAGCGAACAGCATGGATCCTGACCAGACTGCGCGGATGCGCAGGCTGGTCTGGATCCATGCTGGTCGCATACCCACTATGTTGGTTTTCCCATGGCACGGCTCTTATCATTCTCTGCCTATGACCTTTTTGACATTGCTGGTATTTCTAGGTTGTCCTATATGCCTTGATGCCAAAAGTCTATATAAGTGCTACTGTGATTTACCCAACATTAGGGCTTCAACCAGTATGGTTCCAGATCAGCACCCACCCACTCCCATACAGCAGCACTAATAATTACATTCTTATAAGTACATGAGTTGAATGAGGATATCACCATTGATATCACCTCAGTCCTTAGAAGCTTGAAATTCATATTACCAAATAGCCTGGGATTCAGGCGTTGATACTTTTGCTCTGAGGTTTAGTGCAATTTAGTATTCCCGTCAGCTATTTCAGGGTCCTTGAGACATGAATGCAGCTCATATAAGCAGTAGTTCCAGTAACGTCCAGAGAATACTGAAATCACATACGGGGAAAACTTAATCGGTCAGATATTACCAAGTGCCATTACAGGTCCACCACCTTTAGTATTGTCTCCTGTTCAGAAATCTACATGCTGATGTTTTGGCTGGCGGTGAGGGGGGAAAGGGGTGCGGTACATGTATTTCGTGAATTCGTGAAATTAAAAACTACCGTTTATGATTATTTTCAAATTTAAATAGCTTGAATTTTTGTCTCCATGTCATACCAGTTTTCCTAAAATTATAAATTATCTCCCGTAAACTATAAACCAAATACAGTTAAATCTGCCTGTAAAGAACACCCATGAGATATAGGTGACTGGTAGTCTCACAACAAAGATAAAGTTACTATATTTTGGAGAAAGTTAAAGTTGCCTTTGAACTAGAGGCCTTAATTTGGAGTTGGTCTTGAGCACAGGGAGGACCATGACGTTAATAATTATTATTAACCTAGATAATGTAAGCCCACTTCATGCATCTGACCTATTTTGACCAGAATAAACTAATTCCTTTTCAGAAGAATGAAAGTGACGACCTTGAAAAAAGTGTTCAAAATCTGTTTGTTTGTAAAAATAAAGATTATATTACAAATATATAAAGCCAACTTTCAAATGAAATTCAAGTCGAACAGAAACAATGCCACTGTTGTTCAAAACACACTATCATGAAGTAGCAAATACCAAAAAAACAAGTCAGTTTGAAGTATTAATGTGGGAGTATTGTTAAATGAATGGTTGTCAGGCTGGGGTATTTAATTAACGTTATTTTGTTTCCTAGTTGCATTAGAGAAAAGAGTTGCAAATAAAATGTTGAAGAATCGAGAAAAATGTGTAACTTACAATTAAAAAAAAAATATTGTGTCACATGGCTAAACCTATGTTATGGATTGAATGCATCTTTTATTCATGTGGGGGAAAAAAGCCAAAAATAGGTTGTGAAACATTTGATTAAATGTTAAGCCTCATTTTAAGGCATATCCAGAATATTTTCATTAATGATAATCTAACACACAAAATTTTCCAAAAATCGTGTTAAAAGACATAGCTTCCTACGTTTTTTTTTAGCGGGGAAAATCTTACATAAATCTTTTTTTAATCTTTCATTTAATAAAAAGATTGTCAGTCTAGAATTTTGAGTAAAATATTAAACACGGGCATATATGCTAAGTTTTAAGGAGCACATGATATTTTATGCAGGTATCATTTATTTGCTTTAAAAACAAAATCTAATTCTTTTTTAGAAATTGTGATAATTGATTGGAAGACAATAACTTCCTTGTAAAAGGTCCCAGTATTCGAGCCTGTGGCCTTTAGTGTTTGCTTTTTGATGCAAATCACGATTTTGCGATGCATAAACTTCCTTATTAGTCATTGAGCATGTTGTAAAATGTAGTTATATCTAATCATAAGACAGTATATAGGCTGAGTTATGACTCAGGTAGTATAATGTAGTAAGTCTTATTAACATTTGGCGGCAATAAAGGGTAACTTTGAATTTCTTGCCAGCAGTCTTGACTTTTTACCTTGAAATTTTTCAAATAGTAGAGCTTTTGTTGTCATGTCTGCTTGCGTATCATTCTGTGTCACATAAGTTTTGCATGTAAGCAGGTTTCTCTAACAAATGATTTCAAACTTCATACATATCTTTGGCATACCAGTAATGGGCTGAACTCACAGGGCAAGTTACATACCACTAGCTTTTATTTTGTCAAAAATTGATGGATCATCACTAAAATGGTGTCTAGCATCTTTGTCTGGTTCTGCTTTGCCCCATTCATGGTTGGCCAGAGCTAAAATTAATTTGGCACACATAGTACATCTACACAGTAATACAAGAAAATTGCTCCTTTAGTGCTTATTGAAATATCCTTTTTCAAGCTGGGGCAAAATTGCAAACATGTCTTTATCTGTTGTAAATCTAGAGTAAGATAAATTCAGTGCAACAGTTGACACACAAGATTGGAGAACTCCTAAAGGGTCAAGTATTTTAAATTTTGATTTAGTTGACAAAAGACTATTTGATTAAGGAAAAATCAGCGCCAGTTGATGCCTTGAACTTTGTACAATGAACAGGACTGGTGTGCTATTGGATAGTTAAAAAAAAAATAACAGAATAAAAAAAGTCGCCTTTCAGTTTTATGTAAATGAGGGAACATTACAAGAATATATGTAATTCATTTTCGGCAATACTTTTCATTGCATATAGAGTTATATTGATAAAGCAATAAAATGTTGGTGACAAATTGGTTACAACCATGTTACACGGTGTAGGTATTGCCAAGGGCAACGTCAGTATTCTATTACCTTGGTTATCATAAAACAGGTGAAATGAGCGGGAATTATCATTCCCGCCAAATAAAGTCATTCATATAACCACACAATGAGAGTCCTTTGTGTGTACTCGATCCAGTTTTTATCAGCAAGGGATCAGCTCTTGATAAGACTAAAGAGTCAAAATTTTTATCACTTAAATTATCGGTTTTGAATAATGGATGAAGTAGATATAAATAACGAATGAGAGAAACAGAGAGTCGATGAAAAACGGAAATAGCTTTTTAGTTTTTTCTTCCCGAATGAACGAAACAGTTTTTATGAAAGGGTATTGAACAAAAGTATAATATCATGTTTCAGTGCAAATTTTTTCAAATGTTACTGACCTTCGAGCCAAATTCTTTGTCTTTTGTCTCATAACTGCCTGTTATATAACATTTCAACAACAAATTGTTTCTCAGTATGAGGGAAAGCTATTGTTTTTGTTTTTTTTGTTTATTTAGTAAAATATGAATAATAATAATTTTGAGTTTGCAAGACATTTTTCAAATAACATAACAAGGTCTAAGGGATTTTTTAACCAACTATGTAACATGTGTGTGATAGCAGATGTAAAATGGCTACATGAAAATAAGAAATGATAATGTTACAGCATGAAATCTGTGAGAAATGTGCTAATCTTACAAAAATATGGTTTAAAAGTGGACATGAGGTGACAGGAAATAAGTGGCAAAGATGCAATAGTTTGAAAACATTGTCAAGAATCAGAATATTGCTCTTATAAGTTTTGAAATAACCTGAGTGACATACTTTTCATACTAAGTTAATTCAGTGAATTATTTGGACTAGACTTTCAGTTTCATCAGTCTGGCATACCAGAGGTTTACCATGGTTCCGTAGTTGAACCTTGGCACATTGGCCTTAGCAAGAATTTTGCTTACTCCCAGTAATATCCAAATATTTTTTTAAAACCAAAGAAATAAACCTTAGGTTGTGTAGGGATTCTGATGTACCTGTGATGGCTGAGAGTGAATTTTGGTAAAAACAACATGATAAATACTGTTATACAGGTAATCAAGAAAAATCACCACTCATTCAAACAATTTAGGCGAATTTTTTTCTCTCAAAAAAAAAAGCATGTAGACACTGTAAGTGACCTTTGACAAAGGAATTTTGCAAGGTATCCTGATAAAATTCCAAAAATCTTGTCCAGAATAGAGTAACTTGATATAATGGAGAGAATCAGTATTCTTATTGTTCTTTTTCAAATGTCTCGCACTTATTTTCACATGCTTAATCATTTTTCAGGGTTATATATACATTATATCAGAAACTATGTGGAAATGAACATGTTGAGAATTTAATGTCAGTACTTTTGTGTTATATATTAAAGGGTTTCTTTCATATTAGTGAAGAGGCTGATCCTTGGAAAGATAGTAAGACTGTAGGAGTTAACTTTCTTTTAAAATAATGTTCAGCCTTCATATTCAAGGTATTGGTATAAGGGAGACAACTTGATAAACAAAATATTTGATTATAAAACTAAGTAAATTTGCTTTAAGCAAATATTGGCAGAAAAATTGATTGATCTCCAGGGAAAGACAATGATATCAAGTCTTTGTGACTGTATACATAGTGGTCTTTGTTGTCCAGTGTGTCTGTGTGTGTGACATATATATACATGTATTGTTGTAGATTCTGACATTTGATATATGATTACAAGTTTACTGGCTGCCAGATGGTCAGCCTGGAATGAGATGATAATGACTGATACTGTCTTGCTTTGTGTTCTTACATGACAAAAGCTTTTTTAATGAGCTTCTTATGAAAGCTGTTGTTTTTTATTGAGTTTTCTTTTAATTAAAGCTGCTTGTTCATAGCTTGAGAGAAAAAGTTTAATATCTTCATTGATATAATATTATTTATTTGGGTTTTACGGCGCACCAACACAGTATAGGTTATATGGTGCCAAACAGGACTACAAATTTGATATAAGGAAAGCAGGAAAAACTGGTATGACAGATTAGTGGGAAAATGTCAATGAACTTCTTCAAAATTTCAAAAGTTCCTTAAATGATTATCTTCCTTCAGAAAAGTATTTTATGCTTTTAGTTTATGCTTTCATAAAAAAAGGGTCATTCTGTACAATATTTTAAAAGAAATTGATGTATTCTGAAGCATGTGAATTTATGCATGGTTGTAGAAAAAGGAAATTGGATAAAAAATGTAGATTTTTATTTGAAAAGTCAGACCTGTTTGTAGTGTATTTTGATTAGATGTGTAGCATCCATATCGTGTTCACTGATAGCAGATTAGAAAATGCAAAGATTTCCTTGTGAAGTAGCCTGTCTGTTATATACATACAATTTTTCCCCAAGAGGAATTGCAAGTGAATGGCATATGGGGGCTCTGAATGTAAAAAAAAGTGGTGTAATAAGTTTTTCTTTTTTACAGATCTTATTTTATAGCTTGATAACAGGATTTTCTGCAATAACTTGAAAGTGATAAATCAAATAAACCTGTCTGGTGGTTTTTACCTGTCTGATGGTTTTAACCTGTCATTGTTTTCTTTGTTTGCATTGGTGGAGAGGATCATAGCCCCAGCTGGACTCCTTTATCTGACTTACCTGACATTTGAACAAAACTGTTGTAAATACATACAAATAAACCACCCCATGTAGTAGTTTCCTGCTGAGGGTGACAGTATGTAATGTTACATCATATGTTGATTCCTTTATCAAACCTTTATCAAACATCAGTCAGTCAGTTTATTTATATATATCTTCCAGCCACTTAGACAGGTTTAATTGATTCAGGAAATTGGAGACTGGCACTAATATCCTATTAATTCCTCTTTACTGTAAAATCAGTTATATATGTGATATGTACTTTTTGTATAGTTTTGTTGTTTCTCAGTTATGCAGAATTAAACCCATACATATAAGTGAATCATCTAATAATCTTATCTTCGGGTAGAAATTGTAATCCAAGCATTTAGGCTCCAACAAAATAGTCTTTGAAATTTTTATACCTAGGAAATTGAATGATTTTTACAGTGTTTATCTTGAAAATGCTAGGTAGCATGTAAATTTATGGCTGTGGAACAAAGCAATTTACTATCCTGGCAACATAATTATACAAAAAAGAGAGAGAAAAAAAAAGTTAAAGTGATGTAGTTATCTGGTTAAGAATATAAGATCTGTACAAGCATAAAACAAAGACAGATGTAAAAAAGTAGATCTGTCAATTTGATACACAATATATTAATTCTTCTTAAAGGGATGTGAATTTAGATGAAAACAACAACAACAATGTAATGAAATATCAAAAGAATTTTCAGTCAAATTTTTTTAAGTATGATATAGAATACAACTTAGTTCCTTACATTTTACAATGCATTTTAGCTTTTTTGAGAGCTTAACCTGTATACATATGTAACATACTGTGCTGAACTCAAATGAATCAATTTGTCTTTTTGTTTTCAATTAGTACTAACATGGAAAGCATTTTCTAAGATTTTAAACTGTCTTGCATCAGTTTGAAAATGTAGCCATTGAAATATTTTGTCATGATGTGAGACATAAGTTGCAATGCATCACAAAACATAAAAAAAAACATGTACTTTGCTAGATTTTGTAATATTGATAAAGGGTTTTAACAGCAATAAAACAATATTTAGAAAATTATACAAAATTTTAGTTATCTTGAAAACTCAGGCACTCACTAAAGGCGGATCGTATGTCTATCACTTCTGATGCATATTGAGAAGTTGTCAGGTACTTGTGGGGAACAAATCAGTTATGATGTATGAAAATGTAGGAATGTGACTACTGTTACACACTTCACTGAAATACCACTGGGAAATAGGAAAATGGTGGTCTAGTGTTAAGATGTCACTTTCTTAACAGAGATCATTGGTTTGAACACCACTTGGATCATGACTTTACCTCATATGACATTAGTTATGGTTTGCCTAGGATGCATATTTATGTAGTTTATACCAATTTATGTAAGCACAGTTGTAATTTAAGCTTGAACCTTATCTAAATCACTCTTGAGTCAACTTTCTGGAAAAACAGTAATTGTGGTTGTGACTCAAATGGGGCTCGACCCCTCCACCGTTGGGTTGAGTTGCCAACACCCAACCATTAGACCACAACTTCCCTTTTGAAGTGGACTTTAGAGTGATTCAAATAAGCTTGTAGCTTTCATCACAAACAAGCTAAAAAAAAGCTGTGTAAACAAAAATTTTAAATGGGGAAATATCTTTTCATTGTAGGCACCATCAAAAGATGTTGTACACAAGACCTGCCAGGAAGCCTTCCTATACAGAGATAGACGGAAAGTTCCTGAGGCTGTGGTCAGTAACATAGCAACACAATATGGTATTTCTCCAGAGGAAGCTAAAAAGGTATAACAGCTATTGTAGGAATTAGATTTATGGTTTAAAGTTATATAAAAAAAAAACAACAGTAAAAATGATGGACATTTATATTTTGTACTTTGGAGAAAATAGCTAACTTGTAGAATGAGTAAGTGTGAGAAAAGACCAGTTAAATTATAATTTATTGAAATGTAACACATGTGTATTTGTTTGATCTATGCGTAAAATTTATTTGCTATATAAAAAAGGAAATGAGAAAGCAATTTTACTGACATGCATCAATAACATTTATACTTAGCTCCTTTTTAAAGACCTAAAAAAAATGCATTTATGGTCTAAGGGAGGTAATTCATTATATATACTGTCTGACAAAAGGTAATTTTCTTGTCATTTGTGGTCCAAGGGAGGTAATGTCCTGTATACAAGCATAATAAAGTAGATTAAGTAAAATGTTTTATGCTGTTACTTAATGGTAATGAACCAGTATGTAAATAGGAAATGTGGATCTTTCTTTATAATTTATAGGAAGACTTCTGAAAGAGTACTGCTTAAGAGTTTTCTTTAATATGTATATTTGTATTTTAACACATTTCAAAATGCCATCTTGTGTTTCAGTTACTGATGTCGCTTGGTTCTTTGATGAAAAGTGCTGTATTTCAGGGATCAACTGACCCATCTGACCTTATTAAACTATTTCCAAGTAAGTTACTTACATATTTGCCAAATGTGAATCTTAGCTGTTAGGTCTAGTGGTAGAGATTGGTTATTTCAAAGCTCAACATTGACTGGTTGCAAAATAAAATGTATGCTTTTGCCCTGGTTATGAAATAAAGTGTGGAGACTAGTCTGTGAATGCTATCATGCCATTGGTCAGTTTCAAGTTTCTTGGACCTCTGTGGCAGAGTGGTTAAGGTTGCTGACTTCAAACCACTTGTCTGTCAGATGTAGGTTCGAGCCTTGCTCTGGGAGTTGAATTTTTTATATGAGGAAGGCATCCAGCTAGCGTATGGAAGGTCAGTGGTTTTACCAAAGGGCCTGGAGTCTTTCTCCACCATCAGAAAGCTGGAAAGTTGCAGTATGACCTATAATTGTGTCGGTGTGACGTTAAATCCAACAAAAACTTAAAAAATGTAAAAGCTTGATCTCAAAATCAACCAGTTAGGTGCAGGAGTTTGAGACTGGTATCAAAACTGTATCACCTTACAGTCTAAACAGGTCTAGGATCATGTGTCAAGACTGTTTTATATGGATCTGCTGATTTTGTGAGTAGTGTACCTTGATAAGGAATTCTAGTAAAAATGTGGTGGTGGGAGATGGGGGCTGTGGTGGAGGGCGGATGGAATCATGCAGAAGTCAAGGAAAAGTGTTTGGAATTGTGTTTACTGTATTGTTCTCGACTGTCAGCCTGGCAGTGTTTTACTGTGTATATGTTTCTGTTTAAGGTGACTTTCACAAAAGTTTGAGAGACTTGTTGGCTAAAATTATGATTGAAAATATGTCAACATGGCGAGCTCAGGCAGTCAATAATCAAGGTAAAGAAAAACATTGGTATATATGATATTATTTTTGCTTCAGCATATTTTGTAACATTCAAGATGACTTTCTGAACAGATGGACACACACATTCAAAACACTTTGTAATATTAAGCTTTGAAATGCGAATAAACAGCTAGACTTTAAACCTAGAAATAGTTTTATGCAATTTAAGTTAGACTTACATGGTCGTTGTGTTTCCGCGAAATTTAATAGTTGCGAAACAACAACCTGACATGAAAAAAGGAAAGTTAGTATTTCTCAATAGTGCTTCTCCCCGATGTATGCTAATGTATATAATTTTTTTAAAGGGAGGTTTTATCGTGTATAATAATTTAATTAAAGTATATTTACTACATATGTTATATAAATCCCATAAGCTTTTGACATATAAAGAAATTGCTCTGGTCACTACTTTATTTGCAGAAAGATAGAAGTGTTAGCGTCACTTGTCAACAGTAATATATTATCAATAGAATCATCCTTTGCACTACTCGTATTTTCATGCTTTTTTGTTGGTGTGACAAAATTCCAGATGGACATATTCAACTGCTTTCCTGTTATAGTTTACAGTTATTTGTGATTGCCAACTGTATATTATGGAACAAAAATTTCACTCCCGATCACAAAGCACTGATGGACTGAAAAATGTGTTTAGGATAAGAGACCAGTTATTTGCACCATTTATGTGCAGTCTTACCTGTAATGTTTGTTACATTCTTAAGATAATGCAGTTTTGTCTGCGAGTGTTTGTTACGTGTTTAAGCTGTAAAGTTTTCGCGTATTTTGCATCCGAGGTATTTTGCATAACTTTGTCGCCGCTAAATTGCCTGTCTTCATTAAACCATGAAATATAGTGTCCATGAACATTTCTAGGGTTACAGTTATTAAAGGGTGTAATCAAATATATGTCTGGTGTCTGTCAAAGTGTGAAATTAATCAATCCACAACATGATACTTAATAGCCTGAAACATGAACATGAAAAGCTGGAAAGTCGCCATATGACCTTTACTTGTGTCTGTGCGATGTCAAACCCAACAAAACGGAATCGTGAGAGATTCTGCTTGATTCTCAAGTCAGTTAACAAAACCTTATGATTAAGTATAATTTAACAGTTTTGTGTTTTGCAGTGCAACTTAACATTATACGTTTTCTTCATTGCTTTTCAGTGATGTTATTTTTTTGTAGAGGTTTTTATGATTTGTGTTATGTTTCAGTATCCCTACCTCGAATGGTTGATTTTGATTGGCGTGTGGATATAAAAACATCTTCGGACTCCATAGCTAGAATGTCAGTACCAACATGTATTCTGCAGATGAAGGTGTGTAGGAAATTAGAAACTTTTTTACCCATTGAAGCCTCAGTATGAAACTGTTGTAATATATGGAAACAGACTCTCTAGTGTCATGCTGGATAGGTTGATTGATTATAAAAGTGGAACTTTTACTTTTTACTTTGGTATGAATACAAGCCAGGGTTTCCTCTGGGTCAGTTTCACTTTGCGCCAACAAATTCGCCAATTAGGAAAAGTTTGCGCCAGTGGCTCTCAAGTTGGAGCCAATAGTCTGTGATTTGCGACATACCATTTTCTTTTTCAATCTCTTTTTCATTTGATTCTTTACAGTAACCATGCAATTTGCTCTTGAACCAGTCTATCCTAATATCACATTGAATCAAAAATAGTTTTTAATCTTCTCAACCATTTTCAACAACATTTTCTTAAACAAAAGTAATTGCTCAATCTATAAAATTATCCCTTTAATTTATTAGTTTGCCATTTTTAATTATCTCCCTTTAAGGGGTATTTTCACTAAATAGATGTTTTTAAAACATGAATATTTATCCTAATATCACATTGAATCAAAAATAGTTTTTAATCTTCCCAACCATTTTCAAGAACATTTTCTAAACAAAAGTAATTGCTCAATCTATAAATTATCTCTTTATATAGTTTGCTGTTTTCAATTATCTCCCTTTAATGGTCATTTTCACTAAATAGATGTTTTTATAACATGAATATTTATCTCTTTATTCTTTTAACTTTTTATTTCAAAATTTATTTAGGTCATTTATCAAAAACAGTGTTGTTTTATATTATTTTATAACTTTTGAAGTTTCATTATATATATTTAACTAAATTTCTATTTCCATTCGTACATACTATTGTATAGCGAAAATACCACCTACAGGTATTATTAGCACTTTGTTTTGAAGCTCTGGGGTTGAGCTTTTTAAAAATCCCCGTGTATCAATGCTTTACGTTGGGCACGTAAAAGAACTGCTTTAGTTCATTTGTATCTCAAAAATTCTTCGATAGAATTTATACGACCGCGACTGAAATTATCTATTTACGATCGGAGCATAAAATTATGTATCTTTAGATCGCGTTTTGACGTTTCGGCATTTTCTCGGTCTCAATTACTTCGACGAATCGGATTGTCATTAAAATAACCTGTAAATTTATCTCGCGTTTTTTGCATCATAAAAAAGGTGGTGCATTAGACGAAGCACGCAGCTAATATTTCGTTTCATTTGCTTTCGTGTAAGTAGGCGGGGCTAAATCTGGCGAATCAGATTGACTGATAATCGTTCTTGCGTGGAGGAACGCTCTAGTGACTCGGTGAAGTTTTAAATTATGCCCCGAGGTGTAAATCGATATTGACACGATGTGTATTGTCTTCGTGTAGTGTTAAATATCGGATAATCCGTTATTGCGTCATTGAGAAAGATTAGAAGATAAGATCGACGATTATCTTGTAGGCGCCAATGAAATTCGCCAATTGAAGATTTTTAGCGCCAGAATTTACATTTTGTCGCATTTGGCGCCATTGGCGACCGACAGCGGGAACCCTGCAAGCTAACTTCCACTCTATTAAGTCTGACCATATTACTGTGCAGTGTAGGGTAGAATACAAAATTCTAACACATACATATAAGGCACTCGAGGATCAATCAGCAGCATATGTAGTGAACATGTTAGAAATATATACGCCATCCAGAAATCTGAGATCGCAGAATAATGCATTAAAACTAGTAGTGTCCAAATGTCAGACAGTGCGCTTTGGTGACAGGAGCTTTCAGATAGCAGGTTATGGAATGCCCTCCCATCTGGCATAAGAGAGTGCAAGACCTTGCAAAGTTTCAAAAAAGCGCTAAAGATGCATTATTTCATACAATTCTTTGGGAACTAATCTCACTAATTACCTGGTAGAAAAATGTAGGTACTTTGCCGGCCAATCCATTACTCTAATCAAGAACTCTAGTGTGACAGAATAATATAGACAGTGTTTTTTCTGTGGGATGTATCATAGATGTTCTCCGGACCGTTTAGGTGGGGATTGACCCAATCATCCGGGACGGTTTGCATGCTGTGATGCATTTCACAGGCATCATACTGGTTAATTCTGTCTGTTCAAAATGTAAGATATCTTCTGTTCTATTCTGCTCTAACCTGTGTCTTTAATAGGTCAGTTAATGTTTTACGATATTGTATTTTGTTTCATGTTTTGATCTGCTTACCTTTAATTTAAAAATGCTAGGTATCTTATTACTGTAATGTAATTATGTCTCCCCCAGGAGACATATTGTTTTTGCCCTGTCCATCCGTCCGTCTGTCCGTCCATCCGTCCGTACGTCACACTGCATTTCCGAGCAATAACTGGAGAACCATTTGACCTAGAACCTTCAAACTTCATAGGGTTGTAGGGCTGCTGGAGTAGACGACCCCTATTGTTTTTGGGGTCACTCCGTCAAAGGTCAAGGTCACAGGGGCCTGAACATTGAAAACCATTTCCTATCAATAACTAGAGAACCACTTGACCCAGAATGTTGAAACTTCATAGGATGATTGGTCATGAAGAGTAGATGACCCCTATTGATTTTGGGGTCACTCCGTCAAAGGTCAAGGTCAAAGGGGCCTGAACATTGAAAACCATTTCCGATCAATAACTAGAGAACCACTTGACCCAGAATGTTGAAACTTCATAGGATGATTGATCATGAAGAGTAGATGACCCCTATTGATTTTGGGGTCACTCCGTCAAAGGTCAAGGTCACAGGGGCCTGAACATTGAAAACCATTTACAATCAATAACTAGAGAACCACTTGACCCAGAATGTTGAAACTTCATAGGATGATTGGTCATAAAGAGTAATTGACCCCTATTGATTTTGGGGTCACTCCATCAAAGGTCAAGGTCACAGGGGCCTGAACATGGAAAACCATTTCCAATCAATAACTAGAGAACCACTTGACCCAGAATGTTGAAACTTCATAGGATGATTGTACATGCAGAGTAGATGACCCCTATCGATTTTGGGGTCACTCCATTAAAGATCAAGGTCACAGGGGCCTGAACATTGAAAACCATTTCTGGTCAATAACTTGAGAACCACATGACCCAGAATGTTGAAACTTAATAGGATGATTGGTCATGCAGAGTAGATGACCCTTAACGATTTTGGGGTCACTCTGTGAAAGGTCAAGGTCACAGGGGCCCGAACATTGAAAACCATTTCCGGTCAGTAACTTGAGAACCACTTGACCCAGAGTGATGAAACTTCATAGGATGATTGATCATGCAGAGTAGATGACCCCTAACGGTTTTAGGGTCACTCTGTTAAAGGTCAAGGCCACAGGGGCCTGAACATGGAAAACCATTTCCAATCAATAACTTGAGAACCTCTCGACCCAGAATGTTGAAACTTCATAGGATGATTGTTCATGCAGAGTAAATGACCCCTATTGTTTTTGGGGCCACTCCGTTAAAGGTCAAGGTCACAGGGGCCTGAACATTGATAACCAGTTCTGATCAGTAACTTGAGAACCACTTGACCCAGAATGTTGAAACTTCATAGGATGATTGAACATGCAGAGTAGATGACCCCTATTGATTTTGGGGTCAGTCTGTTAAAGGTCAAGGTCACAGTGGCCTGTTCATGTAAAATCATTTTTTGGAAATAATTTGAGAACCACTTGACCTACAATGTTGAAACTTAATAGGATGACTGGACATGCAGAGTAGTTGACCCCTATTTATTTTGAGGTCGCTTGATCAAAGGTCAAGGTCACAGGAGCCTGAACAGTGACTTGAGAACCACTAAGCCAAGAGTGTTGAAATTTAGCGGGATGACTGGACATGCCAAGTAGATGATCCCAATTGCAGCCAACCATCAGTGTCTCTTTGATTTTTGCTCCTGACCCCTATTGACTTCTTGCCTATAGGACTTTGCATTGGGGGAGACATGCGCTTTTTTACAAAAGCATTTTCTAGTTTTAAATTATTTCTATAATAGTTCAATTACCGTCATCCTACGAATATAAGATGCACATTTTTTACGAGATTCTGGTCTCGAAGGACCGATACGTCCTATAAATGGGGATAGAAAAAGACCAAACATTTCCCCCGACTCAAAAATAAAGAAAATCGATCTTTGTTTACCCCGCGTGCCTCTATATTGAAGAGTATTCAAGGGGAGTAAATACCAATGACTCGGGTATAGCTAATAGCCGGTTTGGGACCTGGCGTCTTAAATTACTTTTGTATAAAATGTAAAATTTAGAGCTCGCGTAAAAAAGATAAATAAATGCTGTTTTTCATTAAAATATATTTTACAACGCATTTCTGTAACTGATCATTAAGTTTTTAACAAGACCTGTGTAAAACACTTCCCGGCGTGTTTTCACACAATTTGCATTAAAATACTTGAAACTCCGTATCAGGTAGCCCGGAAATCGATTATCTAATCTTCAAACATAATTTTGATAGTTGTCTATAATCCTCTTGTTCATTGAGAATTTCACGCCCGAGGCATTACTTATCTTACACCTACTGTCACAATCTGCAAACAATTAACCATTTAATCATACCTGGAGGCAATTGTAAACATGTGCTTGCGAGATTTTAGACTGATCCAATATGATCATAGTCGCTGATCCGTAATGTTCAAAACAATTTGCAAACCAGTCTTAAAATTACGTCATTTTACCGCCACGTGCCAAAGTGTACTTTCGTTTTCACTGGCCTCAATATTCATGGAGTGGTCAGAGGATGCGGCAGTTTAGTGCTTACGCAGAGTTTATGCTTTTCAATTTAAATACTTGCCACAACATCCAAAAACATCGACAGTGATTAAGCAAAAACTGGTGATTTCGTAGAAACTATAGCGAATTTTGGACAAACAAAAATTCGGATAAGTGATAAGTGGGTATAAGCATTTTTCCAGAATTCTGCTAGTATTTTTTTACTGCGTCTTTTACACGAGTTCAACCCATATTTGGCCAATTACAGTACCATTTTTATTGAACATTATATAAATGTTTTTATGTAAAGCACTTTTGAACGTATTTTTATATGAAAAGAGTGCTATATAAATGTGGTATATAATAATAATGATAATAATAATGTCAAAAATGTATTACTGGTACATGTTCGTAAAGTACCTTTAAAGGATTTAATACTTTATTTTATACGCATTTTTTTTTGTGATTTTGGCTGCTGAAATCGGTTTCCAGTTTATGACTTGAGAACAGTTGGACCTAATGCGGTCAGACTTAATAGAGTGGTAGTTAGCTTGTATTCAGACCCTATGTTTTGTTTGTAGGTAACTCCTGAGTCTGTTCAAGTTTTGTTTAAGTAAGCCCCTTTTCTTCTCAAACATACGTAATCAAAGCTGAGACGGAATGTTGATTGGAGATAGTAAAAGTGAAAACATAGGAATTAAGAAAAGTATATATAACTTCTAAAAAGATGATTTAGTTGGTAACCTAGGTCAATGATTAAGTTCACAGTAACCTCGAGATGGAAGGCTGTTTCAGATCAATCACTGGAGAACACTTGGACATTTGACTGTCGAACTTAAATATTCAGTGTCTAGGACCGTCCCTGTGACCTTTAAACTACAATGATGTTGGATCAGTAATTGGATGAGGCTTGAGCCTACTGTCTTAAAACGTTATAAGATGATTGATTGTGATGTGCAGATGACCTCTGTTGAATAAGAGGTCTGTAGGTCAAAGGTCAAGATCACAGAGACTTTGAGACTTATGAGAATGTGGTGTTGATAGCTAGCTTAAAAACATTTTTATTTACAGTCATCAGTCTTCATTGCATTGTAGATAACCCCCATTTTTGAGGGGTGATAACATCAAAGGTTAAGGTCACAACATACTTTAGTCAGAAAATTACCTCAAGAAAAAATGTACAGAGGGAACAACCTAGGTCCAAGTTTTTCGCCACACTTGGAGGTCAAATTGCTTCATTTTGTGTTAACTCCATATCGTCCAAACTGCTGAAAGAATGCATATGAAACTCGAATCAATTGTTAACCTCATTTAGACAGCATGTACAGTAATTAACTCACTTGTATCAGAGCAGTGCCTTTACGTATTAATCTTCAGTGATAGTTCTAGTTTCTCAGTGAAAGATATACACATTTAATAGATCTGTAAGTGTTAAACCTTTAGCCTGCTGTTGGCTAGTGGTTCTGCCTTTGCAACCAGTCCAGACCCAGATCATGATCTGCACTGTTCGCTATTCAGTCAGTAAATTTTCAGTGAACACCCCTTTGAATAATAAGTGGTACTGTCCAAATTGAATGATAGACCAGTTTATTTTGTTTGATTTTGTGTTACAGGTTCAGGAGAACCCAAGTCGTGTGGACACAGTAGCTGATGTATCCAATGTAAATGTAGAGCTATCTAAAGAGACTCTAGATACAATGTTAGATGGACTCTCTAAAATAAGGGACCAGTTATCATCTGTTGCCAATAGATAGTGATCATAGAATGTTGAAAAGGGACCAGTTGTTAGCTGTTTCCAGTGTATAGTTAGCATTCTTCAAAGACATTTTATCCAAGCAGGATAATACAGAAAACTTACAGCTACTGAACCATTTGTAGAAGTAATAATTTATCTTATTTATTAAGAAAGATTTGATAATGTAAATTTAACATTGCAAATATCATTAATGTGAGTATGGAAGTAAGTTTTCTTTAAATCCATTTGTTTTATAGACTGTGATTATTACAGAATACATCTGGAATAAAGTAACTTACCAGTAAGTTGTTGCCTTTTGGTCTAAGGAAATTTCAGTCACAATTTTCCTTTACCTATCTTCATTATTTTTTTCTTGAAAGTATAAGAAATCAGATGTTAATTTCTTAAAACAGCCACTTAAGCTAAAAAACAGATAAGTTTATGCCCACCAAATTGAATTATTTTACAGTTTGTTTACTAGTTAAAAAGACTAATACAGAAATGTTAAGTACCTAATGTTTATCTGCTAATGACTTCATGGCATGGATTCCTACATATTCTGTGTGTTGGTTAATTTCATAATGTTTGTAATATTTTGTGCAATAAGTTGTAATAAATAAATGAAGTTGAAATTATATTGTTTTATCATTGTTATGCCCCCCTTCAAAGAAGGAGAGGTATATTGTTTTGCAGATGTTGGTCGGTCGGTTTGTAGACCAGTTGGTTTCCAGATGATAACTCAAGAACGCTTGAGTCTAGGATCTAGGATCATAAAAGTTGATAGGGAAGTTGGTCATGACCAGAAGATGAACCCTATTGATTTTGAGGTCAGTCGGTCAGAGGTCAAGGTCACAGTGACATAGAACAGTTAAACGGTTTCCAGATGATAACTCGAGAATGCTTGGGCCTAGGATCATGAAAGTTGATAAGGAGGTTAATCATGACCAACAGATGACCCCTAATGATTTTGAGGCCAGTAGGTCAAAGGTCAAGGTCGCATTGATAACTCAAAAATGCTTGGGCCTAGGATCATGAAACATGATTGGGAGGTTGGTCATGACCAGCAGATGACCCCTATAGATGTTAAGGTCAAAGGTCAAGGTCACAGCAACACGCAACAGTTAAACAATTCCCGAATGACAATTCAAGAATGCTTGGGTCTAGGATCATGAAAATTGATAGGGAGGTTGGTCATGACCAACAGATGACCCCTAAAGATTTTAAGGTGAGTAGGTCAAAGGTCAAGGTCACAGTGACCTGGAACAGTTAAATGGTTTCTGGATGAAAACTCAAGAACACTTTAACCTAGGATCATGAAAGGTGATAGGGAGGTTAGTCATGACCAGCAGATGACCCCTATTGATTCTGAGGTCAGTAGGTCAATGGTCAAGGTCACAGTGACCCGGGACAGTTAAACCATTTCCTAATGATAACTTGAGAATGCTTGGAACACGAAATTTGATAGGGAGGACCAGCAGATGACACCTATTCATTTTGAGGTCAGTAGGTCAAAGATCAAGGTCAAAGTGACCCAGATTAGATGAACCCTATTGATTTTGAGGTCAGTCGGTCAGAGGTCAAGGTCACAGTGACCTGGAACAGTTAAACGGTTTCCAGATGATAACTCGAGAACGCTTGGGCCTAGGATCATGAAAGTTGATAAGGAGGTTAATCATGACCAACAGATGACCCCTATTGATTTTGAGGCCAGTAGGTCAAAGGTCAAGTTCGCATTGACCTGGAACAGTTAAACAGTTTCCGGATGATAACTCAAAAACGCATGGGCCTAGGATCATGAAACTTGATAGGGAAGTTGGTCATGACCAGCAGATGACCCCTATAGATGTTAAGGTCAGTAGGTCAAAAGTCAAGCTCACAGCGACCCGGAACAGTTAAACAATTCCCGGATGACAATTCAGGAATGCTGGATCTAGGATCATAAAAAATGTGGGAGGTTGGTCATGCCCGCAGATGACCAAAGATCTTAAGAGAGAGGTCAAAGGGTCAGGTCCGTCCCCTGGAAAAGTTAAAGGGTTTTTGGATGAAAACTCAAAAAACATTTTTAAACCTGGGATCAAAAAGGTGATAGGGAGGTTAGTATGACCAGCAGATGCCCCCTATTGATTCTGGGTCAGAGGTCAATGGTAAAGGTACAGTGCCCTGGGACAGTAAACCTTTTCCTGATGAAAACCCTGGATGCTTGGAACACGAAATTTGATAGGGGGGCCAGCGGCACCTATTCATTTTGAGGTCAGTAGATCAAAGGTAAAGGAAAAAGGCCCCGAACTTTTAAAATTTTTTTAGGACGATAACTTGACAAGTTTGGGTTAGGATCAGGAAATTTAAATAGGGAGGTTGATCAGCCCAGGATGACCCCTTTTGTTTGGGCAAAGGCAGGTCCAGTGCCCCCAAATAGAAGAATTTTGGTCAGTGCCAAAAATTTCTGTTCCGGTGAAAGAATGCTAAAGGGGGGATTCGTGTTTTACGAGTTTTTTAAATAGGTGGTTGTTTTTTGTTACAAGTGCGCAATCTGCCCAAAAACTATTGTAATTTGTGAAAAAGGAAGTAATATTTTATGATGATTTTTTCCCTTTGTTTTCAGTCAGAGGTCAAGTGACTTGAAATGAATACTTTCCATTACGAAGAAAAACTGGGGTATTTGGTTTACTCAATAATGGAAATCCCGGAATGAAATATTTTTTAAGTTTATGTGATTCTTTCTTTTGGTTTAGTAAAAAACATTTAATGTTTTGAAGCGCTTTGTTTTTGTTCAATATTAACTGGGGGACTTTCCCGGTTTATTAAGACTTGATACTTTTAACACTCGGACTGCACCCTGTGTTTAAATTTCCCCTTGCATCGAAACTCCAAACGTGATTTTTTTAAACCCCCAAATCATTTTTGGGATATTTTAATATAAGTATTTTATTCAGTTATTTGTTCCTGTGCCCACAGATTACTTGACGGCCCTTTTCCTAAAAGAAAGGGGTGATGTGTTTGATTACAGTAAAAATCTTAGAAAGGTGTTGACATCATTTTTTTCCCCCTCCTTTTCTTTGAAATGTGCAGTTTGTATTTTTTTTTTGGGGATTTTTCGCTTCTGCATTTTTTTTGCTTGAAGAGTAGCTATAACTCTATGCTAGACTTTAGTTGTTTCATACGAGAAATACTTGAAAAGGGTCAAAATCAAAAACAAGGTCAAATTTCATTTCAGTAAAATCACTGTGCTGTGGTCATTTCATGGGTCCAAATTTTAAAGCGTAGCTTTAGGAGTGAAAGTGGTCACAAAAATTTCAAGGTCAAAGTTATTTCGTAACAAACCCCTTTCGTGCTTAAAATTTTGGGGGCGCGTTGAGAAATGTGGAAGTGGTATGATAAAAAAACAAAGTCAAATTTCAATCGAAAAAAAAAAATTTTGATGTGGTCCAAATTTGAAGCCTGTGCTTTAGAAATGTGAAAGTGGTACTGGCAAATTAGATCTAATTTTTTTGGTACACAAACTTTAATGTGGGCCAAATTGAAGGTCTAACTTGAGAAATGTGAAAGTAGGTCACTAGTCAAAACAAGGTCAAAAATTTTATTTGGACACAATTGCATGTGGTCCCCAAATTTGAAGCCCGTTCCTTCAAAAAGTGAAAATGGTCACTAGGTCAAAGTCAAGGTCAAAGTTTTTTCGGTACACAAAATAGAGTGGTCCAAATTTTTAGGTTGTAGCTTGCGAAATGTGAAGAGGGCAAGGTCAAGTCAGGTCAAAGTTTTTTTTTGGTACACAAAGATGCTGTGGTCCAAATTTTAAGGTGTAGCTGAGAAAGGGGGAAAGTAGGTCACTAGGTCAAAAAACAAGGTCAAAATTATTTTGGAAAACAAAAATGCATGGGTCCAAAATTTTAAGCCGTACCTTCAAAAATGTGAAAATAGGGCACTAGGGCAAGTCAAGGTCAAAGTTTATTTCGGTACCAAAAATTGGTGTGGGCCCAAAATTTTTAAAGGGTTTTTAGCTTGCGAATTTTGGGAAAATGGTCACAAAATCAATGTCAAAGGGCAAAGTCTTTTTGGTGCACAAAATTGCATGTGGGCCAAAATTTTAAGGCTGTAGCTACAGGGAAAATGAAAAAAGTCCTAGGTCAAAAACAAGGTAATCATGAAAGTTCATTTGCCCTCAAAAAATTTTCATGTGGTCCCAAAATTTTAATGTTGTAGGTTATGACAAAAAGATTTTAAAAACTTTTCCCGTATAAGTCTATTTGAACCTGTGCCCCTGGGGAGGGGCCCTTTTTACCCAGGGGGTAATTTTAACAAACTTTGGGAGAACCACTAGATGATGTAAAAACAAAAATTTAAAGCCCGGCTTTTTGGGTTTTGGAAAAAGATTTTTAAAGTTTTTCCCTATTATCTAATTTAAAAAATGTGACCCCCCTGGTGGGGCCCTATTTTACCCTAGGGGGTAATTTGAACAATTTTGTAGGACCACTAGATGAGTCACATGCAAAATATCAAAGCCTTGGGCCCTGTGGTTTGGAAAAAAGGGTTTTTTAAAGTTTTTCCCCTATAAATCTATATAAAAACCTTGACCCTGGGGCGGGGCCCTATTTTACCCCGGGATATAATTTGGGAACGTCTTGGTAGGGACCCCTAGATGATGCTTTTTACAAAATATCAAGCCCAGGCTCTGGGTTTTGGACAAAAAGATTTTCCAAAAATTTTTCCCCCATAATCAAACCGCTTTAACGAACTCATCGGACCCAAGAAATATGTTCGTATCAATCGAAATTCTTTTAATGAATGTTGACCAGATAATTTGTCCCAGCAATTTTGGGGAGTATCACCGGTATCATGGTGAAAGATTCCAAAATTTTTGTACATGAAAAAAAGTTAAAAGTTTTTCAGAAACATTGAAATTATTTAAAAAAAGTCATACTTAAATGTTTAAAACTGATTAATTAATTTAAAGTGCGGTCGAGGGCAAGTTCGCAAAATTTTATTACCCCCAAAAATTGAAGTTTTACTACATAACAAGCATTCTAAGAGGTATAAAAGTTTGTATATTTTTTGTAAGACACAGCCTACCTGTATCGACACTAAGCATTCTAAGAGGTATAAAAGTTTGTATATTTTGTAAGACACAGCCTACCTGTATCGACACTAGAACGTCAAAAATATGTTTACACCTTTTTAAATCTTGACCTGTTAATTGATTAAATTTTTTTATATTGACATGATACACAAAAGACCGAGTGTTTGTTTGTGAATAAGTGTGAACTACTCCATTGTCCAATTACCACGCGGCACAAGCATTTTCAACACATTTTATAACGGCCCCGACTTCTAAAATTAATTCGTATCAAAAGATGGAAAAGTATAATATTTAAGCTTATTGGGACTTCCAAAATGTGTTCGTATCTACCGATTATTCGTATCAAGCGAGTTCGCTATTACCGAAATAATTTTACAAAGAAAATAGAAGGACTCGGCCGGGGAATTCGGACTTTATTCGTTTAATCCGAAAATTCGTATCAAGCGAGTTCGTATTAAGTGGACTCGACTGTATAAATCTTTGTAAATTATAAAAATAAACAAAGGGCCATAACTCACTCAATAATTGTTGAACCAGTCTGATTTTCAGGGGGACACAACTAGGGTACCAATACATCATTCTGACAAAGTTTTTTCAAAATCCCCCCAGTAGTTTCTGAGGAGATGCGATAACGAGAAATTGTTAACAGACAGACGGAATGACGGACGGACGGACCACGGACACAGAGTGATTTGAATGGTGGGCTAACAAGAATTGTCCAGATTTTCTGTTTTGTTCCAGGAATTTTTTTCGTACTTGAATCATATCTGTACGTTTTTCTATTTCATTCTTATATCTTCTGTAGCTCTTATATGGGAGGCTTTTACTTCTGTGTCTTTTATGTTGACTTTTTTCTTGACTTCTTCTGTTTTCTTTATTTCTTCATCAAGTTCATCCATAATCTCCTTGAATTCTTCACTGTCCCCTAGCCTGCCTGCTTAGCATATGTGAGGCATATGTTCTCAGTGACAATTTGATGATAGATAGTGTCTGAAATAATTCGTTCTCCACCTCAGATTCAAGCTGGGGGAAGTTGGCAGTAACTTGCGAAGAACAGGTTTTTTACTGGCACAGAATCCAGGACACTGGTTAGGTTAAATGCCTGCCGTTAAATAATTTAATACTGTTGGAAAATGGTGTTAAACCCAAAACAAAAAAATCTTTACTGTCCACAATATCTGTACATTTATCCGGTATGTAACCAGCAGCACCTGTTCTGTGACACTGGCACCAGACCAGAAAGAAAATGCCTCTGTACAAGTTATACCCTACCCCTAGGTATTCTATAAGAACCATGAACGGGAAAATATACTAATCCATGTCAATCGTGCGTTTCATACCTAAAACATGCAGTTCGGTAAATGTTTACTATGGATATTAAATAAGTGGTAATTTATCTTCCGTTGTGTACCGGTCACATTTCTTCAATACTTCTTATCTTAGAAAAACAATGCGTAGTTTATAGTTTTTTCAACGTTACACAAAAAACTTGCTTGAACTTCCCTGGTGAAGTTCCGGTCTAGATTACAAAACCATTCTGATTGGTTAATGTGAAAATGTATGTCAGTCGTCATTTTGCTACACATGTACGATAAAATGTGTAATATGCAGCATAAATGTGCAAAATGAATTGAATAAACAGAACAGATGTATACCATTGTATGGTTTCAAATTCAAAATCATATCAAAGATGAATTTCATTCATCATTTTGAGGTTTATTGTAAAACTGGTGAAGTTCCGGTCTAGATTACAAAACCATTCTGATTGGTTAATGTGAAAATGTATGTCAGTCCCCTTACAGAAGCAAGCCTCTGTGGCGTACATGCTGCGTATTTGCTGTGTATATGCCGTGAACACAGTAGTACGCCAGAGGAGTACATTTTACATACACCGCATGCCGCGTACATGCCGTGTACTATTTCGACGAGTACACAGCATGTACGCAGGAGGTCACTAGTACACTTCAAGTACGCAGCACAGACTCTGAAAATTTAAGGAGTACACTGCATGTACGCAGGAGGGACTTGTACAAGAAAATAGTACACTGCATGTACACCGCAGATACTTTGAAATTTGTGCAGTACACTTCATATACGCGGGAAAGACTTGTACAATTTCTTTTGGCATTTATACTTAGTTTTTTTTTTATAAGTTAAAGTCTGAAGTAAACTTCATATACGCGGGAGGGACTTCATGCAGGAAGGATTTGTACATTTTTTTTTTTTTGGAAGCAAGAATTTGATTTCCGAGTAACTTTTATCTTAATAGCATAGAATAGTTCAGATTACCGGTATTCTGAACAATAAAAATTTGCCAAACTATTTGCAATGTTCATTTGTGAAGCTTACATCTTAGTGATTTCTGAGCTGCACCTTGCATGCAGTGTAAAAATATATTCTTTTTCATTTTGAATTAATCCTGGAGCTTTCTAACTTGGATAATTGAAAAGCCTTATTTGAACTTCGTTGCATTACATTTTGTAATACATGAAATAATTACCAAGATAATGCCTCAACAGCGCCCGAATGAGAAGAATTAATAGCTCTCACTGTTATTTGAATACTCTTAAGCAAAACACCACTCTATCATGTTTTATAAAGGCTTTAATGCTCATTATGTTAACTCATTAAGGCCTCACCAAATTAAAAAGTTGTTCATCGGATTTGCCGCTCGTATATTTTCAGAATGTTTTTGGCTAATTGCCCTTGCCCCATTGGAAAAAATCAATCCAAAATTTATTGGTGCGCTACTTTTTACGGACGTAAAAGTGTATAAATGCTTATATAATTCCAGTCCTAGATTGTTCTCAGATGGATTTTAATCAAAATAAATACATACTACGCACACATCGTCTATAATAAATCATAACACTTATATTTAGTTGCATTAAAGTTGTTTCCCCTTGATGCAGTTACGCCATTTTCTTCAAATGTTTACCAAATTACATGCTACAAAAATTGATTTATTTCATTGATAAGTGGATGGAGAAAAGCATACTAATTTATTTGATAACATCAATCTACATTATTTTGGTAAGGGTAAATACTTATTGATGCATGTCACTTATCTTTGTTCTGTTTTTTCTGTCCAAATGATTAGCATTTGCATACGAAAGTTGGTGGGGTAAGGAATTTACATTATCACAGCAGTTTCGCCACAAGAGTACACAGCATGTATGCAGCAGGAGTACACAGCATGTACGCCGCAGGACTCGGGCCAGGAGTACACAGCATGTACGCCGCAGGAGTACACAGCATGTACGCCGCAGGAGTACACAGCATGTACGCTGCAGGGGTAGTACACCGCAGGCTCATTTGCATGTGAAAAGTGTATGTGCCGCGTACATGCTGCGTACTATTTCTCGCATACTTAATTCCTCCAGCGTACATCCTGTGTACTATGTAGTCCACAGCATGTACGCAGCAAGTAGTACGCGGCAGAGCTCATTTGCATGTCAAAAGTGTACTACAAACGTACTATCGGTGTATGTGCGGTGTATATCCTGCGTACTATTGATTTCAGTACACATCATGTACGCATCATATACGCTGTATGTACACAGCAAGAGTACGCAGCAGGCCTTTTTCTTCTGTAAGGGTCGTCATTTTGCTACACATGTACGATAAAATGTGTAATATGCAGCATAAATGTGCAAAATGAATTGAATAAACAGAACAGATGTATACCATTGTATGGTTTCAAATTCAAAATCATATCAAAGATGAATTTCATTCATCATTTTGAGGTTTATTGTAAAACTGAATATTTAGCATCAGTTTTTGTTTGTTTGCATTTCGCCTAACATGTGCACACTGCCGTGACCTCTAGACCGGATGTTCATTAGGGAAGTTCACGCAAGTTTTTTCTGTAACGTTGAAGAAAGCATAAAATATGTTGAGCATCTCTGCAATATGGAATATTTTTTAGGATATGCACAACACAATTTTTAAGCACTTCATGTGAATTTTTCACTAAGTCAAAGACCATGACTTTGGCCTAGCTGAGTGAAATCCCAGACAGAAATCTGGTGCACAACTTCAGATGTTACATATATGGCTTTAGGTTGAGCACATTTTGAGATATATGGGAAACTTCGACTTTGACGATGTACTCTCACCTCTGCGAGGGTTAAAAACTGCACATGGCAGAGTGAGAAACGCATCTTTAACGTGTGTGTTGTTAAAATGACTTATGCCAAACATATATATACACTGTACAGTCTATTCTTCACCTAAGCAGAGAGTCCAGGGAGCGACTGGACAGAAGACTTGAACACATCCAGGCTCGGTGTAGATACAACAGTGGTGGGTAGAGCATTCCAAATTTGTATGGTGTGTGGGGAAAAAAGAATGTTGATATACATTCACTCGGCAGTGAGGCTGCTAGAACTTGTGGTCATTACTTTGTCTAGTTGTTCGAATAATTGCTTTAGTAGGTAAATATGAAGCAGGCACTGCAGTAAGTCCATGGACCACACGGTATAAAAGGATGACGTCAAAGAACTGGCGGCATTGTTGTAAGGATGACTAATGAAGGTTTGTGATGATTGAAGAGATGCTATCTGGTTTCAGTGGAATAAAGGACTTGCTGGCAACAAATCTCGCTGCTTTACGTTGTACTTGTTCAATCTGTTTTATTTGGGTTTCTTGTTGGGGATTCCATATAGAAGATGAATATTCCAGTTTCAGTCCTACGAAGGTATGATAAGCTCTTTCTTTGATGACTGATGGACATGTTTTGAGGTTCCTGTTGATGAATTTAAGTGTTTGGGACGCTTTACCTGTTATCTGATCTATGTGTGTATTATACTTGAGGTTATCACCAAATTCTACCCCCAGATATGGACAATGTTTTACATTTTCAAGTTTTTCATTATTCATAGTATAAACAACTTTTATGCCCTATTAAAATGCATATTTTTGCCCAAGTCAAGGGACATGTCTTGTCTTGCACAGTGAAACCTGCACCCCCCCCCCCCCACCACCACCAAAAAAAACCCTCAGGTGCATAAATTCACATCCTAAATTATATTCCTTCATCATGACAACACTTTAGGTGAAATATTTCTAAGATATATGCAACAAAAACCTTTAAGCACTTTTTGTGTATTTTTCACTTAAAGACAATAACTTTGGTAACTCTGGTTTGGCTGAGTGAAATCTCAAACAGAACACAATGTGCTCAACTTCACATACAATATAATAAAAAATCCCCTGAAGTTTTATCACTCTAAATCAAATACTTTTCGAGATACAAAGGACACAAACTTGTACCATGTATGCATGTTTTTGAAAATCGAGGGTCATAACTCTGGTCTGATTGAAAAAAAAATCACAAACAAAACCTCAGGTGCACAACTTCACATGCTGAATAATACTTGTAACATGTTTCATGACCCTAGGTCAAATATGTTTTAAGATACATGAACTTTTATGTCCTTTAATGCATATTTTTGACTAAGTCAAGGGCCATAACTTTTCTATTGTTTTGTGAAATCCCGATTAAAACATCAGGTGCACATGGGGGTGGGGGTGGGAGGACTTATACAAGTATGAGTTGACTGGGTGTGAGCCATGGAGGACCTGCTCCCTTGTTGGCCACACATGATAAAATAGTATACAAAAACATTTGATTGGTATCTTTGGGTATTTTTGAGTACTAGTATTAATTCCAAATGGAAAGTTTGTATTTTGAATCTAGCCTTAAAATCACAATTTCAAAACAATGCACCTGATATCTATGCTGAGCTGGGCTTAAATAATGAGTATATTTCAAATGAAACCAGGAAGTAAAGAAAGACACAATACATCTAATGACTTTTTCATCTATTTCTGACAATAAATTTACACCATTTTCCAAATTAAACTCATAATTGACAGGATAACTTAACCACTATGTTTACAGAAAAGCATAATGTGCTAATAATGTCATAGGTTTAAAGATTGTAAAAGAAATAATCATTAATCAAGTTGATTTTTCTTATAATAGTCTAAGAGTAGGATAATAAACCACATACTGTTAATGACTAAGTATTCCTTGAAAATGCCATCAATCCCAGAAGTTTGAAACTGCAAGATGAAGTAACTAAACAGCTATGAAATAGATGAAACTTAACATGGTCAAAAATAAGAACTGAGTAAGTCATTATTTTTCAAGTACCATTAAACCAGCTTACAACAACAAACAAAAGCTGTTTATAAAACATGTATGTCCCCAATGACAGCCAGAGGTGTAATTTTCAGTCTTCAGTATGCTGTGATCTTGACCTTTGACCTAATGTCCTATAGAAAAACAAGTAAGGTCATGTATTGACCATAGACAAACATGATTTAAAATTTGACAGACGTAAGCCCAAGCATTCTACAGCTATATATCATAAACCATTTCTAGTCACGAGGTAACTCTAACCTTGTCATCTAACCAAATCTTAAAGGCGGCAATCTAGAAACCTTTTTCAGTCTCATTAGACTCTCAATGTCAAAGCCACCTTGATCGTTCTAGAGACAACAGGCAGACCGTTCTAGAGACAACAGACAGACCATTCTAGAGACAACAGGCAGACCGTTCTAGAGACAACAGGCAGACACTTCATTGTTTGACCACTGTTACTGACTAGGAGCAGTTTCTGTTTATGTGACCTTGACCTTTGATCTACATAAATCCAGATTTGGTAACTGTAGGCTTACGTATTTTCTAGTTACTGATCTGAAACCCAAATGACCTACCAACTGACCAACACACTGACAAGACAGACCATCATGAACAAAGCAACAGATCCTCTTTTTTGAAGTGTTAGTAAATTCTACTTAAGTTTTTTTCCCATATGCACTTGGAAAACTAATAACAAGAGGGCCATGATGGCCCTATATCGCTCACCTGTTATCATTGCACTTGAGAACAAGAAGGTCCTCAGAAAAAATATCTAAGTCCAAAGGACAGGAACATCAAAGGGAAGAAATTTAACCAAAAAGAAAAAAAATCCATGTTGTACCACAGAAAAGTGGTCTTGATTTTTCCCTACGGCCAATAATAAAAAAGTTACTAAAAATAAGCTATTTATAGTAACGTAAAAGGGAAGTAATTAAAATTTTTTTTATTGTAAATGAACAAAAGAAGGATCTGCCAAATAAATCTGTTGACATAAATGAAATTTCAGATCAGTAGCTTCATTAGTTACGGAGATATACCCATTTTAATTTGAAATAAAGGGAGGTAATTTGACATAAAATCAGTCCATAGTTATCTACCCTGATTGGCTCAGTCCAACTAATGACAATAATGAAATTTCAAATAAGTCCTATAAGTACTTACTGATATAAATCCATTTTGATTACAATCAGGGGAGGTAATCAGATATAAAATAACTCTGGAACATAGGATTGGATCTGACAGATTCGTTATGGATTTATTGTTGTTGAAGATATTTTGGAAGTTTGTATCAAATCAAACCATAAATGAAGTCTCTATATGGCTGCAAAAGCCAAAATAGCCAATTTTGGACCTTTAAGGGGCCATAACTCTGGAACCCATAATGGAATCTGGCCAGTTCAAGAAAGGAACCAAGATCTTGTGTTAATACAAGTTGTGTGCAAGTTTGGTTAAAATCAAATCATAAATGAAGCTGCTAATGTGCAGACAAGGTCAAAATAGCTAATTTTGGCCCTTTCAGGGGCCATAACTCTGGAACCCATTAAGGGATCTAGCCGGTTTAAAAAAGGAACCAAGATCTTATGGTGACACAAGTTTTGTGCTAGTTTGATGTAATTCAAGTCATAAATGAAGCTGCTATTGTGCAGACAAGGTCAAAATAGCTAATTCTGGCCCTTTCAGGGGCCATAACTCTGGAACCCATAATGGAATTTCGCCAGTTGAAGAAAGGAACCATGATCTTATGGTGATACAAGTTGTGTGCAAATTTGGTTAAAATAAAATCATAAATGAAGCTGCTATTGTGCAGACAAGGTCAAAATAGCTAATTCTGGCCCTTTCAGGGGCCATAACTCTGGAACCCATAATGGAATCTGGCCAGTTCAAGAAAGGAACCAAGATCTTATGGTGATACAAGTTATGTGCTAGTTTGGTAAAAATCAAATTAAAAATAAAGCTGCTATTATGCAGACAAGGTCAAAATAGCTAATTCTGGCCCTTTCAGGGGCCATAACTCTGGAACCCATAATGGGATCTGGGCAGTTCAAGAAAGGAACCAAGAACTTATGGTGATACAAGTGTGTGCAAGTTTGGTTAAAATAAAATCATAAACGAAACTACTATCGTGCAGACAAGAAATTGTTGACGCACGGACGGACGACGGACGAAGGGTGATCACAAAAGCTCACCTTGTCACTTTGTGACAGGTGAGCTAAAAATAAAAAGTGATTAAAAAAAAATGAGCTCATATATTACTCACACTTCATTATAAAATATTATATTGGTGAAAGCATAACATATATATGGTGACCAGGAATAAAGCAAGAACATTAAATACTTTTAATCTGTAAATACAATTTTTCAAGAGAACAGACAGAAGCAGTTCTTGCCCTTAAATGAATGTCAAAATTATTCTGAATTTCAAAAGGATAAGTACATCTTAACATTTTATTACAAACTGAAAATAAGTAAATATGAAACTGAATTGTGTGGTAATACATATTAAATGCAAATTAAATCTCACTATTTTACACCATACTTAAATGGCTTTATCTACACATTTTACAACCCGCCCGCTTAGCTCAGTAGGTAGAGCGTCGGTCTACGGATCGCGGGTCGTGAGTTCGATCCTCGGGCTGGGCGTATGTTCTCCGTGACTATTTGATAAACGACATTGTGTCTGAAATCATTAGTCCTCCACCTCTGATTCATGTGGGGAAGTTGGCAGTTACTTGCGGAGAACAGGTTTGTACTGGTACAGAATCCAGGAACACTGGTTAGGTTAACTGCCCGCCGTTACATGACTGAAATACTGTTGAAAAACGGCGTTAAACCCAAAACAAACAAACAAAACACATTTTACAGATTCAGTGAATGTTGTTTCATTACAATTAACCCTGTTGTGCCTAACACTCATGTACTGTTCTGTATATTTTCATTCTACAATTCCTAATTTCTAAATTCCCAAAAAACTAGAGCTGCTTTTGAGAAAAGCGCATGTCTCCCACAACTGCCTAATCATTTGAATAGTAGTATATGAGTCAACCATGCAGCAAGACGTCAACTGCCTAATCATCTGAATAGTAGTATATGAGTCAACCATGCACCAAGACCTCAACTACCTAATCATCTGAATAGTAGTATATGAGTCAACCATGCACCAAGACGTCAACTGCCTAATCATCTGAATAGTAGTATATGAGTCATTTATGCACCATCTGAATAGTAGTATATGAGTCATTTATGCACCAAGACGTGAGTGATTTCCGGTAATTCAAGGGCCATAATTCCAAAGTGTCTTGGCCGATTTGGCTAGTTATCGAACTTGGCCAAGGACTTATTGGCAAACACATTTTGTTCAATTTCGGTGAAGATCGGATGAGAAATGTTCGACTTGAGAGTGCAGACAAGATTTGTGACAGACAGATGGACACACACACAGACAGTCAGACAGGAGTAAATCAATATGTGTCCCACTACACAGTGGTGTGGGAGACATAATAATAACATAAAAGGTAGGGCTTTGTGGCTACAATGGTGCCAAAAATGACATAGTGTATGTAAACTACATTTGTTTTCATATTGGCCTAGTACTGCTCCCAGCCCAACCATTGGCTAATATTTCAAAAGCACTTCCGGTACAACAGACCAAGGATCTATTAATGGGTCATTGTGAAAACACTTATAACTGGAATACTTTAATAGTACTTTCCAACTTTAGAAAACAATTACTAAGAGATAGCATTCTTACTGAAAATTTCAGTTTTGTAAAATTTTGTCATGAGAAACGAGAAGCTTTATTGGACCAGGCATCTCTTACTGCCAGGTAGTTACAGTTATTCAAAATCATTCAAATACTGGTATAATGATGAATGGGTTGTAATCACCAAAAAGATTTTTTATTGTACAGATAACCATGTAATAAATACCTGTAAGCACATGGGCTGGAATGATCTTAATAGGGTATTTTTATAGTACTAGAAACCATGTAATAAATACCGGTAAGCACATGGGCTGTAATGACCTATATATAATCTTTTTATAGGACAAGTAATAATGTAATAAACGCCTTTAAGTGCATGGGCTGTAATGACCTATATATGGTCTTTTTATAGGACAAGTAATTATGTAATAAACACCTGTAAGCGCATGGGCTGTAATGACCTATATATGGTCTTTTTATAGGACAAGTAATTATCTAATAAACACCTGTAAGCTTATGGGCTGTAATGACCTATATATGGTCTTTTTATAGGACAAGTAATTATGTAATAAACACCTGTAAGCGCATAGGCTGTAATCACCTTAATATGGTCTTTTTATTGCACAGGTAACCATGTAATAAATACCTGTAATAAGTATGACTAGATATGGCACATATTAATGATACATCTCAGTGAAGAAGTGACTCTTCTTGTTTCTATTTATACTGAAGCATTAATTCCCTCCCTTTCACCTCTCATAATTATGCATTTAATTTTCAACTTATAACACTGGGCTTTACTAAAAGTGTGCATTATCATACAGGGTTACATCAACACGAGTACAAAATACTTTAATTCAGTTCTGAGATGTTCCCAAAACATTTCAAGCCGAGCAATGATTCTTGCCAGACAAAATTAATGTGTTATGGATAAAATGTTGTTTGTGAGATGAGGAGTTTATCTAAGAGTAAACAGTTATGCCAGGCCAGTCATTATGCCCAAATTTATTAATGTAATAATATAATTATTGTATATATCATTTAAGCTCTTAATTTGGTTAAGTCATACTTCTGCTCAACAATCTCAGTCCCATAACAAGATGTATTGTGTTTATAATAAATTCTAACATGACCAACAAATAACCTACATACATGTAGAGCAAAATCTATCTCGGGTTATTCTGCAATAAACCACTCGCATGCAATGACGTCATCCGATCCAGGTGCGTAGTGCTGTTGTAAAAAGTAGTTACTACTTTTTCTAACACTGTTGATACTAGTATGTCGTGTTAGAATCGAAATAACAAGTTCCCAAGTGTGATTTATCGTAGAATAACCCCAGTTTTTCGTTCTTAAGCGAAACAATATATCATTCAGGCATACGGCCTTCGTGATATATTATTACACATAAGAACTCAAAACACGGGTTATTCTACGATAAACCACACTTGGGAACTTATTATTTCTTAATTCATTATCGTAAGTCTAAATTTCTTTATCTCCCTATATTTCCAAAAACTAAATTTGACTGTTTTATGTATAATCTCTTTAACGGAAAATTAAGAACATAAACTATTTCATAAACAAGAAATATCTTGACAAAATGACACTCAGAAAAACATGCAAGTCTTTTATAAGAAAAATATCTACAATACTAATGACATGCTCTGGTTAATAAAAGCGAAAGTACACATTTAAGCAAATTTCTATGTATAAAGAATAATTATATATAATTTCAAAGCCATTGTTTTATCAAACAAATTGTTTAACAAGCATAAGACATTTCCCAAGGAAAAACACTAATATTTCTTATACTCCAATATTGCACATTTTTATCTCATTTTAACAAAAAAAGATATTTTATAAAAGCTGTATAAAAAGTGCTGCAAACAGAATCATTTTTCATTATGTCAAAATATATATATATATTTTTTTTGTTGGATTTAACGTCGCACCGACACATGATAGGTCATATGGCGACTTTCCAGCTTTATTGGTGGAGGAAGACCCCAGGTGCCCCTCCGTGCATTATTTCATCACAAGCGGGCACCTGGGTAGAACCACCGACCTTCCGTAAGCCAGCTGGATGGTTTCCTCACATGAAGAATTCAACGCCCCAAGTGAGGCTCGAACCCACATCGATGAGGGGCAAGTGATCTGGTTGCTAAGGCAGAATCACTTGCAGCCAGCAGGCTAAGGGATAATGGAACTTGTATTTCTCTTTTTTGCCAATACACATGATAAACTAATTTGATGAACTGATATCCCCCTACTGAATATATTTTTTTTTCTTCCTCACAACAATTTCAGGTTGCACGTAAAATACATTAAGGTATATTTAAACACGTAAAGTACAAATATAACATACAAAAAATATTGGTACTAGACATATGACCTTGAACCCTGACCCTGTGCTGATGAGGTTTCAGCATAGGTTCTGCACCTGGTCTTGATGAGGTAAACATGTGACTGCAGGTTCAAGTTTGGGAGATATAAAAATTCAATGTTAACTTACCGCCTTGACCTTGGGCCTGCATGTTAAGAACATGGCAAATACAAGTTGTCTTTTGTGGCGAATTTTGACCAAAGTTTCAAGAAAAATCCAGAAAAGACTGTTTTTTAAACAATTTTACAAATGGCCAGAGTACTCAAGTGTCAGAGGAGGCAGAAATAAATTCATCTTTGGAATTTTGTTTTTTTGACTGAAAAAAATGTATGCCATCATATGTTTTGACTAGGCACTGATTTTAGCAACTTCCAAATAAGGTAAATTGCTAAAATTGACCATTTCCAAGAAAATCAGATAAAAATGCAATCTTTACAGTTTTGCTACGACTTGACTGTTAACCTCTTACTGGGACCCCGAATAACCCAGTTTCAAACTTCACCTAGACTTTGATAAATATAAATTTTCTGACCAAGTTTCCTGCAGATCAGTTAGAAAATATAGTATCTGTAGTGTTAAAAATGTTTTTCTATCATATGACCTGGTAACCTATTTCTTGATCCAAGACTACCCAGTTATGAATTTTATCTAGACTTGATTAAAACGATCATTCTAGCCATGTTTCATATAGATCAAGAAAGAGGCACGATTTGAACAAAAATCATAGAGGCACACCACACAGTGCTACAAGACGAGTATCTAGGTCTTGTGGTTTTAGGCAAGAAGATTTGTAAAGTTTCTTTTAGGTAAGCCTGCGTAAAACAAGTAAACCAAAGTGTAGGGCCAATTTGATTTGAATTAATTCTGTAGAGGACCATAAGACAATGCTAAATACCAAATTTTAAAACTCTGGTTCTGCAGCTTTGGTCAACATGCATAAACAATTGATGGACAGACCTCAGACATCCAGCAATTCTATAAGCTCTCCGTAAGAACTAAGTGCTCAAGTCATCTAAATAAAATAAATTATTGTTTGAATCAAATTAGTCCATCAACCTTGTATCTGATTTTAATTGTGAATAATCAAGGAAGTTTTGATAAACCCCAACACTAATAATTATCTCAACAGAACATCAAAAATATCATTGTTTCTTTGAAAATGACAGCAGCATTTTTAAGAAGCAAATCAAACAAGAAAAATGATAAATACAGCACATCTTGAGATCAAAAAACAAATTACTATTAGATTCATTAATTCTGTGACACAAGCTTTCAGAAATTTCTCACTAATTCTAAATAAACTAAAAGAATAAATTTGAGTGAGGTAACAGCAAGTTAAAATTGTTTTTATTCTATGGCATTTAAAGATAATCCATGTGTCACTGTATAGGACTTGAATATTAAAATTGGGAGAAAATGTGTAGGTGGCCGGGTAGCTCAGTCGGTAGAGCATTGGAACTGCCTGCACATTTTAACACATACAAACATTATGGCTGGCAACATAAATTTACAAGAGGACCATGATGGTCCTGAATCGCTCACCTCTTCCCACATGACCCAGTTTTGAGTATGACGTTGTTTTTTCTATTATTTGACATAGTGACCTAGTTTTTGAGCTCATGTGACCCAGTTTTGAACTTGACCTAGATATTATCAAGATAAAAATTCTGACCAATTTTCATGAAGATCCATTGAAAAATATGGTCTCTAGAGAGGTCACAAGGTTTTTTCTATTATTTGACCTGTTGACCTAGTTTTCGAAGGTACGTGACCCTGTTTTGAACCTGACCTAGATATCATCAAGGTGAACATTCTCACTAATTTTCATGAAGATCTCATGAAAAATATGGCCTCTAGTGAGGTCACAAGCTTTTTTTATTTTCATACCTACTGGCCTAGTTTTTGACCGCACGTGACCCAGTTTCGAAACTGACCTAGATATCATCAAGGTGAACATTCAGATCAATTTTCATGAAGATCCATTGAAAAATATGGCCTCTAGAGAGGTCAAAAGATTTTAATAATTTTAGACCTACTGACCTAGTTTTTGACCGCAGTTCACCCAGTTTCAAATCTGACCTAGATATCATCAAGATGAACACTCAGACCAACTTTCATACAGATCCCATGAAAAGTAAGGCCTCTAGAGAGGTCACAATGTTTTTTTATTATTTGACCTACTGACCTAGTTTTTTATGGAACGTGATCCAGTTTCAAACTTGACCTAGATATCATCAAGGTGAACATTCTGACTAATTTCTATGGAGATCCATTCACAAGGTTTTTCTATTTTTAGACCTACTGACCTAGTTTTTGACCGCATATGACCCTGTTTCGAACTTGACCTAGATATCATCAAGATGAACATTCAGACCAATTTTCATACAGAGCCCATGAAAAATATGGCCTTTAGAGAGGTCACAAGGTTTTTCTATTATTTGACCTACTGACCTAGTTTTTGAAGGCACATGACCCACTTTCGAACTTGACCTAGATATCATCAAGGTGAACATTCAGACCAACTTTCATACAGATCCCATGAAAAATATGGCCTCTAGAGAGGTCAAAAGGTTTTTCTATTATTTGACCTACTGACCTAGTTTTTGATGGCATATAACCCACTTTCGAACTTGACCTAGATATCATCAAGGTAAACATTCTGACCAATTTTCATGAAGATCTCATGAAATATATGGCCTCTAGAGAGGTCACAAGGTTTTTCTATTTTTAGACCTACTGACCTAGTTTTTGAACGCATGTGACCCAGTTTCAAACTTGGCCTAGATATCAACAAGATGAACATTCAGACCAACTTTCATACAGATCCCATGAAAAATATTGCCTTTAGAGTGGTCACAAGGTTTTTCTATTATTTGACCAACTGACCTAGATTTTGAAGGCACGTGACCCAGTTTCGAACCTGACCTAGATACCATCAAGGTGAACGTTCTGACCAATTTTCATGAAGATCTTGTGAAATATATGGCCTCTAGAGAGGTCAAAAGGTTTTTCTATTTTTAGACCTACTGACCTAGTTTTTGAAGGCACGTGACCCAGTTTCGAACTTTACCTAGATATCATCAAGGTGAACATCCTGACCAATTTTCATGAAGATCTTGTGAAATATATGGCCTCTAGAGAGGTCACAAGGTTTTTCTATTTTTAGACCTACTAACCTAGTTTTTGACAGCACGTGACCCAGTTTCGAACTTGACCTAGATATCATCAAGATAAACATTCTGACCAACTTTCATAAAGATCCCATGAAAAATGTGACCAAAAGTTTACGGACGCACGCATGCACGGACGCACGCATGGATGGACGGACGACGGACACCGCACGATCACAAAAGCTCACCTTGTCACTTTGTGACAGGTGAGCTAAAAATGCATACAATATTCAATATATTTCCTTTTAGCTTAGTAACAGGTTTCAAATTTTTCAGAAGAATTTCATAGTCAGCGAAGTAAGCATTGTAATTTCAATAAATCCTGTGACAAAAACTACCTAAAATTTACAACTGAAAATCTTTTCCATACTGATTATGAATTAAAAACTTAAGATAACAAGAGCTGTCGGAGGACAGCAATGCTCGACTATTCAACTGTTACAGCCTTGTCAACTGAATGAATACAGAAGACGAAAAAGGGGCATAATTTTGTAAAAATGGAAAAAATGGTTATGCAACCTTCACAGTGCTTATCAGCTCATAAAGTGAACAAGTGCGTGAAGTTTCAATCCTTTCCCATAAGTGGATACTGAGATACATGCTTACATACAAAAACTTAACCAAAAAGTCGAAAAAGGGGCATAATTTTAAAAAAGCAAAGTAGAGTTATGGGACATACACAGTGCATGTCAGATCATGACAGTGAACAAGTGTGTAAAGTTTCAATCTATTCCCATTAGTGGGTACTGAGATACCAGCTTACATACAAAACCTTAACCAAGAATTTCTAAGACGAAAAGGGGGCATAATTTTGTAAAAAAGCAAAATAGAGTTATGAAACCTGTGAAGTGTAGGTCAGTCTATCACAGTGAATAAGTGTGTGAAGTTTCAATCCATTCCCACAAGTGGTTACTGAGATACCAGCTTACATACAAAACCTTAACCAAGAATTTCTAAGTCGAAAAAGAGGCATAATTTTGTAAAAAAGCAAAATAGAGTTACGGAATCTGTGCAACGTAGGTCAATTTATCACAGTGAATAAGTGTGTGAAGTTTCAATCCATTCCCACAAGTGGTTACTGAGATACCAGCTAACATACAAAACCTTAACCAAATCGGGACGCCAACGAATGGGTGAATCCAATAGCTCTACTATTCTTTGAATAGTCAAGCTAAAAAGGAATCCTATCTACTATAATGACCATTCAATTTCTTGTGTTCTTCCATTGTCTTTTCCAGTTCAGGTCTTTTGCAACTTGCCAATGGTATATGAAAGCCTTAGGAGCCCCTTTCAGGCACATAGGGGCACTTGTGTAGAACCATTAACCTTCTATAAGCCAGCTGGATAACTCCCTCATATGATGGGCCAAGGTAGGTCTTGAACCTACAGAGCTGTCATCAACCTTAAAAACTGGCCACAGAAGCCCCTTCACGATCTCCAAAACAATACCATCAATCAAGGAACTAAAAAAAGAAATTGATGAAAAACTCTGTCACAGAAATTATCTGTGAATATTTATTACATACATTTTCAAGAAATCTTGCAACAACTTTATCAATAGCAGATATATAATCAAAATATCATTACTGAGATATCATGCCCATGAAATAAATGATTTCGCAGTAACAACTTTACATTAAAGGGACACACCTACAGATTCATGTTACATTTTAGGAAATATACACAGTACTTTTTTTTCTGGCAAATACAGTTAAACCTACCTTAGTGAACACCTGTATCTAACAGCCACTTGCATTAAGCAGCCAGACAGCTAACTTCCAAAACATTTTGTATTTTTCTTTTATTTCTCTTAACCCTTAGCCTGCTGACAGCAAGTGAATCTGCCTTTGCGACCAGTGCAGATCAGAATCAGCCTGCACATCTGTGCAGTCTGATCATGGTCTGCACTGTTCGCCATGCAGTCAATGTCTTTTTGGTTAGCACCCCTTTTATGTTACCCTTCAAATTGAACGATGGACAAGTTCATTATAAAAATTAAGCAGGGTAAGGATTAAGCAGCCACCTGCCTTTAGCAGCCAGTCTGTTTCACTCCCTTGGCTGGATGCTTTAATTTTGTCAATAAAAAGTAAAATTACAGTGATTCAGTGAATAAAAGACAATATCAATTTTAAACAAGAGCTGTCTCCATAGGATGACACATGCCCCCAATGGCACTTTGAATGAATAGTTATGGCCGATGTTAGAGTTTAGGATGTTTGACCTATGGACCTGGGTCTTGCGCGCGACACGTGGGCTTACTGTGCCACACATTCATGCGTAGTTATTTTAAAATCCATGCATGAATGACAAAGATATGGACCGGACACGCCCATCAGTGCACTATCATGAAATATGACCTTTAACGTCTAAGTGTGACCTTGACCTTTGAGCTACAGACCTGAGTCTTGCACATGACACGTCGTCTTACTGTGCCACACATTCATGCATAGTTACTTGAAAATCCATCCATGGATGACAAAGATATGGACCGGACAGGCCCAACTATCATGAAAAATGACCTTTAACGTCTAAGTGTGACCTTGACCTTTAAGCTACGGACCTAGGTCTGGCGCGCAACACGTCGTCTTACTGTGGTACACATTCATGCCAAGTTATTTGAAAATCCATCCATCGATGAAATGGATATGGACCGGACACGCCCAACTATCATGAAAAATGACCTTTAACGTCTAAGTGTGACCTTGACCTTTGAGCTACGGACCTGGGTCTTGCGCACGACACGTCGTCTTACTGTGGAACACATTCATGCCAAGTTATTTGAAAATCCATCCATCGATGACAAAGATATGGACCGGACACGAAAATTGTGGACAGACCGACAGACAGACGGTTCAAAAACTATATGTCTCCCTTCGGGGGCATAAAAATATCTGTTCAAGCTTTAAAAATGTATAACCATACAGTAAAAATCAAGAAGAAACTAGAAGAAATTTAACTACATTTAGCAGCTGGGCAGGTGGCTGCTTAAAGCAAGTTTAAATCAGAAATAAAATATATTTGGGAAGTTAGCTGACTGGCTGCTTATGGCAAGCGGCTGTTTCATGCAGGTGGCCACTACAGAAGGTTCAAACTGCACCTTATATCGTACTCAGACATATGATTTTTAATTCATAAATCTCGCTTCTGCTTTGAAAGAACTTTGATATATAAGTATAGGTTAGAAGGAGCTAAATGTTTCCACTTCTTTATTCTTTGTAAAACAAGTGAATGAAGTATTGCCATGCAATACAAAGTCCCTTACTGGAAGGCACCTAATTTTCTCTACTGCAGTATAACATAATGAACTGATATCTGTCAATGATGTATAAACAATATTGTACTATATATACAATATGTTATAACAAAACACTTGGATTAAAATCTATATATACAAAAACCTACAGTTGTTTTCATATGGCATTTTTTTGGCCAATTATCAAAAAAGGTGTCATAAGTTATTTATAGTAACAACAAAGGGGGAAAAAAAAAAATAAAAAAAAATAATAATAATATAAGTCCACAAGAAACTCTTTTCCAGGTAGAGATATGTCAAAATGCTCCTAAAAATTGAATGTAACATGTATGTTGTACCACAGAAAACAGGTCTCGATTTTTCCCTACAAAGAGTAATAAATAAGTTACAATATAATCTATTTATAGTAACAACAAAGGGACGTAATTCTGGAAACAAGGTTGCCTCGCGGTGGTGAACAATTTGTGGCAAGTTACATCAAAATCCCTCCATGCATGAAGAAGAAATGCTCCATAGAAAGTCATTCTTGTATTTGACCTTTGGCCTCTATGTGTGACCTTGACCTTAGACCCAGGGACCAGGTTCTTGCGCATGGCACTTCGTCTTATGGTGATGAAAATTTGTACCAAGTAATGTTAAAATCCCTTTAAGGATTGTTGAGTTACAGACTGGACAGGAAAAAAGCGCTTTTGGCCTTTGACTTCCAAGTGTGACCTTGACCTTGCCGCTAAGGGCTCGGGTGTTGCACACAACACATTGTATCATCCAGAGGAATAATTGTGCAAACTGATATTTAAATCCTGTTTTGCATGACAAAGTTATAGACCGGACAGGAAAAAGTCTCATTGACCTTTGATCTCAGTGTGACCTTGACCTTTAAGCTAGGGGTCCGGGATTTGTGCATGACAGGTCGTCTCATCATGGGGAACATTTGTGCCAAGTGATATTAAAATCCCTTAATGAATGACAGAGTTATGGACCGGACACGAAATTGTGGACGAACGGATGGATGGACGGATGGAAAAGCGCATTCCTATGGTCCAGGAAACTGGTTTTCAACCAGTAGGGGACTAATAACAATGTACAATATCTTTTTATCAGCATTTCCAGTCCTTCACAAACTCGAAAAAAAAAAAGTTTTTTGGCAATAGTGTAAGAAAAACATGGTCATGCGACTGAGACATACAACAAATATACTAGTATTGTGTAGTCAGACATCAGGAAATACCTACTTTAATTTTCATTTTACCAACGAGTTCAGACACCAAACTTGAAGTATATAAAGTTGCTTAAAATTATCTACAGGTGTTCCTCTTTACAGTCACGCATCAATAAAGCTTATATCTTGCATGAAAATGGCCTTTACTATAGGCGGGAAAATGGCACTATATATTAATATGGACTACATTTAAGTGGACCATGGATGCACATTCGGCAAATTACTACCATCATACTAATAATGGTGTACATCTAGAGGCATGCCCCTTTAAACAATAATAACTGCACATTTAACTAAAATAAATAGCACTTACTTTAATAACAGAAAAAATCTTAAAACAGACTTTCCAAACAAAAAGCACTTAAAGTTATAATATTATATAACATTTCTAACAGTACAGAGGTCCGCTAAAAAATAGTAATAAAACTGTACATGTGTGTAGTTTGTATCTAAAACTGCACATATATCGAATAAATCTAAAACAAGTAAGTTCTAAGTTCTATGATTTCCAAACAGACAACAAATATTCAATACAATTATAAAATTATTACAAGATGTCTTATACTGAGTTAAAATGTACACATGGTAACAGAGTAGATAAAACAATATAAATATATTACAACTAAAATATCTAGACATATTTAACAACTTTTTTTAACTCCACACTCTTTTGTTGTTTTCTCTGTCAAATACTGATTTATATTTAAAAAAAAATGAAAACTGGACAAACTTAATAATAGTGTTACGTAAATACAACATAATATAAACAAGGAGCTGCATTTTCAAATCATGTTCCTAAGTGTATGACAAAGATGTTATTTTTTGAGGTTTTAAGTTAAAAGTGAAGATCATATGAAGTCAGGTCATCTATTATTGGATCGTTTAGTCTTGCCAAGTGTTCTTCAGAGTGAGATAGGACCTAATCGGGTGATTTATGAAGATGAAGGACCAAAAATGTGTTTATTAAGTTTTAACTTTAAGGTCGAAGATCATGAGGAGACAAGGTCATTATATATAGGTCCACTTTGCAAGGTCTTGCCACCTAAACCGGATTGTTGGTGTGAGTATGACTAATCGGTGTTATGTGGTCTGTAGGCAATCTGGTCATACAGAACACAAAATGACAACATATGCTGTGATATAAATGAACGGACATTAATTGAGCTGTCACATTACAATAACGCACCAAGGTCAAAACGTCCACCAGAATTGTGCAATAATACATGTGCACGTGTGCTTCAAAGGTTTAAAAATTTTGCAACAACCTTAATATATAATCACCAAGTGCTAAAAAACATCCTTTTTCAGACAAGGAATACTATTCCACAAGTGTACATTTTGTCAAAATATCCATGAGTTCAGTAGGGTGCGGTTATACCACAACTTAGGGGCTCAATATAAACCCATAAAATAACTAATCACATTTCTTGATGCAAAGCGAATGATCTTTCTGTCACATTTTAACTTATCAAAATGAAACACATTTTGTTTGTTCGACTGAGCAAAATTAAAAATAAATGAACTATATACCATGGCATCCATTAATATGGTATCATTAGTGATGTCACATACCTGACATAAAATTTACATATAAACATTGAAAATATTGACAGATATTCCACTGCAACTGAATAGAGTGGAAAAAAACTATATATAAAATACGAATCTCATCAATTCCACACATTCTAAGTGTAGAGTATTCGTTAGGAATTCAGTTTCGTTTATTATGTCTCCTGACTTTAGAGGTAATTTATTATCACTGTTAGGGCTCAATGAATTTATGTCTGACTGTTATGACTGTTATGTCTTATTTAAATAATCATGAAATGTTGTGTCCAATTTTCGCTGCAACTCATCAATATTTGGAAGAGAAAAAAATCCATGTGTGGAGTTAAAAAAGTTATTAAGTGTACTCTATCATTTTGAATTAAAGACTACACAATATTTAACGTTAAAGACTTTACAATATTCTAAGTTAAACACTTTACAATGTGTAATAGCTGTAACAGGTGATTTAATAAAAATTGAGCAAAAATATTGATTCTTGATATAATCTGACATATTTCTGTTGAAATTACATCTCTGTCAATAAATTCTAAAAATAGTTCTTGTCTTTGACACAATATCACAGATAATTTTGAACTGTGTTATTTCGATTGTGCGTTTTCACACACCGGGTTAAAAAGCACGACAGCTAACAAATAATTTTCCTATTGTAGTATATCATACAAAATATAGGTATAACAAAGACAACAATTATAATATTAATAAGATAAAACAGTAAAGAACAGCTTTAAACATAGGCCCCACCAGCGATTTGAAATATTGGCCGTTCCAAGAGAAATCCTGTATTAGTGACATAATGATCATGATAATTGCAAAATAAATGCAGAAGCTAGTATATTGTAATTCAGTTATCTAAGGCAAATCAAATTCTACCACATTATACAAATAAATGTTCTTTGTGTTGTCATGGCAACAGAAATTCCAAAACACCCATGCACCTTGAAAATATAGAGGTGTTTAGTTAAAATGCCAGCAATGTAAGTAAAAATTCTCATTTTAAACTATTTCTAAACATTCAAATGTATGTTTAGTTAGTGATACACATAATTTATGACACAAATGTAATGAAAAATACATGCCATGCATGACAACATCAAAGTGTTTTCATGTCGATATAAACATTCCGTCTCTAAGTGTCTTTAGTGACTTACTTAAATGCATTAAAAGTCTTGAAATGATGAAGAATGTTCTTCATGAATATTTTGTTATCTCAATTTTGAATTTTTGTCACTAATATAGGTTTTGTCATGAACAGCCCATATGTATACATGGTTTCATGCACTGCAAAATGGTGACACGTGTAACCCTGGGAAATTCTTTCCAAAAAGAAAACAAATATTTCAGGTACCACAAATCAAAGGACAGAAAATTGATGTAATTTCTTTTAACAATTCTGTGAGTTACAACAGTTTCCATTCAGCCCTCGAATCCTGCCACAAAGTTGGCAAGATATTTGTCACATATTTCTATACAGCCAAATTTCCATTACTCACATGCGTAGAGTGCAAAATGCTGCAACATCTGCCTTATACAATCCATCTTAGACTTTTTACATAAAGTACTGGTTTGAACTTTGGTGTATGACATGTTGGGTATATTCATAGTCAAAATCAAGCGGTTGTTTATGGCAGGTCATTTTGAACAGAAATATCTTTAAACAAGAGCACTCCTACAGGTGCCACTGCTCATCTGCAAGTACTGGACAATATGTAAGAAAAGAGCTATAGTTCAGATTTTCTAAGTATAAAAAGGGCATAATTCTGACAAAATGCATGTTAGAGTTATGGTTCTTAAGCTACATTGTACCCTAATGATGATAAACAAATGTGCAAAGTTTCAAAGCTGTAGCTCTAATAGTTTTTGAGAAAAGGTGACCTAAACAAAACTTTTAACCAACACAGATGCCGACATCGACGATCAAGTTATGACAATACCTCGTAGAGTTTTTTCAAAGGTCAGACAAGCTAATAAGAGGGCCAAGATGGCCCTAGGTCGCTCACCTGAGAAACACACCGTAACAGTGTAAATATGTATGTCCCAGTGATTTCATGGAAACAAATATTCTTGCCAATTTTCATTAACAAAATGTGGTCTCTTGAGTTTAAACAAGTATTTACTTAGATATGACCTAGTTTTTGACCCTAGATTTTATCAAGGCAATCATTCTGACCAACTTTCATGAAGACCAATTGAAAAATACAGTCTCTATTGCATACACAAGGTTTTTCTTTGATTTGACCTAGTAACCTAGTTTTTGACCTCAGATGACTCTTATTCAAACTCAACCTAGATTTCATCAAGGCAATCGTTCTGACGTAATTTTATGAAGATCAATTGAAAAATACAGCCTCTATCACATACACAAGCTTTTTCTTTTGATTTGACCTAGTTCTTGTCCCCAGATGACCCATATTCGAATTTGGCCTAGATTTCGCCAAGGCAATCATTCTGACCTGATTTCATGAAGATCAATTGAAAAATACAGCCTCTATCGTATACACAAAGTTTTTCTTTGATTTGACCTAGTGACCTACTTTTTGACCCCAGATAACCCATATTCATACTTGTTTTAGACATCATCAAGGTAATCATTCTGACCAAATTTCATGAAAACCAATTGAAAAATACAGTCTCTATCGCATACACAAGGTATTTCTTTGATTTGCCCTAGTGACCTAGTTTTTTACCTCAGGTGACCCTTATTCAAACTTGACCTAGATTTCATCAAGGCAATCATTCTGACATCATTTTATGAAGATCAATTGAAAACTACAGCCTCTATCGCATACACAAGGTTTTTCTTTGATTTGACCTAGTGACCTAGTTTTTACCCTAGATGGCCCATATTCAAACTCAACCTAGATTTTACTAAGGCAATCGTTCAGACCAAACTTCATGAAGATCAATTGAAAAATACGGCTTCTACCGCATGCACAAGGTTCTTCTTTGATTTGACCTAGTGACCTAGTTCTTGAACCCAGATGACCCATATTCGAACTTGGTCTAGATTTTGCCAAGGCAATTGTTCTGACCAAATTTCATGAAGATCAATTGAAAAATACAGCCTCTATCATATACACAAGGTTTTTCTTTGATTTGACCTACTGACCTACTTTTTGACCCCAGATAACCCATATTCAAACTCGATTTAGATATCATCAAGGAAATCATTCTGACTAAATTTCATGAAAATCAATTGAAAAATACAGTCGCTATTGCATACACAAGATTTTTCCATAATTTGACCTAGTGACCTAGTTTTTGACCCCAGATGACCGCTTTTCGAACTTGGCCTAGATTTTATCAAGGTTATCATTCTTACAAAATTTCATGAAGATCAGTTGAAAAATACAGCCTCCATTGCATACACAAGCTAAATGTTGACAGAAAGACAGACGCCGGACATCGAGCGATCACAAAAACTCACCTGAGCATTGCTCAGGTGAGCTGAAAACTGATCAAGGTTTGTACAAACCAATCAAGGGGACCATGGAAAGAAGTCTTCAAGTTGAATTATTAAGAATAAATAAGTTCCAAAGAAAAAGAGCAAAGAAAATTAAAGAAATACTTTAAAGAGAAAGATTAAACCAGTCTCTTCATCTCATATCAAAATTTAACTAAATTTACATAATCATGTTCTAATTATCTACACAGACTGTCACATTATGGCAATTACTTTACAAAAACTTTGGTAAAGAGTTCCAATTTTGGTATGACACAATTAGTTTTTTAATATATCTACAACAGACTACAAGAACACTTTACGGACAATATCACAATTTGTTTAAAAATGACTAACAATGGGACATTTGCCTAAAATCTTGTCACTTCATTAAACATAACTAAACCACTAACTGCAATCATTTTTACCAGGAATAAATAGTTTCTGCCCTTGTGTTAAACAACAGTAACAAAATCTACGCCCTACTTAACAAAACAGTATTCAATAGTTCCTTTCCATTTTTTTTCCATGTAAACTGCTCCTTATTAGTACCAATGGAGCAGATCATTCTGATTCAACATTAGTTTCTGAAGAATTTGTAACCGGACTTTCATTATCTTGAACACTTCTGCTTATAGGCGGCGTAAGATGTTCTGGCACACGATTCTCTGGCTTCGTTAACATCCATAACAAATCTTTATATTGTTTAGGCCAGTAATAAAACAAACCATTGTAATTGTCCAACATCCAAGCAGGAATTATGTCTTGGGTCATTCCAGGAAAAATTAATGGCACAAATCGCATACATCTCTGGCCGCTCTGGACATATTCCCGATACATAAGTCTGTATATATTTTTGGTGTGAAGTCGGTACGGCCGAACATTTAAGTCATTTTCTCCATCACTGTCAACGCTGTCCGAGTCATCAGCATCATTTTCCATTTCACAGGAATCTGCTTCCATACGGTACTTTGGCGACATTACAACCAGTATAAAGTCAGCCTATAATATACAAAAAAAAACAACATTTTTTAATCATTTTCATTTAACACTTTTATTTCAATTTGTCTTCGAATGTGAACAGTTTTGGAAGATGATGCTGCAAGAGGTTTTCCAGGCTAAATTTCACTATTTTTCATTGGTTTGGAAACATCTTTTTATAATCAACCATTAAAATTCATCGAACTGACCACTGCAAGTTTTGATTTCTTTGGAGACATTTTTCCTGATAATTATTGCAATGCTAAAGACATAAAATGCTTATAAAGCAACAGAAGTTGGACAAAAGGTTTATTTGTTTTGCTTGTTTAGGGTTTAGTGAAGTAGTTCAATTATATAACAGCAGGCAATAAATCTAACCAGTGTTACTGGCCTTTTGTACCAACACTAACCTACTGTCAACTTCTGAACAACGACACTGGATACTAAATTTGAGTCAACAGCTTCCGAGAAGATTTTTAGTTTTCCATGTAGCTGTATAGAGTAAACTAGCCCCTCCCGAAGGTAGCCGAGTTTTTCACAAATCAAAATATTGTAGAGAAGACGATTTTCAAAGTTTTCCATATAGCAATAGGGAAAACTAGCCCCATCCCCTGGTGACATAAGATTTTTAATGAAACAGAATGATCTGAAGGAATCTGGTAGTGGGCCATCAAAGATGCATTTCTGTGAAATTATTACAGACTCCAGCCAGGCATTTCTGAAAAGATTTTGAAAGCTAGATTTGAAGGAATTTGAAAAGGGACCACCGGTGGAACATTCCTGTATGTCTGATTTAAACTGGCATAACGGTTTAAGAGATGTTCTTTTATGAAAATGTGGACGATGAACACACGGATAACCAGAAACATCCGACAGAGCTAAAATCCCTCCAACTGTGCTATCAAAAGCCTTATAGATGGACACACAGAACCATTACAACACTATCTTTGTTCTGTCTTTGATATGGGGATAAAAACTACATCAATGTAAGTAATTGTAAAGTTTCAACTATTGGCAGTATAATTATTTAAGACTGAGAATAAAATATTTAAATACCTATATTTATTTCCTCCTGTATTTAATGACTCATCATAAATACTTGTCTTAAATAGATCTTGATAGACATCTTTCTCAACAGGTTTATTTTTTGTGGTCTGACTTGCAGCTGCGGTTTCCTTATCTATCACTACTTAAAGCTTTACCTTCACACATGAAATGAAAACTTTCTCCCTCATAATTTTTAAACATTTTGAATTTAACATACAGTTTCTTTTTTCAAATCTTACATACCACAAGAGCTGTCACTAATGATGACAAAAGCCCCCACAGTGCCTTGACCTTTGACCTGGTGACCCCAAAGTCAGTAGGGGTCGTGTACTCAATAAGTACTATCAGCATGTGAAGTTTGAAGGTTCTGGGTGCAGTGGTTCGCGAGTCAAGTGCCTTCATGCAAAAAGTTAACGTTAGGACGAAAAAATGGACCGACAGTTGAAAACTAATATGCCTCCCTTCGGGGGCATACAAACTAAAATTGACAGTGAAAACCCAAACAATATGTATAAAAAGCTTAAAATGGTTTCAGATATACTATACAGAGATACTTTATTTATACTGTGTAGAGATATTTGACCCTTACAAAGATACTTGATTTGTACTGTACAGAGATATTTCATTCATACTGTACAGAGACACATGATCCATACTTTACACAGATACTTGATTTGTACTGTACAGAGATATTTTATTCATACTATACAGAGAAACCTGATCCATACTTTACACAGATACTTGATTTGTACTGTACAGAGATATTTTATTCATACTATACAGAGACACATGATCCATACTTTACACAGATACTTGATTTGTACTGTACAGAGATATTTTATTCATACTATACAGAGAAACCTGATCCATACTTTACACAGATACTTGATTTGTACTGTACAGAGATATTTTATTTATACTATACAGAGATACTTGATTTGTACTGTACAGAGATATTTTATTCATACTATACAGAGATACATGATCCATACTTTACACAGATACTTGATTTGTACTGTACAGAGATATTTTATTCATACTATACAGAGACACATGATCCATACTTTACACAGATACTTGATTTGTACTGTACAGAGATATTTTATTCATACTATACAGAGAAACCTGATCCATACTTTACACAGATACTTGATTTGTACTGTACAGAGATATTTTATTCATACTATACAGAGATACTTGATTTGTACTGTAAAGAGATATTTTATTCATACTATACAGAGATACATGATCCATACTTTACACAGATACTTGATTTGTACTGTACAGAGATATTTTATTCATACTATACAGAGATACTTGATTTGTACTGTACAGAGATATTTTATTCATACTATACAGAGAAACCTGATCCATACTTTACACAGATACTTGATTTGTACTGTACAGAGATATTTTATTCATACTATACATAGATACTTGATTTGTACTGTACAGAGATATTTTATTCATACTATACAGAGATACATGATCCATACTTTACACAGATACTTGATTTGTACTGTACAGAGATATTTTATTCATACTATACAGAGATACATGATCCATACTTTACACAGATACTTGATATGTACTGTACAGAGATATTTTATTCATACTATACAGAGATACATGATCCATACTTTACACAGATACTTGATTTGTACTGTACAGAGATATTTTATTCATACTATACAGAGATACATGATCCATACTTTACACAGATATTTGATATGTACTGTACAGAGATATTTTATTCACACTACACAGAGAAACTTGATCCATACTGTATAGGGCTACTTCACCCATACTGTACAGAGATACTTGATCCATACTGCACAAATACAATTGATCCATACTGTATAATCCATACTTTACAGAGATACTTGACCCATACTATACAGAGATACTGACCCATACTGTATTTACTTGATTTATACTGTACAGTGATACTTTATCTATACTAAACAGACATACCTGATCTATACTATACAGAAAACCTGATATATACCAGATCCAAACTGTACAGAGATACTTGATTTGTATTGCACAGAGGTATCTTATTCATACTATAAGAGAAACTTGATCCATACTGTACAGAGATACTTGATGCATACTGTACAGATACAATTGATCCATACTATATGATCCATACTATACAGAGATACTTGATCCATACTGCACAGACATACTTTATCCATACAATACAGAGATACTTGATTCATACTATACAGAGATACTTGATCAATACTGTACAGATACAATTGATCCATACTGTATGATTCATACTTTACAGAGATAATGATTTATATCACACATAGATGCTGGATCCTTTAACCTAACACAGATACTTGACTTATACCAGATAGGAATATATGAACAAATATCACTGATTTATACTAGACAGAAAAACTTATTTTAAACTTATATTAAACTGAGATATCTCATTTATAATGCACAGAGATACTGAAGTTATTCTGCGCAGAAATATGTAACGTATATTGCACAAATATACTTGGTTAATAGTGTATGCAGATACTTGATTCGTACTATAAGAAAATACTTGACTGATACTGGACTGAGAGACTAAATTTATACTAGAAACAACTCTAAACTTAATCCACATTTTAACTATACAGAGACACATGATTTATACTATACAGAGATATCTGATTTGTACTATATACAGAGAAAATCAATTTGCATCAGTATGTTTATTAACAGAAATTTTGAGAAAAAAAACAGTTACTTATCAAAAAATCAAGCTCTTTGAGTGGTTTGTCATCTAATTTATCACGGTTCAGAGCTCAAATGCGCAGGAATTGGGCGTTAGCCGAGTGGTTTAATATATAGGCTCCTGAACGATGAACCGTGGTTAATTAGACTCAAACCACAAGAATGCCTTAATTGTTTTCATTCTTACATGCCCATTGAAATATTTTAAATAAAAACATATGCAAGTAGTAATGAACTGAACATCAAGCTGCAATTTGACGTCATAATTGACATCATAATGCTGTCTTCCTGGTCCGCACATCAACTGTTGTTTATTACAGAATATACAGAGCTTGACTTTCTTCTCAGTTTAAGTGGCAATCGAATTGAGCCATGTTAGAATGTTGCTTTAATTAACGGTAATCTTGGCCTGAAGTGTGTGACATTTCCTCCAAGTCAATGTTACTGAAGAGAAAAAGGTGTTTACAACAAACTATAAATTGTGGTGACACTTCCTATTTATAGCTGTTTTAAATGTGCAGCTTTTTGTTAATGTTTTTCGTAATTGTGTTACAGTAATATCTGCAAATTACATTTCCTTGTTTTTTTTTCTTTCTGAGTCATGCTAAAATATTGCTTGTGTTAAAGGATTTTGGTAGAAGTCATTTTGAAAAACATTCCTCCACCTTTTGTTGCTCATAATTGCGGTTAACTGTCTCAACAAACCTAAACAAGAGCACAGCCTATGGGTCCAAAAAAAGATTGTTTCCCTTGTGTAAAGAGGGCTTAGGGTAAGTCTCTACAATTTATGTTTTGTGTGTGTCAAACAGTTAGTGTATGAGAAAACTAAACATTTTATTCCCATCTGGGAGAATGTATCTTTAAATAAATATTATTTGACAGTCATTATATTAAATTTGCACCTAAAATATCCTTCATATTCTATTTATAACAATGTCACATAAAATATGTACATAAATCTATTGATAGCTTTTTGAACTGCTGTTTAATGTTCTCATTATCATTTTAATGTTGCTATAAATATGTCCCACATATTTCCTTAATCTTTTCTTTCACTCAAGTCTAATGCCCTATAAAATACAGCAAACTAACTGCTTTAAAATTATAATAGTACACATATCATACACATAATTTCTTTACACAGTCAAATTAACCTTTACCCTGCTAAATTTCTAAAATTGACTGGTTTATCATCCAATTAGGGCAGTATTACTAATTATTCAAAGGGGTGTTCACTGAAAATTTACCGATAGCGAATAGCGAACAGTGCAGACCGTAGCCAGATCGGTCTGCACTGGTCAAAAACGCAGAATCACTTGCTGCCAGCAGGCTAAAAATTAAATACATTTGATGAGGACTTTCCACATTTGAAGTAAATATCTACAGATGAGATATTTTAGGGAAAGATAGGCATTAGATAGGCTATTATATAGGCTTTACCTTTTTTAGCTCTGGCTGTCCCTAAATGGAGCTAAGCTGAACCATCTGAACAAAAGGTTCATCAAATAATGCTGCAGACCAAGTTTGGTGAAGATACATGATGCAGTTCACAAGAAGAAAAGATTTAAAGGCTTGTTTTTTTTATTTACCATTAACATCTCCTAAATGCAGCAAAGCAGAGGTATTTAAACTTGACACACCCATTCCAGGATGCTACTGACCAGGTTTCATGTATTTCTGATGAGTAGTTTCTGAGTGGATATTTTAAAAAATGTGGATGCAGAACGATGAGTAACAGATGGACATCTTTTATAACCAGTAAATATTTAAACAAGAGCACCGCCTTGCGGGTGCTGACGCTCATCTGATTTTTTTTGTATAATAGAAATATTGTCCTACCCATGATTTTCTAAGTCTAAAAAGGGCCATCATTCTTGCAAAAAGCAGGATAGAGTTATGTTTCTTGATGTACAGTGTCCACTTATGATGGTGAAAAACTGTTGCAAGTTTTAAAGCAATAGCTTTGATAGTTTATGAGAAAAGTTGACTTAAACATAATATTCAACCAAGAAAATGATTTTTCTAAGTCCAAAAGGGGCAATAATTATTGCAAAAAGCAGGATTGAGTTATGTTGCTTGCTTTACAGGGTCAGCTTATGATGGTGAACAGCAGTTGCAAGTTTTAAAGCAATAGCTTTGATGGTTTAAGAGAATAAGTGGACCTAAACATAAAACTTAACCAAGAAATCTGATATTTTCTAAGTCCAAAAGGGGCCATCATTCTTGCAAAAAGCAGGATGGAGTTATGTTTCTTGCTGTACAGGGTCCACTTATGATGGTGAAAAACTGTTGCAAGTTTTAAAGCAATAGCTTTAATAGTTTAGGATAAAAGTTGACCTAAACATAAAATTTAACCAAGAAAACTGATTTTCTAAGTCCAAAAGGGGCAATAATTCTTGCAAAAAGCAAGATGGAGTTATGTTTCTTGATGTACAGGGTCTGCTTATGATGGTGAACAAGTATTCCAAGTTTCAAAGCAATAGCTTTGATAGTTTAGGAGAAAAGTTGACCTAAACATAAAACTTAACCAAGAAATCTGATATTTTCTAAGTACAATAGGAGCATAAATCTTGCAAAATGCAAGATGGAGTTCTGTTTCTTGCTATACAGGGTCAGCTTATGATGGTGAACAAGTATTCCAAGTTTCAAAGCAATAGCTTTGATAGTTTAGGAGAAAAGCTGACCTAAAACTTAACCAAGCAACGCCGACGCAGACGCCAACGCCGACAACCGCTCAAGTGATGACAATAACTCATCATTTTTTTTCAAAAAATCAGATGAGCTAAAAAAGGGGGCCATGATGGCCCTATATCACTCACCTGAGTTTAGTTGCTTGCTACAACAGTTAAAAGTTTCTACTAAATATATACAGACTGGTACTGTAAAATGTGCATGTTGAGGTGGGGGTGGGGGAGGGGGTAGAAGTGGGGTAAGACATTGGAGGAATGATGTGATATGACAATATCAAACATGAAGATTTTTTTAAGTTTCCACTACATAAATAAGGGGTAAAGTGACCGCACCTCCTAGTGGGAATCTTCTCTACAAGCTCACTACTTAGTAACTTAATATTTCATTTTGTAGGAAACTTACACATGTGTTTAATTAGGTCTTATTTAACAGTCTTCAATAGTGTTTTTTATAACTGAATTCTTCCCAGAACTATCAAGATCATTTTGCTTTCATTTTTTTGTTTACCTTTACAAACCAATTAATTTAAAATTGCATTTTCAATATAGTATTGAAATAGCTGCCAAAATATGGCTGCATACAGCTTTTAATTAACTAATACCTCGTCAAATCTATTCTGGTACCAATTATGCCGCTCTTCAATGGGTAATTTCCGATGGAAAATATCAACACAGCATGTAAAACCATTCTTCTCTAGACATTTACACAAACTCAACACACGCTGTGTATGTTTCTTGTCGTCTGCAGCATATGTAACAAACACTTTTATATGCCGAAATGCTGAAAAGGAAAAGAACACACTTTAGATTGTGAAAAAGACTAACTAACAGAAATGTTGAAGGTTGTAGATTGTTGTGGTACATTGCCTATCACTGAACTCCACTTGAAACCTTTATACCCCTTCAACTTTTTGTACATCATAGCTAGATGTGTGAATAAAACCTAAACTTTTGGATGAACAAAATATAAAATTTTGCAACAAAGGTACAAGCTATCTTTCAAATGTGGTTAATTATTAATTAGATCTATTTTTTTTATTCAATTGGAAGTAAACTGTTACGTGGTAATTTTCAGAAGGTAATATTTTTTATCTGTACAGAAGTGCTGTATTCAAAACCTTTTCAATTTGCCAGATGCTCAATGGAAGACTTTTGTCAAGCAATAAAAGTCCCAAACTGATAAAGGCATTTGTCATATTCCCTTCCATAGAAACCACATTTTTTCATTTAGAAAACCAACATAGTGCATTTGCGACCAGCGTGGATCCTGACCAGCCTGCGCATCTGCGCAGTCTGATCTGGATCCATGCTGGTCGCATATGGTGCGGCTCAAATTTCTTTCTGCTGATAAAATGATTGACAAAAATATTCAATCAATAACAGACAAATTTTAACATATTTTACCTTTTCTAAATTCTGCTGGTTTCATATTGCTGGGTACAGATGCTGACTTTGTCAGCTGTTGGGAACTTCCTGTAGGTGATGTGGATGATGAATTTGATGATGACTTCAGTCTTAAAGGGAATGTATTTGGTGGGCCGCTAGTTCTAGGACTTAACCTCATATGACTTTGACCGTCTCCATGGTGACCAGGACTGACCATACCAGAATTCTGTTGAGACATAAATTCCATCATTCTGTCAGGAGACTCCATGTGTCCAGCTTTACCCTGGAGTAATTCCTCATCGTGTTTTAACTTCATGAGGTCTTTATAACCGTCTTCCGGCTGAAACTGTCTCTCGTTTGCCAGTTTCTGTAAGTGACCTAGGGGTGTTGATGGTGTTGTTGGTGTTGGACTAGGGCTGCAGAAATCTGCAGATCTTTGCCGGTTGAACATATCTGATGGAGAAGGAATTTCCAATTTCAGACCGGCTCTTTCTGTCTGGCGACCAAACTGACTGTAAGGTTGTCTGAAGAGAGCTTCTGAGTCTTTGCTGTGAACTGTTGAGTTCATAGGTGGTAGCCCATGTTGATTATTATATCGAGGCATGCCACGCATCATAGCCACAGCTGGTGGGACTGGATCTTCTCGGACTGAAGGAGAATGATCCATCGGTTCCATTTCTCGATAGTACTGTGAATGACTATCATGTCCACGAACCATCAGGCTGTCTGACAAAGGCATCGAGCGCTGTCGCTTAAAGTCTGGACTTTCATGTTCATAACCTGGCAGTCTTGAATTCACACACTGGGGATCAAAACTTTTGTGTCTTTGGTAATTTTTCCCAGGAGAAGATCCTGGGATCTGTTGATTTCTCGAAAACATTCCGTAACTGTTTCCAGGTGACATCATTGCTTTATGATGACTTTGAGCGTAAGACGGGAACGTCTCGCCTGAGTAAGGCATATCGTCACATGAAGAACAGATATAGTCGTCCTCAATGAGATCTCTGTGACGATGTTTCTTCTTTAAACTTTCTCGGTACGTTTTCTGAATTTCTGTAAAATAAGCAAAACCTTTATACAGATCCAGTTCTAGCATATTGACAATATTTTTTCAACTCTATATAAATGAGTTTATTAAACCTTATTGCTAACAAAATCATAAAACAACAACAATAAAATACTTATCCCATCTGCATCAAATATTTTAAAGGTCAAAGATGCTCTCCTCCCCGGTGTACCAGCACTTAGGTAGAAACACCTACCCTGAATAAGCCAGCCTTCAGATTATATATTCTACATGCCAAGTGATGTTTCGAAACAAACATCTGTGAGGAGCAGGAGATTCGAAGTTAGTGATGTTTTCATTAAAATTCCGTACAATAATGTCACTGAAAGCAAGAGTTCGTTCTTAATCTCACCTTTTGTATGAGAAAAAGATAAAACATTAGCAACAAAGATCTTAGGTAATAACATTGGAGACAAGAGTATAATCTCCAGTATCTGATTTTTCTGTTTTTACTGCACCCACTTTTGAAAGTGATTAATGGCAAGGCTGCATCCCGAGACTGGTCTCCAAACTTTAGAAACTTACTTTGGTCAAATATTACAGACCATTCAAATTTATTGTACCTCCTGATACAAATCAACTTCGTATCTTCTTAACCGCTTGGAAAATTTTCATTAAACTAGCGCCAATCAAGATGATGTGCAGAGCTCAAAACCTAGGTCACTAAGTCAAAGGACAAGGTCAAACTTAAAGAGCAAAGGTCAAATAGCTGTACCATATCTTCTAAGCCAAACAAGCATCAACTGTTAACCTTACCAAGACATGCTTAGCCCACAACTCAGGTCACTAGGTCCAAGGTCAAGGTCACACCTGTAGGTCAAAGGTCAAATAGCTTTACATCTTGTCTGCTTCATATTGTCAAACTCACTTAAAACATTTTCTGAAAACAAGCATCAATTACTACCTCATCAAGCGGATGTGCTGAGAACACAGCCCAGGCCACTAAATCCAAGAATGTAACAACTGAAGGTTTAGATCATACAGCCTAACTCTGTCAACTTCACACTGTTTCAACCGCTTGAAATATTTTCATAAAACTTGCATCGACTGTTTACCTCATCAATATAAATTGAGAAACACATGACCTTGGTCACTTAGTCAAAAGTTAATGTCATATCTAGAAGTCAAGGTCCAAACATCTTAAACACTCCATATCTTCTAAACTAGAATGAATTTTATATAAGAACTGTTTGTAAACACCTACCCAGTACTGGAAACACTTTGACCTTGGAATTCAATGTACATGCACTGACACTAACACAATAAAGGAAATCTACTAACCATAGGCAATTATTCTATGAAGTTTGTGGCCTATAAGCTGTAGCATTCGCAAGATCATTGTGACCTTGACCTAATTAACCCCAAAACATTAGGTGTCATCTACTGATCTCAGGCAATCATCCTATGAAGTGCAAAGACAGTATGCTAATGATTCTCAAGGGTGGAAATCACTTTCAGTCTGGAGATCATTATGACCTTGACCATTTGATCTACCAATCTCAAAACACCATGACTTTTGACCTTCTGACCCTCAAAACCACAGGGTTCCTCTACTGACAACAAGCAATCGTTCTATGAAGTTGACAACTGTAGGTCAAAGTGTTCTCTAGTTATTGAGCAGAAACTGCATTCAGTCTTGAGGTCAATGTGACCTTGACTTTTGACCCACTGACCTTATAAAACAATAGGGGTTATCTATCACCATGGGCAATTATCCTTTAAAGTTTGACGACTATATGACAATGTATGTTTCCAGAGAAGTTTTCAGTCTGAATGTCACTGTGGCATTGACCATTGACCTACTGACCCCTCAAAAGACAAAAGTATCATCTTGTTATCACAAGCAGTCATCCTATGAAGTTTGAAGATTGAAGGCCAAAGTGCTCTTTCGTTATTGAGTGGCATCTGTTTTCTGATCCCTTAAACAGCAAGAGTAGTGGTAATCTTCTGAACACTGACCATTGTAAGACCAAGACTTTGTACTCTCTAGTTATTGACTATAAACCAAATGGTTTACTGACCAACAAGTGAATGAAGTATTGCCATACAATACAAAGTCCCCTACTGGAAGGCACCTAATTTTCTCTACTGCAGTGTAACATAACGAACTGATATCTGTTAATGATGTATAAACAATATTGTACTATATATACAATATAATATAACAAAACACTTGAATTAAAATTTGCATATATAAAAACGTACAGTTGTTTTCATTTGGATTTTTTTTTGGCTGATTATACAAAAAGTTATCAAAAAAGTTATTTATAGTAACAACAAAGTGAAATTAATCCTAAAAAAAAAAAAAAATCTATATAATGTAAGTCCACAAGAAACTCTTTACCAGGTAGAGATGGATCAAAATACACCTAAAACTGAATGTAACATGCATGTTGTACCACAGAAAAGTGGTCTCGATTTTTCCCTACGGCCAGTAATAAAAAAGTTACAATATAATCTATTTATAGTAAAAACAAAGGGACGTAATTCTAAAAAAAAAGTGTGCCTCATGGTGATGAACATTTGTGCCAAGTTACATCAAAATACCTCCATGCATGAAGAAATGCTATGGACAAAGTCATTCCTGAATTTGACCTTTGACCTCTAAGTATGACCTTGACCTAAGACCTAGGGACCTGGTTCTGGCGCATGACAAATCGTCTCATTATGTTGAACATTTGTGCCAAGTTACATTAAAATCCCTCCATGCATAAAGAAGAAATGCTCCAGACAAATTCATTCTTGAATATGACCTTTGACCTCTAAGTATGACCTTGACCTTAGACCTAGGGCCCGGGCTTTGTGCACAACATGTTGTCTCATCCAGGGGAATGTTTGTGCCAACTGATATTTAAATCCTGTTTTGCATGACAAGAGACCAGACAGGAAAAAAATCCTATTGACCTTTGATCTCAGTGTGACCTTGACCTTTAAGCTAGGGTTCTGGGTGTTGCGCATGACACATCGTCTCATCAAGGGGAACATTTATGCCAAGTAATATTGTCCCTTGATGGATGACAGAGTTCTGGACCAGACAGGAAAAAAAAACTTATTGACCTTTGGCCTCCAATTGTGACCTTGACCTTTGAGCTAGGGGTCCGGGTTTTGCGCATGGCATGTTGTTTCATCATGGGGAACATTTGTGCCAAGTAATGTCAAAATCCCTTCATGGATGGCAGAGTTATGGACTGGATAGGAAAGAAGCCCTATTGACCTTTGACCCCCAATTGTGACCTTGACCTTTGAGCAAGGGCTCCGGGATTTGTGCATGACATGTCGTCTCATCATGGGGAACATCTATGCCAAGTAATATTGAAATCCCTTAATAATGACAAAGTTATGGACCGGACACAAAACAGGCCCTGTTCATGCCATGTTAACATTTGACTGCCAAGTGTGACCTTGACCTTTGAGCTAGGGGTCTGAAAGTTGTGGAAGACACATCGTCTTATTATGAGGTATAGTTGTGCCAATTGATATTAAAATCCCTTCACGGATGGGAGAGTTATGGACCGGACAGGAAAAAAGCCCTGTTGACCTTTGACCGCCAATTGTGACCTTGACCTTTAAGCTAGGGGTTCGGCTTTTGCGCAGGATACGTCACCTCATCATGGGGAACATTTTTGCCAAGTAATATCAAAATCCCTTCATGGATAAAAGAGTTATGGATGAAACTGGTTTTCAACCAGTAGGGGACAAAAGACTGAAAACCCAACAGACAATGAGCAAACACTATGTCTCCTCTTCTTTCAAATGCCTGTGGGGCATAAAAATTGCCAACCTCATCCAGATGATGTGCAGAGTGCAAAACCCAAGTCCTTAGGTCACACTAAGGAGTCAAAGATCAAATAGCTAACATTTGTGTAAGCTTTATGCCTTCTTAAACACTGGAAGGATTTTCATAAAACTAGAATCAATTGTTAACTTTATCAATACCACATACTAAGTGCACAACACCTGTTACTATGTCCAAGGTCAAAGTCAAATCTGAATGTCAAAAGTCGCATTATTTTACTTTCGGATGTCTACCGATATTAAATGCATTTGGTGATACCTCTAGCTGCTTCAATATTTACCTGGTAATCCTTCTATAAGTTCATCAAGAGCATCTGGTCTGTCAATTTCTTCTAATGCCCTGAATACATCATTAACCGTACTACCCTGTTTCTGATTGTAATCTTGAAGAACTTTTATTGTGTTTCTTCCATGCTGTGACTGCTGACTTTCAAATACCTGAAGTGGACAACAATTAACATACCTATCATTACACAGTTATGTGTATAAATGGGAGGTGATTCTCTCTGATACAGATTTAATGTGACTTTTCAATACAGAGTTTTTGTTGTCATAGATATCAAAAATAGCAATCTCCTGATCTCTAAATACTAAGCTAACCAAAACTTCACAATGTGCAAAACCTTCATTTATTTAACTGTGCCCTATGTAATTACAACACTTTTGAAACATAACAAAACAAACTTCTGAAATAACTATTACTTACAGTAAAATTATTTGATTTCCTGGGCATCAAATTTTGTGGTTTTGACAATTTCGTGAGTATATGAATTTGTGGACTTCAAATTTTAAACAGAAGTTTAACAGACAATATAATTTGATTGCTTAACCCATATCATACTGAACGCAGTTGATTCTGCCTTTGTGATCAGTGTAGATCTTGATCAGCCTGCACATTTGTGCAGTCTGATCAAGATCTGCACTGTTTGCCATTCAGTCAGTATCTCTTTGGTAAACACCCCTTTTAACAGTCAATGGTACTGTCCAAACTGAAAGATGGACAAGTTCATTATATTTAGATATTTAGCAGGATAAGGATTAATACAACTATGTAATCCACAAAAATTAATCCCCCATGAATATTTATGATTTCACAGTATTTCAAGCTAATGAATTGTTTTAATTTTGACATGCGTTTTACAGCAAAGTTTCAGTTACATTATACATAGCAGTAAATCTTACACCTTACGTTTAAAAAAACAAACAAATTAATTTGTTACATGGTGTGAATATTCTCTGCGTTTAACATAAGATAGACATGATGTCTTTGTTTGTAATTAAGACTGTTCAGGAACTGGGAGTGTAAACTGTCATTTAGGAAGACATGGCAGTAGAGCACTGTACTGTACAATACAAGGGCTGTTAAAAAATAACGTAGACTTTTGCTTTCAAATGTCGCACATTGTATAAATAGCAATGTGAAATATATCATTGTAATTCGCAATCTTTCTGTAATTTGGTCATACATGTGTTGTAACATTTTTTGCTGATAGGCAATGCACGTCAAACGTTTTTATTACCATAGCTACACATAACCGGCGCAGTCGCTTTTTGACCTGATGTGATTTGAATTTGATCGCTAATGTTCGCTCTAATAGTATACTTGTTTGCCCAAAAATAAGTCAAAGTAAAGCAACATGTTAGGGCGACATGGACCTAGATTATGGCATCATTCTGTGGGAGGTGGAAGACAACAATGTTTAAACTGAAAGTGAGTATTACTGTTCATAGTGCATGCAAAGTTGTCATCGACTTGCATTGATAAAAAGAAAGTTGCTTAGTTATGGAGAAATTTTGGCGGACAGCAACTGGAATTCATAAACTAATGAAGCAGACGTCACAACAATCTTCAGTCATCTATGTCTTTATCTTCAAGTGGTACAAACCATTATCAAATGGTCCAGCATTGCTTAAAGACAGCCAAGATGGAGAAAGAAAACGTAAAATCTGTGAATGGACGTTAACACCAATGTATGACGCTGTAGATAAAGACCAAGTACTCACGCTGAATACCCTTTTTGAGATGCGTGGCATAAGTGTTCATACGGTATACTTTTACTATTCTAACCAAACAACTTAAGGTATGACCCATGTAATAGTGTACCTCCTTTTGAAGAGTATTCAATTCCTACAATAAACCTATATTTCAGGGGGCATAGGTTCAAGCCCCACTAGGATCATTTTTTTTCTCTTTATATTTCTTTTTTTCTAGTAAGTTTTTCTTTTTTGCAAGACTTATTACTGATTTATTGTACAAAAGTCAAAAATTTTCATTTGATAAGTGATTTCTTGCTGTTAGAAGTGAATTTACCTCTGAAATATAAGGAGGCAGAGTTAGCCATCTTTAAATATACTGAGTTACTTTCAGTAAAAGTACACTGTTTTGCTTTTACTCTTTAGATTACATATTGTTGAAGAAATGTATGTAGGTTTTACTTCTGCCCCAAGGTTATTTTTCAATAAAGTGAGCAAAATTTAAAACAGTCCCATAGAACTAAACATTAATTTTTCAATGTTGGAGTTAGAATTCTGTCTCATTAAACGCTTTTACCTGAGGCACCCTAGAAAACAAGAGCACCGCCTTGCGGGTGCAGATGCTCATCTGATTTTTTTTCTCTATGTATAATAGAAATATTGTCCTACCCGTGAGTTTTTAAGATATTTTCTAAGTCCAAAAGGGGCCATAATTCTTGCAAAAAGCAGGATGGTGTTATGTTTCTTGCTGTTCTGAGTCAGCTTTTGATAGTGAACAATTATTTCAAGTTTTAAAGCAATAGTTTTGATAGTTTAGGAGAAAAGCTGACCTAAACAAAACTTAACCAGACAAGAAATTGGTAAAACCGAATGATGCTCCCCGATGCATGTGCTTGAGGGAGATAATTCAAAAACTAGGTAAGGTAGAGTTATGGTTCTTTGACATTGTATTTCCCGTCAATGTCCTCTATCATTTTGTGAAGTTTCAATGAAATGCCATTAATACTTTTCAAGTAATGCTCCGGACAAGCCTTATTTGTATAATAAAGGGAGATAATTAAACAAGAGGGCCAAGATGGCCCTAGGTCGCTCACCTAAGAAACACACCATAACAGTGTAAAACTTGTTTGACCTAGTGATTTCATGGAAACAAATATTCTGACCAATTTTCATTAAGATTGGACCAAAAAATTGGTCTCTTGTGATAAAACAAGCATTTTCTTAGATTATGATATGACCTAGTTTTTGACCCTAGATGACCCATGTTCAAACTCGACCTAGATTTTATCAAGGCAATCATTCTGACCAAAATTCATGAAGATCAAATGAAAAATACAGCCTCTATCACATATACAAGTTTTTTCTTTGATTTGACCAAGTGACCTAGTTTTTGACCTCAGATGACCCATATTCAAATTCGAACCTAGATTTCATTAAGGCAATCATCCTGACCAAATTTCATAAAAATCAATTGAAAAAAACAGTCTCTATCGCATACACAAGATTTTTCTTTAATTTGACCTAGTGACCTAGTTTTTGACCTCAGATAACCCATATTCAAACTCGACCTAGACTTCATCAAGGCAATCACTCTGACCAAATTTCATGAAGATCAATTGAAAACTACATCCTCTATTGCATACACAATGTTTTTCTTCGATTTGACCTAGTGACCTAGTTTTTGATCCCAGATGACCCATTTTCGAACTCAGCCTAGATTTTATCAAGGTAATCATTCTGGCTAAATTTCATGAAGATCAGTTGAAAAATACAGCCTCTATCGCATACACAAGGTTTTTCCTTGATTTGACCTAGTGACCTAGTTTTTAATCCCAGATGATCCAGTTTCGAACTCGGCCTAGATTTCATCAAGGTAATCATTCAGACCAAAATTCATGAAGATCAATTGAAAAATACCGCCTCTATCGCATACACATGGTTTTTCTTTGATTTGACCTAGTGACCTAGTTTTTGACCCGAGATAACCCATTTTCGAACTCGGCCAAGATTTAATCAAGGCTATCATTCTGACCAATACTCATGAAGAATAATCGAAAAATACAGCCTCTATCACATACACAAGGTTTTTCTTTGATTTGACCTAGTGACCTAGTTTTTGACCCGAGATGACCCATTTTCGAACTCGGCCTAGATTTCATCAAGGCAATCATTCTGACCAATACTCATGAAGAATAATCGAAAAATACAGCCTCTATCGCATACACAAAGTTTTTCCTTGATTTGACCTAGTGACCTAGTTTTTAATCCCAGATGATCCAGTTTCGAACTCGGCCTAGATTTCATCAAGGTAATCATTCAGACCAAAATTCATGAAGATCAATTGAAAAATACAGCCTCTATCGCATACACAAGGTTTTTCTTTGATTTGACCTAGTGACCTAGTTTTTGACCCGAGATGACCCATTTTCGAACTCAGCCTAGATTTCATCAAGGCAATCATTCTGACCAATATTCATGAAGATCAATTGAAAAATACAGCCTCTATCGTATACACAAGGTTTTTCTTTGATTTGACCTAGTGACCTAGTTTTTGACCCGAGATGACCCATTTTCGAACTCGGCCTAGATTTCATCAAGGCTATCATTCTGACCAATACTCATGAAGAATAATCGAAAAATACAGCCTCTATCGCATACACAAGGTTTTTCTTTGATTTGACCTAGTGACCTAGTTTTTGACCCGAGATGACCCATTTTCGAACTCGGCCTAGATTTCATCAAGGCAATCATTCTGACCAATATTCATGAAGATCAATTGAAAAATACAGCCTCTATCGCATACACAAGGTTTTTCTTTGATTTGACCTAGTGACCTAGTTTTTGACACGAGATGACCCATTTTCGAACTCGGCCTAGATTTCATCAAGGTTATCATTCTAACCAATATTCATGAAGATTAGTTGAAAAATACAGCCTCTATCGCATACACAAGGTTTTTCTTTGATTTGACCTAGTGACCTAGTTTTTGACCCGAGATGACCCATTTTCGAACTCGGCCTAGATTTCATCAAGGTTATCATTCTGACCAATATTCATGAAGATTAATTGAAAAATACAGCCTCTATCGCATACACAAGCTAAATGTTGACAGACGACAGACGACGGACGCCGGACATTGAGCGATCAGAAAAACTCACCTGAGCATTGCTCAGGTGAGCTAAAAACTAGGTAAGGTAGAGTTATGGTTCTTTGATACTGCACTTCCCATCACTGGCCTCTATCATTTTGTGAAGTTTCAATGAAATGCCAATTACATTTTTCAAGTAATGCTCCAGACAAGCCTTATTTTGTATAATAAAGGGAGATAATTAAAAAACTAGGTAAGGTAGAGTTATGATTCTTGTCTGCCGAAAAGGGAAATAAGCATGGTTTACCTTGCCTTATTAAGGTAAGAACCGCTATCATCCTGAATAACACTACCTAAATAAAAGACTGTTCCAATATTAAAAGTACAAAACATCGCTAACCTCAATCCCGGCTGTACATATTCCAGAGTAACTGTGGAAAAACTGCAGACAATGTAGCACTTAGAAAAAATTCTGGTCCTTTTAACTCTGGAAAACAACTCTGTCATTTTCTAAGGGATGTTAAACACGTCGGAAAACAATTAGCATCAGACTTGGAATACCATGTGTTCAAGTTCAGCCAATTACATTAACTGATCTTACAAAGAGAAATTTTCAAAATGTGTAACTGAAAGTCTGATGTAAAATAGTGAAACTTTATTACTTGAGGTAATTCAGTTCAAAGTTAATATTGAGGATTCTATAAATTGCTCAAGTATGTTTGTTTACCTAATTGACCAGTGAAACAATACATATGTTGGTAATTATACTAATTAAAAACATGCATGTATCTTTGTGTATCAGTCATTATATAGCATAAACAATGACTGCTTAATTAAGTTACCAATTTAAAGGCTTCACAAAGAGAGCTGAGTACTTTGTTTGAATGATTTCATCATTATTTTAGTGTAAATTATCTTTGTTCACAAGTATGTATATGCTTAAAAAATATTGTAATCAATCACATTTAACTGGAAAACATTCATTTTCCTTGTTCATATAATATCATATAGTGTTTGAAACTGCAAAAGTGATCACATGGATTGCACAAAAAATCATTAGCTTGTACTGAAGTGTTATTGCTACATGTACAGCAAAGAAGTCTAATAAATCACATTTATTGCTATTGAATAATACTGTCAGCAGAACTTCCTGGACCACTCTGGAAAATTGTCCATGGACGTCCACGGAATAACTCCAGAAAATTGTTCATGGATGTCCATGGAAATCCTTGAATATTTTTCCGCAGTATTCCATATCCAACTCCGGAAAGTTTGTCCGAATACTCCAGAGTCCAGACTTCCATGGAAATTCACAGACATTCCTGGAAACCTCTGGAATTTTCTAAGCTGGGAATTATGTTCATCAATATCAATTATAAATTATAAACAAATGCGTTTATATCTATCTGCTCAATGTTACATTTTCTTAACCTTTACCCTGCTAAATTTCTAAAATGGATTGGTCTTTTATTCAATTTGGGCAGTATCATTTATTATTCAAATGGGTATTCACTGAAAATTTACTGACTGAATAGCGAACAGTGCCGACCATGCACAGATATAATCTTGGTCTGCACTGGTCGCAAAGGCAAAATCACTTGCCGCCAGCAGGCTAAAGGTTAAATGATCAGTGGTTTTTGTTACTTTAGTAGCTAAGCAACCAGACATCTTCAATTTCTCTAGTAATGTCACCTCTTCTAGATCCTTCCAAAAAAATTTCTGATGATGTAATTTATTGTTGCAAAGCATGATATTGAATGGATTTGTTGAAATATTAATCTATATAGGACTGGAGAAACATAATTGATATAATTTTATCCATTTTATTCCAGTAACAGTGGTTGAATATTTATGATAAAATCAATTTACCATCTTTTCTTAGTATTATATATATACAAATGTAGTATCATTTTTTACATATATCATATACCAGCAGGGTTTCAGAAATCTGCAAATTTATTGGTAGCCCATTGTGCTACCAAAATTTTAATCTGGTAGCCCAAACATTTAAGTTTATTTGGAATGGCCATTTCGGTTTATTTACTATATATATGTGCTTCTATACTACAGTGGATGGTATGATTAAATTATTACAGGTTTCATAATTTTAGCCATACACACATTGTTATAAATTTTGTTCTCTTAAATAGCAATTATCATTACTCCTTTTTCTCATTTTAGAAGATAAAAACTACATGTTTTTAAACTGAGAAATATTATCAGGAGTACTCCTGATAGTTATTGCAACATGGCAATAAAAAAAGGAATGCAAATCAATCTTTATAAACTTGCAAATTCCTTAGAACTTACTAACTTAGAGCTGCATGAAATGTAATTTATGTCAAAATTATTTAAAGCTGATTCTGTCTGATTCTAAACATCTGTCTGGCTTAATAAACGGACTAGTACCGCGTATATAACGTCTCTCAGTTTTTTGGCACTGTGTATTCACTTATCCCAATTTATGTTTGTCGAAAATTCTGTATACTTTCTGATATTTTGCTAAACCATGGTCGATTTTTTTTTGCATGTTAGGCAAGTATTTAAACTGAAAAGCATAAACAATCAGTGTAAGCACTAAACTACCCCATAATTAAATATCTGTTCTTTCTGATCGCTTGATAAATATTGAGGTCAGCGAAATCGAAAAAAAACACTTTGGCAGGTGGCACTAAATGACGTAATTTTAAGACTGGTTTGCATATTGTTTTAAACAATACCAATCAGCGACTTTGATGATATTGGATCAGTCTAAAATCACTTGTGCACATGTTTTTGTAAACATTTGCCTGCGGGTACGATTTAACGGTTAATTGTTTGCCGATTGTGACAGTAGGTTGTAAGATAATTAAAACCTCGGGCGTGTATCTCTTGATAAACAAGGGGATTATAGACAACTATCAAAATTATATTTGAAGACTAAATTATTGATTTCCGGGCTACTTGATACAGAGTTTCAAGGTAGCCTGGCGGGCACGCTCTGAAAAAATTTAGTAGCCCGACAGAATTTTCTGGTAGCCCCCAGGCTCCGGACACGGGATTTCTGAAACCCTGTACCAGTATGATATTTTTTTTCATTATTACAATACTGGTTGTTATTGTTTAAGAAATAATATATCCCAAACAGTGATTTGTCCCTGAATAAAATCATTGTTTGGAGTTTAGATGCGAATAATTAAAACATTTACTTACTTTTATCCTAATGAACAGAATAATAACCGTTAGGCGTTCAAAAAACCCTGTTTGTTTCCAGTATCTCGACCTACCCTAAATTTTTGGCCCAACCCTAAGTGTTTTTATGGCCTTGGAGAATTTTTTTTCAACTTTTTAACAAAAAGTTGCAAAACTGCACTTTCTATGCTTTAAATATGGTCAGCGTTGTTAGAACTCAACTTACTGATGTTCTAAAGCCATAACCCCCTTATTTGTATTCATTTTTTTTACACAAAAATAATTTCCAAAAAGTATCACTTAAAAACAAGAGGGCCATGAAGGCCCTGTATCGCTCACCTGACCTATTGACCTAAAGATTATCAAGATCAACATTCTGACCAAGTTTCATTAAGATATGGTCATAAATTTACCCTCTAAAGTGTTAACTAGCTTTTCCTTTGATTTGACCCCACTACCTAGTTTTTGACCCCACATGACCCAGATTCAAACTTGACCTAAAGATCATCAAGATTAACATTCTGATTAAGTTTCATGAAGATACAGTCATAAATGTGGCCTCTAAGTGTTAACAAGCTTTTCCTTTGATTTGACCTAGTGACCTAGTTTTTGACCCCCACCTGACCCAGATTTAAACTTGGCCTATAGATCATCAAGATTATCATTCTGACCAAGTTTCATTAAGATATGGTCATAAATGTGGCAACTACAGTGTTAACAAGCTTTTCCTTTAATTTGACCTGGTGACCTAGTTTTTGACCCCAGATGACCCAATATCAAATTCGTCCAAGATTTTATTGAGGGTAACATTCTGACCAAGTTTCATTAAGATTGGGCCAAAATTGTGACCTCTAGAGTGTTAACAAGCTTTTCCTTTGATTTAACCTGGTGACCTAGTTTTTGATCCCACCTATCAAGATTAACATTCTGACCAAGTTTCATTTAGATATGGTCATAAATGTGACCTCTACAGTGTTAACTAGCTTTTCCTTTGATTTGACCTAGTGACCTAGTTTTTGACCCTACATGAACCAGATTCAAACTGGACCTTGAGATCATCAAGATTAACATTCTGACCAAGTTTCATGAAGATATAGTCATAAATGTGACCTCTACAGTGATAACAAGCTTTTCCTTTGATTTGACCTAGTGACCTAGTTTTTTAACTAAGATGACTCAATATTGTACTCGTCCAAGATTTTCTTGAAGGTAACATTCTGACCAAGTTTCATTAAGATTGGACCAAAATTGTGACCTCTAGAGTGTTAACAAGCTTTCCCTTTGATTTAACCTGGTTACCTAAGTTTTTGACCCCACCTGATCCAGATTTGAACTTGACCTATGGATCATCATGATTAACATTCTGACCAAGTTTCATTAAGATACGGTCATAAATGTGGCCTCTAGAGTGTTAACAAGCTTTTCCTTTGATTTGACCTAGTGACCTAGTTTTTGACCCTACATGACCCAGATTCAAACTGCACCTTGAGATCATCAAGATTAACATTCTGACCAAGTTTCATGAAGATACAGTCATAAATGTGACCTCTACAGTGTTAACAAGCTTTTCCTTTGATTTGACCTGGTGACCTAGTTTTTGACCCCAGATGACCCAATATCAAACTCGTCCAAGATTTTATTGAGGGTAACATTCTGACCAAGTTTCATTAAGATTGGGCCAAAATTGTGACCTCTAGAGTGTTAACAAGCTTTTCCTCTGATCTGACCTGGTGACCTAGTTTTTGATCCCAGATGACCCAATATCGAAATCGTCCAAGATTTTATTGAGGGTAACATTCTGACCAAGTTTCATTAACATTGGGCCAAAATTGTGACCTCTAGAGTGTTAACAAGCTTTTCCTTTGATTTGACCTGGTGACCTAGTTTTTGACCCCAGATGACCCAATATCGAACTCGTATAAGATTTTATTGAGGGTAACATATTGACCAAGTTTCATTAAGATTGGGTCAAAATTGTGACCTCTAGAGCGTTAACAAGCTTTTCCTTTGATTTGATCTGGTGACCTAGTTTTTGACCCCAGATGACCCAATATTAAACTCGTCCAAGATTTTATTAAGGGTAACATTCTGACCAAGTTTCATTAAGATTAGGTCAAAATTGTGACCTCTAGAGTGTTAACAGTCAAATTTTTGACGACGGACAAACAGACGGACGACGACGGACACAGGGTGATCACAAAAGCTCACCTTGAGCACTTCGTGCTCAGGTGAGCTAAAAATTCCAACCTATCTACCCTAATTTTTTTAGCATGTTACCAGAAACAAAGAATTTTTTTTAGGCCTTAGCACTAGGTATGTCATCCTGGCTGCTGACTAGACAATTTTTTAAATATTTCTGCTTTTTTGCTTTTTATACTATCTTAGCAAAATTCCATCTTAGCCCTGGTTATCTAGTATGTCTTGCAGAGAAAAGTGAGGTAATTGCATGAAATTTTAATAATGTTAGGAGTTATCTCCCATGACAAAACAAAATGCGGTAATTGTTTTAAGTCTTAATGATGTTCTGAGTTACATGTATCTCCCATGAACAAAACAAATAAAGGTAATTGTTTTAAATTATAATGATGTTATGAGTTATCTCCCATGAACAAAACTGAAGTGAGGCATGTTTTAAATTTTAATACTGTTAGGAGTTATCTCCCATGAACAAAAAGAAGTGAGGTAATTGTTCAAATTCTAATACTGCTAGGAGTTATCTCCCACAAACAGAAAGAAGTGTTTAAATTCTTATAATGTTAGGAGTTACCTCCCAAAAACAAAACAAAGTGAGGTAATTTTTTAAATTTTTCATAATGTTAGGAGTTACTTCCCATGAAGAAAATAAATTCAAAGGGACATGCCTCCAGATGTACATTAATAATTCATATCTTTATTTTAAACAAATAGCAATTGATATAAGATATGTAAAACACTAAAACCATATTGTTTAAGTAGATATTTTAATGTGTATTATATAAAATAAAACTAAATTCCTTCTATTTAGCATGACTTTTGAGAGTTTTCTATATATTCTATTAATTGAAAGAGTGTTTTCATAGATAAAAAGTCCAAAAAAATATCATAGAATTACATTATATTCCCTTTTTTCAAGTACTAATTAGTGAAATCCTTTTCTAAGTTTGAAAAAAAACTTGACATAAATTTGAAGACGGGTATCTTTAAGGTTGCTAACTCGTAATTAGATGTAACAACTTTATATCTTAATTTTATATAGTTCTGATCCTAACTGTATATGCAACAAGAAATGAATATTTGTAAAAAACAAATATTATAATCAAGAGAGTTAATAAATAGTCAAAATAATTCTCAAAATACAGTCACTTCTAATACAACAGCTACAATGTTCACTAACTTTAAACCTTTTCCATAGCAATTAAACAACAATGGTTGTATTTTTTTACTGTTAAAACGAAGCGAAAAAAAGTTTAACAAGAACAAAATATTATCACCTGTTTTTTCTTTCATTAATGAAAAAACGTAAAAATTTCAGGCAAAATAATTTCCCGTATCTGCAGTAGCGTTAACCATACAAATATTAAAAATTCACTTTCCAGCCAATGCTCTCCCACGAAAATAATCCAATACCAAGTTTATCTCTTCAGAAGCCGGAACTAAACATTTATGTAAATAATTTCTGCAGATGTTTTCTTGTAGTTAAGTCGCATTAAGATTTTCTATGGCACTTCCTTGTCCAAAATCCATGCCTCTATTAAAGGTAACAAACACCTCGATATACTGGAATAAAATCAATTAGTTTGCTTCCTGTTATGAAGACTGACTGTTACCTAAAATACAGGAACAAATACCATGGACAGCATTTTTTTCCCAAAGTTAAAAGAGTGCTTGTTAAAATGCATGAAAGTGCCCTTTTTTTTGCCAAATCATGTCAGGAAAGTTTTAAGAATAAAGGAAACAAGCAAATTTGAAGAATTACTACCCCTCATAAATTGTATGTCTTGCAAACCATGTCTGAGGTAGGACTCCAGACAGACAAAAAATGGACTATTTATGTACCCTATATATCTTGTCTTCATAAAGCAATCCAACTAAAACTTGTTGTGTTGCATTTCATTATAGCAGTTAACATTTCAACCAAGTTAAAATGAAATCCTACAAAGCAATTCTGTGATATGACTCCAGATGGACAAAAGATCAAATAAATACTCTATAATTATTATTTATGTACCATATACATAACTGCAAAGGGTCATAAATCTTGCCCTTCCTAAACCAATCTTAATGAAACTTGCAATGCTACATTGTCTTATTGCACTTATCATTTCTATTATGTTTTATTGAAATCCTTCCAACCATGACTGAGATATGACTCAGGACAGACAGAAAATGGAATAAAACACTATGTACTATATACACATGTACAAAGGACCATAAATCTTGACCTACTCATGCTGTGTGACCAAAACTTGCAGGGTGGCATTTCACTACAACAGTTAACATTTGTACAATGTTTTATTTAAATACTCCACACAATGTCATAGATAGAGTTTCGGACAGACAGACGGAAAATGCAAAAACTATTTACCCTCTTCTTCAAAGGAGGCAAGACTAGCCACACTGGATCAACTTACCCTTCCAACAAAGACTAAAACTCTAATTATCCACACAGGATTAAGTTAAAATATCCACAAAGTATGAAATCAGGTTATCTACACAAGACCAACTTAAACTATTTCAAATTATCCACACAAGGACAAGTTACCCCATCCATGAAGAGTAAAATCAAACTATCCAAATAGGTTCAAGTTATCCTGTCAACAACGAATAAGATCAAATTGTCCATAAAGGATCAAGTTACCTTATCCACAATGAATGAAATCAAATCATCCACACAGAATAAAGTTATCCAATCCCAAATGTATGAAATCAAATTATCCACACAGGACCAAGTTACCCTACCTATGCAAAGAAAATATCAAGTTACCCACTGGATACATATCAACAAAGGAGTTTGATCCATAACGGATAAAAACTTTTTTCACCAACTACTAACAACTATTTTAACAGAATCCACATTTAACATATTTAGCCACATGCAACAAAGTTTTCTTCATAAAGGCTTCCCATTGCTTAAACAAATCACCTGTGCAAAGTTGTTTTCAAAAGTAAATGCTTATTTTCAATGTGAAACTTAGCACTACAGACAGAATATAGTTCCGTGTAGGTAACAGCCAATCACCTGTCAACTGATGAAAATAAGACATAACGCGACAACGGTAATTAGTATGGCCTCAGGGAATAATAGGTATTATATAAAGAGGAAAATTGTCATAATTATACACTTCAAAAACAAGAGAAGAACAGCAATATCACACAGGTGTTATAAAGATTTAGTGTTCATTAAATTTATCAAGGGCAATGAATCCAATTATACAGCGTACCATTTAAAGGGTCATAATGCCTTTGTTTAAACTGTGACTCCCACATTTATTATGACCTTAAAATATGTTAATTTCTTGTTAAATCCTACTTTTTTCCAATACCTTTACCATAGGTTTGAATTTTTGACTAACATACCGGTAGTAGAAAATCTCATTGAATGTACTGTTTTGATTACCTCCCTTTACAGTTTTGACTGCACAAGTTCATGCGTAATATTAAAAGTAGTGCTATTCTAACAATTTAGTTATGCATATACACTATTTGGACAGCTGCTTTACTTGTTTTTCACATAAACTTCAAAGCCTTTTGGAACTTTAAATAAAGTTTTCATGAGTTATTTTAAACAGTAAAGGGGTGTACATCTGTCAGTGCTTGTCAGACATCAGGCAATATGTAAGGAAGAGTTATGGTTCTTGACCTTATTTGAATACTAATAATGAAGATATGTATAAAGTTTCACAGCTACAACTCTTATTATAATATAGCAATCAAGAAAAGGGTGCCTCAACAAAATATTTAACCAAAGAGTTCCAATTTCTTAAGTATAAAAAAGGCCAAACTTATGACAAAATGCAAGTAAGAGTTGTGGTTCTTCACCTACTTCAACATTTCTAATTAATAATTATATAAAAGTTGTATAACTATTACAGTATACAAGAAGAAAGGACTTAAAAGCAAATGCCAGAAGGAGGGCAATGCTTGACAATTCAAAAAAAGTTTGCCAGTAAAAAAGTGAAAACCTACATACAGGCAATCAGCATGAAGTTTGTGGACTGTAGTGACAGGCAACCATCCTATGACAATTGAAGGCAGTAGGAACAAGAGCTGTCCGTAAGACAGCGCGCGCGACTTTTCTCATGGCCAGTTTTTCAACTCTAGCACTAAGAAAGGCTTAAACCAGTATTAGTTAAGCCATCGCTCAACCTTGTTTTCTAACGGATTTTTACTAATACTCGGCGGATATATTTGCGATGTATTAGCTAAGCTTTCGTCACATACTATGAACATGTAGATACAGTCATCGGACCGTTTCACTGTACTTTTACGTCTTAACACCACCTTTCCACAAAAGACAACAGCAACAAATACTTATAGCAAGGGCGAAACGCTGCATTTATTCATCGTGAAGAGAGATGCATACAGAGTATACGTACAACCAACATGTATATACAAATACAATCTAATATACACAAACCAAGTGTTTGCATTATAAATAACTATAGAACCTCTAATCATAATAATCATAACATGATTTCTTAATTTTCATTAAAGGTTGTATGTAGTAAATGCCAATCTATATCCGTCCTGGAAGCACCGAAGCCGCACAGTAAAAACACCATCCTTTTTGGGGTAAAAACTATACCTGTGGCATGATATTTATCTTTTTCATTATTATCATTTTTGCTAAGCTGCCTCTCTGGATAAAAGGTGATGGGATATTCACACCTTAGGCCCTCTGTATGACCTCGTTAAATTTAAAATACAAGTACATAAAGACGAATGTAAACAGATTTTCGTACATTCAAACATATCGTGAGTCAAGTGCGTATACAATACCATGTTTAATCAATCTTAATTGTTTAAAACCCTATGTAAAAAATACCATGTTTATATATATGTTCAACTACATATTTTTGCATTACATGTAATTATAATTAATTACATGCACTTATATATTTATGCTTGCACGTATATTTTGAAACGTGTACAAACGTAGCGAATTTAGTAAAGTTAAAATTGAACAGTTGAATCTGTTACATTTTTAGTTCGACTTTTCGAATAAAAAATAGAGCTTTTGCACTAGCCCCAGCGTCAGCCTCGCCGTTGGTTTAAGTTTTTTTATAAAGTAAAACATCTCTAATACTAGCTTTACTGGGACGAAATCTAATCAAAAGTCCAAATCATCGTACATAACGAAAGGGTTTGCTCAGTCCCGTATCATTCCCTCCCTCCTCAACATTTCTGCTTTAACTTCATGCTGGAAATTTAAATCCATGTCTAAATATTCCGCCTCCATCTTTTCTTAAACCACCTATGCCCCTGGTTTAAAATAACATTAGAAAGATAAGCCATTGCTGACACCGCTCAAAGTAGAAAAATCCAATCGAAGGTTTAACTTTTGTCGAGCCCCGTTATTCACGTGCTGACTTTAGCGTTGTAAATATATCCGACACGGCTTAAGTCGGAGCTTAAGTCTTTACTTAATAGTTGAAAAACTGGCCATCAGTGTTTAACTCTGAATTAGAGCTTTGCCAGTAAAAAAAAATTCTAAGTTAAAAAGGGACATAACTCTGTCAAAATTCAAATCAGAGTTATGTGTCTCCTGGTGTAGACTTTGATAGCAAATAACTATTTTGAGTTTCAAGTCAAAAGCTTTAACAGTAACAGAGATATTTGACTTTTAACAAAAAATTCTAAGTTAAAAAGGGGCATAATTCTGTCAAATTTCAAATCAGAGTTATGGATATTGTTTTTCCTGGTGTAGACTTTGATGGTAAATAAGTATTTTAAGTTTCAAGTCAAAAGCTTTGATAGTAACAGAGATATTAGACTTTATCAAAAACTTTAACCAAAAATTCTAAGTTAACAAGAGGGCCAAGATGGCCCTAGGTCGCTCACCTAAGAAACACTCCATAACAGTGTAAAACATGTTTGACCTAGTGATTTCATGGAAACAAATATTCTGACCAATTTTCATTAAGATTGGACCAAAAAATTGGTCTCTTGCGATAAAACAAGCATTTTCTTAGATATGACCTAGTTTTTGACCCTAGATGACCCATGTTCAAACTCGACCTAGATTTTATCAAGGCAATCATTCTGACCAAAATTCATGAAGATCAACTGAAAAATACAGCCTCTATCACATACAGAAGTTTTTTCTTTGATTTGACCAAGTGACCTAGTTTTTGACCTCAGATGACCCATATTCAAATTCGACCTAGATTTCATTAAGGCAATCAACCTGACCAAATTTCATAAATATCAACTGAAAAAAACAGTCTCTATCGCATACACAAGATTTTTCTTTAATTTGACCTAGTGACCTAGTTTTTGACCTCAGATAACCCATATTCAAAACCGACCTAGTTTTCATCAAGGCAATCACTCTGACCAAATTTCATGAAGATCAATTGAAAATACATCCTCTATTGCATACACAATGTTTTTCTTCGATTTGACCTAGTGACCTAGTTTTTGACCCCAGATGACCCATTTTCGAAATCAGCCTAGATTTTATCAAGGTAATCATTCTGGCTAAATTTCATGAAGATCAGTTGAAAAATACAGCCTCTATTGCATACACAAGGTTTTTCTTTGATTTGACCTAGTGACCTAGTTTTTGACCCCAGATGACCCATTTTCGAACTCGGCCTAGATTTCATCAAGGCAATCATTCTGACCAAAATTCATGAAGATCAATTGAAAAATACAGCCTCTATCGCATACACAAGGTTTTTACGTGATATGACCTAGTGACCTAGTTTTTGACCCCAGATGACCCATTTTCGAACTTGGCCTAGATTTCTTCAAGGTTATCATTCTGACTAAAATTCATGAAGATCAATTGAATAATACCGCCTCTATCGCATACACAAGGTTTTTCTTTGATTTGACCTAGTGACCTAGTTTTTGACCCGAGATGACCCATTTTCGAACTCGGCCTAGATTTCATTAAGGCAATCATTCTGACCAAAATTCATGAAGATCAATTGAAAAATACAGCCTCTATCGCATACACAAGGTTTTTCTTTGATTTGACCTAGTGACCTAGTTTTTGATCCGAAATGACCCATTTTCGAACTCGGCCTAGATTTCATCAAGGTTATCATTCTGACCAATATTCATGAAGAAGAATTGAAAAATACAGCCTCTATCGCATACACAAGGTTTTTCTTTGATTTGACCTAGTGACCTAGTTTTTGACCCGAGATGACCCATTTTCGAACTCGGCTTAGATTTCATCAAGGTTATCATTCTGACCAATATTCATGAAGATTAATTGAAAAATACCACCTCTATCGCATACACAAGGTTTTTCTTTGATTTGACCTAGTGACCTAGTTTTTGACCCGAGATGACCCATTTTCGAACTCGACCTAGATTTCATCAAAGTTATCATTCTGACCAATATTCATGAAGATTAAATGAAAAATACAGTCTCTATCGCATACACAAGGTTTTTCTTTGATTTGACCTAGTGACCTAGTTTTTGACCCGGATGCCCATTTTCGAACTTCGGCCTAATTTCATCAAGGTTTCATTCTGACCAAAAATTCATAAGATTAATTGAAAAATACAGCCTCTATCGCATACAAAAGAAAAATTTTTGACAGACGAGGGACGACAGACGCAGACGACAGACGACGGACAGGGACGCCGACATCGAGCATCAGAAAAACCACCTGAGCATTGCCAGGTGACTAAAAAGGGGGCATAACTCGTCAAAATTAAAACCAGATTGGGGGAAAATTGTGCTCTTGCAGACTTTTATTGTATAAACGTTTTTTAGTTTTAAATCAAAAACTTTAATAGTAACAGAGATATTTTTACTTTATCAAAAATGTTTTAAAAAAAAAATTTTAAATAAAAAGGGGGTAATTCTGTCAAAAAATTTAAACCAAATTTTTTGGGATTGTTTCTTCTGGGTTAGACTTTGATGGGAAAAAAGTATTTTAAGTTTCATGTCAAAAGCTTTTAGAGTAACAGAGATATTTGACTTTTACAAAAAATTTAAACAAAAACAAGTTAAAAGGGGCATAATTCGTCAAAATTCAAATCAAGTTATGGGGGGCTTTTTCTCCTGGTGTAGACTTCGATAAAATAACTATTTTTAAATTTCAAGTCAAAGCTTTTTATATAAAGAGAATTTGACTTTATCAAAAACTTTAAACCAACGGGGATCCGACGCCGACAAAACCCTTGCCCCCGCAGTGCAATAGCCACTTTTTCTCAAAAGCGGGTAAAAAAGGCTCTTAAGAGATGAGGGAAAACCTTTTTTACTTCAAGTCACTAACCTTGACCTTGACGTACATCTAAAAGGCTTCTTTTCATCACAGCCCAAACACGATGGCAAAAGTTACTGTTTTTTAGTCTTAAATCACTATAACCTTTACCTACTAACACTGAAATAACCAGGGAATCACTGACCACAGGGAATCATTCTATGCATTTGACTATTATAGACTATGTGAGACCCAAACCCTCCTATTTTTTGATCAGAAAACAAATGTTTACCAACCAACCAACAATAACCAAACATTTAAAGGGGAAAAAAAAAACTCAGTCACTAGAAAGCTTTTGTAGAAAAGCGCAGTCCCCCCAAAACGTATCTAAAAGGAAGAATCAATAACGACCGGGAAAAGGATTTCCCTGTTTTGGGCTGTTCCTTTACCTTTAATGGAGTGACCCCAAAAAAAAATAGGGTCACTACCTGCAGTCCAATAAACCTAGAAATTTCAACATTTTGTCAAGTGGGTTCTCAAGTTATTGACTGGAAATGATTTTCCGTGTTCAGGCCCTTGTGACCTTGACCTTTAACAGAGTGACCCCAAAATCATTAGAGGTATTCTACTCTGCATGTCCAATAACCCTGTGTAGTTTCAACATTCTAGGTCAAGTGGTTCTAAAGGTATTGATCGGAAATGGTTTTCCGTGTTGAGGCCCCTGTGACCTTGACCTTTGATGGAGTGACCCAAAAACAATAGAGGGTCGTCTACTCCATACGCCCTGCCACCCTATGAAGTTTGTAGGTTCTAGGTCAAACGGTTCTCCAGTTATTGTGTAATGGACGGACGTACAGAAGGACGGACGAACAGACAGGGGAAAACAATATGTCTCCCCCAGTTGGCTGGGGAGAGGGTGGGGGGGACATAACTATCCTCCAAACAAAGCATTATTCAATTCAGCCTATTAAATTTTATTGAACTGCATCAAAATTCTATGGTAATAATATACTCTGTTATTTTCTGAACAAAAGCAATAATTTTGAGCACTACAGACTATTAAATCATATACAGTTACAGTTCTGGGAAGGGTTTCAGTTATTCAATTGGAGCTAAATCAACCTGAAAACAAGGAAATAATCTTTTAAAACACTACCTGATAGCTGTAAGGCCAGTCAAAGTAAGCTGTTTAACACCATCTTTTTAACAAGAGTGCCAATTTATCAAAATATATGGCTGTCATGCGATAAATAAGCACACTTATGATTACAATTTATAATTTGTAAATGATGGCCTGTTAACTGGGTATGTGAATGCTGTAACACTGACCTTTGACCACCTTATCTTAACAAGGCAGTCTGAAAGACAGCTAAATCCCCCGCCACTGCTATGGATAGTGAAAGGGTAAAACCTTTGATTTTAGCTGTGACCTTGACCTTGAACTGACACGGCTGACTCATGAATTCTGCACAACGTCTTGATGAGGTGATCATTTGACCAAAGTTTCATGAAAATCCTTCAAGGGGTTTAGGAGATACAGAGCTGAAACCTTTGACCTTCAGTTGTGACCTTGACTTTGAGTTGACATGGCTGTCTCATGAGTTCTTGATGAGGTGATCATTTGACCAAAGTTTGATGAAAATCCTTCAAGGGGTTAAGGAGATACAGAGTGGACACCAAATGGAAGGCTCAAACCTTCGACCCATAGTTGTGACCTTGACCTTGAGCTCGCATGGTTGACTCATCGTCTTGATGAGGTAATCATTTGACCCAGGTTTTATAAAATTCTTTCAAGGGGTTTAGGAGATATAGAGTGGACACGAAATGGAAGGCTCAAACCTTTGACCTTCAGTTGTGACCTTGACCTTGAGCTGACATGGCTGACTCATAAGTTCTGCACATCGCCTTGATGAGGTGATCGTTTGACCCAAGTTTGATGAAAATCCTTCAAGGGGTTGATGAAAATCCTTCAAGGGGTTAAGGAGATACAGAGTGGACACCAAATGGAAGGCTCAAACCTTCGACCCATAGTTGTGACCTTGACCTTGAGCTCGCATGGTTGACTCATCGTCTTGATGAGGTAATCATTTGACCCAGGTTTTATAAAATTCCTTCAAGGGGTTTAGGAGATATAGAGTGGACACGAAATGGAAGGCTAAAACCTTTGACCTTCAGTTGTGACCTTGACCTTGAGCTGACATGGCTGACTCATAAGTTCTGCACATCGCCTTGATGAGGTGATCGTTTGACCCAAGTTTGATGAAAATCCTTCAAGGGGTTTAGGAGATATAGAGCGGACACAAAATGGAAGGTTCAAACCTTTGACCCTAAGTTGTGACCTTGACCTTGAGCCGGCATGACTGACTCATGGGTTCTGCACATCGTCTTGATGAGGTGATCATTTGACCCAAGTTTTATAAAATTCCTTCAAGGGGTTTAAGAGATATAGAGCGGACACAAAATGGAAGGCTCAAACCTTTGACCTTGAGTTGTGACCTTGACCTTGAGCCGGCATGGCTGACTCATGGGTTCTGCACATCATCTTGATGAGGTGATCATTTGACCCAAGTTTCACGAAATTCCTTCAAGGGGTTTAGGAGATATAGAGCGGACACAAAATGGCAGGCTCAAACCTTTGACCTTGAGTTGTGACCTTGACCTTGAACCGACAAGGCTGACTCATGGGTTCTGCACATCGTCTTGATGAGGTGATCATTTGACCCAAGTTTCATGAAAATCCTTCAAGGGGTTTAGGAGATATGGACCGGACACGAATTTGTTACGGACGGAAGGACGGAAGTACGGAAGGACGGACGGAAGGACGGACGGACGGAAGGACGGACGCAGACCATTCCTATAATCCCTCCGCCACGGCGGGGGATTAAAAACTAGAATGTGTCTGTAGGACACAGGGTGTGGCCCCACTGGTACATTTGTCACAAAGAAGGGGAAATAATTCAAATGTTTGCAGTCTTAATGGGGTATAGCCTCAACAAACATTTTATAACAAGGATTCATTATTCTAGGCCATATACTTTTGAGCTATGAGCATCACAAACAAAAAATCCACTATTTTGGCTATTTCAAGGGCTGTAACTCTGTAATAAGCTCTAAGATTCTCAAGAAGAATGCCAAGTGTGCAAGGTCACATCATGATAAAGACTCAAGCAAGGTTTCATGAATTTACATCAAATACTTCTTTAGCTAGGCACAATTAGGTGAAAATGTGCAATTTTTTTTACTATTTCAGGGGCCATAACTTTAACAAGAGGGCCAAGATGGCCCTAGGTCGCTCACCTGAGAAACACACCATAACAGTGTAAACATGTTTGACCTAGTGATTTCATGGAAAAAAATATTCTGACCAATCATCATTAAAATTGGAGCAAAAATCTTGAGTATAAACAAGTATTTTCTTTGATTTGACCTAGTGGCCTAGTTTTTAACCCCAGATGACCCATATTTGAACTTGACCTAGATTTCATCAAGGCTATCATTCTGATCAAATTTCATGAAGATCAATTGAAAAATACAGCCTCTATCGCATACACTAGGTTTTTCTTTGATTTAACTTAGTGACCTACTTTTTGATCCTAGGTGACCCATATTCAAATTCTATCTAGATTTCATCAAGGAAATCATTCTGACTTAATGTCAGGAAGATCAATTGAAAAATACAGCCTCTATCGCATACACAAGGTTTTCCTTTGATTTTAACTAGTGACCTACTTTTTGACCCCAGATGACCCATATTCAAACTTGATCTAGATTTGATCAAAGCAATCTTTCTGACCAAATTTCATGAAGATCAATTGATAAATACAGCCTCTAGCACATACACAAGGTTTTTCTTTGATTTGACCTAGTGACCTTGTTTTTGACCACAGATGACCCATATTCTAACTTGACCTAGATTTTGTCAAGGCAAGCATTCTAGTGACTAAATTCTATAAATATCCAGTGTAAAATGAAGCCCCTATTGCATACACAAGGTTTTTCTTTAATTTGACCTAGTGATCTACTTTTTAATCCTAGATGATCCATATTCAAAATCCACCTAGATTTCATATAGACAAACATTCTGATTAAATTTCATGAATTCATGAAGATCCGGTGTAAAATGCAGCTCCTATCGCATACACAAGGTTTTTCTTTGATTTGGAACTTCATCAAGGAAATCATTCTGACCAAAATTCATGAAGATCAACTGAAAAATACAGCTTCTATCGCATACAAAAGGTTTTTCTTTGATTCGACCTAGTGACCTAGTTTTTGACTCCAGATAACCCATTTTCGAACTTGGCCTAGATTTCATCAAGGTTATCATTTGGACAAAACTTTGTGAAGATAAGTTGAAAAATACAGCCTCTATCGCATACACAACCCATTTTTGAACTTGGTCTAGACTTCATCAAGGTTATCATTCGGACAAAATTTCATGAAGATAAGTTGAAAAATAACGCCTCTATCGCATACACAAGCCAAATGTTGACGGACGACAGACAACAGACAACGGACGCCGGACATCGAGCGATCAGAAAAAATCATCTAAAAATAGGGAGTGGAGCCAGCCAAAATATAAGAGATGTGCAAGTTCATATCATGATAAAGACTTATGCAAGTTTTCAACCATATATATTTAATACTTTTTGAGCTAGGTGCGTCACAAGGTGAAAATGTGCATTTTTTTACTATTTCAGGGGCCATAACTCTGAAAATAGGGGGCGGACCCAAATGAAAAATAGAAGGTGGGCAAGTTCGTATCATTATTAAGACTCATGCAAGGTTTCATGAATCTATATTAAAAACTTTTTGAGCTAGGCATGTCACTAGGTGAAAATGTGCATTTTTTACTATTTCAGGGGCCATAAATCTAAAAATAGGGGGCAGAGCCAGACGAAAAATAGGAGGTGCGCAAGTTCATTTCATGATAAAGACTCATGCAAGATTTATTCAATTTATATGAAAAACTTTTTGAGCTAGGCGCGTCACAAGGTGAAAATGTGCATTTTTGACTATTTCAGGGGCCATAACTCTAAAAATAGCGGGCAGACCCAAATCAAATATAGAAGGTGCGCAAGTTCATATCATGATTAAGACTCATGCAAGGTTTCATGAACCTATATCAAATACTTTTTGAGCTAGGCGTGTCACAAGGTGAAAATGTTCATTTTTTACTATTTCAGGGGCCATAACTCTGAAAATAGGGGGCAGAGCCAGACGAAAAATACTTTTTGAGCTAGGCGCATCACAAGGTGAAAATGTGCATTTTTGACTATTTCAGGGGCCATAACTCTGAAAATAGGGAGGGGACCCAGATGAAAAATAGGAGGTGCGCAAGTTCATATCATGATTAAGACTCATGCAAGGTTTCATGAATCTATATCAAATACTTTTTGAGCTATGCATGTCACAAGGTGAAAATGTGCATTTTTGACTATTTCAGGGGCCATAACTCTGGAAATAGGGGGAGGAGCCAGAAGAAAAATAGGAGGTGCGCAAGTTCATATCATGCAAGGTTTCATCAATTTATATTGAACACTTTTTGAGCTAGGCATGTCATGAACTTCGGACAGGCGGACGGAAGGAAGGACAGACGGATGGACAAGAGCAAATCTATAAACCCCCACCACTCATGGGGGGGGGGCAAAACAATAGGAGTCATCTACTCCATAAGCACTATCGACCTATGAAGTCTGAAGGTCCAAGGTCAAATGGTTCTCCAGTTATTGATCAAAAATGAAGTGTGACAGATAGATTGCCCCTGTGATGGAGTGACACTGTAAGTCCTATCAACCTATGAAATTTGAAGGTTCTAAGTAAAATTACTGACAGAAATGGATTTCCATGTTCTGGCGGCTGTGTCCTTGACCTTTAATTGAGTGAACCCAAAATCAATAGGGGTCATTTAGTATGCATGTCCGATCATCCTATGAAGTTTCAACATTCTGGGTCAAGTGTTTCTAAAGTTAATGATTTGAAATGATATTCTATGTTCAGGCCCTTGTGACCTTTAACAGAGTGACCCCAAAATCAATAGGGGTCATCTACTCTGCATGTCCAATCATCCTGTGAAGTTTCAACATTCTGGGTCAAGTGGTTCTCAAGTTATTGATCGTAAATGGTTTTACATGTTCAGGCCCCTCTGACCTTGATCTTTAATGGAGTGACCCAAAAACAATAGGGGTCATCTACACCATAAGCCCTGCCACCCTATGAAGTTTGAAGGTTCTAGGTTAAATGGTTCTCCAGTTAATTATTGGAAATGAACTGCAACAGATGGATGGATGGACAGGGCAAAAACAGTAATTATGTCTCCCCCAGTGGGGGGTGGGGGGAGACATAACTATCCTCCAAACAAAGCGTTATTCAATTCAGCCTATTAAATTTTATTGAACTGCATCAAAACTCTGTGGTAATAATATACTCTGTTATTTTCTGAACAAGTGCAATAATTTTGAGCACTACAGACTATTAAATCATATACAGTTACAGTTCTGGGAAAGATCAACTTGAAAACAAGGAAATAATCTTTAAAAACACTGCTTGATAGCTGTTAGGCCACTCAAAGCTGTATAACACTATCTTTACAACAACACAATATGTCATGCGGTAAATGTCACTGATTTACTGTACATATATAATTAAAACTAAAGAGGCACCACAAAATAACTGTATTTCCACTATGGTAATCATATATGATTTGCATGAAAAATATGAGATATACAAGAATTTAGTTTCAAACTGACAGTGTCATAATATTAGGCCAAGACAATGTGTTAAATGTCTTAACATTTTATTGAATTAATGTAGCAATATGTACATAAATCAGTGTATTTAGTTAAATTTCAATCAAATTTTGTTTCTACAGTGTAAGACAGTTATTCATCTATATTCTTAAAACTATGCTGAAAAGAGATTGACTGAATAAGTTTGAAGATAAAGTTGTGAAAACACATTTATTCAGGAAGGGCCTAAATTGTCCACTTGAAAACTTGTAGTATAGCTGTATATTACCTGTACTATAAGAATGATTTTCATGAAGTTTTTGTGGGTGAAAAAAGTAGGTCACTAGGTCGTGGTGGGTCTTTAACAAATTTGTAAATGATGGCCTGTCAATTGGGTATGTGAATGCTGTTACCTTGACCTTTGACCAACCAATCCTAAAAACAATAGGGTCAATCTACTGACTACAGGCAATGACTACAGGCAATCATTCTATGAGGTTTGAAGGCCATTGGCCCAAATCGGAAACAGTTTTCAATCTCAAGGTCACTATGACCTTGAAAGCAATGCCACAAATACTAATCAGAAACGATTTTCCATTTCAACGTCATTTTGACCTTGAACTTTGACCTACTGACCAAAATAAATATATATGGGGTAATCTGTTTATCACAGGCAATAACTACTAGTAAGTGAAGTAAACTCAGTTTTCAGTCGTGAGATTTTAACCTATGGTCAACAAGAAACCACAGGCAATCGTCCCATGAAGTCTGAAGGCAGTATGCCAACACATGAGGTGGTGGGGAAGTATGCCAACACATGAGGTGGTGGGGAAAGTTCAAAGGCTGAAGGCAGTATGCCAACACATGAGGTGGCGGGGGAAGTATGCCAACACATGAGGTGGCGGGGTAAGTATGCCAACACATGAGGTGGCGGGGGAAGTATGCCAACACATGAGGTGGCGGGGGAAGTATGCCAACACATGAGGTGGTGGGGGAAGTATGCCAACAGATGAGGTGGCAGGGGAAGTATGCCAACACATGAGGTGGCGGGGGAAGTATGCCAACACATGAGGTGGCGGGGGAAGTATGCCAACACATGAGGTGGCGGGGGAAGTATGCCAACACATGAGGTGGCGGGGGAAGTATGCCAACACATGAGGTGGCGGGGGAAGTATGCCAACACATGAGGTGGCGGGGGAAGTATGCCAACACATGAGGTGGTGGGGGAAGTTCAGAAGATACTAAACATATACATTTAAATCATTTCCAAACCTCATTTTATATTCTATAAACAACATTGTAATTACCCTTAATAAGAATTGGTAAATGAATCATCAGCTTTGAACAGTGGCATTGCATTCAGGTTAAGAATGTGTATGGAATGAAACATATAAGATTCAATGAGGCTAAAAAGACACAATTGGACAATCATGAAATTTGTGTCAAAATCAAGCAATAATATAAAGTGCATTCTGTGTGTGTGTGTGTGTGTTCGGGTTTAACGTCTTTCTCAACAATTTTTCAGTCATATAAACAATGGTGTCTACTTGTAGCAGTGAGCACAATGCCCAACTTTATAGTGCTGCCTCACTGGTATATCACGCCGTAGACACGTGGCATGATACCTGCTCTACCACTAGGCTACCGAGGCGGTAAAGTGCATTCTGTGAAATTATGATATACATGTATTTTACAAGTGTCTTGGTGAATGTTTTGTATTCTAATTGTCACTTTATGAGTTGTACTAGGTGTAGGTGGGCATTTATTTTCTCCTGACCAAGTCCTTACCCCTGATGACCTAGTATCCATCTTAACTTAGACTTCATTGAAACAAACAATTTCGCTATGTCTTACGTAAATCGCCTTTAGGCCCATTTTTTGGGGGTTTCCCATTATTATTTTACCAGGATACAATGACGTGCATTTGCCTTCGCAATACGAATGGTCTTCTTAGCAATCTAAAATTCCGGCGTGATTTTTTACTACAAAAATTGTTACAGACAATTTTCCAACTTCAAAACAAGTTTGTTTACAATTTTCGCCATTTTGGTAAGGGAAGCTACTCTCCGCGCTTATTGTCTACGCTAAAATCTACGATTGCCGTTACGTTCGGTAAAAGATGGAGTGGTTTATTTTTTTTTTTCAAACACAATTAATTTCGTCTAAATTTAATAGTATTTTGATGACAGAAGTATAACAAGAGCACCGCCTTGCGGGTGCTGACACTCATCTGATTTTTTTTGTATAATAGAAATATTGTCCTACCCATGATTTTCTAAGTCTAAAAAGGGCCATCATTCTTGCAAAAAGCAGGATGGAGTTATGTTTCTTGATGTATAGTGTCAGCTTATGATGGTGAAAAACTGTTGCAAGTTTTAAAGCAATAGCTTTGATAGTTTATGAGAAAAGTTGACTTAAACATAATACTCAACCAAGAAAATGATTTTCTAAGTCCAAAAGGGGCAATAATTATTGCAAAAAGCAGGATGGAGTTAAGTTGCTTGCTGTACAGGGTCAGCTTATGATGGTGAACAACTGTTGCAAGTTTCAAAGCAATAGCTTTGATAGTTTAAGAGAAAAAATTGACCTAAACATAAAACTTAACTAAGAAATCTGATATTTTCTAAGTCCAAAAGGGGCCATAAATCTTGCAAAAAGCAGGATGGAGTTATGTTTCTTGCTGTACTGGGTCAGCTTATGATGGTGAAAAACTGTTGCAAGTTTTAAAGCAATAGCTTTGATAGTTTAGGAGAAAAGCTGACCTAAACATAAAACTTAACCAAGAAAACTGATTTTCTAAGTCCAAAAGGGGCAATAATTCTTGCAAAAAGCAGGATGGAGTTATGTTTCTTGATGTACAGGGTCTGCTTATGATGGTGAACAAGAATTCCAAGTTTCAAAGCAATAGCTTTGATAGTTTAGGAGAAAAGTTGACCTAAACATAAAACAACCAAGAAATTTTATATTTTCTAAGTCCAAAAGGGGCCATAAATCTTGCAAAAAGCAGGATGGAGTTATGTTTCTTGCTATACAGGGTCAGCTTATGATGGTGAACAAGTATGCCAAGTTTCAAAGCAATAGCTTTGATAGTTTAGGAGAAAAGTTGACCTAAACATAAAACTTAACCAGGCAACGCCGATACAGACGCCGACGCTGACGCCGACAACCGCTCAAGTGATGACAATAACTCATCATTTTTTTTCAAAAAATCAGATGAGCTAAAAAATCACAAATATTATGCTACTAGTTAGTTATCGAGTATTATCTTTAACCGAGGTCAAACTGTGAACAACAAAATTGACACGAGGTGACAAGCTAATTGCCGACAATTACTGGCCATTTGATCATAACAAAACGGGGATTACACCTTTGGTTATCAGTTTTAATTGAGAAGCTCATGTCATTTTGTCGTTCTTGTGGTGGTCAAGCGAAACTTAGCAATCACGTGCTTCTCAAAAATCGTGTATCTTCGGCGATTATTGCCTAAAAATAATTGATTTTGGAAGAAAATTGGCCGCTGAAAGGGGTCAAATACGGCGGTCGGGAGGCAATTTCGGTGGCCACTGGCCGCGGATGGCAGGTGGCCGCTGAATAAAGTGATAAAATAGAGGAAAATCCGTCGGGGGCGTCATAAAATGGCCGCTGAACGGAGGTGACCGCTGATCGGAGTACGTGACCGTTAGTACAGGTTAGACTGTACTAAATATCAAAGCCCTAGGCCCTGTGGTTTTTGACAAGAAGATTTTCAAAGTTTTTCCCTGTATAAATCTATGTAAATTATAAAAAAAAACAAAGGGCCATAACTCACTCAAAAATAGTTGAACCAGTCTGATTTTCAGGGGACACAACTAGGGTACCAATACATCATTCTGACAAAGTTTGGTCAAAATTCCCCCAGTAGTTTGTGAGGAGATGCGATAATGAGAAATTGTTAACGAAAGGACAACGGACCACGAACGCAGAGTGATTTGAATAGTCCACCATCTGATGATGGTAGGCTAAAAAATCATGAAGATGATGCTGTTTTTGACTGGAGATGACTTGAACCTAGATTAAAGACAATGTGAACAAGTTTCTTAAACACTGGGTAGAAAATATGGCTTCTAAACTGTTAACAAGGTTTTCCTAAAATTTAGCCTACTGCATGACCCTGTTTTGTCTGTTTGTTTGTTTTGGGTTTAATGCCGTTTTTCAACAGTATTTCAGTTATGTAACGACGGGCAGTTAACCTAACCGGTGTTCCTGGATTCTATACCAGTACAAACCTGTTCTCCGCAACTACCAACTGCCAACTTCCCCACATGAATCAGAGGTGGAGGACAATTGATGTCAGACACAATGCCTTTTATCAAATCGTCACGGAGAACATACACATCGGCCGGGGATCGAACTCACGACCGCGAGATCCTTAGATCTGCGTTCTCCCTATTGAGCTATGCGGGTGGACTACTGACCCTGTTTTAGACATAAGATGATCTAGCAAAAAATTTACCATAGATTTTATACTGACAACCATTCTGACTATGTCTAATGAAATTCAAGCAGAAATGTGGTCTTCTGAGTGTTTAAGACTTGACCAAGTGACCTAGTTTTTAACCCCAGATGAGTTATAGACCTTGTGTCAAATGATGTGTTTGATGATGTGGCAGAATATTTTAACCTTGAATCAAATCCATTCTGAAACAACAGAGATAGAGTGAAAGTGCACGAAACCTAATCTGAAATTTTAAGTAAAAGGGAGATAATTCAAGGAATATTGCCCATATGTTATATGTGGGTGATGATGAAAAATAACTATTTTATGTCTAGAGCAAATCTATCAAGTAATAACAGAGATAAAGTGGAAGTGCATCAAAACTTTTAACTGAGGTGTACATGTAGATGCTGACCCCACACCAACACTGGGGCAAATATGTTAGCTCTCCATATATTTGGTTTAGTTGAGCTAAAAACCAACAACAACGAGCAAATTCAAATTCTTCTTACCCTCTCCCCCCTGATGAAATTTCTGGTCCAAATAGTTAAAGAAAATGAAGCCACTGCTGATTTGGTCATTAAATATATACAGACTTGTAGGTAAAAAGCTGTTTTTCTTATATAACCATTTCAGGTGCTGTAACTGCCATACAATTAGGACAGTTTAGAAGATATCTGCTGTGATGTATCTACTAGTATAGGAAATTACTCAGATAACTCAATCAATTCAATTTGGTGGGTCAGATATTGCACTTTCTATTTAATTAAAGGGAAATAACTCAAAATGAAGAATCAAATTCGATTTGCTGAAAAGCATCCTCTAGTTAATACAAAACATTTAAAAATAATTTTCACATACTAGCAAAAGTGATCCTTTTAACCAAATCAGGGGCAATAACTGTGATACCATTAGGTAGATTCTTACAATATTATTTTGCATGGAAACAGTCATGAATATAAACAAACATTTGCATCAAAAAGTGACCACACAAAGAGTTCTTTGCATACTTTGATTTTGGTAATGGACTTCCGTTTATATGTGCACTGAAAACAAGTAAATATGATTAATGGACTTTATATCTAGGAATGAATGTATGACAGTCCATCTTAGTCATAATACTGATTGACAGTGAATGCTAATGACTTAAAGTCTTTGTGATGCAGGGAGGTAATTAGTTTGTAACAGTAATTTTTTGACAATTGGAACCCTATCAAAACTTAAAGTGATTGTTGAAATTTGGACAAAGGTCACTGTCTTTGCCATTTGCCTGATATTAAAACAGCAAATATAAAGGATTCAGAAAATGTTATATTTTACTGGAACTGCCAGTTAGTAAGTTAACACTCTAAAAAACAAGTCAGAGTTTTGGGCAATTTTGACAAATTAGTAATGTTGGAAAAAGCTAGACTTTATTTTTTTTGTTTTTACATGTAGTTAATGAACTCAATAAACCAGAGCTCCGTAGTAATCTTAACATGTCATTGTGACAAAATTATTCTAGTTCACTTATCGTAGTGGGGTAGAGTATAAGGGTGCACTAACACTACCTAGCTATAGAAACTGATATAGCTGTATGGTGGAGTGCACGTCATAGGTGAGAGAGGTTCTGGATTCAAGTCCCAGTCAGGCCTTCCCGGTAAGTATTTTGTCAGAATCTTCATGTTCATTTGATTTGGTCTACTACTTTAAAAGATATTAGAGACATAATTTGATATGGTAAGATTTAATTAGTAAGTGTTTATTGATATCAGTAACTGATAAGTCAATGGAATCAATTATGATAGACAAGTACTGGTCAGCTTTTAATGTATGCATGTGTGATATGATTTGTTGAAGTATGAAGTGGTCCTGAACGAATATGTGGGAGAGTTTGGAGGAAAATTAAAAGAAGAGGTTAGGGTAAAAGTCAGTTATAATTTGAGTTTTGTTTTAGGCACCAAGCAGTCAAAATTGATATTTTAAGATTTTAGGCAAGAAATACTTTGGAAAATATTATGTACTAAGAATTGGAATTATTGAGAAGAGATAAATTATTTAGAATGAAATAAAAGAAAAAAACTCTACAACCTGTTACTAGCTAATTCCCTGACCAAAATTGGAGCTCGGTTATATATGTATCAACTCAATGAGACTAACCATTACTAAAATACAAGAGGACCATGATGGTCCTGAATCGCTCACCTCTTCCCACATGACCCAGTTTTGAGTATGACGTCGTTTTTTCTATTATTTGACATAGTGACCTAGTTTTTGAGCTCATGTGACCCAGTTTTGAACTTGATTTAGATATTATCAAGATAAAAATTCTGATCAATTTTCATGAAGATCCATTGAAAAATATGGTCTCTAAGAGAGGTCACAAAGTTTTTCTATTATTTGACCTATTGACCTAGTTTTCGAAGGTACTAGACCCTGTTTTGAACTTGATCTAGATATCATCAAGGTGAACATTCTCACTAATTTTCATGAAAATCTCATGAAAAATATGGTCTCTAGAGACGTCACAAGGTTTTTCTATTTTTATACCTACTGGCCTAGTTTTTGACCGCACGTGACCCAGTTTCGAAACTGACCTAGACATCAACAATGTAAACATTCAGATCAATTTTCATGAAGATCCATTGAAAAATATGGCCTCTAGAGAGAGGTCAAAAGATTTTAATAATTTTCGACTTATTGACCTAGTTTTTGACCGCAGTTGACCCAGTTTCAAACCTGACCTAGATGTCATCAAGATGAACAGTCAGACCAACTTTCATACAGATCCCATGAAAAGTATGGCCTCTAGAGAGGTCACAAGTTTTTTTATTATTTGACCTACTGACCTAGTTTTTTAAGGCACGTGACCCAGTTTCAAACTTGACCTAGATATCATCAAGGTGAACAATCTGACCAATTTTCATGAAGATCCATTGAAGGGTATGGCCTCTAGAGAGGTCACAAGGTTTTTCTATTTCAAGACCTACTGACCTAGTTTTTGAACGCAGTTGACCCAGTTTCAAACTTGACCTATATATCATCAAGATAAACATTCAGACCAACTTTCATACAGATCCCATGAAAAATATGGCCTCTAGAGAGGTCACAACGTTTTTTCAGTATTTGACCTACTGACCTACTTTTTGAAGGCACATGACCCACTTTAGAACCTGACCTAGATATCATCAAGATGAACATTCTGACCAATTTTTATGGACATCCATTCACAAGTATGGCCTCTAGAGAGGTCATAACGTTTTTCTATTTTTAGACCTACTGATCTAGTTTTTGACCGCACATGACCCAGTTTCGAAACTGACCTAGATATCATCAAGATGAACATTTAGACCAACTTTCATACAGATCCCATGAAAAATATGGCCTTTAGAGAGGTCACAAGGTTTTTCTATTATTTGACCTACTGACCTAGTTTTGAAGGCACGTGACCCAGTTTCGAACTTGACCTAGATATCATCAAGATGAACATTCAGATTAACTTTCATACAGATCCCATGAAAAATATGGCCTCTAGAGAGGTCACAAGGTTTTTCTATTATTTAACCTACTGACCTAGTTTTTGATGGCAAGTGACCCACTTTCGAACTTGACCTAGATATCATCAAGGTGAACATTCTGACCAATTTTCATGACGATCTCAAGAAATATATGGCCTCTAGAGAGGTCACAAGGTTTTTCTATTTTTAGATCTACTGACCTAGTTTTTGACCGCAGTTGACCCAGTTTCAAACCTGACCTAGATGTCATCAAGATGAACAGTCAGACCAACTTTAATACAGATCCCATGAAAAGTATGGCCTCTAGAGAGGTCACAAGTTTTTTTATTATTTGACCTACTGACCTAGTTTTTTAAGGCAAGTGACCCAGTTTCGAACTTGACCTAGATATCATCAAGGTGAACATTCTGACCAACTTTCATACAGATCTTGTGAAATATATGGCCTCTAGAGAGGTCACAAGGTTTTTCTATTTTTTGACCTACTGACCTAGTTTTTGAGGACAAGTGACCCAGTTTCAAACCTGACCTAGATCTCATCAAGGTGAACATTCTGACCAATTTTCATAAAGATCTTGTAAAATATTTGGCCTCTAGAGAGGTCACAAGGTTTTTCTATTTTTAGACCTACTGACCTAGTTTTTGAAGGCACGTGACCCAGTTTCGAAGCTGACCTAGATATCATCAAGGTGAACATTCTGACCAATTTTCATGAAGATCTTATGAAATATATGGCCTCTAGAAAGGTCACAAGGTTTTTCTATTTTTAGACCTACTGACCTAGTTTTTGAAGGCACGTGACCCAGTTTCGAACTTGATCTAGATATCATCAAGGTGAACATTCTGACAAATTTTCATGAAGATCTTGTGAAATATATGGCCCCTAGAGAGGTCACAAGGTTTTTCTATTTTTAGACTTACTGACCTAGTTTTTGATAGCAAGTAACCCAGTTTCGAACTTGACCTAGATATCATCAAGGTGAACATTCTGACCAATTTTCATGAAGATCTTATGTATATATGGCCTCTAGAGAGGTCACAAGGTTTTTCTATTTTTAGACCTACTGACCTAGTTTTTGACGGCACATGACCTAGTTTCGAACTTGACCTAGAAATCATCAAGGTGAACATTCTGCAATTTTCATGAAGATCCATTGAAAATTATGGCCTCTAGAGTGGTCACAAGGTTTTTCTATGTTTAGACCTACTGACCTAATTTTTGGCCGCACGTGACCCAGTTTCGAACTTGACCTAGAATTTACCAAGATGAACATTCTGTCCCATTTTCATAAAGATCCCATGAAAACTGTGACCTCTAGAGATGTCACAAGGAAAAGTTTACGCACGGACGGACGACGGACGCTGCGCGATCACAAAAGCTCACCTTGTCACTTCGTGACAGGTGAGCTAATAAATATGGATGGACAAAAATTGGAGTTTCCAACTATTATAATTTTCAAAACAACTGTGGCATATTAGCTCTGCATACACCAAATATCAACTTAAACTGGCTACCCATTAACAAGATATTGTTGTGCAAAGACAAAAGTTGCTGTTTATTCATTGATTAAATGGCAGTAAATCTGGTCCAACTATTCTGGTTTTCTAAACCATTGCACTGTGTCAGCACTAAATGAATACATATTTACACACCAATTACAAAATTATCAAACTAACTAACAATCACCAAGAAATAGCTGTGGAAGGACAATAATTGCAGTTTCTTAATAATCAAAGGGAATTAACTTTGGTCATACTAAACTGATTTTCAAACAAGAGGGCCATGATGGCCCTATATATCGCTCACCAGAGTTGATCTGGCCTACTGACCTTGTTTTTTACCCCACATGAGCCAGTTTCGAATTTAACCTAGAGATCATCAAGACAAACACTCTGACCAAGTTTCATAAAGATTGAGTCACAACGGTAGCCTTTAAAGTATTCACAAAATTTGCCTTTGATTTGACCATGTGACCTAGTTTTTGATCATAAATGACCCAGATTAAAACTGGACCTAGAGATCATCAAGACAAACATTCTGACCAAGTTTCATAAAGATTGAGTCACAACTGTGGCCTATAGACTGTTCACAAGCTTTTCCTTTGATCTGGCCTACTGACCTATTTTTTGACCCTACATGACCCAGTTTCAAAACTGACCTAGAGATCATCAAGGCAAACATTCTGACAAAGTTTCATAAATATTGGGTCAAAACTGTGACCTCTAGAGTATTCACACGCTTTTCCTTTGATCTGGCCTGACCTAGTTTTTGACCCCACATGACCTAAATTCAAACTTGACCTAGAGATCATCAAGACAAACATTCTGACCAAATTTCATAAAGATTGAGTCAAATATTGGCCTCTAGAGTGTTCACAAGTTCTTCCTTTGATCTAGTCTACTGACCTAGTTTTTGACCCCACATGACACAGGTTCGAACTTGGCCTAGAGATCATCAAGACATACATTCTGACAAGTTTCCTAAAGACTGGGTCACAACTGTGGTTTCTAGAGTGTTCACAAGCTTTTCCTTTGATTTGACCAGGTGACCTAGTTTTTGACCCCACATGACCCAGATTCGAACTTGACCTATAGATAATGAAGACAAACATTCTGACTAATTCTAATGAGTTTCAAACTTGAATTGTGGTCTCTAGAATGTTGGCAAGATTTCCGTTTGATCTGGCCTAGTGACCTAGTTTTTGATCCCACATGACCCAGTTTCAAACTTGACCTAGAAATCATTAAGACAAACATTCTGACCCAGTTTCAAAAAGCTAGAGTCACAACTGTGACCTCTAAAGTATTCACAAGCTTTTCCTTTGTTTTGAAAGGGTGACCTAGTTTTTGACCCAACATGACCCAGATTCAAATTTGACCTAGAAATCATCAAGACAAAGATTCTGACTAAGTTTCATAAAGATTTGGTCACAAATTGGGCGTCTAGAGTGTTCACAAGCTTTTCCTTTGATCTTGCCTACTGACCTAGTTTTTTTAACCAACATGACCCAGATTTGATCTTGGCCTAGAGATCATCAAGACGAACATTCGGCCCAAATTTCATTGGATCACAACTGTGGTCTCTAGAATGTTCACAAGCGTTTCCTTTGATCTGCCCGGCTGACCTAGTTTTTGACCCCACATGACCGAGATTCGAACTTGACCTATAGATAATCAAGACAAACATTCTGACTAATTCTAATAAGTTTCAAACTTGAAGCATGGTCTCTACAAACAGCAGCTCAATGTGAGTAACCTTTACTAAGAAATATGTGAGTAACTTTTACTAAGAAATAGCTGAGCATTACTTCCTATAAAACTAAATTGATTCTCTAGAGTATTACCATCTAAGTTCAGACTTAAAATCAGTGTTGCTGCACTCTAATTCTTCACTTTCCTATTTACATGTAATACTCACAAATATATTTTCAGTCGAGTATCCCAATTTCTCTGCTAACAAGCGCCAATTATTGCCAACGACTGAGCTATCTGGATCAAGTTTGTTAGCGAGTTTGTAATACATGCTCATTGACACATGCTGAAATGGAATATTCTCCATCAGTTTATATGGTGGTGACTCCTCGTTTTCTTTCATCTTTCAGGGTAAGTAGTTCAATTTAGCACCATCTGAAACAACAAAGAAATATAATTAATTTCTCATAGAAAAATGCAAGTAAAACCTCACAGAAGGAACTCTGGCATTTGGCTATCATCTTAAAATTTATCTTTTTATACACATATACCAGTTGTTTTTTTTCAATTTTGGGGTACCGGGGTAACAGGGGTACGTCCTTTTAAAACGGGAAATTCTCATTCATAATATAAATAACACAAATAATTATTAAAACTGGCAGAGAATCACACCAAAATAAGTTTTATTTTTTATAAATATGTTACACTCCATTAGAAAATTATTTAAAGCATGTTGTTGTGACTTGACATTATTTAAAAGAACTAGCTGTGTGTCCTGAAGACACCAGTACCTCCCCGCTTCCTGTCACTGTACATGGTTTCATGACTCTTAAGTTTCAATTCAATAACTTTAATTGTTTTGAAGTTATACTCCAGAAATGAAGTATGACAGACAGATCTCTTGGCTCATTTTGTGACCTTAACATGCCCATTATCAAGGACACGAAGACCACATTATCAGTATATATGTAGTGAAAATTGGCTAAGTTCAACCAAGGACTCTGACCTTGACCTTTGAGCTAGTGAAATGGTTTTGCACATGACACATCATCTATCTATGCTTATAATTTGCGTGAAATTATTCTGAAATCAGACCATGCATGTCAAAGTTATGGCCCAGACACAAACACCACCCTTTCCCGAATACACAAACACACACACACAAACAAACACACACACAGACAGGGGTAACACTATATGCCCCTCTACACCCATTTTATGGTGAGGGCATAAAAAAAAATGTTTAAAAACCTTCCATACATGCTTTTGGTAGTGTTGTTGATTTGTGGGCTCTGGTTATGGATATCGGTAACTGGATGCCTAGCCTATCCGCCAGGGTTTTTCTAGCCGTTTGGTATGAATCAATTTATTTAGAAAAGTGTAAAAAATTTATTTAATATGTCATATTTTGTTTGCCAAACATAGCAATATTCAGACCAAAAATTCAACAATTTTTTAATTTCTGTTTCTCAACAACAAGTTAAAATCGAGGTGTGACAAATATGATAATGGCGTAGAAATATTTGATTTTAAGAAAAATATTCTTATTGTTGTGAACATGTTTAGGGCATGCCATAAGCATGCTAAAAAGGTATTTTCATAATTTCTCTACTTTTTCTGTACCAAATATTCTATACAACACTAAGTCTTTATCTTTACATTATCATTGAAACTTCTATTTATCAAATATTTATCAGAACAACAACAACTAAAATGCTTTTTTAAACAACATACATAACTTTATAAGCAGCATTTTTAGCACAATTTTAAAGATTGAAGATAAGAAGGTTAGCAACGTATCTAAATTAACACACAATATTTTAACTGAAAAATACGTAATTCATAAATAAGTTCATTACTAGACATCTAGCAAATCCTTGGTGGATAAACTAGGCATCCAGTTACAGGATGGCTAGAATGCAGGCAAAGCATCTGTTTTCCAGATGGGTAGACACTTCTAATATTATAAGTTCCAAAGAGTTTGAACATTGAGGTTTTCCAAATTTACTTTTTGGAAAAGAAAAAAATCCTGCACAGCCTATCTGGCCGAGTAACATCCAGAATGCTGAATTGCCTAATTTGTATAATCCTATTTCTGGCTACCATAACTTAACTGAAGCTATTTTTAATGCTGATGGTCAAATCCATTAAATTATGGTGTAACCCCATTTGTTTACCTAACCAGGTTTAACCGCAACATCTGCACACTGACATTCATGAGAAACTGTTGATGTCATGAGAAGTTCATAGCCATGGTTACTTTTGAAAGTTTTCAATTTGAGGATCAACAGTTTTCATATCTTATGAATTTGATTTAATATAAATGTAAGAATTTTAGTTCATAAAAACATACCTCAGGAAGTTTAAATTCACAAAAAATTCCATAAATAATGGTTCTTTCCTGCTAGATTTGTTTATAAAAAAAGGAAGTGTACCTCGATCACGTGACAATTTTAACTGCAATGGTGGGCAAAATATTGTGTTTAACTCATTTTTAAATGGTGTTGTGTGGTCCATTTTATGTCAGATCAAAAGAAAAATGGATTAAAAATATGTAGTGGCTAGGTAGCCAGCTCTATATATACATATATATCATATATCAAGGTAGCTGGCTCTTCAAGGTAGCCGGCTCTTTAATAAACTGTAATATCTTTACCCCACCCCCACCACCCCCAACGAAAAACAGATATTAACAGTCTATTTTGACTCAGTCTACAGCATGACGCATGCTTTTTATTTGATCTTTTTAATATTCTATTTATATTTTCTTTTTCTTTTTTTCTTCTTTTTTTCCTATCAAAAGACCTAAATCTAAAGGATCTCTGACAATTGACATCATATTTCAAAAATGTCTTTCAATATATAATAAACAACCCATTGTCTTCAAAAATTTATAATATGAGTGCGTAAATACAGCGAAATAATCAAGTAAATCACAAATAGTAAATAATAAATCACAAGAATATAACGATCATTTATAATACATTTTATTAAAGAGCTGACTACCTGGACTTAAATGTTCATATATGATATGTATATAATTATACAGCCGACTACCTAGACCTTTAGTCTAGGTAGCCAGAACCTAGCCACTGCCTTAAAAATACATTAAATAACAAGAGCTGTGAATGGACAGCGCGCTTGACTATTCTCAGTGCTTGATAGTATAATACAAGCTATGAGTAAAACTTTAACATTACAAGAAGCATATTCTAAGTCGAAAAGGGGCCATAATTCAGCCAAAATGCTTAACAGAGTTGCCTCCTCCTTTTTACAGATTGGGGTCATGATGGTAAACAAGTTTGCAAAATACGAAAGCAATATCTCAATGGACTTTAAAATATTTAGGGTGGTACGCAAAATTTTAACATTTATTCAAAGTCGAAAAGGGGCCATAATTCAGTCAAAATGCTTGATAGAACTGCCTCCTCCTTTTTACAGACTGGGGTCATGATGGTAAACAAGTATGCAAAATATGAAAGCAATATCTCAATGGACTTTGAAAGTATTTGGGGTGGTACGCAAACTTTAACATTTGTGTGACGCTCATGCCGACGCTGGGGCGAGTAGGATAGCTCCCCTACTCTTTGAATAGTCGAGCTAAAAAGGCAACTTAGTCTGTGGCATTTGACTAAGACTAGCATTTGACTTGATGAAATTACAGCATGACAGACGTCTGGCACAATTTCTGGTTAGGTTTCAATACCGGGTTCATTTCAGCTCAGAGATCCAAAACAGCATATAACATCTCTGAAGCTGAATTGTTTTAGCTAGATTACCCATGCCTTCTGAACTAAGTTCGGACTTCTGTTTTGAGGAAGACATCTCACCATTTAGAGAAATACTTCCATTCTCACAATCTCTTTACAACAATTTGGACATTTACCTATGTATAAAATTCAGCTTTTTAAATCCCAACATCATTCACTTTATATCAAAGCTTCGTTGTCCAGAAAAATACATATTTTCTTAGAATAGTTCATGTTGACATACTTGTTAATTGGGTCATTTAATATATTTACGACCACATAATCTAAATATTGTTATCATCTCATCCATCCAAGAAAATGTGTGTAACGGGTTAAGGTTAAAGGTCAGTAATTCAAATCCTTCTTTGTTTCATATAAAAAACGACAACTTCATATCGTCTTTACTTATCTTTAGAGAACATCACTTTTTCCTACACCTATTTTTCATGAAAGTTCTATCACAAATTAACGAAAAAATGAAAAGAAAATAGGGGGTTATGTAGTTCCTAGTGAAATGCCAGTCAGTTGTGGTCTGCTACCCTAAAAATGGCGCATATTTACTCTCGTCCGCGCAATAAACACCTACTTCCGGTTTCGATCTGCAAAACTTGCCATGTGGGGTGTATGAACATGAAAACCGTCTCATTTCATGCAGAATGTCTTCTAGTAGTGAGAAACGGTGATTAAAGCACTCGTTCTACACGAATTTGCGCAAAAAAATGGGAAAATTAGGATCTATTTATTATGGACTTCTTTCGACTACACCACGGAAGCACATTTTCGACCGAATTACTGACCTTATTCCTTAAAGAAGGCAATGGCGTCTATTAATAATGGTGAAGCAGCGGATATTTATGGGTTGAAAGTCTACTCAACGGTGGTGAAGGTCTTCATAGAGCAATACCCACCCTAGTTAACCTGGTTTTTGAGACCGGAGAAGTCCAACAGTCTCTTAAGGTCGGTCTATTGACACCAATCTTTAAGAACAAAGGTGATTCCCGTTCAGCCTTAAACTATAGAGGCATTACAGTTCTGCCGGTGCTTGAAAAAGTTATAGAAACTATTGTAAAAAACAGAGTATCTGCAACTTTCCAAGAAAATCAACACCCTTACCAACGCGGCTTTACTGCAAATACTTCACCCCTTCATGCATCTTTAATTCTTGAAGAGCTGATTAGGGAAAGCAAAGACCAAACTGAGGATTTGGAGATTATTTTTCTTGATGCCAAGCAGGCCTTTGACGTTGTCAACCATTCGCATTTACTTCGCAGAGTTTACCAGTCCGGAATTATGGACAAACATTGGGCGCTTATTTACAGTATACATCAACAGACCGAGAGTGTTGTCAAGTGGAACTCCTAGTTGTCTGAATCATTTCCAGTTTATCAGGGGATTCGTCAAGGTGGGGTTATGAGTACAGATCTGTATAAGTTATATGTCAATCCCCTACTCCATAGGCTTGCAGATGCTCCATATGGATGCAGAATTGGTAATATAAAATGTAATGCTACAGCTTGTGCTGATGACATTACAATCAACTCCAAAAAGTCTGATGACTCCAGAATTTTACTGTCAATGGCCGAAGATTACTCCAACCTTGAAAGATACATTCTTCAACCAAAGAAAACGGAAGCACTTAAAGTCTTTCCAAAAAAAGTCTAATCAAACTCATAATGAAATATATAAAATATACAATGAAATAGCCAATGTTAATTCAAGTACCCATCTAGGTCTCAAGAGGGCCAATTCCATCAAAGTCACTGTGGCAGAGAATGTTGACAGAAACATACAGAATGCTAGACGAACAGTATACAGTTTCTTGCCGGTGGGATTGCACGCCTCAGGAGGACTTGATACTCGGTCTATTTTACACTTTTCCGAATGTATGTTACACCTATTCTTTTGTACGGTCTGGAAATCATCCTCCCAAGGACAAGATTACTTGATAGGCTGGAACTGTTCCAGAATAAAAATTTAAACAGCTTTTTGCCTTACCATCGAATACAGCAAACGCAGCAGTCTACATTTTGACCGTTTTTTGTTTTTGCCCATAGAAGCTCAGATCCATAAAAGAGCTTTAACACTGTACAACATTATGTTTGCAAGACGAAAATTCAGTCGAAAAACGACTGGCTAGAAGACAACTACTTGTCAAACTTCCAGATAGTAATAGCTGGTTTATAGAATTGTCCAAGCTTTTTTATTTGTATGATCTGGGAGATCCGGAAGAACTTCTAGACAATCCAAAAAGTAAACTCCATTGGAAAAAGACTGTTCACCACGTTGTAGACGAACACTAGAAGTCTTTAATTCTTACACAATATAATGGCTTAAAGTCATTAAAGTACCTCAACTGTTCTACCCTTCAACCAGGGAAACCCCACCCTCTTTTACAAATTGAAGCAAAGTTCACAAATGATGCAAACAGATTTGTATTGAAACTCAAATTCATGACTGGAACATACATTCTGCAAAGTAATAGAGCAGCATTCAACCAAAATGTAGTTGATCCTCTATGTAATCTTTGTCGTTCTGGAAACGAGACAATGGAATATTTCTTGTTATACTGTGAAACTCTTTCTTGTGCGAGAATACCTGCATTGAATGATATACGAACTGTCTGCAATCAGTGAACTCAACTGGAATCACCTGGAGGATTTTCAAAAAGTTTATTTGATAATTGACAGTTCGAGAGTGTTGAATATTGACAAATATGATAAAAAGGCTATACAGAAACTCTGTGATCTTGAATAAAGTTGTAAAAAAGTAAGTGTTCAGACTTCATACTGAAAGATATAGACATTTGAATTTAAAGAATAAGCTTGCATAAACTTCATCAGTTCGGCACGGGACTACACCCAAATTATTAGAACAATTGATAGGCTTACAATTTATGCATCTCACGAACTCAGAATAGCAAGTTAAATAATGTGCTCAGTATAAACATAAATATACAATTTAGTATAAATAATAAGTATACCACCATTCATTTGTTGGATTTGACGCATTACATGCGGTTCGCCTCTTAAGGCGGAAAAGAAGAAGAAGATCCCGAGACATGTTGATGTTTTGGTAGTAATCTTTCAAATATCTATTTTCTTGGGTCTAAGACCTGCATGCTGTTCAAACAGAGAAATTTTAGTAACCCGTAAAATTATTACATCTGGTCTGAGCACCCAAATCAAAAAGTACATGGAAATTACTATAGGATGAGGTTATCGTATATCTGGGAATAAGTTAATTTTGAGTCCGTCCTAATTCATCCGTTATAACAAAAGTCTATGGGAAAACAGTAGATGGTCTCTAATCTTGTATATTATATTTTACAATAAGACATATACATACTTCCAATGTTTCTGATCTCATTACTGGACAAAACATTCTTTATTACCTGCAACATGTCTCTCTTGACAAAGGTCTTGTGAGACTCAACTGATTGAATAAACAAACGAAATTTTTAACAATATTTCCATTTATAAACAAACTGGCTTGATCTCAGGTAATATTTTGACCAAGATTAAACACTTTACACTTCTTCTAAAACTTCAAGACTATGGTGTTTGCCCACAAATACTCAAGTTGTTTGAGGTATTTTACTCAATATAAGTCAATGTATAGTCTTGGAAAGTGATAATTCCAAAGAAGTTCTGGTTATATCTTGTGTAGGCTCCTTTAACAGCGTTGCTTCCTATGAAAAAGTATTGTAATATTCGACCGATGCGTTTGATCTCTATTTGGTCCTCTGCACTTTCCTATATAAATTAACGATCAGATATGTCTTATTTTTCTGTCCATTTTGCCAGAAACCCACGTACAAGACTTACTAACTATGCACAACGTAACTTTGATTTAAAAAAATGGTAACCAGTTGGAAGTCACAGTCAGGACCTTGTATCACAAGTTTAAATTAGTATCCAATTCGAGATTTAGACTTTGGAGTCAATCGATACATAAAATGGAAACATGCCACAAAGATTTTCGCCTTACTAGTGTGTCACATGATAAAAATTCATAATCTCAAAATTTCACCAGTTTAACATAACAGTTCCTCTTTTTATATCATTTTATTTTATTTCTACAAATACAACTTAAAGACAAGCTTATAGTTTTTAAATGGGACTAGCCTTTTAACAATTCATTAAAAAAGCTAACAAAGTGTAAATTAAAGAATAGTATAAAAGAACTATAAACTAGGTGTGACTAAAAGCAAGATAATTAATAATACCATATGTATCTTTTCTGAATTCTGAAACAAACAAGCCTTGATTATATTAACAAGCTGAAAATGTATGCATAGTATAAAAATCTTAATTGGTCATGATGAGAAACAGGAACTACTGGTAGTCTGCCTTATTAAAAATTCTTCCGATGACAGCAGACTCCTTTAAAAATTGAACTATTTAGAAAATTAGGAAAATGAGTTGGATATGAAGTGTAATCCTTCTAAATGCCAGGCACTCAGGAAGGTCAAATACGGGGAGTAGACACACGTATAAATCAATACATTTATCTGTATTATGCTGTCGTCCATACCTGTAAATATCGACCAGTCGTTAGCGATCGATATTTTGTTTTCGCCACTATCGATTAGCGTGTAATTAGCATATTACCTTATGTTAATCATGGAGCTATAACATTTTTTGTTCAAATGGTTTACCAGTCACGTGGCGATAATTAGATGATCAGAGATTGATCTTAAGGGATTCTGAAGGAAAAACAACATACGACTGCATGTGGTGATATGCTTAATTATTGTGAATTAACTCGAGAAATATTTTACCACGTAACTTCAAACCTTTATCAAAGGTCCGGTTTTTGTTGATTTGAATAAATAAAATGGAATAAAAAACCCCAGAAAGCTGACACTTTTCTTGATCTTGTAGAGCCATAATTATAACTATTGTTTATAATGTCAGATTTCTACATACAGAAACAAACATTTTTCTTGAACGCAGAAAATGTTTCAAACGAAATTGTTGTATAAACTCCAAAAATTAGTTTAACTAATTTAATCGTAAAACTAATGTGTGAAAAATACAATGTATTTAAATTAAAATAACAATGAATTAAAAAAAAAGGCCGACAACGAAGTTACATTTAGTATTCCGAACTTTTAGATAAAACTGCAGAAAATCATCTAGGTTCCTTTGTTTGTTCGTTTTGTCCTTATGTGTTGGCTGTGTGTGTGTGTGTGTGTGTGTGTGTGGTGCACGTGTCTGCGTGCTGTAGGTTTCGTTTTGAGGAGGCTGCGTTTTTGGTGCGTGGTATTCCCTGTTTGATATTTGTCTTTGTTTTTTAACACGCATTTAAATGGTGAAGAACAAAGCAATATCATAAAAAAATATTTACAGGCAACAGTTTACAGTTTTAACTTGCTATTTTCATTAAAATATGTCCTAATTTTACTGTTCTAAATACTCTGAATCAACAAGGCAAATATCATGTAAAAACCGACATCTTTCTCTTTGGGTAAGACAAGCCTAGATTTAGCCATTTTCACAGGGCGAAATGTAACATTAATGTAGATAACAGATGCAGGCAATAATTTCATATCGGAACTTTTGTTTTCAACAAAAAATTCAACAAATGATTCCTCAGATTTTCACTGAAAGGACGAGTTAAACTGTAAGGCGTAAGTGTGTGAGTAATAGCAGAATAACCTACGGCATATGCCTCGATTGGACGACAGCATAAGATAAGATAAATGCCACATTCCAGTCCCCGTATCAGTTGTTCCAGGGCACTGCACCTCACAGAAACAAAAATGTTATCAAAACCTAATTTCTACACCATAGGCATATCTTAATTTGAATCAGTCTTCAGTGCAATATCAAAATATTTTGGAATCGACTTAGCTACAGATTGAAACTGGAATGCACACATCTACTAAAATATCTTCAAGTGCGAATAAAATTCTTTGCTCCATAAAATGAAACACCTCAACAACCAACGAAAATGCCGAAACTCTTGTCCGACGGCAGATACGATATGCATCTACCATCTTGCACCATAAAAACAGAAAAAATAGAATGGCTCAAAGACAAATATAGTAAATATAGTGCGAAAAGATGATATCCCTAATCCGAACTACAGTTAGACCTCTTGTCAGTATTCAATGGAGAAATAAACACGCTCAATATAGGTATGTTGCGTCCTTCACCACGGGATATTTTGACGCTGACACTGCCCTCTACAAATGATACCAGACGTGAATTATACGGTAAGTTACTTTTCATTTATTATATGTTCTAGTTGCTGTAGATCTGTATTTGTAAAGTCCTTATTCAGAAATGCAGAATCAATATGGTTGTATTGCTTCATTTTTTAATATATTTAGGAAATTTTAGAAAACTAAAGTTACTCGCTCTACTAAGAGATATTTAATACAAAAGTTAAAAAGAAAAGGTAGATTTCCTGGAAGTAAGGAGTTCAACAAGAAAAGTCAGAATAATACATCGCATAGCACACGAATAGAAACAGCAGTGGAAAGATATAGCAGACAGGTTGCTTACAAATCCAGCATCAAGTACATTTCAATTAAAAGCAATATATAAAAATGAGAACAGGATAAAGGAAGGGACTGGGGTATCGTACCGTTGAAGGGGAAAGCAAGGGGGAATCAAGTTCCAAAAACACAGCCTCCCAAGAAACACAAACCCTGCAGTGTAAATATGGACAGGCACACGGCCAACATGAGGCACGCAGGTATGCATGCACACACACACATACACACACACACACACACACACACACACAGAAACATACACCTACACAGACAAAGCAAAACAAACAGGCATGAGCATGAAGGAAAAAATGAACAAAAAGGAATTACACAGCTATATATGCACTGCCAAGTGACGGCAGAGACAAAATCACCAATTTGGAGCTCCACCCAATATATGGTAGATACCAAACTCCATTCATAATTAAAAGGAGAGGTGACGTTAAAGCGGGGACTGGCGGTTGGGTGGGGGGTCACAAAAAGAAAAGTACCATCGCCAATATGCAAGATATAAATAACATATATACGAAACAGATTAAACTCAAAATGGAAATAGGGACAGCGAATAGGAATGGGACAAGGCAACCTCGCACTTACCATATTTTCAACAAATTAGTGTGAATTAAATAACTCCCCGCTTGGAAAGGCTCTACTGTTAGTGACAATTAAAATATCAGAGCTTGTGTATAAAGTAAAATATATTTCTCAGAAGCACAAAGCACACAGTAAACATAGCCAGAGAGTCTTGCATCGCAAAGTAGGCCCACAACAAAAAGAAACCTGGTGAAAAGCTATATCAGATATAAACAGGGTCAGTCGAAGGCGTACTCAACAACTTGCACCAAGAGTAGAAATTTCAATAGTAATCGCACCTTCAAATGGGAAAGAGTAACACCTAACTGCATGTGGATTAACCACCAAACATGTATTGTGTTTTACAATTAATATGATATTTAGTATATATTATTAGACGTGTAATGAGACATACTTTGTAATAAAATAAATTCTATTGTCAGACACTGACAACAATATTGATATTTTTAGTTATCGGTATATTTTACACGTAACCCGGAAGTAATGGCCTCAAAAAACAAACAAAATGCTTAGAAATTTACGCCCCGTTTCCTTTAAATAATAGCAAGGTAAACATCATATAAAAGTGTTCATGCTGTCGTATTAATCATAACAAAGTTTTGCCATTAGTTTTTATTGCCATTTATTGATTATCTACATCAAAGTGACGATATATATGTGTAATTTCTAAAAAAATTCCTAGTTGGCAGCAGCAATGTTGAACACATCTAGGACTACATACCGTTTTGTGTCAGTTTCCAGATTAATTAGACACAATCACCAAAATTATTTGACAAATACACGGATGCCTACCCATTTAAAGTTTAAGGAACTGTTTGTAGATAAAATGTTCAGTAACACTAACAGATGCCTATATGAACAGTTCTAGGAAAGTGGAGTATTTACAGATTATCTGTAAATTTACAGATAACCTATAAATTTACAGATTTTTCAATCTGTAAATTTACAGATCAAGTGTTTGAAAACTGCTAAAATTATATTTAGACACAAAATCGCAGCTTGAAATTAATTGATTTACTTATGGTATGTATAAATAAAGGTCAATTGTAACTTTCAGTCATTTCTGTTGACTTTGATTTTTCTTAAAATGCCAAAAACTCATAGTCAACAAAAATGGCTGAAACCCACAAACGACCTTAATTTATGCATGCTGTAAATAAACCAATTAATTCCAAGCTGCGGTTTTGAGAATAAATGTAATTTCATCAGTTTTCATACACACAATCTGTAAATTTACAGATTGAAAAATCTGTAAATTTATAGATTATCTGTAAATTTACAGATGATCTGTAAATACTCCACTTTCCTAGACCTGATGAATTCTAGGCTTCCATTTACCAGATGCTGAGCTTGTGAACTTTGGGTTATCTTTTAGTAATCAATATGTAATGAATGATTCTTGTTCATAAATGTTTGCTATAGATAGCAATATTTACAATTTGATACAGTGCTTTAGGGTATAGCGGATTTTAGGTTGATATGTTTTTATTTAGACTTGAAGTAGTGTATAAATTTTCATATCATTCTTTTATTGGTATGCAGAGTTGCAGACACACATTCTAACATGCATTTTAAATGTTTGCTTGTTTTGTTATTTTTCAAATGTCATAAAATGAAAATCATAGCTATCCTGTACTGACTAAATCAGTCTCAGAGTCTATGTTCAAAACATTGGTGAATACAAAGTTTCTGATAGAAATTCAAAAAGTCGAATGTTTTGAAAAAAGTATACATAATTATTCTAATTCATAGTAAAACAATCCTTGGGAGTTTGTTTAGATCAGGATTTTAAACTATTTAATTGAAAAGATAACCAAAGCTATCCTGTACACACTAAATCAGCGCATATGTAAACAATGACATAAAGAGAAAAAACACATGAATTTCTATTAAAATCTGAATGCTTGAAAAGAATCTAACTATTTCTGTCTGATATACAGAAAAAAACCTACTAAATTTCATTTCTTTGAACTGGAATACAAGAAAAAATTGTTAGCTATCTGCTATAGTATACCCTAAAGCACTGTATAAGAATACTAGGCCAAGTACAAACATTACTCTCAATGTTCATAGATCTGTCTTGATAGTTCAGCATCAAGTAATTATCAAATTAGTACTGGCGTTATATATAAAAAGGAATGTGCCAAATTCAGTATGTGGCAAAGTGATCAGTACCATCAAGGACTTTGATATGAAGGATATGAAGCAATAGATTTACCTTCAAATGATATTGACTATATTATTTGCCCAGAAGTTTTGCAAACAGGAAGTGCTCAAGGTGAGTTATTGTGACCAGTCATTGTCTGGGGTCGTGCGTCGTCTAAGATAAGATAAGATTTATTTAAAGTTGGAAAGATAGCAAACAAGTACAACATAAGCTCATGTGAGCTTTTGAACCGACTACAAAATAACATATAGTATATATATCAAAACTATTGTATAAAAAGCTGCAATTATAATGTTAAGATTAATGTTAAGAAAGGAAATATGCAAGTAAAAAAAAACAATGATATTATGTGTCAATTAAAAGGCAAGAAATGAATCACAGAAAACTTTAATAAAAATTGTTATATAAAAGTATAACAGGAAGTGCGGAAAGACCAAGTGTTTTGAGCATATTAAAAGACCCAACGGTAATGTTTGCAACAGATTTGCAGATATCATAGCTTGCAACACAAAAGTACAAGAGCAAACAAAATATATAAGCAGGTGTAATAATAGCAAAAACAGGCAGAAAGACCATTGACTGCAAGTGAAATAATGGAAAAAAAAAGTACAATGCCATATATTGCATCATCTACATCTATATGATACGTTAAACTGTCATCGTTGACCATGATTTAACGGTGCGCAAAGAATCGGACAAGAAACAAAATCACGATAAAAACAGTAAAGACAGAAAATAGTACGGTCAAGAATGGGTGCATAAAAGATAAAAGTATGATACAAAGTGTGAATATGCCATCTACTACATCCCATCAGTGACCAGTCCAGCTTGCGTGGCGCTACCAGGACACAAGGTCACGCTGGCAGTGCTCCCCCGTCATCAGAGATGCAACAGACAGGCATGTAGATCCCCTTAGAAAGGCTGGGCAGACAGCTCCCTCTTGAATGATGCCAAAGAAGGAGCCTCAGCGAAGCTGACTGGAAGTCTGTTCCACACTGGAATGGTTCTGGGGAAAAAGCTGTACTTGAAGTGATTTATGCTTGAACTTATGTTTGTGTGATGCTCTTGTCCGTGAATCTGCAGGTTTCAGATACTGCAACGTCATGATGGTATGTCAACAAGGTCATTAACTATCTTGTACAGCATAATGAGTTGCGTATTCTTTCTTCTGTTTTCCATTGAGTCCCAATTTAGATGTTGTAACATGTCTGTGTGTTTCTGCAGCAGTTTGTAACAAAGCGTGCTGCTATTCTCTGGACCATTTCGACCTGGTCTCTTTGGCCTTTTGTGTGGGTACTCCATACTGTACAGCAGTGTTCCAAGTTGGAACACACCAAGGTGTAATAGGCATTGGTTTTGGTTTCTTCTGTAGCCTTTGATAGGTTCCTTCTGAGAAAGCCGAGCATGTTATTGGCCTTCTTGGTTATGGGGTTGATGTGTTGGTTCCAGACCAGGGTAGACTGTATATCCACACCAAGATACTTTGTACTGCTGTCTACACATAGTTGAACACTCTTCAGATGGTATGTGAAGGTCATGGGGGTTGTGGATCTTGTCACACGGAGAACATTGCACTTCTGCTGATGAACAGTCTGATTGTGGATTTGACGCACTCCGGGAGAGCGTTGATAAAAATCAGGAACAACAGTTGTCCTAGGACCGATCAGCATATAATAGCACAAGTTAAGCAATTTGTACAAGCACAGCACAAAAACAGAAGTAACTAAGTAGTAGGTAATTTAGAAATACAGCAATCTACAGTTAATACAAACACAGAGAGGTTGAATACAGAACATTACAACATGAATATAATTTTGACACTGCTAAGCACATGAGTATAATTTTGACACTGCTAAGCAAAATAGCCAAAGGCTTGAAACTAAGATCTAGGCAGGGAAAAGCAACATGCAAAAAAGAAAACTTAAACAACACCAAACAAAAAAAATACAAGTACATGTACATACATAGTTGAACTCCAAGTAGGTCCCACCAATGCTGTAGGAGCTAGCTGACCTGGTTTGCAGGCGATACACTTACAGTCCCTGCCACTCCATGTAGATATTAGGCTTCTGAACTGGTTGAAGCTGGAACAGGTCCTGAAGTGTTCTGGTAGTGAGTTCCACAGCACCGGCGCAGCATACTTGAAGGAGTTCTTACCATAAGAGGTTGTCCTTACAGCTGGTACCTGTAATAAATTTGAATACCTAAAATTAATACCTGTAGATTTTTTAACAACAAGATCAGATAAGACCGGTGGAGCAATGTTATTAACAATTTTAAAAGTTTCTAAGGCCATGGTTCGCATTCTGCGTGCATGTAATTACGGTAAATTTGCTTTTTTAAGTAAAACTGCAGATGAGGACAAATAATCATTATACACAAATCTAAGAGCTCGCTCTTGAATCTTTACCATTTTCTTGGTATTAGTTTCTGAGCAAAAATGCCAAGTTAGTGAACAGAAGTTAAAATTTGACAATACAAAACTTGAAAAGTGTAGAATATGGCAAGCCGATTTAATATATTTAGATTACATCCAATTCTTTTTAAAACATTTACCTGCTGAGCAGCCTTTTTACAAATGTTGCTAATATGAATATCAAATTTCAGCTTGCAGTCAATGTCCACCCCCAAAAGTTTGACAGCTTATCACAAGAAATGTGGGTGTTTCCTAAATTAAAAACAGGGGATTTGCTGATAGTTTCTTGCCAACAGCTATGGCCTTAAACTTGTCAGGGTTGGCTTGCATGCAGTTAAAATAAAACCAGTCAAGAAGAATTTTACTTTCATCTTGGAGAACTTTTACTAGTTCGTCAAACTTAGGGGAATGGAAAGACAGTGTGTTATCATCTGCATAGTTGTATAAAGTTCCTCTCTGAATAAAATAGAAAATGTCTTTAATGAAAACATTAAATTATAGGAACCCTAAGATAAAGCCTTGAGGAACTCCCTTTTGTAAATTTGCCCAAGTACTTACAATTTGACCTATTTTAATTTATTGCTTTCTGTTTGATAAGTATGATTGTAACAGTTTTACAGATTGGTCAGATATCCTGTAACATGACATCTTATGTAACAAAATGTCATGGGGAAGGCAGTCGAACGCTTTAGATAAGTCCATAAGAATGGCTGCTATATATTCATTTCGGTCCAAAGCAAATTTCCAGTCTTCAAGCAATCTGATTAATGTAGTTTAACAACCATGATTCTTTCTAAAAGCACATAAAAATGATCAAAAATATTATCAAAATAAGAAAACATTTGGTCACTGAGTACTTTTTAGCTCACGATCATGAAAAATAAATAAAAGCCTAATGAAAGAACCAGAAATATTCGTTTATCTAATTTGCCCAATAAAGTCGCGCAAAAATGGCTTCTGTCTTTGTCAGACATGTCATTTTGTATATTAGTGTGTCGAGATTGTGAATCACTATGGCGGTGACAGTGTACCCTGTAGTTAATACTGCTAATTGCTTACCTTTAGAAAATTTTACGGGTCACAAATTGATGTAAATCTGTAACAACTCACCTTGTTTTTGGCACGTGCGAACCGCGGGTAATTAAAAATCATCATACAGCACTTGAACTAATGACTCGGATTTTGATCGATAAAAGGCGATAAAAGATGTCTTTGAAAAAAGAAAAATGCTGAAAAGTGTAGAAACAAGTCAGATGGGATGCATATTATTTTTTGACATAAATCGGATTATCTAATTGATACGACAAATAAATGTATTTCGTATGCCATAATGGTAGATGACCGAATATTCGAATATTCATTCGGAAGTTTGACCGAATATTCGAATACCAAAAATGCTATTTGTTGCCATCCCTAATATAAACCAATAAATATTTTTCAGGATATGTGATCACTGATTAAGGGTGGTAACTAATGGATCGTGCTTCAGGTAACAGGAATGAAGCTCCGCCTCCAGTTCCACCCAGAACTTGGATGGGACGCCCAGGTATGATTTCTTTTTATTATCACTGATTTCTCTGCTTGTATGCATTATAGCTCAATCAATATGAGCACAAGAAATTTGAAGAGCCTCTCAGGGCTGGTTCTTTTGCATCACAGAACTTTGTGAAGCACCAATATATGGATCTTTTGTTTAAAGTATCATCTGAAAGACTTAAGTAGTGTTAATTTAAGTAGGAAGACTGGGCGGTTACACTATCAACTCGTCTGTTTTCAGAAGATTGTGTGTTTTATCAGTACCAAGGGGTCACTGATTTGATGTCATTCTTCCACATTGCTGTGTAAATTACTTTGTACATGTACAAATCGGCTAGCATCTTAATCAGCTCACCGCTGTGTCAAAAATAGTGCTATAAATAGAGATACACCTAGGGTCTTTTCAACCTTTACAGCTTGACTTTTGCCATATAACTTAGTAACCGAAACAAATATATTATGTGCAAACTTATTTCCTGTAATTCTTTTGTTCAGTATCACACTTTTCTACAAAAAAATGATTATGAATTTTGTAAAGAGTGCAGTGAAATTTTTGTTTCTAGGTCATACAATGAGTTTGCCGTATGGAACCACCCTAGATGGATATCAGTCTGGTAGTAATATTGGAACAAGAAGTAGCCAGTCAAATGTGGGCAATGTTAGACCACAGTCTATATCAATTCTGCCACACAGTACAGACACTACAGATCCAAGACTGATATCATTATCCCCTCCTGGAAATTCATCGTCATTTCAGGCACAAGGCTCCCAGGGGGCATCATTTTTCAGTGACCTTGAGGGACTTGACTTTACTGCTAGCAAATCTGAGCCTAATGAGGCAAAAACTGCAGAACCTAATATAGCTGGAGGTCCAAAAATATACCCAGACATTAGAGCTGCATTTAGGTGAGTCCCAATGTCAAATTTGCATATCAGTCTGATGTTATAAAACTGAGTATGAAGTGCAGTCTCTACTGGTATTTGATTGTTAAATGTTGAGCTCATTCTTGAAATTGCACAATGGCAAACAGGTAAAGATAACCAGCTTTTTCTTCAGTATTTGGAAATTTATGTTAAAATGTTTCTATAATTCACAATCACTAAACAAAATTGTTGAGAAGTAGTCAAAAATTTCCAAGTTGATCAATAAGTACAAACTTGCTGGATATCAATTCAAATCAAAACATATCAAGACAGTTTAATTAGGCCTAAATTAAAATATGTTTGTTTGACCTTTACCGACCCAGTATTTTTACAGTTGGTAGGCAGGTAGGTAAATAATTTTATTATATTTTAGTTTTTCTAAATGTTTTTTGTCTCAGTGATAAAGTCTGTTATAATATTTTTAATACCTATTGCTTGTAGATAATCTCTGAAGATGCTCTGTTAAATGTGTGCTTGTTATATAAACCCTTAGCCTTTGCACACACAATATGGGCACAGACTTAACTAGCACATAAGGCAAACTTTACCAAAGTTTTGAGTATCTTTCGTGTCTATACTTTTTCTTTATATATATGTCAAAAGTCTTTTCATGATTGTTTTCACTACATCTGCGCTTAAAAGTACAGAAAAATATAGCGTGAAATACGCGATATTTTGCATCTAAACACACTATTGAATTTCAGCTTTAAATATCTTCAACAAGTGTTTGATGCTTAATTCAATAGATAATAACTTTTTATGAGTTTTAGAAGGTTTTTACAACGGAAATGGCAGTATGCAAGCAGAAGTGATGATTTTTTAGCTTCAAGCTACTTGCACGTATTGGTCTTATGTTACTAAAAACAGAAACAAGATTGGGTTTCCCAACATCATGCAGCCATTTATTATGCCATTGTCCTGGCAAAAGAAGTATAAGATTTTTTATAGCTCTTTGTCCTGGCATAACAAAATTAAAATATTAAAACTATCTAGCCTGTAATATTTCAACACATTTCCGTTCTTGTCAAATTCTTGAAATTCGAAAACTGAGATTTTCTCACTTCAAACAAATGCATTTCAAAATGATCTCTGATTTAAGACATTTTGAAATCAACAATTAAGTCAGTTTATAATATATTTTCACAGATAATTAAATTAGCGGTAATTATAGACTGCAATCTGTGTTTTTGTCAGGAAAACCTGCCGTACAAATCAGGGAATCCGATGTAAACCTCGCCTGTCTATTGCCGTAATACTCTCACTGTTGTGAAAGCAGTATTATGTACAAGCAAATTTCAGATATAACACATAGTAGACAAATAATATTCTCATGTACACTACGTTTCCTTTGTAAGCAATAATATTTGTTCTTCTTAAATTTCCTTTTCACAGCAGACATTTTTCTTTCACTGTATTTTTGTAATCTCCACCACCTAGTTGCTCTCCTTAATAACAGCATCGATAGTATTAATAATCACAGTCTAGCCTCTACCGTATTTTCCAAAAGTGTTAGGACTAGTTATTTTCACGTTTTAGGACTTATTTCCCGAAGAATGATTATTTTGTAAAGTGTCCCAAAAATATGGACACAATATTCATAATCCAGCCATTGTTGAAAGCGAAATAAAAAGCGTAAACGATTATCGGTAATTATTCTGTTGATAAACTTAGTCATTGTTCTTGTTTTCATCGAGTGTATATCAAAATCCCCTTGATCAAAATCCCCTCCACTGAAAAATGACTGGGTGTTACAAAATCCCCTTCACACATTTGCAAGGGGTATCATAATCCCCTCTGTGATTAACATTATAGATATATAGATATCAGTGCTCTAAATTATATTATGTATGCTAAAGGCATTGTATTTATGTGCTTTATGCAATAGACTTTTAAGTTGTATATAGTTGTATTTGAACTTTATGAAATAAGTAAAAATCACAGAGGGGATTATGATACCCCCTGCAAAAGTATGAAGGGGATTTTGTAACACCCTGTCATGTTTTAGTGTAGGGGATTTTGATCAAGGGGATTTTGATTGTCTCCCGTTTCCATCATCAATTAACACCCACCTCAAAGAGCTAAAAGAAGTGTGTTGGTATCATGGCATCTGAAGTGGAGATCAAAGCGGTATAGTTGATCGAGATTGTCATGGAATTACGTCATGTTTTCGCGCCATGTGACACATCACCGATTGATCGTACCGCCTCGGTTCTTTAAATTAATCAATAAACAAGTTTCTTCTCTAATTTGTTAAAGCAAATTCAATTTGTTAAACGAATTCAATATCCTGTATAAACTGACAGGTAAATGTGTCAAACGATAATTGCGGATATCCCATCACTGTGAGCTATTTTGCCGCACTTTCATAAATCTGTTCGCCAAAAATTGTTTTACGTCATGTATTTAAATTGCTGACGCTTTTTCATCATTTAAGATTTTTTTATTCTGTTTTTTTTGTACTTTCTGGTCAAAAGTCTGAACTTTATGCCCATAGAATGTATCATTTATTTACTCTTAGAAAGAGATAAGTAATTAAGATCGCACTGTTTGAATTTTACAAGGAACTAAATTTAAATTTGACCGTTTTTATAGAATTTTGCCTACATTCCTCACGATATCGTTATAGAATTCAAACTATATTACTTTTTAAGCGGTGCTAACAATATTGAAGCGGTAATAACAAAAAATGAATGCACTACGCGCGTTTTTATGTATGTTTAAACAGAAGTAACGTTGAGTGATGTAAATTAGATATTACGATAGGTCGCACGTGCTCGTGGAATTAAAAATTACCGGCATGACCTTTTGGTATCTTCACGTTTCGCGGGTAAATTAGATACTAGATTTGTAAGATTATGTCCTTTTGTCAGATTGCTTTCCGGTTACAAGAGGTTTGATTGTCGTCTGCATCCTATGGCCTTTGGCAACGTTATCGGCATAGTTGACACGTGTTCGGAATACACAAGATAATAAACAATCCGCTTTATCGATTTTCTGCTAGCTGACCGCGGGTTACTTTCTCACTTGCCATAATTATTTATGCACTTGTTAAATAAAATAATCGCCAGTTTCAAGCACCAAAATAAGTTTTTTCCCTTTGATAAGAAAATAAAAATATTTTTTTACTCTGGAATGCAATAGAATTATTTGAGTCGGGGCAATTTTATCGGGTCGGTAGGTAAAGGTCAAACAAACTTAATTTTATTTTCAGCCTTACCAAAATTGGGCCTAACAGCTTACTTTGTAGATTTTAGACAATGAAATATCTGCTGTACTTCCCTTGTTTAAAATATTATGCTTGTAGTTTTAATTTTTCACAAAGTCTGTAGAAAAATTAACAAAAATATTTACAATTTTTTTTGCATATTTATAGTAGATAAGAATAGCAATTTTGCAAACAGAAGCCTATTAAACACTGATCAAATGTATTATTGTAGTTTTTAAAATGTTAAATTGTTCCAACATTGAAAGAAAAATTATTTAACATTTACATCATGATTCTTTGACACTTTGATACACAAGGACAAACACAACTTAGGGACTTGACTTTACTGCTAGCAAATCTGAGCCTAATGAGACAAAAACTGCAGAACCTAATACTGTGAAATCATTTTTAGCTCGACTATTCGAAGAATAGTCTAGCTATTCTACTCACCCTGGCGTCGGCGTCGGCGTCACACCTTGGTTAAGTTTTTGCATGCAAGTACATATAGCTTTGAAACTTATTTATTCTTTTTCTAGGTCAATTACCAACCTCACTGGGTCAAGTTCCATAACTCTAACATGTATTTTGAGCAAATTATGCCCCCTTTTGGACTTAGAAAATTCTGGTTAAAGTTTTACATGCAAGTTACTATCTCCAAAACTAATGCAGATATTAAATTGAAACTTCAGATGTGTCTTCGGGTTATAAAACTAGTTGATAGCACATAGTCCCATAACTCTGACCTTTATTTTGGCCAAATTATGCCCCCTTTTGGACTTAGAAAATTCTGGTTAAAGTTTTGCGTGCAAGTACATACAGCTATTACTAAAAGGTATATAGATTTGAAACTTATTTTTTCTTTTTCTAGATCAATTACCTACCTCACTGGGTCAAGTCCCATAACTCTGACATGTATTTTGGCCAAATTATGCCCCCTTTTGGACTTTGAAAATTCTGGTTAAAGTTTTGCGTGCAAGTACATACAGCTGTTACTAAAAGGCATATAGATTTGAAACTCATTTTTTCTTTTTCTAGATCAATGACCTACCTCACTGGGTCAAGTCCCATAACTCTGACATGTATTTTGGGGAAATTATGCCCCCTTTTGGACTTAGAAAATCCTGGTTAAAGTTTTACATGCAAGTTACTATCTCCAAAACTACTACAGATATTAAATTGAAACTTCACATGTGTCTTAGGGGTTATAAAACTAGTTGATAGAATCAAGTCCCATAACTCTGAAGTGTATTTTGGGCAAATTATGCCCCCTTTTGGACTTAGAAATCCTGGTTAAAGTTTTGCGTGCAAGTACATACAGCTATTACCAAAAGGCATATAGCTTTGAAACTTATTTATTCTTTTTCTTGATCAATAACCAACCTCTCTGTTTCAAGTTCCATAACTCTTAACATGTATTTTGAGCAAATTATGCCCCCTTTTGGACTTAGAAAATTCTGGTTAAAGTTTTACATGCAAGTTACTATCCCAAAACTAATGCAGATATTGAATTGAAACTTAACATGTTTCTTTGGGGTTATAAAACTAGTTGATAGCATCAAGTCCCATAACTCTGATATGCATTTTGGTCAAATTATGTCCCCTTTCGAACTTAAAACTCTTTTGATATTTAACATTTTGGGTAATAATTTCCTGCTTCTGTGACAATATTTCGAATAGTCGAGCTTGGCTGTCTTATGGACAGCTCTTGTTATTCGTGTAGGATGAATTTTTGCGTATTTCGCGCTAGGACCAATGCACGAATTTAAGACCGCACTATTGTTATTTTTTTATTATATTTTTCATTGCTAAAATTGAAAATGCGCGAATTAAAGCCTGCGCAAAACAGTCCTTCCTCATGTTTGCGCAAAATTTCATGCCAGCAAATTTAAATGGTTTCACAGTATAGCTCGGTAATTCCTGGATTAAAATTTTATCTTTGTAGGGAATTGAACCAGCCTAATAATACCGGTTCTGAATGGGGTAGCCGGCAGTTGCCTGGTTCCAATAGAAATTCAATGCCTTCTCCTTATGGCTGGGATCAGTCACTATCACAAATGGCAGCTGGAGGCTTTGGTACAGGCTCAACATCGGTTCCGACAACCCCTTTACCTGGGACTTACACACAGACAGGAGCAGGAAACCTTGTGGGATATAACTTAGGGAATCAGTTCCCAGCCCAGAATCCAAACTTTTATGCAGGACTTCCTGGGAATGCTTTCTCAAGCACTGCTGGTGCCAATACAGGTCCAGTAAATACAGCACATTTAAACAGAACTGTATCTGATACTGCAAGTTCAGGAACAATGTCAGATGGCTTTAATTTGGTGCCAAATGTTGATTTTGACGCATGGTCAGAATCGGACTTCTTTAATCAGCAAGCAGCTGGAGGTAATCAAAATGATCAGCAGGCTGCGGGGAGTGAAAATTCTTTTAAAACACATCGGAGAAACAACAGTGATTTAATACAGTTAGGTTTTGAGGGTGTGATGACTTCAGAGGAGAAAGAGTACTTTTCTTTGGAATATTTTGACCCTCTGCACAAACGAGGACGGACTATGTCGGTTTCAACACCGAGTTCGATGGCTTCTTCTAATTACTTTTTTGCAAAGCCTCCAGAGGAGGCAGTTGTTAGTAAGGATAGAAATGATTGGGTTACATTTGATGACGGCGACTTTGAGTTTGGCAGGTCGGATAATACAGATATGCCTGATGAATTTATTGGTGCTAAAACAGATCAGATACCATCTAGACCAGACATGTCAGTGGATGATAGCAAGGTATTGTTTGGTGTATTTCTGAAAATCAGTTTAACAGGGTATTTCTTAATATTAAATGATCCTAAATAGCATTGTGTTTTGTCAATTGTTAATCATTGGAACATTAAGGTTTGCAGGTATGGTGATATGATAAATAGCGGAAAGATCCGTAATGTTATAATCTTTTGTCAAAAATAGATAGACAAGCTACATCTATTCAGATAGGGAATATGTATCATTATATGGTATGAAAAATACTGGTTTCAGTATTGCACATGAACATGCACAGTTAAGGTAGTTCTGCACGTTTGATAAACCGGAAGTGATGGCGTAACGTCATTTATCCGGAAAACGTAGAATAAAGCCTGGATTCGGCGTACGGAAATGAAATTAATTTTATGATTTAATCGAAATCTGTGAGTAAATTTATTACAATGGCGCTTTTGCTATATTTCTAAAGTCAAAATATGATATTTAAACATATGACACGTTAAAAAATTCAAAACATGTCTTAGAATTAGCGTGAAATGTCCGGTTAACTTTAATCTTGGTCAGATATCTCAAAAATAAGCACACGGACCTATACATTTTATTTAACCAAATTATAGGCCATATCTTTATTTAGAACTGTGAGAAGTTTCATCAAAATCTACATTGTAGAAAAATTTCTATTCGCGAAAATGTTATGAAAGTTATAATTTTCCCATTGACTCCCATTATGAAATATTGCGTGAGATCCAAATTTTTCAAATCAGTCTAGCAAAAAATCAGGCACACGACCCTATCTTTTTTATTTGCTGAATTTTCAAGGTATATTCTGAAGTTTTGAAAAATCAGAGTTTAATCAAAATCTACATTGTAGAAAAAATTTCGATCCAAACGTGCAGAACTACCTTAAGAGTCATAAAGGGAGGTAATTGAAAACATTGGATTCAATAACACTTTATACTTCGTTAATCAATAGACAAACCTTTGACTGACATTACGAGAAAACATTTATCAAAAGATTTAACAAGAAACTAATATATTATATGTTAAGCAAAGCTATTATTGATCTTTATTATTAAAGCCCAGAAGATGGACCAGTTACCAGGAATAGTATTGTGTTTAGTGACTAGTTGGCAGAAGACAATATTTCTGAAGTGATGCAAGCTATAGCCAAAAATCAGAAGGGGTAGCAGTCAGTTGCTTGTAGAGAACACGTTTGTTTTGATTTGCTGTCTAGTAACACTAGCTAGTTTAGGTAACTGCCATTTGTACTGAAAATACTGCTAAAAATGGCAATCGATTCAACAAGTATGAAAATGATATGATAATTTATATTCAGGTGGGACATGAGAAGTTGCGTAAGAAACTGTACATAGACGAAGAATCGGATGCCTTCTGTCAGATGGTTGCTGAGTAAGTAGTTACATAATTTTTATCACACTGAATGAATTGTTCAGGGTGAGCTGTTAGTTTAGATGGATGGGCAGGCATCCGTTGTCAACATTTTTAGCTCATCTGATTTTTTGAAAAAAAAATGATGAGTTATTGTCATCACTTGAGCGGTTGTCGGCGTCGGCGTCTGCGTCGGCGTTGCCTGGTTAAGTTTTATGTTTAGGTCAGCTTTTCTCCTAAACTATCAAAGCTATTGCTTTGAAACTTGGAATACTTGTTCACCATCATAAAACTGACCCTGTATAGCAAGAAACATAACTCCATCTTGATTTTTGCAAGATTTATGGCCCCTTTTGTACTTAGAAAATATCAGATTTCTTGGTTAAGTTTTATGTTTAGGTCAACTTTTCTCCTAAACTATCAAAGCTATTGCTTTGAAACTTGGAATACTTGTTCACCATCATAAGCTGACCCTGTACAGCAAGCAACATAACTCCATCCTGCTTTTTGCAATAATTATTGCCCCTTTTGGACTTAGAAAATCAGTTTTCTTGGTTAAGTTTTATGTTTAGGTCAGCTTTTCTCCTAAACTGTCAAAGCTATTGCTTTAAAACTTGCAACACTTGTTCACCATCATAAGTTGACCCTGTACAGCAAGAAACATAACTCCATCCTGCTTTTTGCAAGATTTATGGCCCCTTTTGGACTTAGAAAATATCAGATTTCTTGGTTAAGTTTTATGTTTAGGTCAACTTTTTCTCTTAAACTATCAAAGCTATTGCTTTGAAACTTGCAACACTTGTTCACCATCATAAGCTGACCCTGTACAGCAAGCAACATAACTCCATCCTGCTTTTTGCAATAATTATTGCCCCTTTTGGACTTAGAAAATCATTTTCTTGCTTGAGTATTATGTTTAAGTCCACTTTTCTCATAAACTATCAAACCTATTGCTTTAAAACTTGCAACAGTTTTTCACCATCATATGTGGACACTGAACATGAAGAAACATAACTCTATCTTGCTTTTTGCAAGAATGATGCCCCTTTTTAGACTTAGAAAATCATGGGTAGGACAATATTTCTATTACACAAAAAAAAGTCAGATGAGCGTCAGCACCCGCAAGGCGGTGCTCTTGTTAGCTTGACTATTCGAAGAATAAGTAGAGCTATCCACTCACCACTTGGAAATCAGTTCAGTTTTCATACAAGTCCAAATTTTGTCAAAAGTATTTGACCTGTGGCGTTGAAACTTTGATACTTGTATACCATCATGATCTCTGTCTATAGGCAAGAGTACATAACTCTTGTCAACAGGGCTTTGGAAATTTTGAGAACTCAATCGGACCGAAGCGAAAATCAAAACATCGGCGCTACCCCATCCACCACATTACCAATATATACCATATTTGTAAAACTTGATAGAGTAAAGAAATAAGCATGTCATGCATTAAAAATGATTTACCGGTCACCGCAAGTTACCGATACAATGATAACAGTTATTCAGTTTTATGTGTGATCGTTACTTTATTTAAATTTCGATGCTTTTCCGAGAAAACTTGCAAGGATAAAATTGCCGAGGCATTGACACCGTGTACCTAACTAGTCTAAAAGTCAACGCACATGACTTCGGTACTGTATACATGGCAGACACATGTTTCCTCATTCTTTGGCGGAATTTTATAAAATACAATGCGTCAAAGTGATTTACTCGACACATATTCTCTGCAAAACATACTCAGTATTTTAAGAATACACTACAGCGGACCGAATGTGTTCGTTATGTGAAGGCTGAGATCGAATTTCCCGCATGTGTAGTACCAAAAGGCCACGTGGGTTGGCCACAGATATTTCATCACGCTGGCATTGTACTTCAACAAGCAACTACATTTTATAAAGTTCTCTTCTGATATAAACAAATTTTCATTTTGAAACAATTTTTAAAAGATCGATTTGATAAACAGCGCCACTCCGGTTTTCTTTATCATTCGTGTTTGCCAGTCCATTTTTTTTCTTCCTTTTTTTTCTTTTTTTTTTATGTACAGTCTGGTTGCAAAGACGATTTTCTAACTGGAGTCCCAACAAATGAATCATGTAATTTTTACAAATCAAGTTATTTTAAAAATTATTTATATCGGTTTCTCGTGTGATGTCTCATTAAATGCAGTGACCATTTGTTTTTTACCCGTGATCAAACAGCCTTTGGAAACAAAAAATAACTGTCGGATTCTAAATAAAAGAAGTGGATCCAGTCAGAAACATTTGGAAACCAGTCAAAAATGTTTAATACATTGCAGTTGGCTGTCTGCAAACATTAAAGGATGTGCCGCGCTAACACTGATTGCGTCACGTGCTAATTACGGACCGATTATCAAGGTGACAATCAGACTGTGTGACACGTTCATTGATTATCTGAGGGTGCGACCAACAGTTTCCTGCTTGGCAGGTCATCGTGTATTGAGATTTCAGACCGAAATTTATACTTTTCTTCATTTTTACGGGACCGATTTTTTTAGCTCACCTGAGCACGAAGTGCTCAAAGGTGAGCTTTAGTGATCACCCTGTGTCCGGCGTCCGTCGTCGTCCGTCGTCCGTCCGTCCGTCCGTCGTCAACAATTTGACTGTTAACACTCTAGAGGTCACATTTTTGGCCCAATCTTAATGAAACTTAGTCAGAATGTTACCCTCGATAAAATCTTGGATGAGTTCGATATTTGGTCATCTGGGGTCAAAAACTAGGTCACCAGGTCAAATCAAAGGAAAAGCTTGTTAACACTCTAGAGGTCACAGTTTTGGTCCAATCTTAATGAAACTTGGTCAGAATGTTACCCTCAATAAAATCTTGGACGAGTTTGATATTGGGTCATCTAGGGTCAAAATCTAGGTCACCAGGTCAAATCAAAGGAAAAGCTTGTTAACACTCTAGAGGTCACAATTTTGGCCTAATCTTAATGAAACTTGGTCAGAGTGTTATCCTTAATAAAGTCTTGGACGAGTTTGATATTGGGTCATCTGGGATCAAAAACTAGGTCACCAGGTCAAATCAAAGGAAAAGCTTGTTAACACTGTAGAGGCCGCATTTATGACTATATCTTCATGAAACTTGGTCAGAATGTTAATATTGGTGATCCTAAGGTCAAGTTTGAATCTGGGTCATGTAGGATCAAAAACTAGGTCACCCGGTCAAATCAAAGGAAAAGCTAATTAACACTGTAGAGGCCACATTTATGACCATATCTTAATGAAACTTAGTCAGAATGTTTATCTTGGTGATCTTTAGGTCAAGTTTAAATCTGGGTCAGCTGGGGTCAAAACCTAGGTCACTAGGTCAAATCAAAGGAAAAGCTTGTTAACTCTCTGAGGCCACATTTATGACTGCATCTTCAAGAAACTTAGTCAGAATGTTAAACTTGATGATCTTTAGGTCAAGTTCGAATCTGGGTCATGTTGGATCAAAAACTAGGTCACCCGGTCAAATCAAAGGAAAAGCTAATTAACACTGTAGAGGCCACATTTATGACCATATCTTAATGAATCTTGGTCAGAATGTTTATCTTGGTGATCTTTAGGTCGAGTTTAAATCTGGGTCAGCTGGGGTCAGAAACTAGGTCACTAGGTCAAATCAAAGGAAAAGTTTGTTAACACTCTAGAGGCCACATTTATGACTGTATCTTCATGAAACTTAGTCAGAATGTTAAACTTGATGATCTTTAGGTCAAGTTCGAATCTGGGTCATGTTGGGTCAAAAACTAGGTCACGGGGTCAAATCAAATGAAAAGCTTGTTAACTCTCTAGAGGTCACATTTTTGACTGTATCTTCGTGAAGCTTAGTCAGAATGTTAAACTTGATGATCTTTAGGTCAAGTTCGAATCTGGGTCATGTTGGGTCAAAAACTAGGTCACGGGGTCAAATCAAAAGAAAAGCTTGTTATCATTCTAGAGGCCACATTTATGACTGAATCTTAATGAAACTTAGTCAGAATGTTAAACTTGATGCTCTTTAGGTCAATTTCGAATCTGGGTCATGTTGGGTCAAAAACTAGGTCACGGGGTCAGATCAAAGGAAAAGCTTGTTAACTCTCTAGAGGCCACATTTATGACTGTATCTTTATGAAACTTAGTCAGACTGTTAAACTTGATGATCTTTAGGTCAAGTTCGAATCTGGGTCATGTTGGGTCAAAAACTAGGTCACGGGGTCAAAGCAAAGGAAAAGTTAGTTAACACATATTTATGACCACATCTTAATGAAACTTGGTCAGAATGTTAATCTTGATGATATTTAGGTCAATAGGTCAGGTGAGCGATACAGGGCCTTCATGGCCCTCTTGTTTCATTTTTTCACTTCACGAATCGGTCTGAAAAGTCAAAAATCGGTCCAAAACAGACAAACCGGCAAATTTCCGGAGCCCTGCTTGTCAACTATTTTGGCTGAATTATGGCCCTCTCTGGACATGAAAATTGGTAAAGTTTTCGTACAAGTCCACGTTTTGTCAAAACTGTTTGACGTGTGGCTTTGAAACTTTGAACACTTGTTTATCGTCATGATCTCCATCTGTAGGAGAAAAAAGTTTCCACAGTATAAATTATTTAGACAGCCTAATTGCTCCTTTTCCAAGCACTACCTGTGTTGAACAGCTTCCGAGTACTGCTTCCTGTGAGAAACGAGCTGGCTGATATTTGTTTTTAAAGCATTGGATTTTTTTGTCTATTTTGTTTTTATTTTCAAAATTGTTGTCTTGAATGAAGTTAAATAAACAACCAGGAAATTAGTTTTGGCATATTAGATACATAGATTGTAAGCTGTAGCAATTGTCATACATTTTTTAGCTTGATTATTCAAAGAGTAAGTAGAGCTATTGGACTCACCCATGCTTCGGCATTGGCGTCCCGATTTGGTTATGTTTTTGTATGTAAGCTGATATCCCAGTAACCACCTGTGGGAATGGATCGAAACGTCAGACACTACTTCACTGTGATAAACTGACTTACATTGCACAGGTTCCATAACTCTAATTTTTTTTTTACAAAATTATGCCCCTTTCTCGACTTAGAAGTTTTTGGTCAAGGTTTTATATGTAAGCTGTTATCTCAGTACCCACTAATGGGAATGGATTGAAACTTCACACACTTGTTCACTGTGATAATCTGACATGCAGTGTACAGGTTCCATAACTCTACTTTGCATTTTTACAAAATTATGCCCCTTTTTGACTTTAATATTCATTCAATTGACAAGGCTGTTGAATAGTCGAGCGTTGATGGCCTCCGACAGCTCTTGTTCATATTACTAGTATATCTAAAGTTAGCTATTTAACATATGTAGATTGTGTTGTTACATATTCATCAGCTTCTAATCATTTTTAGCTCATCTGATTTTTTGAAAAAAAATGATGAGTTATTGTCATCACTTGAGCGGTTGTCGGCGTCGGCGTCGGCGTCTGCGTCGGTGTTGCCTGGTTAAGTTTTATGTTTAGGTCAGCTTTTCTCCTAACTATCAAAGCTATTGCTTTGAAACTTGGAATACTTGTTCACCATCATAAAACTGACCCTGTATAGCAAGAAACATAACTCCATCTTGATTTTTGCAAGATTTATGGCCCCTTTTGTACTTAGAAAATATCAGATTTCTTGGTTAAGTTTTATGTTTAGGTCAACTTTTCTCCTAAACTATCAAAGCTATTGCTTTGAAACTTGGAATACTTGTTCACCATCATAAGCTGACCCTGTACAGCAAGCAACATAACTCCATCCTGCTTTTTGCAATAATTATTGCCCCTTTTGGACTTAGAAAATCAGTTTTCTTGGTTAAGTTTTATGTTTAGGTCAGCTTTTCTCCTAAACTGTCAAAGCTTTTGCTTTAAAACTTGCAACACTTGTTCACCATCATAAGTTGACCCTGTACAGCAAGAAACATAACTCCATCCTGCTTTTTGCAAGATTTATGGCCCCTTTTGGACTTAGAAAATATCAGATTTCTTGGTTAAGTTTTATGTTTAGGTCAACTTTTTCTCTTAAACTATCAAAGCTATTGCTTTGAAACTTGCAACACTTGTTCACCATCATAAGCTGACCCTGTACAGCAAGCAACATAACTCCATCCTGCTTTTTGCAATAATTATTGCCCCTTTTGGACTTAGAAAATCATTTTCTTGCTTGAGTATTATGTTTAAGTCCACTTTTCTCATAAACTATCAAACCTATTGCTTTAAAACTTGCAACAGTTTTTCACCATCATATGTGGACACTGAACATGAAGAAACATAACTCTATCTTGCTTTTTGCAAGAATGATGCCCCTTTTTAGACTTAGAAAATCATGGGTAGGACAATATTTCTATTACACAAAAAAAAGTCAGATGAGCGTCAGCACCCGCAAGGCGGTGCTCTTGTGTTTGACATATATTTCCCAGCAGTATTATTGAATAATATAGTATTACAAACTAAATTAAATTATTTACATTTTTTCATCTCTATCACCAGGTTGAAAAATGAGTACAAATCTACAGATGAGAGAACAAACCTGGGTTTTATAGTCAGTCCAATGTGCAATAAACAGCAAGAACCAATGTCTGTAAAGATTGTTGTCCATTCAGAGTACGCCACTGAACCTCTTTCATTCACAAGTGATGGTAAGATATTTTACCATTTTTTGGAGTCAGTTTTCATTCTTTACTTTTATAGAAAAATGGTTCTGTTACACATATTAGTAATAATAATTTACTTGCAAAAAGGAAATCAATGTTTTAGTTTAGTTAATGCTGATTTATTTAAGATCATTTTAGGAAAATGACATGTGATTATTTCAGTTACTTCTGAGTCCACTTCGTAGGTAATTCCAGTTCTTCTATGTCTTACATGGAGATAGTTATAAGCCCAACATAAGTATGAAGCTGCAATGTCCTTGTTGAGTGACAAACATGGTGTATATACTTTAAAGACTGTTTTTCTTATTCGAAACCTATACAGTGTACAGTCTGATGGAACATGTGAACAACCATTAGCTGTACAGTTACCTGACTGGTTCTATGCTCAGTGATTAATGAGCAGTTTAAAGTAACGGATGCTTTCATTTCAGTACACAGTCTAGTGGAACATGTCATAAACCACATCCTGTACAGCTGCCTGACTGGTTCCATGCCCAGTTATATGCTAGAGTCTCTCAAATCTGTGGATTTCATCCTTAAAGTCAATGACAGATCAGAATACCTTCTCAAGTAAGATCACCTTTACTCTCAAAAGAAGAATTGACTTTATTGTTTGTGATCTTTTTCAGAATCCAGTGTCACTGAGATTTTAAAGTGCTTTAGCACATCTTTAATGGACTCTAAAGACATTTATATAGCAGTTTTTAGCTCATCCGATTTTTGGGGGAAAAAATGATGAGTTATTGTCATCACTTGATCGGAGTTGGCGTCGGCGTTGCCTGGTATGTTTAGGTCAGCCTGGTATGTTTAGGTCAGCTTTTCTCCTAAACTATCAAAGCTGTTGCTTTAAAACTTGCAACATTTGTTCACCATCAATAGCTGACTCTGTACAGCAAGAAAAATAACTCCATCCTGCTTTTTGCAAGAATTATGGCCCCTTTTGGACTTAATAAATATCAGATTTCTTGGTTAAGTTTTATGTTTAGGTCAGCTTTTCTCCTAAACTGTCAAAGCTATTGATTTGAAACTTGCAACTCTTGTTCACTATCAAAAGCTGACTCTGTACAGCAAGATATATAACTCCATCGTGTTTTTTGCAAAAATTATGGCCCCTTTTGGACTTAGAAAATCAAATTTCTTGGTTAAGTTTTGTGTTTAGGTCAGTTTTTCTCCTAAACTATCAAAGCTATTGCGTTAAAACTCGCAACTCTTGTTCATCATCAATAGCTGACTCTGTACAGCAAGATACATAACTCCATCCTGCTTTTTGCAAGAATTATAGCCCCTTTTGGACTTAGAAAATATCAAAATTTCTTGGTTAAGTTTTGCGTTTAGGTCAACTTTTCTCCTTAACGGTCAAAGCTATTAATTTAAAACTTGGAGCAGTTATTCGCCATTAAAAGCTGACTCTGCACAGCCAATACCATAACTCTACATTGCTTTTTGCAAGAATTATGGCCCCTTTTGGACTTAGAAAATCATGGTTGGACAATATTTCTTTTATACAGAGACAAAAAAATCAGATGAGCGTCTGCACCCGTAAGGCGTTGCTCTTGTTAAAAATGAAAATCAAAATATGATACATGAAGCAGATATAAGAATTACATTGGTAGGTTTCGAATATAGTGGCAAAGAATTACATTCCTGGATTTTATTGTATTTTCACAGTGATAAAGCTATCTGTCTGGCCCTAAGGTAGGGAGGGGCCTGCAGCAGACTTCTATATGTATGGTTTACTTCAAGGTGGGTTAGATTATACCCATCAAATGTATGTTAACATGTAACAGACTTATTTCTTTATTCATTAGCATTTCTGGAGGACCATACCCCAAATCCTGTAATGTCTGTCTTCAGGTCTTCTTGCTCTGGCCTCTGTTGCAGACAGTTATTTCAGTTTTGTAAAATACTGTGAAATCTTATATATTTGTGGGTTACTAATTTTCGTGGATTTTGTGGTTGAGTCAATCCACGAAATTTAATCCTAATGAACAAGTAAAATTCCCATTTGTTTTATGTTCAAAAGTTGAAATCATCGAATTCATATCCCCACGAAATTGCCGTTTTGACCAAAACCACGAAATTTCATGCCCACGAAATTAAATGATTTTACAGTAGATGATTTCATGTGGATATTTCATCATACATTTTCAGTGAGTATCCACTTTCCAAGTATAGCTACACACACGACTGTTTGAAGATGGATCAAGATTTATGTTTCCGCATAATGAGACGTCAGGATGTTGCCTTGCCTTTCCTCAGAACAGTATGTTTTAATAGTTTACATTGTCACTTATTAATCCCCCGCAGTGGCAGAGGGATTATAGGAAGGGTCTGCGTACGTCCTTCCGTCCGTCCGTCCATCCTTCCGTCAGACTACCTTCCGTCCGTCCTTCCGTCTGTAACAAAATCGTGTCAGGTCCATATCTCCTAAACCCCTTGAAGGATTTTCATGAAACTTGGGTCAAATGATCACCTCATCAAGACGATGTGCAGAACCCGTGAGTCAGCCTTGTCGATTCAAGGTCAAGGTCACAACTCAAGGTCAAAGGTTTGAGACTGCCATTTTGTGTCCGCTCTATATCTCCTAAACCCCTTGAAGGAATTTTATAAAACTTGGGTCAAATGATCATCTTTATATTGACTTGAAAATATTGCTTTTACTGTTTTATGCCCCATGTGGTTCTTGGGCGATCTGTAAAGAATTGGAACCATTGTCTTACCCTTGCATGATCGTAAGAGGCGACTAATAGGGTCTTAACACTTTGTTTTGCTGTAACTCTGTGATTCCAGCAGGTATACAAATTTTGATTCTATACCTCATGTTTTTATTTTGATGTAAATGAGATGTAAAATCAAAATTTGTATTCCTGTTTGGCGCCATATAACCTATACTGTGTTGGTGCGCTGTAAAACCCAAATCAAATCAAATTACTATTTTATACTTGGGCATAAAATTTGGTGCCTTCTGCCGAAATGCTATTTCATTGAGACAAAATTTATGGATTTGACATTCGCAGGATAAGCAAATAGACACTTTACTTTTTCATTAGAATTTGATTTCATGTATTGAAGCAGCTACAAAGTTTAAACCCCCATGAATAATAACAGTTGCACAGAAACCAATTTTGTTTCTCTTACAGATTGATGATGACAACCAGCAGTTATATTTCCCACAGGACCATGTTAGAGATACTGAAGTTACTAGGTAAGCTGTGTGATGTTTCTTTTATTTTCAGGATTTCCTTTATTTAACACTTACATGGTTAAACTTTACATTTTCTCCCCCCACTTTTATGTGGGGGAGGGGGGCATATACCATTGCTGCTGTCTGTCCGTTTGTTCATCCTTCAGTACTTGTGTACATACGTAAGTCTTGACAGTAAATCTAGAGTCCCGAAATTTTGAGTGTCCAACTCCTCTCACACGATAAGCTGATTTGCTTTGAACATTCACAGATGAACAAGCCTAATGTGCAGATGACCATAAAGGAAGGAACTTTTGCTGTGACTATTTTGTACTGCACTTATGGCCCTTTCATGATTTTGCTATATAGAATATAGAGAAAAAATGTTACGTCTGCAACTCGTTAAACACTATTGAAAGGATATTCTTGAAAGTTTCACATATCATGGACCTTGATGCGAAAATGACCAGAAATAATGGACTTTTTCCTGTGGTTATTTTTTCTAGAATTATGGCACTTTCTTATTTTTTTAACAAAAATGGCTATTAGGAAAACAGGTTAGTACTGGTACAGTATCCAGGGCCACTGGTTAGTTACCTGCCTGCTAAATAACTCAAAACTGTTGAAAAAAGGCCCTAAATCCAAAACAAACAAACCAAGACTATATTTCCACAGATCACAAAGTGGATCTATGTTCTCCATGACTGTTTGGCAATAGAGCCTGCTACATAACTGAAGTACATCTATATCCTATAACCTATGTCTGACAAACAAACCAACTAATCAGTAGTTCATACTTTCTACTTTATGAAAGTATTTTAGTTAAATACTAAATATCTGTATCCAGGTATTCACCTCCAATATAGGAGAGCTGAAATGTTTGCTGCTTCATCTGAATTTGAAGTGAAAATGAGCTTGTTTCAAATGTTTCATTTAAGTTGCGGCTAGTCTGCAAGGAAACTGCTCGAACTTTCATAAACTGAATAATGGGCTCCCATAGTGAGGAACTACTACCTTGTATTTCCTAAATCTATTTTTCAGGGATTCATTGGAAATTTTGATGGACACATTTTATAAGGAAGTGGAAAAAGTCACAGATCTTGTTCTAAAGGTAAGAGAAACAAGAAACGTGGCAGTGCCACGAAACCAGGTTTTCAACACTTTTCATAAGAATAAAAAAGTATACTGAATCACAGTGCACCACTTTGAAGCACAACCCTAACCCTAAACCCTGAAACTGAAACTGAAACTGCTTTATTTGATTAAACGCCTAATTTTACACATAGTATATTCACCGGCGTTGTACATTAAATTATACCAGATTTATATAGCGCCAAAGGCGCTTTACATAGTTCAAATGCAGCCACACAGGGCGCATAATTCATCCTCTACTAGTACAGACACAGAGCGATCTTACCAGAAGGACAGAGTGAGACAAAGCCCCCACGACAGAGAGATCAGAAATCAGATACAGGCTTATCCGGCTAACTTAGCCTAGCTTGTTTCGAGCTAGGCTAAGATAAACCCTAAACCCTAACCCTAACTCTTAACCCTAACCCTAAACCCTAACCCTAACTTTAGTAACAATGACCTTGACCTTGATCCCAGAAACCCAAAAATCAATCCCAAGCTACAACTTTATATAAGTTTTCTATACACCAAGTTTCATCATGATAGCTTATTCCTAAGTTAAGTTATTGACCAGAAACCCTTTTTCTATTTTAAGTAACAGTGACCTTGACCTTGACCCCAGAAACCCCAAAATCAATCCCAGCCTTTGTCTTGATATAAGCTACATACATACCATGTTTTATTCAAATATCTTTACCGAAACAAAAGTTATTGACTGGAAACACCAGTTTGACGCCGCCCGCCCGACCAACGACATAGCCCAATCTAATAACTCAGGTTTTCGTTGAAAACCTGGTTAATAAAAGGTGCTAGTACGGAATCCCTTTGCTGTTTTATTTTGGTACAAGCAGTGCAAGAGGTCAAAGTCTTTCATATAAAGAAGGCATTCATCTATTTTGTGAAAGTTTGGTTGTCCTACCCAAATGTCTTCCTTTGTCTGAAATAATATTTGGATGGAAGTGTATTTAGGAAACTACCCTGTTTCAACCATTTATTCAGGGAAATTTCAATTTGACTTAAGCTGGTCATGTGATTTCAACTTAAAAGAGAGAGAACAGATCTGACAATAATTATATATCAAAATCAGATAAGCATAAATCGTGATACCTTGTATTTTACAGGATGAGGTTGAACATGTTCAGTTCCAGTCATTGTCCCAGTCTGTAAAGGCAATCTGTAACATTCTGTCAAAGATCGAGACTATTGATATAGCAAAGTGTCTCAGCCGCGTAGAAAGCTTACTGAAACAGATGAAAAATTCCATTCCGGCAAAATCATCAACTCTTGAGCACAATGATGGTGGATATGCAACTCTTCAAAGAGGGAGGTAGGAAATTTGTGATTTAAGTAAATTACCTGAGTTACTCTCCTTTTTGGTTATCATAGCTTCATACATGTATTTGAAGGGAGTTAATTATTGCATGATGAATAATCCCCTAATTAAAAAGGCACTTTGGTCTGAAAACTGACTGATTTGGGGGAAGTAGTTAATTACTTATGTAGTAGTAGGAGGTAAGGTAGAAAAATTAAAACAACAAGTTGATAATCTATTGTTGAATTACTGAAGTATGGAAGAACAGTGGCACCTGCCACAACTGCTCCCCCACCCGCATCAATAGGATAAGCTTTAGTGGATCAATCCCGTAAATTTCGTTTGACCAGAATCTGCTTTTTGCTGAGAACCTTTTTGTCAGTTACTTACGTACAGCAGGTAAAAATTACCTATGGAAAGCAGGTAAAACTATTTATCATTTCTTACCACAGTTTGTTCTACCCAGTACAAAAAGCAAAATCACAAAAATAAATTTATGGTTTCTAGCTCACCAGATTACGAAATGCTCGTGTTGAGCTTTAAGGATTGTTAGATGTCCGCCGTCCATACGCTGTCCATAATTTCTTTAAAGATCATCACCTATTAAACCACCAAGCCATTTTTAACCAGACTTCAAATGAATGTTCCTTGGGTGATCCCCTTTCAGATTTTTTCAAGTGTAGTCATCCCTGCAGATTTCTGGTTGCCATTGCAACTAAAAGGAATTTAAAAAAAAATCGCTGAAACCACTGACCAGATTTTGAAATTCTTTCACAAAAATGTTTCTTTGGATGACCCTCTACCAGAATCCTCCAAATCATCCTTTTTCGATAAAAAGTGTTGCCACCAAGGCGGGGCTATTTATTTCTATATGGGTATTTCTATAATGGCTCTTGCTGGTGTGGTTGGATTTCCCAATATGACTGTGTGGAAAACTTTGAAAATCTTCTTGTCTAAAATCCCTAGCCTGATTTTATATGAATTCCTCAGCAGTATTTCTTGAGTGATCCTCTGCCATATTCCTTTAAGATGATATGTCTAAAACATGACCACCAGGGGATGGGGGTGGCTAGTTTTCGCTATATTTCGCTTCATAGGAAGTCCCTCAACTGCTGGCCTGATTTTGAAGTAATTTCACAGCAGTATTCTTTAGGATGTGCTCATCCAAATCCCAATAAGTAATTGTAATTATCTAAACATGGCCACCTTGAGGCCTTGCTAGTTTTCTCTGTATGGCTTTATGAAAAAATCTCTGAAACTACTTGCTAGATTTCAAAATATTTTCTCAGCAGTGTTGCTAGGTTGACCAAAATTGTTCAGTTCAGCTGTGAATTTCAGATGAGAATCAAGAGCCATCATAATTCTCTTGTTTTATTTTTACAGCATGAAAGTGTCTCACATTCCTCAGTTAGAAGAGGCCTTGGAGTCACTGGTTACTGCGACAATAGCACTTGTCAGAATTTATTGTCAGGCATTCCATACAGACTTCCATCTTGGCAAGAAAATAGACCAACCATGGGGTGAGTTCTGGTTCCTAAAAATGAAATACAGAGTTTATAAAAAGCAGGGAAGATTACTGTGAAGTTAATCCAATATTTAGATTTATGAACAAAAGAAGAAATGTGAATAATTTTCTCTGATATTAATCAGCTGCCTTTTAAGCTCAGCAATGAGAGCTTGAGACTACCAAATCAAAGGTCAAAAGTTCGATCCCCAGTCTAGGTGAACATTTTTTTAAAGAAATTTGTTTAAAGCTAGGCCTCATTCTCTGATTCAAGTAGGAGTTGACAAGTTCTTTGCAGAGAATAAATTAATGTTATGGCATCTACTAGTGACATTTGATAGGTTGGAAGTCAGATATATTAATCTGAAAGACTGTTAATGTATGGTTTTCAGACCTGCAAACCAAACTGACTTTCATATTAATATTGAATGACATCATTTTGTAACGTAGTGTGGGCAGGTTTTAGTGTATTAAATGGCAGAAGTAACCCAACAGTTTTTACTGTAATAATCTAAATGAAACATTGCATGTTAACTAGAATGTCCTTGCTTCTTGCAAAGTCCTCAAGATGAGGTGTTAGGTATATAGGAACTTTACTAGGATGTCAAAGGTTAGAAGTTGGAGCCTCCATAGCAAACCTCTACAGAAGCCACTAATTCTGGCTCCAAGGTTCTTAAAAAGTCTTTGGAAGCCATTCTCAGAATGCTGCCTTGCCATTGGTCAGTTTGAAGATTGTGCTCATTAACAACCAATCAGAAGCTGAGATTTTTAGACTGGGACAACAAGATTTGTTACTAATGTAAATCATTTAAACTTCAACTATATTTACCAAAAAAATGCTGATTTTATATTTGTATTTATTTCAGACATAAGAAAAGATGGGAAAATTTATAAGTGTAATTACTTTTTGTGTTGTCCTTAGATATCATTACTATGACTGCACTCTCAAAAACCTGGGTTTGTCTCGTACATATTTAAGTACATTACTGTGAAATAATTTAATTTCAGGGATTCAGTGAGCAGGGAAAATTAGTCGCCCATGGATATTGATAATTTTACAGTAAACCAGTGTAGTGTGTATAACTTCATAAAGGAAATTTTATTATTACTGTATGGCTATCTTCTGTTGTCTACAGACGAGTAATTTTCATAAGACAGTCATAATACTGATATCTTCAAAACCACTTCAATTGTAATGAATACATTGACTAAACTTAAATTGGCTTAAAGTAGATATTCCTCACATTATTTGGGGGAAAAAAGCTTTTTCTTTAAAAAAACAATACCTATCATCAAATATTTTTATCAGTTACTGATAAATTGGGGTTGGGAATTTCATTAAGGTAGTTCTGCATGTTTGATACACAAAAAGTAATGGCGTAATGTCATTTATCCACAAAACATAGAATAAAGCCAGGACTCAATATATGGAAATAAAAATTGTTCAATGAATTAATCGCAACTGAAGCGTAAATTTATTAAAACTGCAATGTTACTATATTTCTAAATATAAAATATGATATTAAAAGTGTCACATTAAAAAATACAAAACAATGTGTTAAGATCAGTGTTTAATTTGCGGATCTTTTTAATCATGGGCAAATATGTCAGAAACAAGTGCAAAGACCTATACATTTTGTTTGACCATATTATAGACCATAAGTTTATTTAAGACTTTGAGAAGTTTCATTAGAATCTACAATGTAGAAAAATTTCTCAAAAATGTTATCAAAATTGTGATTTTCCCATAGATGCCCATAGTGAAAACTTGAGTGGGGTCCATATTTTTCAAATTATTTTTACAAAAAATCAAACTCATGACCCTATATTTTTTATTTGCCCAATTTTCTGAGTAAGGAAATCAGGGTTTCTTCAAATTCTACATTGTACAAAAAAAAAAAATGATCCGAATGTGCAGAACTACTTTAAAAGCTATATTAAGGCTTGAAGTCGACTAGATGAAGTTTGTTGAATTTTGCAGTTTAGTTACAGATGGAAAGCTAAAGTCTCATCATTTAGCAAAAAATTAATTATAAATTATAGAGTCAATGTATTTTAACAATTTCCCCATTTTTACAACACTTCTCAAAATTTATATATTGCTAAACAATGGAATGAGACACTTGTTTTTATATTATTTGGAATGAATTAGTTACACTTTTTCATACACACAAGTATTGGCTGTGTGTAGCTGATGAAACAAAAATAATATTTTTCTGTTGAATGTTTCTTTTGGAATGTTAGTTTGGAATGTTAGATTATAATTTCTTTTGCACAAATTGTGAGTATGCATTCATGAGTCTAGTTTCAAATATTTATGTCTTGAAATATGGTATTAGGACAGGCCTGAATTCAGGGCTATTATATTTAAATGCAATTTTATGATTCTTGCTCCAAAACTGTCAGTAATTTAGATATAGATAATAGTCCCCTTCGTAATCAAGAAAAATGCTCCAACTCCAATATCCCCTAAATATATTTGACCACAGCATCTTTTTTTTTTTATTTACACATTTTTAAAAATAACAGCCCAGAGTGCACACTATGCATTCTAATTGTTCCTCTCCCACTTTAGTTCTGACAGGACTGTATGGTTCCGTAATGTCAGATAGTTCCTTAATTAAAAAAAAAAAACAACCTTATCCTTACGTGTTTGATATTGTTTAGTAGTTTTTAATCTCGTCAGCAACTTATGGAGGAGACTCCATGGCCAAGTGGTTAAGGTTGCTGACTTTCAATCACTTGCCATGCACTGCTGCGGGTGCGAAACTGCTTGTCTTGTGTAGATTTTTGTTTGTTTGAGAAAGCCATCCAGCTGGCCTGCAGAAGATTTTGGTTTTACCAAGATGCTTGTCTGTGTCTGAACTAATGCTCGGAGGGGCACAGCTGGAAAGTGGCAATATGACCCAATTTTTATTGGTGTGACATTGAACAAATAAAAAAAAGGAAGAAAAAAAGAACATTTTAAACTTGAAGCTTTGGTATTAGATATTTGTAGCATCATGCAGTTGTTGGTTCAAGTGTACAGATTATCAGTATGTTAAATTGTTCAGAAATGAATGTTTTCTGATCATATTTATACATTGCAACAGAGAGATACTGCGGTTTTGTGTGGACCAGTAAGGGTCCTTTGATAGATCTGATCCTACTGGCATAAAAGGTCAAGATCATTGCTTACTTAACCCTAACCATGCTGGACACGAATGACTCTGCTTTCGCGACTAGTGTAGATCATGATCAGCCTGCATATCAATGCAGTCTGATCATGATCTGCACTGTTTGCGATTCAGTCAGTATCTTTTTGATAAGCACCCCTTTTAACAGTTAATGGTACTGTCCAAATTGAATGATCGACCAGTTCATTATAGAAATGTAGCAGGGTAAGGGTTAAAGAAATGTCAGAGGTAAAGTAAGTGTTGTCTTTGTAACCTCTTTGAAAGAGGCCTATCATCAGACAGACATGTATATATTAGAATTCTCGTGGCCGAGTGGCAAAGGTCATTGACTTCCAATCACTGGCTTCTGGCATCTCTTGGTTTGAGCCTTGCTGGGGTGGTCATTATGAGGAAGCCAGACAGGTGACTTGTGGAAAATTGAAGGTCTTACCAAGGTGCTTGCCATTGATGGGAATAATTATGTGGAGCGACACCTGGGGTTTTCTTTCACAGTTAAAGAACTGACTTGTTTGACTTGTTATAATATGATCTTATTCAAAACTAAACAAGAAACGAACAAAAATACATCTGAATACAGATTGTGATAGCAATATGCCGGTCTCTGAAGTAGTTCTATGTTTACCATAATAAACTTCTTTGAACATCAAATTTTGTAGTTATAATTGATAGTGGTAAGCAATTTATTTTTGTAGCATCAAATGTTAAACTTTAATATGGAAATTGAAGGCTGAAATATGTGAGTAACAAACTAAAATTGTCTGTGTTTTATTTATGTTGGAATGTTAGTATTTGTATGCCTTTCTTGAGTAAGCTTTTCAGATTTCCGTTGCTTCAGTATTAGGGAGTTACTTCTATATAGAGTTTGAGCTCAGTAACCTGAGTGCCAATACTTTAGTCTTCTTGTGCTATAAATATTCTCTCAGAAAATTTAACTGAAAATATCCAAGTTATTCTTTCTCCGCCTCTTTTTTTGAAGTGGAGAAGTTGTCATTTTTGTTTTGTTTTAAGAACAAAATAGCACTGAAGGATGAAAGGTCTAATTGATCAGGTGACTGTTAGTACAAAACTAAAATACAGTTGAAAAATACTTATATGACATCTTGATTATATGTTGAATATATTCCTTGGGAAAAGCTTCTGAAACCATGGTGATTTTTGGTGTTACTTAGGCAACTGTTCACACCTTTTCTTGCCTGTGTCATATTTATAGAACTTGCTTGTGCCAAACGCTACAAATGAACTATCTTGTAGGTTTCTGGATGCTGAAACTTGATACATACTTTTTCTCTGGTTTGGAATATAGAAATGTTAAATTACTCATTTTCAGTGAATGTGTAAGCAATTTTTTTGTTGAAGTTCAAGAGAGTTTTCTACTTTTTTAGGATGCTAAGGTGATGATGTTTATGTAATATTTAAAAGAACTGTTATTATTAAGAAGTTGTTGTAAAACTTAATTAAAATGATCATTTGATTGAATATATTTCTTAGATTCATTAGAATACTTTATTTTGATAAAAAAAAAACCACACATTTTTTTTGTGTGTGTGTTTTTTTTTAACTGGAAGAAAATTGTGACATAGAACTTTAAGAAAATGACAAAATGTTTGTGTTTACAAATTTTTTATACTAGAGAATGGTAATTTTGAACATGACGATTTGCATAATTATATTTAGAACTTCACAGAAATTGTTAGATTTTTAGATTATTTTCTATGTTACATATTATTTCAGATCCACAAGATGTAACGGGTTCTGGTGAAAATTTTATTGTACAGATCTGTACAGTACACAGAATACCTCCAGACTGGGGAAGCAGGTATGCTTTCATGACAGTCTTTAGATTTTAAAGATACTTTTCATAGAACAATTAAAGTAATGTTCTGCTTATATGTGGTGAAATTATTTTGTTTTCAATATTGAAGCAGTGAAAATTGTTAAATTCTGGGTACTTTCAAAGATTTTAATGGGAAATACCACGAAACTACTAACTATTTCTGACGGCACTTTGCATTTATGAAAATAGCACAGTTAACCTGATATTTACTTTTATTAAAAAGAAAATAGATACTTAGTATTTAACTTATATTTTAGATTTGACGAGTATAAAATGGAGACAGAATTATACCATGGGAAGAGAAAATTAGGTGTTATGTCTTGTTCAACGTGTGCCTCAGTCCATTCCTCTGGTCTTGTACCCCTTATAGTCTGGGACGAATGGTAAGTGCACCAGTTGTTGGTGACAGAGCTGTAAAGTTTTTAATTTCTTTGTTTATAGTCTTGTCAGTATTATCCTTAAGCCGGCAGTTCAATATGTGTAGCACAAGGCTTCAAGACAGAAGGTTGTAGGTTTGAATCCTGTGTACTCTTTGTTCTTTTTGAACAATGACTGAAGATGTCATGTTTAAGGTCATTCTTCTCCCATTTTTGATTTGTGTTGAAAATTGTCAGTTAGGGAGAAAATATTACTACTGGTACGGAAGCCAAGAGCAGCAGTTAAGTTAAATGGCTATTGTAAATAAACAAATAGGATTGATGGTCTGGTAGTTAAAGTGCCAGTCCCTCAACCCGTGGGTCGTGGGGTCAGGACCATGCCTTCTCATATGACTTCAGTACGGGTTTTACCAGGAAGGGGGCTTGAGAGTGGTTCAAGTAAACATTAAGCTTTCATGACATTCGAGCTGAAATTAATTAGTATAAACTAAACTAAATAACTGAAGTAAATAACTGAAATATTGTTGAAAAAATGGCATAAAACTCAACTATACAAACAAACATTATTATCTTTGACATTCTCTCTTACTTCATCTTCATCTTTTGTTCTGAACAGGTTGAAAACTGGTTTAAGGCACATAATCTATCTTACTATTCATTTTAAATCATGTTAGTGTACAGTCCAGCACACTTTGATGCAAGGATGGATTTTTAGCTCACCTGAGCCAAAGGCTCATGGTGCGCTTTTGTGACCACTCAATGTCCGTCATGCGACGTGCGTCGTCCGTCCGTCCGTCCGTCAACATTTTAAAAGAAAATCTTCTTCTTGAAAACCACTGGGCAGAATTACACCAAACTTCACAGGAATGATCCTTGGATGGCCCCCTTTCAAAATTGTTCAAAGAATTGAATTCCATGCAGAACTCTGGTTGCCATGGCAACCGAAAGGAAAAACTTTAAAAATCTTCTTGTCCAAAACCGCAAGGCATAGAGCCTTGATATTTGGCTTGTGACATCATCTAATGGTCCTCTATGAAGATTGTTCAAATTATGCTCATATTATTCAGGTGAGCGATTCTGGGTCATCATGACCCTCTTGTCTAATAATTTTCACATAGTATTTTGTGGGCTTTTGCCTTTTACATTGTGTATTGCTTCACAATACTTCCTCCACTTGATATTTTTATGCTTTTTGTATAATTTGGTTTCCATTTTGATTTTCCCCAGTTTATCTGGTATTTTAGGGATATATTCAGTGCGACGGCTGTCAGTATAACTTTCAAAAACTGAGTCAGCATAACCCCAATATTTTTACCAGATTTTTGTAAAAAGCTCCAATTTTTTGGTATACAGTGTTACCAGTGAGTGCATTAACATAAAAAAACTCAAATTACATGATTTGTTTCAGGTTAACACATGATATACAGCTGTGCCTGTTGCCAAGAGAGACTAGACTATGTATCACTCTTGTTGGTGTGAAAAATCTCCAGACTGGTTCTGGTACTGCAGCAGAATCTCAGAGAGAGACCACAGCTCTTGGTGGGGTAACCATTCAGCTCTTCAACAGGAGAGGGTAAGTTGTTAATTATGTCTCCCCCAGGAGACATATTGTTTTTGCCCTGTCCGTCCGTCCTTCCGTCCGTCCGTCCTTCCGTCCGTCCGTCCGTACGTCACACTTCATTTTCGAGCAATAACTGGAGAACCTAGAACCTTCAATCTTCATAGGGTTGTAGGGCTTCTGGAGTAGACGACCCCTATAGATTTTGGGGTCACTCCATCAAAGGTCAAGGTCACAGGGGCCTGAACATTGAAAACCATTTCCGTTTAATAACTAGAGAACCACTTGACCCAGAATGTTGAAACTTCATAGGATGATTGATCATGAAGAGTAGATGACCCCTATTGATTTTGGGGTCACTCCGTCAAAGGTCAAGGTCACAGGGGCCTAAACATTGAAAACCATTTCCGATCAATAACTAGAGAACCACTTGACCCAGAATGTTGAAACTTCATAGGATGATTGGCCATGAAGAGTAGATGACCCCTATTGATTTTGGGGTCACTCCATCAAAGGTCAAGGTCACAGGGGCCTGAACATGAAAAATCGTTTCCGATCAATAACTAGAGAACCACTTGACCCAGAATGTTGAAACTTCATAGGATGATTGTACATGCAAAGTAGATGACCCCTATCGATTTTGGGGTCACTCCATTAAAGGTCAAGGTCACAGGGGCCTGAACATTGAAAACCATTTCCGGTCAATAACTTGAGAACCACTTGACCTAGAATGTTGAAACTTAATAGGATGATTGGTCATGCAGAGTAGATAACCCCTAACGATTTTGGGGTCACTCTGTGAAAGGTCAAGGTCACAGGGGCCTGAACATTGAAAACCATTTCCGGTCAGTAACTTGAGAACCACTTGACCCAGAATGATGAAACTTCATAGGATGATTGGTCATGCAGAGTAGACGACCCCTAACGATTTTAGGATCACTCTGTTAAAGGTCAAGGCCACAGGGGCCTGAACATGGAAAACCATTTCCAATCAGTAACTTGAGAACCTCTCGACCCAGAATGTTGAAACTTCATAGGATGATTGTTCATGCAGAGTAAATGACCCCTATTGTTTTTGGGGTCACTCCGTTAAAGGTCAAGGACACAGAGGCCTGAACATTGACAACCAGTTCCGATCAATAACTTGAGAACCACTTGACCCAGAATGTTGAAACTTCATAGGATGATTGAACATGCAGAGTAGATGACCCCTATTGATTTTGGGGTCAGTCTATTAAAGGTCAAGGTCACAGTGGCCTGTTTATGTAAAATCATTTTTTGGAAATAACTTGAGAACCACTTGACCTACTGTGTTGAAACTTAATAGGATGATTGGACATGCAGAGTAGATGACCCCTATTTATTTTGAGGTCACTTGATCAAAGGTCAAGGTCACAGGAGCCTGAACAGTGACTTGAGAACCACTAGGCCAAGAGTATTGAAATTTAGCGGGATGACTGGACATGCCAAGTAGATGATCCCTACTGCAGCCAACCATCAGTGTCTCTTTGACTTTCGCTCCTGACCCCTATTGACTTCTTGCCTATAGGACTTTGCATTGGGGGAGACATGCGCTTTTTCACAAAAGCATTTTCTAGTTCTTAATCTTTTATCTGTAGGAGACATGTTGTTTTTAGTGTGGCAGTCTGTTTGTAATGAAATAGTGTTGCCTCATATCTTGCATGTAGTATCTCCTTTTTAAGTGACTTTGCACAAATGTTTGTCACAAGCAAATAACATGCAGAGGGCAAGTTATAGCAATATTGACTTGAGGTCAAGGTCATGCAGTGAGATAAAAGGTCAAATAGGAATTACATGCTCACTCCTCTTGAACATTTTTTAAAATTACTTTGTGTAAATGTTCTTGACAATGAGACAATGTGAAGAAGACAAATTTCAGTCCTGTGTCAGTGTTCTTGTATTTTAAAGACCATCTATATCATACAATGTTATACAGGTACCTGTTACAAGGCAGTCAGCTTGTGCCACTACAGATGAACTTCGCAGCTGATCCTGTTACACCATTCTGTTCAACATTACAGCCAGATTCAGCTCTCCTACAGGTATCATCAATTCTTAATATTCACATGGATTTCTCATTTTCAGCTGCTTCTTATAGCCTGTCTTTGCTCTCCGATCATTGAGATATTTTATGGCATAGTCAGACTTTGACTAAAGTCGACCTGGCTTGTTTGACATAGTCAGACTTCGACTAAAGTTGACCTGGATTTTACAACATAGACTTTTGACTAAAGTTGACCAGAATTTTATGCCATAGTCAGACTTTGACTAAAGTCAACCTGGATTTTATGCCATAGTCAAGACTTTGACTAAAGTTGCCCTGTAAGCAGAGACCACCTGGTTGTAAAACATTCTGATTGATAAAATCTATAAGAAGATCTTTTGGAAGCCGAGAATGCAACCAAGCAAACTTGTAGCAGATTCTGTTTAATTGAGTCTACAAATGAGAGTTAATGAAATGTGTAACACCCTTCATGCCCCTACCACAGGCTTAAGTGGAATTCTATTATAGCAAAATTTAATGGACCCCCCATGATCCCAAAGGACCAGATGATTTAACAACGCTCAGTCCAACTACTGGGAGATTTTTTTACAGCTTAAAAATTGCTGTGTAATTTCACCTGAAAATGAAAACCTTTTGAAAATAGAGGCTGCTTATGTCAGATTAGCCGAGTACATGCAGCACAAGTCCTTTGTCCTTTATCTCTGATTATGTTAATTGGGAAGAAAAAGTCACAAAATAATTCAGAACCATTGATTATGTTACTTGCAGAGAATAAGTCAGTACCATTGAGGCAAGTGGCTGCTTAATAAGGTGGTTTGAACTGTGAAATTGATATGTAAAATAAAGTATTCTTTTTATGGAATAGATTATCATTAAAAATAAAATGTTTTCTTTTCTTTTTTTGCAGTTTAATTTACCAGACTTTGGAAAGCAGATTGTATTCTCGGAACCTTTGAATATGTCAGACTTGTAAGTTGAACAGCATGTAAATTTTACTTACTGTTTTGTAATAAATTTGAGTTCTGTCCTCAACCAGATGTTAGAAGCCATCCAGCCATCTAGCTGACTTGTGGGTTCTACCAAGGAAGCCACCTGTACCTGAAATAATGGCTGTTTGTGCATGTTGGGTCTTCCTTAATCATGAAAATATCTTCATAGTTTCTACGTCATGCACAATGTGCCTATTTTGCACAACAACGAAGCGACTTTACCAACATAATGATTAACATGTTAGGGGAGGGAGGGGTAGAGGGAAGGGTAAGCCAGTTATGGTTGGCTCATGATTATGACCAAACCTCATGAAGACATTTCATAGATTTTTTTACAGACAGATTTAAAAAAGAAAAAATGGTATATCTGCTTGAGTATATACCCTGATTTCAGTGATCATTGAGGTATGTCATCATGCCAGTTTTCAAGGTATGGTGAGGATAAGTGCATGGCCACTTTGAAATTTGTATTCAAAATGCCATTTAGCCCGCCTGCTTAGCTCAGTAGGTAGAGCATTGGTCTACGGATCGCGGGGTCGTGAGTTTGATCCTCTGGCTGGGCATATGTTCTCCGTGACTATTTGATAAAGAATATTGTGTCTGAAATCATTAGTCCTCCACCTCTGATTCATGTGGGGAAGTTGGCAGTTACTTGCGGAGGAAAAGTTTGTACTGGTACAGAATCCAGGAACACTGGTTAGGTTAACTGCCCGCTGTTACATGACTGAAATACTGTTGAAAAACAGCGTTAAACCCAAAACAAAACAAAAATCAAAATGCCATTTATCCTTTAGTATATAATACTACATACAGGTAATAAAGAGAGTTTATAGATACTGATTCTCACTTTTTCAGTAAGAAGAAAACATTCATGGATTTGGCACCAGAAGTACGGGAAGAAATCCAGGAAGTGATGAAGAAAGATTGTGTCACATCGTATGTATTTTATATCAGTTTTAGAATAATAGGAGGATGAAATAGAAAACAAATATTAAACTTTTGACCTTTTGAAAGAGTAACTGATTCAGAGTCATTCATTGGCACATCCCAAGTTCAGTGTAATTACCAAATGCAATGCAGGTAGAAGAATTTTGTCTCTTAATATGCATACCATCAAAATGTCATTACTTTCAAAACCTATTCTTTAAATTGTTGTAAGATTTCTCAAGATTTCTTTGAATTACAGTGTTAGTTATTTGAAAGTAAATCAAATGTTAAATCAGATGTGATTTTTACTTTTTGCATGAAATATTGAGCATACATGTCATACGTCCCGGATTGTCCGGGATTGTCCCGGAAATCACATACTCGTCCCGGTGTCCCGGACAGTGTTGAAATGTCCCGGAAAATTAAAAATACAGAAAAACAAAACTAACCCCCCAAAAAACTAGTTTTTTTTGGCCTATAAATTGTTGAATTTTACATGAATAAAACACAATAAACAGTCACCGGGGTCACATTGTTTATTCCTAATTATCCAATAATCAGTTTCATGCCCTTGAGCGGGACACATGTTGATTAAGCTAGCTCCGATCACCACTCATATTGCAATCAATAACAGTTTTATGATAATTTAATATTAGGAACAATAGCCGAAAATCTCGTTGTTGTTAGCACGTAGGCGGTGAAGCTACATGTAGCCTTGATTGGAAGAAATGGCTAATAACGGTCAATTAAACAATAATTATTTTAAAAGGTTGTAATCTTTCAAAATGTAGATTGTCACACATATTCTTAATTAAACTTTTGACTATTGAATGCCTTTGTCGGCCGATCCTTGAAAATTGACCCAACCCGAAATATTTTATATCGATTTTATCTACAAGATTTATTTCATTCCTCTGAGGATTCCATTTTATTAATGATTAGGTAAACTTTTAAGCTTTAAAAAGATACCAAATAAGCTGGATTCAAAATCACGATGACCAGGTTAATTCTTCGTATATAGCAAGTCTCCCAATTCAGTTCACCTCGGTAACGCAACCAATTCACGTGCCGAACTATAGACATAAATTACCCTATTTACCTCCCTTAGAAAGCTAGACGACATTTGCAACAAATTATTCCTAAGCGAGGGAACAATGTTTATCTCCGGAAACTGCATATAATTTTATGATATTTATGCATGAAACAGACGAATACTAATGTCATGGTGTATGTCCCGGACAAAGGGTAAAAATCCCGGAAATTTTAACTCAGAATCCCGGAAAGGTCCGGAAAAATTATGGCATGTATGTATTGAGAGTCAATAAGATTTAAATTTACAACATAATTTATAACATTTTTTACAGATGTACAGGAGATCAGTTAGAGATCTTATGGAATTATCGTCAAAATCTTCATGACTACCCGGGCTTGTTGCCATGGATACTACAGGCAGCCCCAGGCTGGGACTGGGCGTGTCTTCCAGAAATATATGCCCAGATTAAACAATGGTCTACATTACAACCCATGCAGTCATTAGAGCTTCTCCTTCCACAGTAATTTTTTTATTCAATATTAATGTAGCACAGTTTTAACCCTTAGCCTTTTCAATTTGTGTTTATACATAGGACATTTTTCTCCCCTTGATCGACTAGTTTTTGCGATGTTGTCGTATCATGAAATGTATTTTTTTTTGTTTGTTTAAATCTTATTGTCTTCACTGGCTTGTCAGTATAAGATACAACTGTAGAAACAGTTTATACAAATGCCCCTATTTCCTTAACTTTTCCATTTAAATTTTTCAACAAGAAAACTTTCTAGAAGCTATAAAAGGATTGTGTGGTATTGCAACATATTTAAAATGAAGTGAACTTTGATTTTTATTAAATAATAAATTTTGCAACTGTTATATGTTTTTATAAACCAGGTACCCGGATATGAAAGTACGGTCCTTTGCTGTTGATTGTTTGAGAATGATGCCAACAGATGATCTCATTGCATTTATACCTCAACTTATACAGGTAATAGAAATATTACACTGATGATATTGCATTTATACCTCAACTTATACAGGTAATAGAAATATTACACTGATGATCTCATTGCATTTATGCCTTGACTTACACAGGTAATAGAAATATTACACAGATGATCTCATTGTATTTATACCCCAACTCAACAGGTAATAGAAATATTACACAGATGATCTCATTGTATTTATACCCCAACTCAACAGGTAATAGAAATATTACACAGATGATCTCATTGTATTTATACTTTGACTTTTAATACACAGGTAATAGAAATTCATATTGATGATTTCATTGCATTTATGCCTTGATTTATACAGATAATAGAAATTTCATATTGATGATTTTGCATTTATACCTTGACTTACACAGATAATAAAAATTTCATATTGAGAATTTCATATTGATGATTTCATTGCATTTGTACCTTGATTGCACAGATGATAGTAATTTCATATTGATGATTTCATTGCATTTATGCCTTGATTTATACAGATAATAGAAATTTCATTACAGACAGTCTCAATGCATTTATACCTCAATATATACAAGAGATAAAACATACAAATATTTTTGTAGCATCTATATGCTGTCATTTTCTTTTTCTGACAAGGCAATATATATATTCTGATTTGGGGCTGAACACTTTGGTTTGTAGGTTAAGGGCAAACATAATCTTGATTTAGACCTTACCCAGATAATAATTTGTTTGGGATAACATTGTATTTATACTTTAATTGACACTGGTGATTAAAAAGACCAGGCAGGATGAACATTTGAGTCACAAAACATACACCCTGCCATTATTTTAGGTACCAGAGTAAATGCTTATAAACATTTAGAATGTTTTATAGACTTTTTACTGTAATTCATACGTTTCATTGCATTTATCTCAGTTTATACTGGTAGCTGGGATCTATATGACCTTATTCCTAAACTCAGAAAAGGGAGTTGAAAAGAAACTAAATACATAATTTTAGTAATTTCACTGATAGTATACCTCTATACATACAAATGACTTGTACATGATCTCATAGACTTCATTTTACAATTGTAATAGCTGTAATTTGGAGATGATCTCAATAAATTTATATCTCTACATAAAGTGAGGTTTGCAGAGTAGACCATGCTTAGGGAAATTGAAGAGAAATATTTTTATGACGAAAAATAGGATCCAGTATTTTTTATTTTTGTTGTGTGACCAAGAAATGTTACTTTCTGTTTTTGTTCAAATAATTTTAGGCCTTGAAATATGAAAGCTATCACAGTTCTCCATTGGCTCGATTAATGCTGGAACAATCATGTAGAAGTGTTAGATTTGCCCATCAATTCTTCTGGTGAGTTTTCAAACAATTTTAAATATTAACCTTTGAGTAAGCATTTGAGAAGAAAATCCCCATGTGTGGTTAGAAATTTCAACTAAAAATGAGCCGTGCCATGAGAAAATCAACATAGTGGGTTTGCGACCAGCATGGATCCAGACCAGCCTGCGCATCCGCGCAGTCTGGTCAGGATCCATGCTGTTCGCTAATGGTTTCTCTAATTGCATTAGGCTTTAAAAGCGAACAGCATGGATCCTGACCAGACTGCACGGATGCGCAGGCTGGTCTGGATCCATGCTGGTCGCACACCCATTATGTTGGTTTTCTCATGGCACGGCTCAAATGTTGTTTTGTCTAACTTTGTTTTGCTTTAGGAACACATATATGAATAAAATTTTATAAAAGTTCACTTTTGCATAGTCAGTTTTTAAACAAATTTTACACAGGAGACACTTACTGAAATACATAACAAAAGTCCTGCATGAACCAATAAAAATTATGAAGTCTCATATTCTGTGTTGATTGTTATGTTGATATACTGTGTGCTACAGGTTGTTGAAAGGAGCGACACAAGATAGTCAGTATAAGAGAAGATATGAGTTAATGTTTGTAGCCCTTGTCAGTGTAGCAGGGGAGGCGTTATATCAGGAGTTTATGAAACAAGAAGAGATTGTCAAAGTACTTCAGACCACAGCTGAACGTGTACAGCAGGCTAAAGGCAGCGAGAAAGAGGTAATTGATAATTGGTTAAAGCTTGCGATGCAGCATTTTGCACTGCATTATAGTTCCTTTGTTTTGTTATACATACAAACCTGGTTGATAAGTTTTCTTGATGGTTAATTATCAGTTCACGGGCTTGATCTCAGGGTGGGGTCAGTGCTCTAAGATGATTTTAGTGAAAACAATATTCAGAAAATGTCATTTTTCTCTTGATTCATAAGAAGGTCAGTTGCTTTTGGCCCTTCTCTGATACATACAAGAAAGTTCTCAGTTGCTTTTTCAGAAAATGTACTTGTGTGAAAGTTTGAAAAACTGGTTTGTACAGAACTGAAATATTGTTGAAAATCACATTTCCTGAATAAAATGAAGAAACAGATTACTGGTTTCATTCTTTTCATTGATGTTTGTGCAGTCTTAATTTTTATACACAGACAGCAAGATATAACTTCATTTGTTTTCAGAATACTCTGCGAAAAAATTTGGAAATCCTTTATGAGATATATGAGAACAAACACAAAGTATTGCTTCCACATAATCCAGGCTATGAGGTTTCAGGAATTGAAATGAATGTAAGTATTACAGTAGAATGATTTGCCCTTCTCAATTTTAGGTAGGGTAAACATTTTAATTGTTCTTTAGTACTCAGAGTATCACATAAAATATTTATCTTACATAGAGAAATGATAAAAATTTGAAAATCTGTGCATAAGACCACACGAGAGAGCAAGGTTGTTGTTTCGATTAGCAGGTGGATTCACACTGCAAATGTTCCAATTTGTGATCTTTAAAATCATATGGTGTCTGTTAAGGGGTGGCCAGTAGCTAAAATTTGACTGTATTTGTATTAAACACACCCTCCATAGAAGAAACACCTCTGCCAAAGCAGGTATTTTTCTCTACACAAGCTCAAATTTATTATCCCCCGCCGATGAAATCGGGAGGGGGGTATTGAAATGGCGTCCGTCCGTCAGTCCGTCCGTCCGTCCGTCCGTCCGTCCGCAGCCATTTCTCAGTAACTACTTGGTAGAATTTCATGAAACTTGAAATAAACATGAACCAACATACTGCGATGATGCCCGTCAAGTTTTTTTTTTGATTGGTCAATTTCCCTCAGAGTTATTGCCCTTGATTTAATAAAAAATGTCCGTTTGCAGCCATTTCTCAGTAACTAACAGGTAGAATTTCATCAAATTTGAAATAGACTTGAACCAAGATACTGTGCTGATGCCCGTCAAGTTTTTTTTTTGATAGGTCAATTTCCCTCAGAGTTATTGCCCTTGATTTAATAAAAAATGTCCGTCTGCAGCCATTTCTCAGTAACTAACAGGTAGAATTTCATCAAATTTGAAATAGACATGAACCAAGATACTGTGCTGATGCCCGTCAAGTTTTTTTTTTGATAGGTCAATTTCCGTCAGAGTTATTGCCCTTGATTTAATGAAAAATGTCCGTCTGCAGCCATTTCTCAGTAACTAGCAGGTAGAATTTCATCAAACTTGAAACAGACATGAACCAAGATACTGCGACGATGCCCTTCAAGTTTTTTTTCGATTGGTCAATTTTCCATATAGTTATTGCCCTTTAATTGTTTAAAAATCCACAGATCTGTACATAACAAACCAACCAATTGGAAGAATTTCATTAAACTTCTTTCATTCTTTTCCATGAACATTTATTATAAACATGTGATGTTGTGTACCTACACCTGGTCACCACCTTACCTTGGTCCCCCCCCCCCCACCTTCCATTTTTTTTTTTTTTTTTTTTTTTTTTTTTTTTTTTTTTTTTTTCATTTTTCATTTTCTATCAATATTTATAATCAACATGTAAACTGTTGTATCCTCACCCCCCCCCCCCCAGCCCCACCCAAACAAACCATTCATTTTCTTTTAATTTGATTTTGACTAATGAAATTGTTTGCTTCTTGGTAACATTTTTAACTTTTTGCTGGATATATTTTTTTGCCATTCATCAACTCTGACCCTTTCGGCGGGGGATTCCAATTCATCGAATTTGCTCGTAGTAAACTTGTAATTTCAGAGAAACAGCTACAGCAAAACACATTCTGGTCTTCCCAGCAATGTTGCTATAGAGAAATTGCACTGTATTTTGAAAGCATTCCACTGCATTTTATTAGCTCATCTGTCACGTAGTGACAGGGTGAACTTTTGTGATCACCCTTCGTCCGTCGTCCGTCCGTCCACAATTTCCTTGTGAACACGATAGAGACCACATTTTGTATTTGATTTTAATCAAACTTGCAATCAACTTGTATGGGCATAATATCTCGGTTCCTTTCGAAAACTGGCCAGATCCCATCATGGGTTCCAGAGTTATGGCCCCTTAGAGGGCCAAAATTTGCCAGTTTTGGCTTGTGAACACGATAGAGACCACATTTGCAATCAGCTTTAATAAAACTTGCACACAAGTTGTACTGGCATAATATCTCAGTTCCTTTCGAAAACTGGCCGGATCCCATCATGGGTTTCAGAGTTATGGCCCCTTAAAGGGCCGAAATTTGCTATTTTTTTGCTTGTGAACATGATAGAGACAACATTTTGCAATCAACTTTAATCAAACTTGCACACAAGTTGTACTGGCATAATATCTCAGTTCCTTTCAAAAACTGGCCGGATCCCATCATGGGTTTCAGAGTTATGGCCCCTTAAAGGGCCAAAATTTGCTATTTTTTGCTTGTGAACATGATAGAGACAACATTTTGCAATCAACTTTCATCAAACTTGCACACAACTTGTATTGGCATAATATCTCAGTTCCTTTTGAAAACTGGCCAGATCCCATCATGGATTCCAGAGTTATGGCCCCTTAAAAGGCCAAAATTTGCTATTTTTGGCTTGTGCAGTCATATAGAAACTTCATTTATGGTTTGATTTGATACAAACTTGCAAAATATTTTCAACAACAATAAATTTTGGATTACATGATGAATCTGTCAGATCCAAACATAGGTTCTGGAGTTATTTTATATCTGATTACCTCCCCTGATTCTAATCAAAATGAATTTGTATCAGTAAGCACTTATAGGACTCATTTGAAATTTTATTATTGTCATTAGTTGGAATAAGACAATCAGGGTAGATAACTGGACTGATTTATGTCAAATTACTTCCCTTTATTTCAAATTAAAATGGGTATATCTCTGTAACTAATGAAGATACTGATCTGAAATTTCATTTATGACATCAGATGGACTTGGACAATCAGTGAAGATACATATTGACTGAATTTATGTTAAAATACCTCCCTTTATCTTTTATGTAAACGAATATACCTAGCAGCTTCTAATGAGATTGGTTTGAAACATTATTTATGTCTTCCATGGTAAGAAATTTCTACTTTTACTTACTTTTCTAACATATTGTTGTAAAGGCTTGTACTCTTTACCTTCTACATGCATATACCAATGTATGATTACCTCCCCTGATTTTAATAAAAATGGGTTTATCTCAGTAAGTATTTATAGGACTTATTTGAAATTTCATTATTGTCATTTGTTGGACTCAGACAATCAGGGTAGATAACTATGGACTGATTTTATGTCAAATTACCTCCCTTTGTTTCAAATTAAAATGGGTGTGTCTCAGTAACCAATGAAGATACTGATTTGAAATGTCATTTATGCCATCAGATGGACTCGAACAATAAGGGTAGATAACTTTTGACTGAATTTATGACAAATTACCTCCTTTTATTTTATGTAAATGAATATACCTCGGCAGCATCTAATGAGATTGGTTTTAAATGTTATTTAAGTCTTCCAGGGTAATGAATAGTCATGCTAGTACAAAAATGCAGCATTTGAACCAAACTATGTATGGTGATTGGCTATGACTAGCATGTGATCCATAGGTCAAAAGGGACTGTTACAAGAAAATATTTATCCTGATGATATTTAAAGTGTATGCCTATGTGATCTATGTCAAAACTTGATCTTATCATTAAGAGCAATGTTACTCAGGTGAGCGATATAGGGCCATCATGGCCCTCTTGTCCTTACAAAGTACAGATTTGTACTGGACAGGAATAATTGGTGGGGAAATCCACTTAACACAAAATTCTCTGTCTTTTATGGAAAATATGTGAACAAGATGCCTTATTTACTTTCAACCTGATTTATTTTCATTTTCAGTCGTGTTCATTTTTCACCTCAAATGCCGTCCCCTTGAAACTTGTGTTCAAGAATGCTACAGAGAACGTTGGCCCAGTGTATGCAATGTTTAAGGTTGGTGACGACCTGCGGCAGGATATGATGACCATGCAGGTGGTTCAGATAATGGATCACCTATGGCTGAAGGAAGGACTTGATCTAAAGATGATAACATTCAGTTGCCTGCCAACAGGTCCAAGAAGAGGTACCTTCAAATCATTAATATTTGCAAGGGATTAGGAGAGGGGCTTATTTTTGTGTGTTTCAGTGTCAGTCCAGGAAATGTACATGCAAAGAATGAACATTCTTGTTTATTTTGTCTTTGAACCTTTAAAATAGCTGTTTTGTTAATATCAAGATGGACTTTAATTTTGAATTAGCAAAGTGACGGTCTTTAGATATTCATATGTAAAGAAAAACCAAAATTTACAGTGAAGACAGAGCCTCTGCTTTCTTGCAAAATCAAGCTTGACCAGTTTCTTGTTAAATTGACCTTGCCAGCTTAACTAATTCAGTCAGTTGTCTAGTTCCCTACAGGTTGTACTTCTGTCCAGTCATTTGTTGTCAACCTAGCCTAGAGGATAACAAATACTTTTTTACTGATGCAGTTTTTTCTATCTGTGCAGGATTCATTGAAATTATAACTGAATCAGACACCTTGCGAAAGATCCAGGTAATGTCAGGGGTCACAGGGTCGTTTAAGGATCGTGTGATCAAAGACTGGCTTCAGAAGCATAACCCCACTGAATTGGACTATCAGAAGGTGAGGCAGGTTTGACATGAGGCAATGTATCTTGAAAAAAAGTAGCAGGAGTTGCCAGTGTTTCTTGTATTGTGTTCATTTGAAGTTATTATTGTAGCCTTAGTACTCAGAATGTAGTGTTGTTTGCTTTGACGTTTGCAAATGGAGTTGAAATTTTAATCAAAACTTGAAGCAGACAACAAAGCCACACATCTTGCTGCTTTCACAGTAATAAAGTGTTGACTAAACAGGTTGTATACTGGAAAACAGATAAAATTATATTACAATAAGTATTTTCATGAATGTTTTCAGAATGTACAGAAAAACATATGCAGGTTACTGTATAATAACATGTATGTTGGAAGTACGAAATAGATATAGTTTGTGCATTTTCAGGTTGGAGAGTTGCATAGCCACATGTTTTTGTGCCCCCCATTGAGTGGTGAGGGCATATAGACTTCGCTCTTGTCCGTCCGTCCGTCCGAAGTTCGTGACGCGCCTAGTTCAAAAAGTATTTGATATAAATTGATGAAACCTTGCGTGAGTCTTTATCATGATATGAACTTGTGCACCTTCTATTTTTCGTCTGGCTCCGCCCCCTAATTTTAGAGTTATGGCCCCTGAAATAGTCAAAAATGCACATTTTCACCTTGTGACACGCCTAGCTCAAAAAGTATTTGATATAAATTGATGAAACCTTGCGTGAGTCTTTATCATGATATGAACTTGCGCACCTATTTTTCTTCTGGCTCCGCCACTTATTTTTAGAGTTATGGCCCCTGAAATAGACAAAAATGCACATTTTCACCTTGTGACACGCCTAGCTCAAAAAGTATTTGACATAAATGGATGAAACCTTGCATGAGTCTTTATCAAGATATGAACTTACGCACCTCCTATTTTTCATCTGGCTCCGCCCCTTATTTTTAGAGTTATGGCCCCTGAAATAGTCAGAAATGCACATTTTCACCTTGTGACATGCCTAGCTCAAAAAGTATTTGATATAGATTCATGAAACCTTGCATGAGTCTTAATCATGATATGAACTTGCGCATCTCCTATTTTTAATCTGGGTCCGTGCCCTATTTCTAGATTTATGGCCCCTGAAATAGTCTAAAATGCACATTTTCACCTAATTATGTGCCTCACTCAGAAAGTATTTAATGTAAATTCATGAAACCTTTCTTGAGTCTTTATCATAATGTGACCTTGCACACTTGCCATTCTTCTTGAGAATTTTAGCATTTATTACAGAGTTATGGCCCATGAAAAAGCCAAAATAGTGGATTTTTTGTTTGTGATGCTCATAGCTCAAAAAGTATATGGTATAGAATAATAAGACATTAAAACTGCAAACATTTGAATTATTTCCCCATATGTGTGACAAATGTACCAGTGGGGGCACACCCTGTGTCCTACAGACACATTCTAGGTGGAGTATGTGATTTACAAAAAGAATTAACCCTTAGCCTGCTTAATTTTTAAAATGGACTGGTCCATCATTCAATTTGGGCAGTACCTCTTATTATTTAGAGTGGTGTTCACCTAAAATTTACTGACTGAATAGCGAACAGTGCAGACCATGATCACGTGCAGGCTGATCTTGGTCTGCATGGTCGCAAAGGCAGAATCACTTGCCCCCAGCAGGCTAAAGGTTAAGATAATTTTCGTGTTTGTTACCAGACAGTGCAAAACTTTGCATGGTCATGCACAGGCTACCACTATGCCACATACCATGTGTTGAGATGGGAGTGTGTGATAGACATAATTATAAGAAATAATTTCTGTATATTGTTTCGGGTTGTAGAGAGCTATTACACATTCAAGATTTAAATAATTATCATATGTCATATATGCTTGCAGGCAGTAGAGAACTTCACACGATCATGTGCAGGTTATTGTGTAGCCACATATGTGTTGGGAGTATGTGACAGACACAATGACAACATAATGGTAAAACAGACTGGTCATCTCTTCCATATTGACTTCAACAAAATACTTGGTGATGCTCAAATGTTTGGAAATATTAAAAGGTATTTATAAAGTGCTGTGGTATTTAGTTGATATTAGGGGAAATTGAGAAGTTTGAAATGTTATAAATGCAACTGTATATATATTACATAATATATATGTATATAAATATTTATTGCTTTAGCTTTTAAAATATATAATTTTTAGCTCACCTGAGCACAAAGTGCTCATGGTGGGGTATTGTGATCATGCTGTGTTCGTCGTTTGTCATGCGTGCATGCGTCTGGTTGTCTGTTTGTTTAAAATTTTCAAGCTTGTCTGATCTTTAAAGAAATGTAAGAGGTATTGTCAGCTTTAATATATTGTTATCAGCTTTGGAATAGGTTAACATTTTAGCTAAGGTCCACCATTTTTTGAAAACTATAAGAGCTATAGTTATGAAACCTTGTACATTTATTTATCATCATTATATATGTGGAGAACAAGAACCATAGCTCGCACTTGCATTTTGTCAGAATTATAACCCTTTATGTACTTCTAGACATGGAATTCCATGGGTAAATTTTTAGCTCGACTATTCAAAAAATAGTCTAGCTATTCTACTCACCCTGGCGTCGGCGTCGCACCTTGGTTAAGTTTTTGCATGCAAGTACATACAGCTATCATTTAAAGGCATATAGCTTTGAAACTTATTTTTTCTTTTTCTAGGTCAATTACCAACCTCACTGGGTCAAGTTCCATAACTCTGACATGTATTTTGAGCAAATTATGCCCCCTTTTGGACTTAGAAAATTCTGGTTAAAGTTTTACATGCAAGTTACTGTCTCCAAAACTTATGCAGATATTGAATTGAAACTTCACGTGTCTTCGGGGTTTTAAAACTAGTTGATAGCACCAAGTCCCATAACTCTGACCTGCATTTTAGCCAAATTATGCCCTATTTTGGACTTAGAAAATTCTGGTTAAAGTTTTGCATGCAAGTACATACAGCTATTACCAAAAGGCATATAGATTTGAAACTTAATTTTTCTTTTTCTAGATCAATTACCAACCTCACTGGGTCAAGTCCCATAACTCTGACATGTATGTCCCCTTTTGGACTTAGAAAATCCTGGTTAAAGTTTTACATGCAAGTTACTGTCTCCAAAGCTAATGCAGATTTTGAATTGAAACTTCACATGTGTCTTTGGGGTTATAAAACTAGTTGATAGCATCAAGTCCCATAACTCTGACCTTCATTTTAGCCAAATTATGCCCCCTTTGGACTTAGAAAATCCTGGTTAAAGTTTTGCTTGCAAGTACATTCAGCTATTACTTAAAGGCATATAGATTTGAAACTTATTTTTTCATTTTCTAGATCAATTACCAACCTCACTGGGTCAAGTCCCATAACTCTGACATGTATTTTTGGCAAATTATGCCCCCTTTTGGACTTAAAAAAATTCTGGTTAAAGTTTTACATGCAAGTTACTATCTCTAAAACTAATGCAGATATTGAATTGAAACTTCACGTGTATCATTGGGGTTATAAAACTAGTTGATAGCATCAAGTCCCATAACTCTGACCTGCATTTTGGCCAAATTATGCCCCCCTTTGGACTTAGAAAATCCTGGTTAAAGTTTTGCGTGCAAGTACATACAGCTATAACTTAAAGGCATATAGATTTAAAACTTATTTTTTCTTTTTCTAGATCAATTACCAACCTCACTGGATCAAGTCCCATAAGTCTGACATGTATTTTGGGCAAATTATGCCCCCTTTTGGACTTAGAAAATTCTGGTTAAAGTTTTGCGTGCAAGTTACTATCTGCACAACAAATGCAGATATTAAATTGAAACTTCACATGTGCCTTCGGGGTTATAAAAGGAGTTGATTGCATCAAGTCCCATAACTCTGACATGCATTTTGGTCAAATTATGTCCCCTTTGAAACTTAAAACTTCTGGTTAAAGTTTAGCAATGCAGGTACTGGATTGAAACTCTTTAGATATTTTAATATTTTGGGTAATATTTTCCTGCTTCTGGGACAATATTTTGAATAGTCAAGCATTGGCTGTCTTACGGACAGCTCTTGTTATTGCTATGTATGACTTGGAGATATTTGTGATGATTGTGTTTATGTCACATTTTCATCGGTACATTGTTACCTTACAGAGATCGTGTGAAATTTGTGCTGACGTCAGATATGGCATATGTAATAAATGATGGTGATCGACAGAGTGATCGATTCCAGCACTTCATTGATATGTGTGTTCAAGCATTTAACATTTTACGTAAACATGCCAACTTGTTTATCAATTTATTTTCATTGGTAAGTTTTGATTACATTTTTAAATGCTGTGCAGTTTTGATAATAAAGTGACAAAATCCTGTTGTTATAAAATCAGTTCATGTTATATAAAAAGTTAACATAGTGTGCAAATCCTTGATATTTTTTGTATGGAGAAGTTAAATTCTGTCAGAGTTTTCTTAAAGTTATTGCTGTCTTAACAGAAAAATTTTGCTTTGGATATTTTAAATTTTTTTGAGGTGGTACAAAATCACATTTCAGTTCTCTTTTGACAGATGTTACGTTCGGGTATACCAGGTATAACAGAGAAAGGTGTAGAGTTTGTTCAGAGGGCACTTTTACCCGGTCTCACTGATACACAAGCTACAGCAATGTTCACCAGGTCTGTTCCTTTTCCATATTATTAAGTGTAGTTTTGTTTAAATTGCTTGCAACTCTTCACTGTTGATTCAAGCCTTGCAAAGTTTCAGTTCTTGGAGGTTTGCTTAAGGTGCCAAAACAAAGCTTGCTTTTGTTTTAATTATAACACAGAAGAAAGGACTCTTAAAGATGTATCTTCACCAGTTTTAGGGCCTTTTTGATGTAAATAAGCTGTCAATAAGCAGCACAAATAATTTGGATCTGGTATCAGTGGAACTATTTATACCTCTAGATGTAAACAAAAGTTTGAGTAAATTAAAGAAGACTTGCATTATTCGAGAAATCCAGTTTACAGTATGGTAGTTCTTCCGACATTTCCAGTCATGACAAATGGGTGGCACCTATGATTTTCCTCAGTTGGTTATGTTGGATAGATGCATGTTGAGCTGAGGTGTCATTGTACCATCAAAACCAGCTGAAAATTTCTGAATCACACAGTTTTGCTGGAAAACTTCTATCTAATCTTTTGTGACTGTCAAATCAAAGCAGGTGAACAGTGTGATCCATGTTTTGGTTCATTTGAAAAGTATTACACAGTTTGGTCCTTTAATGGCAAAAAAAGTATTTGGTTAAGAAAAGCAAATATTGCTTTTGAGTTAAGCTTTTGCTCTTAAACACTTTTCAGAGAAAAACTAGATTGGCATTGGCTTGGAAAGGTATAGTTTATTCTTTTTAGCTTAACATTAAAGAAAGATATACATGTATTGCAGGATGATTCAAGAGAGTCTAAGTGCCAAGTCTACACAGTTCAACTTCTTTATACATAATTTGGCTCAAATGAAATTTTCTAGTCACAACGAGGGCGCTCTTCTCTCCTTTGTTCCAAAAGTTTATAGGTAAGTATGGGTCAAGGGTCCTTTAAGTCAACAGGTTATAGGTTTAAGTCACAAACAAGTTTTATGTTCTTGGTGACGACAGACCAAAGATAGTACCACTGAAGTCATTGTCCTCCACCTGTGATGCATGTGGGGAAGTTGTAAGTTACTCTAGGAAAACATGACAAAACTGTTTAAGGGCACATGTAACACTGTTGGAGGAAACATGCTAAAGCTGTTGGGGAACAGCATGCTAACACTGTTGGGGGCCAACATGCTAATACTATTTGAGACCACATTTGAACACTGTTGGGGAGCATAATGCAACCACTTCTGGGGAGAACATGCTTACAGTGGTAAGGTCGGGAGAACATGCTTACACAGGTAGCATAGGGAGAATGTGCAAACACTGTTGATAGAGGATATGTTAACTGTTGGGGATAACATGCTAAGTTGTAAAGTCACCATATGACCCATGTTTTGTTGGTGCAACTTAAAATCCAACAAACAAAAAATGGAAGTTAAAACAAAATTTGGGGAGAACATTTTAGTGTAACATTTGACTGGATTATGTTTGGTTTTATACTAATTGTATAGTTTGGTACTGCTTACATTATAAGTATTAAGGAAAATCAAAGAAGTATTGTTATCCAAAGACTCTGTTTAATTTTACAATTAATAGTGAATATATGTGTAATGTCAGGGGATATCTAATGTTGGTTTTATTTTTTTTACAGCCAACAGACAGATGGAAAAATTAAATATGTTGAAGTGTTTGGTATCCAGAAAAGATACACTCCAGAGAAACATTATGTAAGCCGTCAAAGAAATTAATAATGTTGTAGTTTGGTTTTCATAGAGCTGGTGCTTGAACGTAACTTAAAAACACTATATTTTGCTATAAGACTGGGGAGTTTATTCATTATTTCATTTTCAAAGTCTTTATTCCGTCTTATATGCAGATCATGAAGTGTTTTTTCCCCCAGTCAATATTGGTCTGAAAATTTATAAAAATTGATGATAATTATATTATTTTGAAATTTCTGTCAATGGGTTTATCTTACATTGCATACCAGAAAAATGATAACTTGTTGAAAACTACTTACAGACAAGCTGAAAATTGCATTGATTATATGGTGTTTTGAAACAGTGTGTTTATGTTAAGTGAAACAGGAAGCAAAATAATGGAATGAAATATGTCTAAACTATTAACCTTATAGACAAGAAAATATGGTATGCAAGTTCAGGACGATTAAAATAATTATCATGGAATGCAGTGTAAAATAAGTGTGGGATAATTTTTTTCTCTATTAACACAGCTTTTGATTTGTAAACTATGAGAGGAAAGGATGACTTAATGCCTAAAAGAAAAACTTGAATGACTGAAACTTGAATTCACTTTTACTTAGGTATGACATTTCCTTAAAAAGATATCTGTCTGTTTCAGATATACACCTTAAAAATTGAGCGGGAAAACCAAAGAGTGCCAACATACATCTTCCGAATATTTTCTGAATTTGTTGAGTTTAGAAATAAACTTGCAGCAGAGTTTCCTCTTGTAAATTGGCCCCCACTTCAAGGGAGGTAAGTGCAGCTGAAAAGTGAGAAGTTAACTGTGCAAAATAGAAAAATTATCACATTTTTAGCTTGACTAATTGGAAGTTTTATAATAGTTGTCGTATAGATGTCACACTTACGCTGGAATGAGCATTTTTGTTACAAAAGTGACATGTTTGCAGGTTTATCCATAACTTCTACAACAAAGCAACATGCAAGTGTTTTGCATCATGAAATAACCTCATATTGGCAGGTTCCTTAACTATGACTTACCTTTTACAAAATTATGCCCCTTTTTGACAGAGAAGGTTTTGCCTGTAAGCTGGTTTCTCACCAATCTTTGGACCAAATTATTTCAATTTCCGTACAAGTCTTGCATCATCAAAGCAGTACAGCAATGTTACATAACTATGACTTACATTTAAACAAAATATGCCCCTTTTTGTATAGTCCTTGTATATTGCTAGTATTTTTGCAAATTTTGAAATGTATGATGGTTTTTCATATGGTGGAGCACACTGCCATTAGACAGTTCTTGCTTCATATAAGAAGTAATGGAATATCTGACAAAATAAAAATAAAAGATTTTTTGTGTGAATACTTTAATGCCTCTTTGCTTTAGCTTGAAATGTTGATTTAATTCATTTGAGCCGTGCCATGAGAAAACCAACATAGTGGGTTTGCGACCAGCATGGATCCAGACCAGCCTGCGCATCTGCGCAGTCTGGTCAGGATCCATGCTGTTCGCTTTTAAAGCCTATTGGAATTGGAGAAACTGTTAGCGAACAGCATGGATCCTGACCAGACTGCGTGGATGCGCAGGCTGGTCTGGATCCATGCTGGTCGCAAACCCATTATGTTGGTTCTCCCATGGCGCGGCTCATTTATTGCTTTTTTGACAGCTTAGGAACTCAACTGTCAACAAGTGTTTGCATTATTTGTGTGTTTTTTTTACAAAAAAAGGCATACCTGTTACATTTTTGTGTGCCACTTGGAGAAGAGGGTTTATTATTTTGCTAGTGTCTGTCTGTCTATTGGTCTGCATGTCTATTGGTTGACACTTTGGTTGCAATCATTAACTAGAGAATACTGTCCTGTCATGGTCAAATTTCATAGAATGTTTGCATGTGGTCAGTAGATGATCACTATTGTTTTTGGGATCAGTAGGCCAGAAGTCAAGGTCACAGTAACCATGAGACTGATCAGTAACTGCAGAATACTTGAGCCTACATTATTCAAACTACACAGGATGATTGTGTGTGTTTACTAAATAGAACCTAATGCTTCTTGGATCATTTGATCAAAGATCAAGGTCACTGACATGACCCAGATACATTTATCAGGCTTTCATTTGGGGCATACATGTTTTACAAACAGCTCTTGTTTTGTTGCAATTTCAGTTTATAAAAGTAGAATCAAAATTTGACAAAAAAGGAGATAGAATTACTCTCAGTTTTATTAAGAATTTATAAAATAGGTACAGGTTGGATAGATATATTTTAAAAGGCAAACATTTTCCTTTAAGCATACAAACTTGCAATTATTTTTGTAAAGAACATGACAATTGTACATTAGTTTGTATTAGGAGAGGCTGAGGATGAAATTCCATGCTTAAGTTGGTATTATGGTCCAGTAATCTTCTAGGATAATAAATTAAAGATGATAATTTTTAGCTCCACTATACGAAGTATATCGAGAGCTATCCTACTAAACCCGGCGTCGGCATCTTGGTTAAATTTTTTTTACACTTTCTCTTTTTTCTTCTTATCTCTGTAATTACTTGATGGATTTGTTTCAAACTTAAAAGAGTTATTCCTCATCATCACCCACATCATAAGGCACAAGGGCCATAACTCACACACCAATATTTCATGAATTATCCCCCCTTTTTACTTAGTATTTCAGGTTAAAGTTTTGATGCACTTTCACTCCATCTTAGTTATTACTAAATGGATTTGATTCAAACTGAAAGTAGTTGTGCCACATCATCTCCCACATCATATGACACAAGGTCCATAACTCTGGTACCAATATTTAATGAATTATCCCCCACTTTTACTTAGAATTTCAGGTTAAATTTTTGATGCACTTTCACTCTATCTCAGTTATTACTAAATGGATTTGATTCAAACTTAAAATAATTGTTCAACATCATCACTCACATCATATGACACAAGAGCCATAACTCTTGCACCAATATTTGATGAATTATCTCCCCTTATTACTTAGAATTTCAGGTTAAAGTTTTGGTGCACTTTCACTCTATCTCAGTTATTACTAAATGGATTTGATTCAAACTTAAAATAGTTGTTCCACCTTATCACCCACATCATATGACACAAGGTGCATAACTCTGGCACCAAGTTTTCATGAATTATGCCCCCTTTTACTTAGAATTTAAGGTTAATTTTAATGCATTTTCACTATATCTTTGTAATTACTAAATGGATTTGATTCAAACTTGAAGTAGTTGTTCCACACCATCACCCACATCATATGACACAAGGTGTATAACTCTTGCACCAATATTTTATGAATTATGCCCCCTTTTTGCTTAGAATTTTACTTATTTAGTGTTTTGATACACTTTATCTCTCTTATAACTTAATATTTTTGAAACAGACTCGAGCTATTGTGCAATATCTTCATCCACCATTGGTGTCATAAAACACTCCAGTGACAGCTCCAGCTTCCACAGATGTGCCCAGTTTCACTATCCAGCATCGAAATAGTCTAGCGCGCTGTCTCCTGTGACAGCTCTTGTTATGCCCCCTTCGAAGAAGGAGGGGTATCTTGTTTTGCAGATGTCTGTCGGTCTGTAGACCAATCCGTTTCCGGATGATAACTCAAGAACGCTTGGGCCTAGGATCATGAAAATTGATAAGGAGGTTGATCATGACCAGCAGATGACCCCTATTGATTTCGAGGTCAGTAGGTCAAAGGTCAAGGTCACAGTGACCCGCAACAGTTAAACGGTTTCCGGACTATAACTAAAGAATGCTTGGGCCTAGGATCATGAATATTGATAGGGAGGTTAATCATGACCAGCAGATGACCCCTATTGATTTTGAGGTCAGTAGATGAAAGGTCAAGGTCACAGGGACCAGGAACAGTTAAACCGTTTCTGGATGATAACTTGAGAATGCTTGGGCCTAGGATCATGAAACTTGATAGGGAGGTTGGTCATGATAAGCAGATGACCCCTATTGATTTTTAGGTCAATATGCCAAAGGTCAAGGTCACAGTGACCCGGAACAGTTAAGCGTCTTTTTGGATGATAACTCAAGAACACTTGGGCCTAGGATCATGAAAGTTGATAGGGAGGCTGGTCATGACCAGCAGATGACCCCTATTGATTTTGAGGTCAGTACGTCAAAGGTCAAGGTCACATTGACCCAGAACAGTAGAACTTTTGTGTACAGTGACCAAATAATTTATGTTCCTTGTGCAATTACTGAATGCATTAAGGGGGGCATTTCGTGTTCTACGAGCTCTTGTTTTTGTAGAAATTTGATATACAGGTACATGTTTATTAAGCTCTGGTAAAACCATTTTTCAAGTTGAAAAATTGGTTAATTTTGTAAAATGAGTACATGTAATGAATCCTTTTTTTAAGATATGGATTTTTATCATTTTCACATATTTAGGTTTTGACTTATCTTTTATAAAATAAACTTACATGCATACTGGGTGTTATGATTTGTACAGGATTAGTTCAGCCCCTGTAGCAAACATCCGCTTTAGATGGTAATTCTGCTTGCATTATACAGTTTATATATGCCTGCTCACTTTGTTCAAAACTATCATAAAACCTTCATTTCTGTTGCTATGGGAATAGATTGACTTCCAGTTCATATCTGATGCAGGATGATTTTCTTCATCCTTAATGTTTCCTGTATTTAAATTTTGGAATGTGTGTATTTCTTTTTTTGTACCTTTGCAATACTTCAGTAGTTTTTGAAATTCAAATGAATTCCTAAATTAACATGAAGCTGAATTTTATGAAAAGCATCAAAAAAATTAGCATGAGAAATATTGTATTTACATGATGAAAAAGAATTGTTAAATTGAAGCAAAAGTACTGATTTAAAAAAAAGGTAGGAATAAAGTTCCTTATTAGTCCACTACCAGTGGAACACCGTAGGGGACTATAGGAATGCCCTCTGTCCGTCTGCAAATCTGGATCCTGCGGTTACTTAAAAAGTATTCTAGCTAGGTGCATAAAACTTGGTATGTGAATAGAGGGCAGTATGTAGATTATGCAAGTACATGACTTATGCTTGTATGTCATAGGTCAAGGTCACTATTGAAAGAGAAGTAAAAATTGTTTCCGCTCCATAACTTTTATATGCATTGATGGATTATCTTAGTGCTACACACAAACGTACCCCATGATGAGACAATGTTTCAACACATGATCTATGTTTGTCGGTTAAAGGTCAAGGTCACTGTTTAAGGTTAAGTAAAAATTTATTAACACTTCATAACTTTTACATGCATTGATTTTCTTACTACTACAAGCAAATGTTCCTTGTGACCAGATAATATGTTGCATACTTGACCTATGCTTGGTGGTCAAAGGTCAATGTCACTATTAAGTTAAAATAAAAATAGTTTTTGTTCCTTAGCTTCTAAATGCAGTTAAAATAAAAAAATAGTTTTTGTTACTTAGCTTCTAAATGCCTTGAAGCATTTCTATATACACTCACACACATGTTCTCCATAAAATGATGTGTTGCTTTTGTTGCTTGCATGACCCATGCGGTCAAAGGTACCATTGAAGGTCAAGTATAAAGCTTTCTGCTCTATAACTTTTAATTGCATTGAAGAATTTTTTTATTACTACACAGAACCTCCAGCATAAACAATACCTTTCTAAAGCATGACCTAATGACCTAGTTTATGGCCCAACTTGGCTCAGTGGTGGACTTTAAAAGCTACACACTTTCAGTGCACATTGTGGTTGTGCTAAAAATAAAAACTGACAGTGTGCTAAAAACTGAAGTACTTTCATGATCTGCTTGTACATTTTTCAAACTTGTGTGTTTATAGAACAGGGGTATCTACAGTTGAAAGGTATGCTTGAAGATTGCAGTGCTTAATGAAGACACGCTTTTTGCCTTAATTGCCTTATGATGATACTAATATGAGTCACGCCAGTGAAAATTATCCTTTATTGTACACTATTATGTAACATTTCTGCTTACTTGATAATAAAGACCAGAATTTTGAATAATGTTTAATTCAATGCAATGAAAAGAATTATATCATCTTGTCAAAATCATACTGTTTTATGACATTAGAAAGAAAATATAAACAAGAGAACTAATTATTTTGCAGACAGGTTTTTCAATTACTGTAAAAGCACATATTTTTGCTGGGTCAAAATTTCGCGAATTTGAAATTTTGAGTATGTTCGCGAGGTTTAATATTCGCGAAATTGTTAAAATGGTATCCTACTTGAATTAGAATTATACTATTGGTGAATATTTATGATAGGATTAATTTTCGTGAGATGTAGGGCCTCGCGAATATATAGCGAAAATTAAACCATTGCGAAACTTTCTGCTTTTACAGTAAACATATTGATCTATACTGACATCAAGAAATAATGTTATATAAACATATTTAATTTACTGGTATAGGTATCGCACAGTAATAAGGCGCTTTGAAATGTAAACAAACAAAACAATAGCATAAATTTAATTCAATACACAATGTTTACGCTGCGAATAGCAATTCCTCGTTGGTCGAGCGGTATTGGTATCCGTCTTAAAATTTTTCGTGGGGAGTTCAATTCCCGGACCCATAAAAAGTATTGTGAAAACTGTATTTAATTTCTTTTTTTTTTCAATACGATTCAAAGAAAACAGCAAAGATTTGTTAATCTAGTACTAACTTGTTCACTAACTTATATAATTATATCATTTCATTGTTAACACGTATTCATTTTTATATATGCTTCATTTTTAATATGATCTAATGTTTTGAGACTTTCGTGAATAAATTAGAAATCAGAGAAAAACAAACTTACACAAAGTATATAAATCAAATACAAAATAAAAAAATGACATATGCAATGTTCGAACCATCAAGACTGTCACTACAAAATGACTACATGTCTATCGACTCAACCTACTGCGCCACCAAGCCAACTATTGATCATACTTTCAATATCTTTCCTTTTAAAAGAGATTGCTAAGTAGTGATTGTTTATTTACATGATGCTAAAAATAGAAACGCCATAATACTGTGCGGTACTTATAGTAAGTGTGTAACAAAATAAATAATGATTTCTGAATACAGTAAAACTGGTCCTTAAAGATCACATTTAAGAGAGTTAGTAGTGGTCTTCATATGCAGATGATATTTATTTAGAGGTTAAAGTACAGTTTTTCAATGTGAAATGAAACTGGTGGTTTTAGAACTTAGTGGCTTGTTAACAGGTGTTCTGTTTTTGCTGTGACTATTTTTACTGCAGTTATGGCCCTTTGATAGTTTTGCTATATAGAATATAGAGAAAAATCTTGTGTGTCCAACTCCTCAAAGACTATTGAAAGGATATGCTTGAAAGTTTCACAGATGAAGAAACTTGATGTGAAGATGACCATAAATAATGGACCTTTTTCTGTGCTTTTTTTAGCTCACCTGAGCCAAAGGCTCATGATGAGCTTTTGTGACCGCTCAATGCCCGTCGTCAGTCGTGCGTCCTGCGTCCGTCAACATTTTCTAAAAAAATCTTCTTCTTAAAAACCACTGGGTAGAATTACACTAAACTTCACTGGAATGATCCTTGGGTGGCCCCCTTTCAAAATTGTTTAAAGAATTGGATTCCATGCAGAACTGTGGTTGCCATGGCAACTGCAAGGAAAAACTTTAAAAATCTTCTTGTCCGAAATGGCAAGGCGTAGAGCCTTGGTATTTGGCATTTGACATTATCTAATGGTCCTCTATGAAGGTTGTTCAAATTGTGCCTCTTGGGTGAAAAGAGGCTCCGCCCCGGTGGTCACAAGTTTCACATTGACTTATATAGGAAAAAACTTTAAAAATCTTCATGTCTAAAACCACAAGACCTACTAGGCCTTTGATACTTGGTATGTTGCATTGCCTTGTGGTCCTCTACCAAAACTGATTAAATTATGCCCCTGGGGTGAAAAGAGGCCCTGCCCCAGGGGGTCTCAAGTTTTACATAGACTTAATATATAGGAAAAAACTTTAAAAATCTTCTTGCCTGAAACTGCAAGGCATACGCTTTTGATATTTGGTATGTTGCCTTGCCTCGTGTTCCTCTACCAAAATTGTTCAAATTATGCCCCTGGGGTGAAAAGAGGCCCTGCCCTGGGGGTCCCAAGTTTAACATAGACTTACATAGGAAAAAATAAATAAAAATCTTCTTGTCTGAAAGTTCAATGCCTAGGCCTTTGATATTTGATATGTAGCCTTGCCTAGTGGATCTCTAACAAGATTGTTCAAATTATGCCCCTGGGGTGAAAAGAGACCCCGCCCTTGGGGTCACTTGTTATATGAGTTATATAGGAAAAAATACTGCAAAAATTATAAGATCATATTTCCTAGACTGTTTAATTATAATTACCTGATGACCCCAAGTGATTAGGGGTCACTTGATTGTGACCTTGACCTACTGACCTACTTTCTTGTTTTTTTAGATACAGCCTTGAAATTTGGATGACATGTACAGTCTTGCACACCTATCTTAAAACTGACTTTCAGTGACCATGAATGTGACCTACTTTCTTAATATTTTAGCATCAGTTTGCCATTTGAAACATGCGGCTCATATTACTCAAGTGAGCGATTCAGGGTCATCATGACCCTTTTGTTTCTAGAATTATGGCCCTTTCTTAATTTCACAAAATAGGCCGTATTGAAGAACTTTGGTGTGTTCAACTTCTCATACACTTTCTGAAAGAATCAATTCGAAGTTGCTCAGATGCACAACCATATCTGAATATGACCATAATGGATGGCCATAGGTGGGGGAGACATATTGTTTTTGCCTTCGCCGTCTGTCTGTCTGTCCATCTGTCTGTCCGTCCGCATTAAGCTTGTCTGGCTTTCACAGGTCAAACTGCTGGCCGGATTTTGACAAAACTTCACAGGAGTGATCAGTACCAAGCCTAGTTGTGCATATCGCCGGCACGTTCCGCTTTGCTGCACAAAATGGCTGCAAGAGCTAAAAATAGAAGTTTTGTCCGGCTTTCACAGGTCAAACTGCAGGCTGGATTTCGATGAAACCTCACAGGAGTGTTCAGTACCAAGCCTAGTTGTGCATATCGCCAACCCGTTCCGCTTCGCTGCACAAAATGGCCACCAGAGCTAAAGATAGAAAAATCTTGTCCGGTTTTCACTGGTTAAACTGCTGGCACTTCACAGGAGTGATCAGTACCAACCTTAGTTGTGCATATCGCCGGCACGTTCGGCTTCGCTGCACAAAATGGCCACCAGAGCTAAAAATAGAAAAATCTTGTCCAGCTTTCACAGGTCAAACTGCTGGACAGATTTCGATGAAACTTTACAGGAGTGATCAGTACCAGGCCTAGTTGTGCATATCGTCGACACGTTCCGCTTCGCTGCACAAAATGGCCGCCAGAGCTAAAAGTATATATAGGCGGGAGACATATGTTTTTGTGACAAAAACACCTAGTTTTATGTGTTATGGACAACAGCTTTGCCCATATTGAAAAATTCAGATTTGTTTAAAAAATCAGTACAAGAATTGAAGGTTTCTTATGCCTTCAATATTAAGAGTTTTTGGGTTGGGTATTTTCTTCAGGTCTTCAGTTTAATGAAAGGAAACTTGGAATTTACTCCACTCAGACTTTCAGGGCTTTCTGGACAAAATTGCACCTTCTCCTTCAGCATTTAAAGATCTTATGTTAACATTTCAGTGCCTATACAACTTTGTTTGACTTGCAATCATGTATTGTCTATCATTTACTTGCTGTGTGACTGTAGCAGTATGCTTAATACTAAAGATTCTCCCTTTTTCTTGTTTCATCATGTTTTTTTATAAGTTACTTAGGATTATCATATTCAGCCAAGTTTGCTTCTTTTTAGAGTTTGTTAGCTCACCTGTCACAAAGTGACAAGGTGAGCTTTTGTGATCGCACGGTGTCCGTCGTCCGTCCGTCAGTGCGTGCGTGGGTGCGTGCGTCCGTAAACTTTTGCTTGTGACCACTCTAGAGGTCACAGTTTTCATGGGATCTTTATGAAAGTTGGTCAGAATGTTCATCTTGATGATATCTAGGTCAAGTTCAAAACTGGGTCACGTGCCGTCGAAAACTAGGTCAGTAGGTCTAAAAATAGAAAAACCTTGTGACCTCTCTAGAGGCCATATATTTCATGAGATCTTCATGAAAATTGGTCAGAACGTTCATCTTGATGATATCTAGGTCAAGTTCGAAACTGGGTCACATGCCGTCAAAAACTAGGTCAGTAGGTCAAATAATAGAAAAACCTTGTGACCTCTCTAGAGGCCATATTTTTCATGGGATCTGTATGAAAGTTGGTCTGAATGTTCATCTTGATGATATCTAGGTCAAGTTCGAAACTGGGTCATGTGTCTTCAAAAAATAGGTCAGTAGGTCAAATAATAGAAAAACCTTGTGACCTCTCTAAAGGCCATATTTTTCATGGGATCTTCATGAAAATTGGTCAGAATGTTCATCTTGATGATATCTAGGCCAAGTTCGAAACTGGGTCACGTGCCATCAAAAACTAGGTCAGTAGGTCAATTAATAGAAAAACCTTGTGACCTCTCTAGAAGCCATATTTTTCACGGGATCTGTATGAAAATTGGTCTGAATGTTCATCTTGATGATATCTAGGTCAAGTTCGAAACAGGGTCATGTGCGGTCAAAAACTAGGTCAGTAGGTCAAATAATAGAAAAACCTTGTGACCTCTCTAGAGGCCATATTTTTCATGGGATCTGTATGAAACTTGGTCTGAATGTTCATCTTGATGATATCTAGGTCAAGTTCGAAACTGGGTCACGTGCCCTCAAAAACTAGGTCAGTAGGTCAGATAATTGAAAAACCTTGTGACCTCTCTAAAGGCCATATTTTTCATGGGATCTGTATGAAAATTGGTCGGAATGTTCATCTTGATGATATCTAGGTCATGTTCGAAACAGGGTCACGTGCGGTCAATAACTAGGTCAGTAGGTCTAAAAATAGGAAAACCTTGTGACCTCTCTAGAGGCCATACTTGTGTATGGATCTCCATAAAAATTGGTCAGAATGTTCATCTTGATGATATCTAGGTCAAGTTTGAAACTGGGTCACGTGCCGTAAAAAACTAGGTCAATAGGTCAAATAATAGAAAAACCTTGTGACCTCTCTAGAGACCATATTTTTCAATTGATCTTCATGAAAATTGGTCAGAATTTTTATCTTGATAATATCTAGGTCAAGTTCAAAACTGGGTTACATGAGCTCAAAAACTAGGTCACTATGTCAAATAATAGAAAAAACGACGTCATATTCAAAACTGGGTCATGTGGGAAAAGATGAGCGATTCAGGACCATCATGGTCCTCTTGTTTTTATGTTCCCAGTGTCCAAGACCCGGAAGACATGTAGTGTTAAACTGTCTGTCAGTCAGTTCATCTGCCCTCCTGTCACACTATTCCTCCTACAGTTTTCTTCCTGTTTAAATGAAATGTGGTATACATCATCAACATGAAGCGGACAAATGGATATTATTGAAACTTTCGTGGTCGAGTTTTTATCTTGTCTGATTTAAGTTATAATGTCTATCTGTATGAAATCTATTTCAAATTTGTAACCATGTTATTTAAAGTAATAAAACTGGGTCATTAAGTCAAATCATAGAAAAAATCTTGTTAAACTTTAGAGGCCACATTTTCTACCTCATCTTTATAAAAGTTTTTCTAAATATTTAATTTGCTGATATCTAGTTGAAGGTTGAAACTGTGTCATCTTAGACCTAAAAGCTAGGTCTATAGGTAAAATCTTAGAAAAACCATTTCAATACTCTAGGCTCCATTTTTTTACCAGATCTTCATGAAACCTGGTCAAAATGTTTTTTTAATGAAACCTTTGTCAAGTTTTAGTCTGGGTCATCTAGAACTACAAAATTAAGTCCCTCGGTGAAATCATAGCAAAACATAACTCCAGAAGCCACATTTTTTGCCCAGTGTTTGTAAAACTTTGTTCCAATGCATGTCTTTTTGAAATCGGGTTCATTTTTCAACTGAGCAGAAAAACTGGGTCACCAGATCAAGCCCTTGAAAAATCTTGTTTACATATACAAGAGACCACATTTTATACACGGTCTTTATTCAGTTTTGTCAGAATGTTTGTCTTAAAAAAAAAAAACCTAGGTAATTTGGTCAAATTGTTGAAAAACTTGATTTAAAAAATGTTGTACTTGATGTCAGAATGTCTTTAGAAATGAAATCTAAGTCAAGTTGGATAATATGTTACCTGTAATAAAAACTAGGTCAAATGAGCGTTTTTGGCCCTCTTGTTTCATCTTTACAATATAACTACACTCTACTTGTATATCTGACTCCTCTTAGTTAATTTTAACATGAATTAAGCACTTGGTGAACATAAATAAGTGTAAATGATTAGATGTTAAGGTTTCGAACAAATCCATTACTTGACCAAAATCAGACTATATAATAAGCACCTTCAAAGTAAACATTATAGTCAACATGGGCCAAAGCCCTTAAATAAATAAAAATTGTCATGCATGGACAGTAAGTGGATACATGTCTAGTTTCAGTAAAATTTATAAATCAGCTTAAAAAGAAGAACAAAAATCTTTTCAAGAATTTCCATTCTAATTTGAAAATGTGCATACCGGTATATTACAGGTTGAATTATGAATTAATTATTAAAGTGCAAGTGATAACCATGTAATCATAGATATGTTTTGGAATTCTTCTTCAGGGTTTTGTTAGGACGTAGTCATATAAAGGCTGTTGCAGAAAATAGAAAATCGGAGATAGAAAGATTTCTTCAAGATCTGTTCAGTGCTTCGGGAGAAATAGTTCATGTAAGTTGTTATTTTTATCCATTTTAAGAAGACTCTGCATGGTAATAGTTCAGTAGATCAATCATGCAGCAGCCAGTCTAGATACTAGTTTTATGCTGATTTATTATGACATTGATGAATTATGAATCATGGTGTCAGAGAATCGCAAATCATGCCATTGATGCATTATGAATCACAGCATTAGGAAATTATGAATCATGGTGTCAGAGAATCGCAAATCATGCCATTGATCACAGCGTCAGTGAATCATGAATCACCAAGTTTATTGATGAAATTCCACATTTTTGAAAATATCTGAAACAATTTTAGTCACTAAACATGGCATTTGTCCCTCCTGATGTTTCGACTAAAGACAATATGTCATATTATTGATCCTCTTCTAGTAAATGATGTGAGAAAGTTATCAGTTACAGTACTTTGGTAAGGCAAGATAGTGTTGGTGTTATACTAACAAAAACAGAAACACTAGGTTGGTAAATTGACTGCTATTACATGAATGGAGTCCATATAAATTATGTTAAGATGTTAAATAGATGAAGAGGATCATGTAAATTATCTAGTTTAGCTTAATCATATTATACAACAACACTTTTAATTAAGTAAGTCAAGATTTGGGTTCATAACTCAAAGTGAAGGTCAATCCTAGAAGTTAAATGCAGAGGTCAAATATTTGGTAATGGAATAAACAGTTTTGGTAATACCATAGTTTTTTGTAAAGGCAATAATAAAATATTCTGTTCTTCACTTTTGCAGACTGATATGAATTGAGTTTGTTAGTGACCCTCCATAGAAATATTTGTGGTTGGTGTTATAAATGGGGGCAAGGAATTAGTCCGGTCCAATAATTGTCATACTGACCCAAATATTTCCTTGCAGGGTTTCAAATTAGCCTAAATAGTAATTGATTTGTTTTGTGAATCATTTAGTTTTAGCTTAACATGATATGAAAATCTAATGTCAAAGGAGTCACCATGTGATCACCTTTTTAACCAGTCAAAATGCTAGATTCGTGTTAGGAAGTTCATAACTTCCTAAACAGTGTATTTATATTTATAGTGTGAACTGGTGTACACATTTTTCCATCCATTACTGAGAGATGAACAAGAGGCTCAGAAAGAAAGACTTGCTCTACCAAAGCTTAGAGGTTTGTAAAAAGTTTTGTCTTTTGATTATGTATCTTGATTTTAAGGGAAATTGGTCATGGAAGTATTGTCTAGATTTGTACTTTTCTCAGACACTTCCTCCAACTGCTTTTTGGTGGAAAAACTGTGGAGATAAAAGTTGGGCAATGTGTTTGAGAAAAGTACTAAGAACAGATGGCAGATGCTTTGTGTACTTAATAGTAAAAAGTTTGAAGACCCCAAATTAGCATTAAATTTTCAGGTAATTGTGTTTTGTTTCATAACTGAGTTTGTGTGAAGCAGATACAAAAAAAAAAGTGTTATCAGTAATGGAATTCATTTTGTTTGGGTTCAAGGTGGTGAACCAGTCTAAAATATAAAGCTTTTGATTGTCTGATTTTTTGGATGTTCTGGATACTGATCAATATTTACTTTTGCCCTATTCTGGCCTATTGAAATTTTGACGTTCATTTCATATGAACAGCAAAAGGAAAGGCGCAAAATTTACGCTGCTAAGTGATAATGGGCCGCTGCTTTGACGACGTCCACGTATAGTCAGGGAGAACGTTCCTTAGATGACATCTAACATGATAACTGTTGTTCCGTATAGTGAACATAACGGCTGGGAAGCTTTTTTTCAATGTTAAATTCAGCAAAATGTGTACAGTTAATAATAAAATCTTGATTGCAAATGGAAAGGAAATACATTATAAATGTTACAAATGAAAGTGACTCATGTTTAATTTGCCGATCCTATTCTGTCGTTCATTTCGCATGAACACCAAAAAAGAAAAGTATCATTTCTTAAATGGCATGGCTTGATACTTGATTTTGTTCTAGATGAAATTGGGAAAGAAGTTTATACAAATTGGCAAGCAGGAACCAGGAAGCGAACAGTGCTTTTTGTTCTTTCGTTTTTTTACATGAAAACCACATACTTCACCTTGAAGTACATGTGCAGAACAACCATTATATCTTGGAGCAAAGATTGTGTGGGCTCAAAAAAAATATTTTTTCCATGTGTGGTAAACCAGTGGCTAGACAAATTTTTTTTTAAGTGTCAGTGACAGTAACTTACTTCTGATCTTTCCAGCAATTCATATTAAAAGTAACATAAAACAGTAAGAAGTATATCAAAAGAAGTAGAAGCCAGCTCGCCATAAATTGATATTTTTCGTAAAGGAATTCCTGATAATTTGAGTAGATATAGTTTCGTAAACAACAAAATGCAGTAACTGTTGTCATTCATTTATAGAAACTAATGTCATGAACTTCATGTATTTAACATTTTAATGAATGTACTAGTTTACTCTGTCTTCCCAATTTAATACCTTAACAAGTTAAAAATGTTGCACATCAGGGCTCCGGAAATTTTGAGAACTCAATCGGTCCGAAACGAAAATCATGACATCGGCGCTACCCCACCCACCGCGTTACCAATATATAACATATTTGTAAAATGTGATAGAGTAAAGAAATAAGCATGTCATGCATTAAAATGATTTACCGGTCACCGCGAGTTACCATACAATGAAGACAGTTATTCAGTGTTATGTGTGATCATTACTTTGTTTAAATTTCGATGTTTTTCCGAGAAAATACTTGCAGGATAAAATTGCCGAGGCATTGACACCGTGAACCTAACTAGTCTAAAAGCCAACGCACGTGAGTTCGGTACCTTATACACGGCAGACACTTTATGATGTTTCCTCATTCTTTGACGGAATTTTATAAAATACAATGCGTCAGAGCGATTTACTCGACACATATTCTCTGCCAAACATACTCAGTATTTTAAGAATACTCTGCCGCGGACCGAATGGGTACATTATGCGAAGGCTGAGATCGAACTTCCCGCATGTATAGTGCCATAAGGTCACGGGCGTTGGCCACAGATATTTCATTACGCTGGCGTTGTACTTCAACAAGCAGCTACATTCTATAAAATTCTCTTCTGATGTAAACAAAATTTCATTTTGAAACATTTTTTAAAAGACCGATTTGATAAACAGCGCCACCCCGGTTTTCTTTATCATTCGTGTTTGCCAGTCCATTTTTTTTTCTTTCTTTTATTTTTTTATGTACAGTCGGGTTGCAAAGACGATTTTCTGTACTTGTTTCAACTGGAGTCCCAACAAATGAATCATGTAATTTTTAGAAATCAAGTAATTATAAAAATTATTTATATCGGTTTCCCGTGTGATGTCTCATTAAATGCAGTGACCATTTATTTTTTACCCGTGATCAAACATGTAGCCTTTTGAGAAAAAAGACATCCGTCCGATTTTTTTGATTTTTTCACTCCAGGAATCGGTCTGAAAAGTCAAAAATCGGTCCAAAACCGACAAACCGGCAAATTTCCGGAGCCCTGTTGCACATGTATAATGCCATCTTAATGTCCTAATGCAGTGGAAGGTTATCACAGTTTAGATATCATTATAAAACTTTTATCTAAATATTGCCTTCTGAAGTTCTGTTTTCTATCTGTTTCACCAAAGACAAAAAACAGATGTTGAAATGATTAAAATCATACAGTTGAATAAATGATGTCAAATTGAAGTGGTTGTTACACTTGTACAGACATTGGTCCTCATTGGCTAGCAGATACCTCTTGAAAAAAAAAATGAAGGAAGCTTATTAACCCTTATCATGCTGGACATGATTGATTCTGCCTTTGCGACCAGTGTAGGTCATGATCAGCCTGCACATCTGTGCAGTCTGATCATGATCTGCACTGTTCGCCATTCAGTCAGTATCTTTTTGGTAAGCATCCCTTTTAACAGTTAATGGTACTGTCCAAATTGAAAGACAGACAAGTTCATTATAGAAATTTAGCAGGGTAAGGGTTAAGGTTTTACATATTTCATGTGTTTTTATTTTCAGAAGAGAAACTAAATATTTCAGGTTTGCAATAAACATAGAAATATTGCTTATCAGTATCAGCTGACAACACTAGTGTATGATTTCATTGTTCACTCTTATAAATAAAATATATAATGCTTTTTTTAACAGAGAAGAAACCAACATCATCAAAAACACCTACCACCCCAGGTTGTTGCCAGGTTTTATTTGTGTCACCTTAACTTATGCTTGCTCTTTTGTTACACTCACTGAAAAATATGTTTTCCAAAATATCCAGAGCTCATTATCTTTCTACTTTGAGTCTGAAATTTGGACATATTAAAGCTTAATTACAAAAGTTAACTTATTTTTTGTTTTTCTTTCTTCAAAGATAATTTAAAAAGAAAAGGAAAATGAACAATGAATATTTCAGACTTAAAATATTCTAGAAGATTTGCTCTGACCTAGTCCTTTTATCTTTTGCCCAATTTCCAGATTTGCTAGAAATTATTAGTTCCTCATTATATTAAATAGCTGAGGTCCAATCTATAACATTTTGCCTCTGAAATATTTATCCTCAAATGCCTACAGACTATTATGATTGGTAAAAGAATATACATGCACTTTTTTTGTATTTTACCGAAAATCCCAGAATTCACATAGTATTTACTTTCCTTTCGGTGATTTTTCCCTTGGTCTGTTTTCTTTTGTCAAACTTTTATTTTCACACTGTCCTAATAAGATTATAGTTTTCACAGAATATAATTTTGTCATCTGTGATCTGTCAATAGTTTTATGGTGGTTAGGAGTAGGGCATGCACTGGTAGAAGTTCTGCTCTTGGTACACTCGTTCGTCAAATACTTTATGGGTACTTGGGAACATATCCATGTCCTACTGAGGAGAGTTAAATTTAAGCAGGTGTTTTCCATATTGTGTTCTTCCTGAAAATTTGAGAAGTAGAAATTCCACCTGGTTACAATTGACAGCTGGTATTCTCCCTTAAAATACAAGAAGTTAGATTTCCTACTGGTGTTCTCTGTGACAATTTTAGAAGTTAAATTCCCAAGGGGTGTTCTCCCTTATAATAAACAAAGTTAAATTTTCAGGTTGTGTTCTCTCCTTGACAATTTGAAAATTTAAATTACAATTTGAGAAGACAAGTTAAATTAAACTTAACAATTTGAGAAGTTAAGTTACAATTTGAGAAGTTAAGTTACAGTTTGAGAAGTAAAGTTACAATTTGAGAAGTTAAATTACATTTTGAGAAGTTAAGTTACAAGTTGATAAGTTAAGTTACAATTTGAGAAGTTAAATTACAGTTTGAGAAGTTAAGTTACAATTTACATTTTGAGAAGTTAAATTACAATTTGAGAAGTTAAGTTACAATTTGAGAAGTTAAATTATATTTTGAGAAGTTAAGTTACAGTTTGAGAAGTTAAATTACAATTTGAGAAGTGAAGTTACAATTTGAGAAGTTACAGTTTGAGAAGTTAATTTTCTAGCAGATGTTCTGCCTCAAAATACAAGAAGTAAAATTTCCAGCTGTTATTGTTGCTAACAATTTGAGATTTTTATAAGCTCATGATAATGTTTCATATGGAGAAGTTACTTGTAGATTACTGGTTTCTGCTGATCACAAATAAAGAGACAGTAGAGGCTGAGATCTTGATTTACATTTAAGCTAGCATTATTCATAGAAATAAGGTTATGCTTTAAATTGTGCATTAATTTAAAGTTCTGTACATGTAAATGTTAAATATCAGCCAAATAATTTCAGGTTTTTTTTTTCCAATTCTTTCATCTGTAATTATGTCTCCCCCAGGAGACATATTGTTTTTGCCCTGTCCGTCCGTCCGTCCGTCCGTACATCACACTTCATTTCCGAGCAATAACTGGAGAACCATTTGACCTAGAACCTTCAAACTTCATAGGGTTGTAGGGCTGCTGGAGTAGACGACCCCTATTGTTTTTGGGGTCACTCTGTCAAAGGTCAAGGTCACAGGGGCCTGAACATTGAAAACCATTTCCGATCAATAACTAGAGAACCACTTGACCCAGAATGTTGAAACTTCATAGGATGATTGGCCATGAAGAGTAGATGATCCCTATTGATTTTGGGGTCACTCCATCAAAGGTCAAGGTCACAGGGACCTGAACATTGAAAACAATTTCCGATCAATAACTAGAGAACCACTTGACCCAGATTGTTGAAACTTCATAGGATGATTGGTCATGAAGAGTAGATGACCCCTATTGATTTTGGGGTCACTCCATCAAAGGTCAAGGTCACAGGGGCCTGAACATGGAAAGCCATTTCCGATCAATAACTAGAGAACAACTTGACCCAGAATGTTGAAACTTCATAGGATGATTGTACATGCAAAGTAGATGACCCCTATCGATTTTGGGGTCACTCCATTAAAGGTCAAGGTCACAGGGGCCTGAACATTGAAAACCATTTCCGGTCAGTAACTTGAGAACCACTTGACCCAGAATGTTGAAACTTAATAGGATGATTGGTCATGCAGAGTAGGTGACCCCTAACGATTTTGGGGTCACTCTGTGAAAGGTCAAGGTCACAGGGTTCTGAACATTGAAAACCATTTCCGGTCAGTAACTTGAAAACCACTTGACCCAGAATGATGAAACTTCATAGGATGATTGGTCATGCAGAGTAGATGACCCCTATTGTTTTTGGGGTCACTCCGTTAAAGGTCAAGGTCACAGAGGCCAGAACATTGATAACCAGTTCCGATCAATAACTTGAGAACCACTTGACCCAGAATGTTGAAACTTCATAGGATGATTGAACATGCAGAGTAGATGACCCCTATTGATTTTGGGGCCAGTCTATTAAAGGTCAAGGTCACAGTGGCCTGTTCATGTAATATCATTTTTTGGAAATAACTTGAGAACCACTTGACCTACAATGTTGAAACTTAATAGGATGATTGGACATGCAGAGTAGATGACCCCTATTTATTTTGAGGTCACTTGATTAAAGGTCAAGGTCACAGGAGCCTGAACAGTGACTTGAGAACCACTGGGCCAAGAGTGTTGAAATTTAGCGGGATGACTGGACATGCCAAGTAGATGATCCCTATTGCAGCCAGCCATCAGTGTCTCTTTGACTTTCGCTCCTGACCCCTATTGACTTCTTGCCTATAGAACTTTTACATTGGGGGAGACATGCGCTTTTTTACAAAAGCATTTTCTAGTTAATTTTGTAGTTATTAAATACTAGTAAGCATTCATTGGAGAGTGACAAAACATAAGTGAAAAGAAAGAAGTCTGTTCTACTTTAGATAGAATGAATCAGTTGAAAAGAGAAGAAAATAAAATATATCTCTTTTAGGTGGAAGTTTTCTGTAAGTGTTCATGTGCTCATGCTTGAGGGAGAAGCTTCACTAAAAGTTAATCTTGCAAAACAATTACTTGCTTTGTTTACTGGTAGATGTATATCTTCAGTGTCAGTTGCTGTTTTGTGTGTTTTAAACTTTCTTGTGTTTCTTTTAAATTATACATCAGTAAGTTGTAGGATATAGTTATTAGAGAAAAATCATGAGATTGAAAATTTAGAAAAAGAAATGAGGCAATTGCTTGCTATATGCCATTATTGTCAATTGAGTGCTGGGGGAATAGTTTTAAAAAAAGCAACAAAGTTGTTTTAATATTTATCCTTGAATTAGAAATCAACTGCTATTTTGAAGAATTTTTATGCCCCCGAAGGGAGGCATATAGTTTTTGAACCGTCTGTCAGTCTGTCAGACTGTCGGTCTGTCAGTCAGTCCGCAATTTTCGTGTCCGGTCCATATCTTTGTCATCGATGGATGGATTTTCAAATAACTTGGCATGAATGTGTACCATAGTAAGACGACATGTCATGCGCAAGACCCAGGTCCGTAGCTCAAAGGTCAAGGTCACACTTAGACGTTAAAGTATAGTGCATTGATGGGCGTGTCTGGTCCATATCTTTGTCATCGATGGATGGATTTTCAAATAACTTGGCATGAATGTGTACTACAGTAAGACGACGTGTTGCGTGCAAGACCCAGGTCCGTAGCTCAAAGGTCAAGTTCACACTTAGACGTTAAAGGATAGTGCATTGATGGGCGTGTCCGGTCCATATCTTTGTCATCGATGGATGGATTTTCAAATAACTTGGCATGAATGTGTACCACAGTAAGACAATATGTCGTGCGCAAGACCCAGGTCCGTAGCTCAAAGGTCAAGGACACACTTAGACGTTAAAGGATAGTGCATTGATGGGCGTGTCTGGTCCATATCTTTGTCATCCATGGATGGATTTTCAAATAACTTGGCATGAATGTGTACCACAGTAAGACGATGTGTCGCACGCAAGACCCAGGTCCGTAGCTCAAAGGTCAAGGTCACCCTTAGACGTTAAAGGTCATTTTTCATGATAGTGCATTGATGGGCATGTTCGGTCCATATCTTTGTCATTCATGCATGGATTTTATAATAACTACGCACGAATGTGTGGCACAGTAAGATGACGTGTCGCTCGCAAGACCCAGCTCCGTAAGTCAAAGTTCCTAAACTCTAACATCGGCCATAACTAATCATTCAAAGTGCTATCGGGGGCATGTGTCATCATATGGAGACAGCTCTTGTTTTTTTTTAGGCATGAATAATGTGGAGGACTAGAAAAAAGTACTGGAGATGTGAATATGTGTCTTATTCTGACATTGTCATAGCAGTGCTGAAGATTTCAAAACATTTTCTTTTTTAGCCCACCATCATCAGATGGTGGGCTATTCAAATCACTCTGCGTCCGTGGTCCGTCGTCCTTCCGTCCGTCCTTCCGTCCGTCCGTCCGTCCTTCCGTTAACAATTTCTCGTTATCGCATCTCCTCAGAAACTACCAGGGGGATTTTAACCAAACTTTGTCAGAATGATGTATTGGTACCCTAGTTGTGTCCCCCTGAAAATCAGACTGGTTCAACAATTTTTGAATTAGTTATGGCCCTTTGTTTATTTCTATAATTTACATAGATTTATATAGGGAAAAACTTTGAAAATCTTCTTGTCCAAAACCACAGAGCCTAGAGCTTTGATATTTGGTATGAAGCATCATTTAGTGGTCCTCTACCAAGATCATTTAAATTATTTCCCTGGGGTCTAATATGGCCCCGCCCCGGGGGTCACATGGTTTATATAGACTTATATAGGGAAAAACTTTGAAAAACCTCTTGTTCAAAACCACAGGGCCTAGGGCTTTGATATTTTGTATGTGACACCATCTAGTGGTTTTCTACTAAGATTGTTCAAATTATTTCCCTAGGGTCAAATATGGCCCCGCCCCGGGGGTCACATGGTTTACATAGACTTACATAGGGAAAAACCTTGAAAATCTTCTGGTCCAAACCACAAAGCCTAGGGCTTTGGCATTTGTAATGTAGCATCATCTAGTGGTTCTCTACCAAGTTTGTTCAAATTATCCCCCAAGGGTCAAATATGGCCCCGCCCTGGGGGTCACATGGTTCATATAGATTTGTATAGGGATTTGTAAAATCTTCTTGTCAATAACCTACAACATTCAGATTTGGACCACATGTATGGTTTTGAGTGGCAAGATGAACCTTGATATGAGTTGACCTTGATTTTGACCTAGTGACCTACTTTTACATTTCTGTAGCTACAACCTTCAAATTTGGACCACATGCATAGTTTTGTGCACTGAAAAAGACTTTGACCTTGATGTTGACCTAGTGACCTACTTTCACATTTTTGAAGGTACAGGCTTCAAATTTGGACCACATGCATAGTTTCGTGTTCTGAAATGAAATTTGACCGTGATTTTGACCTAGTGACCTACTTTCACATTTCTCGAGCTACAGCCTTCAAATTTGGACAACTTGCATAGTTTTGTGTACCGAAATGAACTTTGACCTTAATATTGACCTAGTGACCTACTTTCACATTTCTATAGCTACAGGCTTCAAATTTAGACCAGATGCATTGGATTGTGTAACGAAACAAACTTTGACCTTGACATTGACGTAGAGACCTGCTTTCACATTTTTGAAGTTACAGGCTTTAAATTTGGACCACTTGCATAGATTTGTGTTCTGAAGTGTAATTTGACCTTGATTTTGGCCTAGTGACCAAATTTCACATTTCTCAAGCCACAGCCTTCAAATTTGGACCACTTGCATAGTTTTGTGTACCGAAATAAACTTTGACCTTAAGATTGACCTAGTGACCTACTTTCAAATTTCTCAAACTACAGCCTTGAAACTTGATGCACATGCATAGTTTTGTGTACAAAGAACTTTGTCCTTGAAATTGATCTAGTGACCTACTTTCACATTTCTCAAGCTACAGCTTTTGAATTTGGACCACATGCACAGTGTTGTGTACGGAAATGAAATTTGACCTTGAGCTAGTCATTAAGTCTTGAAATTTGGAACACTCAAAAATGGCACATTGGTGGGCGCCAAGATCACTCTGTGATCTCTTGTTTAAGTATTTTACCATTTCTATAAAAACTTAACCAATACTTTTTCATTGTAAAACAGAAAATCCAATATTGGTGCAGTCACGGCAAGGTCAGGTGAAGCTGTCGCTGGAATATGTCAAAGACACTCTTCATATAATGATCATGCATGCAAAAGATCTGGTAAGTTTTTGATATACTGTTTGCGTAATATAAATATCATGAAATCGTTATTTTATGTGGGAAACTAATTTTCATAAGTAAAAAGGTTGCTTCAGTCCATGAAATTAAATTTCAGTCAATAAATGAAATTCCTATTTATTTTAAATCTTTAAAATTTGAAATCCATGAATTCATGTTGCTATGAAATAGCTGCCCTTTCCATAAACTCAAAATTTAATGATAATGGTATTAAACAATTTCACAGTAATATTTTTATGCCCACGGCATCTACTGATGCGGGAGGCATACAGTGATTATCCTGTCAGTCCGTCCGTTTGTCCGTCCATTCGTCCGTCCATACGAGGTTAACCAAATGGGACCGTTTTGTCTAGCATCAATACCCCTAACTAGAATGACTTGATACTAATACAGATGTAACCTGTGACCATTCCTCATCTTCAGACATCACCTGACCTCAATTTGACCTTGACCTTGAACTTGACCTCGTTTTGGACTTAGGTTGCTTTGTATCAACAAGGATGCCACCGGAGGCATCAAGTGTTTATTGAACGCAGCTCCTTATTTTTATGCCCCTGAAGGGAGGCATTTTAGTTTTCAACTGTCCGTCCGTTAGTTTGTTCGTTAGTCACAACATTAACTTTTTGCATGAGGGCACTTTATTCGCGAACCACTGCACCCAGGACCTTCAAACTTCACATGCTGATAGTACTTATTGAGTACACCACTCCTACTGACTTTGGGATCACCAGGTCAAAGGTCAAGGTCACAGGGGCCAACATTAACTTTTTGCATGAATGCACTTGACTCGCGAACCACTGCACCCAGGCCCTTCAAACTTCACGTGCTGATAGTACTTATTGAGTACAACACCTCTACTGACTTTGGGGTCACCAGGTCAAAGGTCAAGGTCACAGAGGCCAATGTTAACTTTTTGCATGAAGGCACTTTACTTGTGAACCACTGCACCCAGGACCTTGAAACTTCACATGCTAATAGTACTAATTGAGTACACCACCCTTACTGACTTTGGGGTCACCAGGACAAAGGTCAAGGTCACAGGGGCCTTGTTAACTTTTTGCATGAAGGCACTTTACTCGCGAACCACTGCACCCAGGACCTTCAAACTTCACGTGCTGATAGTACTTATTGAGTACACCACTCCTACTGACTTTGGGATCACCAGGTCAAAGGTCAAGGTCACAGGGGCCAACGTTAACTTTTTGCATGAAGGCACTTTACTCGCGAACCACTGCACCCAGGACCTTGAAACTTCACATGCTAATAGTACTAATTTAGTACACCACCCCTACCGACTTTGGGGTCACCAGGACAAAGGTCAAGGTCACAGGGGCCTTGTTAACTTTTTGCATGAAGGCACTTTACTCGCGAACCACTGCTCCCAGGACCTTCAAACTTCACATGCTGATAGTACCTATTGAGTACACCACTCTACTGACTTTGGGGTCAACAGGTCAAAGGTTAAGGTCACAGGGGCCAACGTTAACTTTTTGCATGAAGGCACTTTACTCGCGAACCACTGCACCCAGGACCTTGAAACTTCACATGCTAATAGTATTAATTGAGTACACCACCCCTACTGACTCTGGGGTCACCAGGACAAAGGTCAAGGTCACAGGGGCCTTGTTAACTTTTTGCATAAAGGCACTTTACTCACGAACCACTGCACCCAGGACCTTCAAACTTCACGTGCTGATAGTACTTATTGAGTACACCACTCCTACTGACTTTGGGATCACCAGGTCAAAGGTCAAGGTCACAGGGGCCAACATTAACTTTTTGCATGAAGGCACTTTACTCGCGAACCACTGCACCCAGGACCTTGAAACTTCACATGCTAATAGTACTATTTTAGTACACCACCCCTACTGACTTTGGGGTCACCAGGACAAAGGTCAAGGTCACAGGGGCCTTGTTAACTTTTTGCATGAAGGCACTTTACTTGTGAACCACTGCACCCAGGACCTTCAAACTTCACGTGCTGATAGTACTTATTGAGAACACCACTCCTACTGACTTTGGGATCACCAGGTCAAAGGTCAAGGTCACAGGGGCCAATGTTAACTTTTTGCATGAAGGCTCTTGACTCGCGAACCACTGCACCCAGGCCCTTCAAACTTCACGTGCTGATAGTACTTATTGAGTACACCACACCTACTGACTTTGGGGTCACCAGGACAAAGGTCAAGGTCACAGGGGCCAACGTTAACTTTTTGCATGAAGGCACTTTACTCGCGAACCACTGCACTTAGGACCTTCAATCTTCACATGCTGATAGTACTTATTGAGTACACCACCCCTACTGACTTTGGGGTCACCAGGACAAAGGTCAAGGTCACAGGGGCCAACGTTAACTTTTTGCCTGAAGGCACTTTACTCTCGAACCACATCACCCAGGACCTTCAAACTTTACATGCTGATAGTACTTTATGAGTACCCCAACCCTACTGACTTTGGGGTCACCAGGTCAAAGGTCAAAGGTCAAGGTGCTGCGGGGGCATTTGTCACCATTAGTGACAGCTCTTGTTAAATTATATTCTTAAGGTATTGATAACTAACCAAAATTGAAGTTATATCAGTATTTTACCTGCCAGTTCTGTAAACTTACATTAACTAAAATATACTTGACACCATTTTTAGCTCGACTATTCGAAGAATAGTCTAGCTATTCTACTCACCCTGGCGTCGGCTTCGGCGTCACACCTTGGTTAAGTTTTTGCATGCAAGTACATACAGCCATCAATTAAAGGCATATAGCTTTGAAACTTATTTTTTTCTTTTTCTAGGTCAATTACCAACCTCTCTGGGTCAAGTCCCATAACTCTGACATGTATTTTGAGCAAATTATGCCCCCTTTTGGACTTAGAAAATTTTGGTTAAAGTTTTACATGCAAGTTACTATCTCCAAAACTAATGCAGATATTGATTTGAAACTTCACATGTGTCTTCGGGGTTATAAAACTAGTTGATAGCAGCAAGTGCCTTAACTCTGACTTTCATTTTGGCCAAATTATGCCCCCTTTTGGACTTAGAAAATTCTGGTTAAAGTTTTGGGTGCAAGTACATACAGCTATTTCTAAAAGGCGTATAGATTTGAAACTTACTTTTTCTTTTTCTAGATCAATTACCAACCTCACTGGGTCAAGACCCATAACTCTGACATGTATTTTGAGCAAATTATGCGCCCTTTTAGACTTAGAAAATTTTGGTTAAAGTTTTACATGCAAGTTACTATCTCCAAAACTAATGCAGATATTGATTTGAAACTTCACATGTGTCTTCGAGGTTATAAAACTAGTTGATAGCAGCAAGTGCCTTAACTCTGACTTTCATTTTTGCCAAATTATGTCCCCTTTTGGACTTAGAAAACTCTGGTTAAAGTTTTGCGTGCAAGTACATACAGCTATTTCTAAAAGGCATATAGATTTGAAACTTATTTTTTCTTTTTCTAGATCAATTACCAACCTCACTGGATCAAGACCCTTAACTCTGACATGTATTTTGAGCAAATTATGCCCGCTTTTAGACTTAGAAAATTTTGGTTAAAGACTAAAAGTTTTACATGCAAGTTACTACCTCCAAAACTAATGCAGATATTGATTTGAAACTTCACATATGTCTTCGGGGTTATAAATCTAGTTGATAGCAGCAAGTCCCATAACTCTGACCTTCATTTTTGCCAAATTATGCCACCTTTTGGACTTAGAAAATTCTGGTTAAAGTTTTGCGTGCAAGTACATACAGCTATTTCTAAAAGGCATATAGATTTGAAACTTATTTTTAGCTCTTTTAGCAATGCTCAGGTGCGTTTTTCTGATCGCTCGATGTCCGTCGTCCGTCGTCTGTCTGTCAACATTTAGCTTGTGTATGTGATAGAGGCTGTATTTTTCAATTAATCTTCATGAATATTGGTCAGAATGATAACCTTGATGAAATCTAGGCCGAGTTCGAAAATGGGTCATCTCGGGTCAAAAACTAGGTCACTAGGTCAAATCAAAGAAAAACCTTGTGTATGCGATAGAGGCTGTATTTTTCAATTAATCTTCATGAATATTGGTCAGAATGATAACCTTGATGAAATCTAGGCCGAGTTCGAAAATGGGTTATCTCGGGTCAAAAACTAGGTCACTAGGTCAAATCAAAGAAAAACCTTGTGTATGCGCTAGAGGCTGTATTTTTCAATTGATCTTCATGTATTTTGGTCAGAATGATTGCCTTGATGAAATCTAGGCCGAGTTCGAAAATGGGTCATCTCGGATAAAAAACTAGGTCACTAGGTCAAATCAAAGAAAAACCTTGTGTATGCGATAGAGGCGGTATTTTTCAATTAATCTTTATGAATATTGGTCAGAATGATAACCTTGATGAAATCTGGGCAGAGTTCGAAAATGGGTCATCACGGGTCAAAAACTAGGTCACTAGGTCAAATCAAAGAAAAACCTTGTGTATGCGCTAGAGGCTGTATTTTTCAATTGAACTTCATGAATATTGGTCAGAATGATTGCCTTGATGAAATCTAGGCCGAGTTCGAAAATGGGTCATCTCGGGTCAAAAACTAGGTCACTAGGTCAAATCAAAGAAAAACCTTGTGTACAGTCTAACCTGTACTAACGGTCACCTCCGATCAGCGGTCACCTCCGTTCAGCGGCCCTTTTATGACGCCCCCGACGGATTTTCCTCTATTTTATCACTTTATTCAGCGGCCACCTGCCGTCCGCGGCCAGCGGCCACCAAAATTGCCTCCCGACCGCCGTATTTGACCCCTTTCAGCGGCCATTTTTCTTCCAAAATCAATTATTTTTAGGCAATAATCGCCGAAGATACCCGATTTTTGAGAAGCACGTGATTGCTAAGACTTCAACACAAGAACGACAAAATGACATGAGCTTCTCAATTAAAACTGATAACCAAAGGTGTAATCCCCTTTTTGTTATGATCAAATGGCCAGTAATTATCGGCAATTAGCGTGTCACTTCGGGTCATTTTTGTTGTTCACAGTTTGACCTCGGTTAAAGATAATACTCGATTACTAACTAGTAGTATAATATTTGTGATTTTTTATACTTCTGTCATCAAAATACTATTAAATTTATACGAAATTAATTGTGTTTGAAAAAAAAAATATAAACCACTCCATCTTTTACCGAACGTAACGGCAATCGTAGATTTTAGCGTAGACAATAAGCGCGGAGAGTAGCTTCCCTTACCAAAATGGCGAAAATTGTAAACAAACTTGTTTTGAAGTTGGAAAATTGTCTGTAACAATTTTTGTAGTAAAAAAATCACGCCGAAGTTTTAGATTGCTAAGAAGACCATTCGTATTGCGAAGGCAAATGCACGTCATTGTATCCTGGTAAAATAATAATGGGAACCCCCCCAAAAATGGGCCTAAAGGCTAAACTGGCCAGAAGTCTGAAAAATACATATATTGGCTGCACCTCCGATCAGCGGTCACCTGGCTGTAGCGGCCAAATTGTCTGCTTCCCTTGGCTGGCTGCTTAAGACAGGGTAGACTGTATACGATAGAGGCTGTATTTTTCAATTGATCTTCATGAATATTGGTCAGAATGATTGCCTTGATGAAATCTAGGCCGAGTTCGAAAATGGGTCATCTCGGGTCAAAAACTAGGTCACTAGGTCAAATCAAAGAAAAACCTTGTGTATGCAATAGAGGCTGTATTTTTAGCTCATCTGATTTTTTGAAAAAAAATGATGAGTTATTGTCATCACTTGAGCGGTTGTCGGCGTCGGCGTCGGTGTCGGCGTCGGCGTCTGCGTCTGCGTCGGCGTTGCCTGGTTAAGTTTTATGTTTAGGTCAGCTTTTCTCCTAAACTATCAAAGCTATTGCTTTGAAACTTGGAATACTTATTTACAATCATAAGCTGACCCTGTATAGCAAGAAACATAACTCCATCTTGCTTTTTGCAAGATTTATGGCCCCTTTTGTACTTAGAAAATATCAGATTTCTTGGTTAAGTTTTATGTTTAGGTCAACTTTTCTCCTAAACTATCAAAGCTATTGCTTTGAAACTTGGAATACTTGTTTACCATCATAAGCAGACCCTGTACATCAAGAAACATAACTCCATCTTGCTTTTTGCAAGAATTATTGCCCCTTTTGGACTTAGAAAATCAGTTTTCTTGGTTAAGTTTTATGTTTAGGTCAGCTTTTATCCTAAACTATCAAAGCTATTGCTTTAAAACTTGCAACACTTGTTCACCATCATAAGCTGACCCTGTACAGCAAGAAACATAACTCCATCATGCTTTTTGCAAGATTTATGGCCCCTTTTGGACTTAGAAAATATCAGATTTCTTGGTTAAGTTTTATGTTTAGGTCAACTTTTTCTCTTAAACTATCAAAGCTATTGCTTTAAAACTTGCAACACTTGTTCACCATCATAAGCTGACCCTGTACAGCAAGCAACATAACTCCATCCTGCTTTTTGCAATAATTATTGCCCCTTTTGGACTTAGAAAATCATTTTCTTGGATGAGTATTATGTTTAAGTATACTTTTCTCATAAACTATCAAAGCTATTGCTTTAAAACTTGCAACAGTTTTTCACAATCATAAGTGGACACTGTACATCAAGAAACATAACTCTATCCTGCTTTTTGCAAGAATGATGGCCCTTTTTAGACTTAGAAAATCATGGGTAGGACAATATTTCTATTATACAAAAAAAATCAGATGAGCGTCAGCACCCGCAAGGCGGTGCTCTTGTTCAATTAATGTTCATGAATATTGGTCAGAATGATAACCTTGATGAAATCTAGGCCGAGTTCGAAAATGGGTCATCTCGGGTCAAAAACTAGGTCACTAGGTCAAATCAAAGAAAAACCTTGTGTATGCGCTAGAGGCTGAATTTTTCAATTGATCTTCATGAATATTGGTCAGAATGATTGCCTTGATGAAATCTAGGCCGAGTTCGAAAATGGGTCATCTCGGGTCAAAAACTAGGTCATTAGGCCAAATCAAAGAAAAACCTTGTGTATGCGATAGAGGCGATATTTTTAATTGATCTTCATGAAATTTGGTCAGAATGATAACCTTGATGAAATCTAGGCCGAGTTCGAAAATGGGTCATCTCGGGTCAAAAACTAGGTCACTAGGTCAGATCAAGGAAAAACCTTGTGTATGTGATAGAGGCTGTATTATTCAATTGATCTCCATGAATTTTGGTCAGAATGATTACCTTGATGAAATTTAGAACAAGTTCGAAAATGGGTCATCTGGGGTCAAAAACTAGGTCACTAGGTCAAATCAAAGAAAAACCTTGTGTATGCAATAGAGGATGTATTTTTCAATTGATCTTCATGAAATTTGGTCAGAATGATTGCCTTGATGAAATCTAGGTCGAGTTAGAATATGGGTTATCTTTGGTCAAAAACTAGGTCACTAGGTCAAATTAAAGAAAAATCTTGTGTATGCGATAGAGACTGTTTTTTTCAATTGATTTTTATGAAATTTGGTCAGGATGATTGCCTTGATGAAATCTAGGTCGAATCTGAATATGGGTCATCTGAGGTCAAAAACTAGGTCACTTGGTCAAATCAAAGAAAAAACTTGTGTATGTGATAGTGGCTGTATTTTTCAATTGATCTTCATGAATTTTGGTCAGAATGATTGCCTTGATAAAATCTAGGTTGAGTTTGAACATGGGTCATCTAGGGTCAAAAACTAGGTCATATCTAAGAAAATGCTTGTTTTATCGCAAGAGACCAATTTTTTGGTCCAATCTTAATGAAAATTGGTCATGAAATCACTAGGTCAAACATGTTTTACACTGTTATTGTGTGTTTCTTAGGTGAGCGACCTAGGGCCATCTTGGCCCTCTTGTTTCTTTTTCTAGATCAATTACCAACCTCATTGGGTCAAGTCCCATAACTCTGACATGTTTTTTGAGCAAATTATGCCCCCTTTTAGACTTAGAAAATTTTAGTTATAGTTTTACATGCAAGTTACTATCTCCAAAACTAATGCAGATATTGATTTGAAACTTCACATGTGTCTTCGGGGTTATAAAACTAGTTGATAGCAGCAAGTCCCGTAACTCTGACCTTCATTTTGGCCAAATTATGTCCCCTTTTGGACTTTGCCAATTCTGGTTAAAGTTTTGCGTGCAAGTACATACAGCTATTACTAAAAGGCATATAGATTTGAAACTTATTTTTTCTTTTACTAGATCAATTACTAACCTCACTGGATCAAGTCCCATAACTCTGGCATGTATTTTGGGCAAATTATGCCCCCTTTTAGACTTTGAAAATTCTGGTTAAAGTTTTACATGCAAGTTTCTATCTCCAAAACTAATGCAGATATTGAATTGAAACTTCACATGTGCCTTCGGGGTTATAAAACTAGTTGATAGCAGCAAGTCCCATAACTGATATGCATTTTGGTCAAATTATTCCCCCTTTTGAACTTAAAACTCTTTCGATATTTAACCTTTTTGGGTAATATTTTCCTGCTTCTGGGACAATATTTCGAATAGTCAAGCTTGGCTGTCTTATGGACAGCTCTTGTTTGTTTCACATTCAGTCTTATTTTGTCAGTCATCTCGACTATTTCCACTATTCACAAGGAAAATAACTATTATAAAGGTAAAGAGTCCAATAACCTGCTAGTTTTACCATGTTGTGCAGACAATTGCAAAAATATTTTGTTTTATATTCTAATTTTATTATTTATATTTTCCTAGCCAATGGTTGGTTCTGAACTTCCTAGTCCCTATGTGAAGACATATCTTCTACCAGACCCAGATAAACAGACCAAGAGAAAAACAAAAGTTGTCAAGGATTCCACCCATCCGACTTACAATGAAGTGGTAAGACTGAAGCAAATGGAATTATGCTTTAGCCATTAATTGTTTTTAACCTTTAGTCTGCTGGCAACAAGTGGTTTTTTGCCTTTGTGACCAGTGCAGGCTGATCATGGTCTGCACTGTTAGCTATTCAGTCTGTAAATTTACAGTGAACATCCCTTTGAATAATATGGTATTGCCCAGATTGAATGATGGACCAGTCCATTTTTAGCTCACCAGAGGCAAAGGCTCAGGGTGAGCTATTCTGATCGTTCACCGTCCGGCTTTCATTGTCTATCTGTAAACTTTTACTTTAAACGACATCTCCTCATAAACCGCTAGGCCAATTTCATCCAAACTTCACAGGAATGTTCCTTGGGTGAAGCTATACAAAAATTATTCAAAGAATTGAATTCCATGCAGAACTCTGGTTGCCATGGCAACCGAAAGGAAAACCTTTAAAAAATCTTCTTCTCAAAAACCAGAAGCCCTAGAGCTTAGATATTTGGTGTGAAGCATTACCTAGTGGACCTCTACCAAATTTATTCAAATCATGACCCAGGGGTCACTTATATTTACATAGGAAAATCTTAAAAAATCTTCTTCTCAGAAACCAGAAGTCCTAGAGCTTAGTTGTTTGACATGTAGCATTGCCTAGTGGACCTCTACTAAAGTTGTTCAAATCATGACCCTGTGGTCAAAATTGACCCCACCCCAGGAGTCACTTGATTTTACATAGATTTCTATAGGAAAATCTTCAAAAAAATTTAAAAATAAACCAGAAGGCCTAGATCTTAGATATTTGACATGTAGCATTGCCTCGTGGACCTCTACAAAATTTGTTCAAATCATGACCCCCGGGGTCAAAATTGACCCCGCCCTAGGGGTCACTTGATTTTATATAGGAAAATCTTCAAAAATTTTCTAAAAATAAACCAGAAGGCCTAGATCTTAGATATTTGACATGTAGCATTGCCTAATAGACTTCTACAAAATTTGTTCAAATCATGACCCCCGGGGTCAAAATTGACCCCCGCCCCAGGGGTTACTTGATTTTTATACAGGAAAATCTTCAAAAAATTTCTTAAAATAAACCAGAAGGTCTAGATCTTAGATATTTGATATGTAGCATTGCCTAGTAGACTTCTACAAAACTTGTTCAAGTCATGATTTGACCATGCCCCATGGGGTGACTTGATTGTAGATAGAAAAATCTTCAAAATTTTCTAAAAATAAACTAGAAGGCCTGGAGCTTAGATATTTGACAAATAGCATTGCCTAGTGGACCTCTACAAAATTTGTTCAAATCTTGACCCCCAGGGTCAAATTGACCCAGCCCCAGGGGTTATTTGATTGTACATAGGGAAATCTTCATAAATTTGCTAAAAATAAACCAGAAGGCCTAGATCTTAGATATTTGATATGTAACATTGCCTAGTAGACTCCTACGAACTTTGTTCAAATCATGACCCCCAGGGTAAAATTGGCCCCGCCCCAGGGGTTACTTGATTGTACATTGGAAAATCTTCCAAAAAATTTCTAAAAAGTTAGTTTGACATTTGAAACATGTAGCTCATATTACTCGGGTGAGCGATCCAGGGTCATCATGACCCTCTTGTAGATCATTATTGCAGTGTCATTGAAAATGTGGCTCATTTAGTGTATTCAGAAGTCAGTGCAAAAAACTGTCAATTGAATGTTCACAAGAATGAGCTGTTTTTTGCAGATTCAGCAGACATAAGTATTTTGCTGACTAGAACTGAAAGTGTTTTCTAAGTGAATTTTGACATTATTTTCAGATTGAATATAGACTATCACGGGACATTGTAAGACAAAAGATGTTACAAGTGACAATCTGGGACTATGATGTATTGAGGGAGAACCCCTTTCTTGGTGCAGTATATGTCAAACTTCGAGATATTGACTTTACCAATACAGTATCACAATGGTATAGACTGGAGAAATTACAAATTACAGACACAAACATGTTGTAACTTGAACTGTTTGAGGACCAGTCTGAAAGATCAAGCATCTGATTGGTTGATTTGAAGCAAAATTTTGAAATTGACCAATGGCAAAACTGGATTCATAGATTAGTTATTTGTTTTTACTACTGCTGGTGCCAGGTCCCAAATTCTTCAAAGTTTTTAAATTTGAAACTTAGACTTGAAAATGACAACTTTTGTTTTTGCTCTGTAAGTGTTATATTTGCTTTGATCATAATGAAACCTTGCACAAATGTATATCTTACAACTGCAGATATTTTAGTGAAATTTTATCATTACAATGTATATGTTTTCTATAAACAAAGTTCTGGTGATTTGAATTTTCAGTTCTCTAAAGTCTCTTTTAACATTGATGAATATGGGCCCTGGACTGGATCTCAGCTTGAGAGAGAGAATTGAATTTCAACTTTGAAATTTTGTTAGCTAGAAGATAAGCTAGGTTACTTGAAGTATGAAAATATGAAAAAGAGCAAGGTTGTAGTGAATGTATTTAATAAGCTTGTGAGAGACTGTGATTTAGTTGCAGAGTGCCATAAAACAGTAGTTTACCAAAAATGGTGTCAGGGCTGCAAAGTAGTTGTAGCTTACAGATATATCAGTTACTATCAGTTAATGCCATATCATCATAGTATAGACATAAAAAATGTCTTTTACTCACATTTGAATGACAGAAAAAGTACCATATCAGGTTTCTATAAACAAGAAACTGCTTTAATCAGGAAAATTCCATATCATTATTCTTCAGAAAAATGCCTTAATTAGAAAACCATATTATATTAGTATAAATTGGGGAAAAGCCTCATCACTAAATCATGGATCCCATATTTGTTCATTTTAGATAATATACATATATACAGATTTGTCGTTTCATAAAAACCATACATTTAACACAACAGAACTTAAATTTTGTTTAAGTGTTAATTTTTTTCCTATTACTGGTAGAAATTTTCATATTTAGAAAGAAATGATTTTATCTGCAGTGGCACTGTTCCTTTGACACACAAGAAGAGTTTAATTTGCAGCATTTTCCTCACCAGTGATGATGGCACACATACTTCAGGTGAAAATGCAAATATTTCCTGTTTTTGTTTTACTTCTTATTTTATTATGTAACCGTTCATAAGAGATCTTAGTGCAATAATATATTTCAGAATTGTTTGCTACTGTCAGAGAAATTGCTTTGGTACCAAATACTGGGAAATATGCCTATCTAGTACAGTAACTATTACATATGCTATATTGTAATAATTTCATGTTAGCAGTTTGCTAAACACCTAAGGATATTAAGCTCTTTGTTTTTATTAATGAATAGTCTGTGATAAAGTTAATGATATTGTTTGCCTTTGATAAGTTTATTACCTGTTATTGTGAGTCCCTTTTACATTTGCCTAATTTTGCAATAACCAAACAAAAATAAGCGCTAACTTTACAACTTAGATTAAATTTTGTAAAAATAATGTATTTTTTACAATGTAGTGATATTTACAATTGGGAATATTTGTTTCAAATGTTAACAGTTTTTTATCACACAGAAGCACCTCCTCCCCACTATTTATTAGAGCTTGCTGACTTTCAAACATGTGCCTCTTACCTCTGTTGGTTCAAGCTGTGCTTGGGCTGTCATATGCCCCATGTGGTTCTGGGACGATCTGTGTATGAAAAGAATTGGAACCACTGCCTTACCCTTGCATGATTGTAAGAGGCGACTAATAGGGTCTTAACACTTGGGTTTTGCTGTAACTCTGTGATTCCAGCAGGTATGCAAATTTTGATTCCATACCTCATGTTTTTATTTCGACGTAAATGAGATTTGAAACCAAAATTTGTAGTCCTGTTTGGCGCCATATAACCTATACTGTGTTGGTGCGCCGTAAAACCCAAATGAATAAATAAATAAATAAATAATTTGGGCTGTCATGTGAGGAAACCATCAAACTGGCTTGCACAAAGTTGGTGGTTTTATTTGGAAGCATTATGTGCTGCACAGAGGGACATCTGTGGTCTTTCTCTACCATTAAAACTGGCCAGCCCACTTAGCTAAATAGGGAGAGCGCATACCTATGGATTGCGGGGTTGAAAGTTCGATCCCCGGGCAGAGCGTATGTTCTCCGTGACGATTTGATAAAAGGGATTGTGTCTAACATCATCAGTTCTCCACCTCTGATTCATGTGGGGAAGTTGGCAGTTAGGTTTGTAATACTACAGATTCCAGGCACACCATTTAAGTATTCTGCCAGCTGTTACATAACTGAAAGACTGTTAAAAAAAATGGTGTTAAACCTAAAACAAAGGTACTACCATTAAAATAGGAAAGTTACTGTATGGGCTGACCTTCCCTGGTGTGACTTTAAACCAAACCAAACAAAACAAAACTTACAAATGAATTGGTAAGAGCTTTATTTTAGAATTCATTTTAATCAGTTGATTTTTATGTCTTGTATAGAAATTAAAGTTAATTACCTAGCAGTAAAAACAAAGAAAATCAGGCATTCAGCAGGGCCCTACTTTTCCTACATATTTCTATGAAGCGTTACAATATAAATGGCATTTGTAACCCCAACTTTTTATATAAAATACCTTTAAGGGAAAAATTGCTAAAACCCTTATAACTAACCTAATCAGTGTCTCTAGGATTGTGTTTCTCTGTAATCATTTTGTTTTTACAAGGAAAAGTAGAATATTGAGAAACAGCTATATCCCCAGCTGCTGTCTTTTGATGGAAGGGAGATAACTAAGTCAACTTACATTATTCTCCTGCCGTTCGAACTAATCGCCGTCTATCAATATCATTTAACTCCATTCAGTAGTTACAAAGTTATTGAACAGACAAATATCTTGGGACTTTGGTACAAAAAGGAAACAGACATATAGTTAGCATTTCTTCATCCTCCTCCAGTATTTGCTGTTAAAATAAAAATTAAGGCAAAAGTGGGATGTTAATGCAAGATTTCTTTAACCTTTACCCTGCTAGCGGCAGGTGAATCTGCCTTTGCAGCCAGTGCAGACCAAGATCAGCCTGCACATCCGTGCAGTCTCATCTTGTTCTGTGCTGTTTGCTATTCAGTCAGTAAATTTTCAGCAAACACCTTTTGAATAATATTAAATAAATGATACTCTCCAAACTGAATGATAGACCAGTCCATTATAGAAATTTAGCAGGGTAAGGTTTAAAATAGCTTAAAAACCTACTTCTTCCCTACTTTTGTGTACCAGAAAGCTCAATAATTCCCTTTTTCATTTTACATGTTTCTTTCTATTTTTTTAGGGGAGTTGAAAGTCTAGATTATATGAGTATGCGTTTACTATAACGACAAATGTGATATATTTGTTGCTTTTACAAATAGGACACAAAGTTTAATAATATTATATGTACATTTGAACCATGCCATGAGAAAACCAACATAGTGCATTTGCAACCAGCATGGATCCAGACCAGCCTGCGCGTCCGCACAGTCTGGTCAGGATCCATGCTGTTCGCTAACAGATTCTCTAATTACAGTAGGCTTTTAAAGTGAACTGCATGGAACCTGACCAGACTGCGTGGATGCGCAGGCTGGTCTGGATCCATGCTGGTCGCAAATGCACTATGTTGGTTTTTTCTTGGCGTGGCTCATATGTACATTTTATTACAAATATGTAGAATAGATTTTGTACACTTTACCTAGTATTTAGTTAGAATTATTATTGTCGAAGACATACTGATTTTTGCAATTTGGTAAGATTTGCTAGTACATGCATCTATACAAGCACTATAGTGTGTGTATAAAAAAGTACATAGCATTCAATGTTTCGTATTCCAAGATTTTTTCTTCTTGCCAAGTATAGTTCGTTAATGAAACATTGAATATACCATCAAGATCTTCCAGGCAGGTGTACATAAACATAGATTGCTTTTATTGATTCGTTATATTTTTATTGATATTGTTGCAGATTTTAGTGAGACTAAAGAATTTGAATGTTAAAAATCAGTCAAAAAAGTTATGTACTCCATTCGCTAAACAGTGCAAAAGGTCATGTCACAGTTTTATTCAGGCTTTATATAACAGTTTCAAATGTAATGGAGGTCATATTTAAATAACAAATTGTAAAAAATGTATTTTAGTTCACATTATAATTACAAAGTGTAAGACATGTAACTTTGGTTAACATTATAAAAACAAAAGAAATATACCTAAGTGAACATTCTAGTTATAAAGTGAAAGAAAGATTATTTCATTTTACACTTTTATTACAAGAGAAAATTAATTTTGATAAACATTGTTCTTAAAAGAAAGAAGAAATGTCATTTAGGTTTACCTGACAATAACATATTGCCAGAAAGGTAATATTAGTTTATGGTATCATTACAAAAAAAATAATGAGATATGTAAGAATTAAAAGATATGTCTTTTTCAACTGAATCTATAACCATTAGCCTGCTGGCGGCAAGTGATTCTGCCTTTGCGACCATTGCAGACCAAGATCAGCCTGCACGTCTGTGCAGGCTGATCATGGTCTGCACTTTTCACTATTCAGTCAGTAAATTTTCAGTGAACACGCCTTCGAATAATAAATGGTGTTGCCAAATTGAATGATGGACCAGTCAATTTTAGAAATTTAGCAGACTGACCGTTAAGTAGGAATTATTGACATAATCAAGAGGTTATGTCAAAGTGGTCCATTGTGGTAAAATATATATGGTCACACACTACATGTTGACATTTTTGACAACATATTGTAATGACATTAAGCTATTTAAAAAACTTGTTTATTTCTCTTAAAGAATGTACACCTATATGTATACATTTTGAAATATCTCTTTTTAGCTCACCTGTCACGTAGTGACAGGGTGAGCTTTTGTGATCATTCTTCGTCTGTCAGTCCGTCCATCCGTTGTCCGTCCACAATTTCCTTGTGAACACGATAGAGACCACATTTTGTATTTGATTTTAAACTTGCACACAACTTGTATGGGCATAATATCTCAGTTCCTTTCGAAACTGGCCAGATCCCATCATGGGTTCCAGAGTTATGGCCCCTCAGAGGGCCAAAATTTGCTATTTTTGGCTTGTGAACACGATAGAGACAACATTTTGCAATCAACTTTAATCAAACTTGCACACAACTTGTATTGGCATAATATCTCAGTTCCTTTCGAAAACTGGCCAAATTCCTTCATGGGTTCCAGAGTTATGGCCCCTTAGAGGACCAAAATTTGCCATTTTTGGCTTGTGAACATGATAGAGACCACATTTTGCAATCAACTTCAATAACACTTGCACACAACTTGTATTGGCATAATATCTCAGTTCCTTTCGAAAACTGGCCAGATCCCATCATGGGTTTCAGAGTTATGGCCCCGTAAAGGGCCAAAAATTGCTATTTTTGGCTTGTGAACACGATAGAGACAACATTTTGCAATCAACTTTAATGAAACTTGCACACAACTTGTATTGGCATAATATCTCGGTTCCTTTCGAAAACTGGCCAGGTCCCGTCATGGGTTCCAGAGTAATGGCCCCTTAAAGGTCCAAAATTTGCTATTTTGGCTTTTGCAGTCATATAGAGACTTCATTTATGGTTTGATTTGATACAAACTTGCAGAATATCTTCAACAACAATAAATCTTGGATTCCATGATGAATCTGTCAGATCCACTCATAGGTTCTGGAGTTATTTTATATGTGATTACCTCCCCTGATTTTAATCAAAATGGATTTATATCAGTAAGTACGTACAGGACTCATTTGAAATTTCATTATTGTCATTAGTTGGACTCTGGGTAGATAACTATGGACTGATTTATGTCAAACTACCTCCCTTTGTTTCAAATTAAAATGGGTGAATCTCAGTAACCAATGAAGATACTGATTTGAAATGTCATTTATACCATCAGATGGACTCAGACAAGCAGGGTAGATAACTTTTGACTGAATTTATGACATATTACCTCCCTTTATTTTATGTAAATGAATATACCTCAGCAGCATCTAATGAGATTGGTTTTAAATGTTATTTAAATCTTGCAGGGTAAGGAATAGTCATGCTAGTACAAAAATGCAGTATTTGAGCCTAGGACCCTCAAACTTAGTATGGAGATTGGCCCTGACTGGTACGTAACCCATAGGTCAAAAGGGACTGTTACAAGTAAATATTTATCCTGATGATATTTAAAGTGTATGCCTATGTGATCTATGTCAAAATTTGATCTTATCATTAAGGGCAATGGTACTCAGGTGAGCGATATAGGGCCATCATGGCCCTCTTGTTATAAATCTCTTGCATGCTAAGGCCTAAAAGAAAAAATTCTTTGTTTCCGGTAACATGCTAAAAAAAATTAGGGTTGGTAGGTCGGAATTATTATTATTTTTATTTTTTTTTTTTGATTATTTTCATTAAGGGAGACTTCTCAGAAATTATTCTTGTGTCAAAAAATGAATACAAACAAGGGGGTTATGCCTTCAGAGCATCAGTTAGTTGATTTCTAACATCATTGGGCAGGTTTAAAGCATAAAAAGTGCTGTTTTGCAACTTTTTGTCAAAAAGTTGAAAAAAATATTTTCCAAGGCCATAAAAAACATTTAGGGTCGGGCCAAAAATTTAGGGAAGGTCAGGATACCGGAAACAAACAATTTTTTTTTTTACGCCAAATGGCTTCATTATTTATGTGATCTTTTCAAACTTGGGTCATATTATACTTGTATAGCATTCATGAATTGTTAATGAGCACACAAAAATGTACAGTTTAATGTTGTGTTTCATAGAGCAATATTAGATATTTTATTTTTAAAACTGTACTTATTTATTCAGTCATTAATACTGTCTTTACAGAATAATCATCTGTGATATCCATATCCTTTCAAATAAAAGGAATTTCAATGTCAGCTTGTGTTACTTATTTCTTGTATCCCAGTAATACTGTGAAGTCAGTAATATTTGTGCGGGACTAATTTCGTGCTGGCATCAATCCACAGTTTTTAAAGGTGATCAGTCACTTTGAGCAACATTTTGTGACATTTTCCAGTTTTCATATATTCTGTTAGAGATTTATTGAATCAACAAAAAGACCCATTACGTAGAGTAAGATCCATACATGAAATGTAAATTTTATTACTTTTCTTCAAATTTCCTAATTACCGCCCTTTAATATAAAAGTTTTTTAAAAACTGGACTATTATCATTTCTAGTTTTACATTAGCATTTAATAAATATTTCAATATTTCAACAACCTGAAACAAAAGACAAGTTTTAAAACAGCAGGTAGATTTTGAATTCATCTATTTCCAATCTATCTTTGTTGCCCAACCAATATGGGCAAAGGGAGGTAATGATAATTTTATAAACTTGCATTTCTAATGAATTTTGGCAAAATATATACTTGCCAATGCAAATCTTTGGCAAACTAAATACAGTTAAGTGCTAGTATTCATATTATTGCCTTGGTAATATATGTTTATTAAATTTATACTTGTGCTAAAAAAACGCTATCTTGGGCAACCAGAAAAGAAACATCAAATTTTATAAATACTTCCAGTGAAAATCTAACATGTTTTAAGAAGTCAGTGAACACAAGCGTAGATGATTAGTTGATAAAGTTTTTAACAAATCCATTAATTGACCAAAAGTCTGCTCTGTATCTCTGAAACCCTTTGAAGGATTTTCATGAAACTTTGGTCAAATGATCACCTCATCAAGACAATGTGCAGAACTCATGAGTCAGCCATGTTGGCTCAAGGTCAAGGTCACAACTCCAGGTCAAAGGTTAGAGCCTTCCATTTTGTGGCCGCTCTGTATCTCCTAAACCTTTTAAAGGATTTTCATGAAACTTTGGTCAAATGATCACCTCATCAAGACAATGTGCAGAACTCACGAGTCAGCCATGTCGGCTCAAGGTCAAAGGTTTGAGCTCTGTATCTCCTAAACCCCTTGAAGGAATTTCATGAAACTTTGGTCAAATGATCACCTCATCAAGACGATGTGAAGAACTCGTGAGTCGGCCATGTTGGCTCAAGGTCAAGGTCAAAACTGGAGGTCAAATGTTTGAGCCTTCCATTTTGTGTCCACTCTGTATCTCCTAAACCCTTTGAAGGATTTTAAAATTCATTGATGTCATCATACATGGGATATAAAATATACTTAACAACGTCAATGCTTCCACACAATACCATCAACCCTTTCACTATCCATAACAGCGGCGGGGATATAGCTGTCTTTAGACTGCCTTGTTACTATTTATTCTATATACTAAGTTCAAAATTTGTCATCTTTTGAAAATAAACATTTCTTGATCTAAATTTCTAAAATGGACTGGTCCATCATTCAATTTGGGCAATACCATTTATCATTTGAAGGGGTGTTCATTGAAAATTTACTGATTGAATAGCTAACAGTGCAGACCATGATCAGCCTGCAATGACATGCAAAAGGCAGAATTACTTGCCACCAGCAGGCTAAAGGTTAAGCGTTATTGATAAGCAGTTCTTTAATTCATTATAGGTCAGATTTTCAATTATTTTTGTTCGGTACAAACTCGACTACTGTAATGTAAAAAGAAACAAATGACTTCTAAATATATTGCAACATACATGTGCGATTGAGTCTGCAAGTGGCCTACCCCCGTAACATTTTGCGAAAAATGCCATTTTCTACAAAAAATGTAAAAACAACAGGGTCATGATGACCCTGAATCGCTCACCTGAGTAATATGAGCCACAATTTTTAAATGGCAAACTGATGCTAAAATATTAAGAAAGTAGATCAGTAAGTCACATTCATGGTCACTGAAAGTCAGTTTTAAGATTGGTGTGCAAAACTGTATATGTCATCCAAATTTCAAGGCTGTATCTTAACAAACAAGAAAGTAGGTCAAGGTCACAGTCAAATGACCCCTAATCACTTGGGGTCATCAGGTAATTATAATTAAACAGTTTAGGAAATATGATCTGATAATTTTTTAAGTTTTTTTTCCTATATAACTCATATAACAAGTGACCCCCAGGACGGGGCCTCTTTTCACCCAAGGGGCATAATTTGAACAATCTTGTTAGAGATCTACTAGGCAATGCTACATACAAAATATCAAAGGCCTAGGCCTTGAACTTTCAGACAAGATTTTTTCTCCTATATAAGTCTATGTTAAACTTAGAACTCCCAGGGCAGGGCCTCTTTTCACCCCAGGGGCATAATTTGAAAATTTTGGTAGAGGAACACTAATCGCGGCAACATACCAAATATCAAAAGCCTATGCCTTGCAATTTCAGGCAAGAAGATTTTTAACATTTTTCCTATATATTAAGTCTATGTAAAACTTGAGACCTTCGGGGCAGGGCCTCTTTTTACCCCAGGGGCATAATTTGAACAATTTTGGTAGAGGACCACAAGGCAATGCAACATACCAAATATCAAAAGCCAAGGTCTTGCAGTTTCAGACAAGAAGATTTTAAAGTTTTTTTCCTATATAAGTCTAT